>NC_081191.1:61441821-62660321 GCF_902713425.1 Acipenser ruthenus | reverse complement strand
TTGGAGGAAACACATACAGATTCAAAAAGGCAGGAGCCTATGTCAATTCCGTCAGACATCCCACCTATCAATCCACCAGAATACCAAATGGAGGACTGTGCACCTAAGTGGAAAGAAATAGAGCAAGCTGTGAAAAAAGCAAGGGCTTCATCATCTCCAGGGCCTAATGGAGTTCCGTACAGAGTGTACAAGAGTGCTTCAGGAGTTCTACGAATTCTGTGGAAATTGATGAAAGTGGCATGGGAAAAACAGGTTGTACCAAGAGCATGGCGCCGAGCAGGTGGAGTCTTTATACCTAAAGAAAAAGATTCTACAAGCATCAGTCAGTTTCGTCCCATTTCCCTATTAAACGTAGAAGGCAAGATTTTCTTCAGCATTATTGCTCAGAGATTGTCAGCTTACCTATTAAAGAACTGCTTCATTGACACTTCAATACAAAAAGCGGGCATTCCAGGTTTCCCAGGTTGCTTAGAACACATCAATGTGATCTGGCAACAAATTCAATCAGCTAAAAAGGAGAGGAAGGAGCTCCATGTGACATTCCTGGATTTGGCTAATGCATATGGTTCAGTGCCACATGAACTACTTTGGGCAGCATTTGATTTTTTCAGTGTACCGATGACAATAACAAATTTAGTGAAAGCCTATTTTGGAGATTTGCAATTCAGTTTTTCAACTTCAGAATTCAGCACTACATGGCAATGCCTAGAGGTTGGAATAATGGCAGGATGCACCATTTCTCCACTGGCTTTTACCATGGCAATGGAAGTAATCATTAGGGCATCAAAATGGGTAGTAGGAGGAGAGCGCTTGGCTTCTGGAATGCGACTACCACCAATTCGAGCATACATGGATGACATGACAACCATGACTACAACAGTAGCCTGCACTAATCGATTATTGGGCAAATTAACCAATAACATTGAATGGGCACGAATGCAATTCAAGCCCACTAAATCAAGGAGCATCTCTATAATTAAAGGCAAAGTAGTAGATAAAACATTCTTCATTAATGGTGAGGCAATACCAACAGTGTCTGAGAAGCCAGTGAAGAGTCTTGGGAGATGGTACGACGGGGATCTAAAGGACACAGTTCGTGTGGGAGAAGTTAGACAACAAGCAGTGGAAGGGTTGAAGAGCATAGACAGCTGCGCTCTACCAGGTAAACTAAAACTCTGGTGCTTTCAGTTTGGTCTACTGCCGAGGTTGCTGTGGCCACTGACTGTGTACGAGGTTTCTTTGACAACAGTAGAGAAGCTGGAAGCTTTAATCAGTTCATACATCAGGAAATGGTTGGGAGTTCCACGCTGCCTCAGCAGAGTGGGACTTTATGGTAAAGGAATACTGCAGCTACCAGTCTCTGCTCTAACCGAGGAGTTTAAGTGCGCCAAGGTCAGACTGGAAATGACATTAGTAGAGTCACGCGATAAATGCGTAAGGGAGGCAGCACCTGTGTTGAAAACTGGAAGAAAGTGGGCGGCAAAGAAAGCTGTGGAAGATGCAAAGGCTGCCCTTCGAATTGGTGATATCATGGGACAAGTTCAGCATGGAAGAGGGGGTCTTGGTTTCAGTTCAACTCCTCCTACATGGCACAAGGCGGCCCCAGCTCAAAGGAGGAAGCTGGTAGTCAACGAGGTGCAAAAGCAGGAGGAGAGGATGAGGTGTATAAAGGCCATTTCCCAGGCCAAACAGGGAGAATGGATGAGATGGGAGAGCGTGGAACAACGCAAGATTGGCTGGCAAGACCTATGGTCAATGGAACAGAGCAGGATCAGTTTCCTCATCAGGTCAACATATGATGTTCTCCCATCACCACAGAACCTAAACCTCTGGGTAGGAGAGGATCCCTCATGTGCTTTGTGTTCATCACCTGCAACATTAAGGCACATTTTGACAGGATGTAAGGTGGCTCTTAGCCAAGGACGGTTTACTTGGCGCCATGACCAGGTGCTGCGATGTTTGGCCTTAGCATTGGAAGACAAGCGTAACATGACCAATAAGTTGCCACCTGTTCCATCAAAACATTACACACAAAAGACAACATTCCTCCGCCCAGGAGAGCAACCACCAAGAAAAGGTGTTAAAACCAATCCTCGCCCAGGACAACTGGAAGCTGCTAGAGACTGGAATATGCTGGCAGATGTTGGTCAACGGCTTATTTTTCCACCTGAGATTGCCACCACTAACCTTCGACCAGATATTGTCTTGTGGTCTGGATCAGCACGCCTTGTTCACCTGGTAGAGTTAACAGTGCCATGGGAGGATGCTGTAGATGAGGCGTATGAGAGGAAGAAACTGCGGTATGCTCAACTAGCCACTGAAGCGGAACAGCGAGGATGGAGAGTTCGGGTTTACCCAGTGGAAGTGGGTTGTCGAGGATTTGTGGCACACTCTACAACCCGGTTTCTCAGAGACGTCGGATTCAGTGGCCAAGAGTTGCGTCGCACAGTGAA
Source organism: Acipenser ruthenus (assembly GCF_902713425.1). NCBI lineage: Eukaryota > Metazoa > Chordata > Actinopteri > Acipenseriformes > Acipenseridae > Acipenser > Acipenser ruthenus. The sequence goes on along the minus strand of NC_081191.1, from coordinate 62,657,868 downwards.
GAACTTATCTGAAGCAGCAGAGAGGAGCAGCAACTGGCTGTGGTTGAGACGGAAAGATTCTGGCTGGGGACAGGTAAGTAAGCTGGGCTGAGTTGAGTGGGGGACGGAGGGGGGTGATGCTGGGACGCCAGAATCACCGTCGAGCCCTCTTGAGGTGTTGTGGGCTAGTCGACGAAACACTGAGGATGGAAGGTGCCCACTTGAAAACCCCAGAGATGTACCCTACTTAGCTCAATCCAGACGGTTGTCATGCTGATGCGCTGGGGAGGCCGCACTTTGGTTGATCCCCGGAGCCAGCATCGCAGCCGTTGTGTGTGCTGATGCGCCAGGGAGGCAAAATAAGCTGATCCCTGGAGCCAGCATTACACTTCAGCCATTAACACCAGACAGAAGGATATCTACATCATCATATGGAAGGAAACGTAAATGGATGGAGACACACATGGATCACATTAGTTTACTGTAAAGCTACGTCTTAGTTGGTGCTTATCTTGGCGAGAGCCGAGTTCAAATCAGCATGAAGTTTTAACATCTACTCTCGTGTAATGGAAATCATAAATCTCCATTTCTTAATAATGGACTTTACTGTGCTCTGGTGGATATCACTGTGTAACAATTTTTTTTTTTTTTTTTTGTTCCTGGGTAGTAAGTGTTATTTCCTAATTGCTTATGCCTCAAAAGTATAGAAAATGGCTATTATTCCCCACAAACTTTGCTTTTGTGACCAGGACAGTGATATTTTGAAATTTACCTATTTTCCAGAACATTCCAGATAGATTCAGTGCTGAGTAAACTTGGAGTAACTTCTAGAACTTTCCAGTAATATAAATAGTAATATAAATACAGGGGCCTTAAGCCCACCAGTTCAGTTTAGTTCCAGCTGCCTAAGTGGATACATATCTGCATTTTTCTGAGATGGCATCAAGGTCATAGGAGACTTCAAAATGGTGGCATTCCTGATGGGTCTCCAAGGCGGTTTTACCAAGTTTCCCTGCTATCTTTGCCTTTGGGACAGCAGGGACACCAAGGCGCACTACCACAGGCGGGACTGGCCACAGCGGACTGAGTTCTCTGTGGGGAGGAACAACGTCAAGTGGGAGCCACTGGTGGACGCCCGGAAGGTGCTGATGCCACCACTGCACATCAAATTGGGCCTTATGAAACAATTTGTCAGAGCTCTAGATAAGGAGTCGGCAGCCTTCAAGTACCTTCAAGACTTCTTCCCTAAGCTGTCTGAGGCAAAGGTCAAAGCCGGTGTCTTCGTTGGACCACAGATAAAGAAGATCCTGGAGTGCAATGAATTCCCCAAGAAGCTCACTAGTAAGGAGAAAGCGGCTTGGAACAGCTTTGTTGCAGTGGTTCGGGGCTTCCTGAGCAATCACAAGGCCGAAAACTATGTGGAGCTGGTTGAGACTCTGGTGAAGAACTACGGCACAATGGGCTGTAGGATGTCCCTCAAAGTCCATATCCTTGATGCTCATCTTGATAAATTCGAGGAGAACATGGGAGCGTACTCGGAGGAGCAAGGCGAGCCCTTCCACCAGGATATACTGGACTTTGAACGCCGCTACCAAGGACAGTATAACGAGAACATGATGGGAGACTACATTTGGGGGCTGATTCGTGAAAGTGATTTACAGTATAACCGTAAATCTCGAAAAACTACTCACTTCTAAATCTTCTGTAGTCATTTTTGTATTACTTTAGTATAAATACATGTTAATTTGGATTCATATGTTGTTTTTTCTGATGAAAAGACACAAATTCGCCCGTTTTCTCATTGGAAATAAGTAAATTTCAAAATATCACTGTCCTGGTCACAAAAGCAAAGTTTGTGGGGAATAATAGCCATTTTCTATACTTTTGAGGCATAAGCAATTAGGAAATAACACTTACTACCCAGGAACAAAAATTGTGTTACATAGTGTATTCAATGTCTTGGAAATGTTCTTATATCCTACCCCTGATTGGTGCTTTTGAAGAACCTTATTCCTGATTTGCTTTGAATGTTCCTTCATCTTCATGATGTAGTTTTTGTTAGGAAATGTACTAATCAATTGTGGGACCTCCCAGAGACAGGTGTATTTAACCTGAAATCATGTGAAACAAATTAATTGCACACAGGTGGACTCCATTCAACTAATTATGTGACTTCTAAAGACAATTGGTTGCACCAGAGCTTATTTAGGTGTGTCATAGCAAAGGGGGTGAATACTTATGCATTCAGTTATTTTCTGTTTTATATTTGTAATTAATTTACGACAATTTGTAGATTTTATTTTTCACTTTGACATTATGGACTTTGTGTTGATCAGTGGCAAAAACACCTAATTAAATCCATTTTGATTCCATGTTGTAACACAATAAAATGTAGAAAAGTCCAAGGGGGGTGAATACTTTTGAGAGCCACTGCATATATATATATATATATATATATATATATACACACACACACACACACACACACACACACACTGAGTGTACAAAACATTAGGAACACCTGCTATTTCCATGAAATAGACTGACAAGATGAATCCAGGTGAAAGCTATGATACCTTATTGATGTAACCCGTTAAATCCACTTCAATCACTGTAGATGAAGGGGAGACAGGTTAAAGAAGGATTTTTTAAGCCTTGACACAATTGAGACATGGATTGTGTACTGTATGTGTGCCATTCAGGGGTAAATGGGCAAGACAAAAGATTTAATGGGTATGGTAGTAGGTGCCAAGCGCGCCGGTTTGAGTGTGTCAAAAACTGCAATGCTGCTGGGTTTTTCACGTTCAACAGTTTCCCGTGTGTATCAAGGTTGGTCCACCACCCAAAGGACATCCAGCCAACGGCAGGCCAGTGGTCGAAAATGGCTCATTGAGGAAAGAGGCCAAAGGAGGCTGACACAAATTGTGCAGAGCAACAGACAGGCTACAGTTAGTCAACTGACAGTCCAGTACAACATTGGTGCCGACAGACCAATAAAAGAATGCACAATTCGTCGAACCTTGACACGAATGGGGTATGACAGCCAACGACTTAACAGAGTTCCACTTCTTTCAGCAAAATACAAGAAACTGTGGTTGCAGTGGGCTAAGGAATGAAAACACTGGACACTGAAGGATTGGAAAAACATTGGCTGGTCTGATGAATCCCGGTTCCTGCTGTTTCACGCTGATGGGAGGACTAGGGTATGGCGAAAACCACATGAGTACATGCATCCATCATGCCGTGTGTCAACATTGCAGGCTGGTGGCGGTGGTGTGATGGTGTAGGGTGTGTTTTCATGGCACACATTGGGCCCCTTGATAAAAGTGGAGCCATGTTTAAATTCCACAGGATATCTGAACATCATTGCCAATCAGGTGCATCCCTTCATGGCAGCAGTGTATCCATCTGCGAATTGATATTTTTCAGCAGGATAATGCCCCATGCCACAAGGCTAGGATTGTCCAGGAATGGTTCCACGAACATGACAGTGAATTCAGCTTACTGCAGTGGCCTGCCCAGTCACCAGATCTCAATCCAATTTAGCATCTGTGGGATGAGATGGAACGAGCTATTCGGAGTAGAGATCCACTACCAGCCAACTTGACACAACTGTGGGAAGCACTGGAGTCAACATGGGCCAGCATCCCTGCGGAACGCTTTCTACACCTTGTAGAGTCCATGCCCCAGCGAATTGAGGCTGTTCTGAGGGCAAAATGGGGTGCAACTCAATATTAGGAAGGTGTTCCTAATGTTTTGTACACTCAGTGTATTATATATATATATATATATATATATATATATATATATATATATATATATATATATATATTGTGAAAGAATGGTAGTGTGGTGCTACTGGACTCTGGTATTTTCTTCCCAAGGACTGGAGTGAACTCGTTACGTATTCAGGTAATTACTTTTATTTACAATATTTACACAAGATTATATCAATCAGAAGCGTTTATCTTCCCATGTACGGGCTGCTAACTACCTCACTTCTTCTCCCCTCTCTATACTACTGCGAGATGACCAGACTGAAACAGGCTTTGCCTGTAGAATGTCCCGATTCTGCACAACAGGAAGGTTGAGGTTGGGCTCCCTCAGGTGGAGTGAGTCAGGAACACCGGTAAATTGTGGTTGGGCTCCCTCTGGTGGAGTGAGCCAGGAACACAGGTAAGTTGTGGTTGGGCTCCCTCAGGTGGAGTGAGCCAGGAACACAGGTAAGTTGAGGTTGGGCTCCCTCTGGTGGAGTGAGCCAGGAACACAGGTGAGTCGAGGTTGGGCTCCCTCTGGTGGAGTGAGCCAGGAACACAGGTGAGTCGTGGTTGAGTTCCCTCGGTTGATTATCTCCTGAAACACAGAAGAACAGAGAGCAGCCCCCTCTGGTAGAGTGGGCCCGGACCACAAGCAAGGGAAGTGCAAGATGTTCAGTAGTCTCCTTGCTACCTCCAGGTTCCAGAACAAGCACGGATGAATATTGACTTCCTTGAAGCGGAATGATGTCACACTTGTGCTATCACTGCAGTGACTGTTTAAAAGCCACCTTCCAACAGTAATAAACAATGTTCCAATACCACGTCTCGTGCTTCACTTTCTTGACTAGTAAACACTTCCTACAATACCGTGCAGATCGCTGCTCCTACAGCTAGAAACCAAATGGTGTCTAAACAGTCCTGATCATAGAAACAATACACTTGGTAGAACAGTTCGCTGCTCCTGCTGCCAATGAACCAAACAGTGTTTAAACCAGTCCTGGTTATAGCAATAATACTCTTAGTTGAACAGATCGCCGTGACTGTGCCACGTAGGTACCCAAGCTAACCCCATGGGTCACGTACTAGCCACAGCTTAGGCAGCCGACAACACAGTGGTTTAATAAATCATAACAACGAAACAAAACCAAACAAATCCAAAAACAAAAGGCTGCCTCACCAAGAGGAAAGAACGCACTGTCTTAAACTTTCACGAAATAACTACGACTGAAATTTAAAGCACTTACTATCGCTTTCCAATGATATTGGAGACTCCAGAGTTTACGCAGGCAGGACAATCGGGCCGTGTTCCCCACAATCACACTTCCCCCGATTGTTCTCCCCTGCTCCCTTTTAAACTCTCTAACCCTGCCTCACTAATTTGCGCTGAGGTTTCTGGGGTGTGTAGTTTTTCTTCAGAGACGCCATTCCTTAAAGGTGTCCCTGCTCTTTCTTCACTATATATATATATATATATATATATATATATATATATATATATATATATATATGGATGATATATAGAAATTGGCCCCTTTTTAATATATTTAAAATATATTTCAGCCTGTAATCCATATAAAATAAATATATGGATTACAGACTAAAATATGCTTTAAATACATCCCATATATTTTAAATATATAAAAATGGGCCAATTTCTATATATGAAAAATATAAGGATCATACTTTCATTTTACCATATATTAAAAATATGTGTTTGTTCCATAAGGGTTATTTTGATTTATAGTTTGTGAACCTTTACTTTGACTCTTACGCCATTTTATTTTGTGTTTGTTATTTTGAAAAGTCTGTTTATTTATTTATTTATTTTTAATGTAGTCATTGCCAATTATTTGTTATTATTTTCTCCCCAAATTTAAATGGCCAGTTTTTTTTAGGCTCAGCTCACCGCTACCACCCCTGCGCTGACTCGGGAGGGCGCAGATGAACACACGCTGTCCTCCGAAGCGTGTGCCGTCAGCCGACCACTTTTTTTCACACTGCGGACTCACCATGCAGCCACCCAAGAGCTACAGCGTTGGAGGACAACGCAGCTCTCGGGCAGCTTACAGGCAAGCCCGCAGGCGCCCGGCCAGACTACAGGGGTCGCTGGTGCGCGGTGAGCCGAGGACACCCTGGCCGACCTAGCCCTCCCTCCCCCCGGGGGCGCTCGGCCAATTGAGCACTGCCCCCTGGAAGCTCCCGTCCTCAATCGGCAACAGAATAGCCTGGACTCGTACTAGCGACGTCCAGACTATAGGGCACATCCTGCACTCCACGTGGAGTGCCTTTCCTGGATGCGCCACTCGGCAGCCCCCTATATTTTTTTACTTTATTAAATAAATATACGTGCAGCAGCGCTGTTTTGCCCGCACCTCCCTTTGTGTTGACTACTACTTCCTGAACCTGACGTCACCCACACACACCACCCGAGCCATCTTTGTGACACTGACACTGTATTTTTTTTTACTGACATCATTTTAAAAAAAAAAACACAAACAATAAAATACATTATAAAATAGGCTAGTTTTGTGTACTTACATTTCTTTAGGTCTTATTTACTTCTTATGGTCACACATGGACACATTTGCAGGCTGTATCATTTGCTTTGTTCGTCTGAAGCTAGTGCTGTTTTTAAAAGCAGTCTTGATAGTCCGAATTCCATTCAGAATGTCTGTAGGCAATTGATTTCTTACGTCTGTTTTTACAAGATTCATCTGAGAAAAAAAAACTTGTTTTAATTCTGCAGTACTGTGTGGCACAGCCAACATATTAATGGCAAACTTGGCAAATGTAGGAAAACGTGGCTCTCCGCTAGGTATAAACAAGAGCGCAATTTTGTGCTAGTTTTCAACAACTGCCAGATCTCCAAGATCCGTCAAGTCAGTCATCACTGCATAAATTTCATCTAGGCTATCCAGCATAGTTCCACTAACAAAAAGGCATTGCAAGCTGGACAATGTCTCCCAAGCTCGCTGTGCTTTGGCTACCTGGTTGAAGAACGCATATACTCATTTCAGCACAGTGTTGTCAATTGGTATTCTTCTTTTAATACTTTTAACTGCCATCACATAAGGTGTAGGTATATGTCATTCGAGCTCATTCGGGGCTTTCAGTACCGATTTGTAAAAATATTTCTAATGCCCCCCTTTACTGATTACATTCTTCTTCTTTCCGTTTCTTGTGTTTATGCTTTGCTGCCCCTGAAAGAGACATTGTTTGCTGTATTCAAGCAAAATCAAACTAACTGACCTGGAATTTACTTGTGTTGCCGCGCGAAAGTAAGTTCCGAGTCAGCCAGTTTGTTTTTGTGTGAACACAAGTGAGATACACTGCCTTAATTGAAAGTCAGCTGCCTATAAGGGCTGTCAATTAAATTTATTTAACACACGTTAATCACACTCTTCTGTCTTGTTCCTCTTAGCATACTGTAATTAATTTCTTGGGGCAAAGATCATATAAACACACATTGTCAACGTCCCGGTCTGTACGCACAGGATACTACCTCGCAGTGAAGTCTTAATAAAAAGCGTGCGCTGTGTAACTATACATCCAAAATGAAAATCATTTTATGTTGCAACAAAGCTGGAAACTATATTGATTGTTTGAAACAAGGAGTAACGCAGGCATATCTTTGTCGTGAATATAGGTTATCAAAAAATACTTTTTTGGCTAGTTCAGCAAAAAAAAAAAAAAAAAAAAACAATTTGAGAATCTGATGAACTTTTCATGTCGGGATGATTTGGAATACAAGCTCAGTTTGGGATTCTTACATGTTGGATTATGATTTGGTGCACTTTGAAATGATTCATGTCAGATTGATTTTGAATAAATGTTCAGCTTCAATATTTTTAGTACATCTATACAGCTATGGCCAAATGTTTTGCAACTAGAATTTTAGGATTGAGACAATTAAAAAAACACAATAGGAGCATAATTTAGAAGTTTTATTTAACAGCATGTAATCAAAGAAACTAAAATTGTATTGCAAAAGTCTACCGGAAGCCATAATAGTAGGACAGTATTTGATGTTAGATTTCACATTTTTTGATTTGTGTCAGTTTTTCATTAAGTACATGGAAAACTACAAAACGGTATATAATTAAATATGTTAATGTATCATTATTCAGCTGGTTTCATTCGACTTTATGAAGCAAAATTAGTTCATTGTATAGGGTGATGCAAAACTTTTGACCATAGCTGTATACTGATGATTCACAAATGAGTGTCTTCCTGGATAAATAAAGTGTAATAAGAAAAACGACAATAATAATAATAATAATAATAATAATAATAATAATAATAATAATAATAATAGTTTTGACCGTGTAAACTGATTCTGATGCCCAGGAATTAAGTACATTGGCCATTGATCTTTCTTAAAGGTTACTTTACAGAAAATTGCACACATATGCAAATGATCCCTCCCTTCAGGATTTAAACCTATACTGACTTTTTGAGCATCTCTGCCACTATATCTTCAGTTAATCCAATTTATATTTGTATTTTAAAATGAATATTCCAGTTTTTCTCATAATTTAATCTAACAAAAAGACACTACCTTACTATTCAATTCTTATTTTCAGCATACTAACTGCATTTCATTAACACAGTATTTGGTTTTACTGAAATCTCTCTCTGTTTTGACAGTGCACGTTCCTTTCCTTTGAGTTCTCACCACACTGTAAAACATTTAAAATACTGTCTGCGGGAATGCAAAATGTATGAATTCCTACATCTCTGGTTGATTTATGTGAAATAATAATACACTATTTAATGCTTAAACATGGCTAGAAGCAATCTTTGGCTATCAAGATGTACAATGGAATAATGACTTCAGAAGACAAATCACCTCCTGGACTTGGGAAGCTTGTTTAAAGGTGCTGTACAGATATATTGAACTGTATGTAATTGTACCCTAACTTCAAGCTGTAGACCTATGAGGCTTGCATTGAAACAGCACAGCAAAGGCAGATAGAGTAGTGTAATCAATTTGGCTAAAATGTCTTGAAGTAAAACCAGTAAGGTTTTTTTTTTTATATTTTTTTATTGTTATTTTGTTGGGCTTTTATACGCGTATATCTGTCCACTTAAATGTCAAATACCGGTTTGTACATCCCTAGTTGCAAGAAATTAATGGAACGAGTGAATAACTGCTCCCCATGCACAAAAATAAATAAACACAAACAAAAGAGTTTAAGAAACGAAATACAGTACACTCAAAAGAAATACACAGTAAGGGTTATGGATAACATAGTTGGGTCTTAATTATCTACATGCAGTGGTAGATCTAAATACCACCACATACTGAAACAGACAGAAGAACACTAAAGGGACATTTGATTTTCATCATCATGGCAGTGTTTAGATCCACCAGGCTGATTATCAATTCAATTGTGCCCAGCTTGACCAATATATTTACTGTATTTATATACTGTACTGCCAAATACAAGCTTAAAATGTTTGCAAGGTAGGCATATATTTAAAAAAAGAAAACAAATATAGCTGAAAATTAAATTAAGTAAACTAGTGTACCATATTAAACTATTACAACTATTTTCTGAAAAGTGTGTGTTATAAAAAACAAAACAAAAAAAAAACCCATAGAACAGTGGCTACAGTATCTCTGTAGTTTTCACTAGCTAAGTACACTTTGTTGGAAAGTTGTGTCTGCTTAGTAATGTAAATGTGCCCCTTTTTTTAAAGCTTAAGCGCCTCAAGTAATCTGTGTTTTTTTCTGTTTTTAAATGTGATTTGAGTTGCTATTTTCTATGTTAATGTATTTTGTTTATGCACTGCAGTTAAAAAAATATATATTATAATGAACAATTAATAAAGTTTTATGTTAAGAAATATTTTGATTAAAGTCTTTTGAAATTTGTCCGATTTCAGCTGTTTAAACAAGAAATAATCAGAAAACTCCATACACATAAAACAGAATCCTTTTAACTGAGGAGGGTACCGTAAAATGTGTGGTTTACATGCAAACATTTAAATAAGTCTCACTATTTTGGTAGTACCTTTCCAGAAATTTGCTAGTTTTCTTCTAGGAAGATAATTTATCATTCTAAATACAAATTACCCTATTAATAATAATATGCGAGGGTATATTTAAATGTGTCTGTCAGCATTCCAATTTAGCCTTGTGCGATGACTGATATCTTGCAGCTTTCTAAAACTGAGTTTACAAAAGCTTTTAGGTTGTGTTGAAGACCTCATTTAACTACCAAATAAAATAAAGCAAAATAAACAAAAACCCTGACATATTATACAGCTACCCAATAAATAAACACCAACATTTCATAAGAGAGGACTTTGCACTAGCCATGCATTTTCTAAACATTTTTGACAGCATATATATTCAGATACATATTACATATATAATATATACAGTTTCCTACAAAAGGGTAGATTTAGCAATTATGATCCTTATGATAGTCTACGAACAGAGTTAAAATCCAGCACTTTACGTTATATATATATATATATATACATACACATATATATATATATATATATATATATATATATATATATATATATATATATTAGTAACACAGCCTCACGGCTGAGGTTCGTTTTGCCCTTTTGAAACACAGACCCAGACACCAGAATTGCACTTTAGCACTTGCGTGCACTTTTATTTACACAAACAAAAAAACAAAAACCTAACTCCCACATGGAGTACTAACTAAATTTTTTACTTTTTGCACTCTAAACTCACACATTTATGGCTATTTCGTTTACCAGTAAAACAAAAACTTTCACACACACAAAAGCTACTCAAAGGTTTCACACAATACCTTCTGTTACTGACAGCCTGTTGCCTTCTCACAAACTGCAGAATGCCCAGAACAGACATTTCTCCTTCTTTTTGGTTAATGGCCACCAAGTTTCCATCGAAGCTTATTGTCGCCACCTACTGTTTGTTTTGATTATCATTATTGTGAGCCCAACACTCCGATTCCTATATACCTGACCATACCCCTATCTATTCTATTACCATCCTAAAAAAAATATTCTGAATATTCAAAGCCCTAAACTCTTCCCCTACCTCTAATCTCACTTCCCTATATCTAGCACATTCAACCATCAGGTGTTCCACAGTTTCCATAACCCCACATTTCATACATTACCCATTCTCATGTGCTCCAATTCTATATAAATGTTCATTTAAATTTGAATGTCCTATAAACAGCCTTATTAGGTTACCTTCCTCCTGTCTATTCCCCTCATACCATCCTTCCCGCAAACTGACTTTACTTTGTGATTTATATAATTTACGCCCTTTTTCCCCCTAGTCCACATATTCTGCCTTTCATCCACTATAATTTTTTTTCTATTATTTTAGAATACTCCCTTAACCCATAATGAACATCCATACCCACATTCACTTTCTTCACTGCCATCTGCCCTCTCATTCCCCTCTATTCCTATATGCAATGGAATCCACACAAAAACCACATACAATCATAAATACACACATTTTGACACTAGATACATTACTAAAAATCTTACAGTAGTTCTCCCATACACGGTTTACCCATTTCCCCACCAGTTCACAGAAAACCCCTCTTTCCTCCTTTTCTTTAACAAACATTTCTGCCTTAATCACAGGTAGGTGTCCCTCATTAATTATTACAGCCAGGTGAATCTCATCCTGGCTCCCTCCCATAGCATTCTGGGGGATGTAGTCCATTAACCCCTCCTGGACTACATTTGTTTCTCCTCCTCCCCCTCGTCTACCACAATATATATCCAGTCCAAATGTTTAGTAATTTTCAAAATACTGATAGTAAATCTACAATAGTTTACCCTACTTGTCCACATTTCCCATTACATAATGTTCTAATAATAATAATAATAATAATAATAATAATAATAATAATAATAATAATCATAAACACCTACATCTGAATTCCACAGGGATGGTGCAAGGGATTTGCCAGTAGAATGTTGTTATATTTTTTGCTATTGTGGATCCAGTATACCAGTAGCCCATAGGAGTTTTACAAATTCTTTAGATGCTAATCCGCACCAGGGCATTTCTTTTGACTTTTGATCTGTATAAGTCCCATATTTGTTTTTTTGAACAAATTCATGGAACCAACAGGATTGTATTCTTTTCTTTTCCATGTTTTCGTTCTTGTGAAACAAAACTAATTAGGTTTATAAGATTTTACTTCAACTAACATGCATGGGGTTTCCATGCGGGTCAATTTACACGTGAAATGGCAATGCGCGTGCACATTTGGGAGAATTCAGGTTTGTGGACAAAAAAAAAACGGCCAAAGAGGGATAGGGTAAATCTCATTTACTCGTGTAAATGACGAAACACACGGGAAAATCCACGCCCAGTTTCGCATGGAAACCCGCATTTCATATGTAAATGTTAATGAGCGTGTTTATCCTTAACTATAAATATTGCAAGGGAGCTGGTCAGTTGTTACTGTGGATTCCAAGATGGCAGAAAGTAGTGGCTGATGGGCGATTTTATGGTTAGCAGTGGTGTAGTTCACCTTAATGATAATGCGGGTGGCTTTATTATTATTGTTTTTTGCTGTGTCTGGCCTGTCATGTTGTATATCTCTTGTGGGTTTACAGTTCTGTATAAAACCACTTACCATGAACTGCGTTATGCCCTTGATATAGTATTAAAGCAGCTGTTTGAGAATACCCTTGCTGTATAAACAAACACTAAAGTTAAACATGAAGAGCAAGTGAGCTGTTTAAATGTCTAACTGAATTCATTCCCGTCCTTTTTTTGATCCCAGCTATGTCCAAACTAAAGACAACGCGTGTCTGCCCTCCACGTTAATAAATACAGTTGGTGAACTGGATGTCATGATCCAGCTCGATCGCCCAAAACAGCGCAACTTCCAACAAGTTGTTGATGCCCTCTCAGAACCGACCAAATAAAATTGCAAATGAACGTATTGATTGTGTTTTATTTGTTTGCATCATTAATATTTAACACAACAGTAAATCCAACACAACTTAAAAGAAAGGAGAGAATCTCTGACAGCACGAGCCTCCTCAGATCGCTGCTGTCCAATTGAAACTGGCAGCTGAGGTAACCTTCACAGTTGCCAAGTCCGCTTATAATAAGTGGGATTGGGCTTGTTTTTGAGAGTCGCGGGTTGTAATTTGCATAAACACCCATACTCTAACATGGGTCACGTTGTGTTGGGCTTGTTTTGAAAGGCAGTGCCACTTTTTATTCTCGTGAGACTTGGCAACACTGGTAACCTTCCCTGTCTCACAGGCAGCCACTGATTCCTGAACACCTCATTTTGTTGTTGACAAGAGTTTGTGCACGATACAGCAGGCAGCGGCAATTTTGGGAATGAACTAATGCTGCACTTCAGTCTGTTTCATCAGTATCCGCCACCTCCCTTTCAAGTAGTATACACAGCATCACCTGATCCCCTGAATGAAAGGGAATATTTATATATATATATATATATATATATATATATATATATATATATATATATATATATATATATATATATATATATATAACGTCTCTGCTGGTTTTCAGCCATGGTGATCTGCAATAACTGTTGGTCAGTTTCATTTTATACCTCAGAGTTCATCGTAATATAAATTAGTTGAAACACTATTCACTACTAATGACATGACACCTCACTAATGACATTTGAAAAACAATTTGGGCAAGAGCAGTAAAACACATTATTAACCAACCAGGCACGATATATTTTGCTTTATTACAGCAGCTTAGATTTACTCGTGTACCAGTTCTCTGCGCATGGAAACCACATTTTCACAAAATTTCACTAGTAATCTTCAAAAACAGCACGAGTACTTTACGCATAGCTAATTTACATATCAACCCCCACCTTTCCCATTCATTTGCATGACGTCGGGTGAAAAGCCCGGTTTACTCGAGTAAAATAAACTGAGCGAATGGAAACCCCAAAAAGCATTTTACATGAGACATTTCTCAAGCAAATGTCTCGAGCTAAAAAAAAAAAAAACACACATGTATGGAAACTCCACCACGGTCACCAAAGCCTAGTGCTGAGGTTGGCAGCCCGCAGCAATATATGAGACCACTAGACTACATTATTATTATTAGGCTTCCAGGCCCATAGGGCTGGGAAGCCTATTGTTATTGCTGGGATTCTTCTTCTTCTTATTATTCTTTCTGCCAGAGTTGCTCGAAAACTCACCAGATTCGTTAGGTTGGTAGATGCTTATGGAAAGATGGCAAATGCTAAGTAACTTATGTCGTAGGCCACATGGTTTGGCTGCCATATTAGATTGAAAAAAAACATTTGGCCTAAATGTAAAAATGTGTCTTTTGAAAACAACTTATTGCAGAGAACTGAAAGTTGGAATAGTTGTTGAGGGATAGTCCAAAACCAACCAGTGTCCATAAGAAGCCGATAGGTTGTGTGGTATGGTAGCCATGCTGCATGACGTCAAAATTGCACGGTACAGCTATCATAATCACAAACTACAAAGATCTTCTCCCGAACCGCTAGTCCGATTGAAACAAACCCAATGGCACATATGATTATAATGTAGTTGTCTTTAAAGGGAAGTTGCTACAATAAAAAACAGCGGCCACATTGGATGACATCATCAACATACAAAACTGGCTACAAAAACCTTCGTCTCTGAAATCGCTAGTCCGATTGAACCAACAATTGGCACACATCATCCTAGTGTGATTGTCTTTAAAGGTTGTTCGAGAAGTTGCTACAATTAAAAAAAAAAAAAAAAACATGGCGGCCATGTTGGATGACATCATCAACATACAAAACTGGCTAATAACTCCTTATACAGTGCAGATAGGGCCACGGTTACTATGGAATTAATATAGTAACCCATGTATGCTCTATCAAAAAATGTCATTGCCTGTGACCTTTGACCTCTCCTAAAGGTCAAATGTAAAACTGGGTCATAACTCATAATAGAGTGCAGATAGGGTCATGGTTACTATGTAAAAATGGCATTCTGCACTATTTGCTAAAGTGTTTGGTGCTGGTACTGGTACTGGTACTGGCATTCTGCACTATTTGCTAAAGTGTTTGGTAGTGGTACTGGCATTCTGCACTATTTGCTAAAGTGTTTGGTACTGGTACTGTTAGGGAGCATCCAGAGAAGAATAAATAAAGTGTTTGGAACAAGGAACAAGCATGTCTTCTCTTGTTTTTTGCCGCCTGCAACATGCTATAGTACTATTTGCAATATACAATACAAGAGTTGTTTGTTTGTTATACTATACAAAAATGTTAAAACCTTTTTTTATTAAGTAATAAGTAAGGACTTATAACATTTTTTCTGAAGACACGAGTAACGAGTAATACGTCTGGTTTTTTTTTACACTACCAGTACAGATTAATACAAAAGATTTTTGGATTTTTGTTTATTTTTTTTTTATTTTTAGGGAGCGTGTCTGTCGACTTGGAAAGGGACAGAACAAGAGACTGAGAAAGGAAGATTTACACAAAACTAAAAAATAAGAATAAGAACATTTATTCTGTCTCATGTGTTTTAATATATATATATATATATATATATATATATATATATATATATATATATATATATATATATATATATATATATATATTAGTTTACAACATTTATAAATATCAAGAAATGAGTGGATATAAGGCGAT
Organism: Acipenser ruthenus; assembly: GCF_902713425.1. Taxonomy (NCBI): domain Eukaryota; kingdom Metazoa; phylum Chordata; class Actinopteri; order Acipenseriformes; family Acipenseridae; genus Acipenser; species Acipenser ruthenus. Next base: position 62,642,480 of record NC_081191.1, on the reverse strand, counting down.
AATGTTTCAGGAACATTATTACTGATAATAATGGAATGAAGAACAATTAATTTATATATAAATATTTGTTTTGAGAAAATAATCGAGAGTAGTGTCCATTATTGCCTATAATGATCTTAAGAATACACGTTTATTATGGTATTGCAATTCCAGGGGCGGGTCTGCTGTAAGGCCTGGGGGGCTTACTATGTTTGCTTATCGTTAGCGTTTTGTAGTTAGCACTATTTATTCTGTTGTTCTTGCTGTTTGTAAAATACTGCTTTAATAATAGAATACTCTGTGTATATATTTAGTGTTTATGTACAGAAAATGATATGTGTTTCCACTCAACAGAATTTCATTTCAAGATGGCAAGACAATTAGATCATTGGTGCTAAACAGTTTTGAAAGAGAGCTTTCTGGCGCTAAATGATCTACTACTAAAAATAGATGAATTTCAAAGCTAGAAAGGCAAAGTCAGCTAAATGTGTAATAAAAAAATCACAATCACTGAGGTGAAACACTATCTTGTAATTTGCCCAAACATCAATATTTTTCAACAAAACTTTCAGAAAGTATTGCAAGGTCCCTCAGGTCATAGAATAACACATTTGTGGAATACATAAACAATAAAAACACTTAACGTTTAAAAAAAAAAGAAAAAAAAAAAATATATATATATATTCTCAGTTAATAATAAAGAATTGCTTGGCACAGTCTTCAGCGTGAGAAGGTAATTTAATTTACCCACCCTTTTTAGTCGGACCATGTTTTGGCCTCACACTTCCGATCGTGTGAGGAATGTGCATGATATTTGCATGCTACATCACATTCTCATGACAGAGTGAATTTGGAGTCTCTGGATCCAGAATGGAATGTTCTTTTTCTATATTTGTGATGTCAACATACCATCATCGTACTGTATTTTGTTTTATATTTTGTTAATGATTATCATCAAAACAAATAATGCAAGGGCCAATAAAAAAAAAAATCAGGGACAGGGCACAGAGCTATAGCAGTGCTTCCCAACGATTGTCAAAAGTGCATTCTCAGGAATTTCAAAACATACATCTCTTAATAATAATGTCAAAACAGGTTAATCTCTTTATACTGGACATTTTTATACATATGAATTGTGCAATGAGCAAGTATTAAGTTACGTAGTTTGAAAAAAAACGTAATTGAATTAGTTGTAGCGATAGCATGTTGGCACAACTTTAGCACAGCATTTTAAGGAATCCCTTTTGTGCTATGAGGAAATCTTAATAGAAACATTTAACAACTTTTAACCATCCTTGGAGATTTAGAAAACCCAGAGATGACCAATAGAATGCTCCAGTTACATCTGTTGTAATCCCAGATGACCACAGTTAGGTCATTCAAATTGGAATGTTTCTGTACTGTCATTCTAGAATCTTACAGTCACCCTTTTTAATGGAATTTGCATTTAGTTATGATGCATGCAATATGAAATGTTAACATATCCCCTCCTTAACTTACCATATTATTATTATTTGTTTATTTAGCAGACGCTTTTATCCAAGGCGACTTACAGAGACTAGGGTGTGTGAACTATGCAACAGCTGCAGAGTCACTTACAAATACTTCTCACCCGAAAGACAGAGCACAAGGAGGTTAAGTGACTTGCTCAGGGTCATACAATGAGTCAGTGGCTGAAGTGGGATTTGAACCGGGGACCTCCTGGTTATAAGCCCTGTTCTTTAACCACTGGATCACACAGCCTCCTCATAAAAATGGCACCCACTGGTCAAGGGATTTATGTTTTCAGGAATAATAGTGAGACACTGTGACAGAGATCGAATGAGTCTTAGTGTTAGATCTCCCTCTCGACCTGTGAGAGCACGGTATACGAGGAACAGAGTACCCTTAATGAAATGGCACGACAATTTATTCCGTAGGGTAGATGGAAGTCGGTCAGTTCGGAAGGGGGCGGAGCCATGGCACCCGAGCTCAGTGACCCAGACGGTAAGCGGCGTGGCATCCGAGGACTGGAGGAGCGGATGCGCTCGTTAACCTCGGGGTCATGGGCGAGGGTATAAATAGGGGGCATGGCTTGAGTGATCTGTTCCTTTGCATATGGTTAAGTTTAATAACCGAGAAGGAGCCCGTACTGTGAAGAAACCGTGAGTGTTCTGTGTCTGTGTATTAACACTGTGTGTCTTGTGTGTTATTTGTCACAGAGGATTACTGAGCACGATCCGGAGCTGCAGCCGCAGGCCAGCGAAAAACCCGGACTTCACCACTCACCTTTCACTACCAACTGTCTTTGTGTTTGCACCTTTTAGCACTTGAATCACGCACTGTCTTTTGTGTTCGTGTTTAGTGTGGGTGTCGGAACGGGACTTTGGGGTTGCGGGTCAAACCCGCGGGATTATAAATTAGAAGTGATACACGCCGCTGTATCACTTCCAGCACTATTATCATTTACAGGTTTTGCCTTGAGGCTCTGGACATTTACAAAAATAAATAAACACCCTTGCACCTGTACCAACGTCTGTCTGTGTGATTCTTCTGCACTGCACTCACCTGCACGTCATTACCACTTTGCCACACGTGGTGTAAGAAGTGGGATGGACTACGCCACACTGTCGGCGCTGCTGGAGCAGCTGGACAGCAGACGGGAGGGGGAGGAAAGACGGAGAGAGGAGAGGTACACCGCGCTGATCGAGAGGGTCGGGCTGGCAATACCTCCCACAGCATCAGCGGAGCGCGGCTTCATAGCGCCCAAAGCCAGGACGCATAAAATGACGGCGGATGATGATCCAGAGGCATACCTGGTGGCATTTGAGCGGCTGGCTACCACCGCGTCATGGCCCCGACAGTTCTGGGCAAGCCAGCTGGGACCCTGCCTGATTGGGGAAGCGCAGGCAGCATACCAGGCAATGGGGGATGACGACGCCGCTCAATATGTCCTGGTAAAGCTGGCTATTCTCCGCCGTCTGAATATTACGCAGGAAACGCACCGAGTGAGGTTCAGGGAGTACAGGAGGTCCCCGAACGTACGCCCCAGGGTGGTCGCGCAGAAGCTCTGTGACCACATGATACACTGGCTCACCCCGGCGCTAAAAACAACTGCCCAGATGGGGGAGGCCATCGTTATTGAGCAGTTTTGTCATGTGGTCGGCGCCGAGACCCAAGGATGGATACGGCGCCACAACCCCGACACCCTGGAACAGGCAGTCAAGCTCGCTGAGGACTTCGAGGACTCCCTGGTATCCGCCCAGACCGGGCTACTCACCCCACCTCAACGGAGCGGCCGAGCCCCACCTCCTCTCTCTGCTCCATCAGCCCCACCACCAGGACCGGTTCAACGACCTCCAAGAGCACCAACCCCAATGGGCGACCTTGCCTCCTCTTCATGGAGACCAAGGTTGGCCCCCAGCGGGGGTAGAGGTGCTGCCCCTGCCCCGTTGCCATACCAGCAGCGGGACAGACCATTTAATACTGTGCCCTCCTTTCCCCCTACCTGTTTTAGGTGCCGCCAGCCGGGACATCAGGCTAGGTCATGCCCATCTGCGATGGAGTGTGACGTGGCCGTCTGTAATCTGGCATCTGAAGCGGGTAAGCGAGGGAAAAATGGTCGGGAGGGGCCTTGTATTGTTAAGGTGATTTTTGGAAATGTGAAGACCCATGCATTAGTGGACACAGGGTGTGGTCAGACCTTAATTAGAGCATCTCTCTTGGGCGGTATGGTGTGGCAGCCACAAGGTCAGGTGGCGATCTCCTGTATCCATGGAGACACGGCAACATACCCCACAGTAAAAGCATATTTATCGGTCGGTCCGATGAAACGTTCCCTGGTAGTTGGGGTAGCGGAAAGGTTACCACATCCCATTATTCTGGGTCGGGACTGGCCCAACTATAAAGATTTATTGAAATTAAGGGCAGTCCCGGCCATACACGCAAATGTGGCAGAAAAAGTAGAAGGGGAAATGATTGGTAATGTTTTTCCCTTTCAAGCGGAAATGTTCTCTTCCCTGTTCCGGCCGAAAAAAACAAACAAAGAGAGAAGGCTGCGGAAATGGGAGGGAGCGTTAATGAGACAAGGCTGGGGGCTGGTGGGAGCCTGTTATAACGGTGAAAAACGTCAGTCAAAGGGGGTCGGAACGCAGTGTGACCGAGAGGACGAGGTTACTGGGCCATCAAGGGCAGATGTTACTCCCGCCCCGCTCAATATACCGGACATGTGGCACTCGAATGTGAACCTAGTGTGGGAGCAGGACAATGACCCATCACTGGTGCACATTCGGGGACAGGTCCGGTCCATTGAAGGTAAGGATGTTGAAGGCGCTGGGGCACTAGTATTTCCACACTTCATTATCAAGGGGCAATTACTATATAGGGTAAACCTGGCCGCGGGCACAGGACATCCTGTAACACAATTATTGGTTCCCCCGTCTTGTCGGCTGGAGGTCATGAGGCTGGCGCATGATATCCCTTTTGCGGGGCACCTCGGAGTTGACAAGACAAGGGAACGGATATTGGCTCGATTCTTTTGGCCAGGTGTTTATAAAGAAGTGTCGAAATATGTAGCCACATGCCCAGACTGCCAGAGAGTAGCGCCGGGTCGAGTGCGCCCCGCCCCTTTGGTCCCACTGCCGATTATTTCCACCCCCTTTGAACGCATCGCAGTGGACATAGTCGGCCCTTTGCTACCTTCTGACTCCGGGTATACGCATATATTAGTGGTGGTAGATTACGCAACGCGATACCCAGAGGCAGTTCCATTGAGGTCCACTAGTGCTGCTGCGATAGCCAAAGAACTAGTGCAGATTATGGCAAGAGTAGGGATCCCCAACGAGATATTGACTGATCATGGAACTAATTTCTTGTCAAACACGCTACAGCAGGTATATAAATTACTAAAAATACGTCCCATCAGAACGTCGGTTTACCATCCACAGACGGACGGTTTGGTGGAACGTTTTAATCAGACTCTAAAGGCGATGCTGAGACGATTTGTGAATCAGGAGCAAAAACATTGGGCATCGCTTCTCCCCTACCTCCTTTTTGCAGTGAGAGAGGTGCCGCAGAGTTCGACAGGGTTCTCCCCCTTCGAGCTCTTGTACGGCCGACAGCCTCGCGGCATCCTCGATCTGTTGAGAGAGGGGTGGGAGGAGCACAAAGGCTCGTCCAAAAATGTAGTGCAGCATGTGCTCCTACTGAGAGATCGCCTAGATTTGGTCGGTCGTTTGGCCCAAGACAATCTCAGATCGGCTCAGCATCGACAACAGCAGCATTACAATCAAAATGCATTAATCCGAACCTTTCGACCTGGAGACAAGGTAATGCTGCTACTTCCCTCAGCGGAATCCAAACTATGTGCTAAATGGCAAGGGCCATATGAGGTGATTCGGGCTATAGGAAAGGTGAATTACGAAATTAAACAGCCCGATCGCCGTAACAAAAAAGAAATTTATCACATAAATTTATTAAAGCCCTGGCAGGCAAGAGAGGTGTTATTTATAGCCCCAGGCAATATAGAGGATGATTTAGGGCCCGAGCTAGAACCCTCTAGCACAAAGAACATTTCGATGGGGGAACAGTTACTTCCTGATCAGCAACGTGAACTACGTAGGTTAATTGAGGAATTTAGCGATGTTTTTTCTAACACGCCCGGTAGAACTAACCTCGCTGAATATGACATTATCTCTCCCCCAGGTGTCACAGTGCGAGAGAGACCTTACCGGGTCCCGGAAAGTCGACGGAGTGGCGTTCGCAAAGAGGTATGGGACATGCTCGAACTTGGGGTGATTGAGCCTTCCAGGAGCGAGTGGTGCAGTCCAATTGTGATAGTGGCCAAAAAGGACGGCACCAACCGCTTCTGCGTTGATTTCCGCAAGGTAAACGCTATTGCCAAGTTTGATGCGTATCCCATGCCTCGGGTCGACGAACTCCTAGATAGACTGGGGACGGCGAGGTTCATCTCCACTCTGGATCTGACGAAAGGATATTGGCAGATCCCGTTAACTCGTAGGTCTAGAGAGAAAACCGCATTTTCAACACCAGAGGGGCTGTTTCATTTTACAACCATGCCGTTTGGGTTACATGGTGCGCCTGCTGCCTTCCAGAGACTGATGGACCAGGTTTTACACCCACATCGTGAATATGCGGCAGCGTATATTGATGATGTGGTCATTTACAGCTCCACCTGGCGAGAGCATTTGGCTAGGCTCACAGCCGTCCTTCAGTCTCTAAGGGCAGCCCGGCTGACAGCTAACTTGCGAAAATGTGCGTTTGCCAAAAGAGAAACACAATATTTGGGATTTGTAATGGGGAATGGCAGGGTGAAACCCGTTGTCTCCAAGGTCCAGGCCTTGGTAGACGCGGCAATCCCCAAAACCAAGGCTCAGGTGCGGTCGCTACTGGGGTTAGCCGGTTATTACCGCCGCTTTATCCCCGAGTATGCCACAGTGGTTAATCCCTTAGTTGACCTCACCAAAAAGAGCGCACCAAATTTAATTAAATGGTCAGAAGAATGTCAGGGGGCGTTTAATACTGTTAAGCAGAGACTTTGCCAGGCCCCTGCTCTCATCACTCCAGACTTCACTAAGAGATTCATCCTCCACACCGATGCTTCGGATGTCGGTTTGGGTGCAGTCCTGTCTCAAATGGTAGGCGGAGTAGAACACCCTGTTCTGTACATAAGTAAAAAAATGCTCCCTCGGGAGCGCAACTACTCCGTCGTCGAAAAAGAGTGTTTGGCCATGAAATGGGCTACTCACTCTTTAAGATACTACCTGCTGGGACACTCATTTGATCTTGTCACTGACCACGCCCCACTCAAGTGGTTAGCACAATGAAGGACAGCAATGCCCGGATAACTCGGTGGTATCTGGCATTGCAGCCCTTCATGTACCATATGGTACACCGTGCAGGGAAAGACCACCAAAATGCGGATTATTTTTCCCGGGAGGGGGGAGTAATGGGAAAGGTAGGTTTAGCCGAGTGTTCCTTCGGCTCCACTCTGAGCGGTGGGATATGTGACAGAGATCGAATGAGTCTTAGTGTTAGATCTCCCTCTCGACCTGTGAGAGCACGGTATACGAGGAACAGAGTACCCTTAATGAAATGGCACGACAATTTATTCCGTAGGGTAGATGGAAGTCGGTCAGTTCGGAAGGGGGCGGAGCCATGGCACCCGAGCTCAGTGACCCAGACGGTAAGCGGCGTGGCATCCGAGGACTGGAGGAGCGGATGCGCTCGTTAACCTCGGGGTCATGGGCGAGGGTATAAATAGGGGGCATGGCTTGAGTGATCTGTTCCTTTGCATATGGTTAAGTTTAATAACCGAGAAGGAGCCCGTACTGTGAGGAAACCGTGAGTGTTCTGTGTCTGTGTATTAACACTGTGTGTCTTGTGTGTTATTTGTCACAGAGGATTACTGAGCACGATCCGGAGCTGCAGCCGCAGGCCAGCGAAAAACCCGGACTTCACCACTCACCTTTCACTACCAACTGTCTTTGTGTTTGCACCTTTTAGCACTTGAATCACGCACTGTCTTTTGTGTTCGTGTTTAGTGTGGGTGTCGGAACGGGACTTTGGGGTTGCGGGTCAAACCCGCGGGATTATAAATTAGAAGTGATACACGCCGCTGTATCACTTCCAGCACTATTATCATTTACAGGTTTTGCCTTGAGGCTCTGGACATTTACAAAAATAAATAAACACCCTTGCACCTGTACCAACGTCTGTCTGTGTGATTCTTCTGCACTGCACTCACCTGCACGTCATTACCACTTTGCCACAGACACTCATATCATCCTACCTCTATTTTTGTTAGAAATGTAGCCAATACTGTTCTGTTAAACCAAGTATAACTCTTTTTATTATTAAGATTAATTAATGTTCTGAGAGACTAGCTATTCAGATATTTAGTGATGTGGTCCCCCCTTCTGGCAATGCCCTACAAATAATGTGTATCTATAATTAATTTTAAAATGAAGTTAGCAGGTAGCTGATTCTTTAAAGAATAAATAGAATAGAAAGTGCAAAACCATTGCAAAAGATACAGTAAATTGTTGCAAAAAGTATAGCTTAACTACACTCTACTGTACCTGCCACGTTTAGCTATAGATTTGCTATCACACCATGTTTGTATAGTCCCTAAGGTTTTAAAGGGTTTGATACCTACCCTTTATAAGCTCCAGTATCAGTTTCAGAACTCCCCTTGCTGGTGTGCAGTTACATTTTTAATTTCAAATACATTTCTTCACTTTGAAAAGTCTTTAAAGGTACACCACCCATCCACACTATGACAGAAGGTAAAGCTTTAATGTGAACAAAAAGTACAAATACCTAAATATAGAGAGATACGACAATTTCAATCAGGTCAAGAACCTGATAATAATCCCACTGATTAAGGGACTAAACAATCGCAAACATTTCAGGGTGATTATTTCAAGAGTGTTTATAAACATTCTCTTAGATTAAACAATGATTTAAAAAATGTGAATGGAATTCTAACCATCTCTAAAACAATTGAACAAAAGATTTAATGAGCTTCATTTAAATTATCAAAACAGCTCTTGTGAATAGGGCCCAAAGGGTACAATTAAGAGGTAATGCAAACTTTAGCCTGTTGTTTACTGTGGACATTAACAAATTCCAGTATTTAGTACATCCAATTAAAACTTTTTCTATAGTTAAACCTGAATTTACTGGCATCATAGTCACCAAATAGGCTGAACGTTTCTGGATGCTTATTCAAAGTGTCTTCTTTTTTTGTATACTGGTTAGTGAGAGCAAGTGGCCATTTAGCTTCGGGGACCTCAGGCATTACACTTGCCTTTTCTTGGTTGTTTATTAAGGCCATATACCACTACCTTTTCCCCTCGTTTTAACTTAGCTGTAGTTGCATGTTTCAGCTCTTTGATCTTTTGCCACAACTGTTTATAGTGTCGTCTGTGCGTGTAAGTGTGTGTGTGAATAATTTATTTAAATCAATGTCATTGATATGTATCAAGGGAAGATAAAGAGTGAAAGAAAACAAACAGTCTCAAAAAATGTGCTTAATTTATTACCAAAGGTTGCCAGTTAGTTTGTCTTCCCCTTTTATGTCATGACTCACTAATCTACATAGATGGAATTTAATGCCAATATGCGTGTGTGTGTGTGTGTGTATATATATATATATATATATATATATATATATATATATATATATATATATATATATATATATATATATATATAGAGAGAGAGAGAGAGAGAGAGAGAGAGAGAGAGAGAGAGAGAGAGAGAGAGAGAGAGAGAGAGAGAGATAATATAGAGATAATATCTGATAGATAGAGATAGATAAATAGATAGATAGATATACAGTTGTAGTCAAAAGTTTACATACCCCAATGGAAATGTATAATTTCTAGAAATTTCTGAAAAACAAATAATTATAGGAAAAATCTTTTGTAGCAAAAGTTTTGCTATTTTGGATGAGGAAAAAAAATGTTACAAGAAACAGATGTCTACAGTTATTTATTTCAGCAACATTTTAGCAAAACTCCAAAAATGCTAATTCAAAAGTATTCATACCCTGACAACAAAAATGAAATGAATAGCTAGTTGAGGCACCTTTAGAAATAATAACCTTTTTTAAACGATTAGGATGTTTGTCAATGAGCTTTTGGCCTGATTCTTTAGTGATTTTTGACCATTCTTCAACGCAAAATTGTTCCAGTTCATTCAAATTCCGAGAACTTCTCTTGTGCACAGCCTTCTTCAACTCATACCAAAGTTTCTCAATCAGATTTATTCCAGAACCTTGATTTTATTTTTCTGTAACCATTCAGACTTTTCTAGAATTGGGTTCTGCATTATCATATTAAATTTCTAGCACCTTGTAGACAATAATATCATAGCATCAAAGGGTATGAATACTTTTGAATTAGAAAAAAAGCTGAAATAAATAATTGTAGACATCTATTTCTTGTAACTTTTTTCCTCATCCACAAAAGTAAAACGTTTTTTTTTCCTAAAATTCTTTGTTTTAAGAAATGTCTAGAAATTATACATTTCCATTGGGTAAACTTTTGACTACAACTGTTATAACATGTTACATACAGTCTAGATTATATAAACAATATACAGGACATTTAACTGTTTATCATATTTTTTTATTTTTTTTATTTTTTTATTTGGTCAATGGAAATATTACCATTCAATTTCTTATTTGAAGCTGTGTTACAGCCATGGCCAGCTATTCACTTGTTGTGGATTGGTCGTAATACAGCAAAGCAAAAATGTTTCAATGTTGCTTACCTTTCTACCACTTCATCAATAGATATTTTCTATTGAGGTGTTTAAGTTGTATATATTTTTTCACCCAAGGATAAAACCTGAAGGAGTTACTTAGTCTTCAGCTCCATCCTCACAGTTACAACATCCCATACATCATCATTGTATTATACAGTACATAGTTACAATGACTTCAATCCATAACATATTTAAATACAAGGTTCCTTTAGCATGTGTTAGTTCTGTATATATTACACAGAGAAAGGACAAAGTGGGACCTTACTGTACAACAAAAACAAAATGTATTTTGTTCTGCTTGAGCTAAAGGAATAGTTGGTCTAACCCAGCAGTTATTCTTTTAACCCTATTTTTGTTCTCCCTGTAACACTAATATTCAAACCACCATTTAAGGGGTACACTCTATATAAAGTATGTTTGGCTTACTTTTCTATTGTTATATATTTGCAGAAAGTATACATGAGATACTTTATAATGATAAGGTTAGGCATGTTAATGTAAATACACTAGATTAGTTTAGTTTTGAATTGTCATTACATGCTGTAGATTTACACTGTCATGCAGTGTTTGCCCTTTGAATAATTCACCCATATAATATAAGAATAGTATAAGAATATTGTATCTTGCATTCAAATGTGAAAATGTGTTTTTGGTGAGCCTTCCTTCCATAAATAAGCTTTTGAGAAAATGTACAAATTCATATTAATAAAATATAGGTTTTGTAGTTATTACCTGTGAAGTTATTACTTTCAGAGTAATAAAAAAAAATGGTTACATTTTTCTTTTAACCTGCAGTATGGCTTGCAGACACAATTTAACTCCATCTTCTGCAGGTAGTAGCTGGATTATGTTTGTGGGCCTACATCTTAAACTGAAGTGGTGTAAAAAACTAAAAAGCTAGCAAAGTGTGGCTTCTGGTGAGTTCACATAAGGGTAAACTGTATGAGAATATGTAATATGATGCACCAAAGAATTATAGTTTAGTACAAAATTGAACATTATGGTTGAATTACAGGGTTGAACTACTTGTTTTAATAAGTATATAATTCACCTCCACGCAAGTGGGAAAGTATGGTTTGACAGGGTTTTTCCCATACTAAAATGCCTTACAGTAAGTCATGTGTGGTGGAGTAAAACCAGTGAGCCTAGCACATCAAAGTGAGTTTGCAAGAAAAGGATATGAACTCTTTAAGAAAATATTTTTTGGGAGATATCATCTGTTTTCTGTGGGCTGAGTCTCAGGCATGATGCTTCAGAACTGAAAACAGAAAGGAGCATTTCATGAGGCCTGGTTCCTGAGCTCTGGATGAAAAGGGACACAACTGTGTTATTTGGGAACATTCGATTTAATAATGATAGAGAGACATGCAAGTGCCTATTTCAAAGAGGTTAAGATAACTCATTTCCCATTATTAGCAGTATTATCAATTAGTCATTTAGCAGATGCTTTCATCCAAAGTGACTTACAGAGACTAGGGGGTGAACTATGCATCAACAACTGCTGCAGAGTCACTTACAATAGGACCTCGGGTTTATGTCTGATCCGAAGGACAGAGCAGTAGCAGTGGATGCAATATGATTTTTATTGCTGCCGAATTTGGGATTACTTTTAAAGGAACTGTGTGCAGTTATCATGTCATTAACATGTAATTAATTATGCTGTTAACAATAATAAAACTTATTATACACCTTTATTATGGTTTATAATCACTTATAATGGATATAGTCTGCCTCCTTGTCTTTTCAGGTCTATTTTCTTTCTATGCCTGTCTGTCTGTCTTTATATGTCTCACCAATTGGATGTGGCTGCTTTGCTTTTGCAGTATAGTTATTATACACTTTTGCTATGGTTTTTGTTGTTTTTATTGTTTATAATCACTTATAATGGATACCTAAAATAAAGTGTTACCAAAAGATGACTATGTTGTAATAACACTATTAATGTTATTATGCTTGCTATAACCTAATACATATTTTTTACAAAAAATATAAATAAGACACAACTTGGACCTACCTTCCATTCATAAAACACATTTCTGAGAACTTTTTCAGACATCAAAATATGGACAATGTATTGATTTAAAATGTGTGTGTTTTATGATGATTTAGAGTATTATTATCCTATAGTTTTATTAATAAAATAATTAGATGTTCATGAAAAAAGCCAGTAATTATTATTTTTGAACATTAGACTATTTTAAGAGTTAAAACTTTGTGAATTGAAACCGTATGATTATGAAGGATTGAGTATTACCAAAATCTTCCTCAGAAATGTTCATCTCCTTCAGCATGTCTTTCTTCCCGATACAGAGTTTCTTCCTAGACAACCATTTAGTCTAGTGCTGTGCATTCTGCTTTTCATCTGGAGGTTAATTTGCTTTACTTCCCACTGGTACTTTCATTCTTCACTTGTGCTTCATTTTAAGTTACACTCAGACTCCATGGTTAGAAGGTAATTTAGATATTCTACATGCCCCTTCAGCACTGACATTTGCCGCCTCTCTCTTATTTATTTTAGACCCTAAGGTCCGGTACTAAGTCATTACAATACTACTTGCATTTTCGAATAATCAATAAATGATTATTTTATTATTTACTGGGACCTCATGAAAAGGCTCAGATATATTACACAAATCCATCACAGGTGATGAATGGATATTCTTGTAAAGTTAGATAGAGGAGGAGGTCAGTATATGCAGACTACATTACTGAATACTTTAACAAGGTTGTAAATATGGCGTCTGTATCTCTTAGGGACTGTCACACTGAGTGCAATGTTACAGGAAATGCTGTAAATTTCAACAGATTAATTAACCCTTTTGTTGCAGAGGCTAGGTAGCCCTCATGCATCCATTAAAAAAACTGAAATCCTTCAGTGCCAAGGCCGAAAGAGAAGTCTCATTCGATATGAGTTATTAACAGTATTTTTTGAATAGATGGAAAAAATTGTAGCCTGGCTATTTAAGTGTCATAAAGCGCACCGAATGCAGCTGGAGGCCTCCCAGGGTACAAAAGGCAATACCATTACAATCAAATCTGAGATGGAAGAGGGATTGAGCTGTCCAGTCTGAAATAGTGTGATCAAGAAGTGAATTAACCTCTTGTGTGGATGGACAGGGAACGTAATCTGCTGGAATAGGCAGTAAAAACCAACAAAAAGGATGAAGCATTCCTTGAGTTGTCAGCCATTCATTGATATAATGTGTTATTAATTACTGTGTAAGGCTAGCCTTATATTAAGGTAATAAATATTGCCAACATTTCTGAAACTATATATATGTATATATATATATATATATATATATATATATATATATATATATATATATATATATAATTATTCAAAAACGAGTAATTGAAAGACCAACAAATAAATAAGAGATTTACCTTCACCACCTGGTCATTAACAGCCAGTATAATTCTTTAACCTGTATAGTTCTACACATGCATTCTTTTTTTCATTATTAACATTTTTGTCTCAACAAAAAAAGTTTTTACTTTGTGAAAAGGTTTTGACTATACTAAAAAATGACAACAGGCTATGTTAGGACCCCAACCCGAAATAGGCCCCCATCTAGATCGGGTCGACCCCATCAGGTTGGGGTTAATTAATTTTTAGAACCCAGAAATTCTCATGTTCAGGGTGAGGCTGACTTGCGAATGACTCCATCGCAATGCAGAAAATTCACTTAACCTGAACACGATCTGAAGAAGATCATCCGAGGGCTCCCAAGTGGCACATTCTGGTAAAGGCGCTCCACGTGGAGTGCAGGATGCGTCCTATAACCTGGAGATCTCCCGTTCGAGTCCAGGCTATTCCACAGCCGACCGTGGATGAGAGCTCCCAAGGGGCGGCGCACAATTGGCTGAGCGTCGCCCGGTGGGGAGGGCTTAGGTCGGCCAGGGTGTCCTCGGCTCACCGCGCACCATCGACTCCTTTAGACTGGCCGGGCGCCTGCAGGCTTGCCGACGCTGTAGCTCTGAGGTAGCTGCATGGCAGGCCTGAAGAGTGAAAAAAACGGTCGGCTGATGGCACACATTTCGGAGGACAGCGTGTGTTCGTCTTCGCCGCTCCCAAGTCAGCAGAGAAGCGGTAGCATTGAGCTGAGCCTAAAATAATGCAATTGGCCATTAAAGATACAGTACCACATTAGCTGCGCAGTACAAAACACAACAGAATAAAATAACACATCTGATAGCAACCTAAATATTCTACATTTGTTTAATTCTAACAAATAATAACAGTAATAACATAATCTGACTAGTGCAACTGGTCCAGAATGCTGCTGCTGCAAGAATACTGAACATATAAAACAAACTGAACATATTATATCTGTCTTAGAAATTACACTGGATACCTTTCAAACATTGGGTTATTTTTAAGATTCTTCTTTTGACCTTCAAGGCTGTCTGGGAAACTGGCTCTAAATATTTATCAGGCTTGCAGCATCTCTACATGTCAACTGCGCTCTTTAAGCGGAGAGCTGCTGGCTGTTCCCTTGACCAGGTGTGTCACTCTGCGAGGTCAGCATTTCTCCATTAGTGCTCCTAAACTCTGGAACTCGTTGCACTAGTTTTGAGAGGCTCTCATTCTCTTGACAAATGTAAAGCACTGCTAAAAATACATTTGTTTGTCCTAGCTTTTGGTAATAGGGAGATTTTTTTTATGTAAATTGTTTTTTAATGTTTGTAATCATGTGTTTTATTTTAGTTATGACATTGTACTTTGTATTTATTTATTTTTTCTTGTAAAGTGCTTTGGGGCGGTATTGCCATGAAATAAATGCACTATATAAAAATACATTGATTGACTGAAATATTTTAACCTGGCCAAAACAGAAAATACATTCCAACAATATGCTAGTTTGAAATACTCAGAGTAGCCCCAAATGTGTCAAACTATACAGCTGTGGAAATAAAAATAAATAAATTGCAGACCTATGCTTTCAAATAAAATTTTATTTATTATTATTATTATTATTATTATTATTATTATTATTATTATTATTATATGAAAATGAAGACGACTGTGTATGAAGACAAATAGAAACTAACCTACTTCAAGAAAATGTGCTGTATTGTATTTAGCAAAAGTTCACCCACAACTTTAAACACTGAATTTTAAATCTTACGTAAAACTATAAAAAGAAAAGTAAAAACATGTGTACAAGTCTACCCATAGATCATTATTTGTTAGACTTAAGCAAATGTATAATATTTAGGTTGCTATTTGATGTGCTATTTTATTCTGTTGTGTTGTGTACTGCACAGCTAATGTGGTACTGTAGCTTTAATTAGAAGACTGTCGCGCACTGAACTGAACCTCACCTGAACACGAAAATCACAGAGGCACTTGCCCATTGACACCAACCCTGTGTGGTGTAGCTGTAGACAGTGAATAAGAGCACAGGGGCTATAGATATCAGCGGGACTTTTAATGTACGCATATAACAAGATATGAAATGCTTTTTTTATTATTTTTGCAGTAAAACAACGTGTAAGAGCCTAAATAAAAAATTATTATTATGATTTTAACTAAGACCCGTGCCTCGGGTGCCTCATAGCTGGCTACAGCCATGATACAGTCAGCAATCACATATCTGACCCTATAAAATTTTGACTTCAGTGATGGTTAAAAGAGTGTGATGCATATCTGATTATTTCATTTTGGCCCGTTCCAACCCATCTATTTTCCAGGGAACACAAAAAACATACAATGTCAAAAATACATAGCTGAAATAGTGCTTTAAAATAAGTAGGCTTCCTTTTAGATGTATTGTAGTTGGTTTTGTTGGCACAATACTATATTTTCAACAGAAGTTGTATTTGAATTCAGAACAATATGATTCTGAAAATATCACTTGGCAAAAGAGACGACTGTGGACACGTGGACTAATACATACTTTTAAATCTGTAAAATTCCCCCATTAATGACACAGCAGCAAAAAGAAATCAAAATGTACGTGCACAGAACTGCGTAAAACGTAAAAGGCAATGCAATTTAGCAAAAGATTAAAAAAAAAAAAAAAGACAGATATATATATATATACACACACATATATATATACACACACATAGATATATATATATATATATATATATATATATATATATATATATATATATATATACACACACACACACACACACAGTATATAGTGCTCGATAAGGCCCTAATGTCAGAGTTCACTTGCAAATGAAAATGCACAAAAGCAACTGAAGATTACAGATTTAAAAAATACATCACAGTATCTAAAACTGTTCAATGATTAACTGTTTTACATCACAGTAGCTGCTCTCGTTCGCTTTGTTGTTGCTACATTTCCATCAGGTGAAACAGGAGGAAGCACTGTATAACTGCACAATAAAGACAGACTGATTTGCGCATGTGAGAAAAAATAATTGTAACATTGAAGAGATGGGCTTTGTATCAGAAAACTGGTGACGGAAATCACATGTGAAGAGTGAGTGCATTAATTTTTTACATAAATATATATATATATATATATATATATATATATATATATATATATAATGAGAATTGATTTGTTTCTTAATGCAAGGACGGTAAAACGTGACTACGTGTATCTGAGTGTCGTATATCCAAGTGCTGACACACACACACACACACATTATATATATATATATATATATATATATATATATATATATATATAATGTATAGGATATAAATAAATAAAGGCAATGATTAAACTTGGGGCTTATGGTATTTATAAAAGTAATCTGTAATGCAGAAGGTCACGGACTGGTGGGGGGTCATAGAAAAATCCTTCACTTTCAGACCAGACAGTTTTAAAAGTCTCGAGTTTCATTATCTCTGTCTGGTAATCTAAAATGTTTTGGGGGATTTCATCCTGCTACTCAGTCAATGACATTCCCCAGGGAAGTTTTCTTTTGCTGCTTTTCTTTTGTGCTCATGTATTACCAAGGTGTCGACTCAATACACACAGTAAATGAAAGACCACTTGATTCACTCCTTATCAGTCACATTAATGTGGCCAAGAATCCAACAATTTAATATGAGATGTGGTGGGTGCTTGACAGCTTGACTGACACAACTCAGCACCTGGATTACAATACAGACTCCTGTGGCACATTTATCTAACTTTTTGTTTTAGCTTTTTTATTCTCTGTGTATTGCTGATAATTCAGTCAGATCCTTAATGAAAACCTAATGTGGCAACTAAGCCAATTTATTATGCTGTGTGTAGCATTTACAAGACAATTCTGGACTTAAAAATATTGGCTGTCTTGGTGCTCTGGATAGAACCTGGAATTGAATTCCAGAGTAATTTGATACAAGAGCTGGCACCATAGTTTTTCCCTGCTCCTCCAAGATATCATTGTTGGCTGATTTCAAAGTGCTGTACAGAGTGGGCCATCGTTTGGCTAACATAAATATGCATGACCAAAACTGAACAAGCAGTTACTTTTCCATTCCCAGGTAATAGACACCCCACACTTTGAAAAATTACTTTGGAATCCAGTTCACAGCTGTATTCTATTATTCATTTGCTGAAGTTGAGTATCATTTGAGTGTTTTGTGGCTACATTTGTTGTAACCATTTGCAGTATGACACATTAACAATACTTGGCCTACTAATATACCAAATGACTAATTACTTTTTTGAACTTCATTTAAAAAAACACACACACTTTTAAATCAAATATGCCATTCAATTTACACTATGCTACTGGGGATGCTTTGTTTGTGTTTACAAGAACACCAATGTCCGTGGTGGATTGTATTATTGGGATTATTTTTAAAATATTTAACCTTAGCTCAGGAACACTTTTATACATTAGTTAAGCTGCTTCACAATCAATCTGTCAATCTGTAAAATATATTTGTTTAATAATAACTCTTCAAAACAGGACACATTTCTCAGTTTTTGTAATACATTTTAAATCGCCTAAATTTGGCGCTCCTAATAAAACATTGTATTGTACAATATTGTAAAATATTCTGACAATGAAGATAATTTCCTTGGAAGCACAAGGCAAAACTGTTCATTTTCATCCTTAAAAATCAGTAAGACTGGGATCAGGCAGTTTTTGTATCCCTCCTTTTTGTGATAAGGATCTAGCCAATTAGCAACCTGCCCATAACTGCATAGCTAAGGTTGTCCGCCCCCTCTCCCCTGCTTGTCACAAAGGCAGTATAGTAACCTGTCACGTATCCGCCCTAACCTTATATCGTCCATGATTAACCTCTTCAGCAACATTAGTTTATAATTGAACAGAGTTCAGATATTGTAGATCCTACCAAAGTGTTCGTACACTGTGTTGTATGTGCTCCATGTGCTGCCATTGCTGGTAGTGTCATGTGAGCTGTTCAGTGTGTTGATATGTAAATAAATCCTGTTCGCCTGCGGGGCATATCAACTTCAACCTCCGTCTCGATCTCCTGCCTGTCACTCAGCAGCGAATGCATGCACCCACACGGCTACTCTGTCACAAGTATTAATACCCTGTATCTTTTCTAAACAAGGGATTTAGGGGAGCTCCCTAATAAAAGTTGAATCTCAAAACAATCACGTGAATATAGTAATTGTTACAGCTGTGTATAATGGTATTTAAAATAGGATTCATTTATCCGACCTTTTACATATAAATATTATTTTTTATTTCTTAGCAGACGCCCTTATCCAGGGCGACTTACAATTGTTACAAGATATTTCATTATTTTTACATAGAATTACGTTATTTTTTACACATTATTTTTACATACAATTACCCATTAATACAGTTGGGTTTTTACTGGGGCAATCTAGGTAAAGTACCTTGCTCAAGGGTACAGTAGCAGTGTCCCCCCAGCTGGGATTGAACCCACAACCCTCCGGTCAAGAGTCCAGAGCCCTAACCACTACTCTACACTGCTGCCATATCCGCCCTTACTCTGGTCCCACCGCAATCGGATGTGCAACGGATTACTGTACTACTTTCTCTAGTGTTCAGCTATTCTCATTACTGGGATAATTACTTAAGTATGTAAAGTGTGAATACATTTATGTAGACCATATGCAAATTGCAGGGTCCAATACCACTGTTTTGTTTTACTCTGTGTTACTTCACTATGTTACCCATGGGATTAATGTCTTAAATCTAATTTGGTCATGGTGGCTATATTAAATGGTATTCATGTTTTATTTATGTTATTAGACTCCCATGTGACCTGGTTTTAGAGTTGTTTCAAAATACTTTTATAGGTGAACTCATAGCAAAACTAAAATACATGTCTTTAAATTATTTAACGTGTTGTGACTAGAAGTCTTTCTCAAAGTTTTCAACTAAATAATGACACACGTTCATGAAAGAAGTCAGACTCTGGAGGTCACTAAGGTAATATTATTCACAAATCAAATATTGTATTGGCAGCTTGCCTGCCTTGGAGTACCACCCTCATACTGGGTGAGAGGGTACTCCAACAAAGATGTGAAATCTAGGCTGTGCCCTACTTTGAATTCTACCCTCTGTACCCTAACTGCTATAAACCTCCTCCCTTTCGTCTCCTGCCAAGAATAGTGTGATACTGTTCAATACAATGTTCACTTCTGATGTATTTAGCCCAAACATATATGTTAAATTAAAAGGTACGAAAATCCACTGAGGCCATACATTGAAAATACAATGCTTGTGTCACTTTAAAGAAAACAAACAAAAACACATTCTTTCTGCATTTTGTAATCAGTATTCAGTATGCTAACAAAGGTGGCCAATGACACACACTGTACTGTGTTTTGTCGACCCCCCATGTGGGGGTCTATTTAATTGATCAAACAGATCTAAATACTAACACTGTTAAGACTGTTAAAGTGGGGCTCTTGGGTGCAAATCAAACACCTAACAAATGTGTATTTCTGTCAGTAAAAATGTATCCTACTTTAAAGATTGTAATTAAGATGGTATTTAGATACACTATCATTTAGATTAATTTAAAACAAGCGTTCCTAAAAGCATATTGGATTAGATCCACAAACTAGCATTCTTAAAGGCATATTGGATCGAATCCATTTCTTGACAGTGTTCAGTTCTTACCAGAAAGGGGATGTTGCAAGGACCTTTGTGTGCTCCCAAAGCAATGGCAAAAAAAAAAAAAGTGTACCTTTCATAGTGAAAGGTGTAGCAATACATGTAGCGCAGTTTAGCTTACTGAGTAAACCAAACATCACATTCAGGAAAAACCTGTTTTACACTACCTTATTTAAGCACATTAACATAGCAGGACGACATTTATTTTTATTGAAAACACTTGCCATAATGCTATCAGTAGTGTTTAGGTCAACTATGGGCAGCCAGGACAGCACTGGATTTACTTGGCAAGTCTTAAAGTTGTTTAAATTGTTCTGAAGGAATACAATAAACTGCAAAGTCAGTTCTTCATAAGGCCCATAGGGCCTGTAAAGTACTCTCAGTCCATTTTGAGCATTTTTCATTTTGTAACATTGACATGATTCCCCCCCCTCCTAAAAATAGTTAGAGAATAAATGAAATGCTTTGAAAATATGGCCCATCGTGTCCTCTCTGTAAATGTTCCCTGTGAAATACCAGCAGTTTGTGCAATTATTGATAAGGAAGTTACAAGCCAAGTTTGCTGTGTTGCTCATGGTGACCGAAACTGACATGCAAGGGCATCGCAGTGTCAGCAATTCCAAGTGCATAACACATTATTAAGTGGTTCTCCTGTCCAACCCATGTATATACAGTGCTTCCCCTTTATAACGCTGTAGTCATGATCATTTGGACTGCCTCATAATGAGAATGCAAATGCTACTGTAATGGCATTATGGGGCAAGTGGGAGTCATGCAGTGAGGATGCACTGTACTGTTAAGAACTGTTTCAGTTTAAATCACAAAACAAACAGTGGCAGGTACATAGGAAGCAGAAATAAAGAAATGCATATATATATATATATCATAAATCCATTATACATTATTATTATTATTTATTTCTTAGCAGACGCCCTTATCCAGGGCGACTTACAATTGTTACAAGATATCACATTATTTTTACATACAATTATCCATTTATACAGTTGGGTTTTTACTGGAGCAATCTAGGTTAAGTACCTTGCTCAAGGGTACGGCAGCAGTGTAATATAACATATACTACACGTTTTAGAAATGTACTGTACAAACTATTCCAGTTGAAACACTTTTCCCCAAATTATTGACACCCCACACTTAACAATAACACAATATTATATACAAGCATTTAGTTAACATCAGCCACCAATTAATATTACAAAGACCAAAATACACAATTTCTGGTAGTTTAACAAGCAATCTTTATTTAAAAAAAAACAAAAAAAAAGCAGCAATATCAAATATTTGTTCATGACAAACTTATTGGCACCTTTACATGAATAGAAGTAATATAAAAATATATTTATTGATTGAAAACCCTTACACAGTATAGAAAAAAAAAGCTGCAACACTGTTGAAGAACGTTTTGGCAACACAGCAGATGATGGTCAAGACAAAGGAGTTGGATTCACGTTTGAGAAAAGCACTACAAAATACAACAAAGGAAATAGCTACAGTAAAATAATAAAGTACCACAGAATGAACACATTCAACTGAAATGCTTGAAAGAAGTGGACAGCCTAAGAAAATTGTGTACAGCAGGTAGGAGTATCAAAAATCCACGGACTTAAGAAAGATTTCAAATCAGGCAGAACAGCACATTAAAGAAACCATACGCAACACGTACACGTAGCCCAATGTAAACCACTTTTAAATAAAACAAACCGTCTTAAATAAGCCAAGAATGTGGACAGGAATCTGAAGCATTATTCAACAAAATTCTCCGAGGAACTTGACAAACTTGTTTTTTAAATGAACATTCTAAGTTGGTGGATACGATATATTTGTTTTTATTATTATTATTATTATTATTATTATTATTATTATTTATAAAATGCAAGTTGGAGTGAATACCTAAAAAAAAAAATACAGGATTGGTTTTTAACCAAATGAAATCATCCAATACTGTATAAAACTTTTGCAATTAATCTGCAGTATTTAAAGGTACCAAAGTGTTCTGTATCAGTTCGACTCTCTTATTATGCAGGAAGTTGTTGGCTGCAGTGCTGCTGGGAAACATATCAACCAGGAAGTAGTGTTGCTGTTATTCGTTTATTGAAAATGATTTTCAATTCAATAAATCTGCAATTATAATAGTTTAATTTCTGTTCAAAATGCGCACTTGTGTTTGTCGCAGTTTAGCTCCAGCATAAAAGTTGCCGGAATCGTGATACAAGGTATTATTTATTTAAAAACTTAACACAGTATCAAATCCCGGAAGTGAAGCTGAGTCTTTATGCAGCCGGAACGTCTGAAGATTCTGCACTGAATGTATATTATTAACTTAACATACATTATACATGTTTTATATTTTTAAAAAAACAAATGTCCTTTAATACCGTAACGAATGTAACTGCCATTGTGTGAATACAAACAGGTAGTCTTCTTTCTGGATTATTGTAAAGTTGATGGCTATGTTTGGATTATTTGGTCTTTTGTGGTTATCACTGTACAAATAAGGGAACTGAAAGAAAGCGCTCCAATGTATGGAAGCTGGAGATTTGTACCCAAAGTGTAAAGGTAAGCCCTACAAATGTATGTCCAGACACGTATTACTGTGCATATTTTTCATGCCAAAAAATTACTGATAGTCAAATTCATTTATTGACTGGATGCCTAGTAGAGGTTGCTACGATAGATTCGCAAAATGTTAAAATGCATGCATTTAATGTTTAGTAATGTGCATTATTTTTTAAGACGAAAACATATGGGACACCAGACACTCAATGTATTTCTTCTCATATTGTAAATCCTTCAGGTGAAACAGAAGAATTAGAGTTGCCACCTGGCCCCGTAATTCTGGAACACTGCGAGAGAACAGGATTTTGAAGTTGCCTTTAATTTAACTGAAGGAAATCAACACGTGAATTGAGCGCTAAACCTTTGCTAAATTGATTCTGTTGATTAATTATCTCGAGGCAGCATGACAATACAATAATAGCGTTTAACACATTAAATAAATAAGTACCATCATCAATATTTATTTTACTAATAGTTTTAAAAATACATATTTTAAAGTTTCTTTATAGTTTCTAATAGTATGTCGCCTTCTCCCGCTCATAGCATTAATACTGACCAGCTGTTCACTATTCCCGACACCAGACAGCTGAACACCTGATCAATGTTATTATTTAATTGGGAGAGTCACTGTAATTTAGGGCTATATATTACTAATTAACAGGATATAAATCGCAACTTTTAAATATTGATAACTGACATACTAATTTTACAAAATAAAAAAAGTATCTTGAATAAACACACACGTTTATTCAAGATGTTTTTTTTTATTATTTTGAAAGATTTGTATTGTCACAATGATTTGGATAATTAAGACTCAGTATAAATTAAGCAAGTGTTTAGTGTTCAATTCGCGTGTTTATTTATTTCAGTTTAAGGGCAAGTTAAAAACCCTGTCCCTTCCCAAAGTGTTCCAGAATTATGGGACCAGGTGGCAACCCTAGTTACAATCTTAATTCTTTGCCAAAATCTAATGGACTTCTAAGAAGGTTGTTGAGCATAACACCATCAATCTTACTGTAAATTAAGATAAAGAAATGACAATTTATCTGCTTTTCAGCGCACAGACAGCATATTTTAATCAGATGTCTGTCAGTTCAATGGACATAATGAGTGGAAAACTTACTGACCCTAAGTACAACAACTCAAGGAAACCCATTTCCATCAGCATCCCCTCCAAGACTGAAGACATGTCTCCACATATCAAGTCTGTGGATGAACTGCGAGTCCTGGGAATTAACCTAAGCAGTTTCAGTCAACCAGCCCAGTTTTTTATTTGTGTTGTTGGTGTCTTTGTGTTTTATTTAATATATGGTTATCTGCAGGTAAGAATATACAATAACACAATAATATTTTAGTAAATGTGTAGAAAGCATAAGGACAGTAAATTAATTGTGACATAGGGAGCTGAGCACTTTAGGTGGACAGCTGACTTTGTAAACATGTGTTACCTTGCTGATGCGATTTGAGCATTCTCTTAATTGCTGAATGTGTTCCCATTGTACATTTTGTATGCGTGAACTGAAGACCATCAGATTGGCACTACTGTACCTAGTGTTGGTGCTTTGCCCCAAAACAAAAAAGGAAAGGCACAAACTCATACACCTTGCAACTATTGGGACAGATGGAAAAAAAATACAAAAACACGGGTGGGGCAGTTTTTTGCCAGCGTTACGAGACAGTTGAACCCTTTGCTTATTTAATATATTGGTGTCCTTGAATAGATTGTCTCCTCTCCAAACATTAAAAAGATAGTATTGAACAGTTGCCTCATGTCATTGGGTGTATACCAGCAATGCCCTGCCTGTAAGCTGTGCCACATTGGTACCATAGACATGGCCTTGCAAGTATTCCTCTTCAAAAGCAAGGTCTGAACATACCCTTTTCTCAGCTATTCTTCATGTTCTCTTGTTTGCTTTTCAGTTGATGCTGTTAACAGTTTAAAGTACCGTTTTGTGTAATACTGTATGTAGATAATCTCAATGTAATGGTCCAGAATTTTACACCCTCTTATATGACAAGTGCAATCTCTGACATTCACTTTCATTGGGTTTCAAAGCCTGTTTTACAGAAATTACAATTATCATAGCACTACACAGCATGCCAATTAGATTGACAAGAGCACCTACAGTAAACTGACTCTTATTAAAATCCAGGACTAAAAAAGAAAAGCGAATTGTACTTTTTTTTTTTTTTTTTTAAATAGTTATAACTACAGGTTGATTTGTACATTCAGTGTAGAATAGATATTGCCAAAGTTTCTCTTTGATATTCCAATGCAACAGTCTACTATTGCTTGCATCTCTGTAGGCACTTATGCATTTAAGTTAAAGTACAGTAATTATGTGGCACAACTTTCTTTTGTTTAGTTTTGGTTATTTGTGTTTGAATCTGTCTAATTTGTATTGCATGTTTTCCACAGGAACTCATTTTTTCAGTGGAAGGTTTTAAGCCTTTTGGATGGTACCTCACATTAGTACAATTTGGTTTTTACGCAGTTTTTGGATTGGTGGAGCTTCAAATTACGCAGGAAAAGAGGAGAAGGTAGGCATGATGTCGATACAGCATTTTCCGTATTGGCCTTAGAATAGGACCTGGTCAATTCTTTATTAGTCAGAGAATTATTTATTTGCATTTGATTTAAATATTGTTTAAAAACAGTTAGAGGTTGGATTTTTATTATGGTGCATTAGGGATGGGCTGGTATAAAATTTGCACGGTATGGTAATCATTTAAAAAACATACTGCGGTAACCTTAGTATCACAGTATTATTATTATTATTATTATTATTTATTTCTTAGCAGACGCCCTTATCCAGGGCGACTTACAGTTGTTACAAGATATCACATTCTTTTTGCATACAATTACCCATTTATACAGTTGGGTTTTTACTGGAGCAATCTAGGTAAAGTACCTTGCTCAAGGGTACAGTAGCAGTGTCCCCCACCTGGGATTGAACCCATGACCCTCCGGTCAAGAGTCCAGAGCCCTAACCTCTACTCCACACTGCTGTTCCGCATTTTTGATTTTTATCTTTTAAAAAATATTCTGGAAGTTTTCAGAGTTTGTTACATATTAAAATAGGGATAACAATTGAAAATTGTTTTTATTTGAAACATCGGTAAAAAAATCGGGGGAAAAAAATCTCAGTATACACACTTTACATGTGGAATATAATGCGTAGCAGTTTTGGTTTCTGATGAAGTTTAATGTCCCTGGCATGTATGATAAAGCAGAATCTGCAAGTCGAAGCCACATTTTCCCAAGTTAGCTGGTACTTTGCGAATGTTTGAGCAAGCACTGTGCTGACAATAATAGTATCTACAGAAGGTATGAACAGGACAATTGCACAAAACAAGACAGGTTTATTCGCCTTGAAATCGTAAAAAGAAAAGAAAATTGGGTGGTGCAAGCCATCGGGAGACGCTTCAGAAATCACACTGGACATTTCCATCAATGCGTTCCATAAGTTTACCAACTAAAGCATCACCATTTTCTGTCATATTACGGTGATAATGTGTTTGTGAAGTGACGGAGAACCACGTTTGAACGTTATTTGATCCTCTGACGTTTAAACGTCTGCTGTATCCTAGGATACAGTGTAGGGCTGCTTATTATAATGTCGGAGTCAAAATAAAACAGCATTTTAATCAAAATATTGTGTATTTCCTAGAAAATATTGCCGGGAAAAAATTGAATAGACCAAAAAAAAAACCAACAAAAAAAAACTATATAAATCAGTAAAAAACATTAAATAAAAAAAAATCTCATGTAATTTTTCGGTAAAATTCGGAATAAACAGGAAACACTGAACACTAGGTATACACAGTACATCATGCAAGTTATAAAATGAAGGCTTACAAAAAATGGAGAAATACTATTGTAAATTGTGTAAATTACTATAATTCACAAAATACTTCCTTTCACGGAATTAAATAAACGTTGGCATTTTATATTTTACTATGCCAAAAAGCTGAAATAAGGCAAAGCAATTTAATTTTTTTTTTAAGACAATCAGAATTTTTAAACTTTAAAAAGAACACCCTAAAGTTGTACAATATATATACAGTGCCGTGAAAAAGTATTTGCCCCCTGTCTGATTTTCTGCATTTTTGCATATTTTGACACTGAATGTTATCAGATCTTCAACCAAAACCTAATATTAGATAAAAGGGCCCCTGAGTGAACAAATAACACCAAAAATTCATACATATTTCATTTATTTATTAGAGAAAGTTATGCAACACCCAGTGCCCCCGTGTGAAAAAGTAATCACCCCTTTAGACTCAATAACTGGTTACGCCACCTTTAGCAGCAATAACTGCAACCAAACGCTTCCTGTAGTTATTGATTAGTCTCTCACAGCGCCGTGGAGGAATTTTGGCCCACTCCTCCATGCAGAACTGCTTCAACTCAGTGACATTTGTGGGTTTTCGAGCGTTTCAGGTCCTGCCACAACATCTCAATGGGGTTTAGGTCTGGACTTTGACTAGGCCATTCCAAAACTTTAAATTTCTTGTTCTTCAACCATTCTGATGTAGACTTGCTTGTGTGTTTCGGATCATTGTCTTGCTGCGTGACCCAGCTGCGCTTCAGCTTCAGCTCACGGGCGGATGGCCTGACATTCTCCTGTAGAATTCTCTGATACAGAGCAGAATTCATGGTTCCTTCAATGATGGCAAGGCGTCCAGGACCTGAAGCAGCAAAGCATCCCCAAACCATGACACTACCACCACCATGCTTGACCGTTGGTATGAAGTTCTTACTGTGGAATACAGTGTTTGGTTTTTGCCAGACACAACGGGGCCCATGTCGGCCAGAAAGTTCCACTTTTTACTCATCTGTCCATAGAACATTGTTCCAGAACTCTTGAGGATCATCCAGGTGCTTTTTGGCAAACTTGAGACGAGCATTCATGTTCTTCTTAGTGAGCAATGGTTTCCGCCTTGCTACTCTGCCATGAATCCCATTTTTGCCCAGTGTCTTTCTGATGGTGGAGTCATGATCACTGACCTTAGCCGAGGCGAGAGAGGCCTGCAGATCCCTGGATGTTGTTCTAGAGTTCTTTGTGACTTCCTGGATGATTTTACGCCTTGCTCTTGGAGAGATTTTGGCAGGACGGCCACTCCTGGGAAGATTCACTACTGTCCCAAACTTTCTCCATTTGGACAATATGGCTCTGACTGTGGTTCGGTGGAGCCCCAGAGCCTTAGAAATGGCTTTGTAACCCTTTCCAGACTGATAGGCATCAACAACTTTTTTTCAGAGGTCTTCAGGAATTTCTTTTGTTTGTGGCATGATGTGCCTCTAGAAACTGTGTGCTGACAACTTCACTCTGATGGTAAGGGCCAAAGTTAGTCAGATTTATATTGGGCAGGGCTGGCCCAAATCAGGCCTGGCTGTTAACCAAAGTACTCAAACAGCTGACCCTAATTATCCCTTTAATTGGGTTGAGTTAACTAGGGGGGCAATAACTTTTTCACACCTGAAGATTGCATGTTTGATTACCTTGCACACCAAACAAATGAAAGAAGCACCAAACTTTGGTGTAATTTTTTCTCTCAGACTCCCTCTATATACTACTACAACCCACAAAAAAATCTGACCAAATACAATGTGAAAAATGTGCTAACATGCAGAAAATCAGACAGGGGCCAAATACTTTTTCACGGCACTGTATTGTATTATCACAGTGTGTATTATTCTATTATTAAGAGCTATACTTTGCTCAAAACAACGTGGAGCTGCAGTTTTTTGTTAGAAAAATTCTAACTTATAATATAAATAAAATACTTTGTTCAGCTGATAACAGAATTAGGAAATGATCGGTCATATTGCTTGAAACAGACATTTACTAATACAGATAATTATTTAAGAGCAGAGATGCATCGTTTATTTTTAGTATGGAGTAAATAAAATACACTTAGCAACACCATTAAAAAAGATGTATGTTATTGGATTTATATCTACAGTTCATGTGACATTGCACAAGTATGCTTACAATATTATTACTATTAAACATACAGCGATTGCACAAAAAAATCAAGATTTCTTCACTTACCAAAAAATGTTGGAATACTGTAAATAACGAGAATAAATAGGCTATCCCATTGCAGTCACTTGCCTCTGCTATGGAGACATTGAAACTTGTACTCTGTGTCATTAACAGTTTTCTTCAAAATATAGTCGGCCCTATAGTCAATTCACAAATATCTTCCACAGACACTTTCTGCAAGTATCATCGCATGGTGTTTGTTGTAGAAAAATGCAAAGGCAAAACAGCGGCCATGGTGGTGATTGACAGCAAGGTAGAAGTGGATGAAATGTTCAAGTGTGAGGCTCAGTGAGAAAGTGGAGTAGCACTGACACTTGTTTTGTACAAGACTGAATAAAAATATTTTTTTGTTGTTTTTGAATAAGCTATGTAGCACTGATTCTTTCTGTGCAAGTACCTCAGCATGCCTGATTTTATTTATAACAACTTATAACAACCACTTTTCAAGTACATTTTTTGCCCCCTGCCAGGGATGCATATCTCAACCAGAGGTATGGTGGAGGCGAGTGTACATATACATAGTGCATATGTATTTATGTCACACTTAAGCGTTTTGTAAATATACAAGAAACCACATGTCCAAATGTTACAATTTACTAAGGACCTTCTATAGCACATGTTTTATAATTTGTTGTAAATTCTGGGTATTTGGAGACTATTTGTCTTTTTACGGATTTACACAAATCTACTGAACTGCTACTCCAAATCTTATCAGACTTGTTAAGGAACTTATGATATATTCAAATGATTGAATATCACAATATTGGGGTATATGGAATCTGTCTGTCACACTTACATTTACCTAGAAAACCGCTTGTACAAATGTGAAGAAACTCGCTATGGACATTCTTTAGCACAAATTAAATTATTGTCTGTAACATCATCTGGGGGTGTATGAAGGCCGTGTCTGTTTTGTTATCTAATAAAAATTAGGCTAACCATTCTGTGGGCACAGTTTGTCATATTTCGTTCCTATTCACTATGCCCCTGGATGGTTTTTTATTTATTTATTTTTCCCTATTCAAAACACCCCTATAATTGTGGTATCGTCACTGTAATTGTGTCTACCACCAAATTTATAGTTACAAAAAAAAGTGGTTTCAGACAGGAAATGCTTGTTTGTTAAACATTGCTTTTGCATTACATTTTAGTCTGGACACAAGGGATGCATTTCCTCCACAGAAATAGATGTGTTGTCGGCCTGGGCTGCTGCATGCATGCAGCTTTACCAGCGTTTTTCATGTGAAACCAGAATGAATGTAAACCTTGTTTGCAGACCTATGGATTTTCTTTCATACAGATCGATAGTGTATCAGTTATTCATTGGGCTCTCAGGAAAGAAGAATCACAGAAAACTCTTTAGGGAAGCCATGAATAAGGCCAGGGGTGGGCATCCAGCAAATTACTGTATGGCGTTTGGATAATGTTCAAGACTTATTTCGTCCAGTGCTCAGAACATTTCTTTAGTTCTCAATGATACAGCACCTTACAAATTATATTTCTTAATATAATTAGGATTAAACTGGCCTGAAGTGAAGCTCGCTCTGATTTATTAACTATTTGTTTACTACAAAAATATTTTTACAAAGACATTAAAAATTGGCCAGTCTGTATTGTACATGCTTAGGGAGGAAGAACGGCAGATAATGGAACATTTTTATTTTAGGAACCAGGGGATATGGAAAATAGGGCTTTTCAGTCCTGTTAAAGACAAGACTTAGGCGCGTGGACTGCTTTTTTATATATATATAAGCCATATAACACTGATTTTTCCTGTGCATGAACATCAATGTGACTGACTGGGCCTTATTTTATTTATAACAATTAGTAAGAACAAGTAGGGATTTTCAGTCCTGTTAAATACTTTTTAATCAGGTCTATAAATTAAAGAAATGGTACATTACTGTATACAAAAAGTTCCTGAAGGATTTACAATATGAATAAATAAATACAAAGTGAATCTAGGTTAAAGTCAGTTTGCAATGCTACTGCGAGAAAAAAATATTGTCCTAATCCTAGCAATCAATTTGAAGGATGCCATCAGAGGTGGCGTCTTTGTCCAAACGCTGCATTTAGCTGGGACCTTTATTCTAGACAAATGGTGCTCATTGCATCAATTAATACATTAATGACCCACGGCCTGCTGGTGCCTCCATCTAAAATGCCATTGTGTTGGAAGGCCATAGTGACCAACTGACTTTAATTTACACATCCTTCACATTGGACACAAAATGTTGTTGTTCTGGTGTCCTAAATCAGGGTAGTTTTCTGTTCATGTCACAGGATCAGAAATGTGTTACAACAGTATTTGTTGTATCTTTACAGAATTAGGATCGTCTCAAGATGGCAGTCTACAATAAAATCCACATTGTCACTGCATGTAAGCAGTTCAGAGTTAACAAAGGATAAGATGTTATCTTGTGATGAAGGTTAAAACTGCTCACAGATTACATACTTTGGTTCTGAAAAGCTTTGTGTGTTCTTTCTCTTGCAGAATACCAGGAAAGACATATATGATGATAGCCTTTTTAACCGTGGCTACAATGGGTTTGTCAAATACATCTTTGGGCTATCTGAATTACCCAACACAAGTCATCTTTAAGTGCTGTAAACTCATTCCTGTCATGATAGGGGGAGTTTTTATACAAGGTAATCCATAGCCATTGTTTTAACATTCCATGAGGCAAGACATTTATGTTTTTGTAATCCTGCCACTTTAGCTACTTCAACTGTTAATATTTCAGAAACCATTCCTAATGCCAGCTTCATATTTTGTGTGTTATGGAAACTCTTACTTGAACGGTACAATTCAGTTTGACCTGTGACCAAAGATGGATAAAGACCAAACATTGGAGATACTCGCTTAATGTTCAATATATAAAAACTGTATTCTGTCATTCTCAAGGTCAAGTTAAATCGTGGGTATCGTATAAGAAAGTTAACCCCTTTGTGTCGGTTATTTTACAAAGCTTCCACCACAACATTGTCATGTCCCCTACAGTGGATCCAATGGAAAAATCTCCCCAGTACGGTGGCAGGCACGGTAACTGATAGCACAGTGCACCGCCGCGTGTTACCATTCAGTAACTGAAAACTTTAAGAAAACATGTGTCAACTAAACTTGTGAAAAATCCTCAGAAGAACCGCTAAGTGGCATGCTTTTTCTTTAAAACTTAAAAAAAAATATCCTGGCTGGACATCAGGTGACATTGTTTTAAACAATAAGGGAAGCCAACTCTTCAATCCCAAAAATATGATGACAATTACATAAAACCTAAAATTAACATAAAAGTGACAAAATATTTAGCCTTGTTTTTACTGTGTTCTTTATAGAACTGTTGGTTCCTTTTATGACATTGTACTGTGGTTCAAGTAAGTTCCAGATAATTAAAGGATCAATCCTTTGATGTTAAACAACTAGGGGGTGTGCCGGAGGCACCGACACTTTCAACACTTTTAAGTTTTCACAATGAATGTCTTGTCTCATTGATCCTCACCACAAATTAAGATTTGGTTAAAAAAAAAAATGCAACTGAAGGGGAACTAAATTCTACAAAACAATAGTTATACTTGCAAAAAAACCATTGCTATGAAATGTCCTACTTTCAGTTATCCACATAGAAACTCATTGAGATTAGTTACAGACGGTACACTTGAGATTGGTTGTTCTCCCAAAGGTCTGATCTGATATTGTATGTGAACTGCACAATAATAACATGTAAGATTACTGTTCAAAATCACACAATCTTGCAATCTAAAATAATAACAATATTAAACTACAGACTAATAAAATATATAACATTCTAAAACATGCATTTCCCCAAAAAGTAAATAATAATAAATATTTATTAGAAACTTGTACCAGCTGGATACATTTTACAGGTGACGGTATAACTGAAATAGGCATTTAAGCAACACAAATTTGATAATGGCTTAAAACAATTTTTTTGGTAAACCATATAGGGCTATAGCACTTAACTGGAGATTAAATATATTTGCTTGTGTGTGGATTGCTTGCATGAATGGGGCAGAAATCATCTTGTTAACTAACAACGGTATACAGCCCATTCAATTCTTAAAAAAAGCTCTCGGGCGTACTGTGCTGGAAAAAAAGTTTTGATTTTACACTTCAAGCTACACCGCACGATAACAGTAGTATACCATAATGTGCCTTGAGTTACTGCAAGTGTACTGCCTGCGATACCGGAGAGATTTTCCATAGGACCTACTCTACATTATTTGAGGTAGTGACTTCATGTTTGCAGGATCATACAGTACACAAATGCACATTTTAAAATACAATATTCTACAAACATACTAAAAAATACATTGTTACTATTATCAGATTATTTAAATACTCATTCCAACTTTAGAGTTAATTGTCCCAAAAAGATTTGTGTGTCTAGATTATATTATATATATATATATATATAATAAATCCATTATACATAAATATACTGTACAAACTCTATTCCAGTTGACATTTCTCAACAGTTCCCAAAGATTTTGCCAAAATGAGATGCAGGGATATAAGAATGCAATTCATAGCCAGTGTTTGTTTATTGTGTCACACTTTACAGTCAGAAAGTGCCTGAGCTAGTAAACTCCCCTTTCTTTGATATCTGTGTGAAACTCAGATGCGTGACAAAAAAAGTGTGGGAAATAGCCTATTTTCTAACAAAATTCCTATGATAACGAGGAACGCTATTTTACCTTGTGTCACAGAGGAAATAGTAATTTCAAGCCTTCTACATTACAAACTATAGAGGATTTTCTTGACAAATGATACCCCCAGTATATTCAGCCAAAAAAGCAAAATCCAAAAGAGTTACATGTTGAAAAATGTCAAACTGAACAGGAGGCATGTATTCATAAGGTACCCTGACTTTAAGGTTTCTACCAAACCCATGTTGAAATATGATTTCTAGGTGTATCTTGCAAAATATTATTTGTATAAAAGAATCAAGAATGTGCTTGGGTGCTCATTCATCTACTTGTAGGTAAAATTGACCTTTAGAAAAGATGGCTTACATACTTGGGAACAAAGATCTTTGTCTTCACAAGCTTCTGAGGGATTGGAAAGGATATTACATGCACAGTATTGCTTGGTTTTAAACTTTCATTTGGTCATTTATAAATCCCAAGAAAGAATTTACCAGTGCAGTTCTTAATAGCTTCTGTTATAACAGGGAAGTGGGAAATTGACTTTTGAGATTGGAACAGGACATTCTATCCTGGACATGTAAGAATAAACATTCCCTACAAAGCTGATGATAATAATGGATCATGTGAATCTAGTGAATATGAATTCACTGTGATAGTATGAGCTTTCTTAACATTCTTAGACTTCATATTTAATTCCTTTCAGCCTCAGTCTAGCCTTGAAACGGAACCTACTATTTACAAGTATGGGGAACAAGTAGGTTGTTTTTATCCTTAAATATTTGTGCATCAAGACACAAAAATACACCCCACCCTCAATTTACAAACCTTCCCCTGGGGTCACATAGTGCAACATGTTTATTACCTTGTATGTTTTATAATGAAAGATATATGTAAGGTGACTGTTTAGCAGAACAAGTATTGATCATCCCCATTCTTCTCATAAAGGACCTTAACTAAGGCTGTGTTGGAAAAATGAATTTGTGCCACATGTTTTATTAAGAGTTTATTGTTTTACAGGAAAGCGCTATAATCTTGCAGATGTGTCTGCAGCACTATGTATGAGTTTGGGCCTAATTTGGTTCACTTTGGCTGACAGTAAAATAGCCCCAAACTTCAGTCTGACAGGTAAGGCTTTATAAACCTGATCCCGAAATAGCAATATATGGAGTTTTGTACATCCTATTTTGTTCTATATAATATTTCAGTATAGTAAATCAAAAAGAATGTACTGTAACCCAGCTCACTGTATAATATCTGCCTTTTGAATATTGTTTTAACAGTCACACAACAGCTAAAAGAAAGGCATGTTTATGTACAGCACTGTCCAGGAATAATATGTAAAAAGACATACGATTCTTGACTGTGTCAAATAAATATGTACTTCAGAAACTGTATAGACTATATAAAGTCAAATGACTTTGAAATGATAAATGCATAGAAATGCTCATGCCCACGGCATTGTGAGCAAGTTCATAGTCACTAAAGACTAAATTTACTTTCCAAACACATACTCGAACATTATGGCAGAATCTGCAGATAAAATAGATGTCCTACTACATACTGTATTTAGTTTTCTGTCAGACCTGCATTGTTTAATAAAATCATTTAAAATGCCGTTGTAGGTTTTTGGTGCAACACTGCACCATTATTGTGCCCCATGCATACTGCTTTGCTTTCTTATAAGAGTTAAAAAAAGGAAGAAATATGTTTTTGTTTCTTTTGTTTTTTTGAGAAAACGGGTTTCTTAAATGTGACAGACTTGATGGGCCCTTATTTGGCAATCAAGTGTAAGTTAAAGGGCAAATGTTCTTAAATTAATAAAACAATGAATGGTTTAAGAGCAAGAAACAATTCAGTTGCATTTTGCAGCAGGTAAATTAGAGTTTCGAGCAGTTTATTGCCACTTTGACAAAAATTAATTAGTTCATTCTTTTAAGAATCTGCTTGCACGAGTTTCTGTGACTGATCGATTTAGACAAAAAATAGAAACACTTATTTTATTATTTATGGGTTACTATTTGCATAACAAAATAAATAATTACAATGCTCCATCCTTATAAGTAGATCCTAAAGCATTGTGGTCATGACACCTGTTTTCACCCATAATGCCTTTTTACTAGCATTGGGGTTCATGTTGTAAGGAAGAATACAGGTTTCATGGAACTCAGCTTATGCATTTTGTTATCGTCTCTACAGGACTGGTGCTCATAACCCTTGCCCTCTGTGCAGATGCTGTAATAGGAAACGTGCAAGAAAAAGCAATGAAGCTACACAATGGTTCTAATTCTGAAATGGTAAATGAACATTTGCACCCATCTACAGTTTAGAGAAACTGAATAAAATCTGTAAAATGAAAGTAATGTTTGCAATTTTCACATTTTTTTTTTCCTTTTACTATTCCAGGTTCTATATTCTTATTCAATAGGTTTTGTGTATATATTAGTGGGCTTGTCCTGCATTGGTGGACTAGGTCCTGCGGTGGCATTTTGCTCTCAGGTATGTAAATTCACAGTATTTTTAAAAATGAATAACCACTGCTGTAGTATTCACCTTTTATTATCATTATTCCAAAATCTTTATACGTTTAGATAAAGCTAGACTTCATTATTATTTTGTAAGGATGTCTTGCCTGACTTAAATGAAATAATGTGCATTTTCTTGTTGCACACAATATCTCATTCTATTACCTATGGCAGAGTTTCCCCAACTGGTCCTCAGAAGAGTCTGAGTAACATCAATTTTTGCTACCTCATCAAATGTTCCTACCTGTAGCAAAATATGATATGTATAACTGTCAGATTTTGCTACCTTGTCAAATTTTACTACCTGCACCAAAATGTTGTCTGAAAGTATAAACATTCAAAAGAGGAAAAATTGGATGGCTGTTCACCTTGTGTCAACATTTCCTACCTTAGCTATGAAATAGGGTAGGGAAGGGACATTTGTAATGTTCTATTGTATAGTTTTATTTTCACCTAATAAAAATTGGATTTAAAAAACAAAAAAAACATAGCCATAGAGTTTAACAGGAAGTGCACCAACCTTCAATTGAAAACGCAGAAGCCAGACGTCTCAAATTTTGCTTTTCGGCTTTTTTGTAGCCTTCAGGATAATTTGATTGGTTAGGTAGTCACAAATAACTGAACCCTTTGCAGCCATGATCACACTGAATAATTAGAATGAAACAAATTCCGATGTTTAACAGTAGAAGCAAAATGTGATGACCTCTCCTGAGCTGCAAGGGAATAAAAGCGTTGGGCATGCACAGCACAAAAGGGAGGAAAAAGTGACAGGGTAGTAAAAAATGACATTACACCAGTTCCTGGCACGTGTTACACAAACTGCAGGCAATAATGTGTGACCAAGTGTTAAGAGATAGGGGTCATATATTTATAGTGGCCAGTGTTAATTTTATCAATGAATTGCTTAACTTTCAGTTGATCTGCAGTACACTGAACAAAAAAACAAAACTTTCACATATATTTATTTTGTATATAAGCTATTTATTTTGTCCATTCGTTGTTTTGCTTGCCATTCACATACCTTTTTAAATTTCAGCAACACTATAGCGTGCTTCCCTTCATCTTAGTGTTTGGCACTTTAATTGTTTTTATTTTATTTTTTACTACAAGTTTAAAGTTCCATATGGCTCTGTGCTATCAGTATTATTATTATTAGTAGTAGTAGTAGTAGTATTCTCTACAGTAGGAAATGGGTCTGAATTTATATAAATATATATATATACACACACACACACACACATTGTAACACGAAGCCTTACGGCAAAGGCTTATTTTTTTCACAGAATGGTACTTTTATAAAGCACTTGCGTGCACTTATATTTACTTACAATGATCAAAACAAAGAAACAAAACAAAAACTCCCCTTCAGCTAACTACGGCTGGACAGGTAAGCCGATTATCAGTCCAAAACAAAACACTTTCACAGAGGTTCACACAGTACCTTTGTCGACCACACGGGTCTCTTCAGCAGCTAGCTCCTTCTCCTTCTCCTTCTCCTTCTCCTTCTCCTTCTCCTTCTCCTTCTCCTTCTCCTTCTCCTTCAGCTGGCTGCATGTGGCTGTTTCTCCATCAGCCTTGTGAACAGGATTTCCTCTGCCCTTATGCAGGACTTAATCAGCCTCAGGTGCTTAAAATCTGAATGGAGCCAGGTGATTCTCCTCTGGCTCCTATTACTCCCATGCCATTCTGGGGAAGGTAGTCCTGCAGCCCTCCTAACTACAAATTTTCATCTCCTCCCTCTACTCTGCCACAATATATAAGGGCTGTCAATCAATTAATCTTGCGATTAAGAATAAATAAATAAAAATCTCAGTTAATCTTGGTTTTAATCGCATGTGTAATTGATACAATTACTGCATCCATGTCATTTAAGGTGGTTGTTACATGTCCTGTATGTTGCCTTCATTTTATTGTAACGTATTGTTTTCTCTGCAGCATCCAGTGAAGACATACGGTTATGCATTTTCCTTTTCGCTCACTGGATATTTTGGAATTTCATTTGTACTTGCATTGATCAAGCTCTTTGGTGCTCTCGTTGCTGTTACAGGTAAGAGTAACCTCATTTAGAGCCGAATCCTTGTCATTTTATTCCTGCACTGTAAAGGCTTAACATGGTTACCTCTAAATGTAAAACAAACCATGGAATAACAAAAGTATTCATGGTTAGTGAACTTCGTGAACTACCATTGCTGACACTAGCCTCAGGCTAAATATAGGGTAAACTAACAGAAAAAGTGCACAAAGACATGATCTGGAGCAGCTTAAGGCTAGCATTAGATTTTGCACAGTCCATTCTAAAACCATTATGAATTTGTTCATATATTCAGTATTTTTAGAAGAGGCTTTTTTTTTATTAAACACATCATAAGGAGCAGATGTCAGCACCAATCAAAATGTGTGTTTCTGTTTTTTTGAGAAGTACAGACCTCATGTAAACATTCAGAAGAGACACCTGGAATATACAAAATTTCGATCAGTCTTTTCAGAAAACATATTCTGATGTATTATCTCCCACATTCAGCAAGGTATATGTTACCATCACCAAGAGTTGTTGCAGGAAGCAGGAAGACATTTTAGAATGAAATAAATGTTATGGATGTCCAAGTTATGATAATAATCAGATTAATTTGTATAGTTAGCAACTTTTTTGTAACAAAAAACAACCATGAGTGCAAATG
Source organism: Acipenser ruthenus (assembly GCF_902713425.1). Taxonomy (NCBI): domain Eukaryota; kingdom Metazoa; phylum Chordata; class Actinopteri; order Acipenseriformes; family Acipenseridae; genus Acipenser; species Acipenser ruthenus. The sequence continues at coordinate 62,603,684 of NC_081191.1, read as the reverse complement.
ATCCCAGCATTTGAAAATTGCATGCATGTACACATCAGCTAAATCAGCACTGTCAAAGGATTACCTATTGTAAGTCTGCAAGTCATGGAAACCTTTTCATAAGGCTGCTAATTGTATTTTCAAAAAACATCTCCTCTAAACGCTCTGACATTAATACTTGTTCCTGTTCCTTTTTTTCAGTGACAACAGGGAGAAAGGCAATGACGATTGTACTTTCATTTATGTTCTTCTCAAAGCCTTTCACGTTTCAGTAAGCATCGTTAAAATATGCATTTATAATTAAACAAGCCTGTTGTAATAGTTTGGAGGCTTTTTGGATTCATCTTTAGCATTGCTAAACCATTACTGTAGATATTTGCTTGATATGTACTGCATTCTTCAATAGTTTAGTCTACTGTGCACCAGAAAGAGGGCCTGTTGCAGTCCAGTTTGTGTTTCTACTTGCCTCTATGAGCCATATAGTCACGCGACTACTTTCAAAGTGACATATTCACATTATTATTATTATTATTATTATTATTATTATTATTATTATTATTATTATTATTATTATTATTATTTTAAATACTTTCAATGATGCATTGTTTGCACTGATGACATTTTCAGGAAACAAATTTACAATTTCTGACGGCTTGTCACCGGACCGTTTTGTATTACTTCAGTTTCTTAAAAGTAAATGGTTAAGAAGTTTGGGGTGTCCCTTTCACTAGATCCACATCAGAGATACCAGAAAACCAAGTGTACTGAATATTTATTCCAAGCCCAAGAGAAGATTTGCTTCTGTGCTGCTTTGTACATATCTGTCAATGTAGTCAGATAAGCTGAAATGTCTTTTTTTCCCCTCCCCTCCAGGTATGTGTGGGGTGGGCTTCTGGTTGTCTTTGGAATCTTTTTGAATGTTTACAGTAAAAACATGGACAAAATGAAGCTGCCCTCATTGGCATATATAAGGCAAAGAATCCTATCAGGAAAAAATACAAGGCCATTGTCACAAACCGTTTAAACAGTGATTTATGATTGTCTGTCATCTGACTTTCCACATTCCCCAGCAATGTGGGGTTTCCGTGTCCAAAGGAAATATTTCTGAAAACAAAAAGGCACAAATGAGAGTATGCCCACAAGTGACTTGAATGTAAGTGGTTTATCTGGCTGCGTGGCTCAGTGCATCATGGATACCAAATAAAAAGACTAAATTTAATTTGTACACATTATTAACTGGTATGAGGGAACACTAAGACCTACTGTGGGGTGGGAGTCATTATTAATGTTGACCCAGAATGTTTACCACCCACCCCCCATTTTTTTGTATATTACTACAATTGTTTAATTTTGTAAAATCACGAGTGTCAATTATCTGAAGATTCAATTTCATATACATCCAGTGCGATTTGAGTTTTGTTTTTATTTTTTTAAACTTCTGTCAAAAGAAATTAAAATTACAAAATTATTTTTTGTTCCAGAGTGAGTCAGTTCTCTACATCATAGGAATGTCATGCAGAAGAACCGCTTTCTGTTGAAATGGGTTGGTTAAAATGATCAGAATGCGCATATGTTTATGTTATGGTTGACATAACTTCAACAATAGAAAAAGCTGTCAAATACACTATGTAAAAACTAAGTGCATACACTTCAAAGGATTGACATAAAGTTTAGTATAATCCCCTGAAAACCATATTTAAAAGACATCTTCCTCCACACCCAACTTGTCTGAACACCTGCACACCTTCAATAAAGAGCCTATCCAGTCAAAATTGTTACCAGGCTTGTCAGTGGGGCTCAGCCTTGTCACACCAGTTATCCCTGAAGCCACTGATGGTGACTTGCAGTGCAGTTGAAACCGTCCTGAGAAACTCTTGAACAGAGAGCATCTGACTGTAGTGCCTAAGATAATTGGGGTATGGCAGTAAACCCTTACAGGTATGCTAGCAGATTAAGTGTATTGAAGTATGTACTGCATTGCATTGTTACCTGTTTTACTGACATTTTATTGCAGTTTGGATTACCGTAATACGAAAATTTGAGTTCAGACTAATAATTAAGCCGTCAAATTATGTTTATAAAATCAACAGGTTTGTGTGTCTGTTGGCTTTTTTCTTTTTTCTTGTTTTTTTTTTAACCACACTGCTTTAATGTGTCGTATATATTCATGAACAGGCTTGTTATTAAAGGGTTTATATAAATCTTACCCATCATGCACTTATTTTCTCTACATACATGTAGGCCTCATACAGTTGCAGACAAAAGTATTGGCACCCTATGCTTATTTTAATAAAACTAAAAGCAAAATACACAATTTCTAGTAATTTATCAAATGTTCTTTATCAAAAAACAAAAAACATATTTCATTTAAAGTATTCGTACATGACAAGTATTGGCACCCCTGCTTTAGTATTTTATGTATCCTCCTTTAGCTTTTCTTGTGGCTTTCAGGCATTTATGATAATTCTTAACCAGTACATTACATGTTGGTGAAGTCTGGGCCATTCTGTCTTGCATATTTCTTTCAGCTCAGTCAGATTGGATACACAGTGCTTGGCGACAGCTTTTTTCAGATCAGTCCAACGCATTTCTATTAGATTGAGATCTGGCGATTACGATGGCCATTCCAGAATTGTTATCTTCATTTTCTTCAAGAATTCCAGTTGACTTGGTCGTATGCTTTGGGTCGCCTACGAGCAGATGGTATCATTGTACTTTGTAGAATGTTTTTATACAGGCTGTGTGGTCCAGTAGTTAAAGAAAACGGCTTGTAACCAGGAGGTCCCCGGTTCAAATCCCACCTCAGCCACTGACTCATTGTGTGACCCTGAGCAAGTCACTTAACCTCCTTGTGCTCCGTCTTTTGGGTGAGACGTAATTGTAAGTGACTCTGCAGCTGATGCATAGTTCACACACCCTAGTCTCTGTAAGTCGCCTTGGATAAAGGCGTCTGCTAAATAAACAAATAATAATAATAATAATAATAATAATAATACAGGCTGCATTTATTTGATCTTCAATCACATTAATGTCTCCAGTCCCTGGACTGCTAAAACGCTCCAATATCATAATCGAACCACCTCCATGTTTAACTGAAGGTACAAGGTTTTCTTCATTGAAGGCTAACGTGGCTAATGCGATGTTTATGTGCTCTTTGTTCAGGTGCCTTGTACAGTTCTTTCCTGCACTATTTTGCCCAATGCATCTAAATCTGTCTAAGTCCTCGGCTGTTAATCTTGGATTTTTTTAGGTGTGATTCTCCTACCTGCTGTAACTGTAATTTGTTCTCTGGTACTTGATAATTGCTCTGATTGTGGATTTTGGTATTCCATATTTCTTTGATACTGTTCTGCAGCCATTTCCTTTGTTGTATTTTGCTACAAGTGCTTTTCTCAAATGTGAATCCAACTCCTTTATCTTGACCATCTGCTGTGTTGCCAAAACGTTCAAGTGTTGGAAATAATTACCTAATTTTCTGGCTTTTGACTTATAATGCAGCTTAATTACTGTGTAATGGTTTTCATTCAATGAATATATTTTTAAATCAGTATTACATTTGTACAGCTGTTTAATGTAAAGGTGCCAATACCTTTGTCATGAACACATATTTGAAATTGCTTAAGTGCTTTTGTTTTTTTTATAAAGATTGTTTATTGTGTATATATAATATGAATTCTGCCACCATTGGCAATAACCTGGAGAATATCATAACAAGCCATGCAACCTCATTAATCTCTGGTTTCTTTTTTCTTCAGTTATTATCTCAAAAAATGTTGCCTCTCGAAATCAATACACTTCCATAAGAGCTTGTCACCATGCAGAAGATTTAATAACATAGAGGTGCCTTTTTTATAGTAAGAAAAATAAGACACAGACCAGTACACACGTGCACACATACACAAGCTCATACAGTACACAGATTGCAATTATTCTGGATATACTACTGAAAAATTGAACACTTTTGTGACTTTATAGTGCTGGTGGGAGGGACCTTTTGTTAAATGTTTTAATCCACGTAGACCGACTGCTTACTAAATATCTTGGTATCCCTAAATTAACATTGTAATTGTCCAAAAGCAACTGGTACAACCAGGGCCGGCCTTAAGGCAAGGCGAGTGAGGCGGCTGCCTAGGGCCCCCACCGTTTAAGGGGCTCCGCGCGCACACAGACTGCTGTGAGATTTAATGTAATTACATCTGCGTAAAACGCTCGGGTGCAAATTTGTTTACCTCATATAGCGCCAGCAACATTAAAATCTGGCGCCAGTGGACATGTTTATTTTTTTTATTGTTTTTTTTTTTATTCCTTTGCAACCATAGAGGATGATCTCATTGGGTCTGGACTAATCACATGACCCACCCACACTCATCCACATACACAGGAGAGGTGGTTTGTCTGGTGTGGGAAAGTGATAGCAAACATGTTGCAGTGCACTTTTATACAGTTATCAATTAAATCTTTGTTCAGCAAGTCAAAAAGTTATATGGGCAAATTTAAACTTAACAGGTAACAATACAATGTAAAATAATGTTTTGTGTTCGCAAGCCAATTCATTTACATTAAAGTTAAGCTTTGCTAGTTTATAAACATATGTTGTTGATTAAAAAAAATACTCATGCTTTGGTTAGATGCAAATAATCACAGATTTAAGTTAAAAGCAAATCAGTTGTTGCAGCTAATGTTAATCGAATCCATTAATACAATTCAGTGAATTCATGAGATATTGTTTCGTTAATATGTCGAACGTTTGGGCTATTCAGATCTGCTGTCTTAGGTTTCTTATACTATAAAATGAAAAAAAAGGATTTGATAATGCCCAGGGGTTAATTTGTAAAAAAAAAATAATAATAATAATAATGTAAATAGTGGCATTGCACAAAGTGTCGTGTCAAATACTGATTTTCTGGTTATTATTTATTTATTTATTAGTCCCCATGGAAATCCGTGGTAACATTTCCTAAAATCTGCAATGAGAAAGTGTTTTCTGCAAAATTCTGCGGCAATGAATTTTTAATGAAAAACAGTGTTAATGAGTATAAATAAATAAATAAATAAATAAGAAAAAGTAAGTCACAGTTAATTAAATTCATTTTTTTATTAAATCACATTACTAAAATCTGAAGAAAAAAACAGAACAAACATGTTTGCCATATTTTATGGAAATCAAAGAACAAAAAAAACACAATAAAGCAAAGAGAGTTCATGTCTTTTAAAAACTCTTACAGCACTGACTATTTATTGGATGTCATTTTTTAAAATATACATAAAACATAACAATTCTTTAAAAAATTAATTAAATACAATTATGGCCAAAACATATGATTATATTTAATCACATTAGTAATAATAACATTTGCCTAGCAGAATAAGATTGTAGTTGTGCACTGGGATACAAATTAGCATTGGTACATTTTACAAATGTACTGTTTTACAAATGTGTACTAGGCTTGGAGAATTTTTGTACAAATGTAATAGGTTATTTTTAGACACATGTGTTATGTTGTAACATAGAAATAGTTTGCAAGCTATGAAAAGCACTTGGAAACAGTGACAGGCGACACTGTTTGGATGTTAAACTAGCTTTTTTGTTTCTTTGACAAAGGCCACAATGTGAAAGTGCTACCATCACATACCACAAAACAAACATTTTAAAAAAGTAACGATTTAAAAAAAAAAAAAAAAGGTTTTTCACAAAAATGTTGTCATCCCAAGTAATTGGATAATATCTAATATAGTTTGCTGCCCCCTTCCTTTTTGAGCATTCATGATACATGTACAAAAAAATTAGAATGCCATCTTTCAGGACCTGCAACATAGGGAGTAAAAATATAAGCAAGGTCCTAATTGTTTTTCTCTGATTTTTCACATAGGAGTAACAGAACAATGCTTTGCTTTGAACTTGCGACTAAACTATGAAATCCTTTTATATTGAGAACTTCAAAGTAATATTTCAAATTGCTTTTTACAAATTAAAAAAAAAATGTCATAAGACAACGGAGAAGTTGTAGTCGATTTGGTTACAAATAAATTTTCAAGAAGAACTTTTTCCAAAAAAATGGAAGTATACACCCACAAATACCCAAACTGACACAGGAAAGGAAGGGATATATATACTCGCCACTTCCAACATTCAAATTATGAAAGGTATCCGTGGCTTACTGGTAGCTGTCAATTAAGAAAAAGTATACGGCTGGAACTATATTTTGTTCATTACAGAAAAGGCGATATGGAACAGCACTGGATACAGCAATCTAGGATGTCTTAACGAAGTCAGCACAAAAACATGAGCATTCCCAAAGTCACTTGCGAGCCACTGTTACTCTCAAAACTTTTGGACAAACCCGGATTGTTTTGTAACTGGATGAGCAGAAGTGTAGGGATACAATACATCACAATGAGCAAGTAGGAAAAAAATCGTAAGTTTCTTAAACACTTGATTGATTCTGTTTACCTTGGCAACCAAGAATTGGCATTCAATGGGCACTATGAAGACACCAATTCCTCAAATAGAGGTAATCATGTTGAATTACCTCGCATGTTAAGCAATCACTTGTCAATAACCACAGTATTCTCGGGTACTTCTAACAAGATTCCGAACGGCTGAATCTCTTCAGTGCCTCAGGTTCTGCTAGATGCAGAAGTAAAAGAAGGATGCCAAGTACGTAGCTATAATGGTAAATTAAACAACCGATGTTGGAAACACAGCTCAGCTGTCTTGTGTTTTCAGGTATGTGACTGACAGTGGCCCTAAAGAACGGTTGTTCTGTGAAAATGTGTTACATTTACTAAAATAAAAATAATAAAAATGCTTTTAAAAATACCAAATTCCCATAGGGATTATTTTTTTAGATTCTATTGATTTTTTTTAGTATTACTATGCAGGACAGCTGCTATATTATCATTACCTTTATTAAAAATGTGGATGGATTAATCTACCGATTAATCAACTAATGCCCATAAATTAACCAATCAATCGATTGACAGCCCTGGAATTCTGAGTGCTTTAAAGTTGTGAAATATATAAAATTATAGTCTAACAAACAAACAGAAACAAGTATTCATTAACATTTTAATATCATTAATATTATTTACCATATCTCAACATAAGTATATGTAGGTGAATATGATTACATGATGGACTTATAGACTAACTTTAAGATATGGCTTCTACTGTAGCATTCATTTGATGTTCTGGACCCCACACTTAATCATCACCGCCTAGGGCCCTGCACAGACTACGGCCAGCCCTGGGTACAACTAGTTCGGAAATACAGTATATGGAATGTACTACACTTATGATCAATTTAGCTTAAATTACTGTGTCTCTATTATAATTGGGATTGGGATCTTATACTGACTTAAAATGTGTTAACTGTTAGACCTTTATCAAAGGTCTTTCAAACATGTTTTTGTACTGACTTTAACACAGGAGGAAGCAATAAACACCTCCCTAAAAAATGTTTTGGTTTCAGTTTGACATTTTTAAACTTGATAATTTAGAGCTAGGAGTTTCAATTTTTAATGAACATTTTTTTCTACGATAAAGTGAAAAAAACTCCATGCAGTGAAAAATTCGGTGGATCTGATCAACTTTAATTCCCAGATAACCCCTACTCTTGATGCAGAAATGTAACTGAGCAATAGCAAATCAGCTGCAGCTCAGACGATCCCTTCAAAAACACATTGCATTTTTCCACCAACACCAGTGGGACTCTTCAGTATGTTGCACAAACGTTTATTTGGAAGAAACTCTTCTACTAAGTCAATACAGAACCGACATGATGAAAGAACATGGACAAATATGACAAATGCAAAAAATAAGAGAAACGCAACTTAGGAGAGCCGGAACAACACATAGTTAGGGCCCTGCATTTTTCACAACCGTTTTTTTAAACCTGCAATTTAGTCTTAAACTTCCAGATGTCTGTGTAGCCACTCCAGCGAAACTGATCAAAAGAATAATTAAGGAATCAACCCATAAAATGTTGACTAATTAGGAAACACCCCCTAATAATGAGGGACAATTATTGCCATTTTAGAAATTGATGTGTTTAAAGAAAAAGCTTACCTCGAGACTTGCTGTTTTAATTGGGGCAACCTTGACCCCCACCGCTTTTACAGTTGTGCAATATAATACAATATAAACCCTGTGTGGGAATCGAACCCAAGACATGCTTCCAATGCTGCTTGCAATGCAGATGCCCTAGCTTTCACACCACAAAGTGTGTCCTTCTGTTTTACAGTCGTACTGAAAGTTTTCATCTGATTTTGCAAACTATCATAATACGCTTGATCCATTCATTTAGTATATTATAACGTTTTTTTTTTGTTTGTTTTTTTTTTGTTTGTTTTTTTATAAATTTAGTCGTTGCCAATTCGTTTTTTTTATTATTTTCTCCCCAATTTGAAATGCCCAATTATTTTTAGGCTCAGCTCACCGCTACCACCCCTGCGCTGACTTGGGAGGGGCGAAGATGAACACACGCTGTCCTCCGAAGCGTGTGCTGTCAGCCGCCCGCTTCTTTACACTCTGCAGACTCACCGTGCAGCCACCTCAGAGCTACAGCGTTGGAGGACAACACAGCTCTGTGCAGCTTACAGGCAAGCCCGCAGGCGTCTGGCCAGGCTACAGGGGTCGCTGGTGCGCGGTGAGTCGAGGACAGCATGGCCGACCTAACCCTCCCTCCCCCCGGATGACGCTTGGCCAATCGAGCGCCGCCCCCTGGGAGCTCCTGTCCACGGTCGGCTGTGGAATAGCCTGGACTCGAACCGGCGATGTCCAGGCTATAGAGCGCATCCTGCACTCTAGCGAGTGCTTTTACTGGATGCGCCACTCGGGAGCCCCCATTATTGTAACGTTTTCATGTTTAGGAAGTAGTATTCAGGGAGACGGTGTTGAATTCTCCAAATTTTTGTTTTACTTGAAACTACAGAGAATTCCTGTCAGGAGCCGGAATTCACAGCACCAAAATAATAACCCTACGTTTTAGTCTTTCACTGCATATTCTCTTTGGTCACAGCTCACACGCTTGCTCAATCACACCCACTGTTTCTCATTCAAGTTCAGCGCTGGACTGTCTCCAGTCCCCAGGCTCACGCACCCCCTTATATAAACTCCCGTTGTTTCCTGCTGCTGTCCGGCTCATCAACCAGTCACATCCATGCTCTACAACCCCTGAAAACAGCAACACACATTCTTCTCACTCATTCATTCACTCACTCCCCCTTCCCATGCTAAGTAAGGGCGTGACCCATTCCCCTTACAATACATGAAACATAAAAGACAGATGAGACTAACTGAATAGACAACAAGTCCTGCAACAAAGCCATTGTCTGGGTCGTTACAATATATTTTTAAATTTGAAAGTAAAAATATATGAAAGCATGAAAGCAAAAATCTTCACTAATATACAATTGAACAAGAACTGTTGAGTATTTATTTTCGTTTCATACAGTATTAAATGGCAGTGTTTATACATGATAATGAAAATTAAGTAAATAAATGTATGTCTATGTATTGATTTATGTATTCATTTATTTCAATATTTATTAATTAATTAATTTATTTATGTTTTACTTTTACCAAATATCTAGGCTATCCTTCAGCATAGCTAATTCTCAGAAATTAACGTTCCTTTTTGTCCAGCGGCGACCAAAAAAACAGTTTCGAGAGGAAACCGTACTTCCTTGAGCCAATAGGGACCACAATGAGCGTTACACTGACAGGAAACCAAACTTTTTCAGAGATCAAGATCAGAATCTCAGAATGATGATGATGACTCGAAAAAAAAATCTCCAAAATGTAAAAAAAAAAATATGTCCCGAGAATTCTCAGCTGCCTGACTTCATCTTTCAAAATCCTGCTAGTTTTTTCAACTAACTGTGTAGCACTGGCAGTATAACACAACACATTTGCAAACTGAAGGTTATAGTTTCAAATCCCATGCATGCTAGACCTTTTTTTATATTTATATTATTAATAAAAATATATTTTTTGTAGGCAAATGTTCCATATGAAAACAGAAATAAATCATTTAATATACATGATATAGACGTCATAACAGAGCAAGTTAATTGTCATTAAACTCGGATGTCCTGTAATATACATATGGATAAAACTCCCTGGGGTCTGCAAAAATCTGCCAAAAAAAAGGAGAAAAATAAGGAGAAGGACATTTTTACCTTCCTTTGGCGACTTATTACTGTATGACAGGTATTGACTTTTTTTCTACATTTCACCTAAGAGTGTTGGGAACTACAAATTACAAGTGAAATGGTACTTTTGGCTGATTTACTTTTGCTGCGCCAATACCCTGAAAACACGTAAACTATCCTCGCTGTATAGAGAGTCTCGCTGACTACCGTTCCTCTCAATTCCAGGGTTTGATGCTCACTGTAAATCTGAAATACCATCAGTTGTTACCAATTCTGTGGATGCTTAAAGAAGTGTTTCTTCATATGGGTACATTTTCACAGAGCAACGTCAACCAACTGACAATGCTTAAGTTTAAAAACAGAATATAATGCACAAGAATTGAGAATGGATTTTTTTGTCTTTCATGCAAACAAGTAAAACTTATGGGCTTCTTATGAACAACCTTTTTTCATTATTTTCAAAGAACAACAAAAAAACCCATTAAAAGCAAAACAAAGAAACAAACAAACACATCTTACAAATGGTATGTTACAGAATCTATCAAATGCCCAAATTCCAATAAATGATTATAATATCTATACTGTTCTAGGTTCAGGGATCAGAAACGGGGAATCTATTAAAAAACAATACCGTCTCTTCCGTTGACGAAATATATCTGTGTGCCTGGTGAGATCCAGATATCAAGAAAATGTAATTATTTTTTTTTATGAAATGATTTGTGTAAAAGTGTACTGGTAAATTAAAACCTATAAATAATGTATTTACACTTATGAGTTCTCGGAAATAAAATTGAAAAAAACATCCTTATAAAATCCTGTTATATGTATTCACAGGGATGTATGGGTTAAATAAATGCCAGAAACCATTATCAGCATTCTGTTTATTAATCTGCTAATACGTACTTTGTAGTAATGGGATGAACAATTGAAATGGTTAAAGTAATGTAATGGGACGATTGTTTAGTGATTGCTCATTACATGGCTTACTGTGGAGGCTATATTGACATCGTGTGGCTGGAGGACTAAATTACACATAGATGATATGCCTCTGCATTTTTGTACCTGCTAATCAGCATCTATAGTACCAAAACAAAAACATGCAAGTAATCAGTCTCATGTAGCTGTATCATAACTATAACTGTTAGTATATCATGTTAGTAACAAATGTAACTAGAGCCATTTATGTTTTATTACCATGTATGTTAAACTGGACCACTGAGACATTGTATCAGGTTTAGGGTGGGGTGGTGCTATTTTATTATGGCAGACTTTCTATGCCAACTGTAGCATTTCAGGCAGAAAGGACACTACAATTAATTTTGCTATGGGGCTTTATATACTATACATAATGTATCCAGGGCATTAAACACACAAGTTCCTTGGGAACTACAAGAAAGCAGAACGTTTAAATGCAGAAAATGTTTCCTGTAATGTCCTCAGTGTTCTCACAAGAAGAGTAGCTACTGTATCCGTCCTAATGAATAAAAAGAGTTAAAGCCATTAACCAAAGCTTGTATCTGCTTACTTTCGTATAGTTTTACCTCTATATGTAAGCAATGTGAAAAATTACACATTTTTAAACAGTTATAACTCATTTCTTGTACTATGAGTTTAAGTTGATCTTTAGTTCACCTGAAAATCCCAAATGACTACTGGCAAACTAAATCATTTGTCTTTTTTATTCACTGCTGGGCATTGCGCATAACACGGTTCACTGCTGAGCTCAGTCTATTTTTAAGTATGGTATGTGGTCTTTTTAAAAAATTGTCTCCTTGTGCTGATAAAATGTAGGTTAAGAAATAACATAATTAATGTAACCCAGGATTTAAGTATTCTATAATGGGCTTTGTTCAACTTGATTTGAACTGCCCCAATATCAAATCGTACTGTGTTTTGTATTTGCTCTTATTAGGACTGAAGTCATTGTATTTTGTATCTTGCTCTTAATTGTACTGTAATTCTTGATATGTATGTTTTGTATACAACTGTAAGTTGCCCTGGGTAAGGGCGTCTGCTAAGAAATAAATAAATAATAATAATAATAATAATAATAATAATAATAATAATAATAATAATAATAATTTGGGAAAGCAAGTTTTGTTTGTTCAATATTCATTCTCTCTTTCTGACTAGATTTGTTCTATGCACAGTAACTGTAAAAACCACCAAGCATTTGGCAGAAATGAAGGATTTTCTTGCACCTCATTTAGAGCTCAGTTCAAACAAAGGTCCTGGGAACAGGCAGGGCACATTACTTCAAGGACAGGACTCTTATCCTTCAAATGAAGGTTGCACTAAGTAAGGGCCCAAAATGTAAATCGCACCTTGCAGCGTTAACATTTTGTTCCCCTGTCTATCTAGCAATCCAGTTGAGTATTTTTATTTATTTATTTATTTGCCTTAGTTCATCAATTCTTCACAAGTCCCTTACCTGTATATTACAACAGAGAATCTTTCTGAAATAGTTTTTGTGTTTAGCAGAGATTTGTAAAGGCACCTCCCTCTCCCTACCTTTCTTTTTCTCTCAGCTTTATTAATGCCATCAGCTTCACATGGATCAGTGACCTCTGCGTTATTTCACCAGCCTTGTGTAATAAATAATGGGAGATGTCTGAAGCTCATCACAACAGCAAATAGGGTGGTATATAACATGTCGTCCTCTCAAAATTGCCACAGCAGGGAGGGCTGGCAGCCCATTTATTACCTCAGTTATTTCAGGCAAAAAAAGCTTTTTCGTCCTTGGACCTGAATCCTGAACAGTCACGCTGTTGCATTTAAATCTAAATCCAACATAGCGGTCATCTGTTCCCTCAATAAACAAATGTTAAGAGGCTTTTGACTAAATAGCTTTGTCTGTAAGCATTTTCTTCTCTCACTGTGATTAGGAACCTTTTGATACCAATCAAATGGCTTGGCACCAATCTAGTTTGTCATGAAATCTTTTTTATTATTCTTTTGCAAGATGACCTGCCTCCTTCATCATTTACAAATGATTCCAAATATTCCAATGTTTTGGAAGGTTCTAGTCTGGACACTTTAGTTAATCCATTCTGTGCGCTCCAAGCATTTCACATTCTGGTGCTGAGACATGTGGACCTTCACAAACATCTTTTTTATAATTTATACCAAATAGCCAATGAATGTTTGCCTTCAAACCAGGGTGTTCACGTTATTTCGGCATGGTATAGAAGAGAAGAAATTTTTGTAGTTTGACAGGTAAATCCTTGTTATGGGTTGCCACTGCGACAAAAAACGCATGGATATGGGGGTAAAGGTTAATAATAATCTTCATTATAATAAGGCATACCTCATTAGAACATGAAACATACTTGGCTTCCAAGAAGAGCATTATAATGAGGGTTGGTGCATTTATATACTTTTATTGGTGGTCTGTGAGTAGTAAATGCAGAGGGATGTGTGTTAATGGAACTCCTGTTTACACAGACCACCTGCCTATAGTGACCACTTTTTCCACCTCATTAACACACTTTTGCTTTAATGTAAAACAAGCTTGATATTAGTGCCATCTGTTTATGGGGGACATGTTTTCCCAGCCCCAGGGCACTTTTTTTATGGGGTTCACTGTAATTCCTTCAAGAATACAGAATATATAAATAACAGAAGTACTAATAATTAGTGCAGAGCAGTCAACATAGCTGGAAAACTGTCATACCCCATAACTGCATCTGCTCTGACAGTAAAACTGAATGCCCCCATGTGTGTCATGGTTTTACTGTATGTTGTAAGAATTTACAGTGCTTCTAAACACTGACAAGGCATTTTTAACATAGTGTAGCAAATATCCTTAAGTATTTGTTTTGAAATGACTCTCAATGAAATGGAGTGGCCATGTGACTTTACAATCAACGTGTATACAGGGCAAGCTTCTAGCAGTGTTGAAAAATAGAGATATCAGCCATCGATCTGCCATGTAAAAAAAAAAAAAAAAAACAGCTTCTGTTGTTGCTGCAGAATAAATTTGGCCATTTAACAATTAAGTTAAATTGTAACTGGGTAAGAGAATACGTGGAAATAGTATTGCTGTGCAGCACCACTCTTGAATTCATAAAATATTACTTTAGAAAAAAAACACCTTTTATATTGTGTGTTTATGTACCAGACTGTTTTTGATGGGGAAGGCGAATAAAAAAAAAAAAAAGGTCCCTTTGTTACATTTCTGCTACAAATTAACAGTGACATGTGCAATGTTCTCTCAGGTGTATTAGTAGAAAACGTTGTCTTTTTATTTGTTCTATCAGGTAACTTAAGATTTTAAAAGAGCTATGGGACGGCAGCCCCCCCCCCCATACTTCACAGTGCCATCCCCTCAATTTTCTTTTGCTGTGATTCTAGTGACGCTGTGTATGTATGTGTGTGTGTGTGTATGTTTAAATAGGAAAGGTGATGAATCTTTCACTGAAGATTTGCCCTGTCAGCGCCCAGCAACAATAAGGGAAAAATGAGCTTCATACACTTCATTCATGTCAGTACTCAACAGCTTCAGCAGCGAGAATATTCTGCAGTCACTCATGAAGAGAAATTTTTAATAATAAATATCTAATAATTAATGGACTGGTAGCTGCAGTTGTCTTCAGGGCATAATATCTAATTTCCTCACAATGTTTCATATCCTTACTTTTTCACGCTGCAGCAGTCTATCATTAAAACCAAATGCAGGTTTCTATCACTTTTATTTATTTTTCAAATCAACGTATAAATCAGTGCCAGGCCTTGTTACAGATGAGTTCCAATAAATTATCGGCTGTGGACAAATTCAGAATGTTAAACACTCTCTTGCTGGTGCAGCGCAGTTTGTAGCCCTCTGGGCCTAGTCTGCTTGTGTGGAAATCTCTTCCAAAGCCATATATTTAATTATATACTACTTAAATAATGCACAGTGCATTTTTAACAGGAAGTAAAATGTTAGATTTATATGCACACAATGGGATTAACATTTTTAAAAAGGCATCTTTCATATTCCTGGTCTAGTTTGCTCTGGATTTCCTCACAATACATTCTCCTGGTCATACCTCTCCATTGTCTTTTATTCAAAATGTCACATTTCTGTGCACAGAAAGGCTGCTGCCCATTTCCATTCGAATAAAAGCAGAGCAGACTTTCAATTGTTGCATCAAAAATGTCGTATTTTTTTCCTTACGTGAAAGCGCCTCTTCGCTAGATACTCGGTGCAGTAATTGTCACCATCAGCCACAAATATACTGCAATCAAGACCAATTACATCATGGCATACCTTTGCGCTGACACTTCATGACATCCATGTGTGCAGAGGCAACGCATCACCACACAGTACAGGCCTTGAAGGAAATCCTGTATGACAATGGTCAGCACTCCCACAGCAGGGTAGGTAAACAATTCAACATTGTATAAAGTATGATATGAAATCCTCTGTTTAATCTGGTAAAAAGAAAAATTATAATAGCAAACAACAACAAAAGATATATAGATGGTAAACCCACATTTCTTCAGGGTGTGTATATCTGCCCTGAAAACCAACATAAATAAAAACTGTGTAAAGGAATCTATTCCTGGAGCTCAACCATTGATTCAAATATCATTTAAATATGCACGCACATAACTTCAGTTCAACATATTTGTTTAATTTCATTTTTTTTTTCTTCCTGCAGCTTCAGTTTTATTTACAACAACAGAGTAACCGCAGGCATGGAATTATTGAGCAGCTAGAAGTCCTTTGCATTCATTTATATTTTGTAAACTTGTTTTGCTTATTTTTTTAATTATTCTCTCTTCCCATGCACGCACAAAAACACACACAAAGTTCTCATAATACGCTGAAGTTTTAGATTTGTAAAGGCCATGGACAACAATGAGCTTTTTTAAATCGGTTCCATATATTTTACTTTCCCATTCAAGACAAGCTCATCTCTTGACATGCCTGGAGGCAAGGATATGAAATTCAGTAACGGTAAAACCTCGTAAAACTGGTTATAAAATGAGTCTTTGTCAAAATAACTTGCACATGCACCCAATTTCCAAAATCTGATGACACACGGCCCCACAGTGGTTCACCTTGGAAAAGCACTTTGGGAGTGGAGGGTGAGTCATGTGGTTGTGGTTTGAATCCCTATCTGAGAGCATTTCAGTGGCCTTTGCACTGGTAAAGGGTTAAAGAGGAAAATTGGCTGGGGACAGTTCCTCTAATCGCTCTTCAGCAACTACTACTGATCTGACACCTGATGTATTCAAGAGGACAGTTCTCAGACTGGACCTCCAGGGTTCACTACATTCTAATTGGACATTTCAAATTAATGGAAAAATGGGGGTGAAATAGATTTATTTATTTATTTATTTATTTATTTTTAAACTGATAACATCATTACTCAAATCCTTCGAAACACTTGGTCTTTTTGTATGTGCTTTATTGGTGGGAAGTATTTTTTTCCTCACCATATGTTTGTTTCATTAAGTATACCAAAAATTTAACAATTGAGAATTATTTGGGCAGAGCATTTTCATATAAAAATATACAATAACTGTTCCTACAAGGCCATGAAATCCCCACTAATGGTCATTAAATAAATAAACACTGGCAAGGTAAAGCAAGGAGGTAAATTAATGAAATTCAATTTCTACATCCAGCTGTGTATTATTAGTTTGTAATTTAATGAAACAGTACGTATTTGTTAAAACAAGGGTCTATATAATAAAACCAGTGCATTGCTTTTATATTATAGTAATCATGAGAATATTACTATAAAAAATAAATAAACAATATATCTTCTAGCAGAATTTTGGCACTGCATCTGCATTAACTTAATACAAAAAAAATAGCAGTATGTAGCTTTAATAAAAACAGTAAATGAACCAGTTGTCTTCTGCCCAGAACACAAAGCAATTTAATGCATCAGCAGCAGTTGCCTATTAATTTGTGTAGAGAGAGGGTAGCCTGGGAGGGTGGATTTGAGGGACAACATGGCTGTATTATGTATCGCTTCAGAAGTAAACAAGCAACACTTTTTCTAATTATAACGCTGTTTCACACAATGTAAATCCTAGCATGGGAGAGGTATATCATGGTAAATTAATACAAATGGTTCAGAGATATAAGCCCATATGTACATGTCCTCAGGGTGTAGCATCAATAACAGTAGCTTGAAGGCATACGTCAGTGGTTTTCTTATGCATACATTTAAGTAGCTTCTATTCATTAATTGGGTATAAACCATATAACCCTTTCTTTCAAAAATAGATTCATAGCTCAGAGAGTCAAAATGTAGTGAAACCGAAGTTGAAGGTATCATTGGACTAGGACCAAGTGTACTAAATCCTTCTGTACTTGGATGTGAACCAAATCTAGTCCCAGTTGCCACTTGCATACGCATCAGTGATTCCTCTGCTCTTAGAAACCTGGTTTTGCACTTGAAATATTAGGAGTTATATAGCTGGTGGTGTCATGCAAATATATACCCAAAAGACAAGAATTACTTGCTATGTCTGGTCAGTTTGTAAACCTGTAGTGTCTCCACAACTAGCCTGATAAAGCATGCAATGCGATTTAACAACTGGATCATCTGTATTTATTGTTTAACTATTGGTAAACAATAAATACAGATGATCCAATTCGTTTTCTGATAAGCAGTCAGAATGCAGTTTTTAAAAAAGATTTAAAAAGCTGATTAAAAAAAGTAATGGGGATCCAGTCCACATCTTTTTTGACAGAATGTTGATCCCCGGGCTATCCTTGGTCTATAACTGGAATGGAATTCTAAATATTGAAAAAAGTGTCTGTATGATCCACGGAAAATTTACTGCGATGAACTGTGGGAACCATTACTGAAAAATGCACTTTATAGTATAGTCATTTGTCATTTATACTCTACATAAACTGGTTTTAAACTATTTATGCTGGTACACAAAAATGGTTATTCTAGTTGAAAAAAACAACAACAACATGACTGCAAATGATTGTTGTCTTCACAATTAGATGAAAGCAATTCATTTCTGCAGGGGTTAAAATGGCTATCTGAATATCCAGTATGAAACAACTGTATTGTTGTATTACATTCTTTGAAAATAACATAAAATTTGTCAGGGTTCTCCTTCTTTTTTTAACTTGCTATTTAATCGGCAAAGGCACATTTTCTGAAATAAATGAAACAATTGTAACAGCTTAACAAACTAGCATGAAACACAGAAAATGTGCCTGTGCCTTTACACTCTCTTTAACATTGGGCATAGTAACTATTACATTTATTTTATAACTCTGAAAGTTAATAAATACAGCCAAGTGACATTTTAAAATCTCTGAGTGTACTTGAATGACCACCTTGATTTTTACAAATGCAAACATTAACCACATTCCTGTCTGTACCCTTGCCAGCTGACAAGGGAACTTTAAAATAAAATGACAATGTCCAGGCAGAAAGGCATTGGTTTTTGACAGATCCCAACTTCTTGCCAGCTCATGTAGCATTCCCGACCTTGTGCTGTCATCTGCTGGGGCCATCACACTGTTGTGCAGCAGGGCTGCTTTGTTTCTCATTCGGAACAATCACACATGCTGCTAGGTCTTCTCTTTATTCTCTTGTTATTATAACTGGAACTGACAAAAGTAAACTACCGGTATGTCTATGTTTCACTTCTCATACAGGTTGATTTTCTTGTTGTAACCTACATTTCATATGCCGCTCATGTTTTATGTTTTTTTTTTTATTTATAATTGACAGCCTATTCTTTGGTTATTTTTAGTGCTGTACTGCAACTGTTTATGTAGTACTTTGTGTTATATTTGTATTTATTTATTTTGTATTAATGTATTAATCCCACTGAAACCAATAGGACACCCTTAGAAATCGTACATTCCGGTAGGTAAAGTACATACATGTATTATGATTTACAATCTCCCCCAATTGCCTCCATTGTGTAGGTCTAGACAATCTTCAGGGGAGACAATAGAACTAATTTAGCCAGTGTAAGAACACATCAGAATGCTCAGACAATAGTTCCTACTACTAATAGAACATGTAAAATCACCCCTATTTTGTGTATCTGTATATAAATAATTTATCATCTTAACCCATTTTTCATGTCACACAGTATCAGGTTAAAAAAAAAGTGTGATGCAATTTAAAAATGTTTATACTCACTATAGTGCTCATATAAGCAATGTAAGCAAATCTTCACACTGTTGTTCTTTCATGTCTCAAAAGCTACTCATAATATTAGAGGTCGATTACACCTATTTTGACTAAGTTTTGCACATTTTAGTACAAGCTTAGAGTACAGGCTCAAAATAAATGTATCTTCCCTTACAAATTCAGGACTCGGAGAGACATTTTAAAAAATGTATTCTGTACTGTAATTTTTTTTTTTTTTACAGAGAAGTTAGACACCTGCTGGAAAAAGAGAGTACTACACAATCAAAAAATGTGTCTTTTCATATGTGTGAGAGAAAAGGTTTTTAAAAAATGTACACAAAATGTTTAAAAGAACAAAAAAAAATTATTTTCAGGATGTTTCGGGCAAAAGCCCTTCTTCAGTTTAAAAAGAAAAAAAAAACTTTATCTTTTTGCCCGAAACGTCCTGAAAATAAAATATTTTTTAATCAGTCAAACCTTTTGTGTACATTTTCTAAAAACTTTTTCATTCAGATGCATCAATTTTGCACACTGCAGTTTATGCTGGGGTACAAAATAAGAGCACACAATTTTGTCTAACTGTGCTGTCCTTTGAATGACTGATTCAGTTTTTTTGCAAATAGGATCCATGATGACCAAGACAGCAGATCTGACAGGCTTTGATGATAGCAGAGGAAAGACAGTACACATTACTGATGTTTCACAAGGAAAAGTGTTGACTCGATGGGCCATTCTGTAGAACAAACATACATCCCTGTAGATTTCTACTCCCAGTTTGAGGCAGTATCAATTATGGAATTGTCATGTCCATCCGCAACAATTAAAACACCTACCAGACTTGCCATGTCACATCAGTGCTGTCCTCCTGCCTTCCCGTGACGGCCCTACACCCTTTTGATAGTGTCATGATAGATGTTTATTTTTTTATCCACCACCTTTTGCATACACCTACTGCCTAAATGGATGATCAGCTACAGTAAACTGAGTTGGTGTTCTGGGTGCTTAAGGTATTATTTAATACATTTCACAAAAATATTCTTTACAGTATCTCTATTGTACCTAAACAAAGTGGTTTCTTGACTACCTGAGGCCTAGATTAAAACAAAATTAGAGTGGCTTCATAGCCATTATAAAATGTAGCTGTGGCAGCACCATAAACTTGGATTTAATTCTGGGTGGCTTTGCAGACAAGTCAGGTCTTAAATCAGTGCCAACCTGACTGTCCATTACGTTGTCTAATTCCACCCCAGGTTTACAAGTACAATTGTATGAGCAAATTAGATAATACTTAGGACCTAGATGGTTTTATTGGTTCAATTAAACAATCTAGAATATGACTGGAACAAAGAGCTGGAATTGACGGACCATCTTTTCCCACTCCTAGTGCCCATGACTGATATGGACAGGGTTATGGCAGGTGTCCAACCCCTGTATAAATGTATAAATAGGCAAATAAGATACTAATTTTGAGTACCTGAGGTTCTAAATTTGCAGGACTTGTGTGGTTTTGTACAGTGGAAATAAGTAGCTTTTTCTTTGCAACATTCAAATTCAATATAAAAGAAAATAAGAAATGTAGCAATAACAGAATATTTGTTGTAAACACTATACTTAGTTTTAAATCCTAATCTATCAACAAATCATTTTAACAGTGATGTCAGTATCCAAATACTGAGAAGATAATTGTGCTTGCATACATAAAGTTGTGTGTGATATTAATTACAAAATCACATTCAACAATAAAATTAGCGTAAGCGTGTTGACAAGACGGAGAGTTTAGCGGTGTAAGCACATCATAACCAATGAAGGTTGCAGCTCGAGCTTTTTGGCTGACCAGTCGATTTGATAGGCTGTTTGCAAAAAGGCACGAAATGCATTTGTATTTGCGGCAAAGCAATGTGTAAAAGGGCCGAAATAAATAATTATTAGTATGATTTTAACCGAGGCACATGCCTCGCATGCCTCATAGCTGGCTACGGCCTTGTATGTATAGAGTGCTACCCTGTTATAAGGCGACCTGTTATAGTGTGGAATCGGTTATAATACGGTAAGGTCATGGCTCCCATTTCCCTCATAATGCAATTTGACTCTAAAACGGGTGAACGTTCCAGATACTTTAAGTGATCCTGGTGATGTTCGTGAATTATGCTAGAATAAATTGTAATAGAAACTCAAAAAGAAGAAATGAAAACCTACAACACTGTGATTTATTATTTTTTGTGTTTTATTATTGTTACTGTATTTAAACGCATTTAAGTTGAAACTGGGACATATAGTACTGTAGTGACCCGTGTAATTGTGTTTGTGTACTGTATTCCTACTGTTTCTACTGTGGTTGTGTACTGTAATTCCCGCTGTGTATTTCCCGCCATTTGCTTGTATAACCCCGTCTTTGTGTCTATGTGTAAATATAACCTGCGCGTGTGGTGCTTTCTGTGTCCCCCTGTAATTGGTTTTTGTTTGTCTGTCCCTATTGGCTGTTGTTTGTCTGGGCCCATTGGTCCTGGTGTGCGGCTGAGGACCAATGGGATGTGTGTAAGCTACCGGATTAGAATAAATGGGCGGAGCTACGTTATAAAAGGGCGCTGCGCCACAAAATGTGTGTTGTTGATGTTCTGAAAGCTGGGTTGCTGTAATAGGTTGCTGTATTTAAATCATGTATTGTTTCCTGCGTTGCTGATCGAGCTGTGGACTCAGGACTGGGTGCTCGTGAGAGTGTCCAGCAGAGTGTGTCTGGTTTGGGTGCTCGTGAGAGTGTCCAGCAGCGTGTGTCTGGTTTGGGTGCTTGTGAGAGTGTCCAGCAGCGTGTGTCTGGTTTGGGTGCTCGTGAGTGTCCAGCAGCGTGTGTCTGGTTTGGGTGCTTGTGAGAGTGTCCAGCAGCGTGTGTCTGGTTTGGGTGCTCGTGAGTGTCCAGCAGCGTGTGTCTGGTTTGGGTGCTTGTGAGAGTGTCCAGCAGCGTGTGTCTGGTTTGGGTGCTCGTGAGTGTCCAGCAGCGTGTGTCTGGTTTGAGTGCTTGTGAGAGTGTCCAGCAGCGTGTGTCTGGTTTGGGTGCTCGTGAGTGTCCAGCAGCGTGTGTCTGGTTTGAGTGCTCGTGAGAGTGTCCGCCAGTGGTGTGTGCTTAAATAAAAAGGATTTGAAGAACAGGAACCAAGCGTGTTGTCTCAGTCCTTTCTGCCTGCCTGCGAAACGCTACAGTACTGGGAAATCACAGTTTCTATTTATACTGTATATATTGTAACAACCCGGGATTTATACTGTTGCAGGACTGGTCTACGTTCCCTGTTGTTTGTTTGTGTGTGTGTGTGTGTGTTCATTAGCAGGGAAGCAGTAAGACTTGCCTAAGCAGGGATTGGTGGGTGACGTCTGGGGAGGGGGGGACATGAAAGCATATAGGGCAGTGTTGCCAGGTCGGCTCCTTGTGAGCATTGTAAATCATTTCAGGAACAAAAATGCCAATACTTATTTTAAGGCGAAATGCATAAAACACAATCTAATTATGGACCTTGACAACCGCATTATAACGGGGTAGCACTGTATATGTATATATATATATATATATATATATATATATATATATATATACAGGTAGTGGACAAAAAAATGGAAACACCTGGGTAAAAGAGGGACACCAAGTATATTGAATGCAAGGGCTTCCACACAGGTGTGGCTCATGCGTTAATTAAGCAAATAACATCCCAGCATGCTTAGGGTCATGTATAAAAATGCTGGACAGGCCTGGTTGCCTATAATTATGGCTAGCATGGCTGCAAGAGGAGACCTCAGTGACTTTGAAAGAGGGGTGATTGTTGGGGCACGTTTGGCAGGAGCTTCAGTGACCAAGACAGCTCAACTTGCTGATGTTTCACAAGCAACGGTGTCTAAAGTGAAGTTGGCATGGAACTCCGAGGGAAAGACATCATCAGCAAAGGCGGAAGCGCATACTCCAGGATCGTGATATCCGTGCATTAATTCAAAGTGCAAGGCAAAACCGGAGAGCAACTGCAGATCAATTGACTGCAAATTTCAACCTGGGGCGCGAGCAGCCACTTTCTTCAAAAATGATCCGCCGAGAACTCCACAGAGTGGGATACCATAGTGGCCCAACGCCCTAATAAGTAACTTTACAGTGGTGTTTCCATTTTTTTGTCCACTACCTGTATATATATATATATATATATATATATATATATATATATATATATATATATATATATATATATCTTAGAGATGGGCACCAATATGTATAATCAAGTTTGTATTTATTAAGATATATATTAAGATATAACAAGCCCTATCCATACCAATCATTGTTAGTCTCGTAGGCAAACATTACACATAAAGTATTATTTAACCATTTTATTCTATTGATTGGCGTTTTTCTTTTTTTAACAACCCGATTAACAAATGTATTTAAAACATTCAATAGCTATAAATGAAGAAAAACAACAAATCCACAACCTGTGAACCCTCTCTCGTATGCTCTACTCCCCTTTCTTCACCTGTTTCCTCTCACTGACCAATCCCTTACCGGAAAATATATAGTTCCAATACATGTAAAATGGATTCCATAGCATACAAAAAAGATATTGGCCAATCATCTGAAACCCACCGCTACAAAACTTGGTTTAAAGTGCAACTAGACGTTCCAACACAACAACGATCCAAAGCACACATCAAAATCTACTTCAGAATGGTTAAAGAAGAATAACATCAAGGTTCTGGAATGGCCTAGTCAAAGTCCCGATCTAAATCCGATTGAGAATCTTTGGTATGCATTGAAGAAGGCTGTGCACAAGAGAAGTCCTCTGAATTTGAATGAACTGGAACAATTTTGCATTGAAGAATGGTAAAAAATCACTAATAGAATCATGCCAAAAGCTCATTCACAAATATCCTAATCGTTTAAAAGAGGCTATTATTGCTAAAGGTGCCTCAACTAGCTATTCATTTCATTTTCCTTGTCAGGGTATGAATACTTTTCAATTAGCATTTTTGGAGTTTTGCAAAAAAAAAAAAAAATGCTGAAATAAATAATTCCAAACATCTATTTCTTGTAACTATATTACACTCAGTCAGGATTCGGTCACAAAAATAACCATTTCGCGATTTGAGCATTTAAAAATTATTTCAAAGAACGTATTGAAAAGTTATTGATATTGCCTTACTCAAATGCCAAATAAGCTGTTTCATTCTTTGCTTGTTTGGTATTTTCCATTTCACAATTTATGCAAAATAATTTGCTCAAAGAACGAAATAACCTTTCATTTCGTTCTTTGATAATTTGTAAATGCTCAAATCGTGAAGTGGTTATTTTTGTCGGTTATTGACCAAATCCTGACTCTGAGTATATACAGTAAATGTATCTGTGGTTTTCTTTAATTAATTGAATAATCCCAGCCTAGTTAGTTGCAAGCAGTTGTTTCACAGTTGCAGCATAGGAAGGGCACAGGGTTGGTGTAAGGCTCGCTTCTGTTGCAGTAGGGTTTTTAGTTGCAAGCCAGTCGATTTCAACATTTCAGCTATATTCTTTAATGGATATAAAAATCAGATCTGTATACAAGAAAAGTCTCCTGGGTTTTAATTAACTGGAGGTCACACTACATATATAATATATATATATATTAATTAAACTCTAATTAAACCTTTTCTAAATCCACTGAAAATGCTTAAAAATTGTGTGCTTCAAAATGAGGTAACCCTCTTATTAGCTTTCTGTGTGTGTGTGTGTGTGTGTGGGTGTGTGTGTGTTGGCTACATTATATGAGCCTGTTTAGTTACATTTGAATCATTTTTTTAAATGAATAGTTCAAGCTGTTTCGTTGCTACCTGATAAAACCCATGTCTTTCCTGTAAAATGTTATCAATATAACAAAAACATTCTCCTTTGTTTAAATGTGTGTTCAGCCTCCCAGGGGTGCAGCTGAGTGTGCAGTTGACATCCCAAACCAACTGATTAAGATAATCTAGTCTCTTTTAATGATCTAAACAGCAGCAGTCTGTTTTTTTTTCAGATGTTTAACCATTTGGCATCGTGACAGGGAGGACCCTGTCGCTGGATCTTTTGTGTGCAGCTGGGACTCGTAACAGGAGACGCCTTGCTAAGCAATCAATTGAGCAGGTCGGCTGAGCTGAGCTGATTGGGAGGTCCGGATTGGCTGGGGGACGTGCGCCACAGCTTGAGGTGACTACACCGCAGTGCTACAAAGAGGGGGCTTTGTTTACATCAAGGAGGAAAGTGTCTGCTCTGCAGGACTACTACTACTGAACCCTTCAACTGCAAGACGGTGCCTGTGAAGGCCCTGCCCAGCCAGGACTGTCGTAAAGACCCGAAGTCGCTGGGAGGCCGGGACTTTGGGAGCAACAGCAGTAGGTTAGTTTAGGGGATGTTGATCCCAACCAGTATAGAGAGGGTTTCATAGTAGGTTCCTGGAACAGGACGTCTCTTTTATTGAGACTAGCGCTCACCTTGTGTGGCAAACTTTTATTTTTAGCTTTGTTTTGTTTTGTTTTGTTTATTAAATCTGACACTAGGGCTACCATTGCTGGTACCCTAGTGGCAGCACCTGTGTTAAATAAATCTGCGTTCCTGTGCGGCGTGTTAACACCCAATGCTCTGTATTTTACTTATTATTATTCAGTGACAACCCACGCACGTAACACTTACCCCTGTTACAGTTACATTCTAAACAGTCTTGGTGCTTCTAGGGACACTTATCTAGTGCTCCTCTTCTCCAAAGCAGTATTTGTTTGAAGGTATGAAACCTGTGCTCAGGTAATATTAGATAAGATAAATGGTCTCATACAGTATTGTAAAATAATAGACAATATTTAGAGGAAGGTAAATAATGGGGCTATGTAAGCAATAAGACCCGACAGTATGGGCGATATTGAGCAATACCGGACTGCCCAAGGGCGACTTGATACATAGATAATGCTATGTAGATGTATATAGAACAAAGTGCTTTAAAACTTGAACATTAGATAGCTCAAGGATATCTGTCCAGGTGAAAAGGCAATTATGCAGGTACTTTTTATTTCCTGGTATTTATTGAAAGTTAATGTACCCCCCTGTTAAGGGTATTAGCCAATGAGATACCAGGAAATAAAAAGACCATTTTCTAAGCTGTAATAATTTACATTACTTATGATAGTTCTAATGACTAATGAACTCTGCAATATAAATGTGTATTTCATTACCTTTGATTATCACAATTCATCCCTGCAGTCATGACTCATAGGCCCCAGATACAGTATGAATGACCTTGGCTTCAGTGCCACATCCAGCTACACTTATTTTGCTTGCAATGTGACCTGTGTAGTTATCAAGACAGGCATCAGTAATCTTTTACACTGTTTTTAATCTCTGAGGCAGCTCTCTGTCTTTCTGACGCCCTCCTGAAGCTACCCAGCTTGAAGGTTGTCATTCCCTGTTCATAGGTGTCCTAATCAGCATACAGGAGTGAGCAAAGAAAATACAGAAGAGCTCTGTTTAATTAGATCAGTGTCTGTTCTATGGCAGAATAATCTGCATGTGGGGTTCGCAATTACTTAATATGATATATTAACATATTGCGGGCAGGAACTATGGGAGGAGGACACTAATAGGAGACAAATTATCCAAATGAATTTCTAATTTAAAATCCTTGCCTTTTACTATAAGCTGTATATGTGTATAATACATGCTGAAGCCGCAGTGACCTGCACTTCACAAAAATAAAAAAGGATTTATGTAACGGGGTTCCAAATGTAAATTACAGTTTGCCAGCCACTGGCAATGTTTCCTATTTGACAATTTTTTTTTTTTTTTTTATCAGCCGGCAATTCCCCCATCAGCAAGGGTTTGGTATTTGAAGGCCATTTTTAATTTTTAATTTTATTATTTTGTCTTTTTCCTCTGTTGGGGTGAGCAGTAGATAAAGATCATACAGCTATGTATAAAAGGTCATTTTCCAGTTCAGAAAATAGATTGTAAACCCTAAGCAAACTATACATTGAGCTAATCTTAGAATAGCCAGGATTGTTGTTTTTTTTGTTGTTAGTAAGGGTATTGACCCTGTTGTTTGTAGTTCTTGACACTTGCAGTCAGTCTTTGGAAAAGACTAACAGCTGAGGTGAATTCAGGAACTTGTCAGTACAAATGTTATACTGTAAGTAAGTGTACGTTAATTTGGGTCCTAAATTGTTTGGCTTATTGCCTATACAATAGCTTTCACCATCACCTACACTGTTATTAATCCCCTGCAGCCACACAAAGTCCCTACAGGAAGGCCATAAAACCTACCAAGGAACATAACAGATATTTCCTTTGTGGCAAAGCCATCCTTCTTTTATCAGTGATTGGTTAGTAATAGAACATTTTCATTAACTCAACTATTTTCATTTCTGACTCCTGATTTTCCACTTAGGCAAATTGCCCGTCTAATGCATTTACTATGGAGGGGGCAGTTTGCCTGCAATTTGCCCATAGAGGAACCTAGGTTGTAATTTGATAAACAAAAAAAATACTAAATGGTAAACATGAGAGAGTCACTTAATTCATCTTACAACTATGACACATCTTATTTGAAAAAAAATAAAGTTACCTTTTAAAATGTAATATAGTACCAGTCTCTACTCAAAAGCGGCATTTTTTAAATTATTATTATTATTATTATTTATTTATTTATTTATTTATTTATTTATTTATTTTTAGTTACTTTTTTTAAAAGACTTCTAAATGTAGTATTTGTCCTGTCTGATCGTGGTTGAATTGTAAATTATATATATTCTTAAATTAGAATGTCTCAATTTATAGTGAACTTCCTGTGATCCTGTATATCACCTACAGGCATTCATTCAGCAGGTACAAATGGCTCTCATTTTACATGTATCGTAATGTTTATATATATATATATATATATATATATATATATATATATATATATATATATATATATATATATATAGTTGTTCAAAAGTTAAGAACTATTTCAAGCAGTTGGAAAATTATATAATTGCATTAATAATTGTCATACTGTATGCATGTGTATTTTGTTGATTATATAAAACAAGAATTACATTTTTTTTTAAATACCTAAATAACTATATGAAAGCATGAACTGAATTATTATTTCTTAATAAATGCCCAATATTGTGAAATCATGAGTTGATGGAAAATGTATGATTCTAATAAAGTTTCCATCAATTCGTGATATACTCTCTTTTTGTAAGAGCTACAACTTTTTCACTTCTCACATTATTTGTAACATTTTAGAATACTATATCTAAAGTTCAGTAAATCTGTAAAATCGTGTCACTATAGAAAATAATGTATGGTGAACACACCAGCTTTTATTTTTATTTTTGTGTAGTACAGGGACTTTTGGTACCTGAAGAACATGTTCATTTTTGCACTTAAATAATGTCTTAGTGTAAATTACATCCAATTTCAGTATATCCTAGTAAAATCATTTTGGAATTTAGAGTAACAAGTATTTCACTTAAAAAAATTAAAAATGTTGTAAGACTGTTCATCAAATTCACAATGCAGCAGAGAATGGGGTAGAGCAACTAATGGATATAATCTAAACTAAACATTACAGAATATAACATAAAAAAATACATATATATTTTTTTTATTATTTTCCAGTTTAATAGCATACTGTTAAAAGATTCAATGGAAATTCTTTAGATTTAGATGTTTTACTTACATAGGGAAGATACCTTCTGGTTTGAGTTAATGGGATCATCAGCCTTACTTTTCCTTTATCACATGCGTTGTGCTAATTTGGTCAGAGACAATGACTTTAGTAATATAAATGCGAGCCTTGTGAAAATTTGAATAATGTTATCATGCAAGAAATATATTCAGGCAAAAATGCTACGGTGAAAGAATACATTATGTCAGGGACCAGTCCAGAACATACCGATCGAAGAAGATTCAAATTACATTTGAACAGTTTTTAGTTTTTTACTGTCCATTTTATTATCTTTGTAATCTGAGTGGCGTTTCTCAAATAATGAGTTTCATTGATATTTTCATATATAGTAGTCTGCTTGTTTTATTGATATTTTCATATATAGTAGTCTGCTTGTAGCTGTTTTAAAATTGCCAGCTAGGACCAACCAAGTTGGCGAAGGCTGACATCTGGCTACCTATTCTTGTAAATAGCATACAAGACCGTCTCCATAGCTACCAGAAAATGTGCTATTACGATGTTATCATGCAAATAGACCAGTTTCATACTTGGGAACATGCTGTTTTCTTAGACAAATGCAGTTACTTCTTTGTTAGTGCATGCGGCGGTGTCTAAGTATGTAGTAAGTACCCCCATAGTTGAGGATATGTGTAAATGCAAGACATAGGAACTAAGATGTTTATAAATCTGTCCCTGATATAAATATTGGCAAAATCTGGTTAGGTGGTAACCAGCAAGAGGTGGGAACTGGAACACACCCACCTGGTATATAAAACCCTGAAACAGATTCACATCAATTACTTACAGACAACAATCACTTGACTTTAGAATTTTTACATTTTAATGGGATTTTAAAGTGTTTTTTTTTTTTTTTTTTCATAAGCCAGCATAACCAGCGCATTACAGACTTGAACCACCATAAACAGCTGGTCATTGCTGGAACTTCCAACAGGGGTGGCAAAGATAAGCATGTTTAATTAGAGCTTGTTTTATACAAGTTTCATTACATCTGCCTGATTTTACATCACAAACGGTATAACCTAACATTGCTCACATTCTAATCAAATAGATTGTCTATTGCTGTATGCAGCCATGAAGTTTATATTGATGTCAATAACCTTTGCTAATGTTCTTGTTATCTTTAAAATAAAGAAAAACAATATACTGGTGTCCTTTTGCCACACTGTCAAAACATAACCTTATCTCGTGAATAAGATTTAATTGACCTTGTATAGTACAGCAGAACCAGAAAAAAGCAGATTCACAAAATGTTGTGCTTTGTGACTGTGTTCTAATTACTAAAATAGATGTTATACACACTTCACCCTCATTAGACACAGTTCTGCCCTGAGGAGCCAGGCAGACTATTGTGTGTGGGGATGTTAATGAGATGCATATTATAATGAAGGGGATTTTAATTGGATTTAATTGGGTTGTGAATGTAGAACAAAGTGCTTCAAATAAAGGGATAAATACATCTATATAGAATTATCTATGTAGCATTATATATGTGAATATATGTAAAATAAGTACACATTTAACTCATTAACATTCACTGGTGATGCTGTTTATAATACCAATGTGTACAAAAAAAGCTTTCTTTTGCATTAAAGCTACAAGTCTCGCACTGTTTAGCCCATTGTGCGCTCTATCAGAATGCAACCCTCTTTGAAAAACCAGAATGCTTGCATTCAGCAAAGGCAGTTTTAACAGTAAGGACACACACACTTCTTCCCCCTTCCTCAGAAACCTGCTTGCTGCTATGTCACTATGTGAGCCATATAAACACACTCAAGCTACTGCTGCCATCAGTATTAAGTTATAATAATTACATTTTCAAACTGTGGTACAGCTCAGGGAAAAATGTGAAAATAAATTAAAGTGACCTCCTACTTAGTAAATATTGTTAACCTTTATGACAACACATACCATTCTAAAATTGGTTTAAAATAAAATAGTTAAAATGCACAACTCCCTTTTCAACCATTCATCGGTTGCAAAGGGTGCAAAATCACCAAAAATGTAAATCTCACAACTCTTCAGACAAATTAAATAGAAATTGATTACCCTTATTTGGATGCCAATGCATTTCCTTGTCCTTGCACCCCATTACACTTTCAAAGTAACTAAGAAAATGTGTCATCTACATACTGGATAGATCTGTGCAATCTCTCTCAATAGGAAACCAAGCCAGAATTGTGCTGCCAGGCAGGATTTGTTGCTTAGAGGTGGTAAGACAGCTGTTTGTTTGTTTTTTTAATGGTACTTTCATTTGAATAAAAAAATTTAATTAAGCATCTAATGTACATGTCAGTAATGCCTTTACTCAAAAGACTCTGTATCAAAGGTGGCTCAAATACAGAAAATGTACTGTATATTGATCTAAATCAAAAGTTATAATTCATGGATTTGCAATAGCAACCTAATGGCAGCAGTAATTGACAGCTCAAAGGGTTTATTACAAAGAGGAAAGCCGCATTGACAGACACAGATTGTTTCCAAAGCTGTGCCAACGATAGGCAGGTTTGAATTATTCAAATATTTCAGAAGGAGCAAGCAAAAACATGACAAACAATTGTATCTATATTATTAATTCATCATCTATAGTACATTTACAGAAGGTTATTATTTTAATTTTCTACAGGATATGTTATAAGTAACACAGTATGTTGTCCTAGCTTACAGTACACCTTTTTAATGATGTACATGGTAGTCTATAGGCAGTTGTGTGCACCCAGATTAAAAAAGGAGTGCTAACCAATGTAAACCAATTACAATCTATCAACTTTTTAGCTGTATTAACTTTGTTCTGAGAATCATTTGGTACTTCACTTGTTTGTTTTTCTTTACGTTAATTTAGGATATCAAATATTTCAAAAACAACGCTATAAATAAACTTCTGCATCTTTTGCTGTAAGCCAAATGGTATAGAAGCGATTAGGTACAAGCAGCATTAACTTTTCACCTATAGCACTGTCTTTGAAATATCTCTATATACCAAAATGAAATAAAAATACAAGCAAGGAACCCAATGATCCTCAGTGAAAGAAATGGTGGTCCAGTGATCATTTTGCTTATGCTTATAAAAGTAAGAAAATTACACTCCTCTGAGAATTAGTAAACAGGTTTGATTTCAGTTTTAATTTCAGACTTAGTTCTGGCAACACCAAATAAATATCTGGTACTACTATAAGAGTTCCTGTTCGATAAAAAGGGATTATGATGAGGCAAGAGCAAATCCATTATATGAACACCCACTGGCCCTATAAGTTTAGATAATAGAGGTTTTACTGTATACTTACAAAATAAAATGTAAATAAAATATAACATGCCACATTTAAATGCAGGGATGCACCATGCAGTTAGAGTTCACATTATTTCTATTGTCATTCTAATACATCACAACATAATTCGTAGTCAGTTCTGTAGCCTAGAAACTTTTACAAAAATATATTTAGTTAGATACACACTCATAATTCTATATTTGTCCATGCAGAAAACATTCTTAAACTCAGTACACACTTGTAATTCTGTAGTTACCCAAGCATTCAGCAGAGATAATAAAGAAAACCGATGATACATATTCATTACACATAATTGTGAATATTAATTCTATAAAATTTACAGGCAGTTCATACATAATTATATTTTAATTATTTACATGTACTGTAGGGTTATCACTCAGTGTCATATAAATGACACTATACTGCATCCCCAGAGCCACACATAGAGGTACACAACATTGTATACATGTGTCAGTCTGACTTTGGGAGTGTGATATCATTAATATGTCAATAATAAGATTCACAAAACACCTTGGAAGTTCAAAGGGAAACCACATATAACTAATTCATCTGATTATAAGGCCTACCTAAAATGAATAATTACATGAATAAATTATACAGCTCCTTTTTTTTCTCCTCAGTGCAGCCTACACATTTGGGGGAACCTAGAACTCCCTGCTCCTGACTATTTCTGAGCAACATTATTTTAATCACCTCTGAAGAGGTTGCCAAGAAAATGGATGGTATAATAATTGCTGTCTAGTGCAGAAAATAGAGAGAGAGAGAGAGAGAGAGAGAGAGAGCGAGAGCGAGAGCGAGAGAGAGAGAGACTCATTGGAGATGCAGGGCCTTCTCTCCCCAGATGTTGCAGAAAAATTGGATTAGTCACATTCTTCTCTACTAATGGACACACTCTGTGATCTTTAGAGCTTCATTTACTGGGTTAATAGTGCTTTGCCTGAGTTGCTTTGCGAAGGGAGAGGCTGAAAAAAGAAGAAACAGTGGAAAGAAATATTCCAGTGCAGACCTCAGCCACTGACACGAGTAATATCATATTCATCACAGGCAGGCCTCATATCTCATTATTGCTAGAAGAGTTGCCCCCCAGGCATTTCAGTGCATTCAGGCCAGACCATCATGCAGAGTCATACAGGTATATTGTGAAATGATTTAATGCGATAATAATGTCCACTTTGCCAGATAGATTATGTTTTTATTTTATTTTTATTTTTTTATAGCGGCTTATGGTTAATGAAAGATACATTAGCAAACACTACTAAAATGTTATTGGGAGAATAGAGATGAAGACAGACTCTCTCCTAACCCCCCCCCCCCCCCCCCCCCCCCCCTTCTTTGAATAAAAAAGAAAAGGAAGGCAAAATAAAAGATGAAGAATTTGTCTGGGATCAGCATAGAATTTAACATTTAAAAAACGATATGTATAACTATATAGCGTGTGAAGGTGTCAGAATGTGTTCTATTATTATATTTAAAATTGTCCTAAATGCAATCTGAAATATCTCTGCTGAAATCAAATGAAAATGGAGACAAGTGCAAATTGAACAAATATGGGTTGACTCATTTTTGTTAGAAAAAGGAGCTTAAGCTGACTTGATTTATCTGGCAATACACTGCTTAAGAGTGGAATGTGATAAGGGGAGCCAGCCTTACCCTATTTACAAATAGGGTTTTCTTTTATGGAAGGATTTGAGTGTGCTAGGATACAAGAAACTAAAACGAAGTGCGCTAGGGGGTTATGGTTTCAGTGCAGGAATAGGAGGGCATAAGAATGTTACCATAACAATTATAATAATATACTTTCTTCACAGGAAAAAGCTTTCAAAAGAATGTTGGTCATGTTAAATAAGAGATTGCTAAAGGTTTACGGTTATTAGCATTACAAACATTATTTACACAACTTCTTTTTAAGGAAATATTTTTTTAAGACTGAACATTCTCTTAGGTTAAACAGTTTTAAAAAAAATGTTTGTAAACTGACAATATAATTTAATTAATCAAAACAGGCTTGAAAACAGAAGTTTTGTGAACAGGGCTTATTATCACTGATCCCACTTTCAATGTGGAAAAGATCTTTGGGTCTTGTATTTATTTATTTTTTACACATTTTTCTAATTCCAAATACTGAATTGCAGTATAGATTAATTTCTGTTTTTTTCCCCAAACAGCAGCTACATATTCAGTTTAGTTAAGTTCCAACAAAATGCTATTTTTGCTTTCATATACTTAATATAATCCACTGCCTAAAATTGCTTGTCACTATATTTGATACAAATAGATATGTTCCTGCTACCATTTGCAACAATTGAAAGTTATGAATCCCAAAGCTATAGAAGCAAAACTACAATTTCCTCAAATGTTTGTTTATTTATTTATTTATTTATTTATTTATTTATATTTATGGAAAACACCCATTAGGAATTACCAACATTCTTAATATGTAAAAACAGTGACACTATTTGACCTCTCAACCCCAAGTGTTTATGTTCCAGGTCAATTCCTTTTTGAGGCTGTTAACCCAGTAAAGGCCTGAAATGCAGCTGAGGAATTGCTGATGTTGAAAACACAAAAGAAAGGAAAGCGGTAAAGCAGATTCTAAAACAGTCCAGAAAATCACTTGCTGAATAAAATCATATATACTGTGCATTCCATCTATGGCTTACTTACAGAACATGACAACCATACATGAACAAAACAACAATCTCTTCCAGTAATGTGATACTAACCAGGTTAACTGTTCCATTCCTTAACATAAAAAAATAAGCTGTAAAATTATGACATACTGTACTTTATAGATTAAATAAGCATCTGCATTGTTGGTTGTGATATAACCTGATTTGGTGATATATTTGCATTGTGAAGGTTTGTAATATATACTTTCAAAGATGTTGAAAATATTAGCTCTCCGGTAAAATTGTATCTGTAAGCCTGTCGCAAAAACACATTTGGATGATTTTTTTTCTTTGTCCCAGAGCTGCAGCAGCAACATCATGTCATGTTTATTTAAAAAAAGGGAATGTTCCAAAACTAATAAGCAGGTTGAATATTCAATATCAGCGTGACCACAGTTACTGTTCTTCATTGAAAAGTTTATATAGAACTCGTACCTGGCATTGCAGATACCCCCCCCCCCCCCCATTAAACAACAGGGTTATAGTTTGCTTATCAATCAGATAAATATACATTACCATTTAAAGTACTTTATTTACTTTTTCAGATGTAATTTTTTGTAGCTGTAGCCTTTGAAACCAGCTTAGCCAAATAAGTTCTTCTACTATTTGCAATAGTTATAAATGACACGCGCTGTAGCTCGAGAAAAAAAACATACATTAAAAATGAAGAACACAGTGCAGACACTTTCAGAATATGTTCTCATAGTTATTTCAATGTTGTTTACTGTTTTTGTATTTTAAATATATATATTGGTGGCGAAAAACAAACAAACAAACAAGAAAACACAATGGGGAAAATGTTAAAATCACCAGTGCATGCCTATACATTATTAATCACACATTCAGTTCATTTTCCAACAGCAGCATGACGGTATTCCTACATAATAAGGTACTTTGACTTAATAATCCCTTTTTGTCTGGGAAATGAATTATGTAAACCCTCTCAACTCATAACTGTTTCAAGTCAATTAATTGTTGTAATTACTTAAAGATTTGTTTTTAATGAAGATGACTCTCCCGGGATTAGATGATACCCTGTCATACGCAGGTCTGATAAATTAGATATGATTGGTGCTTACTACAAACGGATCGCTTGTAGGTGAACAATGACTCCCTATTGTGCTCATTCGGGTCAGGGATGCCCTTGGCGAAAAAAAACAAACAGAACTTTTTTTTTTTT
Source organism: Acipenser ruthenus (assembly GCF_902713425.1). Lineage (NCBI taxonomy): Eukaryota > Metazoa > Chordata > Actinopteri > Acipenseriformes > Acipenseridae > Acipenser > Acipenser ruthenus. Next base: position 62,567,603 of record NC_081191.1, on the reverse strand, counting down.
TTGCATTCTTAAGAGGTAGTTGGGTGATGTTTCTTGCTGTCTGGATTGTTTGTAAACCTAGTTAGGGGTATAACTTAAAAAAATAAATCAATAGCAATATAAAACAATTCCTAAACTGTACAATTTAGTTTGTTGGTGGTTATACAGTTTGACTCTTTTAATTGATGTCTGTTCATTCCTGTTCTCTTAAATTGAAATTGTCATAACAGCAAAATAATTAATGAAGTACCAGATCCTCTATCTCAATGCACCCCAAGTGAACGGGGTCCCTGTAGAATGTATATGCATACGCCACATGTTATAATAACCCAGACCTATTTATCAGCTGTGCACAGAAGTGTTCAAAATAAGTTAGGGTATCCCAAGACATTACTACACATTTTAATAATCCTACAGGATTCATGCAGGATCATTGTAAAACGTGTTTTGTATATTGTTTTATGGTAGGTAAGCTTTTTTATGTTAAGAATAAATACACTTCATTGATGTTTGTCTAACTTGATGTATAACTGAATGTACCTTTTTAGATTTCTTTCGGGTACTGCCCAGTATTGTACAGGCTCTAATCAAAATACAGTAACAGAACATATGGGAATTACAGTGTGCTCTACTGTGTGTTTGCTTTGTAATACCTACTGTATGCTTAGCCCAGTTTAGTTGCACAAAACAAGCAATCCTCCCATATGTTGTTTGTCTGTTTATGGAATAAACACTGTTTTATTAGGTATTGTAAAATGGGCTGCATACTCTGTTGACAACATAAGACATGGTCAAATCCCTCTACCATCAACCCAACAGAAAACAAATATATATTAAACTAATATTTTAATGTGTCATTAAAAAAATCTGTACTGTAAATAAAAAAAAAATGATGAACTAAATGCTGAACTTGGTATGTTGGTATCATTACAGACCTGTGTTTAGTTTCCTAAGTGGCAGAGTTGCCCTATAACATCTAGTACCAAGAATGCTAAATGTTCATTTATTATTAAAATAAAAAAATCAGAAATTGTTTTTAAGTAAAACACAAGTTCATATTCTTTTGGAAAATGTGCCACAACAAAGGTTGGCCTTTTTTAATATACAGCAAATACAATTATTTTGAAATGCGTATGACAAAGCAGACAAGTGAGAGATTTGAATACAATATATACAGACATTATTGGTGGGTTAGCACCCCAGTAGAACAGAAGGCTTATCTGCTACTGATGCCAAACTGAGTAAGTCTATGTTTAAGATACATGGAAAACTTGGAGTTCTTACTGTATTGCCCTGCCAGGTCACTACAGTAGTCACATCCGCTGGTTAAGATTGACATATGGTATGTGTAACATTTAATTTAAATGAAAAGTAGTATATACAAAAATATACAAATGGTGCCAAGATGAAATAATGTTTGCTTGCACCTGATGACAATAATGCTTATGATAATGACATAACGGCAGTTTTGTCACTCATTTAATTATTACAGTAGCCTACTACCTTAATTGTTTGAACATCATGCACACAGATTTTAGAAGCCTTACAGCATGCTATAAACAGGATGCATATTACATGTGAGGTGTGCAGTATACCTGAGGGCAGTTCTTGTTGCTGTCAGCAAAAGCTGATGTTACAGTCAAGCCTTTATTTATATTTGAGAAAAAATACCACTAAAACCAATGATTTTCTGTGTCTGTATCAGTGTATCTCCAAATAACTCAATGTTAACTTGGTTAGCAGACCACATTCTCAGTCTTTTCTACTGTAGATACCAAGTCATTTTGAGACGGTCCACGCTCAATTTCAACAAAGCAATGGTTTCAAGACTTTATTGAATTATACTATTTCAATACAGACCTTGAACGATTTTGAAGGGGTACACTTCCAAACACAAGGGTTATGTTTCACACAAAAAATAAATAAAAGTCTCTGCCTACAGTTTGTGCAATTTTTTCCTACAGTAAAAAAAAAGAAAACATGAACATTTGATTGACGGCATGGTTTAAAGCACTTTGCTAACTGTTAATTTGATTGCATTGTATTCTTAACAATAAGTAGTAATTAAAAAAAAAGGAATGCATGCTACTAATACAGCCACTGTTTGAACCGGACTTGCTTAAGGTATACCGAACCAGTATCAGACTTCCACAGGTCTGGATCAGACCACTCCTGGTGATCTGAATATAAACCAAGTTTAAAGTATGATTTATCCTACTAAGTATTATTTTATGCTTAACCCGTTTTTGTGTCCCAGAGGAGTGTGTGTTACAAGAGGAGCACGCTTACAAGGGGTGTGCATCATACAAGTGATGTTAAATGAAACTGCGCAGTCATGCGCATAGTGCACAGAGTGTGCATCATATTTAGAAAACAATATTACTTTTGCTCTTTACTGTCTTTCTTGTATATTGAAAAAAAGTGTAAGGTTTGCATTTTTTCTTTTGGTAAACTGGAGCTTTTGAGCTACTGTAAAGGTTCACAACTTTTACTGTGAAGAAACTGGGTTCAATCTTTGGTAAAGATGCTGTAGGTTAAGATGTGATTGGAACTGTACAGCATACCGGTGTCCATTTGTGAAACTATGGGACTCCAAAAAGTCCAGTGTTGCAAATTATGAATTATGTATTTCAAAGGGCTAAAATAACAATAATAATCCTATAAAATAAGGCTTTCTAAATTATAAGTAATACAGTTGAACTTTGTACTTTGTATATCATTTTTTCATAACCTGGTATTTAAAAAAAAAAAAAAACTCAAAAGTGATCTGAAGCATGTCTTCTCTCAAGTTCAGGATCTACAGTATTTAGCCTAGAACACAGGAGAATTAAGCAGGACATGATTGAAGTATTTAAAAAAATTAAAGAAGTTAACATTAGTTAACCCTAACCAGTACTTAATTGTTCTCAAGAAAATATAACTGCAAAAAATCAGTGGTATCTATTTTTCTGATAGTAAACATTTTCTCTCAGATAAGTGGTTTGACAGTTACACAAATGGATTAATACAGGTATGTTTTTAGAGCAGCCAAACTGGGCTACATTTTATTATTCCGTAGTACAGAGAAAAGTCATCTGTTGGGTGGAATTTAAATTGAAAGAAATTTGGACTATTACTATAGGCATTCTTGTAATGCAAGTGAATTAATCAAATTGGATCAGGTCAGGTAATATCACTCATGCTGCAAAGCTCATAGCTGAACCACTTGACAGTAAAACTGTTTTATTAGTCTTATTTATTTATACAATAGAAGCTTTTTTACAATTTAAGGTCTGATGTAAGGATAGGTACAGTGCAAACAGTTGCGACTGCAGAATACAAATAGCCTTGCGGCCAGGCAATTATTTTGCACTGCAGCCTATGTCAGCCTAAGAGCAATGCAAATTACTCGACACGCATAAATAGTGAGCCTCAATCATGATAACGAGGGTCGCAATGAGCACCACCTGTGCATCGAGCTATCTTGCAGCCACACTTACAGCCCAGAGGGGAGGTGAGTTAGGAGTACAGAGAGCAGTCATACATGAGGGCACCCCTACTGTGGTCCATTACCTAATTGGTATTTATCCTAAAGACCCTGATAACCTGAATAAGATATATGAAAGGTGCACGTCACAGCCTGTGACGCAGTCATGCCCGCCTCCGGGGGCATAAGTGGACTGCAGACACAGATCGCATCATCATTTTTCCTTCAAGACTGCTGCAATCATGGATGCAGCGAACCTTGAAGGTTAATGCTTACATTTCTATTTCAGGGAACCAGGGTTATGATAATAACCTAACGTTCCTGTGACAGAGAAAGAATGAATCTTGGTTATAAATCTCCCTCCCGACCTGTGAGGGTGCAGTGTAAAGGGACTGATGGATGGTCTGATAATTCATTCTAAGGGAAATGTGGAAGTCAGTCATATATAAAGGGGGCGGAGCTACAGTACACCAAGTCATCGCTCCAGAAGGGAAGCGATGTGGCAACTGCGGATTGGAGGAGAAACGGTTGCACTCACTAACCAAGGGAGTGTGACTGATGGTACAAAAGGGGACGTGGCTAGGTGATCTGTTCCTTTTGTTATAGTTAAGGTCGAACCGAGAAGGGAGAACTGTAAAATAACCGTGAGTGTTTTGTTTTGTTTGTCATGTCTAATTATACTTGTTTGTTCTTGTTAGATGGCTAACACGATCCGGAGCTGTCACTTAAGTCAAAAAAGTCTATCTGTGCTCTCCCGAACTGTTGCCAAATGAGGCTCACCACCTCTGGGTGAAGCCTCCATTCTGAGACACTGGGGACTCCCTTTGAGAGGAGGTCCGCCGCCCAGTTTGTCACACCGGGTAGATGTACTGCTCACAGTGAGAGGAAATGATTGTGCGCCCAGAGCAACAGTTTGCGGGCTACTAGATGGACCTGAGCTTGAGAGAGGCCGAATGGCAGTACCCTGAACATGTACGCTGTCCCTTGGGAAGCGAACCGCAGGTACCTCCTGTGCACTGATCTTATGGGGATATGAAAATAAGCATCTTTCAAGTCCACCGTGGTGAACTAGCCACCTGGCCTTATTGACTGCAACAGCTGTTGCATGGTCAACATCTTGAACCTCTGTCGAGGATTGATCTGAGGCCACCATCCCGCTTGGGCATCAGGAAGTACCTGGAGTAGAACCTCTCTTTCATGTGAAATAGTCACGCCCCGAAAGGGAGGGTGACCGTGTTTGAATTGCAGAGAATAGCCGGTCTGTACAATAATACGCACCTGTCTACTCCAGTGCTAGGACTGCACCTTGGCTTAAGGCTTAGTCTGAGGCTTTTGCCTGTGCGCTTGATGACGGAACTTGTTATGAAAACCCACTCTGGCCTTAGCAGCTGGCTGTGCCGGTCTCTGAGGCTGCTGGGGCCTCGGCTGGTTTGCGCACTGGAGGTGGCCGCTTGAGAAGCAGGCGCACCAGCTCTTTTGTGGACTCTTTTGCGCACTGAGAGCGTTGTAGCACAGCTGACAGCCTTTGCAATGGTACTGCAAGCAGGGAAACACTGCGGGAAGGACTACAAGCAATCAGAAACCTAGAATGTGTAGTGAATCGGAATGGTAACCTTGTTCATTGTACAGTACTTGTACCGGCAGGAACGGGGTAGGCCTGGACTTACAGTTACCACTTAAGCAGGCACTGAAAGCAGAGACCAGGGCAGCAACGAAACACTGTGGGAAGGACTGCGAACAGCCAGACCTGATGCAGAGCTGAGCCCAGCAACAGCTAGCGAATCGGAATGGTAACCTCGTTCAGTGTTCAAGTACCGGTGGGAATGGGAGCAGGTCTGGACCTACAGTTACCATGAGAGCGATCTATAGGAATGCCCATCTATAGCACTTTTGGCTAACCCAACAGTCCGAAAACTGAGGAAAACCTACTATAACAGCCCTAACAGTCTTCACAATAATGCTGCAAGCAGAACTAATGTAGCTACGAGACACTGTGGGAGGAAACTGTAAGCAGAAAACCGCGGCTGAGTGCACAATACGTGTAAGTAGTAATTACTATAAGCACGTAACAATAACTCACATGAATTAGTGTAATTACACAAGCAAACAAGCAGATATAAGTAAACTGATACTTATCTGTTCGTAGTCTCTCCCGCTCAGGTCGGATGACAGGAAAAATGATGACGAGGTCTGTGTCTGCAGTCCACTTATGCCCTCGCCGACGAGCACGACTGCATCACAGGCTCTGATGTGCAGCTTTCATATATCTTATTCAGGTTATCAGGGTCTTTAGGATAAATACCCATTAGGTAATGGTTACATTTCGTACTTGATAGGGAATGCCAAAAGTTCTCTCAGGGGCTCCCGAGTGGCGCATCCAGTAAAAGCACTCGCGTAGAGTGCAGGATGCGCCCTATAGTCTAGAAGTTAGTTCAAGTCCAGGCTATTCCTTTGTCGACCGAGGACGGGAGCTCCCAGGGAGTGGCGCACAATTGGCCGAGCGCCGCCCGGGGGGAAGGAGGGTTAGGTTGGCCAGGGTGTTCTCGGCTAAATGCACACTAGCGACCCCTGTAGTCTGGCCGGGCGCCTGCGGGCTTGCCTGTGAGCTGCCCAGAGCTGCGGTGTCCTCCGACGCTGTAGCTCTGGGTGGCTGTATGGTGAGTCTGCAGTGTGAAAAAAAATGGTCGGCTGACGGCACACGCTTCAGAGAACGTCTTCGCCACTACAGAGTCAGTGCGGGGGTGGTAGTGGTGAGCTGAGCTAAACAAACAAAATAATTGGACACTATTAAATTGGGGAGAAAACAACAAAAAACTAATTGGCCCCTACTAAAAAAAAAAAAAAAAAAAAGAATGCCAAATTATTATTTTTTATTATTATTTGTTTATTCAGCAGACGCCTTTATCCAAGGCGACTTCCAGAGTCTAGGGTGTGTGAACTATGCATCAGCTGCAGAGTCACTTACAATTACGTCTCACCCGAAAGATGGAGCACAAGGAGGTTAAGTGACTTGCTCAGGGTCACACATTGAGTCAATGGCTGAGGTGGGATGTGAACCGGGGACCTCCTGGTTACAAGTCCTTTTCTTTTACCACTGGACCACACAGCCAAATGTTCTCTCCATGACATGTCGCGTTACTACATGTAGCGGACTTGAGCTTTGGTTTCTGTATTGCTCAATAGTGTCATCACCCAGGTTTGCAGGCCATAGCCACTTTCCCCTAACATAGAAAATGGGGTCCTATTATGCTAGTCCATCGCCCTAACATTTTGCCGTATAAATGGTGTATATACAGTTTTTTTTATGCTGTCTTAAAAAAATTATTTAGAATCTTTTGTTGCATTTTTAAAACTGTTTCCTTAAGATACGCTTTGATTAAATGCAAATTAAATACTGAAATAAAGAATTTGTTTTAGTAAACACACTTTACTCAGTTAAGTAAATAATTAATAAAACATCTCACAAGCTTTCCATCAAGGACATAAAACAGTACTTTGCAATAGAAAAGACACCATCAATGTTACTGACTTTACCTTTTCAGTTTTGCCAGCCTGTTGCAGGAAGTTTTAAAGCCGCCAGGTTGTTGAGCCAGAACATTGTCCTCTATAGCGAAATGACTCATTTAGTTTTGGCTTGCTTACATGTATACATATGTGGTTCTATGGAAGAGTGTAATGCTGTGGCTTTTTTTTTAGTTATGCTTTTTTTAGTTGAGGCTGTCTGAAGCCTACAAATCTCGCAGAACTATCAAACGTGTAAATTAACAAGTACACAGAACAGTCCTGCACATAGTTCAAGATCAAATAGTGCGATTCATTGAACATATTCTCTTTTTAAACTAAGCAAGTCTGCAGCAGCGTATGAAGCATTCAAAAAGCTAAGTACTGTTTTTATTACTTTTATTTTAATACTCTGCATTTGCATATTAAATTCCATGTACAGTGCTAGGCTAAATCCTTACATCTCATTATAATGTTTGTGCCCACTTAGTATTCCATATCTCTGCCCATTTCCATTCTCTTTTCTTCATTTGAATACATGTAAATACCATTTAAATGGATTAATGATGGAAAAGTGCTAATTTGATAGCTGGTTCAGAAAGCCAGGTTAAAAGCATTCTTTACATACGCCGTATTTTTAATGACCGCTAAACATGCCAGCTAATCACGTTTTTTTGACAGCAATATCAGTGTTTTGCAACTGCAAATCACTTCACACATAAAAACAATGCCAAGTCATCACAGCTTATCAGGTTATTTTGAAGCTCTTTAAAACACTTTTTTTTGTATAATTTTAGCAATATAATGTTTACATTTACCAAAACTGTGTCTAATGCATGCTTATATGCTAGTTTACAGAACACAGTAAAATATTTAACAGTGAAAAAACACTAAAAAAGGCAGAATTATATAAGTAGTGTACTTGATCACCACAATATTGCATCTGAACTGTAAATTCAAGTTTTCCTGTGAACTTCTGATACTGTAGCAGTAAATGTATTGATACCAAAATTGGGAGTGCACAACAACATGTCAGAATGGATAACTGTATGTAGCCTACGTTGTCACTTCGTCCAAAGGTAAATGCTCCAGGAACTTCCTTTGGATTATTTGTTTTAATAATTCAGATTATGTGTATATCACATGTTTAAATGGTAATAGCTGATCTATTGTTTCTAATCTGGTTTTTTGTACATGTAACATGTTTTGATTAGATGACAATAGAAAGAAAACAACAAGTTGTTATGATCTGCAATAAATACACCCAATGTTTATTTTTTTGTGTTATGATTGTGTTATTATATACAGTTATATTAATGGCTTCAGAGTTGCTATAGCATCATTGAATTGAAGAAAAATAAAGTAAACTATTTTCACTTTGTAATTCTGGTAACCCTAAACTACATGGACAGTGCAAGAAACTGAAGCTGTGATAGGAGGGCCCAAGCTCAAAGCCCTGCAGCACCCCACTGAGTACATGGCCCCCACTAGAGGCCCCCACTCTCTTCTTGCTATATTATTTATTTATTTATTTATTTATTTATTTATTTATTTATTTGTTTGTTTGTTTGTTTGTTTGTTTGTTTGTTTGTTTCTTAGCAGACACCCTTACCCAGGGCGACTTACAGTTGTATACAAAACATACATATCAAGAATTACAGTACAATTAAGAGCAAGATTCAAAATACAATGACTTCAGTCCTAATAAGAGCAAACACAAAACACAGTTGTTGCAACTTAGTCTTAGTCTTTCATGCACTTTGTCTGGAGATTTTTGGAAGTCCAAGTAGTCTGTATCCCTTTAGTAATTTCTCCCTGTGGTCCAGCACTGTCTTTTCTGCTGCACCCTAACTTCCATGTAGATGCTCTCATCTAGTGTGTTGGATCCCTTCTTATTCAGATGCAGCCCATCCCATTTGTACCAGTGCAGTGTTTCGTGGAAGGTTTCCCAGTGTCAGATGTATCTGAATCCGTCTTGCTTGCACCATGCTTTGAGTCATTCATTCAGGTTTCTGATCTTCTTCTGTCTGTGTGGTCCTGCACGTGGTACTGGTAATATTTCACAGAAGACAGCTGTCAAGGTTCTACATTGATCTTGCCACCTAGCTCTATGAGTTTATCTTGCAAAACCTTTGGGCTGTCCTTATCCAACATGGATGATAACTACCAAGTTCTTCGCAGCTCAAGCCAGTAGCTTGTTAACCCACAATGTGATGCCTGTGACCTGGGTCGGTATTTCTGATAATTACTACTACCACTTTTCTCTTTTGGTTCTCTGGAGTGACTGTGCTATGTTGTGTTTCCATGTCCTTGTTGGATGTCTCTTCACTGTTCACCGTGGGAGGTGGCAAACATTATAAAAAATGATACAGTAAAACGTATAAGTTCCATAGTTAACCATGTGGCAAACAATACATATTGTGTTGAAACATTACTTAATGTCTTGTTGCTACACCCTGAGATGCTGGGAACTTCGGGTCAAATTGCAACTCTCTGCCCATCATCAGGAAGGCGGGATATACCCGTTTTAGTGTGCCAGAGCACAGCAGTGCTGTAGAGTTTGGAGAGCCGCATTTATTCCCTTCCCTGGACTAAATGTCCTCTGAGTCTGTTCTTCAATGTCTGATTATAAAAAATGTCACTCTCCCTGTAACTGTAGATAGTCGTGGATGTTCTGATGTACTGGACTAGTACAAATAAACTGAGGTGCATTGCATGCATTTGTTACAATTATTTCAGACTACATCAGGTGATCTGCTGCTGAGTGAACTGGCACAGGTGATTGTACTGAGTGAATAATGGTGTGTCTGGTGATCCATCAAGTACAGGTACAGGTTCATATGGCACCTTTTAAAGCTCAGACACATGACAGTGCTTTTCTCTCCCAAGGAGTATTTCTACTCTGTTGCAGCTCTGGAGGCAAAAGCCACTGGTTTCTCGCCCCCATTGCTACTGCTGAGGCATTGCAGGTAACAGTTTACAGCATTGTGTGAATTCATAACCAAAGAATTAAAACTCTGTGAACTTGATTACGCAGCACTAGCAGTTCCTAGTTCTTCCGCTTGCTTTATGGTAAACAATGATTCAGGTTTTATGAAACGTGTACTATATGAGTGATACTCAATTAGATATATTGATGGGCCACTTTTATTATTTACTGAACATACTGTAAAAGGACACATGTTGGACGTATTTGTGTATCAAATCAGGGACTTTACATTAATAACTGATTTAAATAAAAGCCATCTTTTGAGTACCAGGTTACTATATTGTAGCTCAAAGGGAGATGGCACACTCCGTTTACTTGACTTTTTCTTTTAAGTTTTACCATAGTTCCAAGGGTTGACTACACGTTTTAAAATGAATCATGTTTCTGGATAAAACATGTTTTCTTTAAATAGAGCAAATACTCAAAATTGCAACCATTTTTTATTATTTTGGAGAAAGAAGAAATTCATTTCGGACATTTTGTCAACAGTATCCAAATACAATACTATTTGCGGACACATTGCAATAATATTTGGTCAAGCATAAGCATAATTTACAGCGCAGTATACAGTATTTTAATTTTGACCTTGTAAAAATAACTGGGTTTTTTTCAGCATACTGTAGCTGTAGTGCAGTGACAGTAAAATGACGTAATGTATCTTAAAAAGACGTGAGGTGTGCTTTGTTTTTGCTAAGGTAAATGCACCTACTGCCTTTAGTTATACACAACTGCACACTCTTGAGGACCCTTGGGGGAAAAGTGATACATTCCATCTGCAAGTTTATCTCTAAAAGCTGACTTTTAAACCTCTTAGTGAAAACTTTAATGGGATAAATTCATCATGTCACCATCTGCTGTGCAGTTAATAGAGCCATAAAATGCTGTATTAAAGGATTATCCATGCAAAATTTCTTCTGGTGTTAATGTGAATTTTAATACTTTAACATTTAGCTGAGATCAAAACTTTAAAGAACACTGCACGCAATACATTTTTTCCTATTAAATCAGATTGACCTCCCCAGCCAAAATGCCATGACACCATTAAGCTAAACATTGTAGAAAGGATGAAATAATACTATATGAGATATATTGAAAGGAAACGTAGCCACCGGTTTTTAAAATATGACTGAAAATGGAAATAGTTCATTAAAATATTTTTTTTTACAATCTTCAGCTTCTTAAAAATGTATCACCACACCTGTTCAACCTCTATAGATTCAGAACAGGATATTAACTTTTCAATAGGCATTCCTTGTTTTAACAGTCAAGTCATTTGAGGACAGATGGGGAGCTGCTGCTGTTTATTTTGTTGTTATTTTAATTTTGAAATGTGTAAATGTATGAACAGAAAATAAACCTGTCTTTAACAATTACATTCGAACACATTTAAAAAATATATCAGCAATGAAACAATAAGAAATAAGAAAGGTATTTTTAAAGCCCTGGTTTTTACACTAATGGTACTCTAATTAATGCTACCTATTTGTTTTTTATTGTATTTATTTTTGTATTACTGAAGGTGCTATGATTTTGTTTGAGATGTGCATGAAGGTTTGTTTACAGGCCATTCTGTTTTATTTCAAGTAAAACTATAAAATCTAAGTAGAATGGTTACAGTTTAACACTATTATTATTATTATTATTATTATTATTATTATTATTATTATTATTATTATTATTATTATTATTATTAATATAGGGTCCTAATAATTACCCAAAATGTAAAATGTGCTAATTGGAACAGCACAGCATTTTAGATTCCCACATTCCTTTTTACATTTCCATTCAACATTGCTTTAACATTTCACTCTTGCGGTGTCAATCAAACTGAACTGTGTGAGCATCATCCTTTACCCCCATTGCACCAGTGTGCAGTGGCAGTGGCAATCGTGGCTAACTGCAAGCATAGCCACTTGCATCTGCAACAACGTAGCTAAACAGTGCCTATCTCACATTTAGACACATTTAGATAAAAGGGTGTTTAAATATTTCTTTGAATACTTTTGTTGAAAGCCCTTTTAGCCAGACGTGTTTAATTCCAATTTGCATGCGTGTAACTCTTAGTCACGTCTAAAGCTAAACACCTGGTAAACACCCTTAATTAATTTTGGCCTACATCTTTAGCATTCATATGCATAGTATCTGTAACCGAATCCAATGAAATGGTTGCATCTATCAACTTTTGTTTTTTAAAACTAAAATATTCTTGAGGAAAGAAATGGATTACTAACAGGGTGATGTTAGGAGAATATTCTTTGATTTGGTAAACATAAATTGATGAAAATTCATGTGAAGCTGGCTCAGATTCCCAAGTCAGATCACATTCAGCTCCAAGCACCACCTAAATTGATAAATAACAGCAGTTTCTAAATGAAATTCAATGAATTTCAGTTATAGAGTTCATCCACAGTTTATGCTGTAATTGTGCCTGGATTGGTGACCATAGACAACCTCTGAAGTATAGGTTATCTGTTTTTCATCATTATAAAAATAACTACCTGTATTTAAAAAGCCATAAATGTTGCCATTTGTCAGATAGTCTATTCAAATATTGTATATGAAATATATAAACCTAGCAATGCATATATATATATATATATATATTCTGAAAACCATACTTTCCCTAAAAACTACAATTAAAAATGTTTTACAATTGTATCATATACATATTGTTAACTGATACTGCCAGATTCTTGACTCTACAAATATTTACATTTTCCATTAAAAAAAGACACTGATGAAGGCATACAACAAAACAAACTTCTTTCTTCTCATTTTATCTTAGGAAAAGAAAGAAACCAAACCGTTCCTGATGTTTACAGGATATGCAGAAAACATACTTTAATTTTACTTATCTAAAATGGGAAATTGTGAATATGTATTAAGTGTTAACCCCGAGAATTCAGTCCATTCATTCTAGTTAGCACTTTTTTGACATAGCATAAGACTTCTTGAGAGTGTGCTCTTAAATGCCACTTTACTGTAGCTATGTTTCTGTATTTAACCTGATGCTCATACATACCAGCAGCATTTTAGATATAGTGACTTTTGTTTATTACAAGAGACAGGTCTGTTTCCCTGCCCGCTCTGTAAAAAAAAAAAATAATAATAATAATCAGGCGGAATGTAAACAAGAAATGACCTTCTAAAATTCAGAAATCACATTATAGTAATGCAATATGCATGTGTATGTTTTGTATAACTGTATGACTAATCCAACGGTTGGTTCTAAAATACAGTAATAAAGCTGACGCTAAAGTCCTTTCCTGGTAGTTAATGACCACTTCTCAGACAGAGACAAGTTTTTGTTCCATAATGTTTATAATGTGGTAAATATATGCCATGATTTGAGTGGTTGACACTAGCATTACTATTGCACACTGTATTTAGACATGCTTACAGCAAAGTAAAAAAAAAAAACAAAGACCATGTCCCTATTTATATGGTAAAATATAATGCAGTTCAGATCAAGAAAATGTAAGTTCTTAATGGCAAGTGTCCTCTGTTTGGTATTTGGTCAGTATCACTGTTCTGAGAGCCTGTCATTTCCTACTAGAATGAGCCGGGCTAAAGAGATAATATTTCAATAACATACTGGCCTGATCATAAAATAACTCAATGGAAATGTGTAACTGCCTCAGGGTGCACAGCAGGACAGTCAGCAGTCAAATGATTTCAGCTTCTCTTTTCTCCTTGGCTGCATTTGCTGCTATCTTTAAAAGATTCCCCTTGGGTATTACTTATACTTTTATTCAAATAGGTAAACCAAAATAAAATCATAATTATGGTATATCACTGTTAAAATAAAAATAAGGTGTCATACAGATATAGCATGAAGGAGGGGGACACCAACACCAATTGGTCTCACTATCTCTGAGAGACTGTGGTTGTGGCCTAGCACTCTGGTTGCCAGGAAACCAGGGTCATCGTTTCCAGGACCTTGAAGGGCAGAAAAATCAAAATCAATGCAATCACATGAAGGGAAACAGATGCTTGGCAGTAAATAACATTTCAATATTTTATTTTCCTTTGTGTTGGCAGCGTAGGGGTAACCTTGCTGAAGAAAAACAGTCAATTGTTCCTTCTGATAAGCAAAGCAGGTTAGCAATAATGAAAGCACAGAGGCTTTTGTTTAATGAGATTGGTGATATGAAGGGCCCTGTTTTTGATGTTGTCATTCAAACGTCACAGACGAACAGGAAATATCTCTTCTAGCTGTTCTCCTTTTGTCTGTTTCCAAGTTTAAGACGTGCTGTAATAAATATGAATACATCAAATTTTGTACATTTGCAGAGCTTGGGGCACGAAACGATTATTTTGTGCGGTATTAACAAAAGTAGTGATGCAGTGTGAAAGTTTCATCCAGGTAGCATGGATTTAATGATGCAATTTGCCTACCTAAAGTTGTAAATTCGAGAAGATTAGAACTTATTTTTTCCAGGCCAGACAATAGTCTTAGCCTGAAACATTGCTGGGTTGGCTGTTTATAGCTTCATTTTTAATTGGCAGGGAAAACAGAAGACAAAATACTGTATGATGAATGATGGGCATGGTTTTTTATCCCTCTTGAAATACATGGCTACTAATGTGCATCTGTCCAGTTACATGACGGAATGAAGTGAGATCTTGTGGTAAACAGAATGAAGGCAGATTTTGTAGTTTTACCTTTGGAGAAAAAAATAGATTTACTTGTTTATCATTTAGTTTGCTTGTAATTATGTTTTCAGTGCTGCCATATACTGCCACAAAATAGAAGCCAGCTTTATGAATGCATCCTAAACTAAAAACAAATAAGGAAGGAATCACTATGGCACCTGTAATAACAAATTCCAAAAATACTACAGACTGGATATTCAGTACTGTTTTAATTATTTGTCCAAAAAGATATGCTGTAACAGTGGTAAGTAAAATACAGACATACAGTACCACGCATACTGTTAGTTAACTTGATATTAATCTTCATACAGTCAAATTTCAAGGGCCACACAAAAAACATATTCTTCGGAATCCAGACAAATAGTCATACCGACTGCTCTGCTTTCATAAAGTACAGTATTGTACATTAATATTACTGCACATACAGCATCCGCTCAACTCAAATACAGTACTTTCACATATTCAAATAATTTGCTGATTCTTTACAGTAAGTGCACAAGATACAATTATGTTCAGGTGGCTACCTTGTTAATAATGTATATTATCAATACATTTGTGTTACCCAAGTTTATTTTGATGAGAACTGACTGTATACACTTTGAACTTCTCTATTAGACTAAATTGTACTCAGATTTAATGAAAAGGTGTTCACGGATGATTTATAAACATTTAATGTTATATCAGTAAATGAAAGGTTACAGTTTAGTAAAGCCCAGTAAAGCATTGTAAAAATTGAGGCTGTATGGTCCAGTGGTTAAAGAAAAGGGCTTGTAACCAGGAGGTCCCCAGTTCAAATTCTGGCTCAACCACTGACTCATTGTGTGACCCTGAGCAAGTCACTGAATCTCCTTGTGCTCTGTCTTTCAGGTGAGATGTTGTTGTAAGTGACTGCAGCTGATGCATAGTTCACACACCCTAGTTTCTGTAAGTTGCCTTGGATAAAGGCGTCTGCTAAATAAACAAATAATAAAAATGAAGGCAATGAAAAATATGTCTTCTTGACCCATAAAAGTCAATCATCATCATGATAAAACATGGTAAATTACCATTCAAATAAAGGCATTGTTTCATTACATGAGGTTGATGGGGTACCATCCCACCCCCCTACATGATATATATGGTTTACATGACGATAGCCAGGGGTGTAGTGGAGCCGGAGCGGGGCGGAGCGGCGCTCCGGCACTTTTTCAATCCATGTTTTTCAATTGCAAATGTTCACATTTATAAATACATATATTTAAAATATTTTCGTGTTCGAATTTTGTCTAAACACTTGTAGTAAGCATTGCCTGCGGCTCTGTGCCAGCTGTGCGAATTTGCGACAGACAGACAGCTAGCTATACGTTTAATAAAGACAAGCTGTCGGCTAAAACATCAAGTAATCTGAAAAACGATGTCACCACAATAAGCAGCACAGTTGCTGCTTTTGATTGGTCCATTATTATGCCATTAAAATATGCTGTCATTCCAGTTTTTTTTTTTTAGCAAATCAATTTTGAAAGTGATGTTGCTGACAACCAATCAGAGAAGGAGGCGGTTCGTTCCTTGGCCGTAACTGAGGTGATGATATTAGTAACGGTATTAATAATAATAAAAAACAACTCGCAAATCAAAAATGTCTGGTCTCGGAGGTAGTAAACGAACTCGTCAAGAGACTTTGATACAATATTTTGGCAATAGTAGTAAAAAACAGAAGATCGTTTGTTGTACGGCAGAAGCAGAACCTACAGTGGAACCAGAACCTACAGCAGTTGAAGAAAAAAGCGCGGAGAAACAGCCATGGCCAAACATCTGGAGTTCTGAGGTATGGGAAGAAAAGAAACAACTTTACACTTTCCTTGACTGTGCGGATGGTAATCTGGGCTGTCGTGTTTGTAGACGTGTTTCTGCGCTGTCAGTTTTGAAAAGTCAGGGTGTTTCTCTGTCTTCTGAGTGGAAAAATTACAGTGTTGGGTACAATGGAAAAACTCGAGAGCAACAGCTACGATCTTTGAGAAAAAAGATAGCTGAACACAAGAAATCCAGCGCTCATAACAAGGCCACTGCATTGTTACAGCAGAACACAGAGGACATTATTGGGAAATGTGTTGACAGTGCAAAAAGGCGAGATCACGAAACTACCTGTAAAATATTTTCTACTGCTTACTACCTTGCAAAACAAAATCGACCCTATTCTGATCATCAGGCCTTACTGGAACTGCAAGAAATAAATGGTGTTAATGTGGGAACTGGTCTTCATTCCAGATACAGCGCCACTCAAATTATCAACCACGTTTCTGATGAAATGGTCAAAAAGGCCTGTGAGAGAATAATACACATCGATGGAAAAATTGCTGTGTTAATTGATGAATCAACAGCTCTGAATGGTTCCCCAGCACTTATTGTGCATCTCAAATGCGAGACAGACAAGACACGTGACCCTCACTTCATGTTTTTGGAGTTAGTTGAACTTTTTGATCAGTCAGCTGAGTCCATAGTGTTAGCGCTTACTAAGTGTCTTCAAAAACACGGGTTTGACCATGCATACTTACAGAAGAATCTTGTTGCATTTGCAAGTGACGGTGCAAGTGTAATGCTTGGGAAAAAATCTGGTGTGGCAAAACGAATTTCAGACATGTACCCCAACATTGTTGTCTGGCACTGTCTAAATCACAGACTCGAACTTGCAGTTGCCGATAGTGTTTCTGAGACTACTGGCATGAACCATTTTCATTCTTTCATGGACAAGCTATACTCAGTCTACAGTAGATCAGCACTAAATCAGCAAGAACTCCGAAATTGTGCGAAGGAACTGGATGCTGTCTTGAGGAAAATTGGTCGTGTACTGGATGTGAGATGGGTTTCCAGTTCGTTCAGGACTGTCTCCGCTGTGTGGGAAAGTTTTGAAGTTCTGTCGACTCATTTTAAAGCTGCCGTAAGCTCTAAGCGGACTTCTGCTGAAAGAGCGACATACAGCGGTCTACTGAAAAGGCTGTGCTCGCCAGAATTTCTCATTGACCTCGGAGTTATGTACGATGCCTTATACGAACTTTCACTGCTGTCAGAGATTCTCCAGAAACGGACTACTACATTGGTTTATGCAGATAAAATGGCACGTAGAACAGTAAGGATTTTTGAATCCATGAATGAGAATGTAGGTACAAAGACTCTTGAAGCGCAGATAGCTGCCATGGAAGGAACATTTCAATCTACAGTGCTGACGTCGAATCCCAAACATGTAAAAATAAATCATAAACAATTCCTTACCAAACTCGCCAATCATATGAAAGAACGACTTTTTACAACCACTGCATCAAATGAGAAGGTATGTTCATAAACCTTGTACAGATTTTTTTAATTTTAATAGCTAGCCTAATTGTTTGCAATTAACGAGCAGAGGGGGGCGTTAATTTCAGTTTCATGTGTAGTATAAAACTGCAACTGAGAAGTATATACAAATAAATTATAAACATCTGCACTCCTGTCAGTCTCATCGCAGGTGCATAGACTAATGTAAATATAAGAATAGAAAAACACTCCCGCACAGTATATGTATTCTGCAAAATCTCACTTTTATTATTTACTTTATTTAATCCTACTCAAAACTACAAAACGCATATATATATATATATATATATATATATATATATATATATATATATATATATATATATATATACACAGTTAAGGTTTCGAAAATACATTTTAGAAATGCTACCATTAATTTCAAATAGCTTATTCTTTCAGGCTTCTTCCGAGGTGAATTGCCAAAAATATGAAAGTCTTCTTTCTGAGCTCTTGGTCCTGGATCCACACCACTGGCCTGCAGAACTACCCCAGGGTTATGGCGAAAATGAAGTTGAAAGATTGTGTCGGCGCTTTCAGCTAAATGAACGTATTATCAAAAATGCATTTCGAGATTTTAAGGAGAACAACGGAAGAATTCCAGATGATTTAGCTCCACTTATTAACTGCACACGTGTGATCCCGTGCAGTACTGCTGAATGTGAAAGGGGATTCAGCCAAATGAACTTAATTATAACTGATCAGCGTTCCAAAATTTTAATCAAACATGCTTCAGCCTTAATGTTTATCAAGCTTCATGGACCCCCTTTGAGACAGTGGAATCCAAGCCCTTATGTGACCACTTGGTTGCGACACAATCATCGATCCGCAGATGACAGCCGTACACGGGTGGCAGCTCCAATTTCCAGCGACTCCCCTGACGCTCTGTGGCAGTTCCTATAGTTGACTAAAAACAACCTGTGATTGGTAAGTGCAACTTTTAATTTTCTATAGAGAGGGGAGATTTTACAGAAATTTGTTAAGTAAAATATGTGTTATATTATTATTAAAAAAAACCCGATTAAATCGCGTTAAATGGAAAGTGGGCGTAACTGTTAATACCTCGTTAACTATTTAATTGATTCTCATTGGGACCGCTCCGCTACTTTTTTTTTTACCACTACACCACTGACGATAGCTAATTAGCTATTTCATTTTCAACATGATTATGTTTTGCTGTTTGTTTAAATAGGATCTAGGGTGAGAGATCAAAAATTGATATTTCACGATATTTCATGATTAAATATAATATTTATTAAAGCAGAAACCAATTGAATTCTTGCAGAACATTTCATTTTTTATTTCCACCTTTAAAGACATTCTATTTTCACAATCAGTAAATAATAAAGAAAAAAAATAGAAATAAAATAGAAATAAAAATGACAGACACATGAAATGCCCTGTTATTGCCCAGGAGAGAGTGATCTTTAGCAGAAATATTTCCAATCTTTGATGCAGCTGCTGACACACAGCGCGTCAGAAAAGCAAATGCGTGCTGCATTCAATTTTACGTATTAAAAAAATCAGTATATTTACACTATTCTTTCAAAGATGTGAATTTTCATGGGGAACTATATATTACACAGGAATGGGAGCATTTCATGAAATCGTGAAATCCGTGAAATAAAAAGATTCATTATGATTCAAAGTGCTGCGCATTAAATATAGTTACACTGCAGTTTATAGTGTAGCGTGTACAGGGGAAGGCAGCAGCAGGGCTGGTAGGTGACGTAATCACACACAAAGACATAAGCCCAATATACTCTCCTTCCAAAGGAGCCAGCTTTTTTGTACAGCGTTATCGGCACTATGCTTTAGTACCAGAGGTCCCGGGTTCACACCCGCCCTCCGCCTGTGTGTGGATTGCCTCGCCCTGTGTGATGCTACAATACTAATATTGACAAAATGGACATAGCACACAATTATATTATTGGGAGCATAAAACTCAAATTTTTAGCAGTTTTTATGTATTTATTTATGTACTGGCAAGCATACCCCACAACTATAAATAAACAGCACCTTAGATGTATCTAAAGCAATCATCTGGATGTAGCACATCTTGCAAGGCAACCCAGTAACATCTAAATATGCCATGCTAGTAAGCATTTATTTTGTAAGCATTTTTTTTTTTTTACTTTTTGAACTTTTCTTATCTATGATCTCTGGTCTGTCTTCTTCTTTTGCCTTTCTTGAAAACATATATTATGCTTAAACTTCAATCCTATGTACTGTTCCTTTCTCTTGTGCCTCAGGCAATAAAACAATTCATCCAGCAGGCTCCATGTCACTGTGATTTGTCATAAAGTCTCTGCTGTGATCAGAAAGAAAAAAATCTGACTCAATTTACCCAGACTTCCAAGAAGAGGTCAGTGTCTACTAGACATTGGAGAGATTGCTAATTACCCAGGTATGCACACAGGTGGTTGATTCATACTGCAATAAATCTTAGTGTTCGCATTAAAGACACCTGGTTTCAGGAGACAGCACCTACACAGGTTTGCTTTATTTTAGGTTAGGTTCTTGGATTTATCAATGTGTACAAATAATTCACTTTTAAAAATGATATATCTACTGAATGTTTTTTTTTTTGTTTTTTTTTAAAATATTTTTTCAAGCAAACTGTATTTGTTTAGTCTTTGTCTTCAAATACTGTATTACTATTGGTCACTATGTGATGTTATAATCCGAAAGGGTATTGATTTAAACATTAATTAAATCTGTCTTTGTGGGCCACTGTACAGAGCAGCCCAGCATCTGGTTTAACTAAACTCAATGGGGCAGGTCTGTAAAAAGCACAAACATTCATATTAGCACATACAAAAAGTAAATGATAAAACTGGGACTCGTTACCTCCAAAGCCTAAAAAAAATATTTATTCTAAGCCAATTAGCAAAAATATCAAAACAATTGTAGCTATTGTATTAATATTATTTGAAGAACATTCTGAGATAACACTTACTGTATAAGAAAACAAGTCATGTAGACAAACATTTCAGCTGGTGTGTACACTAATTTACTACTCTCAATATTTCACAATGTCAGACATGGAAATAAATACAGATTACTGCAAAAGGAATTGGTTTTTCCAGTGGTATTGAAGTAAAATTAGTTTTTATATATTGATGTGCAATGCTGTGTTTTGTACTTAGTGTCTCAAAGATTGGCAACCGCCAGTAACCTAGGTCTATGGGGAGGAAGAGTGTTACAAACAGTGCTGTGTCATGTGACACACTACTGCTGATATAGATAACGCTGCCCTCTTATGGTGGGACAGGTTAATAACTGCTGCTGTATAAAGTACCTTTATTAGTTCTGACATATATACAATGGTTAAGAATCACTTGGTTACTGTGAGGGAGCCAGTTCACTTACAAATTTGGGACTATCACTTACAAATTTGCCCAAGTGGTTTGTCCAAGTTCACACACTCAGTCAGGGGCTGGGCCAGGATTCAAAGTCAGAGCTTCTCCACTCTTAGTCCCTTTTCAAAAACCATTTGACTGCACTGCCTTCCCATCAAAATTCTAACAACATTACAGAGAAAAAAAAAATCCCATAATGAAAAACGGAGTCATATGTTAGCTGGCAATTAGTTCTATTGAATCAGAGAGATTACAGGTGCATCCATTTTCTTCTATATTAATATTGGTACTGAACCCATTCAGCCTGATTATGTCATATTAATAAAGCGTTCAATGAGT
Source organism: Acipenser ruthenus (assembly GCF_902713425.1). Taxonomy (NCBI): domain Eukaryota; kingdom Metazoa; phylum Chordata; class Actinopteri; order Acipenseriformes; family Acipenseridae; genus Acipenser; species Acipenser ruthenus. The sequence continues at coordinate 62,545,987 of NC_081191.1, read as the reverse complement.
ATTGTTCTGTGCGCATAAGTACCATTATGGAAGTCCCTAAACAACATGAGTTACAGATAAACTTCACAGTAAATTAGGTACAATTAGCACAGCAGACTTCAACACAACCACCATAATAATGTCAGTATAACTACCCAATCATAGGTTACAGTCTACTGGATAATTTCTCAAATCAATGATCTTTATAAGTACTTGTAAAATGCCCCGAATGCTGGATCAGCTGGATATGTCCAATTAAAGATAGCAGAGGACAGCCCTTGATTAGTGGTTGCTTGGGGGCAATATTGTTATTAGGCAGCAGCTTCCTGAAATGCAGTAAGGTTAAATGCCTTTAATTCATTTAATTCAAGTCTTGCTATACAGTATATATATATATATATATATATATATATATATATATATATATATATATATATATATATATATATATACATACATATATATATATATATATATATATATATATATATATATATATATATATATATATATATATATATATATATGTGACCAGGTGCTGCGATGACCTGGTGCTGCAATGCTTGGCATTAGCACTGGAAGAACAGCTTAATAGGATCAATAGCTGGCACACAGAGAATGACATTCCTCGTCCGGGAGAGCAACCAGCAGGAAAGGTTATTGGAGCTAAGATCCATCTGGGACAACTGGAGGCTGCTAGAGATAGGAGCATGCAGGCAGATGTTGGCCGGCACCTTATTTTCCCACCTGAGTTTGCAACAACCACCCTTTGACCTGACATTGTCCTGTGAGCAGTCTCAGCATGCCTTGTTCTCCTGGTGGAGTTCTCCAGTTGTCGGGGATTCATCGCACACTCCATGACCTGGCTTTTCAGAGATACTGGGTTCAGTGGACAGGAGTTGCAGCATTAAGGCTCCATCCGAGGAGGCTAACTGGGGACCTCAATAGGGAGGTGATGGAGGAAGTTAATATCAATGGAAAGGAATGGATGGCTAAGATAAGTAAACTGGGATGGATTTGGTGGGGAATGGAGCGGAGTGGTGTTGGGGTGCCAGGATCACTGTTGTGGGCTACTCGACAAAACACTGGAGACAATAATGCTTACCTGATGACCCCTGCGAACTGTCCCAGCCAGCTCAGTCTAGACGTTGCCATGCTGAGGTGCCAGGGAGGCTGCACTTTGGTTGATCCTTGGAGTCAATATCGCTGCCGTTGTGTGTGCTGATGCACCAGGGAGGCCACAAATTGGCTGATCCCTGGAGCCAGCATTACACTTCAGCTATCATAGGAAATCCACATTACCTAGTGCAGGAAAACACTGGAGGCTCATATATTACAGCGAATCTACGTCTTGGTTGGTCCCCACCACAACTACCTAATTTTATCTTGGCGAAAGCTGAGCACAATATTAGCATGAAGTAAATAACAGCTGTTCTCGTGTAATAAAAATCACTGGAGCAACATGTTTAATCTCTCTGCCTATGACAATATTACAGACGTTTCTGTGTTTGGGAAATATTTTTTTAAGGAAATAAGTATTTGTTTATACAATTCCATGAACATATGATTAATTTCACTTTTCAAATGTTTAACATATCAACTATTCCAAATGATGGGGTGTACTGCCTCCTGACATACAGCAAAAATACTTGAAAGCACATATTAAATTTTTTCATGTATTATTGTTTTCACTTTTACTTAACTGGTAGTATGTGACTATCATGAGAAACGGATTCAAGTACAGTAACGAGAAAACAGGACAATCACACAGACACCAAACAAAACATTTGTACAAACTTAACTGCTTCTTTTTTTTTTTTTTTTGGACAAAATAAATCTGCTGTAACACGTCAAATAGGGTGTGGGTCACAATGGAAGGACATGATGGCACTGAATTCCCCACAGAGTAATCGATTTTGTCCCTTGTGAAACATCAGTCATTTGTTAAGTGCAGTAATTTGGGATATCAGCCCACTGTCAAAGCGTGCATAATTGTTCCACAAACTCATATAGCAATATTACTTTTATTTTGCTATTTAAATTTCTTTGGTATATTACTTTATAAATGTACAATAGTGTTTCATAGTTTTGGTTATAAAATATGTATGTTACCTGGACCCAGGAAAGAGTTAACTTTGGGCCTTGATTAAGGTACTTAATTACCTGTGCAGAATGTCAGCCAAGAGTCAGTAATGGTCATTGGTCAGCTCTCAACTGACATTCCTTAATTAATCTGACCACTGTAAAAGGCAGGTACTGTAGATCAGTGAATAGGGTTGAATCTCTCAGACAGTGCTGATACAAGCCTCATTGTGATTTGTGTGCAGATACAAACCACGATAATACTTGTTTATTTCTGAAGTTTTGTTTAACCTTGTTTATATTGAGTTAGTTTTTTGAAGACTAACTCACCCTTTTTGTTTATTAATTTGCACTTATTCTATGTATGCAATTGTTTGTGTTGTCCTTTGTGCTTTAAAGACAGCCTGAAGCCTATACCGCTTATACTTACAGTATCTCTTTAAAAGTTTACCACTAGTTATATTATGTATTTACAATAGATTACCCTGGTTTGCTATGTTTTTTTTAATATGCTTTACCATGCCTATTTGGGTTTTACAACACATTTACTGTGCTTTGCTACAGTATGCTTTTAAATAAATCTCCAATCCAAAGAAAAGATGACATTAGCTTAGTTCAAAAAGTACCACAAGGGGTCAGGAGTGAGCTCTCTCTTTTTTTTTTTTTTTTTACAAACACCAACTGAATTTAAGTACAGTACATCTTCAAAGCAGAACAGACAGATCATTTATGTTATGTTTGTGTACTTTGAAAGGAATTTTTTGAAAGGGTTGTTTTATTATTAAAAGTGCCTTGTGAGGGTTATATAAGAAATAACATAATATCAAAAAGTAAATGGACAATTCAGCCTGTGGCTATAGAAACATTTCTTGCTCTGGTTTTCTCAGGTAAAACTGAACTGACAAATATTTGACTATTCCAGCACACACATTTGGAGCATTATGTTTAAATCTACTTAAAAAGCAGTCACTTTTAAATATCCTATCCACCACTTCATCAAAGTATGCAAAACTCCTCTCTGTAGTCTCTGTAAGTCGCCTTGGATAAAGGCTTCTGCTAAATAAACAAATAATAATAAAAATAACAATTCCTAGAAATGTATTGTCAGTAAACAGTGTTCACGAGTGGAGGACATTTTAAGAATTGAATGGAATTCCTGAAAAGTTCTTGATTTATATAACAGATGGAACTTCCATTATGAAAATGAAATTATCAGTTTGTTTTATATTTTATCATAGCGGCAGTATATAAATGTATATTTACTGTACTTCATACGATGTCAATATACTCTAAGCATTAGGACTGTGTTCAAATGGAAATCATATCTTAATTCATAATGTAAATACAATGAAATACCAAAAAAGCACTATGTGCAAGGCAAGATTGACTCAAAATACATTACAACACATTACATTACAACAAGTCAGACATTAACTTGGTGGAATAATAATAATGAAAAACCATTGCAGCCCTGTTGCAGTGCCAGTGATGTCTGAAGACGTGCAGATGGTACCTTATACTCTGAGGTCACCAAGTTGCTTGATTGCCAGGAAGCTCTTTCATGTCCCCATGTTGTCAAGCAAATTGCACCTCCATAAAATTAACCATAAAACACTCATAGAGGGAGATTATGTTTTAAAATCTACCTAATGTAGCATGAAATTTGGAGTGTATGCTCCAGTGCTCAGAGCCTTGCCGCTGACCTATTTTACTCAGCATTCACACTCTTCAGTGTTTATACCCCTTTTCTGGATCTTTTGTTCCCAAAAGATTACATTCATTTGATAATGAGTTTCAGGTTTTATTATTGTAATAGCTGTTATAATAGGGGGCTGTACAAGTATGGTGTCTTAACCAGATACCTCTATGCGATCCAAAAATCCCTTGTGTGTGATTTACAACATCACCCTCCCTGCTTTACAACACTGGTAGTCAAGCGTTTAGCATGTAGTAACAAAGGCTGTGAGCAGGTTAGTTACTGCGGTAGAGCTGAGCCTCATACAATACATCATTTCAGTGGCATCTTCTACAGTGTAACTGCGACTATAGAGTCTGATTGGTTTGCTTAATAGAATACTGTTGTTGGGAACTAAAATAGTCCCTTGAATCACAGAGAACCTTGTAACATGTGTAAATGCTTTCAGGCATATGTCAAATTCAACCCACTGTCATTATGGTGGGCAGGACATTAAAACAAATACTTAATGTAAAAGATTAAATCTATCTTTGAAGATAGTACCCATACACTGCTATGCTTTTTTTTTTGTAAAAGCTACATGAAATATGCCTGCAAGCATAGGAGCGCATATACGATCCAGAGGATCCTGTCAATACCAATTAAATCTTCATGTTCCTTTTTATTGATCTTTAATCTTAAGGAGTGATGACTACAAATAAAGTTTGAAAGAAAGTTAATGAAGAACACTGTATCTATCCTTAAACATTTTTGGTAAGGCTTTGCAGGGACAAAGAAGCATTTAGTTCACATTTATTGAAGTTCAGTTAATATATTTGCAATAGGAGTACTTGTGTGTATCTAGCATTAGCCTGCCATTTGCCATGTTTAAAAAGACCTGTATTTGTGTACATTTCTGTGTAAATGAGCTTCAATAAATGGGTTCCTTCAGTACTGTATTTACCTTTTCACTACTCTCAATTATTTCTATACTGTGCATTCATATTTTCTCATGGTCTCTTTGCTCCTGGGCCACACATTTCAGAAACAATTTTGTTCAAGTCACCCAAATAAACAGAATATAAATGATTTTCAAATTAATTTTAATCTAAAAGGATGTCCGGTACCCTAAATTATTATTATTATTATTTTTATTTATTTATTTATTTATTTATTTATTTATTTATTTATTTCTTAGCAGACGCCCTTACAAAATATCACATTACAGATAAGAGCAGTTATAAAATACAATAAAGTCAGTAGTAAGAGCAAAATCAAATGAGAGAAAATAAATACAGCAAATAATTACGTTTGAAAGCGATTTCGACTAAGAGCAGTTAAACTTATAGTGAAAATATTTGCTTATAAGAGTAAATTCCATTAAGAACAAGTACAGTAAATGGATAAGAATGATTTCAAATAAGAGCAATTACAAAAAACGTGACCTTTAGGAGTAAAATCAAGTACAAGAGACAGAAAATATAATTATGATTGAGAGCAGTAGTAGAATACAGCAAAGTGTGGAGCAGTTAAGTGCAAGTACAAAATAATGCAAGTATTGATACAACTGGGTGCCATATAGTCCAGTATAGTGGAGAGTTGTGAGGTTTACAGATGCTACCTGAACAGGTGTGTGTTGAGGAGGCGCCGGAAGGTGCTCAGGGACTGAACAGTCCTGATATCCGTGGGGCGGTCGTTCCACCACTGAGGGGCAAGGGTGGAGAAGGAGCAGGCTCTAGAAGCGGGAGAGCGGAGGGGGGGTACAGATAATCTGTCAGTGGCGGAGGAAGCAAGAGGGGGTGTAGGGAGAAATAATAGTCTGGAGATAGGAGGGAGCAGAAAGGTCGAGACAGTGATAGGCAAGTACAAGAGTTTTGAATCAGATGCGAGCGGCAACAGGGAGCCAGTGGAGGGAGCAGAGCAGCGTGGGAGAAACGAGGAAGGGAAAAGACAAGGCGAGCAGCAGAGTTTTGGGTAGATGCATAGTGTAGCTAGTAGCTCTAGCAGCAACAGGCTCTTGTTGCAGGGCCATCATTTGCATACCTGTGTTTGTGGAGACTGTCAGCCTTTTCCATACTGTGCCTGGGATCATTAAGAAAGGCTTTTACAGTGTGGACATTTTAAATTATACTCTGCTCTTGAAAATGCATTTGTTAATTATATGAAATGTGTTTGTCATCCAAAATAATCCCCATTTTGGCAGGGACTAAATATTTAACATGCAAGCTGGCAACTGCATGGGGAATATTTCTACAGTTTGAAAAACCGAACACAACTTTAAAGAAAAATAAATTCCTTAGATTTGAATGCCATTAAGAAACAAATCAAGTGGTGTGTTAGTATGTTAGAATGTGCTATACTCTTATCATTACATCTTGGACTATTATTTAAGGTTATAGAAAAAATCACTTGAAACAGTAAAAATGTTTGAATGCTTGTAAACAAGTCAATATTTGTTTATTTAGCAGATGCCTTTATCCAAGGCAACTTACAGAGACTAGTACATGTCTGTACTTTATCAGCATCAGGCATACCCGTATTTAAAGCGGCACGTGTGGGAAGTGTAAAGGCATCCATGCACCAGACACAATGTGATTTTTCTTTGGGCTACAAGATAATTTCGCAGCGACATGGCCATACACACCAAAAGCAACACAGAGGCGATGCAGCAGGTTTGAAAACTATACAACTATTAAAAATTGCTATTGACAAAACTATGATCAAGACTAGTACATATTTGTCAACATGATGTGGATATTATGAGTGGCTTCTCTGATGGTATTTCAACATATATGTCAATAAATTATACATACCAGGCTTATCCAGTTCCTTCGAAATGGACTCCCATATTGTCTTTCAAATCTGTATCTTTATAATTGCGATGACCTTTGTCATAAAGCGGCCGGTATTTTTTCAATGGCAAGTATTATTTTTTCCTACGTCATTCTGAAGACTGCTTCACCCTGCTGGACCATGTGCATTGAAGCTGTTCTCTGATTGGTTAATTCTCTAGTTGTCACATGACATATCGCAAAAAAATAGGGTTCCACCTTATTTATTTTGCACCCTGGTGTGGCTCCCGTGTCGCCTGTGGTGTGCAAGATACTTATCAAAAGTATAGGTTCTATTCATTTTGTCGCATCACTGTACAGTTTTGTTTGTCACATCGTGTCCGGTGTGTAGAGGCCTTAAGGCAGATACACAGCCATGGCGTAATCCTCACAGTGTAAACTTTAGAATAGCCATTTAAAAATATTTGCTATGAAGAACTTTACTTTAAATAATTTATTTTCCAAATAAAACCTTTATAAAATTCTCTCAAAGCCTTTAGTTGAGAATGATAGTATTTACAAAGAATATTACAGTAGATGCATTATTACTGCTTTTAATATTGAATTAATCTGAAGTAATTAAGTCACCTAAAATTCTACAAAAGCCTTAAATGTATTTCAATTTTGCTATTTAACAAAAATGTACAGGGTTAATGATGTAAGATGATTTTAAACTATTTTAAAATCTTCTGGCTCCATAAACCATGCTTGGCCATATTTCTACCTGGTGTTAAGTCACGTGACTTGTTTTTAAGTATTTTTTAGAAGTTTAACATCAGATGGCAACATAATCTTGTAAGGTGTAATGCTTTAGTCTTTGTTCCCAATGTGACAGACGAACTTATAGTGTAACGTCCGTCACAGCAAAATAAAGTATTAAGAACAGGCAAAAAATTAAGCACATTTACCAAGCTGTTGGTAGCTTTGCATTTACAAATGTAAGTGTCGATCTGTCATACTTTAGCTGCAATAAAACTTTTTGTTACACAACTGGCTTACAGTTAATTATTTATTTTTTTCAATAAGGAAAATATTATTTAAAAAAGGAAACACTCAGGTTATGTATCCAAGTAGGTGACACATGTCATACAAACTTAATTTTCCAGCCTGATTTTCTTGTTAAGTCATAAATTAACACTGAAAATGTCAGCTGAGGAGACGATGGTAGTGTGCTGAAAGGAAGTATCCACATCAGCTCCTTCAGACTTTTTAATCCTTTGTTAGAGACACCAATATATATTACAGTGTTTTAATTTGTAGTCATTAGTACCTAAATACTCTTTTCTTTTACGGAATTAAACAACTGTGCCACTAAAAAAGAACCTGGACAGCAAGAAAGTGCGGCCCTCCCTAGAGAGACACCTTCCTCAGCCATGGAGGCACTGACCAACTTGCCTTCGCCCCCTTTGTGGTTCATTTCTGAAATGGATAAGGGCATCTCCAAAATACAAGAAACCATCGACACCTGTCTTCATAAAGTTGATAGCTCAATTGAAAAGGTAATTCATGAACTACAATTCTACGAGTAAGAGGGTATCAGAGTTGGAGTCAAGACATCGGGACCACGAGGCAGCAATACTGGACCTGCGCCAGGAAACAGCTGAATGCAAGAAGAGCAGGTACATAGCTATTTAGGAACTTCAAGACAAAATGGGCAACTTTGAGAACCAGACCAGGAGTAAAAATCTAAGACGTGGGATTCCTCGAGGGGGTCGAGGGTGGGGATGGCATTGCTTTCCTACAAGAATGGCTACCTAAAGTTCTTGGCCTTCCTGAAGTCGACCCCATAGAAACCGAGAGAGCACACAGCACGCTGCAGCGGAGGCCTGCAGAATACGAGAAGCCCCATGCTATTGTTATTAAATTGCTTCTCGAAAGAAAGGCGATCTATGGTATGGTAATTCGGAGATATGATTTTCCCCGTTATGTCCTTGATGCTGCACAAGAAATGAATGGCATTTACTCCCTTGAAGAAACAACTACAGTGAGCCGGGATTACTTACAGTTTGCGCCATCCTGCTGTGCTGTGGGTGGAGTTGGAGGGGAGCCCGCGGTCCTTCAGCTCCGTCCAGGCAGATGAATTGTTCTTGAGAAAAGAAAACCCTGGGATCTTTTCGTTGTGTTTTGTTTGGGTTTGACAAATTACATTATATATTACACAGATCATATTTTTTATATGCTGAATTAGGGCAAGGGCATGACTCTGCAAAGTGGTGTTTGGATACGAGAACGAGTCGGTAGAAGCTTTTCGATAATAGCAGGTTAATTTAAATTTGGTTTAACTCATTTTATTCGCACCACTGATTGAAAGCATGTTTTGAGGAATGTATGCGTGTGTGTGTGTGTGTGTGTATTTATATATACTGTATGTGTGTGTATATATGTATGTACAGGTAGTGAACAAAAAAATGGAAACACCTGGATAAATGAGGGACACCAAGTATATTGAAAGTAAGGGCTTCCACACAGGTGTGGCTCATACGTTAATTAAGCAGATAACATCCCAGCATGCTTAGGGTCATGTATAAAAATGCTGGACAGGCCTGGTTGTCTATAATTATGGCTAGCATGGCTGCAAGAGGAGACCTCAGTGACTTTGAAAGAGGGGTGATTGTTGGGGCGCGTTTGGCAGGAGCTTCAGTGACCAAGACAGCTCAACTTGCTGATGTTTCATGAGCAGCAGTGTCTAAGGTGATGTCGGCATGGAACTCCGAGGGAAAGACATCATCAGCAAAAGGCAACAGTGGGTGGCAGCGCATACTCCAGGATCGTGATATCCGTGCATTAATTCGAAGTGCAAGGCAAAACAGGCGAGCAACTGCAGATCAATTAACTACAAATTTCAACCTGCGGTGCGAGCAGCCAGTTTCATCAAAAATGGTCCGCCGAGAACTCCACAGAGCGGGATACCATAGTGGCCCAACGCCCTATTAAGTGACTTTACATTGGTGTTTCCATTTTTTTGTTCACTACCTGTACCACTACAGTATATCAATCCAGCTGGTGTTTTCCCCTGCCTCTGACTTTTCAATCTCCTTTATTAACATTACTGGCACTTGCTGAAACATTTCTGTACTTGCGTTTCACATGAAAAAACGATGTACTTCCCTTTAATAATGCTTAAAAAGCTTTTGTTTGCTTTACTAAAATTATTTTTGCATGGTATACCACAGTGCATTTCATATTTTTTCGTTTTTCTAGCTTCCAGGGATTAATTGGCATGCTTACTGTTTGGAACAATTCATTTAGTTCACATAGTACAGAGGGGGGTATCAGTTCCAGATAAATTATTTTGAATGACTCTGTTCAGCACATCAGGTTAGTGTCTGTATTTTTGTTTTTACAGTACAACCATACATCTTTAGAAAATACATATATATTGTGAACTGTGTACATAATTATAAAAATAAGGCATTCACAAAATAGGTGTCATTACAGGACTAGCAGCATGGTTATCTTTCCAGTACGAGCAAATACCCCACTGAGATGTCATCCACTTTAGGCAAAGCTGTAGGGAGCTTTGGTGTGCGAGCTCTACAGAGGTGGATGTGCTGCTTTACTGCTTTGCTGTCTGCCAATGTCAGCTGCACTGAGCATTCTGTTGTTACAGCAGGCATCATTACCGTTTGCAGAGGAGCATGAAATGTTTCCCCTGGCACATGGGGCTTACTTTCTTTCTTTTTTTTCTTTTTTAAAATAGGACTGGCTAATGATCGCCCTCCCCTCCCTGGCTATCCGTATCTAAACATTTTGTGATTAATGGAAAGGAAACAGTAAGATTCAAGTTGAACCAAACAGCACGGTCATGCTCTACAAATGAGTGGGCAGAAGCTGGGTACATTAAATTGTGTCAAGGATGCCAAATGACTTTATTGCAATAATGATGACAAACATTTTATTTTTTCTACCAGTGCACATTACCTAATGATCTTCTGTGGCATAAGTAACTGGTAAAGACAACAAATATATCATATCAATGGATCCTAAATGGGAATCCCTAAGGAAAGCGATCTGAATTGTAAATTTGCGTTCTTCTCATTTGTCATATGAAATTGCCACCCAGCGAGCTGAATTTCAAACAATTCAGTACAAGTGTAATGCTGTACATTCCTTAGCCATATTTATTTATTTATTTATTTTCAGATATTCTTACATTGGGCTCAAGTATCAAACTGTCTTATTTTGGAGATTTGTATAATGTTGTTTTGTTTAAATACTGACCCTCATGTGCTGATAGTGTCTTTTTGCCCATCTGTCTGTCTACCACTGTCTGTTTCTGAGTCTGAGGCCAGGGCAATTACTGTACCAAGGGGTTTTATTGCAATTATAAACTGATAAGCATGTACCTTTTTTTTATTTAAAACATTTGAATCTTTAAATTACAGTTTCAACTACTGATTGGCAAAAAAAATCTAATGTTCAGCAGTTTTTAACTAGATACATAAAAGAATACATTAATTGAAAAGGCTTTTTCAGTCCCAACCAAGTCCTTTGTTACAATCCAGAGCATTGTTCAGTACCAGCTACAATTACCAATAGCCACAACAGTTTTGTAGCATGGTATGTTTTCCAGCAGTTTGGGATACAAATTTAACCTACACAGCAATCGACTGCAAAAGTGAAGAGTAAAAATTGCATTTTGTTAAAAGTGCTTATTGTGATTAGATTGTCAGTTTCCAGCCTGACTCATTGAGAATGGGATACATGGGGAATGATTGTATGTTTTCCTTAGTGGTTTTATTACTAACAATCTTATATAAATGAAAGAGACATTATTGTTTGTTAGTGTACATTGTGTTGCTTGTGAATAAAAAAAGGTATTCCATGTATACATGTTTAAATATATTGTATAGATTATATAAGGATTTAACCAAACTTAATTGGAATCTTTCTCACAAAATCTCTGATGAGGAGGGTTGAAGGCCTGCTGTCAGGCTAGACTGGTTGTCTTTTGATAAATCTCAATTTCTTAATCTGATAGAATATATGAATGCTTTTTTTACGTTTTAGATATATTTAGAATTCTGATAAAATACATTGTTAACAGTTTTATTATTATTTTTTTTATAAATGTAATAATCGGCAATTATTTTTTATTATTTTCTCTCAATTTGGCATATCCAATTATTTTTTATGCTCAGCTCACCGCTACCAACTCCGCGCTGACTCGGGAGCGGTGAAGACGAGCACATGCTGTCCTCCGAAGCGTGTGCCGTCAGCCGACCACTTATTTTCAGCTACAGCGTCTGAGAACAACACAGCTCTGGGCAGCTTACAGGCAAGCCCACAGGCTCCCGGCCAGACTACAGGGGTCGCTGGTGCTCGTTGAGCCGAAGACACCCTGCCCGACCTAAGCCCTCCCCCCGGCAGCACTCGGCCAATTGTGCGCCGCCCCCTGGGAGCTCCCATCTACGGTCAGCAATAGAATAGCCTGGACTCAAACCGGCGACCTCCAGGCTATAGGACACATCCTGCACTCCACTCGGAGTGCCTTTACCAGATGTGCCATAGTTTTCTGAACACACTTAACTAATTACAAAATGAGTTTTTAGAAATCCTATGTTTATACTTTTAACCTACCTAATTTTGTAACATTGAAATAAACAAAAGTAATTTCACTGGTTTTATTTTTGAATGTTAATTAAGCACGGTTAGAAATAACACCTATTATTAAGTCAATAGGGAAAATTGTTTAAAATATTAAATTAGCTAGATACACAAACAATAATATATTGAATTATTAAATTAATCTTGGTATTTTAATAGCATTTATTTACATTAACTGGTAAAAGTTAGATCCTATTTTCATTTGAGATACTATAATTAATTTATATACAAACGAAAGTGGTTTACTTAAATTTACCCCAGATAATCAAAAATAAGTTTTAAATGTCCGCCACATACTTTATGTGTAAGCTAAAAACAAATCCGTAAAGTTGTAATTTGCTTTAAGGCTTGGCGTACAGGGCATTTCAAACTGTGACTCAGGCATAAATCGGCAATGTGTCCTCAGTCAACCTCAAAGTAAAACACTGCTTTATAATTCAAGGACATATAAGGCAGTTTGGTGGCTTTGGCCTTGTCACCCCCTTGTATAACAAGGCCATTGATTCAACTACTTGTAAAAATGTTACATGAGCCTGAAAAATGTCTATGCTCATCCTGGGCAAATTTCTAAACAGAAATTATTATGTTGGTACTGTTCTTTTCTGAAATAATTCTTGAACTGTAGACCCATGGTCTGTAGTGAATAAACTGTGTATCACACTCCACCACATATATGGAATTAACATGGTGGGGTCACAAATCCCACCATCATATTAATTGCAGGGTTACATTTTTGCTGTTAGGTCTCTGGACTACACTTCCCCACATCGTGGCTACCCCTGTACTGTGCATGTCAGGTAAATATATGAAAAATAACAGTAGTCAATTGAGAGTAGCAGTTTAATTTTACCAGTATATTGTCAATACCATTCATTACTATAATGATAACTGCATTCTTTTGACTTTTGTGGTGCATAAATTCCTTAATCACTGGCTCTAAGTAACATATATTATCCAAATACATATAACAAAGTGTATTTGGGTCACTGCACCTTTAATTAGTGACACAGCTCAGGCCATTGTCGTGCGGGAAGTGGCAGCTGAATTGCTATTGATGCAGGGAACTAAAAAATGTGCATTCAGACAAGTGGAACATGATCTGATAAGCCTGGAAATGACTCTTCCAATACATTCAGCCTCAATGACATGCCTGCCAGTGCCCTTTCAGCACCTTTGATTTGAGTGCCAGGTCCCTGGACGAAGGCCACAGTGAGGCATTCCTCAGCGCTCAGCTCGCCGTGGAACAGTAGCTCAAAATGTTTAACAGTTTTCAGTTTAGAAAGACCCTAATATAAAAGTTTACCACAGTAAAAGCATAGCAAAGTGTAAGATAGCGAAAAGCATTGTAATTAACTGCTGTACCTTGCACTGAAATGTATTTCTGTTATTCTTACCCCCTTGTAGCTAATCTCTATAGTCAAAACATTGCGAAAAAAAAGGGAATATGGCGGCTGTCTACTAGTAACGGAGTGCGTGCACTCTTGTTATTTTACTTTACTACAGCTTACTAAGTCTGTTTGAAACCTTCAACTATGTTGCTAGTTATACTTTACATATGCCTGTATGTATATTTGCTATGATAAGTACTCAGGAGACAGCAACTAGAAAAGAGCTATGCATAGCCTTCATTCTGGTGAATAAACTCAATTGATTGCCAAAACTGTGTCTCGTTATTTCACTGACTCAGAAGGTCCAGCACGACTTACTATGGGAAAAACTCCTCAAGTGGAGTCCAGAACTCTACAGCATGATAAAGCATAGGTAAGCACTGTAAAGCCCAGAGAAGTAAGATAAACCATAATAAAAATACGACAAACCAGGTTTGTCATTTTTCGTAATGCTTCGTAAGCAAGGAATAACTGCAAAAATAATGTGCAAATGACCTGTACAATGGTAAAAGGGACAAAACAGTTGAAAGTTAGCTGATGACTGTTTGTCTAATATGATCCAGCCATACTTGCTAACTCCACTAAACCATTACTAAGTACATACATACGCATACATTAAAAAAGTGAGATGATCTAAACTGTCAGGAAAGGACAGGAAAAGGTTATGCTTTTTACAGTAAGTATTAATACAGGACAGTTGGATACTTTTGTGAGTAAATACTCACATATTATTATTAAGACTACTATTTCCTTAACATGTTGTCCAAGTTTATTTTTCAATAAACCTAATCATTAAGTAATGTCTCCAATCATGGAAAACAAGTTTCAACAGCAATAAAAAACATGTATTTTTATTTTACATTAAGTAATTTATTAGGGTGTTGTAACAGGGCGAGATCTGTGCTGGCTGTCTGATGCATGCATGATGCTGCAGGAGGAGCTCGGGTGACACGGAGGTTGGGTGAGGGCTCGCTATCTCTCTCTGAGTAGTCGGGAGGCGGGCCTTGAGGGGTGCTTGACCTATAAAAATAATGCTCTGCTATTCCTCAGGTCTGCCCCTTTAAGAAGAATAACAGCGGGAGCTCTGGTCGGAAACTGCGGTTCAGCCCATAATAAAATGGCAACATCTGGAGCGAGGATAAGAGACAGACAAGCAAGCCAGGCTGAGGAAGACAGCCATGAATAAAATACCATACAATCTAAAATAATTACCTACCGACCCGAGGGGGGGGACGTGGGTAGTTAGCGGGGAAACCCTGAGCAACCCCACAAAGTATAGCAGAGGAATAGCAGGGCGCAGGCTGAAGACCCAAGCCGTACGAGTAGCGATGATGGGGGGACACTGCAAAAGCAGCAACTTTTATTTGTAGTTTTGTTACTGTGTTTTATTTTCCTTTTTGCTTTTGCCTTTTGTTTGTACAGTATTATTATTTTGACACACCTGTGTATGTGTGTGTGCATTCATTTTCTGCTCCGCTTTTACCATTGATGGTATTAGAGTGAGCCAGCAGCGCAGTGCCACCTTGTGGTGGAATTAATAAATTACACCCCTGTGGGGTGACGGACTGTGTTGTGTCCAGTGAATTTCACCACCCTCCCACAGGTGTATATATATATATATATATATATATATATATATATATATATATATATATATATAACATTTGACTTTTAACATTTATTAAGGCAGAATTTAGCAAGGCAGACAGACTCACGAACAGACTTTTCGATGTAGAACATGAACAGGTTTTCGTCTTTTCGTGAAATCAGTTTGTTCTATTTTTTCTGTTCTAGCATCATGGGATTTGAGGATGCTGTTTGTGCTTTGTGATGATTTTTGTTTCAGTCAGAAAGTTCCAGGCAGTATTTATGTCATATGTATTATTATTATTATTATTATTATTTATTTCTTAGCAGACACCCTTATCCAGGGCGACTTACAATCGCAAGCAAATACAAATACATTCAAGTGTTACAATATAAGTCATACAATAAGAACAAGAAATACAATAATTCTCAAGTGTGACAAACCACAATTCAATAATACAGCAGATAATAGTGAAAGTTACATCAGGATATGATTAAATAGTGATAGTTACATCAGGATATGATTAAGTACAAAATACTACAGATTAAACACTTGGCAGATTACAATATTCTGAGGTACAGGATTAAATGCAGTAAAATAGGGGGCAGATAAGAGCAAAATAAAGCATATTTAAATGAAGGGTGATAGTGTCCCAGGATATGTAATAAACTATTATTATTATTATTTATTTCTTAGCAGACGCCCATATCCAGGGCGACTTACAATCGTAAGCAAATACATTTCAAGTGTTACAGTACAAGTAATAATACAATAAGAGCAAGATAAATACAATGAACTATATAATTAGTATTATTATAATACAGTTGTCATTTATCTAATATTATAACACAGAGAATCAGCAGTACAGAATATGGCCAGAAGTTTTGCATCACCCTATAGAATTAACTATTTTTGCTTCATAAAGTTGAATGGAACCTGATGAATAATGTTACGTTAACATATTGAAGTACATACTGTTTAAAAATTGACACCAATTGAAAAATGTGACAATTCAAAATCTAACATGAAATACTGTACTACTATTATGGCTACCAGTAGACTGCGATATAATTTTGCAGTTTCTTTGATTACATGAAGGTAAATAAAAGATCTAAATTATATTCATATAGTTGTTTTATTATTATTATTATTATTATTATTATTATTATTATTATTATTATTATTATTATTATTATTTTTTTATTATTGTGTCTCAATCCCAAAATTCTAGGTGATGCAAAACCTTTGGTCATAGTTGTACCTGCGGGGCTCCACCATGTTTCACCGTGTGGAACTGCTCCTCGAGCAGACCGGGCTGTTCGACCGAACAAGCAGAACACCTTCCACAGCAGGAAGATGGAGCGGTTTCGCCAAATCGGGTTGTCCAGTTCTGTTCTCTTCGGTCTCACAAAATTACACCTTTAGTAGTTTTGTGTTCCACTGCTTCCAGAAACAGTTTCATTTTATTTTACATTCTTTTTTTGTTGTTGTATCAGGTTACAAAAGTCACAATGACTCCATTGACTCAAGTGCAATTGGGCCCAAGAGGTTGCTGAATCTGAGTCGTCCAAACAGAAGCTACAATTCTATTAGCAAATATCTCTGTACCCTCAAGAACCAAGGTGCCTATAAACAGTACAGTATATGAATAAAAAAGACAAAGATCATTTTAAATATAGTACAAAATAACCCTGTGTAAAAAAAGTTGAATGGACTGCAAACTAGAATTCCAAAATAATGCCACAGTACAGGTAAAGGCCAGCATACACAGTACTACATTGATCTGATTGTACAAACGCAACCTGTGATCATATTTTGATAGTATCAATATGAGGAAATGTTCGTTTTGATAATTTAGAATGAAACAAATCATTACATTACATGCAATGTTTCCTTCACAGTGTGAATACAGTCCTTTGTTTAACATAGAGCTTGTTTAATTATATGCATCACGGCATCGTAAGTGCCGTGTTGAGAACAGGGTTACCAGACGTCCAGGGGACACTGGGATTGTCCCAGTTTTCACCCTTAATTTTTCGTCAGAAAATGTAAAATTGTTAAATCATCCCGGTTTTGCTATTGTATTAAAACAAAAAATAAGTACAAAACAGTATAAGTGTGCTTAGCAAGTTAACAGCAGAGTAGTTTATTAGGTTGTGTTAGCGCCATTCAAAATAAAATAAACAATCTTAT
Organism: Acipenser ruthenus; assembly: GCF_902713425.1. NCBI lineage: Eukaryota > Metazoa > Chordata > Actinopteri > Acipenseriformes > Acipenseridae > Acipenser > Acipenser ruthenus. Next base: position 62,528,644 of record NC_081191.1, on the reverse strand, counting down.
GCATTAGGAGATGACAAGCTTTTTTCTCGGTTCCAATAATCTTTTATTTTGGACGCTATCTCGCACCCGCCAGAGACCACTGCTCTGTCTACTTCACAGCACACACCTTTGAGTTATACAGGAACACAAGAAACAATAGCAACCAGAACAGCAATAACAATAATGGCGGTGCAGCGCATTTTATAACCTTAGCTCCGGCCGTTTATGCTAATAGGGTACCGAAGCTTACACACATCCCATTGGTCCTCAGCCACATAATAGGACCAATGGGCACAGACAAACAACAGCCAATAAGGACAAACAACAACCAATCACAGGGGAGACACAAAGTCACCACACACAGGCCTGGAATTATAGTCAGGCAGCGGCACTGGGCAATCAGGCTGTGGCGGTGGGCCGCTCCTACTCTCTGCTCACGCCCTTTGTAGGAGCCCTTGAAAGGGCTGGCTCTTGCCAGGGGAAAGGGGGGTGTACTGGCGGCCATCGCCGCTCCAGCGCTCTGGCACGCCTCCACTCTCTCTGGCAGTCAGCCGGACAGCACCTACATCTCTGATGCTGGAGACGGTATCGGCTTCCTTGCTTGCCTTTGGGAACAGCTGCCCCTCTTCCGCTTTCTATTCGGACAGGCAGTACCTCCTCTTCCTCCTGGAAGGGGCAGCACCCCACTTCGTGCCTGAATTCCCCACAGAAAAGGCACCAACCCTGGTCCTCGAGGTCTCCGAATAGGTCCTCTCATTCACCATCCCACCAGATCTGGGACGGGTTGGGGTTCCAGTGGCTCCACTGGTCCCTCTCCAGTCTTCTCATTTCCAGCCGGCGGCCGGCTAAATTGCCGTCTACTTTGCCAGATGAGCCGCCTAAAATAGTTATTTCAAAAAGTTTTCACAGTGCTCGTATGTTCCAGTGAATAGTATTCAAAATGTTTATTTTCTTCCAGTAAAATAGCGGCAATTTCCACAATTCACTATGTATGTAAGTCAAGTAAAACATTCCTTCTCTGAGTGCATTTTGTTTCCCTGAGTTATGTTTCCATGGACACCGAGATTCACGATGGACCAATCAGTTTCGAGCTTACAAGCGATGTTGGTGATGAAGGCCGAACTGTACAATCATAAACCTGAGTCTGTAATGGTACAGCAGAGTTATACTTTTTATTTTTTTAAACAAACAACCTACACATTTTCTATGTAAGATCGTCTTTTTTACTCGAAGTGTATGAAATACAGTGAATATATGTTATAGCATTGTAAATTGCAGCAGTGTGGAGTAGCGGTTAGGGCTCTGGACTCTTGACCGGAAGGTCGTGGGTTCAATCCTAGGTGGGGGACACTGCTCCTGTATCCTTGAGCAAGGTACTTTACCTAGATTGCTCCAGTAAAAACCCAACTGTATAAATGGGTAATTGTATGTAAAAATAATGTGATATCTTGTAACAATTGTAAGTCACCCTGGATAAGGGCGTCTGCTAAGAAATAAATAATAATAATAATATGTCTTATGCAGTGACTCAAAAGATCGATCTGAAACTTGGCATATACAATGAATCCAGGAAACAATATTCACATTGCACAATTAATATGACTGTTGATTATTTTATTTTTGTGTGCTTTGTTTTGCTGATTCAGTCTTTATTAAACGAAAAATATCACTATATGAGCTACAAGATGTACCGGTGAGATCTTTTGCTGCATAATCTGTGGTCTAGTAATATTATTGACTGTTTACACACAACATGTATATACAGATAAAAAGTACACCCATACACACAAACACACACACGTACAAATTCACATAAACACATACTGTGACTACTCTGTACTAAAGATGTTTAAAGACAAAGGTTTTTTTTATTTTAAAAGACTATCTAAATTCCCTTTTTAAGAAGTTCAAATGGAAATGTATGTTCAAACTTATGTACAGTATGAATTTCTTCTTCCTCCTTCTCCTCTTCTGTTGATGTCACACTTTCCATGTCTTTCCAAAGCACAGCCATATTTTCTTTGTATATTAGGTAAGAGCAACAGTGGGGGGCAGGGAGTGTGTTTTCACGCTAAATGTAATGCTATAAAGTATTTTTTTTTAGCCAGGAAAGGGAATTAATGCTTGGGTATAGATGCGCTGGTCTGGCACTGTCTACTGGGCATAAAAAAAATAAAAAATAAAAAAAGCATGACCCAACGCAAAACGCTGGTGTGTCCAAGCCTTTAGGGTGCTAAACAGCATGGTGCAAACATAGATACGCAATATAAATAGGTAGACATCGATGAATGGGTTAACTCTGCGCATGCTTTCACTTTGAAACTTTTTACTCCTATGTGCTCACCAGCTGTATAGTTGGCTTATCAATCCGAGTGCATCCCGTGTCGACAAAATGGAGGTACAACAGTACATTCAAAGTCTTAAACAGAGTGTATACAATCTACGTTAGTAACTTTTACCCTTTTCCAGGGTCCTACATAAACATTAATGTAATTTCTACAGTAAATAGATGTACTTTAATTGAATACAAATTAAAGCTAGTAAGCCATGCATTTCAGTGTTTTATGTCAGACTGCAAGCACCAGCCAAAAAGGGAAGCTTCTCCAGATTTCCCATAGTAGCTCATGCTAATCTCCTAAGGAAGTGGTATGTCGGTTTGTGCTAATCTGTATTAATAAAATGAATAAGAAATATCCCAAACCATTTGTATATATAAATGTAATTTGTAGACCAAAGTGATTTCCCATTTCAACATTACTCTTATCCATTTGAGAAGTCATTTCCATGTTTTTCCATTTCATATACATATTACTTGATATTTATGTACTGGGCTTTTACTTTCAAGCCATGTTGTTCAAGTAAATGCCAATACATTATTTATTGTTATTGGTATTTTATTTTAATCAAGCAACAGTTAACAGCATTGAAAAAATATTAAAAACGAAAGAAAAATACAATTTACTGTAGAAATCGCATTAATGTTTACAGAAAATGCAACAGAAACGAACTTCTGAAAACCAAAACAAACAGTTAAATGTATTTATTTATGTATGTATGTATTTATTTAATGTACTTGCGCATCCTCTGACTCGATAGTTAATGAGAAACGGCAAAATGGGAAAGTATGTATACTCAGAATCTTGGAAGACTAAAAATAAATGTAAGGACTGGTTGGATCATGAATATTTTTACAAACTTAAAATTGGTCTTATTTTTTGGTGTTTTTTTGTATAAAATGCACAAGAAAAAATGGAACACATGAAAAAATAGAAAACAAAACACAGCTTATGGCTTACCTTTTCTGTATTCAAATTTACTACCAATTAATACTACTTCTTATGTCTTTAATTTAGAAATTGCTTCACATTTTTCTCATCTGGCTCACTGGGTATTATGGTATCTATGTGACACTGTTTGTTTTTGTGCCTGAAATATAATTTTTCTGTTTCATTGGTGTCTGTTTCTGTCTTTCTTTCATCACTTTTTTCTGTGTAATAAATTATTGCAAAAGCGAACAGTTTACTTAAATATGTGGACTTCACTTACTTTGAAATTTACTGTGTGCTAAGACAAGTTTGTGATTTTAAAATTCTAATATAAATAAATGGTTTTGTAATTACTTTTTATAGACACATATAAGTAACATTTACTTTTAAATATCTTTAAATCTGGATGCCTAAAATCATAAAAAATGAACAAAGTTATACACTTATTATGAATTTTGTGTCCCTATTAAGGCACATATTTAGGCCCAGGATATGCAGTTTTAGACCCCTGCAAAACCCAGAAATTCATTTTCGGTAGGGGGGGCGTTGCCCCCTGTACCCGTGTTGGGGGAGGACCCCCATACCCTCCTGCCTTCTACTTAGGATTTCTAGCCTCCTACTTTAAATGAAAATGAAAAGACCCAATTAAATCTTAATTAGCACAGAACAACCACCTTGTTGAAGTAGAAAAATGCAAGGCTTATTGTTGATTTAAACACTTCCGCCTCTGTGTTTTGGGGACAGGAAATGACTTCACGCAAGGGGTAGCCAATATGACGTCATCGGGCATGATCTACAGTTCAGGGGCTATGTAGACACATATTGGTCCAGGGCCTAGGTCAGTGCTCAAGTGTAAAAGGGTGGCTCAAATGATAATAATCTTTTAATCTCATCGGACCTAAGCCAGCTCAGTTCCAAGCTTTAAGTGAAAATACACTGTGGCAGCCTCTGAGTGACATAAGGTACTGTAAGGTGATTGCTTGGTAACAAATGTATTCAATAAAATATTATTAAAAATGTTTCTGTGTTTTTTTAATACCTTGTTTTTATTAATTTGATATACACCCGCATATCACTTTTTTTTTGCACATTGGTTTATCTGAGCCGGTGTTTGATATAAAGTTATGCGTAGAGGCTAATAAAATGCATTTTCCTTGACACTGTAAACAATGTTTTTGACATTCAGCTGTAATGTGAATGGCTATTTCTAGATTAATCTTCCAAAATCTGATGAATAATGTTAGAAACGGTTATCTTTCAGTTGTCCAAATGTCTGCCTGAACTCACCTTAACTGTAGTTTCATTGGAAAGGACACTCTCAGATTCATTTTAGGTTTTAAACCATTGATCAATAGTTTTATATAATGTACACTACATTGTATAAAAAAGGAGAAACATTTCAAACTTGAATGTTTCCAAAACACGATTAACATTAATAAATTTGAGTATTTCAAGGGAGCACTCTTCACACTGAAATTAACAGATACATTTTATTATGTGCATATTATATTATGTGCTTAACATCAGTGGCACGCATCTGAACGCAAACCCATGGAAATCAAAATGCCTGTAGGCTTGGTCTCTGGAGATCCATTTTTCAGGCAGTTTGAAAATGGCCTAAATGGGATCCCCTGGTGTTGAGGGAATCTCAACTTTATTGACTGTATTATCATGGTGTTATTTTTGCCATATTTGTGAATAAGATATTAAATACAATCTTGGTTATTGCCTGCATAACACACCCTTCCCTCCAGTTTCAACTAATCTCTTAAATGTGACTGTTTTTCTAAAACCATAGAGTACTATACTACAACTGAAGTTTAAATACCCATCAATTACAGGCACATAACTTCAGGTTTCTGGTCACTTTCTTTATTAGCATTAAATATGGCATGTCCTGAGGAAATGAGAAGTTTGTGTCAAGTGTAAACTTGTTTGAATGTGATTTTTTTTGTATTCTATTAAACTTTTTTAATGTAAAAACACATATAAAAATGTGAGCATTTTTGTGGAAAGTTGATTTTTCCAAACAGCAAGACTAGGCGAGGAAGGAAGCTGGATTGTTTGGGTTGAGATTTTTGAGCTTGTCATATACATAACTAATAGGGAGAGGCAACAAATTTGTTTAAGGATCCATTCTGAACAATGTATAATGAATTCATGAAAACATATGTGTTAATTGTCAAGACATGTTTTATTGGAATAAAAAAATATGTATATATTTTTATTTGTCTCGGTTTAATACACTTACACTGAAGGGTTTTTTTTTTTTTACTCATAAGGGTACAACTGTATCTGGCTAATTGCGTCTGTTTGTCTTCTGTCTACCGCACTGTCTGCTTGTTCTATATTTCTGCTCATCTACTTGGTAAAAGTACAGTATGCTAAAGTATTTTTAAGTCATATCATTCACGAGTAAGGCATACTGTATACAGAAGAGTAAACATGTTAGTACCATTTTGTTGACAGTTCCATTTTTTTCCTTTTGCTGGAATGAGAAATTTGCTCAGATTTGACTTTTGATCAGTTTTTTATGTTTCGTTCAGTTCCAATGTTAAGCTTGGTTTTGACACAGCAGTCACATAGACTATATCTGTATACAGATATGTTTTTTTTTTTTTTTACCTTGGTCTGTTCACTAGTGCTGATTTCTTGAAATGACATGTCCATCATGGATGTTTGAAAAAAAAAAAAAAACCTTTTAATAGAATTTTGTCATCTCATTGCTACATAGACATAGGCATTGTTGATCTGGTAAATTGACCTTGCTGGCTTGACTTGATCTCTAAAAAATAGGGCAGAGGGAAAAGAAAACTACTTTAGTCACCTAATGTTAGGGACACTCCATTTACACAAGGAGTTAAACATGTGTGCTACAATGTGTGCTATATTGGTCAATTGCTAACTAAACAGGACTTATTTGTATCTAATTTGGATAAGGCACGGCCACTAGAACCAAAATGTGATATTGTTCAGTTATTAGTGACGCAGTAGGTCCCATGCTATTCATGGTCCACAAATAAAAATTCGTAATAGCTTGTTAAGCATAAATTGAAGCAGACTGCTGTGTTGTGGACTATCAAAATGTATATATACTGTATGTTGTACTTAACCATAGATAACTAAAAATGCACCAAAAACACTGAATCATAAAATATAACTAAAGCATTTCAACAAAATGTTACATTTCTATTTTTTTGAGTGGAATAAAATACCGTAAAAATGTGTGAATCCGGAAGTCACAAGATGTAAATGACGCTTCTTTCATTGACTCTCAGAACCCCCATCCCCTCCATCAAATTCCAAATCCACCGACACCAGGAAATTGCCTGGGGTAAACCTGAGAAACAAAGGACTGTGTGCTCAGGCATCAAATGGCCCCCCTCACAGCTCTCAGGGGAGATCTTAGGTGGCCTTGCAGCTTCCTGAGATGTGCTCATAATGCTGGGATTTTCTGTGAAAGTAAAGAGGTGAGGACAGGTTAGAGCGACGTTGACAAACTACGAGGAAGTCTGAATGGAACCCCTAAACAATTAGGTCAGTGGAGCTACAGAGGGCTGGCATCTTCGACAGCATCTGAGTGGATGCAGAGTTTAGAAGAATGGTTCAGCGAGCTCCAGATTTAATTGTCATGATGTTTTTGTGTAGAGCTACAAAGAACGAAGAAATGGGGGTAATGATGCATTAGCACAGGTCATAAATCTCCTCAGCATTTATTCTCACCGCCTTGTCTAAAAGGATTGATGAATACCCTTTATTACCTGTGCTGCAACTTAATAATGACATAGTTTCCCCATATAAAATAATAGAAAAAAATAAAGGGTGAACAATATCATGTGGTGTCAAGGCAGAGAAGGGTTTAAATTGATCATATCAGGAACCTTGGGTAAAACAACGTCCCATTTGTCAGGCTTCACTGCCACTATCTCTGCATGTGTTGTTTTGAAAGTGACATGATAACATTAATATAATTGCCTGTATTTGTGTGCAGTGTGGCTGATGCTGCCTAACGCTGTTTTATAATTGGGTACACTTGCTAATTCCAAAACTCAGTTCACTTAACAAATATCAATACACTTAACAAGTGTACCTGGCTGATTAGCTGAACTGAGTTTTGGAATTAAATATACAGTTTGTGAGTAGTTTTATAATTTCTTAACAACCTCTGAACCCTATAAACCAAGCTTTATCACAATATATTTAAGACATGCCTTAAATATGCAAGCATAATATCCCTAGAAACCACAGCTGCAGACACCCAACATTTGCCTGCAATAAACTTTTGTGATTATGAAATCATTTTGGATTGAATCAGTCTGGCACTACTGAGAGAACAGAAGCACAGTAAAGTATGATAAATCAGTTATTGTATACAGCCAATAAAACATAACACGCAAATATGAATAAAGCTGAGATCAGGTTGAAATAAAGCTATTGGTTTATCGTGAAAGACATGTTAGATGTAACCCTATAATAAAAATCAAATAGGTTCAACAGTTTAGATAGGCTCTCTCACTAATCATAATACCCAAATCCCTGGCATGCCATGGAAAATTGAAGTTCACTCGAAGCTGTCCAATCTTGTAAAGGGAAAGCATCATTTATCAATGAGGCGTCTCTGTTGATGAATTGCTCGCTTCATACTCATGACATTATCTCTCAAAGTGTTTTGTGCATCTTATGGCATGTATAAAGGGCGAACGTGAATGGTTTGCAGCCGCTCAAATGATTAAGTAAATCAGATGGGATTTTATTCTGAACTATGTAAAGAGCTGCTTATTGCTTCCTTAGCATGAAGATTCAGCGACTGGCCCTGGAAGTATGTTTGATAGTAGATGAAGGAGGAATGCACGTTTAATATCACAATTTAGTATAGATTAGGTTCATTTGTACTTCGCACCCTACAAAATAATTATTACTAGTGTAATGTTGGAATGCATTTTTGATTTTTTGACCAAGTTAGAATATTTGCACTATTGAGTAAGGTAATAAAGACAATGTGTTATTATTATTATTATTATTATTATTATTATTATTATTATTATTATTATTATTATTATTTATTAACAGATGTAAACTAAATCTGTATTTGATATGCTTTATTGTATATATCTGAATATAGCAAAATAATTACCCAGTGCTCTCTTTTTTTTTTACTGTGCAGCTAATGGTACTGTAGCTTTAATTATAAGCCCCGTGCGTACTGTGACGTTGCTACTTATCAGAGTTAGTTGATGTCTTTGTTCTAGTTAGAGTGTGAAGTAATGGGTGAAGTGAACAGCACTACCACAAGTTATTAGTAGCACATATCATTTAGTTATGTAGCACAGTTTATGTGGGAGAACTGAGACAACAAGCAGTGTAAGGGTTGAAGAGCATAGACAGCAGCGCTTTACCGGGCAAACTTAAACTCTGGTGCTTTCAGTTTGGTTTACTGTCAAGACTTCTGTGGCCACTCACTGTGTATGAGGTTTCCTTGACAACAGCAGAGAAGCTGTAATCTGCAGCTGCAGCTGCCAGTCTCAACTCTAACCGAGGAGTTTAAGTGCGCTAAGGTCCGATTGGAAATTACATTGGTAGAGTCACACGATGAATGTGTGAGGGAGGCAGCACCTGTGTTGAAAACTGGAAGAAAGTGGGCGGCAAAGGAAGCTGTGGAAGATGCAAAGGCTGCCCTTCGTATCAGTGATATCATGGGGCAAGTACAGCATGTAAGAGAAGGCCTTGATCTCAGTTCAGCTCCTCCTACATGGCACAAAGCAGCCCCAGCTCAACAGAGGAAGCTGGTAGTCAATGAGGTGCAAAAGCAGGAGGAGAGGATGAGGTGCGTAAAGGCAGTTTCCAAGGCAAAGCAGGGAGAATGGACAAGATGGGAGAGTGTCGAACAACGCAAGATCGGCTGGCGAGATCTATGGACAATGGAGCAGAGCAGGATCAGTTTCCTCATCAGGTCAATGTATGATGTTCTCCCATCACCACAGAATCTTAATCTATGGGTAGGAGAGGATCCATGGTGTCCTTTGTGTTCATCGCCAACTACATTAAGACACATTTTGACAGGATGTAAGGTGGGTCTTAGCCAAGGACGGTTTACTTGGCGTCATGTCCAGGTGCTGCGATGTTTGGCCTTAGCATTGGAAGACAAGTACAGCATGACCAACAGGTTGCCACCAATGCCAGCAATATATGACACATGAAGAACAACATTCCTCCGTCCCAGATTTTTGATAGTTGGAGAGGGAGAAATGGCTGTGTTTTCTATGGAGATTGCAAGGAGAAACTGACTGCAACCTCTGTTGAGCACCGAGGAGCAGATTTTCAGTCTTGTTTGAGTTGAGCTTCAGAAAGTTACTTAACATCCATTATTTGACTTCACACAGGCAGTCGCCAAGGAATCAAGGCAGGTGGGCCATGGGTCCAAACAACAAGTAGTAGGGTGCATCTTCTGTATTTCTTCCACTACTACTGACAAGGTAGGGACACAAAAGACAGTTAGTGGAGATCCAATAAAGGCAGGGACAGTTGGACTAATGGTCTAGAAGGGGGTAGAGTGGTGCAAATAGTAGTTATTTTATAACTAAAACATTTCTGACGTAGTTTGTGAGACGGGACAAGAACCGAGTGAGTACTAGGGTTCTTATTAAGGATCCCATCAATTGTCTTAAATAAAGTGGCTGGCTGATTTTTCCCCACTTCTAATTATATTTGAGAAGTAGGAAGCCCGTTCTGTAGCAAGAGCTGAATGATAGTGGGCAATATGCTACTTCCAGATGTCAAAATGGATATTAAGATGAGAGTCCCTATACTGACGCTCAAGCCTGCACCCTTCAGTTTTTAAAGCTCTCAGTTCATCAGTATACCAAGGGGACCTGTGGGCTGGGGTGATGTTACGTGAGTGCAAAGGGGCTACCTTGTCGATAATACTAGACAGAGTAGTGATATACTGTTTGACATAAGTGTCAGCTGAACATGGGGGCAATGTGGAAATCTCAGATACGGTTACCAACTCAGAGAGCCTAGCTGGCTCAAGCAGTTAGTTGGGTCTAGAGCTAAATGAATGCTGTCTCGGTAGTGAAAAATCGTCAGGCACTTCAAAAGAGACCAGAGAGTGATCAGAAAATGGAAAATAATCAAAACACAAATCAGATAGTGTGACATTGAGAGAACAAACAAAGTCCAGGGTGTGACCTTTATTATGTGTCGGTTGCGAGACGTGTTGGAGAAACCCAGAAGAATCCAGTGTAGTGGAAAAGGAGCTAGTCAGAGGGTTGGATGGAATGTGGATATTAAAATCACCAAGGACTAATATCCTGCATGATTCACAGACCCACTCAGACATTACCCGAAAATTCTGATAAAAAATCTGAAGTACTGTTGGGTGGCCAACAGATAAAAATAATTATAATCAATGAGGGAAGAGAAATGTGGAAAACAGTGTGTTCAAAAGTACTATAGGTTTTTCCCTTTAAAACTGTAATAGGGAGGAAAGAGTGATAAAGAACAGCCAAACCACCACCCCTACCCATGGAACGAGCTTGTTTGAAGAATGTATATCCTGGTGGGTATCTCTGACAAACAGATGGTATTGTCTTCACGCAGCCATGTTTCCATAAGGCAAAGAACTTTAATGCTCTTATCAGAAATTAAATCATTTACCAGCAAACACTTGCTGGAAATAGACGTCACATTAAATAGGGCTACCCGGGTGGAGGATAGATTATTGTTCCCTGAAGAATTAGTCCAGGGGCGGGGGTTACTAACGAAATGGCATTTAGATTAGCAAGGCAAAATATATTGTGTGGCCTTTTATTTGGTTTCCTCCTAGAGGTAATAATCACCTCACAGTAGGTTAAACGACTGCCGTGTAGCTGACGGCACACATTTCGGAGGACAGCGTGTGTTCATCTTCGCCGCTCCCAAGTCAGGGCAAGGGTGGTAGCGGTGAGCTGAGCCTAAACTACAATTGGATATTTCAAATTGGGAGAAAAAACTGAGTAAAATAAAAAAAAAAGAAAACCTGCACGCGGGGTGTTAACTCCAACCTCAATCTCCTGCCTGTCAATCAGCAGTGAATAAGCATGCACACGCCAGCACATCGCTCAGTATTTATTATTTACAAGCAAAACACACACAGCCACTCACACACAATACCAGCAATGGTAAGGTACGGAGGGTATATGGCCAATTGTACAAAAAAGGGAAAACAAAATACATTCAAACTATAAAGCAACTGTGCCGTGAAAACGGCGTATGCTGCTCCTCAGAAAAATTTTATTTAAAGAAATACACATATATAATCCCCATGTTGTTCCCACACATAAATCAAAATAACAGCACTTATTAACATGCTAATGAACGTGAAAAAAATATCTCAGTTATTGTAGTGGTGGGGCAACCTCAACAAACATGGACTGTGTCATGGAATGGAGATCATCTGTTTCGCCCGCCGACTTGAGCCAACCTGTCTCTGCCAGAGTCTGTGTGTGTGTGAGTGAGAATGCAGTGACATCACTGACAGAGTGGATCTCGATGGGCCAATGGGTGATGAGCGGACTGAGACAGCACCTCTAAAGTGCAGAGCAAGAGAGAGGGAGAGAATGCGACTTATTAAATAATTCAGTTTGTGTTTGGAGTTGTAAAAAATAAACAGCAGTTCTAACTGTTTTTAACTGCACATCGTGTCCGTGTCATCAATACCCACCAGCGCTCCTGTGAATAGCAGACGGCTGTTTCAATATTATTATACAATAATATTTTTTTTTACTCGACTGCTGTACATTTTAGTAAAAAATAATTAATTTTAAGCAGTTGTAAATTTTCAGAAGATATCATTTTAGCAAAGTATAGATAACATAACAAACATTTTCTATAAAAAAAATATATATATATATATATTTTATAAATTATTATCCTGATTTTATTTTAGCATAGAGGCGATTGCATAATAGCTCAAAATAAAGGCTTACACTTGTATATACATAAATATAATTGACATTTGTTGAAAATTACAGACTGCAAGCACCAGCCAAAAAGGGAAGCTGCTCCAGATTTCCTATAGTAGCTCATTCTAATTTCCTAAAGAAGTGGTATGTTGGGGGCTCCCGAGTGGCGCATCCAGTAAAGGCGATCCGTGCGGAGTGCAGGATGTGCCCTATAACCTGGAGATCGCAGGTTCGAATCCAGGCTATGTCACAGCCGACCGTGACCGGGAGTTCCTAGGGGGCAGCGCACAATTGGCTGAGCGCTGCCCGGGTAGGGAGGGCTTAGGTCGGCAGGGGAATCCATGGCTCACCGCGCATCAGCGACCCCTGTGGCCGATAGAGCGCCTGTGGCTCTGCAGTGGAGCCGCCAGAACTGTGTTGTCCTCCGGCACTATAGGTCTGGTGGCATTGCTGTGGATCTGCAGTGCGAAAAATGACGGCTTGGCAGGAGCACGTTTTGGAGGACACGTGTTCCAGCCTCCGTTTCCCGAGTCGGCGGGGAGGTTGCAAGCGGTGAGCCGAGGATACAGATAATAATTGGGCATTCTAAATTGGGGTGAAAACCGGGGTAAAATAATTGGCGATGACTAAATTAAAAAAAAAAAATTAGGTTAAAGAAAAACAAAGATACTCACTCAATGGGAAGAATGTAAGCGCTGATGTTCCGTAACCAGAGAATTGAAGTCAGGCATCATCTCTGTTGTTGCAATGCGGAGTACTGCTGCAAGGTGGTCATCGCTCATTGCAGATCTGTGTTCTGATTTATTGAATTTCATCACAGAAAATGTTTGCTTGCATATGTATGCTGATCCAAACAGTACAAGCATCTTCCGGGCATGAGCCTTGATTTTTGGAAAGTTCTTTCATTGGCAGAGGAGTAAAAATTAGGAAGTGGCACTGATTTGAATTGCTCCACAAGCAATGCATCACATTACAGGTCAATAAACTCGAGCTGGAGGTCAAACTTGGCTTTGTCAACATCAAATGAAAAAGGTGAGGAGACCAAAGACAGGTCATTTTCTATCATTCTGAAATCCTCGAATCGGCGAGAAATTTCAGCATGTAAGTCAAGGAAGTATACTTTTTCAGTTTTTCATCACAAACCGTAATCTCCTGCAATGTGGGGAAGTGGGTGAACTGCTTGTTTCCTATCTGACAGGAGAAAAGAAGTAACTTAGTCATAAATGACTTGACACTGCAATACAAATCATGAGCAAAAAGCCTTTTCCCTTGCAGTCTTGAATTCAGTTCGTTCACGTGGCCCATGATATCAACGGCAATCTGATGTGGTGTGATACACAATATCCGTGTGCTCGGTTTGAGATTCCTCAAGCAAAGTTACAAATTGCCTGTGGTTTAATCGTCTCGCTCGAATGTAGTTGACAACTTTCGTAACTGTGTCCACATTTCCTAGTTTTAGAACACATTACAGAGGGCCTCTTGGTGAATAATGCAGTGTAGAAAAACAATATTCTGTTCTGGATTTGTTTCTTGGACTTGGACTTTAATTCTTTTCAGCAAGCCAACATGTTTGCCTGCCAGATTTGGGCTTCCATCGGTGGTCATACTTCCCCAATTTTTTCCACTCAACTCCTAATTTTGAGATGCACTGATTTAGTGCCTCCAATAAATCTTTTCCCGTTGTCGTGCCTTTCATTGACTGCATTGATGCCAATTCTTCTGTGAGCTCAAAGTTTTCGGTGATACCTCGAATGAAAATTATCATCTGGGCCGTGTCTTTCAAATCACAACTTTCATCGAGCGCCATTGCAAAATGTGAGAAATTGTTTACTTTTCAACTGCAAGTGCAGGTTCTCTAAGATATCCTCAACACGTCTCACAATGGTTTGCCTTGACAAAATGATGTTCTCTAACTGCTTTTTCTTCTCTGGGCACAAAATAGAGGCAGAGTCAACCATACATTCCTTTATAAATTCTCCTTCAGAGAATTGTTTGCTGTTCTTGCTGATTTTGTGTGCATTCATGTAGCTCACTCTCATAATCCCCTCCTGTGTCGCTGATAGCTTTGTGAACATGCTTTGCTCTTTTTACATTCTCACAACCATCTCGTCTGCTTTCTTTGCTTTTTCTTCGGCAGAAAAGTTCATATATGTACGTGCATATTTGCTCTCAAAATGCCAATTCAAATTATATTCTTTGAACACTGCCACATTTTTTTAGCAAATTAAGCATGCAGCTTTTCCACACACGTCAGTAAAAAAATATTTTGAAGTCCATTCTTTGTTGAATATTTGGCACTCATCACCATCTACTTTCCTTTTCTTTGACAAACTCATCTTCGAATTCACACTCACAGTTCCTGAGAGATAACAGCAATTTTTTTTTTTTTTTTTTTTTTTTTTTCTTTTTTTTTATAATTTTAGTCAATTATTTTTACCCCGGTTTTCACCCCAATTTAGCATGCCCAATTATTATCTGTATCCCCGGCTCACCGCTCGCAACCCCCCCGCCGACTCAGGAAACGGAGGCTGAAACACGCGTCCTCCGAAACGTGCTCCTTCCAAGCCGTCATTTTTCGCACTGCAGATCCACAGCAATGCTACCAGACCTATAGTGCCGGAGGACAACACAGATCTGGCGGCTCTGCTGCAGAGCCACAGGCGCCCTATCGGCCACAGGGGTCGCTGATGCGCGGTGAGCCGTGGATTCCCCTGCCGACCTAAGCCCTCCCTACCCGGGCAGCGCTCAGCCAATTGTGCGCCGCCCACTAGGAACTCTCGGTCACGGTCAGCTGTGACATAGCCTGGATTCGAACCAGCGATCTCCAGGCTATAGGGCACATCCTGCGAGGAGCGCCTTTACTGGATGCGCCACTCGGGAGCCGAGATAACAGCAATTAGCAAATTGGTGCTTAAAAAACATGGCACTGTTACCATGGCAGTACCAACCTATCAGTCTTTACACCACTACGCTAAACCATGGCTTGCGTAGTGATATAGTCACGTCAGGTGCGACGAGCCAGAGCAAGGCACAAATCCTACACAAATACCCGAGAGAGACATGTTTTTTTCTCCTGTCTGCCATGGTGACATATTATTATATATTCCTTTTGTTAGACACAGTGCGGTTATTTTATATATATATATACTGTATATATATTTTTTTCTTTTGCTAGACACAGCGGTGGGCCACATAGAATCCTTTGGCAGGTCGTATGTGGCCCGCAGGCCGTAATTTGCCCACCGCTGGTATATACAGACTGGAAACTGGAATGCTATATGCATACTTGTTATTGTATTTGTATGATATATTAGCAAAAACCACAATGCTGTGTGTGATTTAGTATCTCGCCTTTCAGAATTACAACAATAATGAACATGAATTACAATTAAATTACCAGGACTAACATCACGCCATGGGGTGGAGGGGAGAGGCTGTATTTGCTTAATAGTCCACTCAACATGTTTTTAGTACAACATCCAACTGTACTTGCAAAATAATAAGAATTAAAAGTTCAACTGTAAATTGTGAAAAACCCACAAAACTAGGGAAATTGGGTTTTTTACACTGCAGCAATTTTAACTGAGACATTTCTACCTAGGCACTGCAGCATAGACAGGGAAAGTGTGGAACCTGCCCACATGTGTAATGGTTGGCCTGCCTCCACTATTGTCAAGTGTACAAATACGTCAATAAAATAATAAAGCAAAAAGCAAAATGTGTGTTAGTTAATATTGCTGTGGTGTAAAATAATTAACACCAATTTCCCTAGTTTTGTGGGTTTGTGACCTCTTTACTTTGATATGACTAACTACAGTATGTATATACTTAATAGCATGAGGTAGGTCATATTCCAGATTGGTAAAAATCATCAAGAACCATGTATGAACACTGAACACATGAAAACCCATAAATTAGTAACTAGTGTCATTGTAAAAAAAAAAAAAAAAAAGAAAAAAAAAAAGTCATTCTTTGGTCATTTATGGATTATGTTATGAATAGTATGGAATAAAACAGAACCCTAAAGCGGGCTGAGCTGTGCTATTGCCTTCAATTTAATTCCATTCCATCTTTTAGGCAATATACTGTGCAGGGTGATTCATTAACATACCATAAAAAATACCATGAATAAAGAACATGTCTGTCTCATTTCAGATTTACATTGTGGTTTTAGGGGGCAACAAACTCGTTACCTAACTCTGTGCATATATTAAAAGCTTTCACTTTTGATCCTTTGCAAAAATGTCAAACCCCAAACCAATTATGGCAGCCTAATCCAGCTACAGGGGTATTTGTAAACCTTATATTTAGAGTCTAATGACAAACAAGTGCATGTATTAACTTTAATGCATAACAATAATCTGTCACTTCCATTTACCTGTTTATTTGTCCTACACTACAGGCCCTAAAGGGCAATAGCTGTGAAAATGTTTTTATGGTTTTCCAAAACTAGCCTTTCTTGTTATTTCACCTTGGGTTGTATCTGAAACACAGGTCAGAGTGCTTTGAAAAGCTTTGTTTGTGCTTTGTTGCAATTATTTATTTTGTTTTGTTCTTACAAGATATCTAAATGCTTTATGTCTCGTGGCTTCTATTTGACCACTCTTGATCCAGGTGTTTTTGAGTTGACATCATTTGGTAGCTCTTTTTCACTTTGTCAGTTAAGTATGACTCATTAGTCCAAGGCCTGGTGGCTTCACAAATCATAACAGGTACAAAGTTTAAAATGTCACGTATGTCAATTCTTTTCAGGCCTTAATTTTCTGTTTCAACAAGAGCCTGTTTCGACGAGTTTAAAATCTTATTGCGCAAGCCACAGATTAGAAAGGGTGTCTCTTTTATTATTAACTCAAATGCACACCTCTTAGACTGCTGGATTGGTTTATATTATCAAAATATGTGTAAGTCGAGTTTCTCTCAAATTAGGCCCCTGATGGGACTGACAATCTGCTGAGTGTGGCAGTGTGAGGATTGAATTGCAGCAATAGATTCTTCTCGTTCATCATATTGTTGAACAAAGTGGTTTATAGAGTCATTAAATTAAGACGTTATGACTGAATGGTGGGATTTTATCATGAGTTGTGCCCACTCTAGTGACAGGTACCATATTATGTCATGTTACATCTTTCTTTCTTTCTTTCGTTCTTTCTTTCAACAATGTTGTCCTTACGATATTTACATGATCCTTGTACCCACCATTCTGTGTCTTTGGTCATTTGGCTGATCTGCTGATCTGGTTAGGCATAGAAGAGAACGTTTTTATACCCAGGAATAATAAATCTACTCTTGTGATACAGGTAATGTACTTTATAGGTTTGTATTATTGAGTATATACAAATTTAGCATTCTGTGCTTTTCTCTTTTAACTCTATAACATCTCTATAAAATCGACTTATTTGAGACACTACAATGTTGCTTGCATTTATAATAGAGAACTGCATTAAAGGGCTGTCCTACTGCCAAAATAAAGGCCAAAAATAACAAAAATGACAAATTTAAAGACTGCAGCTGACAGCTCGGGGAACATTTTTAACATCGCAAATGGTACATTTGTTTGGCTTTAAAAAGATTAGGAAAATATGTATTTTATAAATGCTGCTTTCTTAGCCCACACGTATTTGTACTTTAATTCATCATGATAATCTTATACTGTACATGTTATTTAGATCTAGAGCCACTTTGTGAATGTGGATTTGCATTACTCAACTGATATAACTCAATAATGAACAGTGTGTGGGTTTTCTGAGGGGATATTTTACTGGCAGATTATTTTGACTGGGATTACTGAACCATTTATATCGATTTTTTTTCAAGACTGCCCAATGTTATTGTTCTCAGGAGCATGCTGGGATGCCTTCCGGTGAGCACCATGCTGTTGAGACTAGTAACTATTTCCACTGACCAGTAAGGCTCAAACTAATTAATTATAAACCTTGGTATTGTTATTATATACAAAATAAGTAACATAACGTGCAACACTGGTCAGGCCAGGTAGAAACTTTCTAGGCAGGGTTCTCTAGCTTGGTAACATTTCTTGTTAGGTTTATAACACTGTCCACTACATGGTTAACTCACTGCTGAAAAAACTGCATTGTCTGCAGAAATTCCCTGAACCTTAATCCTAACTGACACAATCTGGAATGTACAGTACACACAAACAGTAATAGAATAGTAGAATTTACAGTTACACTTATAATTCGTGCCAGTAATTCTAATCTAATTATTTTGACCAAAAATACAGTATGAAGTAAACATAATTATTCAGAACAAATTCATATGAAGTAAACTCAGGATTCATTCTACTGGGTTCTAGTTATCCAGTCATATTCATCATAGTGTAACTCAGGAATGACTAATCTCTGTTTTTGTCAGGAGTTTACATTGAAACAGCACATTGTATATCAACAACCAATACATTCATTAAATTCTTAGAACATTAGTAATATAGTATGTTTATATGGTTATTAGAAATACCTATCACATCCTCTAAAAACAGAAAAAACACCTCCTGTAGTTTTTTCAAAAAGGATAACCCGCTGACCATATAAACATGTCATAAATCCAATATGTTGAATATGAACCCATTGATACAACTTGCAAGAAAACCAAAAACTAAAAAGGAATGAACAGAGCAAGGGATGCTAAGTGTAATGAGTGAAACTCAGCACTACTAGCCCTTTAAATGATTTTGTGTGAGAGGTAGTGTAGTTTGACCCTATTAGTTAGCACTCTGAGTGACAATATATATATATATATATATATATATATATATATATATATATATATATATATATATATATATATATATATATACACAGTGTATGTACCTGTACTGTAATTAGTGAAAAGCTCAGGAGAGTAAATAAATAAAAGTAGCTTTTGCGTTAAGGTGAGAGAAAGCAGCTATGGAATTATGGGAATTGGGATATGCATATTTAAACATTACAGAGACATATACACAGTACATTATATTGCAATGTAAGCGTCATGTTTGTTTGCAGCTTGGGTCCTAGTTTTTGGGGTTGATACTGGATCATAACTCCCATTTTGGCATCTAAGTGCTTCTTACAGTATATGATGGTACAATATTTTAACAATGGCATCACTGCTTTTTCTTTATGTTATCTCTATCTCTTTAATATTTGTATGTACTTTTTTTTACATGTGATTCTGTTTATGGGTGTTAAAGTACGGCAAGGCCCCTGTACATGTACTGTAATTATTGTAAATATTTGTTTTAAAAAATAAGTATGTTCATTGTAGACTGCTCAGGATCTTTTAGCCAATCAGAGCGCACATTTCACCTGTAATATGGCAGGGCTACCTGCTATAAAAGAGGAGCGAGAAAGCTGCTATGAGAAGAGATAGTTTAGGAAAAGAACTGGGAGCAGCAGGTTCCCCAAAGTGCACAGCAAGAACTTAAACTGCAATCTCCTGTTTCCTGCCTCTTCTATCCCTGCCGCTAGCTGCCTTGAGCGTTACACTACCCTTCCACAAACATCTAAACTGTTTGCCTCAATAATTTACAGTCAGTTGTACCTAGGGTTGCCACCTGGCCCCATAATTCCGGAACACTGCGAGACAGAACAGGATTTAGAAGTTGCCTTTAAACTGAAGGAAATCAACACGTGAATTGAGTGCTAAACCTTTGCTAAATTGATTCTATTGATTAATTATCTCAAGGCAGCATGACTCTACAATAATAGCTTTTAACAAATGAAATAAATAAATATCATTGTCAATATTTATTTATTCTATTAATAGTTTTAGGGCTATATATTACTAATTATCAGGGTATAAATAGCAACTTTTAAATATTGATAACTGAAATACTAATTTTGCAAAATAAAAAACGTATCTTTAATACACTTACAGACATGTTTATTCAAGATGCTTTTTTATTTTGTAAGATTTGTATTGTCACAATGATTCAGATAATTAAGAAGCAGTATAAATTAAGCAAGTGTTTAGTGCTCAGTTCACATGTCTATTTTTTTCAGTTTAAGGGCAAGTTAAAAACCCTGTCCCATCCCAAAGTGTTCCGGAATTATGGGACCAGGTGGCAACCCTAGTTGTACCAGGCAATAGTCGCCAATATCAGGTGTTACATAATGATTTATACCTGCATATAGCAAGAGACAAAAAGAGTAATATAGTTCAGGCTTTTACTGCCCATGATAAAACTGCCTAATCTCCTGTGACAATTTTAAAGCATCAATAGGTTAAACATAGAATTTGCCATGTAAAATATCCGTGTGCCTCCCTTTGAAATATTGTCTAGATTTCTTAAAATGTATGTCTGACCTGAGCTTCTGTTGTGTCATGTCTTGCACATTGTTTTGAATGGTCTCAGTAGCTTTGCTTAAATCTGTTTATCAGTATGTTCTTTGTTTTTTTCCCCCAAGAACATCCCACTTCTGCACTTCTAGAATTACTAAGGCGCTGAGGCATATGCGGCACATTAGATTGTAACTGTATTGGCATTAAATCTCACAGTCACTAACTGCCTTGAGGCCTATTGTCTTGAGGCCCTGTAAATGTGATCTGTTCCACCATGTGAGCGGGGTTTAACCAGATTTGGCTAACCTAAAGCTCATTTGATTTTCTCTGTGCAAAAGACTGCATTGTTTACAACATACATTTCTGTACCTCGCATGCGTTGTCTTTTTTTAAAAAGGTTTGTCTAGTTGAGGTATTGTTAGAAGAGCAATGGAGGATTAACCCCTTTTCTTTATTTAAAAAAAATAATAATTTAGTAGTTGCCAATTGATTTTACCCTGTTTTTCTCCCGCTTTGAAATATCCAGCTCACCGCTACCACCCCTGCGCTGACGCGTGAGCAACGAAGACAAGCACACGCTGTCCTCTGAAACGTGTGCCATCAGCTGGCGGCATTACTGTGTGCTACTACTTGGGATTGCTGCCTTTAAGAAAAAAAAGTGTATCCTGGCTGCCAGCCTCACAATGCTAAGGAGGTATTTCAAAGAAAATGGCTAACTGTACTTTGACATTTACTCTTGCTAACACTGAAGCGTTTAAAAACAATAAGTCATTTTCAGCACATTTAAAATAGGAATAAAATAAGAATACCTTATGTAGGCTAAGAAATGGTGGAGCCCTTCGATTATTAATGTATAATCACCTTCTTGTGTCAAAGCTCTGAAGATCCATGCACTTATTTGAAACTCTGACTATGTACCAAATGCCAGGAAAAGTGAATATAACTTCCCATAATGTTCTCCGCCAAGGCAGGTCTGGGTCAGTCCCAGCAGTCAAGTATGGGGCAGATCTGATTGGCCCTGACAGACTTTGATGAGTAATTGTTCTAATCACTCTGGTATTCGGCTGCCTTGGCCTGAGCAGAATGATGTGGTAACCAGCTTCAGTGTCTTACCTCCCACTGTGTGCCATCAAACCTATCATTTCAATAAAGCCTCCTACTGGTATGAGATCGGAAAAGGTATAATATTCTGTCAAATCCACTCATAGGTACTGGAGGTTGTATCTGTTTAATTATATGTGGGTTGTCAGCGCTGGTACAGAAAGCAAAGTTCCCTGGAGAAGTTTGTAAATAGTTAGCCACATTTCAAGAAATGTAAGACAAATATGACAGCATAGCTTTTTATTTCAGTTTTCCACAGACATCTGAAAAGGTATGCACCAGCTATGAGACAGTTGAGGTTTATCTAGTTAATTCTAGCATTAGCTGACAAAAATTGCTGGATTGTTCAGTGAAGCGCACAGTTTTTTCCGCCTCCTCAAGTAATTGGTAGCCTTGCCATTCCTCAAAAAAATATTACCAGAGATCCCTCCATGACACACACATTGTTTGATAAGCCAGATATTAACATGTATGCAATATCATGCAGCCCGACAAGGCATGTATATTTATTTAATTTGTTTTGTTTTTACTATAGTAGATGTTGGAATTAAAATACAGTACAGCTCAATAACAACCAGCTCACCACAAATAACAATTTGCCAGTTCCCTACAAGTGGGAGAAAATCTGATTTCCCTTAGCTCTTTATTAGGACCATTTCACTCAGTGAGATGGTAGCATTTCACTTGAGTTATCGTAGGTCAATAATTTAAAATAAATAAATACTAAAATAATGTTAGTACTTTTAGAGACTATAACCAGACAATGTCCCTTCTATACTACCGGTAATTCCTCGCGCCAACTGCCAGTGACTCTCTATACAGCACGGATAGTTTACGTGTTTTCAGGGTATCGGCACAGCAAAAGTAAATCAGCCAAAAGCACCATTTCACTTTTAATTTGTAGTTCCCAACACTCTTACATGAAATGTAGAAAAAAGTAACTACCTGTCATACAGTAAGAGAAATAAGTTGCCAAATGAAGGTAAAAATGTCCATCTCCTCCTCCTCCTTTTTCTCCAGACGTATTTTTTTACAGATTTTTGCAGACCCCAGGCACATTTATCCATGCATATGTATATTACAGGACATCCGAGTTTAATAACAATTACTGGGGAACGCACTTATTTTACGTCTGTATCATGTATATTAAACAATTTATTGACATTTTAAAATGGACTAGTCGCATGCATCGCAGGCAAAAGAAAAATAATTAAAAAAATTGAAGACCCCAGGCACTTTTATCCACGCATATGTATGTTACAGGACGTCCGATTTTAATGACAATTAACTTGTTTTGTCAACATGTAAATACACTAGGGAATGCACTTATTGTGACGTCTATATCATTTATAGTAAATGATTTATTTCTGTTTTAAAAATGGAACATTTGCCTGAAAAAAATATTTCTTTAAATCAAAAAGGTCCGGTATATGTGGGTTTTGAACCTACAACCTTCAGTTTGCAAGCGTGTTGTGTTAACTGTCGGTCAGGAGACCACCTTCCCCTGCAGCACTTTCACTGCAGGAAATTCGGTGGCCGGAGCCCCAGAAGAGGGAGCTGCCAGCTACAGAGAGTGAGGGGGGAGGTCAGGAGACCACCCCCACAGGCCGCCAGGCGGCCGCAAGATTGCCTTGGCCTGTGCATGGTCAGTCAGCCATGGGCCCATTGAAGCCTCCCTTCCTGGCCCAAGACTTTGACCTGGACTACTGGGTTTTTAATTGGGGAGGTGGCCTTTAAGGCCATGGGGGGGGGGGGGGGGGGGCATGTGTGGTGGAGTGTCCCGCCCCTATATATTTGTGCACTGTATTATTATTATTTGTATTATTATTGTTTACGGCGCAGACGAAAGCCGCTGCCATTATTTGTTATTGTTTTATAATCAAAAACACAAAGCCTTGTGAGGATGTGTGGCTGACCAGCTACTGATTATTTAACTAGCTGACAGTCACACGTCCTTATTAAACTCGTGTAGACTATGGCCGAAGGGTAATAAGATAATTAATAACTAGTTAACCCCTCGGCCAGAATATAAAAGCCTGCAGCTGTCTTTGTTCAGGGTGAAGAGAGTTCGAGAGGGCTAAGAGGAGGAGTGTAAACAATACTGTGAGTATAAGAAAGACGATTGCTACCAACTGAGACCTTTAGGTACTCGTTCTAGTTTAAAGATTACTTGTTTTGTTCTGTTTGTTTGGCCAACGTGCCCTTTTGTTTTGTGTTTGTTTAAATCTTTTGTTTTTATTATTATTTAATAAACGAGCTGAGCGCTGTAGCGCTTCAGTTTTGCCCCGCCAGTCCTTGTATTGAATCTGTGTTTGTGGTCTGACGTCACCCCTGCAAAGCAATCCTGTTCACAGGGGAGAATGTGTGTTGCTGTTTACGGGGGTTGCAGTGCATTTGAGAACTGAACACCATCTCCCTGAGTTAGGGTTGCCACCAGTCAGGGTTTGACCCGAACGTCTGGGAATTGGCATCTGTGTCAATGTGGCAGGAATTAACAAGCCTGGACGCCCTGATGTCCGGTTTTTAATTGAATTCATAAGAAACACCAACCTTCCTATAATATTTTCTTTGACATACATTAGTTGCTTAAACGATCTCCACTATCTTATTTACAAAAATGTACTGTTTAGTACTGTTACATTCTACTTTGTCCCCAGCATTTGAATAAAGCTGAAGACAACAAACATAACCACGTGATGTAAACAATCTAAGTGAGAGGTTGCAGTCACGTGACACTAGCAGGCTACATACTGTCAGTATTTTGCAACCACAGTATTCTTCTTATATACTCAGTCACAGGAATTAGAAAGATATAATTTATGATGTGCCAGGTACTTGGAATTTGTGACCTCTACTGTGCACCACCAGTGAGCAGCACACTTTGATGCGATTTGACCAAGTTTCTTTTTTTCCTTTTAAGAAAACATACTTCCGGTTATTAAGAAAAAATATATTTTCAATAGTTTGTTACAAAATACAGTACTAATATGAATTATATACAGTATTTCTATGTTGTTTGTATATAAATGTTTAACATCTTTTGTTAAATACTCAGATTTCAAACAATGTATATGACATATTTGGTATAAGAGTATCATAACTTTGTACGGGGATAAAACAAACAAACAAAAAAAAAACTTTTATTCTACAAAGAGTCAATAACTAGAATCTGTATATTTCCGGTAAAATCAGCTTCAGCGAGTGACAGCTAAACGGTTAAGCTAAGGAGACTGTACTAAAAGGACTATGCTGTGCAAAAAGGAGCACAGCGTGAACATTATGTAAGGTACGTGCATAACGTAAGTAGATGGATGCTATTTGCAATTATTGTGCTTTAAATATTGTAGTGCTCTTGGAACTTTTGTACTGTTCAGACCCGTCTGTTTGTTCGTGTGTCATTCTTGTGTATTGTGAGACCACCCACGCCATTGGAGGGGGGGGGGTTGTAAAAGTGTGTATGCGGGGTGGGGGAGATCATTTGGGGATCTAAGTTAGGAGCGTGAGTGTGTGTGTCTGCTGGTGTGTTTGGGGGTAAATAGGGAAACAAGTGTGGGAGGGGTGGTAGTTGAGGCTCCCTGTGACCCCCCCCCCCCCCCTCTTCGTCTTCAGGGGCTGTGGTAGTTTCTGGGGTCAGAGTTTAGTCCGACATGGGAACCGCAGGGGTGCAGCGATTGGGAGGAGGGGATCACGTGGGATGGAGCTATATATACTGGCCTCAGGGGTCCTGGCAGTGTTGACACATAGACCTGATCAGCTTCTGGATAGACTACTGTGGGATGTTCTGCCGCTCTTCCTGTGCAGCTGCCGCCAGCTGGCGAAGGTTGGCTGGTCGCGTTTGCCCCACCGGTTGGCTTGAACAACGCAACAGTCAGCATAATGGTCCTGGGCCGGTGTGGTGACCCTCTGCCTTCCAGGACGTTGCCTGTCCCTCACCGAGCTGGTTTCCTGGTCTCTCTGGACTAGTCTGCTGATTGTTGAAGCAGAATATCTCATTCTCCACGCAACTTCTCTCACAGACAGGCCGCCTTTAATCATGCCGATAGCAACCAGACGATCTTCATTACTCAAGCGGGGCGTGGTCGTATCTTTCACTGTTCTTGTGTGAATTAAAATCATGTCTTTTCGAATGACTATTTATACAGATTCTTAATCAACTCATTTTGGCAATTTAAACTCAATTCAAATAACAAACACTGAGCACCTGTCATTTTTATGAAATCACATGACTTGAGCTCAGTATTTTGTTATCCCAAGGAACAATACTACTCAAACAATCAACAAACCTATCTGCTCACTATTTAAAATGTAACTATTGATGTTAAACTTAGACTGTTGCATTACCATTGTGCATCAGTATATATATATATATATATATATATATATATATATATATATATATATATATATATATATATATGTATATATTAGGCAGGATTTGAGCCCTAATTAGTCATACTTTCACTCCAACTACAAAATTGCTATCCTACACAGATTCACATCTTAACCCTTTCACCAGACTAGGCTACTATTTACATTTACCCAATCCAAACGGCAATACATTGCTTTAATATAAGTTGAAAAATGTTGCTATTCCCGTAATGTGTGTGTGTTATAAAGTAAAAAAAGAAGGGATATCTGAAACAAAAACACATTGGAAATGTGAAAAAATGCCAAGTTTTCAAAAGTGCCCAGCCATTTAAAGTCAAGATATCAAAAACACAAGCCAAGTTTCAAGAAACCATTGGGGCAACCTTGCCCAGCACAAAGCAAATAGGCACAACTGTAAAACCGATGGGGGCCAAGGTTGCCCCAATTGTTTCTTCTAACTTGTATCAAAAACACAAGCTAAGTTAGAAGAAACAATTGGAGCAACCTTGGCCAGCACCAAGCAAATAGGCACAACTGTCAAAGAGGTGGGGGCCAAGGTTGCCCCAATTGTTTATACTAACTTGGCTTGTGTTTTTCATGCATTTGATCTGTGTTTATTGTGCCTGAGTTTATAGTGGAGACAGCGGCAGCTCCTGCGCCTCTCCTCCTAGAGAGCATTTATTATGAATTGTAAGAAAAAAGGCCTTGTTTAATAGGCCTTTGTTGTTTTGAACTAAGCAACAAATACAGTATGTGAAATATACTCATTTATAATAAACATTTACAGGTACAAAATAATTTAACTTATGTCTTGTGTTCTTCTTTGAATTAAATTTTACATGGCGCCACATTTCTGGAAATTAAATGTCTCTACTGTTACTATAGAGTGTGTTGTTTACGTCAGTACTAACAACCGTATGTAAATTACATTACACATTGCAGCTTTTATTTTGTAATTTTTTTCAATTATCTGGAAGATTTTACATTCATCTCCATCTCTGCTGCCTCTACTGCCTCTTCTTTACTGTTTTGTTCTTTGCTTGTTTGATATTTTCCATTTCGCAATTTGAGCAAAATAATTCATAATAAATGCTCTAATTTTCATACAAAATAGCACTTAATAGTACTGTACATGCCACTATGCACCATACTCTATTCGCAAAACAATTGCTTAACCTTCAACATCATACCCAGCTTGAGGTGGCAAAGCCCTCACAATGTGCGCTAATATGCAACAAAAGAAGTCTGTGTATATTTCGCGGCATAGTCTGTGAATGCCTACTTGTGCCACTCTGCAATCAACTTTATGTTGAAGAGAAATGCTCAAGTTTTAAAATGATACCATGCTTGAGGTGGCACATCCAGACTATCTATGTGATTTCCCCCTTAGAACGGAACTGCAAATAAGTAACTAACTTCAGCCTCGAATCGGGCATAAGTAACTAACTTCAGTCCGGTCCTTCTGTAAAGCTCGGAGCCCCCATCCATAACTCGTCTTTTCAGTGTCAGTTTTGGGTTCCACACCTGGGGTAAATTGAATTTCAATTTAAGGTATGATGTTTTTTGTCCTTGAGTAAACTGAATTTCAGTTTTAGGTATGCTGTTACTGTTGTTATTAGATGAATTTGTTGTTAATAGATGAGTTTGCATTATATTATTTACTTTGTTACTTTCACCTCTCATAGAAGACGAGAAGTATCTGGTCTGCAATATTTTGAGCTTATTCTGAGCTTTATTATGAATTCACAACCTTCAAGTGGAGTGCCCGATATGGTTGTACATATTTAGAAAAAGTTTTGTTAACATAAACCCATGTAAAAAATATCAGCCTGTGCCCTTCAGCTAAAGCTACCAGACGGTAGACCAGGTTCGAAGTGTCTAATGTATTCCCATGCCTTGTTCACATTATGTTTAGATTAGTCATATAGTAATTGATCCTTAGGGTAAAAGCTGGTAGAGAGTGCTTTCTGGTTGTGTATATCAGAAAAGGTTTATATTGCAATTATACAGTAACAGCAGTGCATTGGCCTTAAGAAACCCAAGCTGAACCATTAGCTTACAAGAGTATTACCAGCAATGTCAACACAATGTAGCACAACTGTTGAACAGTGGCCTGTATTCGTTGTCTCATATGTGCAGTTTTGAAAGACACATCATTTATGTGCCTTACTTTCAGGTAGTCACCAGCGAAGTTGAAATTGTCCCCACCCCTTCGAAACCTTCTTTTCTGTGATTAAACCGTGCTTTTTAGCCAGTGACATGCTTGGGGCCCCTGATGACACAGCTGAGGTGAAAAGCCTTAGGAAGTGAAACAGTAACCTAGTATCAGCTGTAGTTTTTTATTGAAAAATACAAACATGAGACCTACATAGTGAATGGAGGTGCTCAACAGGTAAGATTTACAGAATTATATCAGGATCTAAAACACAAAACAGTTCAGCCCAGTTACATAAGCAACTAATCCAAACAGTATTATTTATTTCCTACAGTTATTGTTCTCAGTGGGGGGGTTGGATGGTCTCCCATACACTAGATCATGGCCTGCACACACTACTTTGTTCGAAATATGAAACCCCCAAATATTACCTCATCTTCATTTAACCATATAGAAACAATGTCTTCATGTCGTGAAACTTCATAGACAGGTTTGTTTTACATTTTTTCTACGTTTCTTTCTATACTGCAATAAATACAGATATGCTGAAAGGAAGCTGCTGTATAAAGGACTGTTCCTGTAATTCTCTGGGTTGCCCAGGACTTTGATCACCCCCAAAGACTCTTTCAGCCCCCTCTCGATTCCTCTCTTCCTACTTTTTGTCATTGGACAGTCCCAGCACATTTACAGTGCCTTGCATAAGTATTCAACCCCCTTGGACTTTTCCACATTTTGTAGTGTTACAACCTGGAATTAAAATGGATTTAATTGGTATTTTTACCATTTGATTTACACAACATACTTAACACTTTGAAGGTGCAAAATATTTTTATTGTGACACAAAAGTTAATTAAACAAAAAAAGACATTTGTTGGTTGCAGAAGTATTCAGTACTTAGTAGAAGCACCTTTGGTTCAATTACAGCTGTGAGTCTTTTTGGGTAAGTCTCTACCAGCTTTGCACATCTGGATCCTGCAATTTTTGCCCATTCTTCTTGGCAAAATTGCTCCAGCTCCGTCAAGTTGGATGGGGACTGTTGGAGAACAGCAATTTTCAAGTCTTGCCACGGATTCTAAATTGGATTGAGGTCTGGGCTTTGACTGGGCCATTCTAAGACATCCAGGTTCTTGTTTTTAAACCGCTCCAGTGTAGCTTTGGCCGTGTGTTTAGGGTCATTGTCCTGCTGGAAGGTGAACCTCCGCCCCAGTACCAGGTCTCTTGCAGGCTGAAACAGGTTTTCCTCTCGAATTTCCCTGTATTTGGCTCCATCCATCTTGCCCTCAATCCTGACCAGTTTCCCAGTCCCTGACGATGAAAAGCATCACCATAACATGATGCTGCCATGTCACAAAGACGGCCAGAGTGGGTGGTGTCAGACCAGAAGCAGGAAGTAAATAAACAGAGAGATGGGGTTTTGGTGAGGCTGAACGCGTGATCGCGTTCAGCATTTAATAAACAGAACAGAAAATAAAAGGTTGGAACAGACAAAAACACTGGACACGGCACTACACGCCAAAATAAAGAGACAAACAAAACGGACTAACACTAAACAAACGGTGCACGGACAGACAGACAGACACGGTGAGTACAAACAAACTTATCTTTACGTTTTTACTGATTTACTTATTTTAACTCTCCTCTCTCTCTCACCCGTTCTCCTCTTCCGAACACCCAACTACGAGTGACTAAAAATGTGCCTATTTATACTGTTGTGCTGGGATTCAATTACTAATTAATTATTCACTTGAATCCCAGCACGTGAATTAATTCTGTGCAACCCCGTGCTCACATATTACATTTAACCAGCACGTGAAGTGATTTGTGCTCTCCTCGTGCCTAAATACAAATCTACACTTTAAATATACGTGAAACACAGACCCGTTTATATCCCGTGTACCAATCTATACACCAACATTAACACACACACGCACGCAACATACAACACAAATCACACAAATGCACACAGGGGCGGGGCACTTTGCCACATATACCCCCCCTTGTGCGCAGCACACATGGCCTCAACGGCCACCTCCCCCCTTAAAAACCCAGCAGTCCAGAACAAAGTCTCGGGCTGGGAAGGGAGGCTTCAGTGGGCCCTTGGCTGGCAATGCTGTCAGCACCCCTGCCGGTAGTGGCACGGCTGACAGCCTGTTGGTCCCATCCTGCAGCGAAAAAGCTGCGGGGGCAGGTGGTCCCCCGACCTCCCCCTTCTTCGTAGCCGGCAGCTCCCTCCTGTGGGGCTCCGGCCACAAGAACTCCTGCAGCGAAACTGCTGCTGGGGAAAGTGGTCTCCAGACCTCGTCCCCCTTCTTCGTGGCCGGCAGCTCCCCTTTCTGGGGCTCCGGCCACCGTACTCCCTGCGGAGGTACGGGCAGCAGAGGCAGCTCCAGCTCCTCTGCTCCGGGCGGTGGCGGAGGCAGAGGCAGCTCCAGCTCCTCTGCTCCTGGCGGTGGTGGAGGCAGAGGCAGCTCCAGCTCCTCTGCTCCTGGAGGTGGTGGAGGCAGAGGCAGCTCCAGCTCCTCTGCTCCTGGCGGTGGTGGAGGCAGAGGCAGCTCCAGCTCCTCTGCTCCTGGAGGTGGTGGAGGCAGAGGCAGCTCCAGCTCCTCTGCTCCTGGCGGTGGTGGAGGCAGAGGCAGCTCCAGCTCCTCTGCTCCTGGCGGTGGTGGAGGCAGAGGCAGCTCCTGCTCCTCTGCTCCTAGTGGAGGAAGCGGTGGAGGTGGCGGAGGCAGAGGCAGCTCCTGCTCCTCTGCTCCTGGTGGTGGTGGAGGCAGAGGCAGCTCCTGCTCCTCTGCTCCTAGTGGAGGAAGCGGTGGAGGTGGCGGAGGCAGAGGCAGCTCCTCTGCTCCTGGCGGCGCTGGCTCCCTCCGCTGTGGCGGCTGGGCTGGTGCGCGCCGTGCTGCCTTCAGCAGCATGAATAGAGGCTGCTGGGGGACACCAGCCTCCTGCCCCTCTCCCCCCCAAAAATTTCCAGGGGGTTGGGCCTGTAACTCCTCCCCTTCCGGCCCTTGGGGCTGAACCAGCAGGCATTTTCCCTCTGCTGGTGGCTTGGGTCCCAGGGCTGTGGAAGCCCCGACTTGCCTCCCTTTGGGCTGTGGACGCACCGACTCCTCCCTTTTGGGCTGTGGACGCACCGACTCCTCCCTTTTGGGCTGTGGACGCACCGACTCCTCCCTTTTGGGCTGTGGACGCACCGACTCCCCCCTCTTGGGCTGTGGACGTTCGGGCTCCCCCCACTCAGGCGTAGGACGTTCGGGCTCCTCCCACTCAGGCGTAGGACGTTCGGGCTCCTCCCACTCAGGCGTAGGACGTTCGGGCTCCTCCCACTCAGGCGTAGGACGTTCGGGCTCCTCCCACTCAGGCGTAGGACGTTCAGGCTCCTCCCATTTGGGCTGTGGACGCTCAGGCTCCTCCCGCTTGGTCTGTGGACGCTCAGGCTCCTCCCCATAGCTGCGGAAGGGACAGTGGGCGAACAGGTGATCCTGGTCGCAGAGGAGGCACCCCGGCGATGGCTTGTTACATCGCCGTGGATGCCTGGCCCTTAGGCGGCACTCCTCCTCCCTGTCCTTCACCTCTTTATCCGGTTCCTCCTCCTCCTCACCTTGGAAGGGGCAGATCGCCACCGTGTGTCCGTAGACTCCACAGGCCATGCACCAGCCTTGGTCCTCGAGGCCCCCGAGGAGGTCCTCCAGGTCCCGGCAGCCGTCTCTCCAGCCTTCCATTTTCACTTTTTTTTTTTTTGAAACCAGTCCTGTGGTTTTTTTTTTTTTTTTTTTTTTTTTTTTTTTAAACACAAAACCCCCTCTCCTGGTCTGACGCTTGGAGGCGCTGTTATCCCACGATGACACCACGCGTGACAAAGATGGCTGCAGGGAGGAACTCAGACCAGAGAGAAACACACAGACAGAGACGGTGGTGATGCTGAGCTGAGTGCAATGGCTGCACTCAGCGTTTATTAACAAAATAAAAAGGTTTACCAAACAGAACACAAAACAGGACACGGCACTACACGCCAAAATAAAGAGACAAACAAAACGGACTAACACTAAACAAACGGTGCACGGACAGACAGACAGACACGGTGAGTACAAACAAACTTATCTTTACGTTTTTACTGATTTACTTATTTTAACTCTCCTCTCTCTCTCACCCGTTCTCCTCTTCCGAACACCCAACTACGAGTGACTAAAAATGTGCCTATTTATACTGTTGTGCTGGGATTCAATTACTAATTAATTATTCACTTGAATCCCAGCACGTGAATTAATTCTGTGCAACCCCGTGCTCACATATTACATTTAACCAGCACGTGAAGTGATTTGTGCTCTCCTCGTGCCTAAATACAAATCTACACTTTAAATATACGTGAAACACAGACCCGTTTATATCCCGTGTACCAATCTATACACCAACATTAACACACACACGCACGCAACATACAACACAAATCACACAAATGCACACAGGGGCGGGGCACTTTGCCACATGCCACCACCATGCTTCACCGTGGGGATGGTGTTCTCAGGGTGATGAGCAGTGTTGCCTTTGCGCCACACATAGCATTTTGCGCTAAGGCCAGAAAGTTCAATTTTGGTTTCAGAGAACCTTTTTCCACGTTTGCTTTTCCACATGCCTTTTGGCAAAATCCAAACGGGATTTGATATGGGTTTTTTTCAGCAATGGCTTTCTTCTTGCAACTATTCCATAAAGCCCAGCTTTGTGGAGCGTCTGGGTTATAGTTGTCCCATGGACCGTTTCTCCCATCTCAGCTGTGGATCTCTCCAGTTCCTTCAGAGTTACCATTGGCCTCTTGGTTGCTTCTCTGACTAATGCCCTCCTTACCTGGTCACTGAGTTTTGGTGGACGGCCTTCTCTAGGCAGAGTCACGGTTGTGCCATATTCTTTCCATTTTTTAATAATGGATTTAACGGTGCTCCGGGGGATGTTCAAAGTTTGGGATCTTTTTTTATAACCCAACCCTGTTTGGTGCTTCTCCAGAACTTTATCCCAGACTTGTTTTGATAGCTCCTTGGTCTTCAAGATGCTGTTTGTTTAGATATGCTCTCTAACAATCTCTGGGGCCAGAAACAGGTGTATTTAATCTGAGATCATGTGACACTTTAAATGCACATAGGTGGACTCCAGTCAACTAATTATGTGACTTCTGAAGGCAATTGGTTGCACCAGAGCTTATTTAGGGGTGTCACAGCAAAGGGAGTGAATATTTATGCAATCAAGACTTTTCAGTTTTTTATTTGTAAATAATTTTGAAAAATATGTAGATTTTTTTCCCCACTTTGACATTATGGACTATTTTGTGTAGATCAGTGACAAAAAATCCTAATTAAATCCATCAATTCCAGGTTGTAACACTACAAAATGTGGAAAAGTCCAAGGGGGGGTGAATACTTATGCAAGGCACTGTAACTCAAAAAGCAAGAGAGCCTAAATCAGGACTAAACAGTTAATGAATGCATACTGCACTGCCTGGAATGACAGTTTTTAAATAGGCTGTGTCATGAAATATTCTGGGTTGTTTGTTACCACAGCTCTCTGTCCTTTTAAATATTCATATGGTTTTTACAACATAGCATGAAGGAGAACGTGAGCTCAATTGAATTACAGCTGCATTTACAAGTGTTACATCTGGTCATAGAAAATCAAACCTGTTTATAAACATCAATAAAACTAGTTTTAAAAAGGGTAACAAGATTGCAAACTCTCACTTCCATGCTGGAGAAACAGGAGCCTGTTTAATGTAGTCTGGGGGTATCACAGAGGGAATATCTGCTGCCTGTGACCAGCGTAACAAGGTTTTATTCCTTTTTAATGGGCTCTGGACTGAAGTCCCATTGGAGAGTTCGGTTGACAATCTGACAAAGTTATCTCAAGATAAATAGGTTATAAACCATAAACTTGACTTCAATGTCCACGTTTACTGGCAATAGCAAGAAGATTTGCCCAAAGGCGTCAAGCACAGCTTAGGTCCCCACAGGTAAATTTACTTTGTATCTGTATTCACTGGATCTGATATCATTATTAAAAGTGAGGCTCTGAGGAGACTGAAATACACCTTCTGCCACAAACGAAATCTCCCTAAATTACTGCATTAAAATAATCATAGTATACATGTTGCAAGGCTTCCTCAAATTTGTAATGATGTTCAAGACTAATTGTATAATTATGTTGAATACAAGCCAATTAAAACAACAACAACAACAACAATAATATTTGGTTTGAATCAGGTTGGTTTGAATCTATAAAATGAACAGGGGTATATAAATTACAAAAGACTAGCATAGAAATTATTTTTCACATTTAAACTACATTTTTGGAATCTACTATAACTACTGTGTTATTTCACCAGGATTATAAATTATTTGAAAACAAGACAGGTCATCTTTTGTAGATGCAATCTATACTGGAAATTTAGCTCACTGTACTTCTTGAGAGAAATTAAGGATAACTGCAACGGAAAAGAAAGCAGACTCATTCAAATACTGCAGTGGTAATATAGAAGTCTAGAAAAGTTTAGAAAATTTAGAAAATCAAGGTGAAAGTGTGGTAAAGCACAGTAAATGTGTAGTACAAGCATGGGAAAAGCATTGTGCACATTTATCGTGATATTGACTTTAATTTATTAACTAAATCATTATCTTTTTTCAGTTAAAAATAATGGCCACAAATTCATAGGAAATCCAAAGCATTAGCTACTATTCCTGTGGTGTTCCACATGAATTCGGTATGAATTTGTGCCCACTTTTTACAATTATCTTAAGGACTACAAAAATCATTACAGCAATAACATTTTTATTCAGATGCTACGCCAGTGCAATCCTATTGAAATCATAATGATTTGCAGCCATTATATTAAAGTGTTACTGCTTTTTTTTTATCAAAGGCAAACAAACACAAAAAGCCGTCTTCAAAATGAAGGCAGCATCATAAAAAACACAGATTTTGCTGAAATTAAATATTGTACATTTTATATCATATACATTTGTTGATGTTATTGACAATAAAAGTGACATTATGCTACGGTCCATATGCAACTGAACCTTTAAATATGAAAATTGGGGTGTCTGTTTAAATCTGTGGTGGATCTGGGGACTTTAGAATCAAACTGGCTGATTGAACGGGTAAGGTTTAGCCTCGACCATTATTGTACAGAAAATGTACTGAAATGGATGTAGATTAGGAACAGCATTGACAGCTTAATTGACCGTTGCAATCTTATAGCTAGATAAAAACATGTTCAGTTGCATTCTTTAATAAATCATTTGTTTATTTATTTATTTATTTATTTATTTATTTATTTATTTAGTTGTGTTTTTTCTTGGGAGGGGGTATGAAATGTTATTAAATTAATGTTGTTTAATCATATAAACTGAAATATGAAATTGTTTTTTATTCATTTGTTAATTTGATTTCATTTAAATTGTCACTGTAGATTTGCAGGGATTTAGACTTTATTTTGCTTAAACCATCTGCCTCAAAATTATTAACAACTTCAATTTCTAAACTTACACATTTTTGGGATATTCTATATATTCAGACTTTATAGAGAATGTTTTTTTTTTTTTTTTCTTTTGCCTGTGCTAAAAAAACACGAGATGATCTTAAACGAAGCAGCTTTTTATAGAAAGTACCACAGTGCCCCCATCTGGTTAAAAAACAAAAACCAAAACAAAAACCATAGCACATCTTTGAAAGTTGAGTCAGTTCAAACTCATAACTACTGTACATGGCAAGACCTGTTTTTAACTACTTTCATACAAAAACATTTGTAGTAAGACCCCCCTCCACCTCACTAGTTAATAAATATGCTGGCTGCATTTTAAAAGATTCTTACTGATAAACAAGCATGTTGTAAAGCAAGCAGGTGCAAGACAAGCCAAAACCTTGAACAACTAAGGCATTGTTATTAGGTAAAAGAGAAGATACAGAAAGACCTGTGAAATGTGAGAAATGTCTGAAATGTGACATTTATTACTCTATTGGTAAAACCAAACTGAAAGTTAAGTAGTTAAGGAAAGCTTGTTTTATGTATCTTAGAGTAAACTAGATCCGCCATATTTATATTAAATAACACAGGCACAGCTTACAGTAAAAGGCACATACTGTAAATGATGGCACTACAATTTAGAAATATGTATTTACAGTAGAAATTTGCAGAGGGCTAATCACTGTATTGAATTATTTTCTTTGGGTCTGTGACAAAAATCCTTATAAAATCCATGAGGGCCATTTATATAAAATATATTAAGAAGAAAATTGAAGTTGAAAATAGTGCACAATTGCATTGTTTTATAGAAGGAACTGTCGATAATAACAAGAAAACCTGTTTTACGTATAAAAAATAAAAGGTCTATTGCGGTAAAATTAAACCCAAAACATTCTCCTATACAGTACAATGTGGATTAAAAGAAAGCACAGCCAGTAAACTAAAATTACTCATTCCACACATTCATCAGGATATTATGTGTGGCATGGGTTAACAAAACATTTGTATGTAAAGTTTGACAGAATAAAATGAGCACCTCTTTAAGAATCAGTGCAATTGTTTCCACAGCCCTGCCCCCTCTCGGTAAGTACAGGTTCTGTCTATGAAATGTCCTGTAGCACAGACTGTTTGTAGGCCTTATGTAATATTAAAATTAAGAGTTAACAGGGTGCATGCTTGTGCTCATACTTTATTATTATTTATTTCTTAGCAGACGCCCTTATCCAGGGCGACTTACAATTGTTACAAGATATCACATTATTTTTTACATACAATTACCCATTTATACAGTTGGGTTTTTACTGGAGCAATCTAGGCAAAGTACCTTGCTCAAGGGTACAGCCTATTTAAGGGCCGATAAAAAACTGCGTCGGCTGCCTATTGGCAGCCGGCGCACCGGCTGCCCAAAGGCAGCTGGTGAAAAGATTCAGTTTGGCACCTCCTAATCAAAAGGGGGTGCCAACAAAAAAAACGGCCAGTAATAAACCCAGTTTTTTTTTTTTTTTTTCTTTCAAAAATTAAATGTTCAAAACAAAGGGGGGGGTGGTGCAGAGCACGCCACCCAGAGCCCACTGGTCGACAAAAGCCGTCATGTCGCCAGTGGACTCCGCGTCGGCGTGCTCCAACGCCACCCGGGAACGAAGGAGGGCCCTGAACATGGCCCCACAGTCAAAGAGACCCTCCCCGGTGATCTTACGCTTCCTGGTCTTGTAGATGGTAAGTTTTCCAAGAGCCAGGAGCAGATTCACCAGGAGGTCCCTCTTCCTGGTGGAGCCACGAACAGGGTGCCCGAAAATAAAAAGGGTGGGGGAAAAATGCAGCCAGAACTGCAGCAGGAGGTTCTTCAAGAACAAAAAGAACGGCTGCAGCCTGGCGCAAAGAAAATAAATGTGGAAAACCGACTCGGACTCGCCGCAGAAAGGGCATGCGGGGTCCGAGTCGGTGAAGTGACGCAGGACCTCTCCTGACGCGAGCGCTCCGTGTAGCACCCTCCAGCCCAGGTCCACAGCGCCTCTGGGGACCAGCGGGGAGTACAAAGCCTCCCACTGGGGCCTCTCGCCCTCCGGGGGTTGGAGGGGCTCCCGCCAAGCGGTGTCTCGGCGGGAGACGAGGGCGAGGAAGTGGAGGGTGTGGAGCGCCATCGCGTACAGGGTCCTCCTCGACACGGAACGAAGGGGGGTCGAGGAGAACTGCGAGGTCCTGCTCAGGTGATTCTCGAGGGGAGGCTGAGGGGGAGCCCGATCCTTTGGTCTGATCAGCAGGGCCGGAGAGCCGGGGGTAGGGAGGGACGATGGCTCTCCGGTCCTGAGGACCCCCTCGAGATACCCGACAGAGTCTGGGTGCAAAGCTGCTTTGCACTCCCGGATCGCTCGGCGGGCCGTTCTGAGGGTCCCCCGAGTCGCCCTGGCGACCAGCGACCCGGGAGTCAGCCACGCCGAGCGTTGGTGATCCAGGAGATCCCAGACTCTGGTCACCTTGGCCGAGATCAACAGGCTCCGCACCGCGGGGGATTCCAACGCCTGCGCACCTAGATGGGGGTTGTGCAGCAGGGGCTCCAGAAGGAATTCCTCCCCCTCGGTCGGAACCGCGTCTCGGCCGATGTCAAACATGCTCCGGGTCCTGAGCAGGTCCTGGTAAAAGACCGGCAGCTCGGGGAGACGGATTCCCCGGAGATCGATCCAAAAGAGCTGCCGGTCGTAGCCCAGGTCGTGCAGCTGGCGCAACAGGAGGGACGCCAGCGTGCACCACTGCGGGGCCGGGTCTGCGTACAGGAATCTCTGCAGCGTCTGGAGGCGGAAGGTGTGCACCTGGCTCTTGATGCACACCAACCCTTGCCCTCCCTCGGCCAGAGGGAGGCTCAGAACCGCCACAGAGACCCAGTGCTTTCCGGCCCAGAAGAAGTCCGTCAGCTTCCTCTGGACCCTGGACACAAACTCAGGGGGCGGGCTCAGGACGGTGAGTCGATGCCAAAGCATCGACGCCACCAGTTGGTTTATCACTAAAGCCCGTCCCCTGAAGGAAAGCAGTTTCAGCAAACCCGACCACGACCTCAGCCTCGCAGCCACCTTGTCCTCCAACTCCACCCAGTTGGCTGCGACCGAGGTCTCCGCGGGGCTCAGGTGGACTCCCAGGTATTTGAAGCTGTCCGCGCTCCACTGGAACTGCTGGAGCGCGGCAGGGAGGGAGTCCACCCGCCAGGGACCTACTAGTAACCCGGAGCACTTGTCCCAGTTGATCCTGGCAGAGGAAGCGGCAGAGTATACACTCTGGCAGCTCCGCATCCTCTCCAGGTCAACCGGGTCGGAGGCCACCAGGAGCACGTCGTCGGCGTATGCCGACAGGACCACCCTCGTGTCCGGCGCGCCGAGCGCCAACCCCGTGAGCCTCCTGCGAAGGAGGCAGAGGAAGGGCTCGATGCACAGCGCGTACAGTTGTCCGGACAGAGGGCAGCCCTGACGTACTCCTCTCCTGAACGCGAGGGGCGCGGTCAGGGACCAGTTCACCTTCAAAAGGCACTCGGCAGAGGCGTACAGCATTCGGAAGAGGCCGACGAACTTCGGCCCGAATCCGAATGCCCGCAGGGTTCCGAAGAGATACTCGTGATCCACCCGGTCGAACGCCTTCTCTTGGTCGAGAGACAAGAAGGCGACCGACCGACCGGTCCCCCTGCAGTAGTGCAGGAGGTCCCGAACCAGGAAGATGTTGTCAAAAATCGTCCGGTTCGGGACCGTGTAGGACTGGTCGGGGTGGATCACGTCTGCCAGCACGGACTTGAGCCTCAAGGAGGCGGCCTTGGCCACGATTTTATAGTCCGTGCATAGCAGCGAGACCGGGCGCCAGTTCTTAAGGCAACGGAGATCCCCCTTCTTGGGCAGGAGCGTGATCACCGCCCGCCTCATCGAAAGGGGCATCTCCCCGGTCTCGTAGGCTTCCGCCAGGACCCGCGCAAAGGCGGGCCCCAGCAAGTCCCAAAACTTTTTGAAGAACTCCACGGTCAGCCCGTCGATGCCCGGCGATTTGTTATAGGGCATCCGACTGAGGGCGTCGGAGAGCTCGGCCAGGGTCAGCTGGCCCTCGAACTCATCCCTGACGCCCTGGCCGACCGTGGGAAGCCCATCCCACAGAACCCTGCACGCGTCGGAGTCGACGGGATCCGGAGAGAAGAGGTCAGAGTAAAAGGCTCTGGCCCTCTCGTTCACGCTCTCCGGATCCGTCAGAAGGGAGCCGTCGTCTGCCAGAAGGCAGGTGATGTTCCTGCGGTCTCCCTTCTTTTTCTCCAACGCGTAGAAGAAGTGTGAGCCGCGGTCCATCTCCCGGAGGAACTGGATCCGCGAGCGCACAAACGCCCCCCGGGACCGCTGGAGCTGCAGGTCCCGCAGGGTGCTCTTCTTCTCTACGTACGCGCTCTGCTCGAGTGGGTCCCCGCGAGCCAGGCGGCTCTCCAGACCGAGCAGCTCCCTTTCCAGCCGCTCGATCCGTGAGTCCCTCCGCCTGCTCGCGCCCCTCGTGTACTCCTGACAGAAGATCTTGATCTGCGCTTTCCCCACGTCCCACCACTGACGCCACGTGGGGAAGCGAGATCGTCTGCCGTGCCAGACCGTCCAAAAGTCCCGGAAAGACCGCTCAAAGCGCTCGTCCTCCAACAAGGCGTTGTTAAAGTGCCAGTAGGCGGAGGCGTGCCCGACTGGCACCAGGGCCACCGCCACGGCCACCAGGTTGTGGTCCGTGAACGGCGCCGGCCTGATGTCGGAGGAGCGAACGCAGTGAGCGTGGTTCCTGGTGACGTAGAACCTGTCGATCCGGGACTGAGACACCCGCCCCTCCCTCACCCTGGTGAAGGTGAAGGCGGGGACGTCCGGGTGATGCCAACGCCAGATGTCGACCAGAGAGAGCTGAGCGGTCAGCTCTCTCAGAGCTGCCGACGAGAGAGGGTAGTGTTCTTGACCCCCCACCCTGTCCGCGGCCTCGAGGGTGCAGTTGAAATCACCCCCGAGGACCACGCACTCGTCGGCGCTGATGTTGTTCATATAGGTCGACATCCGGCGAAAGAACTGGACCCTCGCCGGACCCGTGGACGGCGCGTACACGTTCACCAGGTGAACGATACTGTCGCCGTCCCGGATCCGGTGGTGTAACAGACGGCCCGGCTCGACGTCTACCACATCGAGTACCGTGGGAAGAAAGGACCCGGAGAAGAGCGTCGCCACCCCACAGGAGGTGCCGGTGAGATGGCTGAACGACACTCTCCCCCCCCACTCCAGAAGCCAGTTGGCTTCCGCCTCTGGGGTTGTGTGGGTTTCCTGCAGGAAGCACACAGAGTAACCCCCTTTTTTCAGGAAGGAGATTACCTGGGCCCTGCGGAAAGGGTCCCTACACCCGTTGACATTCACAGTACCGATGTGATACATGATCTTCTGTCAGGAGTTGTCGGTGACGCTCACGGGAGATCCTGAGTTCTCCCGAAGCTCACCAACTGGTCGTGTAACTTGCGGGCCCGAATGTGCACGTTCGAGCCCGAAGTTTTATTGGCGTGGCTGGCCCTGAGGAAGGACCTCACAGAGGTTAGGATCCTCTGGAAATCCCCCCATTTGTCCAGGGCCAGCTGTACCTTGTCCCTGCGGTGGACGGTGGCCTCCAAGAACTCCAGGAGATCCGCCGCAGGGATGTCAGGGAGAGAGACGGACGGAACCTCCGAGCCCACGCTGCCCGTGGACTCGGTATCCTCCTCCCTCTCCCTCAGCTCTCCATCGCCCCCCTCGCGATGGTAAAGCACAACGCACTCCCGTTGGTGGGTGAGCGCGTTGCGCCTTATCTTGAGCTTCACCGGTCCTCCCTGCGCCCCACCCCCAGGGGACGCGACGGGAGAGACCGGCGGAGGGACCCTCGCGGGGACCGTCTGCACCCTGGATTTCGGGGGCGCAGACGGGCGCTCGGCGTACGCCGCCGAGCCAGATGGTTTGATCTCCGCTCTGGGTCCCTCCTTTGAGGTCCGAGGCACGGTCTCAGGCCCGTCCTCTTTCCTCGAAGGAAGGGGATCCACCCTCTCGGGTCCTTCCCCTCCCTCCCCTAGAGAAAGGGGATACACCCTTTCGGGTCCTTCCCCTTCCTCCGCATCAGTCACCGGCGGTTGGTCTTTCAGGGGCTCCTCCCGCGCCCCCTCGGTGACTGGAACCGGCCCCTCGACGCTGGCTCGGGGACCGGTTTCTTGGCCCCGTTGCACTTCGGGGAGGGGATCTACCTCGAGGGCACCACCTTCTGCCCTCTCTGGTTCTTCCCCTCCCTTCCGCGCTCCGGAGACCAATGGAAGCGTGGGCTCCGCAGAGCCCACCGCTGCCTCAGGGGGTGTTTCCTCATCCCCCTCCGCGGCAGCACGAGGGCCGGAACCCCCGTCGCCGCAGGAGAGGGATGCCTGAGGCATATCTTGTTCTTGTTGGGGGGGCTCTTCTCCCCCCTCCGGCCCCTCGGCAGAGGTCGACTGCATGGGCTCCGCGTTTTCTGCGGAGCCCACGCCTGCCTCGGGGGCCGAGTCCGCCTCCTCCCCGGAGATGGGAGCCAGAGGCAGCTCTTGTACTGGGAGGGGTACTTCTTCCCCCCCCTCTGGCCCCTCTGCCAGGGTCGCCTGCATGGG
This sequence comes from Acipenser ruthenus, assembly GCF_902713425.1. Classification (NCBI taxonomy): domain Eukaryota; kingdom Metazoa; phylum Chordata; class Actinopteri; order Acipenseriformes; family Acipenseridae; genus Acipenser; species Acipenser ruthenus. Next base: position 62,486,424 of record NC_081191.1, on the reverse strand, counting down.
CTCCGCGGTATCTGCGGAGCCCACGCCTGCCTCGGGAGCCCGGGGCAGCTCTTTTTCTGGGAGGGGTTGTTCTTCCTCCCCCTCCGGCCCCTCGGCGGGGGTCGCCTGCATGGGCTCCGCTTTACCCACGGAGCCCGCTTCTGCCTCGGGAGCTGTTTCCGCCGCCCCCTCCTCGGCAACACAGGTTTCAGGACCCGTGTCGCCGTCGGAGGAAGGCGGTGCCCGAGGCAGCTGCTCTTTCGGGGGCCCCTCCTGAGCCCCCTCGGCGACCCCCGCTGCGGCCGGCCCCTCGATGATAGAATCGGGGCCGGCTTCCGAGGTCTGTGGTGTGACCGGGAGGGGATCTGCCCGAAGGGCTATTTCTGCCCTTGCGGGTTCCTCCCTCCCCTTTTGCCTCTCAGCGGGGGCCTCCTCCATGGGCTCCGCCGCTTCCGCGGAGCCCCGGACCGCCTCGGGGGATGGAGCCTTCTCCCCCTCCGTGGCAGTGCCAGTAGAGGGGGGACGCCGAGGCGGTCGCTTTCTTTTTTGGGGGCCATCTATCGCCCCCCCGGGGATCCCCACCAAGAGGCCGAGACGTGTGCACTTGCGTGCACACGTGGGAAGACGCGCTGGCGCCTTCCTCTTTCCCCTGAGGCTGCCGGAGGCTGTCCCCTGCCCTGCCACGGTGACGGGGAGCTCGCCTCCGGCAGCGCTTCTCACCTCACCCTCTGTGGGGATGAGGTGCTTAGTTTTCCGCAGGGCTTTGCCGCCCTGCCTCGCGGGGGGTGCTGTCGAGGGAGTCCCTTTCTCTGGGCCTCCCCCTAACCCGCCGCCAGATGGTACGGCGGCGGGCTTCGTTGCCCCCCGCTCGGCCGCCCCGGTGGACCTGGCCGCCGCCCCCTGCTCGGCCGCCCCGGTGGACCTGGCCGCCGCCTTCTTTTTTCGGCGGGTGACCGCGGTCCACTCGGCGGGAGGCGCGGAGGGTCCGGCCGCCTCGGGGGCCTTCTCTCCCTTACCCCCCTCGGATGTTACTGGGAGGGGGGCGGGTGCCTTTTTGCCCCCTTCTGTGGGCCTCTTTGAGGGCCCCGGGGGCGAGGTGGACCCGGAGGGATGCGGTGCTTGCGCGGGTGGTTTTGCGCTTTTCAGGAGCTTGGGGCACCTCTTTTTTTGGTGCCCCAGCTCCTTGCAGTGAAAACACCGCACCTCCTCCGAGGAGAAAAAGATGACATAATTGGTCCCCTCGAAGGGGACCACAAAGCTGCCCTCCACCGTCTCCCGCCCCGCCAGGTGGATGGTCACCTGGCGGCGGAAGGACAGGATGTGGCGGAGGGCCTGATCCTTGCAGCCCAGGGGGATGGGGTGGATGGCCGTTTTCAGTTCCCCCAGGGCTTGCAAGTGGGGCATAAGCAGGGCATCCTGTATGAAAGGTGGCACATTCGACAGGATGACCCTGCTGCCCAGCCCCGCGAGGGGCTCAATGGGGACGAACATGCCCCCCACGCTGAGACCCCTCTCGATCGCGGTGTTCGCGGCGGCCTCCGATTTTAGAAAAAATACGGCTTTCCCGTACATTTTGGAGGCCGCCACGATAGCAGATGGTCCCACCGCCTTCGCCATGGCCTTGACGAAGCCCTCGATCGAGAGGGAGTCTCGCAGGAGGCACCTGACCCCGTGCCTCCTGGTGATGTTCTTGAATGGGGGGGCCGCTTTGCTCGCAGCCGCCTTTGCCCATTCTTTGGGGGGTTGTGGTGTCTGCCCACTCATTTTAAATTTCTTTTTTATTTATTTATTTATTTATTTATTTATTTGTTATACAAACAAACAACCCCCCCTGTACTTCAACAGCACAGGGGTACCAAACAAATTTTTTTTTTTTTTTTTTTTTTTTTTAAATTTTAAATTTTTATTTTATTATTGTAAATAAAATAAAGAAAAACAAAATAATACTAATGCACCCACCTCTGCACTTGAATAGTGCAGAGGCAGATAGAAAAATAAAAAGAAAATAAACAAAAATTATGTATTTATTTTTTTAAAACAAAAGAAATAAAATAAAATAAACACAAACCCCTGCACTCCAAAAGCGCAGGGGCAAAGTAAAAATGAAAACAAAAAGAAAAAGTTTTTTTTTTTTTTTTTTTTTTTTTTAATAAAATACAAACAAACGTATTTATTTATTTTTTAAAATAAACAAATAAATACAAAGTCACACACCCCTGCACTACAATAGTGCAGGGGTAAAAGAAAAATTCAGTAATAAATCAAAGTTTAAAACTAAACAATAGTTTTAAAACAAAAAAGAAAATCAAAAACCAAACTAAGGGCAAACAAAGGAGCACATGGCATGTGCTCCTTGCCTGCCCTTCCCCCACTCTGCACAAGGCAGAAGCAGGGGATTAAAACAAAAGGATTTTTAAAACAAAAACTAAAACAGTGCAGTGAATAAAAATGATTTTAAAATAAACTAAAGAAAGTGCTCTTCAATAAAAAATTAAAAAGCAAAGAAATTAAACTAGTTTAAATGAAATAAAAATTAACTGAACAAAAACAAACAAATGAAAACAAGCCAAAATGGCCGCCCTCCTACACTTGCAAACAAAGCAAGTGTAGGAGAACAAAAGAAAAAAGAAATAAAATGTGTTTTAAAACAATAAATAAAAGTTTTGATTAACAAAAAAGGTGCCCTGCTGCTTTAGAAGAAAGAATAAATAAAAAGATTTGGAAAATAAAAAGTTGAAACCACTGTTTTGTGAACTTTGAGCAGGAGCTCTCCTCGCACACGTCTGCTCTTGCTCAAGGGTACAGCAGCAGTGTCCCCTACCAGGGATTGAACCCACAACCCTCCGGTCAAGAGGCCAAACCCCTAACCACTACTCCACACTGCTGCCCCTTATGTTTTCTATATGCATGTTTACTATTTCATATTGTGGTAATGACTTTAGTGCTCATAAAAGGTGGGGATGAGGAGCACCTAAAGATGACAACATAACAAAAAATAACAACAACTGATTTCTTCTTAGGGGTTGACATTAGTGGGAAGCTAGTTTGGTTTACATTGTATCCATTGCAAGAGTACCTTTGAGCAAAACGCTTAGCAAAGACCACAACATTTTCTAGGAACTAACAACATTAGCTATCTGGTAAAACTAAAAACAAACAGTTATAACAAACATTCTGACATACTTTGTATTAACAGACTTGCAGTTTCATTTAAATGTTTCTCCATTCTTGTATAGTTTTACTTTATGATGAGCATTTAAAGTTAACTCAGAGTAGAACGTCTACGTTTAACGCCTTATACCACTAATATGCCCGCTATAATTTATGAAATACAATTGGGTCAAAATGTACAGAAGTAACTGGGATTGTGTATTCCCTACTGGAAGAAAAACAAAAGTATTACAGTCCCAGGGTTATTTCTTAAACATAGCACCAAAATATCAGAATACAAAATGTACATATCCCGTGTGCAGTGCTAAAATAGAAGAAATGCAGTGACGAAATTCTGGGGTTGATGTATGGATACGGGCAAAGTGATTTTTTGATGCCAAAAACGTGGGACTTAGCGGTCACTAAAACTGCTGCGTATGTAAATAATGGTTTGCACCTGCCATTCTGCACCCGCTATCAAATTAGTACTTTGCCATCATTAATCCATTGAAATTATTTTGAAATGTATTCAAATGAAGAAAATAGCATGGAATTGGGCGGGCACCTGGAATACAAAGCGGGCGTAAACACTTGAGCAATTGATCCAAAAACTTTGCACCTCCTCTGACAAGATGCAAACCATTGTAGAAGCAAGAGACCTGTCATTCGCCTCAGGATGGCTGCTATGGTATACTTATGCCTCGTTTTCACTGCCCTGGCCAGCTGTGGACGTAGCAGGGACGTGTGTGCTTGTATAGGAAGCTGACGGGAACAGCAAAATGTTTGACCCTTTACAATGGCTGCCGTCGAACAAAATTGTGGTGGCAAGTGGGAAAAAGAGGAGACAAAGTGTTTGTTGTCCATATGGGCTGACTCGGAAATACAAAAAAAAATTAATGGACGCTGTGCAGAATATTCGAGTCTATGAAAAAATAGCAAAAGTCCTTGCAGATAACGAACACGAACACCACAACAGTGCTGGGACAAAATAATAATAACAAAAAAAACACGGGCTGACTACAGAGAAATTAAATACATCAACAATTGGAGCGGGAACAGCAGTTTTTTTTTGTTTGTTTTATGAACAAATGGACAGTGTTTTAGGGTTCTGGCCCATGAGTGAGCTGCAGGGTCTTTTGAATATTACCTGTGGGGAGAACGCCATGATGGAACAGCAATTTACAGGTATATAAGATTTACTGTTCTCTCTGAAAGCAGGAAATTGTGTCTGCTAACAGTAATCATGCTTCGGTAAACATTCAGAGCACTACAGTGATTCTAGATTAAATTGTGTCTTGGGGGTTGTTACAGGTTTATGGGAGAGATCACTTTTTCCCAGGCTAAATGCAACAACAAAAACTAGCTGTTTGTTTTGGCTGCTGTCTGCCCCCTTTTGGAATATTTCATTTGCATGGAGCCGATGTTAACAATGTTTGTTTCTGTATAGATAAAACACAAAGGTTACCTGCTTGGAAATCCTGCAAAGATGTGTTCCTTGCTACTTGTGCTAGATTTATGTATTGTTTTTAACATTGGAGCTATCAGATTCACTTTCAATCTGTCTTCTTTTTGGTTCGGAAAATTGGGTCTTGAGAATGTTGTCTACAATCGTGTATAGCATGAAAATAAGAATAGTGACGAAACTTTTTTCAATTGCAGCAGCCATGGATCGGGCAGTTTTTTTCCCTGAACTTCTACTACTACGGGTTTCTTTAAAATGCAGCACAATACACTCCCACAATCCCCCAATGACCTGATGATACAGGACAAGAACATCTGAATTTGGCCACTTTAGAAAAAAACACAGAAACACGTGTCTGTTGGCCTGCGCTGGCCATTACCAGCCAGCACCAGCCCCGGCCCTCAGTGGAAACAAGGCATTCCTGATGCGATGATGCTTGGCTTTTGTTGAGGACAGGCAGGAAAACTTTCAGAGGAGAAGGGCAAGATGGAGAAGACCCTGCATATTCAAACCCAGGGTCATTTTGTTTGGGATGGATTGTCCTCTTCACTTGCCTCTCCAGCGGTGTCAGTTGTGATGTGGATGGCGACCCTCCTCCTGTTTCTGCGCAGGCCTGTGCTGCATTGCAAGTTTCACTTTTATTCCCTGCCGCAGGTCCTGTGATCTTTTTGTCACCTGGTTGACTGTCCTCCTGGTAACACCAACAGCATTGCCTTTGTCCACTATAGAGGACCATGTGGCCTCTTTGGTAGCATAATTGATGTTGGCCTAGGTTTTTCCAAATAACTCCATTTCATGCTGGGCAACCTCAGCAGTAAGGACTCTCAGCTCCTTTTCTGTGCACCAAGGGGACTTTGCTGCCCTTCCTCTGACATTTTTTTGTTTGGTTTGATTTTTGTGCTTCACAAATCTCATACAGCGCTGTGGCAGGGTGAATGCCCTGCCAGTGCACAGGTGTGTGTGGGGAATATTGGGTTGGCAGGTAGGAAGTTAAATTCCTCCCTGCAGAAACACGTGGGAATGTGGTTGGGGCCGTAAATTAAATACAGTGCCGTGAAAAAGTATTTGCCCTCTGTCTGATTTTCTGCATTTGTGCATATTTTTGACGTTATCAGACCTTCAACCAAACCTAATATTAGATAAAAGGGACCCTGAGTGAACAAATAACACAAAAATATGATACATATTTCATTTATTTATTAAAGAAAGTTATGCAACACCCAATGCCCCCGTGTGAAAAAGTAAATCGCCCCCTTAGACTCAGTAACTGGTTACGCCACCTTTAGCAGCAATAACTGCAGCCAAAAGCTTCCTGTAGTTATTGATTAGTCGCTCACAGCGCCGTGGAGGAATTTTGGCCCACTCCTCCATGCAGAACTGCTTCAACTCAGTGACATTTGTGAGTTTTCGAGCATGAACTGCTCGTTTCAGGTCCTGCCACAACATCTCAATGGAGTTTAGGTCTGGACTTTGACTAGGCCATTCCAAAACTTTAAATTTCTTGTTCTTCAACCATTCTGATGTAGACTTGCTTGTGTGTTTCGGATCATTGTCTTGCTGCATGACCCAGCTGCGCTTCAGCTTCAGCTCATGGGCAGATGGCCTGACATTCTCCTGTAGAATTCTCCGATACAGAGCAGAATTCATGGTTCCTTCAATGATGGCAAGGCGTCCAGGTCCTGATGCAGCAAAACATCCCCAAACCATGACACTACCACCACCATGCTTGACCGTTGTTATGAGGTTCTTACTGTAGAATGCAGTGTTTGGTTTTCGCCAGACATAATGGGGCCCGTGTCGGCCAAAAAGTTCCACTTTTGACTCATCTGTCCATAGAACATTGTTCCAGAACTCTTGAGGATCATCCAGGTGCTTTTTGTCAAACTTGAGACGAGCATTCATGTTCTTCTTAGTGAGCAATAGTTTCCGCCTTGCTACTTTGCCATGAATCCCATTTTTGCCCCTTTCTGATGGTGGAGTCATGAACACTGACCTTAGCCGAGGCGAGACAGCCCTGCAGATCCCTGGATGTTGTTCTAGGGTTCTTTGTAACTTCCTGGACGATTTTACAGCTTGTTCTTGGAGAGATTTTGGCAGGAGAAGATTCACTGCTGTCCCAAACTTTCTCCATTTGGACAATATGGCTTTATAACCCTTTCCAGACTGATAGACATCAACAACTTTTTTTCCGGAGGTCTTCAGGAATTGCTTTTTTTCGTGGCATGATGTGCCTCTAGAACCTGTGTGCTGACAACTTACTTTGACAGTAAGGGCCAAAGTTAGTCAGATTTATAATGGGCAGGGCTGGCCCAAATCAGACCTGGTTGTTAACCAAAGTACTCAAACAGCTGACCCTAAGTATCCCTTTAATTGGGTTGAGTTAACTAGGGAGGGCAAAAACTTTTTCACACCTGAAGATTGCATGTTTGATTACCTTGCACACCAAACAAATGAAAGAAGCACCAAACTTTGGTGTCATTTTTTCTCTCAGACTCCCTCTATATACTACTACAACCCACAAAAAAATCTGACCAAATACAATGTGAAAAATGCAGAAAAACAGACGGGGAAAATACTTTCACAGCACTGTAAGTGATGATTGATTAGGCTCCAGTCACAGGGCATAAAAAGGGTTTTAATGGTGTTGAGTAGAAAGTTAATGTTGGAGAAGGTGAGAGGAGAGTTAGTGTTTGCTGGGGTTGTAGTGGTGTTTAGGGGAGTACAGTGTTATTTTGGAAGCGTTGGCTCGGCTTAAAACCACACAGTATATTTAAAAGTGTTTGTCTTGTTTCACTTTTTTGGCCACCGTGCCTGTTCCTGTCTTTGTTTGTTGTTTTATTATTATTTACTATTAAACGTGCACCTAAACTTGCAGGAAGGGTCTCCTTCCTGCCAGTTACCAGCCTTAGCTGTCATGCTGTCCTTACCACAAGTGACTACTGCTCTCTGTACTCCTAACTCACCTCACCTCTGGGCTGTAAGTGTGGCTGCTAGATAGCCCGATGCACAGGCAGTGCTCATTGCGACCCTCATTATCATGATTGCTGATCATTATTTGTGTGTGTTGAGTAATTTGCTTTGCTCTTAAGCTTCCGTAGACCGCAATGCAAAATAATTCTCTGTCCGCTAGGCAATTTGGATTTTGCAGCCTCAGTTGTTTCCACTGCGCCTATCCTTACATCAGCCCCTCTATGTTTAGTGCATATTTTCCTGCTTTTGCAGCCTATTTGGGGTTCATTTAATTCATATATTATTTCCCTATTCAACAGAACTTCAAATAGAAATAGCAGGACAACCCCAAACACAATACTGCATTGGAAAACATTTTAAACACTTATACACCTCACTTCTGAAAAGATTCATAGAAATGTTGCTTTAGAACAGGAAATAATGCAGTATGTATTTGTGGTTTGAATTCTTCACTTAATATTTTTTTTTAGGAATTATGAGATAACTAACATCATTATTATTATTATTATTATTATTATTATTATTATTATTATTATTATAGGCGACTTACAGAGACTAGGGTGTGTGAACTATGCATCAGCTGCAGAGTCACTTACACCATAGGAGGCTGTGTGGTCCAGTGGTTAGAGAAACATGCTTGTAACCACGAGGTCCCCGGTTCAAATCCTGACTCATTGTGACCCTCAGTAAGTCACTTAACCTTGGATTTGAACAAAATTAACTGAGCCAAATACTTTAATAGAATGTAGCAAATCTGTACAGTCTGCCTATTCAGTATAGTAGTAAAAGCAAATTAATACCTAGCACACTATCATTTTGCTTTAGCCTGTAGGCTACCGGTAACACAAAATAAATCATGCTGCTGCATTCTTTGTGCACATTAATGTACAATGCAATACAATAAACAAACACTTTCAGACCCTGCAGGGTTGTGTTGATCCCACCCCTCCTTCAGATAACAAACATAGAAGCACTGGAAATGGCAGAAGTCTTCATTCTTAACAAACATTTTTTTTATTATCAATATAACGGCATACATTTTTTTATAATTAAAAAAATAACAAACAAGCTGTTCAAACATGTTGTAAATTACAGTCTATCCCTGAAACACTGGTTCTACAGGGTCTGAGACTAAGAGACATGTTTAACCCGTAACTACTATCCATGGGTCCTGTGGACCCAGAGCACTTTTAAAATGTCCACTGCTCTTCTGCTTTGTGCAGCCACTCACTGTACCCTCAAGTAGTTTCATGTCAAGTCAGTGCCAGTTGTATGGTGGCTTTCTTGCTGGACTCGCTACGCTGAGTTTTTGCACAGGTGGGTATTTGGGCCCCAGGGACCTGTGAATAGTGACATTTCTTGATCAATTATGCTATTTAGAATGAATATTTGTTGGAGCTACTAGGAGTTAGTTCTAGTCATATGGAGTTTATATGTTGCAAAAGGAAAGAACAAAGCTTTTCCAATTTTTGTTCAGAAGAATTTTTCATAAAGATATATTTTTTTACTTCTCTGCTCTATGGCTCCTTTCGTCCCCTCTCTACAGGTGTACCTTAAGAATCTATCCTGGATCCCTTCCTCTTCTCTACACCTGCTCGCTAGTCACTCATCTCCTCTTTTGGCTTTTGCTACCACCTTTACGCTGATGATGCCCAGATCTTCCTCTCCTTTCCCTCTTTTGACTCCCACATCTCAGAATGCCTCAACTTCAATCTCATATCTCAACTTAGACGCATTCTCACCACTTCAAACTCAACCTCTCTAAATCTGACCTCTACTTTCCTTCCGTTTCCTTTCCCTCCTCTGACCTCTCCATCTCAGTATCCCTTGACCCTATCGGACTCTCTCCATCTGTTAAAAACCTCTTCCTCCTCTCAACACATCTCTTCCCTGACACTCACTTGCCGTTTCTTTCTTAGCAACACCTACCGAATGCGTCCTTTTCTCCCTACTTATTCCACCCAACTCCTGGTCCAACCTCTTGTACTCTCCAGATTGGACCACTGTAACTCCCTGGTCTCCCTGTAACACTGCACTTAGTTGTAGTTTTATTTTGAGATGGCTTGTTTTCTTTTGAGCACTTGTATGTATTTTATTATTATTTAACTGACACTTATTATTTATTCACGTTTGCTTTGTGCACTTGTTTGTTTTGATTTAAATAATTTGCACGTTTGGTAGATTAAAGAAGTTACACTGTTGTCACAGCCATCCCCTTCCTTAACAAACATATCAATTAATTAACGAGATTCACTTGGTGATCGATCTTCGGATGGGTTTAAAATCGCACTCGTAGATGCAGCTAGCAGTGCTACACAGATACTGGTGCTGCTGCTGTTTGTTTTATTTTAAGGTTAGTAATGTATTTATGCATCTGCTATGGTTGTTTTAATTGTATTTGAGTGCTACACATACTGATGCTGCTGCTGTTTGTTTTATTTTACGGGTGTGGCACTGAATTACTACCAGGACTACGAAGCTGCATCTGCGTTCCAGTCCTATACAAATCTTCTGATCTTGCCGAAGCAGCTCGAATCTGGAATTTGGACTATTTAACTGTGGCACTTTTGGCTTAGCCTTATATATGGTAGAAAGATTGTATGATACAGTTTAAACGAGACAAAGTGATTGGATTTAATGTTACCTGGTAGTGCGATTATCCTTAACAGCTTTACAGTGTGTTTTGGTATAAGACCCAAGTGGGTTTTATATTGTGTATTTCTGTGTTGCCGTTTCTTTTAGTTTTTAGAATGTTAGTATAATTCTGGCCTTTTTTTAAATACTTTTTTATCGGTGTATTTTATATTGTTTATTTCTGTATTTAGTGGTTTTTATATTTTACTTTAATATACAAAGCTTCCGTTTATCTTATACTATTAATTTACAGATTGATTGATAGTGCTTTATATATTTATTTTTGTTTTTAATATATTGTATTTTATTTTAATATGCAAAGCTTCTGTTTCTATACTGTCTGACTTTATTTGATCATTTTATGATAGTGCTTTTTAGAGTTGACAGCCTGTAATAAATTATTCAAATCAGCCCACTCAGTTGGCCTGTTTCCCTTGCATGAATGTTGTTACTGAACCCATTTGAGTGCCACATAAAATAACCTGTTACAGATGGGTAACTGCCTCTGTACTCAGAGTGGTGTTTCCACGCTGGCGTAGTCAGACTATTATATTATCTTTTTATATTGTAAAACTTGCTACACTCCCATCTTCGGCTACCCGCCCCTTCAGCTCATTCAAAATTCTGCTGCTCGTTTTGTATTCTCCCAACCTCACTACTCTCATGCTACCCCTCTGCTTTGCACCCTCCACTGGCTACCTATCTCTGCTTGCATTCAATTCAAGACCCTTGTTTTTGCCTATTGCTCTCTTCACCACACTGCCCCCTCCTACCTCCAATCCAAGCTCGTCCCTTTATGTAGCGCAGAATGACCAACACCAAAATCTCTTGCAAACTCTGCTCCCTTACAGCAGATATTGGTGGTACTCCGCTGCCTGCTGACCCAATCCCTCCAGGTTCTGCTTGTCCGTCATCAAAGGACCGAAAGACAATTGTCTTCTGTGCCTTCTGCAGAAATCCCGTCTGTCTTGTGCCCGTTAAATGTGTCCAAATTGCAGCTGAGCAACGAAACTGCTCTGAAATATTTGAACAATGTTGTTTTTTTTTTTTTAAAGTGCCATTTGTGTTAAATGGATTTCATTTGTCTGTTTCTTAAACCAAATAAACGATGTGTCCACTGGACCCATGGATAGTAGTTAATTAACTTATTTTGGTGGATAGTAGTTATTTGTTTGTTTATTTAGCAGACACCTTTATCCAAGGCGACTTACAGAGACTAGGGTGTGTGAACTATGCATCAGCTACAGAGTCACTTACAGTTACGTCTCACCCGAAAGACAGAGCACAAGGGGGTTAAGTGACTTGCTCAGTGTCACACAATGAGTCAGTGGCTGAGGTGGGATTTGAACCGGGGATCTCCTGGTTACAAGCCCTTTTCTTTAACCACTGGACCACACATGGGTTAAATCCCATGACTTTTAGGTCTCTGAGTTTATCCAGAGAGATAATAATATCTACCTCTTCAATTATTTCTTAATTAACTTGCTAGGGGTAATTTATATAATTCAGTATTTGTCTTTTTTAATTAGTTATATGAAAACAGCTGAAACTAATAAAAAATAAACATTTTACACAAATAAAGCTATTTATATATAATCTGAGACTTAAATAAATATATTTTATATCTGTGTTTTCATATTGAAATAAGCAATACAACAGTAGCTTTATTACTGGTTTATTTTGGCCCTGCTTGCCTAGGGCTGTAACAGGGTACATAACATACTGTCTTTGTAGTACAGTAATTCTCCATATGTAATGGAAACCCCATACATTGCACACATGACTAAGCAGCTTAACATTCCTTGTATAGCATGGACCCCTTGTATAATACTCACCCCTTGTAAAATGTGCTGGTCTTGTAAAATGCACTCCTTTGTGCGAGGGGGTGATGCTGAGTGGTCACGATCGGGCAGGCAACAAACAAACTAATTATATTTTAAGCACAAGACGCACACTTTTATAAAAGATCAACAAAATTAAACAAAAATACAAATCAAATGTCAATTAACAGCAGGCTTTAAACGATAAATTACCTGTACAGATATTGCATGCACATTCGCACTCCAGAGTTCCTCCTGAACTAAACTGCTAGGTTGGTTGCAGCCTTTTATAATCACCTGCATTTTGCTGGCGGATTAGTTAATCCTTAGTTGATTAATTAAATAGCCAATCAAAGGCCCCAGTTTCCTCCATTTCAGTCACATTCTCACATGGCTGGAAAGGAGGTTGCCAGGAACCAATTTACATGCATGGGTAGGGATTCTTTTTTTATTTTTATTCCTGCAAAACTACAATAAAATACAATAACAATTTGACAGGGGACACCTCACATCTTTGGTTTTTCTAACACTAAATATATGTCAATAATATACTTCCCCTGTCACGCCTGTTAATTCAAAATTTGGTGACAGAATAGTATAATGGAAATTACATAAGGTTCCATTATTAGGTCAGTGACTCAGTGCCACTGTGACTGCAAATATGTCGGCAAGTAAACGTAAATGTGTGTGTGACAGGGCGGGAGCCCCAAGCATGGAAAATTGGTTATTTTGTGTGAATTGTAAATAGTATTGTTTTTCTATATGTATGTAAATAGTTCATGAACCTGATGTTACCTACCTGCTGTGTGTGATTGCCAGCTGTGGGTTCCTAATCAGCAGGTAGGCGTGTTCCAGCAGGGCATCAGGTATAAAAAGGTCCCCAGTATAAACCTCAGGGCTGCTGCAAGGCCATAACAAGTGCCAGGATCAAGACCGTCCACGCTACCAACATATCTGGCTGAAATCTTCTGATTGCTGTGGGTGTGAACCAGGATCAGAGCTTTAAGAAGAAACCGAAATTGCCGATCACTGGGTGGGTAACCAGTGTCAGGGTTTGGGTTAGGGTTAGGGTTAGAATTCGTTCAGGGACTGTAGATCCCCTAAAAAGTATAGCAAAGTGTATGAGCGGGATCTCCCGTGTAGGGGAGTAGCACACACCATATTCATGGCAACTTTTAGTTGTAGTTTTTGTATCATGTTTTTATTTTGCCCTTTGTATATTTTAATGTATGTCCTCTGTGAGCTGTCACGTGAGTTAAGTGTTTATGTGTCACAAATTACCAAAGTTTTAATTGTTTGATCTGTGGTGGTTTTATTATATACTGTTTTAGTTGCACTAATGAGTGTGTTTTTTTACACTGTGTTTTATTGCACTATTTATTGTATTTTTATACTGTGTTTTATTATTTTTATACCCAGACCCCAATAAGGAGTTTTATGCATGTGTTTTATCCTTTTAATCATTACCAATCACAAGCGATTGGGACCTTGATTGTTGTCAGGTGCAAGTCATCAGCACCCCTTGATTCATTTCGCCGTATAACCAGAGAAGAGCAGACATGGGGGACACTGGACTGCGACCATTTTTGGAAAAGAAAGAAAGAAAGAAAGAGAGAGAAAAGCAGCACTGTAGCCTAAACAACAGATACATTGAAGAGGAGCAGAAGGAAATAAAACGGCACAACTAAATGCAGTGAAGACTCCTTGTCATAGGAAAGAAAGTTAAGTACTTGCATTGTCGAGATTATGAGAATACTGTTTCACAACAGACTGTGAGTATAACTTGTGTTGTTTATGCAAGCGTCTTGTTTGATGGAGTGTTCTAGTTATTATTAACTGTTACACGACTCCAGTACATAGGAACTGTGAATGGAATAAGTATACTGTTGGACTGGAAGATATCTCTATTGTATTATGAGTGCTGACGCATTGTAGTTCTATCCAGGGCTTGCCTTCTCTCTCCCTCCTTTCCAGAAGAATGATTGCAAAGAAGACAGACTGCTGCTATTACGTGCAGACACCCCTATAGGTGAGGCACTCACCTACTAGAGTTAAGTATCAGTGGCTGGGTCGGAAGACTAATGCTCTTGTAGGGAGGGACCGAATGCGGGGTGTGTGAATTAGCCCCGCTCAGACAGTGAGACGGGGAGGGGAGAGCGAGTATTAAGGACAGATTGTTTTCATTGTTTCTCCAGGATTGACGTCAAGGACATGGAGCCCATGAAAGAGGCCCCCACTGAGAGACAGGAGGGAGGGGAAGAACCTGAGAGGGCAGAGGGAGGTGGAGCCCTTCAAGTGGATCCCTCCCCGATTCACAAAAGGTCCCTGAAGCTGACCCCAAAACTACCACTGAGGGGCCGGCTGCAGAGGGGGTTGCTGAGGGGGCACAGGAGGAGCCCCCAAAAGAACAGCTGCCTCTGGCTCCACCCCCCTCCAGCGGCGACGCGGTCCCATACCCTGTGTTGCAAGGGAGGGGGTGGAAGAAACACCTCCAGAAGCAGGCTTGGGCTCCGCTGACAACGTGGAGCCCATGCAGGCGACCCCCACTGAGGGGCCAGAGGGAGGGGAAGAACCTGAGAGGGCACAAGAAGATAGTGCCCTCAAGGTAGAACCTCTCCCTGTAGAACAAATGGACGAGGAAACCGGTCCTCAGTCCACCACTGATGGGTTGGAAGGAGGGGAAGAACCCGAGAGTGCACAAGGTAGTGCTCTCGGGGGAGATCCCTTCACCCTGGAACAAAAGGACCAGGAATCCGGTCCCTAACCCACCACTATTAGGCCGGTTCCAGTTGCAGTCATTGAGGGGGCACAAGAGGGGCCACTGAAAGAACAGCCACCTCAGGTTACCCCCTCTGCTGGTGACAAGGGTCCTGGCCCTTGTGCTGCCACTGGGGGGGAAACAGAACCGCCTTCTGAGGCAGCTCACAGGGAAGGTAGTCCTGTCTGCTTACGTCAATGACGTGCTCCCAGTGGCCTTCGATCCAGTGTGTACTCTGCCATGTCCTCTGCCAGGATCAACTGGAACAAATGCTCTGGGCTTTTAATAGGTCCCTGGCAGGTGGACTCCCTTCCTGTCACGCTCCTGTACTTCCATTTGAGCGTGGACAGCTTCAAATACCTGGGAGTCCACCTGAGCCCTGCGGAGACCTCGGTCGCAGCCAACTGGATTGAGTTGGAGAACAAGGTTGCTGCGAGACTGAGGTCATGGTCGGGTCTGCTGAAACTGCTTTCCTTCAGGAGCAGAGCTCTGGTGATCAACCAGAGAGGAGCTGTAGTCCCGAGAGTTCCTTCATCACTTTACCGATTCCGACGCATGCCCTTTCTGCGGTCAGTCCGAGTCGGTAGTTCATATTTATTTTTTATGCACCAGACTGCAGCCGTTCTTCCTGCTACTGAAGAACATCCTGCTGCAGTTCTGGCTGCATTTCTCCCCGACCCTCTTTATTTTTTGGCACCCTGTTCATGGCTCCACCAAAGTGAGAGACCACCTGGTGAATCTGCTCCTGGCTCTTGGTAGACATCTACAAGACCAGGAAGCGTAAGATTGCCAAGGAGGGTCTCTTTGACTGCGGAGCCATGTTCAGGGCCCTTGTAGGGTCCCGGGATAATTTGGAGTACGCCCATGTGGAGTCCACTGGTGAGAAATAAGAAACATGACGGGCTTTGTTGACCAGTTGGCTCTGCACCACCACCCTTTTTGTCTAAATATTTAATTTACAGTCCGTTAAGGCCCATCTTTGTTATCACCCTCAAGTGCGCTAAATATAATTTTTTTCCAGCTGTCATTTGACAGCTGGTGCAGCCCCATTTATACGGGTCTTAAATAGGACTGGTTCCATGAAAAAAATACTACAATTACAATTGTACAATTACTACTAATAATAGTGATAACAATAAAACTGTTAGATATATAGGGATGTTCAATAACCGTGATCTATAGATTTTACAAGTCCAACCTTTATTTTACAAAGGAGTTGCTGGAGGTCAGGGTGGTAACCTTTTATCAAAACAAGACCTGTTTTGTAATGGGACAGCCCATCTCTAGTATGTCCAATAGGAATGCATGGGCGGGGTCATGTATTTATTTCCAGTCTTTTGGATCTTTACCCAGTCTCGTCTGGTGTGGATTGACATTCGATGACTTTGCTTGCATTGCTTGCGTCACTGTGTCCAGTGTGAATGCTGCTTAACCCGAAAAGGAAAAACATTAGGCTTACAGGCTGATGTTGACAAATTTGCAAAGATGAAACCTAGACGCTACCCAATTTTATTTTAGTTTATTCGTGATTATTTGTGTAAACATGTTATTTAAAACTTTGCTACATATGTATACTTTCGACATTCACAGGAATGTGGTGCTTATTTAACAGTTTATGTTCATTGGTTTATATTTGATACAAATTGTCATTCTTTGTGGAAAGCAGGTGAAATGCATCAAACTTAACTCAAGGTTGTAAGCATGTATCAAATCTGGTGAAATGTATTCGGATGGACGTTCTAATAAATAACTGCATTCTTACCCCTGGATCTTTTTGTAAAGCCCATGCCATACATGTATTCTGATGGATGCTCTAAAAGAGTTAAACTGCATTCTTACCCATTTTTGTAAAGCCATGACATTTTTTTCTTTTTTTTTTCAATGATCTGAAATAAGAGTAGTCCTCAGTTGCTACTGTAAAATGATTAATAAAAACTGATGTTGTATCGCTATTTGTTTAATGTAGCAGTAGTTGCAGTATGTAACTGAATGTTTTCTTAACTGGGATATCAGAAGCTGGCAGCAGAGTAATTCTGTTAGCGATAAAGCCTTTACCATGTATTTAAAACACAAAGGTTTCAGTGAAAAACGACGACCGTAATGTTACACACTTTATTACTATAAAATGAGACTTAGGGAACTACATTTTCGAGTTTGTTATAAACCAGTGCCGTTCTTTAAAAATACTTGCTTTGCACATTTTGTATAATTTATTTTAAGAATAAGAACGATGTTGACAAAGTACAGCACGCTATCTCCTTGTAAACTGGCCCAGTTACAGCTTGTTTTTTCTCATTCACGATGCTATTTGGGACAGAGAATGTTCAATGTTGACAAAACTTTGCCCCCCCAGAATTTTTCTGAAATGACGCCCCTGGCAGCAAGTTACAGTAATGGTGTAATAGATTACATTTGTAAGTGCTTAGGTAGAAATAGAACTGCCCTGAGAGTTTCTTTAATTTACTCCACAAAGATGAAGATCAAGTTTCAACCCCATTTTTAATTTTATATAAAAATGTATTTATTTAGATTGGAAAAGGTCCTGCTAATATGTTTTGGTATATGTGTCAGCATTTATGGCATGATATATATATATATATATATATATATGCTTCCATTTACATGTACTGTATTGGTTTTGTTGGTACAGTACTATATTTTGGTACAGTACTATATTTTCAACCGAAGAAGTATTTTAATTCAGAATGATATGATTCTGAAAATATCACTTGCCAAAATCCAGTACATATTGTAGCAGTATGTAAAATTCCCCATTAACGACCCAACAGCAAAATTAAATCAGAATGTTACCCATGCTCAGAATTGTTTAAAACGTAAAAGGCAATGCAACTGAGCAAAAGATTAAAAAAAAAACAAAAAAAAAAAACAGTCAAGTGTCTCCAGCCCCCGAGAAGTCCATATATTCGACGTATCCAGAAACCCAGAAGGGCCTTATTGCATTTATAATTCAGGTAAAACAGTGAATTAAAAAAAAAAAAAAAACAGAAATCATGTTTAGGGCAAAAAAATGATTTTTGTTTATTTTTTATTAAATATCCTTAAGCCAATATAGTAGTCACATTTATAACTTTGATCTACACACTAAGTTAAGCTGAGTAAATTAATTTAATTGAAACATGCAAAAAAATACATCTTTATTTTTTATATTGTGCACATTGCCATTGAAAAAATACACCAGGGGGTGGAGCTTTTTTTTTTTTTTCTTGTCAGTCAGTGCAGACACTGTTTGACCAGAACAGACGCGAGGAATAAAAATAAATTAATCTCATATTTCAGTAATTTGTTCAAGGTCTGTGTCAGAGAGGGGTGGATAATATACAGAATTGTCTTTTTGTGTCTTGTATCTTTTTCTGTTTCTCTTTAGTGTTTACAAACCGCTAAAAATACATTATTTAAGTGACAAAGTCGGAGTGAGTGAGTATAAAGAGAGGGAATTATTATTTTTTTGGGGTATTTTTTTCTGTTTTGCTATCTTCCAGTTCATTTAACTGTTCTTCATCCAAATCAGCTTGTCTACTTATTTTTTTGCAGGTAATTGGTCACTCAGTTTCATAGTTACTGTGTACATCTGCAACTGTAAGCAAGATGGCTACCGATACTTTAAATTCTGTGAGGCAGCAGTGATTTTGAATATGTGACAAGGCTCTAACTATCCGTATCCATCCAATGTACGGACAGTAGAGAGTGACATGAAGACAGGACTCCCGTGGAATTCCCGCGGTACAGGAAACATTTTTTTTTCAATTTTACTGGATGGGATGGTACAGGAGTGAAGCTCACGGGAACGGGCGGGACCGGGAAATAAAAAAAATAAACCTCTCAGGACAGGCAAACTTCCAGGAATGGGAAGGAATGGGACTACTCTGCCACCAGCAGACAGGAAGAGTGTTTTTTGCTCTTTAAAGTCTTTAAAAGAGCCTATGACATGGAACTTGACTGTTACCATAAACATACAAAATAATATTAAAAGGTGTCACGTGAACATATAATCACATTAATTTGACCAAATTATGTTTAATCGCGCTACAATGAGTCAAATAATACCCAGAAATAGACAGAGGGCGATCTCCTTGTCCTGGTGTGGGGCCAAGAGACTGTGACCTCAGGCTCCTTGCATCTGCCAGTATGGGTGACAGCGACAGTGAAAGTGAGAGTAGCCTAATTTTTATCAGTTTCAGACACCTCTTATGAATGTGACTTATGTAGTGATGGATCTGATGTAGAGAGAGAAAACAGGGATTGTCTCCCGTATCAATTCGAGTAGTATGCCTCCGAATCAGAAGGTTCAAAGTCGGAGAGAGACTCCGATAACACCAACCAGTGGGACAGCAGATGTCTGCGGAGAATCAGTGTCTTGGCAACAATGGTTAATAAAAACCCTTATGTTTAACATAGATGGATACTTAAAATATTTAATATTACCCATAATTGTATAGTTAAGTCAGTCCTTTAGTTAACAATATTGACACATGAATTATTGATACTTGAAGAATAACCAAACGCTGTGGATTGCTACTGGCATGTATTTAACATATCTCTCTATATACATATGTAGAGTATATTAAGGATGTGAAAATCATAAAGCAGACATGTCAAAGGCTACGATTTGGCCGTAGCAGCTACTATTTTTTGGAGGCACTGCTTTGGCGCTACGTTGAAGGGGTATGTATAATACTACGATTTTTAATAAATAAATACATGATGGATACTCCCTGAACGTTTCTGAAATATTATTTCAATACCATGTTTTTTTTTGTTGTTTATTTTTTTAATGAATTCATGGTTCGTAATACTGTAGTTCACTGACAGTTTAGTAACTGATTTAGAAACTGAAACTGCTGCACAAAACTCAAAACAGTTGTTTTTATATTACCAAATTTATATATTACATCATTATATTGGACATTGTGCTAATGAAGACCCTGTGCTTGCACTGTATTTTTTTCTGAAAAAACAAAAACTAAAAACAAATTACTAGTAGTACACCGGTAGTGTTTAATGCAAAATCCTATAAATCCTAATTTTATACATGAATACAAAATTATCTGTACCTCCAAATAATAGTTGATCTCTGTTTATCACAGGATGGGATGGGACGGGATTTTTTTTGACAGGACAGGATGGGACAGGAACTAAAAAAAAAATTAAGGGGCGGGACTGGATGGGAAAAATTTGGTCAGGACAGGATTGGAAATGATTACTCTTTCATGGGATGGGATGGGACAGGAACATTTTTGACAGGACAGGATGGGACAGGACTGAAGTTTCATTCCCGTGTCACTCTCTAACGGACAGCTGGAACCTTGCTCGACCAATCACATTGTTTGTTTCATGTTCCATTGCCAGTCCTGGATTATATATATATATATATATATATATATATATATATATATATATATATATGTAAGACCACCTTACATAGTCCTACTATTACTACAGACACACTAACTCTGCCTGTAGCAAAACAAAACAAAACCAACATTTACTACAGTACGATACCAGTACAAGCAAAACTCTTTTAAAATAATATTCAGACCCTACAATAGTTATTATAGGCTAGTGGCTTTGC
The DNA here is from genome assembly GCF_902713425.1 of Acipenser ruthenus. Lineage (NCBI taxonomy): Eukaryota > Metazoa > Chordata > Actinopteri > Acipenseriformes > Acipenseridae > Acipenser > Acipenser ruthenus. Next base: position 62,466,061 of record NC_081191.1, on the reverse strand, counting down.
GTTGTGTTATTTTCTTATTTCTTAATTTAGTTTTAAAATAAATATAATTCAACCTTTTGATATTTTGCGGGTGATCAAACACAGTTTTATTGTTTTTCCTTCTTTTGTTGGTGCAGTCACATCCAGACAGCCATCCAGTCTTCACAACAGAAAACAAAAACATTGACCTCTGACATGTGGGAAGTCACAATAGAATAGAGGGTACAATAAGACATTTCCTCAGGGGGTCTCAATTAAACCAGCTCCCCCTGGTGGTAACAAACAGAAACTGTACTCTAGGCTACAGAGAGAGAGAGAGAGAGAGAGAGAGAGAGAGAGAGAGAGAGAGAGAGAGAGAGAGAGAGAGAGAGAGAGAGAGAGAGAGAGATACACAGTTTACATACCCCAGTGGAAATGTGTAATTTCTAAAAATGTCTCAAAACTCCAAAAATACTAATTCAGAAGTATTCATACCCTTTGATGCTACGATAGTATTGTCTACAAGGTGCTAGAAATTTCAATATGATAATGCAGAACCTAATTCTAGAAAAGTCTAGAAAATGTAGAGTATAAAAGGGTTAGGCATAGGATGAGTGCTGTCATATACCAATATGGGAAAAAATAAAGAGCTATCAAGACCTTAGGCAGAAAATTATTTATTTTCATAAAGCTGGAGAAGGATACAAGAATATTTCCAGGCATTTGAGTATCCCAATTTCAACTATTGTTTCTATTATCAAGAAGTACAAGACTCATGGTACTGTCACAATGCTCCCTTGGTCTGGAAGAAAGAAAGTTCTTTCACCAAGAACAAGTAGAAGAATTGTGAGGAAGGTTAATAACAATCCGAGATTGACTGCCAAAGATATTCAAAGTGAATTGGCTGCAAGTGGGACTGGGGTTTCCATTTCAACCATAGGTCGAGTATTGCATGGTGAAGGTCTCAATAGTTACAGGCCAAGGAAAAAGCCACTCTTAAACGTCACAAGGACAATTGGACAATTTTGCAAAACGGCATTTGAATGATGGACAGGAGTTCTGGTCAAAGGTTTTGTGAGTGATGAAACCAAAAATCGAGCTATTTGGTCACGCTGATAGTCGTTACATCTGGAGAAAGTCTGGTGAGGTGTACAACGAGAAGAACACCTACTGTCAAGCAAAGGGGTGGTAATATCTTTCTAATGGCACAGGAAATGTAGTTAAAAAAACCCCCCAAAAAACAAAAAAAAAAACACCCACACCACTGCTCCTGACCTGACTCCTCCAGTCCTCCAGAGGCGCTGTATCACACAATGACACCATATGTGGCAGATGGATAGAGTGGTGTGTGTGGGTGGTGACGTCAGGTTCAGGAAGCAGGACTAAACAAAAGATACAGGGCTGAAACTGCCGGTGTAGTATATTTATTAAATATAACAAAAATAAAGATTCAAACAAAATACACAAAAGAATGGGCACATGGGCCAAAACAAAACAAACTCAAATAATCACAGTGTTTCTGAATAACGAGTACCTTTTTGTTCGCGGTTTTGGGTAGCATTCGCTCTCGTTCACAAACTCCTCTAAACTCATCTCTCTCTTTAATGAGCCTGGAGTGGGTCTTTTATATTCTGTGGCTGGAGCATTAATTATCTTATTAAACAATAATTACCTTAAGGCTCCAGCCACATTCCCACGGATTTTATCTGGAATTTAACCCCATCCATGCTCGCTACACTTTGAGGCCGGCTTTTTTCCGGTCTCCAATAACAACAATACGGACAGATGGCTTTGTCCGCACGCATACAAATACAACATATAATAATAATAATACAATACAAATCATAATAATACATAAATATGCACAAGGAAAGGGCACCCCCGTCACAAAGTATCTTTTAAAACTGCCGGCTACTCCTCTCTGTATAACATGTGCTGCACAATCCCTTTAAGGAATGCAGGGTTTCCATTAAATTCAGAAACTCCAAATACTCTCCATGCACATTCCTCACACTATAGGAAGTGCGTGTCTAGAACATTGTACGACTTTAAAGGGTGGATAAATCACCTTCTCACATTAAAAAGCTGTACAATTGACCAAAAACTCTGTTTTTTTTTTTTGCATGGTACCTTATGCTCACGAGACTTCAGCAGTGAAGGTCCTGTTTGTGGTGTAACCTCACCCAACTTTCAACTATAACTAAAGGCTGTACCAAGCAATTCTTTAATAACAACTGAGATCTGCTTGAAGTAGCCCTGGCAAGCTTCTTTGACCAAATAGGAAAAAATAAGCATACAGTACGAGGGGTTTAGAGACCTCTTTTTTCAGTGTTTTTTGTTAATTTATTTTTTATGTGACACCATTTATTTGACTTTTAAAATTATTGCCATGATAGTGGTTTATAACTTAGCTGCTTTATAAGCAAGGTTATGAAACAATACTGAAACCACTACAAATAAATGCATCCCTTTGCAATAAATAAATATATACATAAATAATGAAGCCCTTTGCAAAGCACAGCTAGATACATCCTTTACACTTTTGTTATCTTCTTGTTTGGTCATCCGATAGCTGATTGCTTTAGGCCTAGTTTTCTGTCCCTTAGCAATAAGATGCAATTCATTGTACACTAGCATTAAGTAGCATCTATCATGAGTACCTACCAAGGACAAAAAAGTGAAGTTTGTACCCCAGAATGTGTTAAATTAACATAGCTGTATTATTGCTGCAGGCTACTGACAGCATCAGACTTGAGCCAACCACCTTTATAGAGTTGAAGTAAAATCTTAAACCTAATGTGTTGAGCAAGATTTGTTTTAGAAGAGCAAAAACATGAAAAGGGTTGGCATTGTATAGTCAGGAACATAAGAGGAAAGCAGCTCACTCAAAGAGGTCCAAGATTATGACAATATATGTATTCTGTCATTTATTTTTTAGTATACTTGTTTTCCTTTCAACTTACCAGGGAATATTTTCTATTTAAAAAAGCCGTTCATCCTTAATCTTCGCTCTTTACTAATAGCCATTAGATATCCTCTATTAAACCTCTTTCATGTGGCTACTGAACCAATATGATGTATTTTCAGTAGGTTATATTAACATACTGTTTTACTTACTTATTACCAGTTTTACAGTGAATAATGAAATCATTGAACACTAATATGATTTGAACAAACACTTTTCACATAACTATGATTACACTGTCGATGGCAACTGCATTATGGACATTTCTGCAAAAATACATAATTGCCTTTGTTTGTGGATTATGTATAGGGCTTAAATGAAAACATCAAGGTCTTGCACAGGTACTGATTTTGGATAGTATAATTTTATTTGTCAGTTATTATTATTTTATAAGATCAGAAAGCCCTAGTTTATGAGATTGATTTCTGGGAGACCTGCATGGGGACCTGGGGATACTAAGTCTAAGAATTGTTTTATAATGTATATAAAATACTAACAATGCAATTGAATCAGAACAGAGAACTGCTTTCACATCAATAATCAATACCACATCTCAAGTCAATAATCAGATGTTCTTGTTTTTGAATCTGGGAGTATCAGACATTTAGAGCCATCTGTAAAAATCAAACACTCAAAAGCTTTTTACTCCAAATTGTAATAACCATCATTACAAAACTAAAAACAACCCAGAACTATAATGCAAGGGCACTCAAGTGATCGTACATGTTTTTTTTCCAGTTATGTAGCATTATTAGGTTTATTCTCTTTAAAAAAATATGCTAATGAAAATTTGAAGTGAAAGATTCAGTGAATTTACCCCATTGATATATTCATTGCAAACTATTGTACCTGTACGAAAAATTACCCTATACGCCACCGTTTTAAGTTATTTTAGATTTTAAAGGGTCCACTCGGATCTAATGGGATGCAGAAATTCAACAGGATTTAGTAATAGGATACAATCATAATGGAATATATGTTATGGTAATTTAAGATTCAATAGAACAACAATGCTTATATGAACATTATTGTGTTTCATCCAAAGTAGTCCTTATATTTCTCTTTTTAAAGTGATTTACCTAACAAAATAATTGAATTAATCTTATCTGTTTTGCACTTCTATTAGCTACATTCCATTAGCTGCATAGGTATGATTTTCCTTGTAAATTATTCCGTTTTTGCTATTGGTATGTTAAAGTCCTATTTATGAGTATACAACCTTGCGTATACATTTTCTTTGCATTCTAAAATCTGTAGATCTGACTGGTACAGTCGAGACTAATTTTACCCTGTCTGCATGCCACGTCTATTGCTGTCATATGATGCATTCAAGCAGCTGTCTTCCCGTTGCTACTCCACGTTCTTCTCGAATACTATTGGTTGGGAATAAGTGGGCTGGAACATTCATCTCTAATCCTGTTGGTTATTGATTTGGTGGAAGGGACCACTGTGCTCCAATCGTGTTGGTGTTTGTTCCTGCACGTTGTTTCACAGACTGTCAAGATGTCTGACAAGGTGGTGCTTGAATTGTTGTCGTTGGAGAAATCTCTGGGATTGAAAAAGACAAACAAATACAGCACTCAAGGAGACAAGCAGGTGAAAAGATATCCCTACGTTATTATTAAGCGAACGGAAAAGGGGTAGTGGGTAGTGAGTGGGGATGGAAACGAGAGAAACAACAATACACATGTTAACAGATACGGGTCCTTTTTTTCTTTAATTTCGTCATTCATTCATTCATTTATTTTAGTAAATGGTCTTAAAGCAGTTATCAAAATGAAACATCAGAATTCGTAAATGATTCAAGAACAGGGAACTCGCTCAATCTTAATTCCTATACATTTATCGTTGCAAATAAATATACAATAGTAGTCCAGTTTAGTTGGAAATGCAGTGCTGTGTACAGATTACCTACCACGATAGGCATCCCATGTTCTAATATAATGTAAAGTTTATTACATTTGTTAATATTATTGCTAGCAGTACAGAGATGCAACATCAATGGAAAAATATTGCCACCCCTAGACTATTATTTATTTTTCTCTTGGTTTTTAAAACGATAGTTCTGTACTGTCTTGTATTAGAAATTGAAATGCAATTGACTTCAATAAACCGGGTAAATGCTATGCATTCACTAATATCTCTCCTATATCAATGTTATTTTATCAGTACACTACAGTGAGTCGTACTAGCTTTAATCATAACAATACAGTTTAGGACCAGCAACAGTAGCTTTACTTCAGTGGGTAAAATAATTGAGAGAGGGGATTGACACAGTATTTTTGTTTTCAAAATGTGAAGGTATTTACAGATCACAATCAAACCATGACTTAGTTCTCAGTACTGCACTAATAATCCCCTGTGTTTGTACTCTGCTATGACATTTATGTGAACTGTAATCAGGTGTGATGCACAATAGATTTTATTTTTAAAAGATGATTAACTTGTTAATCTATTTGTTTTTATTGCCATAATGTGTTGAAAATGTGAACACAAATCTTGTGCACCGGGTGTAACTAATGGCTTGAAGCTATTTTGGGAATTAAATTCAGTGAAGCCAAATTTGCTGGTTTTAATACATTGCATTCTTTCTTTTAAAAAAACAAAAAAACAAAAACAAAAAAACATAGCTAATATAAAATCAAGAAACTTCTGGGCTAAGCTGAAAGTAGAATGTTTTAGCATTTTTTAAAACATTAATCTTTAACAGAGTTGCATTTTTGTTTATTTGTACCCAACCAAAACTGAAAACCTTCAAACCACTTCATTACAGTAAATTGACAACTGCAGTGGTTGCAAAAATAACTGCAAGTACTAGAGGGGAAAAATGAACGCAATTAATATACACCTAGAAGAAATTGCAGCAGCCTTTTATATACAGTATTAAATTAAAAGACTTAAACGTTTGCCTTGCAAACATCTTTAAATTAAATTGTAACATGTCACTTGCAAATCAAATGGCTGATTTTAAAGACCCTGAATATCACTATCTTAGACTAGCTAAGTTAAAATTATGTAGTTATTATAGTTAATCGGGAACTATGAAACTTGACGAAGGCTTGGTTTGCTCTTTTGCAACAGGTTCCAGTTCTTCAGACAAATAATGGACCGAATTTAATAGGACTGACAACCATTGCTGCTCATCTAGTGCAAGAAGCTCAACAGAAGCAGCTGCTGGGAAACACAGCAGAAGAGAAGGCAATTGTGCAGCAATGGTTAGAATACAGAGTAACCCAGATAGATGGCCACCGTGGTAAAGATGAGACCAGAACTGTTCTCAAGGTACTATACGAAAGTTTATTGTTTTTAAAAATGTTGTTTATTAACCAAAATGTTGATATTTAATATTTAAAACGTTAATATTAATAATATTGGTTCACCAGCTCAACATTGAAGTAGGATTAAGTAGTAATTTACAGAGGCTTCAACTTGCATTGAAATGTTTTAGGGTATGTTTAAGCCTCTAATAAAGACAGCTTTGTGAAATGAAAAGTAAAATGCACTTGTAATATGCAAAGGAGATTGACGTGGATACTATAATAGATGACAAAAAAAAAAAAAAAAAAGTCACAAGACATGGCCAATGCAGTCATGAAGCTCTCTGGACTCCTCAAAGTCCACCTGCATTAGGGCTCTATGGTGCGACCACCAATATTGTTTTAGGCACATGTGTGCGACCAATTCTTTTATGACCTTAAAAAACTGAAACACAAATAAGGTTTTCCAAAAAGTATTGTATATGTAACCCCCTTCGGCAAAGTGGTTACTTACCTGACTGTGTATGGACTTGCACTTGCCGGAGTGTAGCGCAAGCATCCCACACATATTCTGCTGCAGGGTCAAACAGACAGGATGTAAACAGACGGATGTTCTAGGTTTGAGTGTCTGTGAGGAAACCATGTAGCGCATAAACGGTTCCCAGCTGTCTGACGTCCTCGTGCAGAGACGGTGTGAGGATCGGGGTGCTGTCAGATGCAAAACCCAGGAGAAGGATCATATCCCCATGTGTTTACGCCAGGCCCCAAAGCCTGTGTAGTTATGTAAACCCTTGTTTCTCTGGATTTAAGGAAAGTATAGAATAATACAGCAGGAGACTCTGGAAGAGATTATTTATCTGTCTAACTGTAGTATAAAACCTGAGTACCAGAGCAATGACAACTAAGACAGATGGTCCAGATGATTAGCATGTTTCTTTTTGAGTTGAGATGACCTAGCTAATTCATCCATAACGTTAAACACTCAATCATACTGTGACAGTGACGGCCGAGGATGGTGACGTCAGGCCAGGAAATGAATGCACAAACAAAAAGGTATTGTGGGGCACAACAGCGCTGCTGCACTGATATTTATTAAATAAAACGAACAAAAAAACAAAAACGGCACGAGGGCCAAAATAAATCAAAATACCAAATATAACAAATCGAGTATTTTACAGGTTCTGAAAACAGGGAGCATTCGTTTGTTTTCTCCAGCTCTCTCCAACTCCTTCTAAACACCCGCCCCAAACAACAAATGCTGCAGGCTTATATACTTGTGACTACCTCCGGATTAACAATAAATTAATCAGTCCAGAGATGGTCACATTCAGCATGGGTTTAATTGATGGGCTTCTGCCAAACAATAACAATCAAAAAGCATTGTGTTTTTAAATCAACAAAATACATTCAAATCAATAATAATAATAATAATAATAATAATAATAATAATAATAATAATAATAATAATAACAACAAAACACTTGTATATTGTGTTAAAAGGGGCTATGCGGTTAAGCAATGTATAGGATTGTTGTACTGTACTGTTGCTTAGGGGAACTATAGGATCTTTTAAAATTGACTAGTCGCACGCATCGCAAAATATATACTTTTTTGAAGACCCCAGGTCTTCAGGTTTTAGTCCCGCATATGTATATTACAGGACATCCGATTTTAATGACAATTAACTTGTTTTGTCAACATGGAAATATACTAGGGAATGTACTTATTTTGATGTCTAAATCATTTATATTAAATGATGTATTTCTGTTTTCAAATGGAACATTTGCCTGCAAAAAAAATCTTTCTTTATATAAATATTAAAAAAAAAAAAAAAAAAAATGTCTAGTATACGTGTGATTTGCAGAGATACCACTACGATTTGGCCATAGCAACTACTATTTTGGAGGTTCTGCTACGGCGCTACATCGAAGGGGTATAATACTACAATTTTTATTAAATAAATAAATGATGGATACTCCCTGGACGTTGATGAAATATTATTTCAATAGGATGTGTGTTTTCCTGTTTAATTTTCTTTAATGAATTAAATAATACTGTATTTCACTGACAGTTTATTGTGGCATTCTAACTGACATACTAAAAGCTCTGAGCTGGGTTGCTTTCCTTCAGAAACAGCTGTGCAAATATCGCCTTGCTTGCTTTTTAGTTTGCGATTAAGGCACAGTGGTGACAGGTTCTGTGATTTTAGTATAGAACACTGAACTTTACCAACACAACTTGAAATTCCACCTTAACCAAAAAAAAAAAAAAAATGCTGTGAATCTTACCGATTTTTACAGGATTAAAACTTGAAACTAATGTTGTGAAAACCATAATAAATAAATATTTAGATTAATTTTCCCTTTTTCCTACTTCTATAGACAGACTAATTGTATGTTTATGTAGGTAATGTATGTTGTATTAAAAACAATAAACAGTTGAATTTTTATCCCTGTGACTTCACACATTTCCCCTTCCTCCGTGATTCTGAACAAATTTATTGCGACTGCTCCGTGATTTTTAGTACAAATTTCTGTGACAAAATCCCAGCCTTATCAGTTATTGAAATAGGAATCACTAATCAAACAAAAAATGTCACTCTCCTCCATCAAAAAAATACTGCTGGACTTCTCTGTGAAATGTAGTTGATATGAATGACACTTTCATTGAACGTACATACTTTTGCACACATAACTTTAATGTGTGTGTGTGTGTGTGTATGTATATGTATATATATATGTATATATGTGTATGTGTGTGTGTGTGTATATATATATATATATATATATATGCATATATGTGTGTGTGTGTGTATATATATATATATATATATATATATATATATATATATAAATAATTACAGTGGCTTTCAAAAGTATATTCACCGTCCTTGGACTGTTCCACATTTTATTGTGTTACAACATGGAATCAAAATGGATTTAATTATGAGTTTTTGCCACTGATCAACACAGAAAATGTCCATAATGTCAAAGTGAAAAATAAAATCAACAAATTGTTCTAAATTTATTATAAATATAAAACAGAAAATAATTGATTGCATAAGTATTCACCCCCTTTCCTATGACACACCTAAATAAGCTCTGGTGCAACCAATTGTCTTTAGAAGTCACATAATTAGTTGAATGGAGTCCACCTGTCTAACACCGCACATCATCCTGAGAACACCATCCCTACTGTGAAGCATGGTGGTGGCAACATCATGCTATGGGGATGCTTCTCTGCGTCAGGGCCTGGAAAGCTCGTGAAGATAGAGGGCAAAATGGATGCAGCAAAATACAGAGAAATCCTGGCGGAAAACCTGCTGAAGTCTGCAAGAGACCTGGGGCTGGGGAGAAGATTCATCATCCAGCAGGACAATGACCCCAAACATACAGCCACTGGAGTGGCTTAAAAACAAAAAGGTCAATGTCCTGGAATGGCCCAGTCAAAGCCCGGACCTCAATCCAATTGAGTATATGTGGAAAGAGTTGAAAATTGCTGTTCACCAAAGGTCCCCATCCAACTTGACGGAGCTTGAGCAATTTTGCAAGGAAGAATGGGCAAAAATTGCAGTGTCCAGATGTGCAAAGCTGGTAGAGACTTATCCAAATAGACTCTTGGCTGTAATTGCTGCCAAAGGTGCCTCTACCAAATATTGACTCAAGGGGGTGAATACTTATGCAATCAATTATTTTCTGTTTTGTATTTGTAATTAATTTAGAACAATTTGTAGATCTTATTTTTCACTTTGACATTATGGACTTCTTTGTGTTGATCAGTGGCAAAAACTCTTAATTAAATCCATTTTGATTCCATGTTGTAGCACAATAAAATGTGGAAAAGTCCAAGGGGGGTGAATACTTTTGAGAGCCACTTTGGGTATGTGTATGTGTGTGTGTGTGTGTAATTATCTCTATCTCTATCTCTATCCTCAATTATTTATACTTTATTCATTAAAACAAGGTACGCTGCAGGGCTTAAAGTTGGCTAAAATCCTTAGGGGCATCTGGCTCCTAGATTTTAAAATTTGGTCACCAAATAAAAATTTAGGGGCCAAGTAAATACTCTTAGTTAAGATATTTCAGTGTTTTCCCCCATTGATTAAAGCTATACTCTAATGGCTTTTATTAAGCAACATGTATTTATTTCTTTAATAGTCACTTCAAACGGTGCCCAGAACACTTTGAATATCAGTTTAGCATTTTATGGTTGCAGAACATGATCAGTGATCGCGCTAGGCCGTGCCATTGCGTCAGTGGCCCCCTGAAATAAAAAATGTCCCGCTGAATTTCTCTTAATGCACCCCGTGTGTCCCCCCTCCCCAGACGCAATACCAATAAACAGTATTATAAATCACGCACTTAAGGATTAGAAACACAAATATCTTTACAGTGAAAATAACTTTTTGTTAAATCTAACATTCAACCCCCCCTTCTCCCCGTCTAAAAATGGTTCGACCGTAACGTAACAAAACTATTTATTAAAAACAAATCTACATCCTGTAAAGCTTGCACCACTAGCATTTAAGTGTCCTGAAGAGTAACTGAAGAGTTGAAACAATGGGTCTGATTTGGTGTAGGAAAGGTATTACTAGTGTAGCGTGCACGGGGGAAGGCAGCAGCAGGGCTGGTAGGTGACATAATCACACACAGACATAAGTCCGACATACACTTCTTGCAGAGCTGGCTCTTTTGTACAGCGGTATCGGTGCTGTGCTTTAGTGCGAGAGGTCCCGGATTCGCGCCCGCCCTCCGCCTGTGTGTGGATTGCCTCGCCCTGTGTGATGCGCCTGCCTCCATTAACCGAGATCGCTACACGAGCATCGCTGTCACAGCAGGGGGGACTTGTTCCTGAAGACTTGAATGAAGAAATGTATTTATTTCCCTTTTTTGCATTGCATCCGTGTTTGTCGCGTAATGTGTGAGACTGAGTTTGCTCTTGTGTCCAGAAACTGAAATAATGTGCCTGTCTTCAACTCTAGCATCACTTTACATATAATTTGAAAAAGCCTTGGCTGTTCTGGGTGAAGTTTGGAAACGTACAGCTTAAAGCTTCTTAAAGGACAATTTTCAAAATCTGTCTGTGAGTACATTCGTTTATCAGGTATTGGGGCTTTCTTAAGACCACCTTGGTGATTTTTGGTCTGTAATGCTGATGTTTGAGTGACATATTCACGGCCGGTGCCATCGGTAAGAACAACAGTTATTTTTACAGAGATTAGCGGTGTTTTCATTTCCTCGTCTACGAAAGAAAAACTAATCGAACCATACTTTAAGAGCAGGTTAGTAGATGTTTTTTCACTCGGTTCTAAACATATACAGTTTCTTCAGATCTGTTCTTGAATTCGGCTTTTTACGATTTAAATAATTTAAGCCACAACAAGCTACATGTTTAGCTTGTAGGTTTGGTGTTTGTTTGCCTGACGGAATTCAGAATCTTTAGCGATATCAGTATTTTTATTCCAGGGGTGTTGCTGAAGGTAACTGCCTAACATTTAATAATTCATAGTCGATTGCATTTAAACATTTTAATGCTTAATTTGATCAAATCTTGGTGTTTATTTTAATATATATATATATATATATATATATAGGGCAGCAGTGTGGAGTAGTGGTTAGGGCTCTGGACTCTTGATCGGAGGGTCGTGGGTTCAATCCCAGGTGGGGGACACTGCTGCTGTACCCTTGAGCAAGGTACTTTACCTAGATTGCTCCAGTAAAAACCCAACTGTAAAAATGGGTAATTGTATGTAAATTTCGCTTGTGTAATTTACCTTTCTGGTTTGTTAAAGACCTTGATGTACGCACCCTATGAACGCTGTCTGTCAACGTGGTATGCGTATTCAATCTATTTAAATTTAGTATAGCAAAGGAAAAGTGAAAAAAAAAAAAAAATAATCTATTGAAAATAATGTTTGCAGTTGGCAGCAATAGCAACTACTCTATGGTTTTAATGACAAGTTGTATCTTGATATCAGTAGCACATCACAGTAGACTTTAAATAAACTTTGTGAACACACTGAAGTAACTGAACAAAACACAATTAGCAACAACACGTTGGCTGTACCAGATATTATAAATTATATTACTTGTCCTGATACATTTTATGATGTAATAGTAGTAAACACAGTTTCGGATACTTTTATCCTATACATGTAGTTAAAGAGAAACCGTTCACAAACCAGGACCATTTTTTGTGTACAAGGTACTAGCTCTGTGTAAATTAAGAATATTTTTCTGAGTACCGATATATATAGGTTTGCGTGGACATCCGGGCAACATAGTAACCACATAGCATCCTCGGAGTTGCTGAAAACAAACCAAGACAGACGCTGTTTCCTTTATTAATTGAAGAGTTGTTACCACCTTTTTTTTAATACAATGCCGAGGGGTTGTGTGGTTGTTGGATGCCACAACCATGATTACATGAAAGACAAGCGGCTGTCATATTTTGAACTCCCAAAGAGGCATTTAAGCCCAGATAGAAGGGAAAAGTGGCTTTAAGCTATACATCGGCAGCATTAAGAAGGGTCTAAATGGAGTCCACCAGACTCAAAAACCATCTGCAGCCAACATTTTATTCATGGTAAACGTAGTTATACTTACAGTATAAATTAAAGCAATACACAATCATAACTTATACTTAAAAAAATAACCACAATATTGTAACACGTTAGTTGTGCGAAGATTAATTTTAGTAATAAGAGCATTATGTATTAATTTACTCCATGCCTTTTTTAGGACTACATACTAGTTTACCTACATTAACTTTAGGTAGTGCAAGATTAGTGATAATCACGGTCCGTGAAACCATACGAAATCACCCAGGTTCCTAGTTTAACAGGTACATACCCAAATAAAAAAAATACGGTAAAGCACTCCGCCCAAAACAACGTTAACGAGGGGGGCAGGGCTAACCTACTATCGCTAGCCAACCCTCTCAGGGTGTGGTGCCGAAGCTGGACAGCCACAGACCGGGCACACAATACAAATTAAAAACTTTCCAACAAGTTAACAATAACAATCCCCAGTGGGACAATGCTGCTGTACCCTTGAGCAAGATAGTGTACATTACCCACGTTGCTCCAGTAAAATTAACCCAGCATATAGATGTATGATTAGTTTACTGTATGACTTGTAAGATTTCATACAATGAAGAGATTCGATTTTTGGGGTCTTTAAGTTGGCAGGTAGTATGGGCATTGCTTTAAACCTACAACTAATTTTAGTTTGTATCTATTATTTTTTGGAGTCACGTAGGTTGTCAACATAATTAACCATGTCCACCGGTCGGATGTTACACAGCTTGACAACAGTTTGTTTTCAGCGGCTACCAGTTGCTATGCAGAAGTCACTTGACTCCGCGCAAACCTGCATGGAATATTGAGGTAAACGTTTGTATTCATTAAGAACAAATCTAGTGCTTCATAAAATCAGGGAGGAAAAAACCTATCCGCGAAACCAGGTTTTATTTTGTACCTGACCTGCCCACTCCCACAGTTGCCGATGGCAAATGCATATTAAAAAATGATCGCAGAGACTCATTTTGGTCGCCACTGGGGACCCAGAGCTCGCATATTTGAGACCTCTGCTGACACGTTTCGACATCTTCTCTTCATCAGAGTGTATTGAAAACAGGACTCATTAGATCTATTAAATGCACCTGGTATTCACTGTCATTTAACACCATTATCTGATTACTAGAAATTCACATTGCAATCTTATTAAACATTATTGTTGATCCAACATCATGCAATTGTCATATTACACTAATCCTCCTGGAAGATCTATTGTCGCAGGTATAGGTTCAGTTATTGAACCACTATGTCAATATATCCTTTGTCCGTAAACTCCCTTCATTTGTTTCTGATACATGTGATGTTCTTAACCGTATTAATGAAATCAGGGTAATATTCTTGTGTCACTTGATGTCACTAGTTTGTATACCAACATCCCACATACAGGGGGTATTGATGATGTCACTTTCTATTTAAATTCCAGACCCACTGAGGTTATTCCACCATCTCAATTAATTATAGATTTACTTGATTTGTGCTTAAATTCCAATTATTTTGTGTTTGAAGGTCAATATTTTTCCTAGATAACGGGTACAGCAATGGTTGCAGCATTTGCTCCCAATTATGCCAATTTGTATATGGGATTTTGGGAGGAGAAATGAATCTGCAGTAATTATAACATCTTTTTACCATGTATCTCTCTATGGTTTAGGTACATGGATGTCTTATTAATATGGTCGGGATGAAAGACTCAATTTGATAATTTTGTGGATTATATTAATTCTGCAAATAGTCGTTTAAAATGTATATATGAATCTGATCTAGATAGAATACATTTTTTAGACTTGGAAATATCTAAAGGTACGAACAGAACCTTACAAACTACTGTATTCAGTAAACCAACAGATCAGAATTCGTTAGTGGTAAAAAGTCAATATCCTTGCTCACTGATAAGAAATATACCGAAAGGTCAATAATTACGGGTAAGAAGGAACTGTAGCACAGAGTCACAATTTGAAATTAAATCTGAAGAAATGTACTCCAAATTTATTACCCGAGGATATGACGATCATATTCTTAAAGAAACAATGTACAAAGCTAAAGATTGTGATCGAGAGACTTCTTAACTTTCTCACTGCCTGCGGCGACTATAGTCGCCAGAAACGCGTTGATCGTTTTTTTTTTTTCATTTCTTGTCCAACAAATGCTCGTTGCTAGGTAAAATGTTGTACATTCATAAAAATACCCGTCAAAGTAATGAAGTCTCATTTGTATTTTGTTTGGAGAGCATATATCGCGATGTCATGATCTGAAAGACGAGAGTTGTAGTAGGCGATTGAAAAATGGAAAGAGACAGAGATGTAAGAGAGAGTGGAGATTTGTTTTTGTTTAACTGAGATAGTGACAGTGATGAGGAATTTGAGGGATTTACTGAGGAAGATGTAGAAGGGCCAGAAGATGTAAAAGAGGGAGAGGAAATGGAAAGATTTGAGGAGTTCATGAAAGAGAACTCTGAGGAGTTCATGACAGAGAGGGAAGAGACAGCCAGGTTGACACTGACAGGAGAAGAGGCACATTTTGTCCTTGGTGACGTGAACACAAACTACACTTATGCATGGGATGTGTACACCAGAGGAGCATATTCCTATGATAAAGATGTGGGAATTGGTTACAGTGTAGTCATGCAGCTGCTGAACACTGCAAAACTTTTACACTTCCCCTGCTCCCTTTGCTGCACGAAAAAAAAACACCAGTGCTTGTGGCACTGTCAAAGTAAATCAAAAAGGCATGCCACAGGAATTCAAAAATAATAAAATGAGGCCGGGAGATCCCCCGTTGTTTTCAGCGTATCTTACCTTGTTTTAATGAATAAAGTATGAATAATTGAGACACACGTTTGGGATATTTTTATTTAGTGGGAGTTGCCATCTTTTCTCTTTGGCGGTGGCAACATCAAGAAGCGTTTCGTATTTAACTTTAACTGGGATGAAGCACATCGTGTCTGATTAAATAGACTGAAACATCTCTTAAATAGACTGAAGCATCTATATATAAAAATATGATGCACAAAAGAAACGCAACACTCAATTTATATATGTATATATATAAATTGAATATTGTAGGTTTTATTCAAAGTAAAAACATGTATTGTAAAAGGCGGTTCTAGTGTTAATGAAATGTAACTTTTAGATGTTCCACACAAACACACACACACACAGATATAAATTCTAAGTAGTAAGACTTGTAGAAATTATATTTTATATAACTCTGTGTGTGTGTTGGAAAGGTAACCAGACAGACAAGTAGCCAAAACATTGTGAGGAAACCTGTCATGACTTGTCCATATAAACACCGTCAATCTTCATTAATTTAAATTAAAATATGTAGTTTGTGGGTAAGATGAGTCTGCAGAATGTTTGTTTGTTTTTCGACACACATTTGTGTGGAAAATAATTGAAGTAAAGGAAATCCATTCATTCTTGATTGTCCAGGGACAAAGCAGATAATCACCAACAAGCTGAATTAAATAAGTTATATTTCATGAATGATGTCCTTTGTGTTTGAAGAAAGGATCTGCAATAGCAGTAAATTGTATTGTAGTAAAAATATGGCTGAGTTAAAGATTTACTTGATGTCAGCCAGTAATACGTTTTACAGTGGAATGAATGAGTGTTCAGTAATCTGAACAATTTTTTTTTAGCCCAGGGAAGATCAGACCATGTGGTAACAGAACTTTACTGTTTGGTATGCAATAATACTTGGATAGTGGCTTCTATTGAGCTTTGTTTGCATTTCTTGCCTTGGGGCTCAGTACATTTTGATGTTAACTGCATGTTATAAAACATAGAAGGCCTAGATAAAAGGAAGCATGATGTTCTGTTAAGGGGATTATGGAGATAGATATAGAAAAACAAACCAAAAAAAATAAATTGGTGAACTACTGAAGTATATAATAAAAACGTTTCAGCTAATGACTTCACTGTACACTAATAAAGGACAGAGAAAAATTTGCCAACTTGAGTACCTAGTTTCTTATAAATTTTACTTTATTATGTATTGTCAACATGTTAAAACTTTAAAAATGTTCTGAATTATCGCATTGAAAAATAGCAAGGGAGCATAATTATTATTATTATTATTATTATTATTATTATTATTATTAAGTCAGCAGTTTTCTACGCCCTATGATAGAACACCGATGGAACCATTTGAAATGAAACCTTTTCTTTCTTTTTCATTTTCTTCTAGGATCTTAACCAGTATCTTGAAGATAAAGTTTACCTGGCGGGAGATGACTTCACTTTAGCAGACATTTTAGTGTACTATGGCCTTCATCCTATTATGGTAAGGTTCACATTTCTCAACAAAATTCACAATAAGTGTTTGTCTGCTAACTGGCACGCAGCATATTCTAACTTTTAACAGTCTCATTTTAACCATATCATACTTCTAAACCAAATGCACATTAAAAAAAATAATAAGTGTACATAGTGGCTAAAGACAGAGCTAGATTGCAAAACGGGCTACTGGACACAAAGAAATACAGCAAGTTGAGATGACATTGCATATTTGAATTGTCTGCTATTGAAGGATCCAAACCCATCCAAGAAAAAATAAATAATGCAATAACCAATCTTGTCATTTGGCCTACATATTTATCTTCGTAAGGGGAGAGAGGTATTTTGGAAGAACCTTTAATAGAGAGTGGGTCCGAAGGTTTTTTAAACCATATCTGAAGCCTAGATTCATGCATGCTGTGTATATGTAGTGGGTTGGACAGTATTTTAAACTGGTAACCTGAGGACTTCAGTTCTAATCGTATGTTTCTTAGTGGATTGAGCAGAATAAAATGCCATGTGCTCTTGCTGAATTGATAGATTGCTGTAATTTGGGAGATGCAAAAACAAATGTGTGTTTTTTTTTTACATTTTAGACTGAGCTTGCTGTCCAGGAGAAGGAGAAGTATGTGAATGTGTCCCGATGGTTTAACCACATTCAGCATTACCCAGGCATCCGCCAGCATTTGCCTCCTGTAGTGGTGCTGAAGAACCGGCTCTATACCAGTGTTCACTAGGAGAAACCTGTCTTATGCATGAATTTAAATAAGAACTACTCGTTGGGTTAAGAATAGGGAATATCACAATATGCTGTCTGACTGTACAACAAACTCATATGTCTGTCTGTTAAAGTTGCTGGCCAAACAGTTGTCACACCAACCAGAATTGTACAATGTTAAGGCAATCGAGGTAGAACTGAACTGAAAATAGGTCCTTAGCTTGACAAAACCGAGTGGGGTATATTTGTATGATCGAAACATCACAGACTCCTTTTATTGGATTTTGTGAAGGTAATAAAGTGGTCTGTAAACCACACCTGAGAATAAACACCAATGGGACTAGTGAAAAATGCAGTTAAAAACATTGTAGACAATATTTTTAGTCCTTAGGAGAAGGTATGGCCCACAGAAAAAACAAAAAACAAAATTATCTTTAGGTAATTGGTTCAAATACTTGTATTTTGTCTATTTGCTTCAACATATGCATCCATATTTGTCTGTCCATTATTGTAAGAGAAAATACATCTTAGGCATGTCTGGGGTCTTTTTGTTGTAACCATTTTATTAAAATCATTCAATGTAACATGAGCCTTTCATCATCAAATATTTGCTGCTTTTTATCACATTGTTTTTTGTTATAAATCAATCAAATTGTGCCAATAAAAGAAGTTAAGAAAATGTTTAATGTGTGAAACCTAAGTGTTATGCTGTTGTATTTAATAAATAAATTATAATCTTGCAATTAGTGCTGCGGTTTTGGGTGTACTGATCCTATTGTGTTCTAATGAAAAAACAAAAGTGTAAAATAAGTAGAAAAAAAACAGTCAATGGCTGTAAAACATGCCTTGTGACTTTCTCAGAGACAAGTTATTTTATCTCTAATACAGCTACTGTGCTCTTGTTTTTATTAGTGGTTATTAAAAAGAAAAAAGGGCAGTTTATACAGGAACTGTCTATTCCTTGTGTGAGAGTGCTGCTCCTTTTGAGCAGGTAGACTGGGACCATCTTTGAAAAGACTTGGTCCTGCTGTTGCCACCTGTGAAAAACATGTATATAAATTATTTATGCTTTATATTCTTAAAATACAACTTGTTTTTCAATAAATTAGAGTACATTCTAGGGTCGGCGTCGCAGCTGTATCTTTCAGTATGCAATCGGACAGGAAAGGTACACTGAACAGATTGCTTTTATCACAACCGTTTCTACATCTAAATAAAAGTGAATCATATGCAGAATATACTGTATCTGTGTCTTGTCAATGTCCCTAGGACTCACTAGTTAGATTTAGATCAACAATTTGACATAATGGATGGAAATTCATTTATTTGATTAATTTGTCTGAAATGACAACAGGAACAGGAGCTTTGATTACAATAAATCCTACATTGTAAAAGACTAATGAATTGCAAATGGTAAAAGATTACAGGTTGCAATTGGCCAAGATGAGAACTGTTAGAGAGAAACTTATATACTGGTATTTAACCTTTTAAGTGGTTATATCTAACAAAACTAGAAGGGCTTGAGACAGCAAATCTTGCCAAAGTGTGTTCGAACTACAATTCCCTAGAAGTTCCCTATTGAACAAGTGCTTGATATTCACATAGTAAAAGACTGTTTAAAAGGTTAAAAAGAGTTAACATTTCAGACTTGGTAGGTGTGCATGCAGCATTTATAAACAGCAATGCTTAATTCATTAATCATGGAGCATTTGATTCCAAAAAGGAGATTAAAGTGCATATTTGGAACCTCAGGCACAAGGACCATATCTTAAGTCAGGCAGCAAGCGCTGGGACCACTGCAAAAATAGCAACATGTCCTATCTGTTGACATTTATTCAAGCTCAGTGTTATATTGACAGTATCATGTTTGATATTCAAGCTTTTTATGTATGAAATGTGCTTAGACTGCGATCTCTGCTGCTTTCCATTTTGTATGTACACTACATTGCATTAATACTCAATACATAAATATATATTTCAACAAAAATACAGCCCTAAGGCACTGTACATATGCTTACTGTAATGACAATTATGTCTTTTATATTTTATATGGTACTATCTGTATTTTATTAGTCTGATATTTTGCTAATATTTGATGGTTGTAAATACAGTATTACTTGTCCAATACTACTAGTTATAGTACAGTCTCTTAGTCTTATGGAAAAAATATCATGCATTAAAAAATAGTGTTATAATTTGTAGGTTACCAACTGTTTTATTATTACTTATATTATGCCATGTTACTATAAATTAATTAAAGCGATTATATTTATATTTTCATATATTTTAATGCATTTCATAACACTGCAATTAACATACAAAAAAAAAAACTATACTGTGATACTAATCAAATAGGACTAAACCACCAAATGTTAGTATTTCCCATTGACATCTAATCAAATGGCCGTACTCTATTAAAACTGTTGATTTATGTCGATCTAGGGAAGTTGAAAGTGAAAAAGACAGCGCAGAGCCTCTATCTTTTTTTTTCCAAAGCTGCAAGACTTGTCAGTTAATGTCTTATGACGGGATCACCAAAAAACCTCAAGTGATGTGCTTCTTATGCTAATAGCAAGTGAAATCCAAGACAACGTGTATAGTTTTTAAAAAACAGAGCTGTATCTAAAAGCATTAAGAGGCTTAGACAGTCTGTGATGTCCTTAAACAGAGCGCGTGGAGCCTGGAGATCCATTACTCGTTCTGGGGGAGATACAGGAGGTCAGCGCTTGTAGCGAAACCAGTAATGACCACCAAAATGTTTTAATTATCACTGGGATATGCAAGCCGGTATGACAGCTTTGGGGTCATCTACATGTTAAAATATGAACTGTTTTTTTTTTCCTTGCATGAAGGAAACCTTCAGTTGAATGGCTTTACTGTTTTTTTTTGTTGTATATAATCCTTAAAAAAATGGTATGAGAAATGTTTTTATTTATATATATATATATATATATATATATATATATATATATATATATATATATATATATATATAGTGCCTTGCAAAAGTATTCAGACCCCTGACCAATTCTCTCATATTACTGAATTACAAATGGTACATTTCAATTTCGTTCTGTTTGATATTTTATTTTAAAACACTGAAACTCAAAATCAATTATTGTAAGGTGACATTGGTTTTATGTTGGTAAATATTTTTAAGAAAAATAAAAAACTGAAATATCTTGCTTGCATAAGTATTCAACCCCCACACATTAATATTTGGTAGAGCCACCTTTCGCTGCAATAACAGCTTTAAGTCTTTTGGGGTAAGTATGTACCAGCTTTGCACACAGTGTTGGAGTGATTTTGGCCCATTCTTCTTGGCAGATTTGCTCCAGGTTGTTCAGGTTGGTTGGATGACGCTTGTGGACCGCAATTTTCAAATAGTGCCACAGATTCTCAATGGGATTGAGATCAGGACTTTGACTGGGCCACTGTAGGACATTCACCTTTTTGTTCTTGAGCCACTCCAATGTTGCTTTGGCCTTGTGCTTGGGATCATTGTCCTGCTGAAAGGTGAATTTCATCCCAAGCTTCAGTTTTTTAGCGGACTGAAGCAGGTTCTCTTGCAGTATGTCCCTGTATTTTGCTCCATCCATTCTTCCTTCAATTTTAACAAGATGCCCAGTCCCTGCTGATGAGAAGCATCCCCACAGCATGATGCTGCCACCACCATACTTCACTGTAGGGATGGTGTGTCTTGAGGCATGGGCAGTGTTAGGTTTGCGCCACACATAGCGCTTTGAGTTTTGGCCAAAAAGCTCTATCTTGGTCTCATCTGACCACAAAACCTTTTCCCACATCGCAGCTGGGTCACTCTCATGCTTTCTGGCAAACTCCAGACGTGCTTTCAGATGGTACTTTTTGAGTAACGGCTTCTTTCTTGCCACCCTCCCATACAGGCCAGTGTTATGCAGAGCTCTTGATATGGTTGACTGGTGCACCATTACTCCACTCCCAGCCACTGAACTCTGTAGCTCCTTCAAAGTGATTGTTGGCCTCTCTGTGGCTTCTCTCACAAGTCTCCTTTTCTGAGCGCTGAGTTTTGAGGGATGGCCTTTTCTGGGCAGTGCCTGGGTGGTGTGATGCAGCTTCCACTTCCTGATTATTGATCCATCTGTGCTCACTGGGATATCAAAACACTTGGATATTATTTTGTACCCTTTCCCTAATCTATGCATTTGTATTGCTTTATCTCTAACTTCTGTAGAATGCTCTTTGGTCTTCATTTTCCTTCAGATTCACAGCCTGACCAATGATCCTTCAACAGTGGGGTTTTTATCCAGAAAATGTGACAGCAACTTTAATGGTTCACAGGTGGGGGCCAATGGTAAGGTAACTGTGTCCTCGTTAGGGCAATTTCTTTCATCGGTGTAAACTGGGAGCTTACACAGCACAGGGGTTGAATACTTATGCAAGCAAGATATTTCAGTTTTTTATTTTTCTTAAAAATATTTCCCAACATAAAACCAATGTCACCTTACAATAATTGATTTTGAATTTCAGT
Organism: Acipenser ruthenus; assembly: GCF_902713425.1. Taxonomy (NCBI): domain Eukaryota; kingdom Metazoa; phylum Chordata; class Actinopteri; order Acipenseriformes; family Acipenseridae; genus Acipenser; species Acipenser ruthenus. The sequence continues at coordinate 62,443,802 of NC_081191.1, read as the reverse complement.
GTTTTAAAATAAAATATCAAACAGAACGAAATTTCAATGTAACATTTGTAATTCAGTAATATGAGAGAATTGGTAAGGGGTCTGAATACTTTTGCAAGGCACTGTATATATATATATATATATATATATATATATATATATATATATATATATATATATATATATTTGTATTCAAAACATTTCCACATACAGATTAATATATGGTACAGTATTTGAAGGAGGTTGTCTAGTATGAACACAGAGATGTTCATATATGCATTTAATTTGGTTTGGTTGTTTTATAAGCAAAGTTATAAAAAGAAATACTAAAGCTACTTCAAGCCCTTTGCAATACATATATAAATAATGAAGCCCTTTGCAAAGCACAAATATTTTTTTCATCCTTTTACACTTTTGTTATCTTTGTGTCTGGTGATCGGATAGCCGATTGCTTTAAGCTTGGACTTTTCTGTCCCCTAGCTGTAAGATGCATTACACTGTACACCAGCCTTAAAGAGTAAGTAGTGAGGTTCCGAAAGATATAGTGTTATACGTCCTCACGTGTTGCTGCAACAGTTTAAATAACGTACCTGTCATTTTCATTGTTAACAGCCTGACTACTTTGTACACTTATAACTTTAAAGGTGGTTTCAAAGCTCTTTTCAAAATGTCCGCTCTAGTGCACTGGAGTTTGAGATCTATCCTCTAAATAATAAATAAATAAATAAATAAATAAATAAATAAATAAAACATAACAACAAATGCTCTGGTTTTTCTGTTCCATACAACATCATTGATCGTTATTGCTGTGTTACCTGTTTGACAATGTAGGTAATAATCCTTACACTATCAGTGCACTAGAGCAGACATTTTGAAAAGAGCTTTGAAACAGACTTCTACGTTCTAAGTGTAAAAAGTTGTCAGAATGTTACAATGAAAAGAAAAATTACAGGTATTTTATTTAAACATTTGTAGCAACACGGGACATGTTATGGGCACCTTCCAGGGTGCAGCACTGTGTACTGTGGTTTATTTTATCTTAAATGAATGTAGAAAAACAAGAGAAGAACCAATTTTTTTTTTTTTTATATATATTGGTTGGCAACATGTACTATTAACCAGCACCAGTGTAATGTATGGCTCCAATGTACTTCTCTGTCATTTTGAAGTTTCTCTCTTATGATAATAAAATGATATAATTCAATTTGTTATATTTTGATTTAGAGCACACAAGTTAAATTAATATAAAATCTCAAATTAAATAACCATATTTATGTACAAATTCTAGTAAATAAACACATATCTAACATCCAGGCAAGGTTTTAAAACGTGAAATTCTATATTGTAGTCACAGTTTTAAATAATGGCAGGTGCAATGTAATTCAATTCTATTTTTATGCTTTAAAAAGTGGGAAAGATTGTGTTATTTTAATTGTATTTCTATTGCATACAAAGAATAGTGATTGTGTCACACTAAGCTATAGTTTATTTATTTCGTAAACTAACCGACGTGTCTCTATAAAACCTTCAATACACTACTCTTTAAGTTGCATAGCTGTGGCGGTGTGTCTTAAAAAAGTAGCTTTTACACAGTTGAGTTGACTAAAGGGTGATTAGACACAAATGTAACAGGGCCTTGCACCTTTTTTATTTAAAATAAACACTGAACTGACAAAATGAGGGAATTGATAAATGGATTGAGATAATCTAGAAATAGTTACATTTAACATGATTCTGGGTTTAGTGTTACGTTTCTATGTACAATTGAAGTAAATGTTTTGTCAAATGTTTATTTTGAAAGGCAGCGATGTTCAGGTTAATATTTTTTTTTTGCTCTGGTGGACTGGTATTGAACTCAAGTCACCATAACAATTGGTTTTGTGGTCTCAGCTTAGTCCACATCAGAAAATGAGCACACAATTTGACCAGCTTAAAAGGCATAGAGGGTAACAATAAGGGACTCTTAAAAGACTGTAGTAATAACAAGAATATATTATTAAAAGCTTTAGTAAGTTCATCTTTAAAATCCCCTTTGCTGAGGTTTGTACAATACCACCATGCAACTGAAAAACAGCCACCTACTTCCTACAGTATACATATTGCCTGATTTAAATTTATTATGAAGAATGGTGTAGAACTGTAGTTCTTTTAGGCTAAATTTAATCAACACATGACACACAGCTGATTCTTGGCTTTAGAAAAACATAAAGTGGGCCTCCATGAAATTGACATTTTCATCGTTAAAAGAAAAAACAAACTTGAACAAGCCCTCCCTTTGTGTTGCATTGAGCACCAGTGTTGCTGAAACCATCTTGTGTTGCTGCACTGTTTTCAGTGGTCATAAACACAGTACACCCATTACATTGGTACTTTAACACTTGTATTGATCCACACTGCTGATGGCTTTGAACTTGAATTCTCCTCCAGGCACTTAGATCAATGTGGTGTCTGGACTGTTGTTGATTCGCCAGATAATTAGGAAGGTTATCTCAGTATATCTATACTTCAAGATGTGCAGGGCACAATGGACACAGTGTTTCAGGGCTCTGTATTGTATAGTTAGCTGCCTAACTACAATCATTATTGAAGAAAAACTTTTCTTTTGCCTGCCCTTGTGACTGATATGGTTGTCATGTTTTTGCATTCTAACATTCCATCTGTACTGTGTAATGAAGTGACAAGCATGTGATATTCACATAGAAACTAATTACGTCCTAACCACTGTTACTAATTTGTCAGTTTATCCAATGCAATTAATTTATGGGAAATTGGTATCCCATTTTGATGAACTCTGTCCAATAAATGACTGATTGGAGTCATAACTACTCTAGTCTGTCAGGTCTGCTGATGGATTTGGTTCAATTATATGTCCCTACCATCTATACAATAGAAGTACCAAACGAATATATACACATTCAAAGATTAGCATTTTCAATATCAGCAGTACTTAAAATTGAGTCTTCTTCATCAGTACTTCTTAACCTTGTTTTCTAAGGCATGCAAGCTGTTGTATTTCTTGATGAACCAGTAGTACAGGGTGTCTCATAAGTCAGGAATCGTAGGCAATATTATTATGCCAATTAGGATGTTCTCTGTTAAATTGGGCAGCCACGCTCTGTTGACTATCTGTACCACACATCAAAATGATCTGAATTCATTCCTGTTTGCTTAAAGACATTTCTTACCTGAAAGAAATAGAGATACAGCCACCCTTATAAAAGTTTAAATTTGCATGGCCATTTTGGAGTTTCCATTCATTTCCCATGGTTTTACCATAGTTTATCATGGTTCGGCATGTAAAATGCTTTACCATACCTCATTGGGCTTTACTATGCTTGCCTATACTTTACCATACGTTTACTATGCTTTATTACACTTTGCAGTGCTTTTACTATTGTTTCTTCTAACTTAGCTTGTGTTTTTGATACAAGTTAAAAGAAACAATTGGGGCAACCTTGGCCCTCATTGGTTTTACAGTTCATCTACACTTTAAATGGCTGGGCACTTTTGATAACTTGCCATTTTTTCACATTTCCAATGTGTTTTAATTTCAGATATCACTTCTTTTTTCACTTAATGGATATGTATATAGTGGGTGTGGGTGTGTGGGTGTGTGTGTGTGTGTAAGTATAATGGCAAAAGCATTTGAATGCAAAGTTATAATATTAGACTATTTTTATAGCATTAAAAGTTTCAAGATGTGATACATATATATATATATATATATATATATATATATATATATCAAGTAGTACAGCAGTAAAGTTACCATTTTTAACGTAACGAGACAAACAAGATTTTGTAATTAATGATTATGTATTATCCTGACTGTATTAAAAGCTTACATCTGTTTTTTACAACTATCATAATAAGCTTGATCTGTTCATTTAGTATATTGTACAGCCACTTTTTTTAGAACCTTTTTGAAAATAAATAGAAATCCTTTCCAGCAAACTATGTTTGAATTTGACCACACACACATGAAAATGTAGCAAAGAATATTGTCTTCGCCTCGTTCTGGACGTTGAGACAGAAAACTAGTCTGAGTGTGATCACAGACTCATGTCAACCTCTCTGTGTTCACATTGGAAAAGACAATTATAGTGGGTGGACAATAACAATCAATCTGTTCATGTTTATTTGTTTATTTGTTTATTTGTTCAATCCAGTGGTGTAATTGTGCTGGTACTCACCGGTACTGAGTACCGGAACTTATTTTTAAGGCGGTACTGGTACTGGGACTTATTTGAGCTGCTTTTTCGGACGTGCATGTGTTCCATCTTTCCGTCACAAAGCTCAGAACTCTCAGAAATCAAACAATCATTTAAAAAAAAATAAATAAATAAAAAAATCTGCCAAAACTTATTTGGCAGATTTGATGCCAATCATTATTAAACCAATCGGTTAGTCCTACAGGGGTGGGGCTGTATGTTTTGTACACACTGTGACACCCTCCCTCTCCCAGTGCCTGACATTAAGTTTACTATTGTGAAATGTTAATTTATTGTACTGATTCAACCATATTTTAAACCACTGAAACAATATGACAGAATGAGTAGCTTAAATGAATCTGAAGTACGTGTAATAAAATGTGAAATAAAATCCTTAAGTAAAGAAGAGTATCAATGCCTATATAGAGAAAATAAAAATAGTAGGCTTATATAATTGTTTTAGTACAACTCCATGAATTTAAAAACAAAGTCATTGAAAGCTTTGTCGACAATTAGGAAAATTTAAAAATAGCATTAAAAAAAAAAATTCTCAAAGCTGTTGAGAGGGAATAAAAAATCAGGATTTAGGTACTGTATCAGTTGAATCAGGTGAAAAATCTATACAGGATCCATGATGTCTTTTACAGTATGTGTAACAGACATAGTTCCATTACACTTCAGCTTTGAGAAGCCTTTTCATAAAATATATATTTTTCTAGAATAGTTAATGGCAATTAACCCTCCTGCAGCAGCTCCCGCGATTTTAAACATGCAGATTGCACAGATTGGTCACAATTTGCATGCAGTGCTCTGTTGTCTTTTTCATGACAACATTTTAAAGTTTTCAGGGCAGAAATAATTCAGTATGTTAAAAGAACACAACTAGGGGGGCTCCCGAGTGGCGCATCCAGTAAAAGCACTTGCTAGAGTGCAGGATACGCTCTATAGCCTGGATGTCGCTGGTTCGAGTCCAGGCTATTCCACAGCCAACCGTGGACGGGAGCTCCCAGGGGGCGGCGCTCAATTGGCCGAGCGTCGTCCGGGGGGAGGGAGGGTTAGGTCGGCCAGGGTGTCCTCGGCTCACCGCGCACCAGCGACCCCTGTAGTCTGGCTGGGCGCCTGCGAGCTTGCCTGTAAGCTGCCCAGAGCTGCATTGTCCTCCGACCCTGTAGCTCTGAGGCGGCTGCACGGTGAGTCTGCAGAGTGTAAAGAAGCGGGCGGCTGACGGCACACGCTTCAGAGGACAGAACTGTCACAACTGTCTCTTGTCCGTTTCGGCAGTACAATTAATTCATTATGGATGAATTAATTTATTATACAGTACATGGGATTTTATACAGCACTGTATATGTCTACATCTTGCATTGAGAAAGCACCATGTTTGGAATCAGAATAAAGGAATTTTTTATGTAGGCCTACAATTCGCGTGTAATCGTTTTGGAAAACTGTCTATAGACAGAACACTCCCAACCACTATATCTCCCATGTAAACCATTTAAAATGTTTGAATTAGATAGAAAATAAATGTACTTGCATATATTCGCAGTGAATGCACTTTAAAAAGTCAAACAGGCAGTGTCACCAAACCAGCAAGACCACAATATTATATTTTAAGCAATTACTAAATACAATGAAAGTCAGTCAGTTATTTACCATTGCCTAGTTAGTATCCTCTCGTGTCCAGTCCACCTTACACAGGATAAAGCATCGGGGCTTGCAGTTATATAGTCATGACACTCCAGAATTACAGCAATTTTAAGCTATTTGTCAGCATTCGGCCAGCTGTCTTAATCCTGTTCACTCGAGCCTTTCTACTAAAACTACTCTCAAAAGTGTGTGCATATTTGTTTTTCCATGTTGACTGCCGCACTACTACTAACTTACTTTAAAAATGCACATTAAAATAAATGTCTGGGACTTTTCAACAGACTTTCAACAGATCCACGCCAACTGCCTCGCAAGCTGTCAATCAAGAGTGGCTTGCATATGATTCGTTGTGTGAGAGGAAGATCTGACCCAAATATTGCATCACAATTACTACTTTGATTTGATTGGCTAAAGCCTGCGGCATTAAAAAAAATAGCCTATTTGACCTAAACTTAAACACCCCCCTTCGGGGCGCACAGTTGACGTTTATTTTTTTATTTTATTTTTTTATAAATGTACTTAAACTTGGCATTCACATAGGCGCAGATTTGCCCACCCAGGCTCACCTGTGGCTATGCCACTGGCATGGGTATAGCGCTATGCTGCCTGTGAGAATTGAGCAAAACTCATAGCATTGTTCTTAAATGTAACTTCTTGTTATCTGGGTTTCTGCTGATGTTGGTAAAGTGAAGAAGAAACGCAAATGTGCTTTGTCTCACACCATCCATCATCATAAGGGAATAAGACCAAATTTGGGCAAGGAAATTACGTCAGCTAGCTGTATATCTGTGCTGTACAAAGTAATTTCTTTCAGCTCAGCTCAGAAACTAACATCTACACTGATGGCAGCTCAGAAGCTAACATCTCTGTGCCATGTCGGCTCAGAAAAAAAAACAACATCTCTGATGCCATGAAAGCTCAGATTGGCTCAGAAGTAAATAACATCTACACTGATGCCAGCTCAGAACACCATCAACTGAGACTTGTATGTGAGATCACTGATGTATCACTGTCACACGGCTGGCTGAGTGATTACGTCAGACCCAGGAAAGGAAACACACACAGGACGGTGAAATGATGAAGGCGCTTGCTTCCGCCGGTTTATTGCAAATAAAACGGTTGTACAAAACAGAAAACACAGACTGAACAAATAAAACGGCACGTTGGCCAAAGTAAATAGACAGACAAACAAGTACCGTGCTGGTGCTTCCAGCGCGCAAGAACAATTGTTATTTTCTTTTCTGTTTTTACCTCCTCTCCACACCCGTTCTCCACTCACGAACACACAACCCCGAGTGAGTGAAATGTGCATCTATATATACGGTTGTGCTGGGAATCAATTACTAATTAATTATTCACTTGAATCCCAGCACGTGAATTAATTATGTGCAACCTCGTGCTCACATATTAAATACTTTAAATGCACGTGAAGTGAAGTGCAATCCCCGTGTCTAAATACAATTACCATTTTAAATAACTCGTGCTGCACACACCCATTTATCCCGTGCAGCCATATCTATATACCAACATTAACACACCACACGCAACATACAACACAGAAATGCACACAGGGGCGGGGCACATTGCCACATTCACCTTTGATTTGTTTGTTACTGCTTGCATTTTGATTCCTGAATAAACTATTTTTGATTAACTTTACCTAAAGAAGATTATTTTTAAGAAGAAATCAAACCTCTTGCAACACAAAGGCAGAAAATGTGATGTAACCATCAGACAGGGTCCATTTTTTTCACAGCCTGGCTTCTAACTTAAAAAGCAGGTTACTTACAATGCACTCTTCCAATCAGAAGTCAAAGAATAGTGCCCAGACAGGGGAAGATAATTACAAGGAAATAATAGAGGAACTTAAAGTCTTGTTCCCAAGGTACTTTCTTGATCAAGGTTCGACATTAACCATGGCCCAGGGCCGGTAGAGATCGCAGTTTGGCCGGTAGTTATGAAGCACCACAGGCCCAACTGAGCTGGTTACATTTTTTAATTGTATAATGTATATAGTATAGTGCACATGGCTTCCGTTTCATGAACGCAGGAAAATGGGTCAGTGCGCCAAAAAAGTCGAAAAAAAAAAAAAAAATTACAAACCCATTTTTAAAAACATACCCACTGCCCCACCCCCCGATAACGGCTTAATTGAACTCGTCCGAACTTTCCCACCGCACGCCGTATTTGCTGTACAGTCAGCATCTGAGACTGAAGTGCTGTTGGTATGACTCGTTACCTCAACATGGGACTGTTTTTTACAATTTTTTTTTTTTTTTTTTAACTAAGCAACCAACTGCACCAGTAAGCCAAAAATAAAGTGTTTAAATCAATCATGATAAAGAAAGAAATTATGAAAAAAAAAATTAAGATGAAAATATAGAGTGGAGTGCAAGAAAGACTTAATCTGGCTTCATGATGACAGTGAAACAAATGTACAGATAAAACAGCAGCTTTTTTGTTGGGAATTCAACATTTAGTTGACCTCATATCCAGTCTCACAGAAATAGTTTGCAAGATAGCAGGTGTTTGTCTGCTGCTGTGACTGCAGCGAAAAAAGATGCACCGATGTATACCCAGATACGCCACATGGAAGCTGGACAACGGGATCAAATTGTCTAATGTTTTGATTTGGGATAACCATCATGTGTTAACAATGCAGTTTGCAAGTGCACTTGGCTTGTTTATAGGGTTCGTGAACCAGATGTTTACAGTATCCGGCAAGGCATATTGAAAGATGGCAGCTTTTGATGTATTGCTCTGGTTTTTAATGTAGCATGTTTTAGATTCTTACATATTGCTGTGGAAGAAAGCACTGGGGGAGCACTTCGCTAATTTAATTAATACATTTCTTGAATGCATACAGTAGGAGAATGCAGTTTACGAAATTCTGCATGGTTATCCTAATGTCAAATAAACAAATTAATTTGAGAAGATTGAATATATCTTACTATTTTGTGAGTTTTGTGAAAAATGTACTGACACCACAGCAACTCTGAAGCCAGAAATAATAGTATATAAAATCACACAATAATAGTTTAAAAATTAAACATCGGGTGAATTTATTCCAGATGATAACTCATTATTTCATTTTTATTTATTATAAAGACAGATTAAAAAAAATAGATCAGATATTACCATTTGGTATACACATAATCAGAATGGTTAAACCAATAATCCATAAGATTGTTTATTTTATTTTTGAATGGCGCCAACACACAACCTAATACATTACACTGCTATTAACTTGCCGAGCAGGGTGATACAGTTTTGTACTTATTATTGGGCCAGTTGAAATTGTATGTGGGTCAGTAAAAGCACTACCTCAGTGGCCCAAGGGGCCAGTAGTAAAAAATCTCAATATAGAGCCTTGACTGATGAAATAGATATGATGCATGGAGATGCTGAAGTAAAGAACTTTTTCAAACGTTTTCACATTGAGTCACAGTCAGTGATACGTGCTTACAGGGAATTCAAGGAAACTGGAGGGAAAGTTATGCCAGAAGATATGAGACCTTTGATGGCTGCTGTAAATTCAGTGCCAATTTCAAGTGCTGAATGTGAAAGAGGCTTCAGTCAGCTAAGTCTCATTTTGACACCCATACGTACTGCACTTTCAATACAAAGAACCTCAGCTCTGCTGTTCCTAAACTTGTCAGTCCCCCTCTTGAGAAGTTTAGCCCGGATTCGTATGTCCAGTCTTGAATAGCAAAAGGCAAACATTCAGCTGAAGACAAAGTAAAAACAACAACACACCCAGAATATGACCCCCAGATTGAGAAGATTTGGGTGCTGTTCTAATGCTCTAATGCTCTAAAATGTGGCATGGTCAGGGCCTGTTGTAGGTGAGTGTCACAAAGACGGCCGGAGTGGGTGGCGTCAGACCAGATGCAGGAAATAAATAAACAGAGAGATGGGGTTTTGGTAAAGCTGAGCGCGTGATTGCGCTCAGCATTTAATAATTAAACAGAACAAAACAGAAAATAAAAGGTTGGAACACAAAAACAGGACACGGCACTGGTAGCCAAAATAAATAGACAAACAAAACGTACTAAACACTTAACAAACGGTGCACGGAGAGACAAACAAACACGGTGATTACAACACTTATATTTACGCTTTCTTTCACTATTTAGTTTCTCCTTCTCCACACCCGTTCTCCACTCTCGAACGCCCAACCCCGACTGCAAGAAATGTGCGTCTATATATACTATTGTGCTGGGATTCAATTACTAATTAATTATTCACTTGAATCCCAGCACGTGAATTAATTCTGTGCAACCCCGTGCTCACATATTACATTTAACCAGCACGTGAAGTGATTTGTGCTCTCCTCGTGCCTAAATACAAATCTACACTTTCTAAATACACGTGAAACACAGACCCGTTTATATCCCGTGTACCAATGACTATACACCAACATTAACACACGCACGCAACATACAACATATAACACACAAATGCACACAGGGACGGGGCACATTGCCACAGTGAGTAGCCAGGGTCTGTAAAGTAAGGATGATTTCAAAGAATTTCTTTTTTTTTTTTTAGTTTTGTGTACTGATATACGTACATTTTATTCATTGACACTCAAATTGTCATTTTTTATGTTTATGCATAGATTTTATTTATTTATTTATTTATTTATTTATTTATTTATTTATTTATTTTAAACAGGTCCAATTCACCCAGCTGACTACTTGCACTTGGTTTTTGACAATTTCACCCTTGGTTCAATCTATTTGTTCAACTCCACCAAACTTTTATTTACCACTACACCACTGATAGTAATGTCTGATAAAAAGTGTAATGGGATACTGGCCTACTTTTCTGTCGTTAACAAGAAGCCTAAAAACAACTTTAACGGGTAAGTTCAATTTCCATATTTCCACATAAGTGTACAATACTGTATTTATTAACAATAAATACATAAAAACAGCAGGGGTGTAACTGTTGCAGTATGTACACTTTAGCGCTGTACGGTATGTGCATGTTTGTTATATAAATTCATGAAGACCTTTTATTTTTAGTTCATATATGTTTGAAACACTACTCTTACCATATATTAAAGTTAAGAAAAGTAACATTTATTTTGGGTTCGTGACCACTGATTTATATACACAATATTTAGAAAATTACAAAAGCAAATGTAAAAAGACATAAAATATTCATTTATTTAACTTTTATTCATTATATAGGCCTTATATACTGTGGGAAGAGAGATATGATTTTTTGTTTCTGTCCTAGCATATGCTGACTGTGATTTACACTTACAGTCGCTTCCACATATGCTTCAAGTTCAAGTTCTTAGTTGTCTGCTTCTGCCGTGTTTAGTAATTGTTGGTAGCTGCATGCAGATCTTTGCCAAGCCATGTTATACAATCATCAATTTTGACCAATACCAGGTCTCGTAATTTATGACGTCACAGAAACCCTAGATGGAATTATTTTCCTGTAACTCACTTAAGCCCATCTATTATATATATATATATATATATATATATGGTATATATTTACCACTTTTCCTCTCTATGAAACACACGTTTAAGAAATGTTAAAATCATGGGAATAGATTAACTCTGTTTTTGCAATTCTGTTTTTTTTTTGTATTTCAAACAGGATAAATGAACAAGCTATAAAACAAAATAATATATATACAGTGCCTTGCAAAAGTATTCAGACCCCTGACCAATTCTCTCATATTACTGAATTACAAATGGTACATTGAAATTTCGTTCTGTTTGATATTTTATTTTAAAACACTGAAACTCAAAATCAATTATTGTAAGGTGACATTGGTTTTATGTTGGGAAATATTTTTAAGAAAAATAAAAAAACTGAAATATCTTGCTTGCATAAGTATTCAACCCCTGTGCTGTGGAAGCTCCCATTTTACACCGATGAAAGAAATTGCCCTAACGAGGACACAATTACCTTATCATTGGCCTCCACCTGTGAACCATTAAAGTTGCTGTCACATTTTCTGGATAAAAACTCCTCTGTTGAAGGATCATTGGTCAGGTTGGGAATCTGAAGGAAAATGAAGACCAAAGAGCATTCTACAGAAGTTAGATAGGGAAAGGGTACAAAATAATATCCAAGTGTTTGGATATCCCAGTGAGCACAGTTGGATCAATAATCAGGAAGTGGAAGCTGCATCACACCACCCAGGCACTGCCAAGAAAAGGCCGTCCCTCAAAACTCAGCGCTCAGAAAAGGAGACTTGTGAGAAAAGCCACAGAGAGGCCAACAATCACTTTGAAGGAGCTACAGAGTTCAGTGGCTGGGAGTGGAGTAATGGTGCACCAGTCAACCATATCAAGAGCTCTGCATAACACTGGCCTGTATGGGAGGGTGGCAAGAAAGAAAGTACCATCTGAAAGCACGTCTGGAGTTTGCCAGTGAGAGTGACCCAACTGTGATGTGGAAAAAGGTTTTGTGGTCAGATGAGACCAAGATAGAGCTTTTTGGCCAAAACTCAAAGCGCTATGTGTGGCGCAAACCTAACACTGCCCATGCCTCAAGACACACCATCCCTACAGTGAAGTATGGTGGTGGCAGCATCATGCTGTGGGGATGCTTCTCATCAGCAGGGACTGGGCATCTTGTTAAAATTGAAGGAAGAATGGATGGAGCAAAATACAGGGCAATACTGCAAGAGAACCTGCTTCAGTCCGCTAAAAAACTGAAGCTTGGGAGGAAATTCACCTTTCAGCAGGACAATGATCCCAAGCACAAGGCCAAAGCAACATTGGAGTGGCTCAAGAACAAAAAGGTGAATGTTCTACAGTGGCCCAGTCAAAGTCCTGATCTCAATCCCATTGAGAATCTGTGGCACTATTTGAAAATTGCGGTCCACAAGCGTCATCCAACCAACCTGAACAACCTGGAGCAAATCTGCCAAGAAGAATGGGCCAAAATCACTCCGACACTGTGTGCAAAGCTGGTACATACTTACCCCAAAAGACTTAAAGCTGTTATTGCAGCGAAAGGTGGCTCTACCAAATATTAATGTGTGGGGGTTGAATACTTATGCAAGCAAGATATTTCAGTTTTTTATTTTTCTTAAAAATATTTCCCAACATAAAACCAATGTCACCTTACAATAATTGATTTTGAGTTTCAGTGTTTTAAAATAAAATATCAAACAGAATGAAATTTCAATGTACCATTTGTAATTCAGTAATATGAGAGAATTGGTCAGGGGTCTGAATACTTTTGCAAGGCACTGTATATATATATACAACTCAAAGCGCTATGTGTGGCGCAAACCTAACACTGCCCATGCCTCAAGACACACCATCCCTGGCTCTTTGAGCTAATATATATATATATATATATATAGCTAATATATATATATATATATATATATATATATATATATATATATATATATATATATATATATATATATATATATTGTGAGGAAGCAGGTGGAGTGAGACAGCAGGGAGGGGGTTAAAACCTCCCTGCAAGAGAGAAAACATGTGAGAATGCACTTGTTGTGTAATTGTTTTATTAGTAATGATTATCCGCACCTGAGCGTTATGGGGCAGTTTAAAAGGAGAGCAGTCAGTCTGCTCAGGGCTGCTGAGGAGAAGGAGGCAGACGAGGTGCTCTGCTTCCCAGCAGTCAGAGAGAACGAGCAAGAAAAGTTGAAAAGTAAGTGCGGTACTAAACTGTTGTTTTGTGAGGACAGGGAAACGGCTTAGCCGTCCTGTGTTAGTTAGGTTCCTGCGTGTGTAGTTAGTGCTCGATAAGAGCTAGGTATTTATTTGGTTTTGTGTGTTTTGATTTTGTGTTTATTAAAATTAGCGCAACCGCGCTGTGAAAATCCATTTCTGTGTGCTGGGTCAATTTTTAAAGGGGCAACGAACCCGAGAAGGTGAAGTCTTTCACATATGGTACCAGAAGTGTGGGTGCCCCTACGACCCAGTAAAAGAAAAATTGATTTTAAGGAATTGATCGAGGAGATCAAAAGAAACACAGCTGTTCAGGTAGAACAGACAAAGAAGTGGAGACAGGAGTTGGGGCTACCGGATCCGGAGCCGACGGAGCTGGACCTGCTGCTCCAAAGGTGGGAGCAGGCAGGGGGTGCCCCGCTGACTCAAGCCCCGGAGCCCAGAGGGGAGGAGCTGCCGCTGCTGGAGCCCAGAGAGGAGGAGCCGCCGCTTCCGGAGTCCAGAGGGGAGGAGCCGCCGCTTCCGGAGCCCAGAGGGGAGGAGCCGGAGCCCGGGGAGGAGGTGGAAAGCATACCTCCACTACAGCCCCGACCACCACCCCTACAGTCCAGTTCGGCGCCGCTGCGTCCAGTCCCTCACCCCTTGCTCCGGGACACCCTGCCGGTCTTCCTGGACCTCCCTGTGCTGGACCTGGAGCCCAGGGGTCTGCAGCACTGGCCACAGCTCTGCCCCTGGTTACCTGCTCCGCTCTCCCCGAGCACCCAGACGTCGCTGGGCTGCTGCCAGACGTCGCTGTCGCTCCCCCTGTTCGCTGCTTCGCTCCCCCTGGGTGGTCGGGCATCACTGCGCCAGTCCCCAGGGGAAGACCTGTGTTCACTGCGGCATCCTCCAGTGCCCCGGCCTACGCTTCGGTCGGCCCTGTTAGCCCGGTGGGGTCCCGTGTCGCCGGTTTGCGGTCCCTTCCTGGCAGCGCCGAAAGGACCGACCCATCCTCAAGCCCGCCCGTGGAAGAGGGCGGCAATGGACATTGCTGGACTTGAGGCTGGGTGGTTGTGTTTTAGGGGAGGAGGTGGCCGTCTCGTGGCCTGTGTCTTGAAAAGACAAGGGGGGGGATGTGTGAGGAAGCAGGTGGAGTGAGACAGCAGGGAGGGGGTTAAAACCTCCCTGCAAGAGAGAAAACATGTGAGAATGCACTTGTTGTGTAATTGTTTTATTAGTAATGATTATCCGCACCTGAGCGTTATGGGGCAGTTTAAAAGGAGAGCAGTCAGTCTGCTCAGGGCTGCTGAGGAGAAGGAGGCAGACGAGGTGCTCTGCTTCCCAGCAGTCAGAGAGAACGAGCAAGAAAAGTTGAAAAGTAAGTGCGGTACTAAACTGTTGTTTTGTGAGGACAGGGAAACGGCTTAGCCGTCCTGTGTTAGTTAGGTTCCTGCGTGTGTAGTTAGTGCTCGATAAGAGCTAGGTATTTATTTGGTTTTGTGTGTTTTGATTTTGTGTTTATTAAAATTAGCGCAACCGCGCTGTGAAAATCCATTTCTGTGTGCTGGGTCAATTTTTAAAGGGGCAACGAACCCGAGAAGGTGAAGTCTTTCACATATGGTACCAGAAGTGTGGGTGCCCCTACGACCCAGTAAAAGAAAAATTGATTTTAAGGAATTGATCGAGGAGATCAAAAGAAACACAGCTGTTCAGGTAGAACAGACAAAGAAGTGGAGACAGGAGTTGGGGCTACCGGATCCGGAGCCGACGGAGCTGGACCTGCTGCTCCAAAGGTGGGAGCAGGCAGGGGGTGCCCCGCTGACTCAAGCCCCGGAGCCCAGAGGGGAGGAGCTGCCGCTGCTGGAGCCCAGAGAGGAGGAGCCGCCGCTTCCGGAGTCCAGAGGGGAGGAGCCGCCGCTTCCGGAGCCCAGAGGGGAGGAGCCGGAGCCCGGGGAGGAGGTGGAAAGCATACCTCCACTACAGCCCCGACCACCACCCCTACAGTCCAGTTCGGCGCCGCTGCGTCCAGTCCCTCACCCCTTGCTCCGGGACACCCTGCCGGTCTTCCTGGACCTCCCTGTGCTGGACCTGGAGCCCAGGGGTCTGCAGCACTGGCCACAGCTCTGCCCCTGGTTACCTGCTCCGCTCTCCCCGAGCACCCAGACGTCGCTGTCGCTCCCCCTGTTCGCTGCTTCGCTCCCCCTGGGTGGTCGGGCATCACTGCGCCAGTCCCCAGGGGAAGACCTGTGTTCACTGCGGCATCCTCCAGTGCCCCGGCCTACGCTTCGGTCGGCCCTGTTAGCCCGGTGGGGTCCCGTGTCGCCGGTTTGCGGTCCCTTCCTGGCAGCGCCGAAAGGACCGACCCATCCTCAAGCCCGCCCGTGGAAGAGGGCGGCAATGGACATTGCTGGACTTGAGGCTGGGTGGTTGTGTTTTAGGGGAGGAGGTGGCCGTCTCGTGGCCTGTGTCTTGAAAAGACAAGGGGGGGGATGTGTGAGGAAGCAGGTGGAGTGAGACAGCAGGGAGGGGGTTAAAACCTCCCTGCAAGAGAGAAAACATGTGAGAATGCACTTGTTGTGTAATTGTTTTATTAGTAATGATTATCCGCACCTGAGCGTTATGGGGCAGTTTAAAAGGAGAGCAGTCAGTCTGCTCAGGGCTGCTGAGGAGAAGGAGGCAGACGAGGTGCTCTGCTTCCCAGCAGTCAGAGAGAACGAGCAAGAAAAGTTGAAAAGTAAGTGCGGTACTAAACTGTTGTTTTGTGAGGACAGGGAAACGGCTTAGCCGTCCTGTGTTAGTTAGGTTCCTGCGTGTGTAGTTAGTGCTCGATAAGAGCTAGGTGTTTATTTGGTTTTGTGTGTTTTGATTTTGTGTTTATTAAAATTAGCGCAACCGCGCTGTGAAAATCCATTTCTGTGTGCTGGGTCAATTTTTAAAGGGGCAACGAACCCGAGAAGTTGAAGTCTTTCACAATATATATATATATATATATATATATATATATATATATATATATATATATATATACAGTACTGTGCAAAAGTTTTAGGCAGGTGTGAAAAATGCTGTAAAGTAAGAATGCTTTCAAAAATAGACATGTTAATAGTTTATATTTATCAATTAACAAAATGCAAAGTGAGTGAACAGAAGAAAAATCTACATCAAATCTATATTTGGTGTGACCAGCCTTTGCCTTCAAAACAGCATCAATTCTTCTAGGTACACTTGCACACAGTTTTTGAAGGAACTCGGCAGGTAGGTTGGCCCAAACATCTTGGAGAACTAACCACAGTTCTTCTGTGGATTTAGGCAGCCTCAGTTGCTTCTCTCTCTTCATGTAATCCCAGACAGACTCGATGATGTTGAGATCAGGGCTCTGTGGGGGCCATACCATCACTTCCAGGATTCCTTGTTCTTCTTTACGCTGAAGATAGTTCTTAATGACTTTCGCTGTATGTTTGGGGTCGTTGTCATGCTGCAGAATAAATTTGGGGCCAATCAGATGCCTCCCTGATGGTATTGCATGATGGATAAGTATCTGCCTGTACTTCTCAGCATTGAGGAGACCATTAATTCTGACCAAATCCCCAACTCCATTTGCAGAAATGCAGCCCCAAACTTGCAAGGAACCTCCACCATGCTTCACTGTTGCCTGCAGACACTCATTCGTGTACCGCTCACCAGCCCTTCGGCGAACAAACTGCCTTCTGCTACAGCCAATTATTTCATATTTTGACTCATCAGTCCAGAGCACCTGCTGCCATTTTTCTGCACCCCAGTTCCTGTGTTTTCGTGCATTGTTGAGTCGCTTGGCCTTGTTTCCACGTCGGAGGTATGGCTTTTTGGCCGCAAGTCTTCCATGAAGGCCACTTCTGACCAGACTTCTCCAGACAGTAGATGGGTGTACCAGGGTCCCACTGTTTTCTGCCAATTCTGAGCTGATGGCACTGCTGGACATCTTCCGATTGCGAAGGGAAGTAAGCATGATGTGTCTTTCATCTGCTGCAGTAAGTTTCCTTGGCCGACCACTGCGTCTAGTCCTTAACGTTGCCCGTTTCTTTGTGCTTCTTCAAAAGAGCTTGGACAGCACATCTGGAAACCTCTGTCTGCCTTGAAATTTCTGCCTGGGAGAGACCTTGCTGATGCAGTATAAATACCTTGTGTCTTGTTGCTGTGCTCAGTCTTGCCATGGTGTATGACTTTTGACAGTAAACTGTCTTCAGCAACCTCACCTTGTTAGCTGAGTTTGGCTGTTCCCCAGTTACCCAGTTGTATTCCTCCTACACAGCTGTTTCAGTTAATGATTGTGTTTCAACCTACATATTGAATTGATGATCATTAGCACCTGTTTGGTATAATTGTTTAATCATACACCTGACTATATGCCTACAAAATCCCTGACTTTGTGCAAGTGTACCTAGAAGAACTGATGCTGTTTTGAAGGCAAAGGGTGGTCACAACAAATATGGATTTGATTTAGATTTTTCTTCTGTTCACTCACTTTGCATTTAGTTAATTGATAAATATAATCTATTAACATGTCTATTTTTGAAAGCATTCTTACTTTACAGCATTTTTTCACACCTGCCTAAAACTTTTGCACAGTACTGTATATATATATATATATATATATATATATATATATATATATATATATAATGTTATTTAAAATATCTGTCCTATTTAAATATGTTTTACAAACACTAATGTCCTTGTCCAGGTGCCTGCTTAACAGTGACAGTAATTCTTAAGCAGCCCTTGGCAATGTGTGTGTGTGTTTGTACAGTGATCACATCTACAAGTTCCAATAAAGGAGTATCCACTTTTTTCCACAGTTCCCTTAGTCTTTAGGGAAGAAAAATATATATATTAATTTTTGTAATATCCTACTCACAACGAGGGGCCAAATCTTTTCAGCATTTCCAGTCCTGTGAGCTAATCTGACAGCTCATCGTGATGTCTATTCCACTTCAAAGAGGCAGACACCCTAGGGCTAGCCAGCTGTATTGTGGATGCTGTTCCTGCTGGGTGTCATCTGTCTTCTTGGTCTTGCGGTGGATAATTTTTGTCCTCCTGACATCATCTGCCTGAGCAGTTTGTGCCTGCCAGGCCTTGTCTTTCCAGGTTGAGCATCAAGCCTAGCAACCGTGTACCTAATTTGACAAGGCACAACTCCAAACATGGCTGCCCCGGGCCCACTTTGACCAATTTCAAAATCCCGGCCCACAAACTTCTAACCATCAAGACTGTGGCCGTGGTCTTCCGTCACAGCTGCACCCAGGGGACTTATTTTGCTCACACAAAGAATGTCTCCACTTTCTCTCAAACCACTGTCACTTCCATTTCTTGCATCTTGGAGGAAGTCTGCCTCAACAGGTTTCGGCTTCCCTGCCTGTTGCCAACAGTTGACTTAGACACCACTCAATCCTTTAGTAGATTACCATCGCTAGACAGCCTGTGGGAAAAATGACAAGATTCAGCACATTAATCTTAGGATTCTGCAATCTGGAATGCTGTAAACGCTAATAGTAAACGACACAATGATTCCATAGAGAGAGGGCAGTTTATATTGCAAGACAAAACTGACAGGGTTTGTTTAGTGAAATTTTCCAAAAAAGCACATGATGACTACATATGTTGATTTTCAGGCTTTAAGCTACAGATCTTTCCATATCCTCGCTCAGACACATAACTACATAGTACAGAATGACAGCCGGGCAGTGTAATGCACTATTGTTTGTAGTTATCTTTATAATAAGTTACTGTAATCAGATTTTATATTTACCTTTTGCATTGTGTTTCTCTGCAAGCCTCTTAAGGCAAAAAACACATTAGTATGCATATATCAACCATAAGCAAGGCTCTGTGGTATATTGTAAAACTAAGGAAGAGGTTTTGTGGCAAGAAAATATATAGTTATTTTCCGATGATATCTCTTCCTAAATCATTTGACCATCTGTACAAAGTCAGTATTACTTCTGTTTTGTCTACTTTAAGTCCTCTGCTTTGTAAGTCTTAGCTCTAAGGTGTCTTGTGTAAAGATGCATAAGGAGTCATTTCCCTATAATGCCAAATAATTATACCCATTGGGTAATATGAAAGTATCATTGTTAACACAAAAAAACACACAAAATTGCCTTTGGAGAGTTTTGATAAATTGAAGTTAAGCAGATTCTAAAAAGAGCCTGTTAAGACAATCCCTAGTTTAAATGTTGTTGGATTTTATCCAAGTGGACCCCAGGTTAAGCAAGTGTTCTGTCACCATAGTGATGGGCAGAAGGTTCCCCAGCATTTCAATGGATTTTCAGTGATTTACAGGGCTGAACGAAGCATCCGTAGGACATGGACTTGGCCTTTGTTATCCAAAGATACTAGTGTTTGGAGGCTTTTCAGATCACATAACTCTGTTTTGGTCAAGTTACATGACTAGTCTTGGAGCATGTTATACATGTCAAAACTCTTATATTATGATAGCATATCTGTTAAGTCTTTTCTGGCAAATACATCAGTGAAATAGTCCTAAATATAGTTTGGTTTACAATAGTTACATCACATCAAGTTCACTTGAAGTACAACATATATGCAATACATATTTTACAGAGCAGTCAGTTTAAACACACACACACACACTTTACATGAAAGGATAGGATACTTTTGACATTCATGAAGCCAATGTTTGGTCTGTATTCTAAAACATTGTCTCTGTGTTTATTTTAAGGAAGGTAAGGAGGTGAAATAAACAGCTATTAATGCATGGAAGGTAACCATTGTCTTGCTTGTTATGTTAAGGTATCCCAGAAGTGCACAATTCAAACTTGTACTACTGTATTCTCTGAGCTATACACGATCTTCATTTAGATTTACCTTGTTTTACTTAAGTCAAATTGATTACTGCCATGCTAATTTGAATACATTTGCTTTGCTGTGAAATTGTATCATCAGCAAAACAAAAAACATTCACTTTTAAATTTCATGAGCATTAAATTACATTTATGCCATTCAATTGTTTGGTTTCTTGAATAATAAAATCACTGACCTCTGCCAACTGCTTCAGGCTGACCTGGAAGGAGACATGCAGAGAGCATACTGTTTGCCTGTAGCGCTAAGGGTAACCGCTGTACTAACATTTTATGCCACTGGCTCATTCCACTGTACGGTGGGTTACTGTAAGGCCATAAATATAAATATTTGGTGAATCACACCCATAAAACCTCTTTTGCTCCAGAAATGTTGGCTACCTGTTTCAATATGCAAATTATGTATTGTTAGTGGAATTTGATTTCGTGCCAAAAATGTTCACGTTTTTTTTCATACGCTAAAAACGCATAATAAAAAGGCTTGCAAATATTTATGGCTTTACAGTATACTGCAGACATGAGCCAGTCGGCTGTATCATGTGCAGCTTTAGTAAATCAGGCAGGAGAATTCATCCATTTCCCTGTCTCTCACGAGCTGCAACAAAATACAAAGCAGGGGTTTCTTGAGAGGTATGGGTTTCCTGGTGTCCTGGGAGCCATTGATTGCACACATGTGCAGCTACACGCACCAACACAGAATAAGCACCTCTACATAAATCGTAAGGGGACCTATTCTGTCAACGTGCAAGAAGTGTGTGATGCCAACAACTACATCACAAATGTGTATGCAAACTATCCTGGCTCCGCTCATGACTCGTTTATCTTCACTAATTCGAGGTTGCAGCTGTGTCTGAGAGACTTGCTGATAGGGGACAACGGGTATCCACTGAAGCAGTGGCTACTGAAACTGCTGCTCAACCCCACGACCCCTGCAGAACAGAGGTATAACCGTACCTTTAAATGTGCTCGTACTGTAATTGAGCAAACATTTGGAATCCTCAAAATGTGATTCCGATATTTGGATGTCTCTGGGGGAACCCTACTGTACACTGCTCAGAAGGTTAGCAATATCATCCTGGCTGGTTGTGTTTTACTTAATATAGCTCTCCGTAATGGATGTGATGTTGAAATTACAGATGAAAGATTACAGGGTTTGAGGGAAGCAGAAGCTGAACTTGAAGCCCTAGTGGTAGAGGCTGCAGATGCTGAAAGTGCCAGGCAAAGCCTTATACATTACTTTTTTTTTTTTATTTCGTAGCCTTGCTTGAGGGGATTGGTCATCATCCTCACTTAGGCTGCTGGAGATTTGTAATTTATTTGCGCTTGTGTTTCTTTCTTTTTTTTTTTGGTTTAAAAATGTCCTCTGTTCGCTATCGCAGATGCACAGGTCCTCTTAAAGGGAATGTTGAATCCTTATTTGTTGGAACCTTACTTCCCCCACTGTGCTCTGATTGGCTGGGCGCATGATTTGCTATTTGATGTGAGTTAGCCCACGCATGACACCCGACTTCTAAATCGCGGCAGTTTGCTAACGCTGTCATTTTTGCCCGAGCGGAAGCAGCTGTGCACATATTTGCTAAATAGGGCCTTATGTGTTTACTAATTAATATTATGTTTAACGTTCTGGACCATGGACCATATTGTGATATATTATCTTGGAAGTTCCACCATCCAAGTTAGCCTTTTAAGTTAGTCCCCGTTGTGTTTTGATTAACCTAGACATTTAAGTAACTGATTTAAAATATAGCCTATATATACACTGATGTTAATTTGTTTTATTATGATTGTGTTGTTATATACTTGTTTTAAGAAATCTGGCAATCCCATTCATGTCTTTTCTTATATTGATTCCACTTTGTTATTTTGCCAACAGCTTTTTGACCTAAAATTCTGACCCATTTAACTACTTTAGTTGTGTGTACTTCAGGGCTTGTTTATACCATATTAAGAAATTGTTCAATACTTAGGTTCACACAGCTGTATTCCAAGTGAAACCTGCATGAAACAAAGGGTTTGAATATTAATGCTTAGATAACCGTTAATATAGGTTTTACTGCAGGCTATTTTGAAAGCTGAATTTTAATAAATACAGTGCCGTGAAAAAGTATTTGCCCCCTGTCTGATTTTCTGCATTTTTGCATATTTTTGACACTGAATGTTGTCAGATCTTCAACCAAAACCTAATATTAGATAAAAGGGACTCTGAGTGAACAAATAACACAAAAATTTGATACATATTTCATTTATTTATTAAAGAAAGTTATGCAACACCCAATGCCCCTGTGTGAAAAAGTAATCGACCCCTTAGACTCAATAACTGGTTACGCCACCTTTAGCAGCAATAACTGCAACTAAATGCTTCATGTAGTTATTGATTAGTCTCTCACAGCGCCGTGGAGGAATTTTGGCCCACTCCTCCATGCAGAACTGCTTCAACTCAGTGACATTTGTGGGTTTTCGAGCATGAACTGCTCGTTTCAGGTCCTGCCAAAACATCTCAATGGGGTTTAGGTCTGGACTTTGACTAGGCCATTCCAAAACTTTAAATTTCTTGTTCTTTCAACCATTCTGATGTAGACTTGCTTGTGTGTTTTGGATCATTGTCTTGCTGCATGACCCAGCTGCGCTTCAGCTTCAGCTCACGGACGGATGGCCGGACATTCTCCTGTAGAGTTCTCTGATACAGAGCAGAATTCATGGTTTCTTCAATGATGGCAAGGCATCCAGGTCCTGATGCCGCAAAACATCCCCAAACCATGACACTACCACCACCATGCTTGACTGTTGGTATGAGGTTCTTACTGTGGAATGCAGTGTTTGGTTTTCGCATGACATAACAGGGCCCATGTCGGCCAAAAAGTTCCACATTGTTCCAGAACTCTTGAGGATCATCCAGGTGCTTTTTGGCAAACTTGAGATGAGCATTCATGTTCTTCTTAGTGAGCAATGGTTTCCGCCTTGCTACTCTGCCATGAATCCCATTTTTGCCCACTGTCTTTCTAATGGTGGAGTCATGAACACTGACCTTAGCCGAGGCGAGAGAGCCCTGCAGATTCCTGGATGTTGTTCTAGGGTTCTTTGTGACTTCCTGGATGATTTTACATCTTGTTCTTGGAGAGATTTTGGCAGGACGGCCACTCCTGGGAAGATTCACTACTGTCCCAAACTTTCTCCATTTGGACAATATGGCTCTGACTGTGGTTTGGTGGAGCCCCAGAGCCTTAGAAATGGCTTTGTAACACTTTCCAGACTGATAGGCATCAACAACTTTTTTTCCGGAGGTCTTCAGGAATTTCTTTTGTTCGTGGCATGATGTGCCTGTAGAACCTGTGTGCGGACAACTTCACTCTGATGGTAAGGGACAAAGTTAGTCAGATTTATATTGGGCAGGGCTGGCCCAAATCAGGCCTGGTTGTTAACCAAAGTACTCAAACAGCTGACCCTAATTATCCCTTTAATTGGGTTTAATTAACTAGGGGGGGCAATAACTTTTTCACACCTGAAGATTGCATGTTTGATTACCTTGCACACCAAACAAATGAAAGAAGCACCAAACATTGGTGTAATTTTTTCTCACAGACTCCCTCTATATACTACTACAACCCACAAAAAAATCTGACCAAATACAATGTGAAAAATGTGCAAAAATGCAGAAAGTCAGACAGGGGGCAAATACTTTTTCACGGCACTGTAAATCATAATGAAATTATTAAAAATAGATATGAACATAAGAACATAAGAAAGTTTACAAACGAGAGGAGGCCATTCGGCCCATCTTGCTCGTTTGGTTGATAGTAGCTTATTGATCCCAGAATCTCATCAAGAAGCTTCTTGAAGGATCCCAAGGTGTCAGCTTCAACAACATTACTGGGGTTCAGTTCTGAATGCCCCTTTATCTAATCTCCATTTGTGACCCCTGGTCCTTGTTTCTTTTTTCAGGTCGAATAAAAAGCCTCCTGGGTCGACATTGTCAACACCTTTTAGAATTTTGAATGCTTGCGTCAGATCACCGGGTAGTCTTCTTTGTTCAAGACTGAACAGATTCAGTTCTTTGAGCCTGTCTGCATACGGCATGCCTGTTAAACCCAGGATAATTGTGGTCCCTCTTTTTTCAACTCTTTCTAGAACAGCAATATCCTTTTTGTAGCAAGGTGACCAGAACTGAACACAATATTCTAGATGAGGTCTTGCTAATGCATTGTAAAGTTTTAACATTCAATACTTTTCACAATATATCCGAGCATCTTGTTGGCCTTTTTTATAGCTTCCCTACATTGTCTAGATGAAGACATTTCTGAGTCAACATAAACTCCTCTGTCTTTTTTATAGATTCCTTCTTCAATTTCAGTATCTCCCATATGATATTTATAATGCACATTTTTATTGCCTGCATGAAGTACCTTACACTTTTCATTGTATTGGTTAGGCTAATGGGACAATTAGATTAGGGTCTACGGTATAGTATTAAAATTTAGTTTTCTTTAATATTGCTTACAGATTTCTACATTATCATTATCATTATAACATGTTACACTCAAAATGGAGGCTGTGTGGTCCAGTGGTTAAAGAAAAGGGCTTGTAACCAGGAGGTCCCTGGTTCAAACTCTGGCTCACTGACTCACTGTGTGACCTTCTGCAAGTCACTTAACCTCGTTGTGATGTGTAGTTCACATACCCTAGTCTCTGTAAGTCACTTTGGATAAAAGCATCTGCTAAATAAACAAATAATAATTATAATATTATTTCAACAAAAGGGGTTAATGTCATCTGTTTACATAAAAATGTGTTTCATAACTATAATATATAAACAATAACTACTTCTGTTTTCATTTAACCAGTAAAAAAAAAAAAAAAAACTGTGCATACATTCCATCTGTCTTCAATGGCTTGGTTTACATGCACTTGAAAATCGACTCTACAGTCGTGAAACAGCAAAAGGATGTCCTTTTGGCGGCGTGACTTTAAGGGTAGGGTCAATCGCTTTCTCATGATAAAAATAGCTGTAAAAACCCATGTAAACCTGAGCAGGAATCGTGCTTGTGGCTCACGAGGTTTCAGCAGTCAAGATCCCGTTCTTCTGACTTAATGTCACATAATCGCCAGCAGAAAGGCCGTACAAAACACACACACACACACACACACACACACACACACACACACACACACAGACAAACACACACACACACTGTACATTTATGGACTACTTCAACACTAGAACAACCACGGTTATACTCATACCTACAACCACCGGTACATTTTAAACACCATCAATATTAAAATGAAAGACAAGCTATCGGATACAACTCAAGTTTTATTCAAGCACATCATATAAAACATCTGCAAAGCCGAAACGCTGTATTTAAATGAACAATTAAACATAAAAGGGTTTATTTTCCACATATAAAGCAGTACTTAAAAAAATGAAAAACTATAATAAAATAAACATTTCAAAAGAAACTAGTGTGTAAACAGGTATATCCACATACAAAACTGTAAAAACAAAAGTAGTTTTTAATCTAAAACGAAAGTAACATATGATTTCTCTTGCGTGTGTGTCACTGGAAGCACAGAATCCAGGTTGAGCTGCTGCAGCCTGCAGCTTTGCAGTTTTCTGATCGAAATGTTTCTGCTGAAGCACTGTGGTTAGCTTCAAGATGAAGTCTCTCCTACCTTGTACAAAATGAAGGAATTGATGGCTGCCAGATCCAGTAGAGATAACAACAGGATATATATATATATATATATATATATATATATATATATATATATATATATATATATATACAGTATATATAATAGAATATTGTAGGTATATTCAAAATAAAAACATGTATTGTAAAAGGCGGTTCTAGTGTTAATGAAATGTAACTTTTAGATGTTCCACAAACACGCACACATATAATTTTGTGTATGTGTGTGTTGAAAAGGTAACCAGACAAACAATTAGCTAATGCGTGGCGTAATTCAGAATTTGTATCTTGTTACATGTTTTTATATTTATGGCAACACATGAAGCTCTCCTCACGATATTCAGTCGTTCTTTTCATACTTAGTAAGCAGACACTTTTTCTTTTTCTATTTTATTTTTCCTTTTTATAAGAAACATTTCAAAATTTTTAATTTAGTATTTTTAAATTTTAATTTCTGTAATTCGCTTGGCATAAAAGTATGTACTAAGTAATTAAATAATAATAATAATAATAATAATAATAATAATAATAATAATAATAATAATAATAATAATATATTAATTCATCATATGTTTATGTGTGTCCATTAGCCCCTTTGAACCTGATAATTGGTAACAGTCTTGAAATAAATCCAAAATTCGGGTTGTGAGATGTTTTGTATGTATTGTACTTTACTAATAAACTGCAGTGCCAAGTGTCCATGTCTGTCTTGCTGTAGAACACTTAGAAAAGTGTCAGACATCTCTTGAAGTAATATTTTACCACACATACTGTAGGTCATCATGAATGTTTTTAATAAATAACTATATTAATATTGAAGAACACAACGCCAGTTCAGTTAACCACCAATCACTGATAAGTTACCACAGTAGTAACATCTTCTGTTTTGTCTTATCAATGTATAACAATGACTACTAACCAATACACACCAGTTGTCTATTCCTGCATAATTGTTCAGTACCAGTGCGCTACCCTTTCTAGACCCCTGCAATATGTGTTTCAAACTACTGGTTTTGCTGTGGCTTAATAATGGTTTTGATACTTTGCAGGTTAATACAGTTCACTAGTATTATAATGGGATCCCAGTAACAATTAGATAATCAAATTGACCTAAATAATCTAGGGGTCTATCTATTTTCTCTAAACAGTGACACCTCTATCTGTGCATATGTCTTTTAGTGTAGATGCCTAGGTTAGACCAGAACACATCCAGATGTCCCCTATAAAGCATTTAATCATTACTATAATTTACTTTTTTATAATTTAATAAATTGAGGCAACACTAGAATAATGCCACTCTCTGATAGTTATCATTAGCTAATTGCTTTGTATTTTATGTAACATGTCTGCTCTTCTTGAACTAAGATGGCCCTGGTTTTAAAATAGCCGACAAAGCTCCAAGGATTGAACAAGACTCGTTAGTAGATCTGGTTGTTCTGCAATGTCTTAAATGTTATATGTTAAATGGCGTAGCAACATATTCTGTTAAAACAAAGATTAGTAAGTTAATGATATATAGTGGCACTTGGCCTACACAGGGTTCTGAAGGGCATATGGGACTAGAGCTTTAAACAACATGGCATTTTTATTTATTTATTTTCTATAAAGACACTCACATTTGTATTGCTAATCTGACAAAAACATGTTGTCAGTGTATTACCACAGTATATTATTTTTATTCTCTGAGGGAGAAGATAGCCGGAGTAGTTAGGGGTTTGAATTGAATTACTAAATTTGTTTTTGTTATTAGTTGTAACATAAATGGCTGATTTCACAGACACTTGTTAGCGTTAATCTTGGACTCATTTACATATGGTAACATTAGGTAGTCTAAGATTAGGGCTAATCGGGGTCTGTGAAAGGTTTCATTTTTCTTGCTTTTGTTAAACCTAGCCAAGTCTGCTTTCCTTCTAAGAGGACAAACCCTGTTCACAAAAAGAACATCACAAGTTATTAAGGTATGTCTTCTTAATCATGATTAATCTAATTCTAAATCACACGCAGGGTGTTTTGCTGGGTTAAATCCCATACCATGTTCACGTTATGTTTTTCTTTTCTTACTTATCCAAAAATTGAACCTTCCTTCCAGCAGCTTACTATTTCTGCTTGAGATTAGTCTCAATGTGAATTAATTGTACTTGCATACAATACAGCAAATGCAGACTGAGTTTCAGTATCACCTTTAAACCACATCTCCTCTTTCGTCAGAGGTCAGTTCCATCAGAGCAGCTATTGGGTCATAAGACGGTCTTTGTTTCAAATGCTCCAAGGTGCGGTGTACAAGAAGTTTAAAGGATGACAGTCTTTGTATTTAATGGCACCAACATATCAGTGCAACCCAATTTCAGCCTTTCATCATACATTGGGCATACTGCTCTATCCAAGCTGTGAAGGGGGGGGGGGGGACATTTTGCGCTACTTTCACCCACTGTATCTGTTTAATGTTTAACAGGTGTGATTCGTTGATTGTCCAGCAGGTGGGTGTATTGTTTCATTTTTGGAGTGTACTGTGGGGTCTTTTGACCTCTAAACACCCTTCATTAACCCTTCACTGTTCTATGTCAGACCAGGTCCGACATTAACGTTTTTCCTTTCCAGTTCGATGTTGGACCCTGTCCGACATCATCAAAAAGGCGTCAATCACAGGTCCCTAGTCGGTTTTTCTCCGGAAAAAAACAAGAAAAGTTTTCAATGTCTGAGAGAGGCCGAGAGAAGCCAAGAGAAGACGGAAAAAAAAATGGAGGCGGATCTGAGCAATATGCATAGTCCCTTCACCACAGACATAACATGGACATAAACAAACAAGATAGCTGCTTCGGCATCCAGCGCTCAAAATTGCAGACATTTGCCAAGCTTTTTGAGATATTATAGTAATAAAATAATGACTTGGATAGCATTATTGAGGAGTTTGGTGATAAATCAAGTGATCAGGAGATGGTTTATCAGTATGCATGAAATAAGAGATATTCCATTTACAACCAATAAACACATTATTGTGTTATTTTTAATATATATACTGTATATAGTTTGAGAAAAAGGAAAACTGCTGCGTACCAAAATGATCAATAACAAAAAAGAAAAAAAAGGATATTTCAGGTACTTAAAAAGGTAGAATAATTGATTACAAATCAATTATCAGGATGTTTGGGACTACAAGTCCTTCATCGGCTGAATACAAAAAAACAGTGCTTTAAGAAGTTGATAAAAAAAACAAACAAGTAGTCTTTTAAACAACATTCCAGAATGTTGATGATGTTGATGAGGATGAGGATGACCTCAGAATAGAATGTTAATTCCAAATGGCTCCAAAGTGCCTAGTTTGAAAATAAGTTCACATTCCTTTTGTTTTTCTGACAGCATTAGTTCCATAGCATAGATAGATAGATAGATAGATAGATAGATAGATCTTTTTTTATATGTTTTATTTTTCAGGGTTGATGAACATGCTGTACAAAAACAAGTCATGCAACATTTTAGGCTTCCTGTAACTCCTTAACAGTGTAAGGCTGACATCTTCAGTTCAAACTTATATTTGCACCCAAGAACTGCATTTGTATGGTTCTGCACTAAGGGCCATGGTGGCACAAGGCCAGCTACTATGGTATGAGCTGGGTGGAATGGGGCCATATTTTAATATAGTGTATAGTATGGACCATTACACATTGGCAATGATCTGCAATATAAGTGTGAAACTGTATCAGATAACTGCAACATTTGTTCCAAATCCATGGTGTTACACTGGCAATGCAGTGGTCTTCTACTGTACATTAAATATGTATGAGATATGTGACAGTCATATTCCATACTCTGGTTGATAGTTAAAATATATGTAGTATTGGATAACACCTTAACTTTACCCATCATGTTTATACAAGCTTTCTGTGTATGATCACATACTGAAGCATAATACCAGGCTGAGTAATATGGGTTTAATGATACCACTTTGGCAGAACTACATGATATCTTTGGATAGCAGAAAAATTACAGCAGGCAGCTGACCCTCATATTTTATTCAGATAAATATGGCTTGCATGCATGTGCCTCAAACTTCTGTATTATTAAAATGTGTTAGTTTAAAATAAAGACATTTGTATACACGTGTTGTTACTTATTTATTAACATAAATAAACTGATTGTTTGCACAATCATATTTTTTTGTTTTGTTTGTTTATTTCTTTCTTTCTTAAATTGTCCAAGTACAGAACAAAATACACAATTCCCTTGATGGATTCTAATGAATTACCAGCAAACTTAACTTGGCCAAACAAATTCTATACGTTACTCGCACACTGTGCTTCTGCATTAAGCTATACCGGTATAGCAATTTCCAGTGAGCGCAAGTTCTGTGTTGTTTGTTGTTACTACCGCTGGTATTTCAGTCTTACAGTTGTATCCAAAAGTATTACAATGGACCTATTTTATACGAGGTGCCTTCAAGGCCTACTGACGTTAACAATAAATGACTACACAGGATGGCAAAGTCATCGTGTAGAGCCAACTTGGAGAACTTACGCCTCCAGCTGCCTCTGTGATTATGAAGTCTGGAAATGCCATTGCCGCTTGTCTTAAAAACAAACTGTTATACAATATAATCCACTTAAAAAAGTATGATTTTTTTTTTTTGTGCCGAATGTAATCTAGGTGCATTGTACAATCCAAATGATATATTGTGAGCTTTATATAATATTTTGAGAAATTATTATTATGATTAATACGACAGGTTTCATTGTCTTTTTCAATATGTAGTGACTTTAGAGCTCTGTAAACATAAAACTACTCAAACATACTTAAATATTTTAAGACAGACGTGTAGTGGACAAAAAGTTGTATTAAAAAATTATTTGTTTTCCAACTGATGATTACTGGGATAATCTTACATAGATTTCAAAACTGCTGCATTCACGAATCGCACACACTGTCCTTCTCATAGGGGCAGAACCTGATCACGCTCTGTTCACCCACCCTACTACAGTAATCCGTCGCATATCCGACTGTGGTGGGACCAGAGTAAGGGCAGATATGTAAAAATGCGAATAAATGAATACGGTTTAATACCATTATACACAACTGTAACAATTACTACAGTCACACAATTACTGTTTTGAGATGCAGCTTTTATTAGGGAGCTCCCCTAAATCCCTTGTTTAGAAAGATACAGGGTATTAATGCTTGTGACAGGGTAGCCGCTGCAGTATGGATGTTTGCATTCTCTGCTGAGTGACAGACAGGAGATCGAGATGGAGGTTGAAGTTGATACGCCCTGCAGGCGAGCAGGATTTATTTACATATCAAGTCAACACACTGAACAGCTCATGTGACACTACCAGCAATGACAGCACACTGAGCACATACAATACAGTGTACGAAAATGTTGGTAGGATCTACAATATCTGGACTAATCTTCTCTGTTTGACAATAAACTAACGTTGCTGAAGAGGTTGATCATGGAGGATAAACGGTTTGGGGCGGATACAAAACGGATTACTGTACTACCAGTAAAAACGGGAATAAAAGTATAAAAGAATAAAATCAATATTTATATTTCAGCTCCTCATGTTGGAGCTAATATACCAGGAAGCCAAGACATATCTACAGAACCTAAGAATATTGTGTTTCAGAATACACATAAACATAGGGGAGAGTGATAGTTTACTCCATGCCCCAGTTTTAATGGGAAGTTCGGTCATACTTGGTGCTATGTTAGATAGTGGATCCATGGCTTGTACACTGAATGAATTAGATGAACAAAAGCTTCTTGAAGTTGGGGTTATCGATGAGACAGATCGCTTGAATATTGAATTAGTACTGGTAGGCTGTGGTGGAAACCGTGTACAGCCTAAGGGAGCTTTCAATGCTGAGATGGAAGTTTATGATTACAAGCTGGTTGTACCAACAGTAGTTGTACTGGGACAACAACATGAGTAGGGAAGAGGGTGTGTTGGCTTTCCCTCTCTCTGGGTGGCTGAGAGGCGGGTCTTGGGGGATTGCTGACCCTGTAAGATAACGCTCTGTTGTTCCCTCGGCCTACCCCTCTAAGACGAAACGAGCCAGCTGGCAGAAGCTCTGCTGCCGGACCGAGCACGGCCGGAGAACGAGCACACCAAATAATTAATTAAAAAGGAAAAGAAAAGGAATTTTTAGGAGCGGGAAAAAATGGTGAGCATAGGAAGGAGACCAGGGCCGTAGGAATGGTGACGGTCGGGGTAACGCTGCTGAGTGCAGCACCTTTATTTTGTAGTTTTATTACTGTTTTATTTTCCCTTTTTCTTTTGCATTTTGTTTTCATTATTCTTTTGAGCACCTGTGAATGCGAAAGCATTGGACTGTACCTGTATTGGTATTACTGTGGACCTGACTACCGTTGTCGGTATTCAGGCCACAGACAACAATGCCCTCTGCGGGCTAAGGAGAAAATAACTCCAACTCAAAGAAAATAATAAAACTGGGCACCAGTGCGGTGCTGCAAATAAACCTTCTGCCTCCCGTGTGTTAGTGAATTGCCCCGAGACACCAAC
Organism: Acipenser ruthenus; assembly: GCF_902713425.1. Classification (NCBI taxonomy): domain Eukaryota; kingdom Metazoa; phylum Chordata; class Actinopteri; order Acipenseriformes; family Acipenseridae; genus Acipenser; species Acipenser ruthenus. Next base: position 62,411,242 of record NC_081191.1, on the reverse strand, counting down.
TTAATTGTGGTGAGGCAAAGGGATTCGTTCATTGAATTCACCTTACTGATGAGAGACCTTTCCAGGTGCCTTGCCGCTGAGTGCCCCCTGCTCAAAACCTGAACCTTCGACAGTGAGATGGAGGAGAAGGAGATTATTAGGAAATCGACCAGTGAATGCGCTTCACCACTCATTCTTGTCTGGAAAAAGAATGGAGATCTCTGTGTTTGTACTGACTTCAGGTGGCTAAATGCCAGAACATTGAAGGATGCTTACCCTCTGCCACACCAGTCTGATTGTTTAGCCGCGCTAGCAGGTAACTCATTTTTTCGTACCATGGACCGCACCTTAGGATTTTATAATATGTCTTTGCATAAACATGACAAAAAGTGCTCCACTTTAACAACACTGGGGTTGTATGACTACAATCGCCTTCCTCAGGGGCTTTGCAATAGTCCAGCCAGTTTTATGAGAATGATGACTAGTATATTTGGGGATCATAATTTCCTGAATCTGTTGTGCTATTTGGATGATCTGTTAGTTTTTTCTCCGACTGAAAATGTAGCCTTAGACCATTTAGAGGTTGTTTTCAGCAGATTGAGATTGCACAACTTGAAGCTGGCCCCCAAGAAGTGCTGGTTTCTGATGAGGTCTGTGAAATTTCCTGGTCACATAATCAATCAAAGTGGAGTTGCCACTGACAAGTAAAGTTGACAGCATCTCTCATATGTGCACTGAAGATCTTATGGAACAGGATGGTGTCATGCCCTCTCAAAAATGAGTAAGATCCTTCCTTGGAAAGATAAATTATTATCAACATTTTATAGAAAAGTATTCTGCTGTAGCTAATCCACTGCTTGCCTTGCTAGCAGACCAAAAGAGGAAGTTCAAGAGAGGTAAAGAACCCAAGCGCACACTATTTTTCAGAAAATTAAGTGCTGCTGATTGGACACCTGCACATCAACAAGCTTTTGAGTTTGAAGCTGGCTCAAGTGAACTGTGTTGTTCTAGCTCACCAAGACTTCACTCGTCCTTTCACACTGTCAACTGATGCATCCTTGGATGGTTTGGTTGCTGTTCTTTTGCAAATTCAGGAAGGTGAGAACAAGGCAAGACCGATTGCATTTGCAGTTAAATCCTTTACATTTAAAATGGTCTCATATTAGAAAAGTGTTAAAAAAAAAAATTCCCCGTTAGCAACACTGGTACCTCAGCAGAGTGTGTCTTTTATAACAGCAAAAAAAATAACATTTTTTGTGACATTTTCAACGGAGATACAAAATTGCATTGTAAATGCTGTTTAAGATTACATTTAATAGAATCAGTTTGTACCTGCAGTTTCACACCAAAAAAGCAGTAAAAAAAAAACACATTGCAACTGCAGTTTAACAGTAGCCTGTAATAGAATCACATTGTAACTACAGATTAACACTAGTCTATAATAAAATTACATTGTAACACTAAACTGCAGGAACAAAAATACACATTGGAACTGCAGTTTTACACCACACTGCAGTAAAATCACACTGTAACTGCAGTTTAACATTACATTTAATAGAACCACTTAAAACGTTAGTGAAGAGCAAGCAATATGTTAAATCCTAACTCTCAATTGTAAAAACAATGATTTACATGTATGTTTTATGTTCATTTTTTTACTGTTAATGAAGATTGCATTATTAATGTTTCATTAATAGATAATAATTAAACAGGTTTTTATGGACAAAACATAAGAGGCGTTTTGAGACCTTGAAATGAACCTTATGTCTTTTCCTTTCAAATCTGTTTAAATTGATATAAAGGGCTACTACATTACGTTGTCACTTATTTTTTCTAGTGTGATTCCACCTTAAGAGACAATTCATTTCTTATCTTACAAGTATGCATCATAGATTTCAAAAACTATGTAGATACAAACAATCAACATTGTTTTACTATCGCTAGAATTACTGAGTTTGCACTCTTTGCATTAACATGACTAATACAATGTGGTAAAATGCAGCCGTTATGTATGGAACACCTCCACATAAGTGGTGCAGTTTATAATGAAAATAAAAACAGTCTCCTCAAAAAGCAAGGAAATAAAATTATGATTATATTTAGGGTGTGAGACCTGGATCAATTACCAAAATGGTGATAAGAAAACCCAACCCCAATGGCCCATCTAAAGGAGGAATTAGGCAAGGATAAATAATATCAATGAATAAATACGTGATTCTACGGAAGCGTATTGCTGCCACGAAGTGCAAAATAAAATTCAGCACATATATCGTTAAAACGATATCATTATTTCGTTAAAACAATATAGTTATTTCGTTATAACGAAATAGTTATCTCGTAAAAACGGAAATAGAAAACAGTGTCAGTCAATAGCTATCTCGTGAAAACGGAAACAGAAATGAGATACGACACTTCCAACATCATGCATACAAATGCAACATCTCACTAAAATATCACAAAACCCCAGAAATTAGGAGAGACTGATCATTCATGGCGGATTTGGTGAACAAAATCAGATTTTATTTTGGATTAGGCCTTTACCATAAGGAGATTTTGGAATGTTTAGCGCACTTGGATGGAATTATTATAAGCATTAGAACACTTAGACGGTACTTGAAAAGTACAAGGCTGCATCGACGAAAACACCAATCTGATGTGCTAGACGTGGCACTGTATTTAATGCAAGAAATTGAACACTCTGGACAATTACATGGATACAGATTAATGCACTTGAAATGCATTCAAGAAGGATTTGTTGTCAGCCAGAATGACGTTAGACAGTTGCTTAATGTTATTGACTCCCAAGGAGTTCACTTTAGGGGTAGAAATCGATTGAGACGCAGAACATACCACAACTCAGGCCCTGATTTTCTATGGCACCTTGATTCCTGTGATAAACTGAAACCCTACGGAAGCTGCATTAACGGAGCAATCGATGGCTATTCTAGACATATTATTTGGTTAAAAGCATATACAACTAACAGTGATCCGGCCATAGTAGCAAGTTATTTTATGGAGGCTATGAAATCAAGAATGGGGTGTCCCAAGCGAATAAGTGCAGATTTGGGAACTGAAAACGGCCACATAGAGAACATGCAAAGATTTATGAGATCTGACCATGAAGACGAATTTGCACAGCGAAGTTTCCTGTATGGTTCAAGCAACCACAACCAAAGGACTGAGTGCTGGTGGGCTTTCCTGCGCAAGCAAAATTCACAGTTTTGGATGAATTTGTTCCAAGGTCTCAAAGGATAATGACAAATTTGCAGGAAATTTTTTAGATAAGAACTTGATACAGTTCTGTTTCCTACAAATAGTACAGGTAAGGTTCCCATTTAAACAGTGCTCAGAGTAGAGTATACCCTTGTCTCGCAATTTTTTAAACGATTTTAAAGCAACCTGGGTGCTGCGGTGCTCCTGTTAGTTGATTGAAAGCTAGCTTGAATTGGAGAAAGTAAATTACATTTATTTACTTTAATCTTTTCAATTATTGTCTAATTGCAATTCCATATATGCCCAATAAAAATACATCTATCTTTTAGGGATAAATAATGAATATATAGTACATATCTATTCCATTACACTGGAATCAACACATTGGCAAAATATGGTTTGCAGATTAAATTAAGATAGATGCTAGGTTACATGATTAGGACCACCGTGTTAAATAACTGTGTAGAATACCTGAATAACTAATTAGCAATGTTGACTTATATCTTATTAATCAAGTCGAAACCTTTGCCGTTTAGGATCTAGTTTATTGTTTTGCGTTTTATTTCTAGTACTACGTGTGTGTATGTGTGTGTATTATATATATATATATATATATAATACACACACACAAACTGCCAGCCCTGTATTTAGTTGACATAAGGCAGTTCTAACACTCTGGTTTATTATCTACAGGATGACCTCAACAGAATTGTTCACTTATGGAATAATCATCGTATTCGTCCTTGCCGGAATCAAGTTGCACCTTGTGGTCGCCCAATGATGATGTATAAATTGCCACATCTATACCCAAGCACATCTGTGTGAGGTCACTGCTGAGCATGCCCACATGTGCCTGGAAGAATGTGTAATGGAGGGTCCCCTTCCTTGTGACAAAACTGTATTTGAACTGTGCTGTTTGTTGATGCAGGAAAATGGTTGCAGCCCAGCAACCAACCCATCAGATGCAGTTCTGCTCTATGAGTTCTTTCGAAACACAATATACTCAGATTTATAAATAGAATAATGGCTGGTCCAGTGTGTTTTACCAGGGAGTATGTTGGGAAGTGTATATAGTTAGTGTTTTCTGTTTTACCGCTGAGTGCGTGTGGAGTCCCGGAGGGTGCGTGAATGGTTGAGTGTGGTACTGTTCTTTCACGCGCACTTTCTCTCTCTGTGTGTGTGTGTGTGTGATCACTTTGCCTGCGCGTGAAGTGGCCGCGCTGATTGGTGCGGCGTTTGAGAAGGAGGGGTTCCGAGCCCTGCTGTCAGGGATCAATTACAATAAAATGTAATTATTTCATGATAGCTATCAGATGTACTAACTAGCAGTGGTGTAGTGGTAAAAAAAAAAGAAGCGGAGCGGTCCCAATGAGAATCAATTAAATAGTTAACGAGGTATTAACAGTTACGCCCACTTTCCATTTAACGCGATTTAATCGGGGTTTTTTTAATAATAATATAACACATATTTTACTTAACAAATTTCTGTAAAATCTCCCCTCTCTATAGAAAATTAAAAGTTGCACTTACCAATCACAGGTTGTTTTTAGTCAACTATAGGAACTGCCACAGAGCGTCAGGGGAGTCGCTGGAAATTGGAGCTGCCACCCGTGTACGGCTGTCATCTGCGGATCGATGATTGTGTCGCAACCAAGTGGTCACATAAGGGCTTGGATTCCACTGTCTCAAAGGGGGTCCATGAAGCTTGATAAACATTAAGGCTGAAGCATGTTTGATTAAAATTTTGGAACGCTGATCAGTTATAATTAAGTTCATTTGGCTGAATCCCCTTTCACATTCAGCAGTACTGCACGGGATCACACGTGTGCAGTTAATAAGTGGAGCTAAATCATCTGGAATTCTTCCGTTGTTCTCCTTAAAATCTCGAAATGCATTTTTGATAATACGTTCATTTAGCTGAAAGCGCCGACACAATCTTTCAACTTCATTTTCGCCATAACCCTGGGGTAGTTCTGCAGGCCAGTGGTGTGGATCCAGGACCAAGAGCTCAGAAAGAAGACTTTCATATTTTTGGCAATTCACCTCGGAAGAAGCCTGAAAGAATAAGCTATTTGAAATTAATGGTAGCATTTCTAAAATGTATTTTCGAAACCTTAACTGTGTATATATATATATATATATATATATATATATATATATATATATATATATATATATATATATATATATATATATATATATATATGCGTTTTGTAGTTTTGAGTAGGATTAAATAAAGTAAATAATAAAAGTGAGATTTTGCAGAATACATATACTGTGCGGGAGTGTTTTTCTATTCTTATATTTACATTAGTCTATGCACCTGCGATGAGACTGACAGGAGTGCAGATGTTTATAATTTATTTGTATATACTTCTCAGTTGCAGTTTTATACTACACATGAAACTGAAATTAACGCCCCCCTCTGCTCGTTAATTGCAAACAATTAGGCTAGCTATTAAAATTAAAAAAATCTGTACAAGGTTTATGAACATACCTTCTCATTTGATGCAGTGGTTGTAAAAAGTCGTTCTTTCATATGATTGGCGAGTTTGGTAAGGAATTGTTTATGATTTATTTTTACATGTTTGGGATTCGACGTCAGCACTGTAGATTTAAATGTTCCTTCCATGGCAGCTATCTGCGCTTCAAGAGTCTTTGTACCTACATTCTCATTCATGGATTCAAAAATCCTTACTGTTCTACGTGCCATTTTATCTGCATAAACCAATGTAGTAGTCCGTTTCTGGAGAATCTCTGACAGCAGTGAAAGTTCGTATAAGGCATCGTACATAACTCCGAGGTCAATGAGAAATTCTGGCGAGCACAGCCTTTTCAGTAGACCGCTGTATGTCGCTCTTTCAGCAGAAGTCCGCTTAGAGCTTACGGCAGCTTTAAAATGAGTCGACAGAACTTCAAAACTTTCCCACACAGCGGAGACAGTCCTGAACGAACTGGAAACCCATCTCACATCCAGTACACGACCAATTTTCCTCAAGACAGCATCCAGTTCCTTCGCACAATTTCGGAGTTCTTGCTGATTTAGTGCTGATCTACTGTAGACTGAGTATAGCTTGTCCATGAAAGAATGAAAATGGTTCATGCCAGTAGTCTCAGAAACACTATCGGCAACTGCAAGTTCGAGTCTGTGATTTAGACAGTGCCAGACAACAATGTTGGGGTACATGTCTGAAATTCGTTTTGCCACACCAGATTTTTTCCCAAGCATTACACTTGCACCGTCACTTGCAAATGCAACAAGATTCTTCTGTAAGTATGCATGGTCAAACCCGTGTTTTTGAAGACACTTAGTAAGCGCTAACACTATGGACTCAGCTGACTGATCAAAAAGTTCAACTAACTCCAAAAACATGAAGTGAGGGTCACGTGTCTTGTCTGTCTCGCATTTGAGATGCACAATAAGTGCTGGGGAACCATTCAGAGCTGTTGATTCATCAATTAACACAGCAATTTTTCCATCGATGTGTATTATTCTCTCACAGGCCTTTTTGACCATTTCATCAGAAACGTGGTTGATAATTTGAGTGGCGCTGTATCTGGAATGAAGACCAGTTCCCACATTAACACCATTTATTTCTTGCAGTTCCAGTAAGGCCTGATGATCAGAATAGGGTCGATTTTGTTTTGCAAGGTAGTAAGCAGTAGAAAATATTTTACAGGTAGTTTCGTGATCTCGCCTTTTTGCACTGTCAACACATTTCCCAATAATGTCCTCTGTGTTCTGCTGTAACAATGCAGTGGCCTTGTTATGAGCGCTGGATTTCTTGTGTTCAGCTATCTTTTTTCTCAAAGATCGTAGCTGTTGCTCTCGAGTTTTTCCATTGTACCCAACACTGTAATTTTTCCACTCAGAAGACAGAGAAACACCCTGACTTTTCAAAACTGACAGCGCAGAAACACGTCTACAAACACGACAGCCCAGATTACCATCCGCACAGTCAAGGAAAGTGTAAAGTTGTTTCTTTTCTTCCCATACCTCAGAACTCCAGATGTTTGGCCATGGCTGTTTCTCCGCGCTTTTTTCTTCAACTGCTGTAGGTTCTGGTTCCACTGTAGGTTCTGCTTCTGCCGTACAACAAACGATCTTCTGTTTTTTACTACTATTGCCAAAATATTGTATCAAAGTCTCTTGACGAGTTCGTTTACTACCTCCGAGACCAGACATTTTTGATTTGCGAGTTGTTTTTTATTATTATTAATACCGTTACTAATATCATCACCTCAGTTACGGCCAAGGAACGAACCGCCTCCTTCTCTGATTGGTTGTCAGCAACATCACTTTCAAAATTGATTTGCTAAAAAAAAAAAACTGGAATGACAGCATATTTTAATGGCATAATAATGGACCAATCAAAAGCAGCAACTGTGCTGCTTATTGTGGTGACATCGTTTTTCAGATTACTTGATGTTTTAGCCGACAGCTTGTCTTTATTAAACGTATAGCTAGCTGTCTGTCTGTCGCAAATTCGCACAGCTGGCACAGAGCCGCAGGCAATGCTTACTACAAGTGTTTAGACAAAATTCGAACACGAAAATATTTTAAATATATGTATTTATAAATGTGAACATTTGCAATTGAAAAACATGGATTGAAAAAGTGCCGGAGCGCCGCTCCGCCCCGCTCCGGCTCCACTACACCCCTGCTAACTAGTGTGTTAAAGACAAACATGCACTGTTCCTCATAAATGTGTCTGAATGATTAAAATCTATATTTTTATTTTTTTTATCAGAAATAAAAATTACACGGAAATTCTATAACAATCCATAATAATAATTAAAGGTTGATGTAGGTGAGATGAAATAAAATACATTTTCATTTTTTTTTTTCATTATTTATTTTGAACAATATCAAGAACAACAACTTTTGTCAATGTTACATATTTCTCTGGGTATTTAACAGAAGCCCTTCAAAGACTAGGCTTTTTTCACTACATTGAAAAACAAAAGTACTGAATCCATCTTTCATGGTGTGACAGGGCAGAGCCCTGTCTGTGTATATAGTGTGTTGTTGTGAGATTGTGTCCATGTGATTAAAATCTGTGTGAGTGCGTGTGCGATTCAAATCCATGTGTGTGTGTGTGTTGTTTAGATAATTGTTTATTGTTCACTTGTGGTGGTTTGTTTGTGATTGTGTAATGCATGGAGGGAGAGAGAGAGAGAGAGAGAGAGGGGGGGGGCTAGGTGTGTGTGAGAGAGTTGTTGGAGTAGGAAAAAGAGTGGAGAGTGTGGGGTGGGGTGAGGGTGAGGGTGAGGGTGATAGTGTGTTCTGTGTTCTGTGTAAGCGCTTAATCTGCAATTCTGTCTCCCTGATTCTTATTACCGCCATCCCGCTTCTGACACTGTAACGTGGCAAGATGGGGACCCCGACCAGATGAACTTGGAACACCATGTCCCCAAAGCATCAGTGTCTAATGTGTGCAGTACTAGTTAAGTGTTGTAAGATTTTAAAAAAAGTTCTCAGTTGGTATCAAATAAGTAAAGTATGGGCTGCAAAAAAAGTTTTCTTTTTGTGTGTGTTAACTGGAGACATGTTTATAAAAGTAGAGACAACAAAAAATAGTATAAAAATAAAATGATCTGTAAATCACATACCATGTATCTATATTTTAACATTTCTGAAATGCTTCCTGAAAAGGAAAGCTGAAATTGTAGAAAACAGACTCAAAACTGCAACTCACACCATTTGTTGTGTTAGGAAATCCAAACTGTTAGTGCCTATTTTCAAGACTCCCCCCTTGATGTCATATAGAAGAGACAAGAATATAAGAGAATATGTGGTACACAGTGCTATTCGTCCTTCTAGGGAACCTTTGAAAGGCACATATCCATGTAATAGACCACGATGTAATACCTGTAAATACATTCATTCTGAAACAGAGATTAGAGGCATTAAATGTTCATTCAACATTCATGAACATTTTACATGTGCCTCTGCAAGAAATGCAACAAATTGTATATTGGGGAAACTAAAATGCGCAGACCGGTTTGTAGAACACTTAAGAAGCATTCGCATTAACAACACTTCATTTCCAGTAGCCCATCACTTCAACAGTGATGATCACACTGCTGAAGGCATCACAGTCTGTGGGATAAATCAGTGCTATGGAACAATTGTGCTCGGAAACAAAAGGAACGAGAGTTTATCTTCAAAATGGGAACTTTGGAACCTCTGGCAATGAACATTCTATTCTAATAATCATCAGCCACAGATTTTTTGTATAATTACAATTCTTGACTAACAACAAGTTTACTGCACTGTGTTTACTTTTCTTTTTAAACAGCTGAAGAAGGGCTTTTGCCCGAAACGTCCTGAAAATAAAAGATTTTTTAATCTTTTTTTTTTAAACCTTTTCTATGCCTTCAATTGTGTACACTGCCGTTTATATATATATATATATTGTAAGATAGCGGGTTGTGAGAGACAGCAGGGAGGGGGTTAAAACCTCCCTGCGAGAGAAATGCACCTTTTTGTTAATTGTTTGGATTGATTGCTTATTGTTTTGTTTAATTGCTTTATTAATGATCATCCGCACCTGGGCGTTATTGGGGAATTAGACCCAGGTGTGGGGTTTAAAAGGAGAGCAGGCAGTCTGCTCGAGGCTGCTGAGGAGAAGGAGGCAGAAAGGGGTGCTCTGCTTCCTGGCAGTCGTGAGATAAAGTGCTGTTTCAAACCAGTGTGTTTTGTGAGGACGGGGAAACAGCGTAGCTGTCCCGTGTTAGTCAGGGAGTTCCTGTGTGTTAGTTAGTGCTCGTACAGAGCTAGGTGTTTGTTTTGTATTTTGTTTATTTTTTTGTTTATTAAACATAGCGCACCAGTGCTTAAAAAATCAATTTCTCTCGTGTTGGGTCTATTTTTAAAGGGGCAATGAACCCGAGAGTGGTGCAATCCTTTACAATATATACACACACAGTGCTGTGAAAAAGTATTTGCCCCCTGTCTGATTTTCTGCATTTTTCACATTGTATTTGGTCAGATTTTTTTGTGGGTTGTAGTAGTATATAGAGGGAGTCTGAAGGAAAAAATGACACCAAAGTTTGGTGCTTCTTTCATTTGTTTGGTGTGCAAGGTAATCAAACATGCAATCTTCAAGTGTGAAAAAGTTATTGCCCCCCTAGTTAACTCAACCCAATTAAAGGGATAATTAGGGTCAGCTGTTTGAGTACTTTGGTTAACAGCCAGGCCTGATTTGGGCCAGCCCTGCCCAATATAAATCTAACTAACTTTGGCCCTTACCATCAGAGGGAAGTTGTCAGCACACAGGTTCTAGAGGCACATCATGCCACGAACAAAAGAAATTCCTGAAGACCTCCGGAAAAAAGTTGTTGATGCCTATTAGTCTGGAAACGGTTACAAAGGCATTTCTAAGGCTCTGGGGCTCCACCGAACCACAGTCAGAGCCATATTGTCCAAATGGAGACAGTACTGAATCTACCCTGGAGTGGCTGTCCTGCCAAAATCTCTCCAAGAGCAAGGCATAAAATGGTCCAGGAAGTCACAAAGAACCCTGGAATCAACACATTGGCAAAATATGGTTGTGATGGGGTGCCAGCTCGCCCCTATAAATTTGTGTTTTGTTATTGTTGTTATTTTTACTGTTTTCATTATGTTTTTGTGATTCTTGGTTTGTTTTGGATTGGCAGGGAGGGGGTTAAATTCCTCCCTGTAAAAATGCATGTGAGAATGTGGCTGGAGCCTTAAGTGTTTAATTGTTAATTATTAGTTAATTGGGCTCCAGCCACAGACTATAAAAGACAGCTGAAACCCTTTGTTAGGGAGAGGAGTTTTTGGGTGAGTTTGTTTGTTGCTGTGCTGTGCTGTGCTGTGCTGTGCTGTGCTGTGCTGTGCTGTGCTGTGCTGTGCAGTGCTGTGCAGTGCAGTGCAGTGCAGTTTTGGAGAAAGAAACTGTAGTGAAGGCTAATGCCCAGCCTACATTTCTGTATTTTGTTTGAACCTTTTTGTTTGGGCCCTTGTGCCTGTTTATTTGATTATTTTTTGTTGAATAAAGATCATTATTTTGCCCTTTCACTGTCTCTGAGCCTCAAACCTCTGTCATCCTGCCACAATGGTTTACAGATTAAATTAAGATAGATGTTAGGTTACATGATTAGGACCACCATGTTAAATAACTGTGTAGAATACCAGAATAACTAATTAGCAATGTTGACTTATATCTTATTAATCAAGTCGAAACCTTTGCCGTTTAGGATCTAGTTTATTGTTTTGCAATAAAAACAAAACAGTTATAGAATAATGCCTGGTTCAGTGTGTATTACCAGGGAGTATGTTGGGAAGTGTATATAGTGAGTGTTTTCTGTTGTACCGCTGAGTGTGTGTGGAGTCCCGGAGTGTCAGTGAATGGTTGAGTGTGTTACTGTTCTCTCTCTCTCTCTCTCTCTCTCTCTCTCTCTCTCTCTCTCTCTCTCTCTCTCTCTCTCTCTCTCTCTCTCTCTGTCAGGGATCAACTGCAATAAAATGTAATTACTTCATGATAGCTATCAGATGTACTAACTAGTCTGTTAAAGACAAACATGCACTGCAGCTCATAAATGTGTCTGAATGATTAATAGTTTTTTGGTTTGTTTTCAGAAATAAAAAAATACTTCACTCAGAAATTCTATAACAATGCATTAAACCTATTAAACATGAATAATAATAAAAGGTTGATGTAGGTGAGATTAAATAAAATACATTTTAAAATGTAGGGTTTTTTTTTCATTTTTTATTTTGAACAATATCAAACTAACAACTTTTGTCAGTGTTACATATTTCTCTGGATATTTAACAGAAGCTCTTCAAAGACTAGGCTTTTGTCACTACACTGAAAAACAAAAGTACTGAATCCATGTTTCATAGTGTGACAGGGCAGAGCCCTGTCTGTATATATAGTGTGCTGTTGTGAGATAGTTTGATTAAAACCTGTGCGAGTGCATGTGCGATTCAAATCCATGTGTGTGTGTTGTTTAGATAATTGTTTGGTTTATTGTTCACTTGCAGTGGTTTGTTTGTGATTGTTTAATGCACAGGGATATATATATATATATATATATATATATATATATATATATATATATATATACAGACGTGCTCAAATTTGTTGGTACCCCTCCACAAAAAACGAAGAATGCACAATTTTCTCTGAAATAACTTGAAACTGACAAAGGTAATTGGCATCCACCATTGTTTATTCCATATTTAATATAAATCAGACTTTGCTTTTGATTTTTTATTCAACATAATATTTTAAATAATAAAACAAATGAAAATGGCATGGACAAAAATGATGGGACCGCTAACCTAATATTTTGTTGCACAACCTTTAGAGGCAATCACTGCAATCAAACGTTTTCTGTAGCTCTCAATGAGACTTCTGCACCTGTTAACAGGTAGTTTGGCCCACTCTTCCTGAGCAAACTGCTCCAGCTGTCTCAGGTTTGATGGGTGCCTTCTCCAGACTGCAAGTTTCAGCTCTTTCCATAGATGTTCGATAGGATTCAGATCAGGACTCATAGAAGGCCACTTCAGAATAGTCCAATGTTTTGTTCTTATCCATTCTTGGGTGCTTTTAGCTGTGTGTTTTGGGTCATTATCCTGTTGGAGGACCCATGACCTGCAACTGAGACAGAGCTTTCTGACACTGGGCAGTACGTTTCGCTCCAGGATGCCTTGATAGTCTTGAGATTTCATTGTGCCCTGCACAGATTCAAGGCACCCTGTGCCAGGCGCAGCAAAGCAGCCCCAAAACATAACCGAGCCTCCTCCATGTTTCACTGTAGGTCTGGTGTTCTTTTCTTTGAAAGCTTCATTTTTTCGTCTGTGAACATAGAGCTGATGTGACTTGCCAAAAAGCTCCAGTTTTGACTCATCTGTCCAAAGGACATTCTCCCAGAAGGATTGTAGCTTGTCTATATGCATTTTAGCAAATTCCAGTCTGGCTTTTTTATGTTTTTCTTTCAAAAGTGGAGTCCTCCTGGGTTTTCTTCCATGGAGCCCACTTTCGCTCAAAAAGCGACGGATGGTGCGATCAGAAACTGACGTACCTTCACCTTGGAGTTCAGCTTGTATCTCTTTGGCAGTTATCCTTGGTTCTTTTTCTACCATTCGCACTATCCTTCTGTTCAATCTGGGGTCGATTTTCCTCTTGCGGCCGCGCCCAGGGAGGTTGGCTACAGTTCCATGGACCTTAAACTTCTTAATAATATTTGCAACTGTTGTCACAGGAACATCAAGCTGCTTGGAGATGGTCTTGTAGCCTTTACCTTTACCATGCTTGTCTATTATTTTCTTTCTGATCTCCTCAGACAACTCTCTCCTTTGCTTTCTCTGGTCCATGTTCAGTGTGGTGCACACAATGATACCAAACAGCACAGTGACTACTTTTCTCCATTTTAATAGGCTGAATGACTGATTACAAGATTGGAGACATGTGTGATACTAATTAAAGAAACTAATTAGTTTGAAATATCACTATAATCCAATTATTTATTATCTTTTCTAAGGGGTACCAACAAATGTGTCCAGGCCATTTTAGAATATCTTTGTAGAATAAGCAAGAATTCATCTCTTTTCACAGCTTCTTTGCTTTATTCTATGACATACCAAAGGCATGCAAGTATACATGATAAAATAGCTTTTAATTTCATCACTTTTCAGGAGGAATGAAGCATTATTTCAGTGAGCTGTAAGGGTACCAACAAATTTGAGCACGTCTGTATATATATATATATATATATATAGAGGGGGCTAGGTGTGTATGAGAGAGTTGTTGGAGTAGGGAGACGAGTGGAGGGTGTGGGGTGGGGTGAGGGTGAGGGTGATAGTGTGTTCTGTGTTCTGTGTAAATAAACATGTGCTGAAGTGCTTAATCTGCAATTCTGTCTCCCTGAGTCTTATTCCCACCATCCTACTTCTGACACAATAATGTGGCAGGGTGGAGGCCCCGACCATATGACCTTGGAACACCACAAACATGGCAAACCTGCCATAGCAGCCAACCCACCCATGTCACCAAAGCATCAGTGTCTAATGTGCGCAGTACTAGTTAAGTGTTGTAAGATTTTTAAAAAAAAGGTATCAAATAAGTGAAGTATGGGCTGCAAAAAAGTTTTCTTTTTTGTGTGTGTTAACAGGAGACATGTTTATAAAAGAAAGTAGAGACAACAAAATAGTATAAAAATAAAATGATCCATAAATCACATATAGTACCATGTGTCTATATTTTAACATTTCCAAAACGCTTCCCGAAAAGGAAAGCTGAAATTGTAGAAAACAGACTCAAAACTCGAAACTGCAACTCACACCATTTGTTGTGACAAGAAATCCAAACTGTTAATGTTACGTAACTCTGAACAAGAAATTTACATTACTGATTTATGGACTTAAATGCCATTTATCTTTTACTATATCTGTAACATGAACAGTTTATTTTCACTTTCACAAAAATGGTGTAGATAATTTGACAAATCCAGATTCTGAATGAACTGGGTGGTTATTTAGGTGCTAAATAACCAGAACTTCCAGAAACAAATGTTTAGACTTTTATCTTTTTTAGTTTCTACTAGTTCTAAATTGTAGTTACTGTGATTCTTCAAAATTAAATTGTACTTGACATTAAACAATGTCCGTCTTGAAACATTCCTTGCTTGACAAAATATTCTCCATTTCCCCCCTCAATTCTGGATAGCTCTGGTACGTTGAAGGAAGTTCAAACACAAGGCCACATGTATGTGAAACTGGACGTCTTGCTAGACCATCCAAACTGGTGAACATAATTTGGATTTTCTCCACTGCCATAACATCTGAGCCAGTCATAAAACAGAGCATCTTCCTTAACAACACATCATCTAGACCTCTGAGGTATTGCTGTAAATATTTGAAGCTCTGGCTTTCAGCTTTGCTTAATGGAGTTGCTTGCAACAGTTTCAGCACTTTTTTTTACAGTTGGCATCTTCTCTGTGTACATTTTCTCCACTTCTTGACTGTTTGGGAAAAACCCTTTCAGAATAACTCTGGAGACTTCCGACATTTTATCACGGGCGTATTTTGGTTTCTGGATAAGTTCTTTGTGGGCAATCTGTAGGAAGACTTGTTTCATGTTTTCCTTTGTTGGGATAGTGGTACACCCCATCCTGTCCAGAAAATCCAACAAGTCATCTGTGTCATCTTCTGTAAGAATGCCTTCAATTGCTGCATCAACCAAATCTCTTTCAGTTTGGCTTATATAGGAAAGAAATGACCCATGCAAAATAGCTGGATTAACAGAGTGTTCTCCATGAATGAGTGCTATTGTGAAAGCTGGGGCAAGCTGTAGTGGGAAGTAACTGTGGTCTGAATATCCCTTGGCTAAAATTCTGCCAACAGCCCTCCATTCTTCTTCTTGCCACCTAGGACATATGGAAGGAACTCTAACATTTTCCCTTCAGCAACAGAAGCAAAGAATTCTGTCCAAAAGGCAGAATAAGCATCTCTAGACAGTCCTGAAACATCAGCTCCTGCTTCATCTATGAAGAACATTTTTAGCTGTGCTGACAGTATATCTGGATTCTTCAAGTGTGCATTCATTTTTTGAAGGAGCTTAGATCTATGTAGTCTGATAGTTGTAGTTATGGGCTGGTCTTCAGGAGAAGGGGTCATTCTTCTTGCAGATGGTGGGACACTATAAGAAACACTGTCCACCTCTACTGAAGATAAATCTAGGTGCACAACACATTGTGAATTCTCTGGAGTGGAATGGGTCATGTTGTGAATTGACTGACTCTGTAGAGGTGGTGGTGTCTCATATGGGAGAGTGTCAGTCAACTGAGAAGTTGCTATGTCCTCAGACACTGGTCCAAACTGTATTTCATACAAGAAACTTTGGTTAACTGGCTCCATGTTGATTGCAGACAATCCTTCTACAACATGAAATGTTGGTTCATGCACAATGGGTTCTTCACTTACAGTATTTGTATTCAGTGCAATTTGTTCCACTATTATTTCTGACCTGTCTTCACTGTGTTCGTTGATGGTCTCTAAAACTGACTCTTGTTCCATGGCTAATGTGGAAAGATTAATTCCCTCATCTTTGGCCTCACCATGGATTTGAGCTAGGGATTGTCTAGAGTAATTTATGTCTGTAGTTAGATCAATCTGAGGCAAAATATCCTTTTGTGGTTGACTGTCTGAAACTAATGTACTCTCAGAAATTGGATAGGTTGCCAGGTAAAATCTTAAAATACCCAATTTTAGAGCATTGTACAATTCCCCCACATTTGAACTATATGACATTACTGTTTCCTGGAAATCCAGGATGTCATATTTGAAGTCTTCCAAGTAACCTTTCTTGGATTTTCCATTGGGAAAGAACAAATCCTTCGCCAACTGTATAAGTGCCTGTTTGTCTGCTGTTTTGGGAACATCTACCACACGTGTTCCTCCACCATTTCGCTTCCTGACTTGCTTCCCTTCATGCAACCATCCCAATTCAATCCTGTGACTTTCTTTTACTGCATGTCTATTGCCTTTTAAGTAACATCTTCTTTTACTGTTGATCTCACAGCCCTCTCCATCCCTTCCAGTGTTCACAACTTCTTTCCCATTGTTATGTAGCATCATTTTGTCTCTGTGCTTCTGCAATAGGTTCTGTTTCTTTGTTTCTGCTTTTTCCTTATATTCTGATTCTCTGCTTTTGCAAAGATTGCGTACTGCAATCCTGTCACCAAAGATCGGGACATATTTGGCCAGACTGTCATCATCCATTAGGCAGATTACTTCTCTGTCAATCTGTAAAGGTAAAAATATTGTTACATATCTACATAGAACATAGTAAATAAAATGTGACATTGTTACAATGCTTTGCAAGGAAATGTTTTAAAGGAACAAGAGGCATAGGCCATCACATACTATATATTTAAAATAAATTGATAGTTGGTTGGTACACTATTGAAACAGAGTGTTGCAGAAAATATTCAGATGCATAGATGCATATTAATATTTAACATTTATTAAATGTTTAGTAAATGTTTTGTTATTCTATACTGTACAACCTCCACAAATCACAAAAAAGTATGAAGCATTATTTGAAAAGGTGTTGTTTCTAAAGCCATTGTTCTAAGAGCATATAAAACATTTATATGCATTAATGAATGCATCTAAAAAGTATTTTATCTGCAATACTTCTTTTCAGTAGGGTTTTATGGATGTTAGGCCTTTGAAATATGTAGGATATAGTTCAACTTTATCTACCCCCCTACTTTTTATTTTGGCGTTCAAATTAAAAAGGAAAAAACATATTATGAAATGCTTCTTGGAATTTTCAAACTGTTTCAGTGTTTTTCAGGCACACTTTGACAATAATACTGAACTGAAATTGAAGCAGATTTCTGAAATGCAATTAAAGGAATGTGGATAATTACGCTGACGTTTGTAAATTCCCTTTTAAACAAATATGAGAATTGAAATAAGGGTACATATCCCCTGGCATATAAAAAAAGCCCACTGACCTAAAGAGGCAGTGATCCTGCTGATTTAATATAATATACGTTTAAACCTTTTGACTTATGTTTTAAAATAGCACAAAAAATCAGATAGAGACGTAATCATAATCATTTACTATTAACCATTAAAAAAACACAAAACAAATAAATAAACAATAAGGAACCATACACCATTAATGTCACCATTTACGTATCACTGTAAACATGAAAGAAATACACATAATTGATTCTTGATTTCAATAGTGCAAAACAGCAAAACAGACCTTAGGTAGTAAAATAATTTATAAAAACCCTTTTTAGGGTTGTAAAGGGTTACATAAAACCTGCTCACTTGCTAATAATCCCTTTACAAACATTTATAAAAAGATAAGGCCGCCTGAATCCGACTTTAAAAAAATAATTTCCAACCTACTCTTGAAAACAATGCGAGTGTATCAGTAAAATGCGCCAATATACACCAAACAGAAGACAATACTACACTAACAAATGACATACATACATCCAAGAGCTACCCACAAAAATGTTCATGCAAAAGTTTCCTTGAACCCAGACGAGTGGTTTGCAAGTTAAGACTGTAGACAGCGATCGTTTAATCTTTGTATGTAGGCCTACTGTATAAACATATTTTAAAACGTATATCGGGCTAAAAAAAAAAAAAAAAAAAAACACCTTTAAAATGAATGACAATGCATTATTTAACCGCAAAACGTAAACACTGCAGACACATTCAAGTATAAAAATAAATAAAAACACATGCATATACACACGTAGATAGATAGATAGATAGATAGATAGATAGATAGATGAACCAAGAAAGTTTATTTTCGATTCATATTCAGATCACACTTTTCTAATTTTTATTAAAAAATGTGTCACCTACTAAATGAAAGTTTCCAGGGCGTAATGTTATATTATGTCATTTGGGTGCAATGTGAAAGAGAATGAGATGCACTTAGATGTAAGAGCTGTATGTAATTTAGAAACACTTTACCTTGTCCTGCTCCATTTTTGCAAGCTGATCGTCAGGCATACCGCGATCTCTGAGAAATCTTACAGCATTGTCCTCCGGTTGCTCTTGTCAAGACGACACTTAACCTTTTGGAAAATAAGCTAAGTTATCTTCCGTTATAATGACTATTAAGTACAAATGTATAATTACACAATAAAGTTATAGTGGTATTTATCAAATGTATTTACCAGCTCTTTACAGGAGCAAGTGCCTCAATGGACTGAACAGGCTGGGCCTATAGCTCTAGACATTGTTTTTAATTAATTCACACAAACACATTCCACATTTACGGAAGTTTCCGTATATATTAACTACATCATTGTGTTAATAAAGTATTATAGAAATAAATAGGTCTACTTAAAAACAGACTGTGTGACTTACTTGCACAGATTGGGGGGCTGTACAGTAGAGATGTCTGCTGTTGGGGACGTTCTCAAGACTGACACTGATTTCTGTTTCCGTTTTTACGAGATAACTATTTCGTTTTAACGAAATAATGATATCGTTTTAACAAAATAGTTATATCGTTTTAACGATATATGTGCTGAATTTTATTTTGCTCTACGTGGCAGCAATACGCTTCCGTATGATTCATTAAACCTCAACATAAAAATATTTGAAATTATTTTGTCAGTTTGCAATGAGTGGCAGTGTATGTATGTAATGATATTTTTTTGTATTAAAAAAATAGAGACACAGAGTTTATTATCAATCTCAGTTACACTAAAATGATTTGTGTTTTTGTAAAAATTAAGCAAGCAAGCGATCATTAATTGTTTTACAGGACTTTACTATATAATGGACAGATTGGAGAACCTCCAGACCCATCATCGCTATACATATCTGAGGCATATAAAGATTTTGATCCTACATGAAAACCAGTAGTGACAAGTATGGGTATATCTGGTGAAAAGTGCAAGTAGGCAGTGTTCTTTCCTATGAGCATCCCCCTCTAGCAACTAAAAATACTACAAATCACCAAGATGCCCCATCTTACCCCTACCTCCAAATAGAAGGGTACAGGCTTGAAACAATCAGGCTTGAAAAAGCAGTTACATTTAAAGTAGCTTGAAATTACTTTTGACATGACCCACAAGATAGAAGAAAGCACCAGAGAACAGAGCTCAAAACCGAATTGGCATACACTTCGCAAGCCTAGACTTACTTCTTCACATTTTAGGGAAGTCTGCCATGTTAGAAGTCAAAGCTCAGCAAAAAATGTTGCAGAGAGAATTATTAGGGGAACACGGCAGACAACTTAAATGTCACAGGGTTTGGAAATGGAGTTGGGAGCAGTTAGGGAGTATGCCTGGGCTCAAAATGTTAATTTTTCACAGTGTGGACATGATTCACCCTGATGCTCCTTGGCTAGGAGCTTTTCCAGATGGTGTGGTTTATGATCCACTAGAGAAGCCTTCTTTTGGCTTGTTGAAATCAAATGCCCTAATGTGAGGAACTATGTTGACTGCAAATACTTAAAGTGGTGTGACTGTTGTTTGTGCCCAGGATGCCATTTTGGTGCACCATATTTACAGTGATACTGCTGTTATTAATGAGATAAAAGTTAAAACTGACCATTTTATGGACATTTCTGTTGTAAGTAATGGAATGATGCCAGATTGTTTGAAGATCTCCTTGTCACTAGCAGAACCAGCATACAAAGAGGACACAAATGTCACAGCACCATGTGGAGACATACCCAGCATACCTTTCATGGTACTGTGTGTAGTTTGAGTGCAGTCAATGGTGACCTGAGTATCTGGATATTTTATAAATACATCTGGTAATTTGGCTTTCACTTCTTCTGGAGACATCCATATGCTGATTGAACCCAACAGTGTGTACAGAAAGTTGGCCCTTATCCAACTTACTGTAAATGGATGGATGTTAAAATCGATGGCCCAAGTCTTTTTCTTTCAAACTCACAACAAGATGCATCATGAATAAAAAAAACAAAATCATTCAAGGGTTGCAGTGACTGCACTTGTAGATTTAAAGCAATTAAAAATGTAAAACTAAACAAAAAACAACAGTATTTTTTCTAAGAATCCAGACTTGGAGGATTTGTTTTAGTAATTGTACTGTAATGGCCAAGGGCCAGAGGTGGTGGTACAGAAAATAAGTTTGATAGTTTGGCAACAAAATAGGTGATTTTATTTACATATATACAATCCGGCCACTGTGAGGGCGGGTGGTGGTACACAAATCCAAATGAAAACCTGTGGTGTCCCGTGTGTGCAAAGGCTCCTTGGCTCTGTGCTTCCTGGCACTCCATCCGCCTTCCTCAGTCACGTTCTCTTTTTAGAAACAAGACCACGAACATGTAAAATGGCACCCCAGCTGTGTGCGTAATACACCACAAGTAATTGATTACAGGTGTGTTCGGTTGATTAGACAGTACGGTTGATCAAAGATCGGATTATTGAGAAGGTGGACAGGCTCCTAGAACGAACCCGATAGTAGTCGTCCACATCGGTTCAAACTACATTGGAAGAGACAGGTCAAAATACCTGCAAATCAAATTCAGAGAAATTAAAAGACAAGACCAAAACTGTGTTTTTTTTTTCTGGGATACTGCCAGGACCTTGCAAAGGACCATACAGACAGCTGGAAATCGTGGTGCACACAGGAAGGCTTCACCTTCCTTGAACATTGGACCACAATCCACAACACTTAAATAAAAAGGAAATCAATCTAGTCGGAAAAAGGGTCCTCGAGGAGGTTCTGAAGCATTTAAAATAGAAAGGAAGGGGGGAGAAATCAACAAAAAACAGACGGGAGTGCATCAAAACAAGGGCAACAACTCAAGATAGCCATTAAATGTATTTATCTAAATGCTAGGTGGAGGGGTAGCGCTATACATCAAAAATAGTCATGAGGCCCAAGTGATAAATCTGGAAGAAAAAAACAACGCAGAATCAATATGGGTCAGCATAATGGACACAAATTCAAAGGGCATAATAATAGGGGCATTCTATATACCGCCAAATTCAGATACAGAGCAAAATAATCTTATACAATGACATTAGAAATGCGTGTAGCAGAGAAGTCATTGTAAGGAAATGTGATAGTCCATATGCATATTGGAGTAGTGGTTAGGGCTCTGGACTCTTGACCGGAGGGTCGTGGGTTCAATCCCCAGTGGGGCACTGCTGTTGTACCCTTGAGCAAGGTACTTTACCTAGATTGCTCCAGTAAAAACCCAACTGTATAAATGGGTAATTGTATGTAAAAATAATGTGATACATGTATAATGTGATGTCTTGTAACAATTGTAAGTCGCTCTGGATAAGGGTGTCTGCTAAAAAAAAAAAAAAAAAATGCAGGGTCTGTCTCAATAAATTGCAGATTGACTAGAGGGAGAGCAAATATGACCATTTATGGGCAAGGGGGTTTTACAGCTCTGCTCTGTTTGGTTACATGGGGGGATGGGAGAATCTCAGGTATAGTGGGGAGGGGTCTTAAATGATGTTATTATAGGGGCTGTTCTATATTATTCAAAAGTGATTGCAGCCATTTTCTGTTGCACAGATTTCATCCGCTTTAACCCAGAGCATTTGTCTCTGCTTTCTTCAAATAGTTCTATTCTTGTATTACAGCAATAAACATATTTTTCATTTCACTAATATTGTTTTTCAGTTCTTTATCAATTATTCCATACACCATACTAATGGGGGATTTCAACTTCCCCCGTATAAATTGTGAAAACCCGGTGGGGAGCACGACAGATGAAATTGAAATGGTGGAAATGACAAATGACTGCTTTCTAATAGTCATAACGCAATTTGTCAAGGCAGCGACTAGAGGGGAGGCATGCCTTGATTTAGTCTTTTCAAATAACGAAGACAGAATAACTAAAACAGAGGTCAGAGAACCATTGGCAAACTCAGATCACAACATGGTCTCATCTGAAATGCTTTTTAAAACCACAAAAGTAACGACTAAAGCTAAGGTTTACAATTTTAAAAAGGCCAACTATGAGGGAATGAAGCAGAGACTAACAGAAGTAGACTGGAGCAAAATAGAGAACACATCCACAGAAAAAGCATGGCTATCTTTCAAAAATGTAGTACTAGAGGCGCAAAACAATTACATCCCAAAAATAGACAAATCAAAATCTAAAACAAAATGGCCAAAATGGTTTAATAGATCAATTTAAAAAAATTTCCAGAGAAAAAACTTTACAGAATGTTTAAAAGGGATCAAGAACAAAATACACAGAAAGAGTACTTGAAACTGCAAACGCAAGTCAAAAAGGAAGTTAGAAAGGCCAAGACAGAGATAGAAATTAACATTGCCAAGGGGGCTAAAACCAATTCCAAAAGGTTCTTCCAATATTACAACAGCAAAAGAACATTCAAGGAGGAAGTAAAATGCCTCAGAGATACAAATGGCACAATCATAGATGAATAGAAAAAATAGCAGATATATCAAATTATTACTTTTCATAAGTTTTTACAAAGGAGGATACGGACAACATGCCCCACATGCCGACCTGTTCCTATCCAGTTTTAAATAACTTTAGCATAACAGAGGCAGTTTTAAAGGGACTAGGAGCTCTCAAAATAAACAGATCCCCTGGGCCGGATGAGATCCTCCCAATAGCACTCAAAGAAATGAAAGAAGTTATTTATAAACCACTAACCAAGATCATGCAACAGTCTCTTGAGACGGGTTGTACTGACAGACTGGAGAATTGAAAACGTAATACCAATCCACAAAAAGGGAGACAAAACCGAACCAGGTAACTACAGACCAATAAGCCTGACTTCTATTATATGTAAACTTATGGAAACTATAATAAGATCCAAAATGGAAAATTACCTATATGGTAAAAGTATCCTGGGAGACAGTCAGCATTGTTTAAGGAAAGGGAGATCGTGTCTAACTAACCTGCTTGATTTTTTTGAGGATGCAACATCGACAATGGATAAATGCAAAGCATACAACATGGTTTATTTAGATTTCCAGAAAGCTTTTGACAAAGTCCTGCATAAAAAATTAATTCTCAAACTGAACACAGTAGGGATTCAAGGAATGCATGCACATGGATTAGGGAGTGGTTGCCATGTAGAGAACAGAAAGTACTGATGAGAGGAGAAGCCTCAAAATGGAGCAAGGTAACCAGTGGAATACCACAGGAATCAGTATTAGGTCCTCTGCTCTTCCTAGTCTACATTAATGACTTAGATTCTGGTATAGTAAGCAAACTTGTTACATCTGCAGACAACACAAAAATAGGAGGAGTAGCAAATACTGTTGCAGCAGCAAAGGTCATTCAAAATGATCTAGACAGCATTCAGAACTGGGCAGAGACAGGGCAAATGATAAGTAATATAGAAAAGTGTAAGGTACTGAACACAGGCAATAAAAATGTCCATTACAAATACCTTATGGGAGATACTGAAATTGAAGAAGGAATTTATGAAAAAGATCTAGGAGTTTATGTTGACTCAGAAATGTCTTAATCTAGACAATGTGGGGAAGCTATAAAAAAGGCCAACAAAATGCTCAGATATATACTGAAAAGTGTTGAATTTAAATCAAGGGAAGTAATGTTTAAACTTTACAATGCATTAGTAAGATCTCATCTAGAATATTGTTTTCAGTTCTGGTCACCCTGCTACAAAAAAGATATTGCTGTTCTAGAAAGAGTGCAAAGAATAGACCAGAATTGTTCTTGGTTTTAAAGGCATGTCATATGCAGACAGGCTAAAATAATTGAACCTATTCAGTCTTGAACAAAGAAGACTATGTGGTGATCTGATTCAAGCATTCAAAATTCTAAAAGGTATTGACAATGTCAACCCAGGGGACTTTTTCAACCTGAAAAAAGAAATAAGGACCAGGGGTCACAGACGGAGATTAGATAAAGGAGCATTAAGAACAGAAAATAGGAGGCACTTTTTTAAATAGAGAATTGTGGGAGTCTGGAACCAACTCCCCAGTCATGTTGTTGAAGCTGACACCCTGGGATCCTTCAAGAAGCTGCTTGATGATTCTGGGATCAATAAGCTACTACAGCCAAACAAGCAAGATGGGCCGAATGGCTTCCTCTTGTTTGTAAACTTTCTTATGTTCTTTTATATATATATATATATATATATATATATATATATATATATATATATATATATTGTGAAGAAAGAGCAGGGACGCCTTTAAGAAATGGCGTCTCTGAAGAAAAACTACACACCCCAGAAACCTCAGCACCAATTAGTGACGCGGGGTTAGACAGTTTAAAAGGGAGCAGGGGAGAACAATCGGGGGAAGTGTGATTGTGGGGAACACGGCCCGATTGTCTTGCCTGCGCAAACTTGTGGAGTCTGTAATATTCAGAGAAGCAATAGTAAGTGCTTTACATTTCAGTCGTAGTTATTTCGTGAAAGTTTAAGCGTTTTTCCTCTTGGTGAGGCAGCCTTTTGTTTTGACTTGTTTGGTTTTGTTTCGTTGTTACGATTTATTAAACCAGTGTGTAGTCGGCTGCCTGAGCCGTGACTAGTAGGTGACCCGCGGGGTTGGCTTGAATACCTACGTGGTTCAGTCACGGCGAATATACTGTTTTTGGTTCATAGCCGCAGGAGCGGCGATCTGTTCAACGAAGAGTATTTTTGTTATACCCAGGACTGGTTTAAACACTGCTTTGTTCCTAGCTGCAGGAGCAGCGGACTGTTCTACCCAGTGTTTTATTTCTATAACCAGGACTGTATAAAACGCTGTTTGGTTTCTAGCTGCTGGAGCAGCAACCTGCAAGGTAAAGTGAGAAGTGTTTATTAGTCAAGAAAGTGAAGCACAAGACATGGTATTGGAATATTCTTTATTACTGTTGGAAGGTGGCTTCTTAAGCAGTCGCCGCAGTGATAGCACAAGTGTGAAGTCATTCTGCTTCAAGGAATTCAATATTCATCCGTGTTTGTTCTGGAACCTGGTGGTAGTAAGGAGTACTGAATATCTTGGACTTCCCTTGCTTGTGGTCCGGGCCCACTCCACCCGAGGGCGCCATTGTTCTCTCTTTTGATGTGTTTCAGGAGATAACCAACAGAGGGAGCCCAACCTCTACTCACCTGTGTTCCTGGCTCACTCCACCAGAGGGAGCCCAACCGCAACTTACCTGTGTTCCTGGCTCACTCCACCAGAGGGAGCCCAACCTCGACTTACCTGTGTTCCTGGCTCTCTCCACCAGAGGGAGCCCAACCTTGACTTACCTGTGTTCCTGGCTCGCTCCACCAGGGGGAGCCCAACCTCGACTTACCGGTGTTCCGGGCTCACTCCACCAGAGGGAGCCCAACCAGAACCTTCCTGTTGTGCAGAATCAGGACATTCTACAGGCAAAGCCTGTTTCAGTTTGGTCATCTCGCAGTAGTATAGAGAGGGGAGAAGAAGTGAGGTAGTTAGCACCCCGTACAGGGCAAATAAACGCTTGGGATTGTTTATAATTTTGTATACATATTGTAAATAAAAGTATTCACCTGAAATACTTAACGAGTTCTCTCCAGTCTTTGGGAAGAAAATACCAGTGTATATATATATAGTGAACAAGATGCTGCCACACAGGTTCGTTCCCCTTTAAAAAGAAATACGACCCAACACACACAGGAATGGATTTTGGAGTGCTGACGTGCTATATTTTTAATAAACACAAAAATAAAACAAACACAAAACAAAACCTAACTCCGTTTTGGAGCGCTGACTGTACAGGTAAGTCCCTGACTAACTCGCAGGACGGCTAAGCCATTTACCTGACACCACAACACAAACAAAAACCACACAGGCTTAACACCGCACTTATGTCTTTTCAGACTGCTTGGAAGCAGAGCACCACTCTTCTGCCTCCTTCTAAACCAAAACAATTACACTTAACAAATGTACATTTTCACATATTTTTTTCTTCAGGGAGGCTTTAACCCCCTCCCTGCTGTCTCACAATATATATATATATATATATATATATATATATATATATATATATATATATATATATACACTGAGTGTACAAAACATTAGGAACACCTTCCTAATATTGAGTTGCACCCCCTTTTGCCCTCAGAACAGCCTCAATTCATCAGGGCATGGACTCTACAAGGTGTTGAAAGCATTCCACAGGGATGCTGGCCCATGTTGACTCCAATGCTTCCCACAGTTGTGTCAAGTTGGCTGGTAGTGGATCTCTACTCCAAATAGCTCGTTCCATCTCATCCCACAGATGCTCAATTGGATTGAGATTGGGCAGGCCACTGCTGTAAGCTGAATTCACTGTCATGTTCATGGAACCATTCCTGGACAATCCTAGCCTTGTGGCATGGGGCATTATCCTGCTGAAAAAATCCATTAGCAAATGGATACACTGCTGCCATGAAGGGATGCACCTGATTGGCAATGATGTTCAGATATCCTGTGGCATTCAAACATTGCTCCACTTTTATCATGGGGCCCAATGTGTGCCATGAAAACACACCCTACACCATCACACCACCATTCACCAGCCTGCAATGTTGACACGCGGCATGATGGATGCATGTACTCGTGGTTTTCGCCATACCCTAGTCCTCCCATCAGCGTGAAACAGCAGGAACCGGGATTCATCAGACCAGCCAATGTTTTTACAATGCTCCAGTGTCCAGTGTTTTCGTTCCTTAGCCCACTGCAACCACAGTTTCTTGTATTTTGCTGAAAGAAGTGGAACTCTGGTCGTCGGCTTTCATACCCCATTCGTGTCAAGGTTCGACAAGTTGTGCATTCTTTTATTGGTCTGTCGGCACCAATGTTGAACTGGACTGTCAGTTGACTAACTGTAGCCTGTCTGTTGCTCTGCACAATTTGTGTCAGCCTCCTTTGGCCTCTTTCCTCAATGAGCTGTTTTCGACCACTGGCCTGCCATTGGCTGGATGTCCTTTGGGTGGTGGACCAACCTTGATACACACGGGAAACTGTTGAGCGTGAAAAACCCAGCAGCATTGCTGTTCTTGACACACTCAAACCGGCGCGCCTGGCACCTACTACCATAACCCATTCAATGGCACTTAAATCTTTTGTCTTGCCCATTTACCCTCTGAATGGCACACATACATAATCCATGTCTCAATTGTGTCAAGGCTTAAAAAATCCTTCTTTAACCTGTCTCCCCTTCATCTACACTGATTGCAGTGGATTTAACAGGTTACATCAATAAGGGATCATAGCTTTCACCTGGATTCACCTCATCAGTCTATTTCATGGAAAGAGCAGGTGTTCCTAATGTTTTGTACACTCAGTGTATATCACCTTCTATCTCATCCTTGTAAGGGAAACATTCAGCTGGCTCAGTGCCCCCTACAGTCGGATGGCGGAATTGCAGACTGGACACCCTTTTAGCCCATCACAGAACCTTTAAAATTGGGGTATGGCCTTGTGACAGAGACAGAATGATTCTTGGTGACAAATCTCTCTCCCAACCCGTGAGGGCACTGGACTGGATGGCCAGACAATTCATTCCCAGGGTTAGGCGGGAGTTGGTCATCTTGAAAGGGGGCGGAGCTACCATACACTAAATCATCGACCCGGATGGGAAACGACGTGGCAGCCACAGATTGGAGGAGTGGTTGCACTAGTTAACCAAGGGGTCATGATTGACGGTACAAAAGGGGGAGTAGCGAAATGTGTGTTTAACCTGTTATGGTTAAAAGCTGAACCTGAAGGAGAACCTGTGTTGTAATCGTAAGTGTTGTGTTTGTCATGTCTAACAAATACTTGTTTCTTATTATTTGATGGCTAACACGATCCGGAGTTGTCGCTAAAGGCCAGCACTAAACCCGGACAACACTGCACTTTGTTTCACGATAAACTGTATTTGCATCACGAGCACTAGAGCACGTACTGTGGACTGGTGATTGTGCTTGTGTTACGTGTCGGTGTACTAAGAACAGGACTGTTATTATTTCGGGACCAACCCGTTGATTACAACAAAACAATACATGCCGCTTTATTATTTACTGTGTTTTGTGTCATCAGACCACTGAAATTACAAATAAAATATAATTGCACGTGGATTATCGTTGTCTGTCTGTTCATTGATCACTGCTGCATTCCTGCACCTGCACACAGTTAACCACTTTGCCACAGGCCTCCAGGAATGCAAAGACAGTTTCAGTAAGAAGAGGTACATTAAGCACATTTTAACACAAATCTACTATTGGTCTGCATCTTGGTAGTGTGAAGGCATCTGTCTTCAATGCCAGTGTAACCCGCACAATTTTTCCAGTAGCTGGTTCAATCAGCTTCCAAAAGGCCATCAGATGCTTGTAACTTGCAAATCTGTTTTGGAAATAATAATAATAATAATAATAATAATAATAATAATTATAATAATAATAATAATAATAATAATAATAATAATAAATGCAGACATTGTAGAGTTTCACGACATTATATTTTCAGCATTTGTAAATATTTGCATGCTTAAGATTTGTATAAATGTATACTAGTCAAAACAGCTGGTACACACATTTAAGTATATAACTAAGCATATGTAACCCCACTTCCTTCGTACTCTGCGTTGAAACTTTTTTTCATAAATCAACAGCTTTTATTGATCTGCACATGCAGCGTCGGGTCTGTAAGAAGCAAGCCCGGAGTGACTTCTGATAAAATAAGTGTAATACCAAAAAAAACAATAACATTTACATTGCTAGTGTACACAATATTAACACGTGCTAACCACGTTTCGCCGCACTCAGCAAACAAAAATTATTTTAACATTTTTTCACAACACATAATGCTCTATATGTGTATCTTATCACATAAACATATATATACCGATCAAATAGTTTAACAAAATACATGTAAAAATCAATATGATAATATTATAAATCAGAGCACCTCAAACACGCAGCCTCACCTGTAAGAAGCAAGCCCGGAGTGACTTGCTCCTGCGCAGATGGGCTCTTACCCTTGACCTCCAAACGAGGCACTATTGAACAAGCTATACAAATTTAAAGGAACAGTGCAAATTCAAATTGCACCTGTTACACATACTCGATCAAGCCCATGCACTTTATTATAATACTAACCTTGTAGAATCGGAGGAGCCCGAGAACCTTTATTTTGAGCTTTAAAGACTTGCTCTCATTTGTCAACTCCTCATTTTCAGGGCTGATTGCTCAGGCTTAAACAATAATCGTGAGACTGTATGGCAGAAGTACAATACATTTCTTCGTCAAGGATTTCATACCTTTCTCTCCGGTCCCACATACAAAGCCTTTGAGCAGGCAGAGAGTATTGATTCCAGTCCAAAAAAACTGGAACAGTGCCTTGATGCAGCCTCTGACGGCCTCCTGGGGTTGGTTCGATTAGACCATTCTTAACAAAATGTCTGCTGCAACTTGTGTTTCGTGACTGTGAATTTATCTCTGAATATTTTTCAGCCACATTTTTCTCATCTCTTCATGCACAGGAAATGAATGAAAACTTACAGTTGAATTGTACCGTGCTGAAGCTGAGGGTAACAGGACACAGCAGTGATCACTGCAGTTTCCTTCTCATCATTGATATTTAAATGCTTCTGTAGTTGTGCCTGAACAACAACTAATCCTTCTCTCACAAATTAAACAAACAAGCTGTACAATACAGGATTTCAAATAAACCGCTCATTTGCTGGAAATTGAGATACCTGAAATGTGACATCACTTGGTGCAACTAGCGTATTACACCAATAACAGACATTTTTGGAATGACATGCAGCATTATTTACTAAGAATGTTTGGTAAACAAATGAGATTTGATGGTGTTGATATTTTGTTTTATTTTTCAAAGGCGTATGACAAGAAGTAGGAAATACCATATTCATAAAATGAAATGGTTAAAATATAAACCAAACTTTACCTTAACTAAAAATAGAGGTGGAGAATTACATCAACACCATCAAGAAACAAAAAAGCAAAACAAAAAAATGTGCTTTTGTTTATTTGATTTATTTACTGTGCCTACTTCACAATATTATCGATTGTTTTTATACTGAGATGATATTGCAATGATTACGGTAAAGTTAAACGCACGGTGCAGAATCTAAAGCCTTTGTTTCAGCTTGCCTCTCAAAAAACTGAAAGCACAAAGCAAATTGATAAACAACTCTTATTTTAGTCAATCTATCCCAATATCTAGTAAAATGTTTTTAACTTTCACATGATTTTGAAAAACTGATTCATGGAGATTGTATATTTTTTTTACCACTATGTCACTATTTCATTGCTTACATATAATACTTCAAAGCAAAAGTAACCCCAAATTCAACTGAATATAATAAAAAATGAAGGGAATTTCACATTATTGTTGCAGGGGGATCCCATGTCTTATATGTGCATTCTGGGAATGATTATAGAATGATCTTTTTCAGGAAACAACTGTGTAAAAAAAAAAAAAAAAAGGTTGCATCTGTATGTTTATAATATGTTTTCTGTTGATATGGATATTGGGGGCATTCAATCCAGACTGCTGGATCACAGACCAGTGGTACAAGGAGAGATATGTTTCTTTAAGGCTTTCTCTTGTGCATATAAAGACCACTGTAACAAATGATTGTGTATTCACTTGTTGACTCCTAATTTTCAGTTATACAATAGCATAGAATCCTCTGCAGCAGTGCTTAACTGTAGGTAATTGACTGTCTCTTTTTGTTTAAGTGATTTTGGGTTGGTACAATTCATTTTAATTATCTACTGGTAATTACTGCTGTGTCGGACAAAATACAACCACCTGCCTCCTAAGGACTACAGACAGTATCTTGAAAAGTCACAATAAGAGTGTTTGACTGTATTTGGAAACAATACATTTTTGGTTCTGAAAGCTTTAATGATCCTGTTTGTATGGCTAGTATTTCTTTCCCCAGGAGATGCGGGGTTTGCGAGAGAAAAGATTACTGGAAAATGACTGGATAACATACAACGTCATGCACTGCAAATTGTTGCACTGCAAATCAGACATATTGCCTTGCTGTCAAAATTATTCATTGAACAAATAATCACCTGGCTAACGATTTTGGAATCTTCTGTGTTCCGCCTCCACCTTTCGCTTCCGTGACATCTCCAACTACTTTTTGGTTACTGATTTAAAATTTTACACAAAGTAAAATAAATAGTTTAAAACAAGCCTTCACGTTGCTATCCTAATCAAAATTATGTGTTAAATTAATTCAAGAAGAATTCCAAAACGATACAGTACATCAATTGATTGACACCCCTGCTTTAGAGTATCAACTATTTATTTTAAACTATGTCATTCAACTTTACTGCAACCTATTTAATAAACTGCAATTTACAACAAAAAAACACCCTGCTAAAGCTCACGTGTGCTATTGGTTGTACTAACATAGCACTGTGACGGCAATCAATGGAGCCTCTGATTGAGGCTACGTCAATCAATATTTCTCGAGTAAGGAGAACAAAAAAATATAAATGCCATTGCACAACATCACTTTTGTTGTATATGCATTGGAGAAAGGAAAAAGGCTTTTTATTTTATTTTTATTTTATTTTACACCAGACAAAGAATACATGTTAAAATTAAAAGGTAAGCAGTGCCGTTTCACTTGACGTTGCCTCTGCCTGTCCCCTGCTGAGTGCTGTGTCTGCTGATCGCTCATTTGTGGTCAATGTAAGTCACCTCCACCTTTACAATAAGCTACTGAGCAAAAGATATGCCTGGACTGCTGGGGCTTTTGATATCACGGTGGTCACGGGTAAGTCTCTGACATTATCGTTCACATTTAATTATTGTTCACAATACATGTGTGGAGTAGTGGTTAGGGCTGTGGACTTCTGACTGGAGGGTTGTGGGTTTAATCCCAGGTGGGGGACACTGCTGCTGTACCCTTGAGAAAGGTACTTTACCTAGATTGCTCCAGTAAAAACCCAACTGTATAAATGGGTAATTATATGTAAAAAATAATGTGTAAAAAATAATGTGTAAAAATAAAATGTAATTGTATGTAAAAATAATGTGATATCCTGTAACAATTGTAAGTCGCCCTGGATAAGGGCGTCTGCTAAGAAATAAATAATAATGTAGTGTGCATGGTATGGTATGGTATGTAAATTAGCCAAATACTATGCACATAAATTAATGTGTTCTCTATTAGTAAATGGGGCAGTAAATTTAGATTTAACGCACATGTTAGGCTCGCTACTTTACGTGCATGCTAACTCCAAATTTAGTGCCCTTTCGGAAATGGCCCAAAGAATCCACCTGAGGGAGCAAGAAGCACAACAGGTAACACTTCATGACGCTATTCCTATAGATGAACTATGCATCCTGATTCAGACCAGAAAAAAAATGAATTATTGACTAGTAGTTGAAGTACAAAAAGACATATCACTTTTATGTAAACATATTTACTAATGGGTCATTTGTGGGGCCCTGCAAAATTCACAGGAGAATTAAAATGACAGGACTAGCATGCAATTCAGTCCTAAACCTCCAGATGTCAGTGTAGCCCCACCAGCTAAACTGATCTAAAGAATAATTAAGGAATCAACACATTCTAATTAGAAAACACCCCCTAAATAAGGACAGAATAAGGACCAAGGCTGTTTGTGGTTGTGTGAAGCACTGGACCATACATTCAACAATCAGCTAAGAAGTTGGTAGTAGGCAAGCGGTTGAATGCCCAGGATACAGAGGAGACGGGAGCGAGAACCAGAACGAGCGAGGGGGGGAGGAGAAGAAGGAACAGGGTTACCACCACCAAAAGCTAAAAGCTAAGTCTATCTTCATTTAATTACTGTTTACTTATTTAATTACCCAGCGATTGGCTTGTGTGCATAATCCATCTACTGCATCGATTGTAACTGCAAGAACTACCGTCTACTGAGGGAATGTAAACAACACAAATCAATAGTCCAAACAGTAGCCCTAAGCTAACACAAAGTATTAAAACAAGTTATAAGTTAATATTATAGTGAATATTAAACTACTGTCACATTCTTATCTGGTATAGTAAGGCTTTATAGAACAGTCTTTTAGAGAGATGTGCAGTCATATAGAGGAAGGGAGTGAAGAACAGTCAGTACCAGGTAGGGACTGGGTTACAGTGGGACCGAATAGAAGAAAAAGGAGTGCACCCTCTGCTAAAACAGCCACTGCAGAACAGTGTTTCTCAATGGGGCGTAGCCTGTACAGGTGGGATGGGCTGCACCTGAACAGGAGGGGATCCAGTGCACTGGGGGAGGCAGTTAACAGAGTAATTGAGCAGAGTTTAAACTAGGGATCCAGAGGGCAAGGAGGATAGAGCCAGGGGGAGCTACACAACAAACTACACAGCAAACAACAAAGTGCAACCAAATTGTTGCTGAAGTTCATAAACTGAAATGCCTATAAATAAATGCAAGAAGCATTAGAAATACTAGAATTGGAAGTCGTAGTCAATATGGATAACTATAACATTATAGTGATAACGGAATCATTGTTAACTCCAAACAATGGAGACGAGTTTAACTTTGGAAGGATATGGGTTACTTAGGAAAGATAAAAGAGGGGGAGGGTTGCATTATACATTAAAACGACTTGGAATGGGAAATACTGGAAAGTAATGGTAACAACAATGAATTAATGTGGATTAAATTAAATGAAATCAAATCTAAAGGTCTAATAGTGGGAGTCTGTTATAGGCCCCCAAGTTTTGACGAATCACTAAATGAAAACTTATATGCAAGCATCAAAAAAATCGCAAAGGAAGGGGACACTCTAATTATGATCTTAGAGACCTTAAAAAGCAGACTAGGAGAGCAAAAAGGGAATTAGAGAGACAAGTAGCTGTAGATAGTAAACTTAACCCAAAAGGGTTTTTTCAATATGTTAATGCTAAAAGGAAACTAAGAGGAAGTCAGTAGTTTACGTGACAGCATTAGTAATCTAGTGACTAATGACCACCAAATCGCAATGTACTTAATCAATACTTTGTACAAGTATTTACAAAGGAGGATTTATACAATATATCACAGTTAACAAAATGTACACAAACATTACCAGAGTTTGTTATAAAAGAGAATGAAGTAGGGAGCTAGCAGCACTTAAAATAAACAAATCCCCAGGGCCCGATGGAATCTGTCCAGGAGTCCTCAGAGAAACTAGAGAACAGATTTTTAAACCAAAATGTTACATATTTAATAAATCTATAAATAAAGGAGCCATCCCACTGGTCTGGAAAATCGGCAATGTTGTTCCTATATTTAAAAAAGGAAGATACATTATTATATTGAATAGTATTGTATTGAATTGTCTAAAAACAATTTAAAAAAATTGTTCACAAAAAAAGGGAGATACATTTGACCCTGGGAACTACAGACCTATAAGTTTGACATCAATCATGTGTAAAATCATGGAAACTATAATAAGGAGCAAAATGGAGGAATATTAACAACATTAGGAAGGGTAGATTTCATTTAACTAATTTACTAGATTTCTTTCAGGAGACTACTAGAGTGGACAAGGATTGTGCGTATGACATTATCTACTTAGATTTTCAAAAAGCATTTGACAAAGTACTGCCTGAAAGACTGTATCTAAAGATGAAATCAGTAGGAATAAATTATTATTATTATTTGTTTATTTAACAGACGCCTTTATCCAAGGCGACTTACTAAGACTAAATGATAAAGTAGCAGCATGGATTCATAACTGGAGTAACGTAACAAGTGGGGTACCACAGGGATCAGTATTGGAACTATTGCTATTCTTAATCTATATAAATGACTTGGACCAAGACATAATCAGTAAACAATGCAAATGTGCAGATGACACAAAACTGGGGGGGGGGGGGGGGGATAGCCAATGTCCAATCAGCAACTTTAATAATACAAAGAGATGTAGACAAGATTCAAGCTTGGGCTGACACACGGCAGATACAATTGAATGTGATTAAATGCAAAGTCTTGCACATAGGGAACAAAAACATTAGAGGCAAGTGTAACCGAGCTGCACTCTCTCACGTTCGTTGCTCCTTTTAAATATGACCCAGGACACAGAGCAACTGAGTTTTCACACTTTCGTGTAATTTTAATATTTACAAAAATAAATAAAACAAAAATAAACACCTTGCTCTACTCGAGCAATAACTATAACACAGGAACCTAAACTACTTGCAGGATGGCTAAGCCGTTTACCTGAAAAACAAAACAAACCACACAGGTTGCATCCAGTATCCAGTATCCAGTAAAGGCACTCGCGTAGAGTGCAGGATGGGCACTATAGCCTGGACGTCACCAGTTCGAGTCCAGGCTATTCCTTTGCCGACCGAGGACGGGAGCTCCCAGGGAGCGGCGCACAATTGGCCAAGCACCGCCCGGGGGGAGGGAGGGCTAGCTTGGCCAGGGTGTCCTTGGCTCACCACTCACCAGTGACCCCTGTGGTCTGGCCAGGCATCTGCAGGCTTGCCTGTAAGCTGCCCAGGGCTGCGTTGTCCTCTGACGCTGTAGCTCTGGGTGGCTGCATGGTGAGTCTGCAGTGTATGAATAATTGGGTGGCTTCGGAGGACAGCATGTGTTCGTCTTCGCCACTCCCAAGCGCAGGGGTGGTAGCAGTGAGCTGAGCTAAAAAAAAAAAAAAAAACTAATTGGACACTACTAAATTGGGGAGAAAATAACAAAAAAAACTAATTGGTGACTACTAAATTAAAAAAAGGATACTGTGTCCAGTTCTGGTACTCGTATCATAAGAAAGACATTGAGGCATTGGAGAGAGTACAGTGGAAAGCAACACGATTAATTCCAGGATTGAAGGGTATGTCATATGAAGATAGCCTAGAAAGGAGAGCCAGAGGCGACTTAATAGAGGTATTTAAAATTGTCAAGGTTTAACAAAGTAACTTCTAAGCATTATTTTTCACAGGTCACAGAGAACAGAACCAGGGGCCACAGGTGGAAGCTGAAGAAGAGCATATTCAGAACCGAGGGGAGAAGGAGCTTTTTCATGGAAAGGGTGGTGAACCATTGGAACAGGCTTTGACCATAATAAGACCTTTAGCTGGCTGCCTGGAGGAAGGGCAGTCCGTTCCCAGAGGTTTTATTTCCCTTACTAACCTGGTTAGGGTTTTCTTGTTTTTCATCTCCTGAGTGCTAACGGACCAAATGGGCTTTTCTCGTTCTAGAATGTCTTATGTTCTTATGTTCTAATTACGAGGGACAATTATGACCATTCTAGAAATTGATGCATTTAAAAAAAAAATCTTACCTCGAAACTTACTGTTTTAGAAAAAAATGAATCCACCAACAAAATCAAAAAGCATTTCTTTGAGAGATCGCACGCAGCAATATCCACCTGGTGTCTCAACTCTCCCTGATTGCAACCCATGATAAGGGACTTGTGGATCTATACAGTAGTTTGAAAGCTGTACCGTGAGAGTTCATAAAACGTATAATAAAGTTGCAGAATTCATAAATACATACCGAGCATTGGCACAAGAGTTACACAGCACAGTGCCAGAATAAACAGTGTGTTAAAACTTTCCACAAAGTTTATGAAAAATTGATGAGCTACTACAACCTTGATCAATGCAGAATAAAACCACGTTTTATTCAGCCAGCAAGGATTTTCAACACCCAAATAAGTTTATAGTTTGGATAATGAAACTCTCCCGTTAGATTCTATTCCAGGGTTTGATGCTTACTGCAAATCAGAAATTGAGAGATATCAGCTTTCTGCAAAAGGAAACAGTAGTGGAATTTCTTTGACTGAATTTTGGAGAAATGCAGAATAACTATGTCCCAATTTAGCAAGAAAGGCTATTTGTCAGTTGTCTTAAGTTTAACAGCAAAATATAATGCACAAGAACTGAGAATGGATTTTTTTTCATGCAAACACAAGTGACACTTATTGGCTCCTTATGAACAACCTTTTTTACATTATATTCAAAGAACAAAACCAATAAAAAAACACAGCTTACTTATGTTACATCATCTATGAATGCCCAAATTCCAATACATTGTTATATTAACTATACTGTTCACTGATCGGTGCCAGGAACAGGAAATCCATTAAAAAATATCCCCTCTTCTGTTGACAAATTGCATATTTGTGCCTGTTGAGATCCAGATATCAAGGCATGTAATACATTTTTTTTTTTAAAAACAAATGATTTGCGTAAAAGTGTACCGGTAAATTAAAACCTTTAAATAATGTATTTCTATGAAATAATATTGAAAAAAACATCCTTATAAAATCCTGTTATACATAT
Organism: Acipenser ruthenus; assembly: GCF_902713425.1. NCBI lineage: Eukaryota > Metazoa > Chordata > Actinopteri > Acipenseriformes > Acipenseridae > Acipenser > Acipenser ruthenus. The sequence continues at coordinate 62,373,350 of NC_081191.1, read as the reverse complement.
TCACTGGGGTATATGGGTTAAATAAATACCAGTAACAATCTACAGCGTTCTGTTTATTAATCTGCTAATACATACTTTGTAGTAATGGGATGAGCAATTGAAATGGTTCAAGTAATGTAATGGGATGATTGTTTAATGATTGCTCATTACATGGCTTACTGTGGAGGCTATATCGACATCATGTGGCTGGAGGACTAAATTACAGGTTAAAAAACAAGTCACGAAAAACACAGGGCCCTAATCATTTGAAATAAAATTTAGAACAGAAATACAGTATTTTTATTCCATAGCAAAAAGTAAGAACATGATGTTTTAAATTAAAATAATGATGTGATCATAAAGAAATGATGTTTTAAATTAAAATACATTGCTACAATGTGATAAAGAATTAAGCTTTTAGCAGTTAGCCTATATATTTGCAAAGCTGTTTCCAGTGTGTTCTGGACACATCCAGCACACATCAGATGTGCACGCTACCACACTTAAAAGTGGTATGTGTTTAAAAAATAAATTAGAAATGAAGGATTGCCGAAATCTAAATGGAAATACCCCATAAATGCAATTTTGTAACCTCTTTTTGACCCATTCTTTTGTATTTCTATGAGTTTGAGGATTGTACAGTATTATAATATTTTGAACGTCTTCTAATTATAATTACCAGCAAATTCATATGTTTTACTATCCTTACTTGTATTATAATAAAAGTATATAAACCCACAATTCAATTAAAATTTAAAAAAAAAAAAAAAAAAAAAAAAACCTGGGAGCTTTTGTTCTCCCACAAGATTTATGGTTGATATGGTTTATTGCTAATTCAAGTCTAACACTGAGGTGGACTCATTTGTTACTGATATCTTGACAACATACTTGAAATATAATATACCTCCCCAGACCTGTAAAATCCAGTCTAATTCTCACAGGAGAAAAAAATAAGCAGATTGACAGCTCTTATGAGAATAACACTATTGAGAACCGTACCGCTCTAAGGAAGCTGTATAAATCGCAGATGAAAAAAAAAGATTTGCATTGGTAAACTAATGGTAATGCAAATCCACTGTAGACAGATGTTAGGAAGCCTATATTTTATTCCTTGCCATTTCAATTACTAGTTTTTTTTTTTTCTTTTCTGCAAACTACCATTACAAATACAAATGCCAATGTGTTGTCACATATTAGCAGTGAAGCATTTAATAATCTTCAGAATTAATGGATGGATAGCAACAAGGCTGTTACTAGGAGGCATATATTTGGTTCATATACTGTACTATGTGGTGCACATCAGTGGTTTGAGAGTGTGGTAGATGTTTCATTATTTTGGGTGACATTTCAGGGACCTGTAATTTGCTGACAGACCACATGTGTCTGCAGACCACAGGTTTGGAACCACCTTCCTATGGTACTTCATTTAATTGAACCTTGCACAGGTAATGTACAGGTGCAAAAATGGGAACTACAGTGCATTCATTTGGCAGTTACTGTAGGATGTTAAAAAATAAATATTAAAATAAATATAAAAAAAAAACATAATCAAGATTATCTAATCGATTCAATGTCGGGATCATGACTGCTTGTATGGGTATGGTGAGAAGTGATTATGGACTATTTGCCACTGGTCCCGTCTGTTATGGGGAGAAGAAGAAGCCACCGCCCTCTGAAACAGAAACTGATCTGACGAATAAGTGTCCGTCACAGAGATGATATTGGATGTAACAAAAGAATCGTACCAAACACAGCATTGCCTGTTTTATACAGAATATTCTTCTCATTAGTGAAATTTGACTATTGTACTTTTTATTTATTTATTTATTTATTTATTTATTTATTTATTTTTATAAATACATATGTATATGGTTACATATCAGTGAATAAAAACATTTTTGGTGTATTATTGCTGACAGTCTATACATTACCGGGACCTGAAAACATCAATTCATCTCAACCTGACAAATACTGTGTCACCAAGAGAAATAATATAGTCATGTATAATAATTTACACTTGTGTTTTATATATATATATATATATATATATATATATATATATATATATATATATATATACAGTGCCGTAAAAAAGTATTTGCCCCTGTCTGATTTTCTGCATTTTTGCACATTTTTCACATTATTATTATTATTATTATTATTATTTATTTCTTAGCAGACGCCCTTATCCAGGGCGACTTACAATCGTAAGCAAATACATTTCAAGTGTTACAATACAAGTAATACAATAAGAGCAAGAAATACAAACCACAATTCAATAATACAGCAGATAATAGTGATAGTTACATCAGGATATGATTAAATAGTGATAGTTACATCAGGATATGATTAAATACAAAGTACTACAGGTTAAACACTTGGCAGATTACAGTATTCTGAAGTACAGGATTAAATGCAGTAAAATAGGGGGCAGATAAGAGCAAAATAAAGCACATTTACATGAAGGGTGATAGTGTCCCAGGATACAAACAGAGGAGTTCTACAGGTGCTGTTTGAAGAGGTGAGTCTTAAGGAGGCGCCGGAATGTGGTCAGGGACTGGGCAGTCCTGACATCTGTAGGAAGGTCATTCCACCACTGCGGAGCAAGGGTGGAGAAGGAGCGGGCTCGGGAGGCAGGGGAGCGTAGCGGAGGTAGAGCTAGTCTTCTAGTGCAGGCGGAGCGGAGAGGTCGAGTGGGGGTGTAGGGAGAGATGAGGGTCTGGAGGTAGCTGGGTGCAGTCTGGTCAAGGCATCTGTAGGCTAGTACAAGAGTCTTGAACTGGATGCGAGCGGTGATCGGGAGCCAGTGGAGCGAGCGGAGTAGTGGAGTAGCGTGGGCGAAGCGAGGCAGAGAGAACACCAAGCGGGCAGCAGAGTTCTGGATGAGCTGGAGCGGATGGGTGGCAGACGCAGGGAAGCCAGCCAGGAGGGAGTTGCAGTAGTGTTAGGCGGGAGAGTACCAGGGCCTGGACCAGGAGCTGGGTAGCATAGTTGGTGAGGAAGGGTCGGATTCTTCGGATGTTGCTCAGGAAGAATCGGCAAGTGCGTGCCAGAGTGGAGATGTGCTGGGAATAAGAGAGGCAGGGGTCCAGGGTGACTCCAAGGTTCTTAGCTGAGGAAGAGGGAGAGAGTGTGGTAGATTCCAGAACAGAGATAGAGAGATCAGAGGAGGGGGAGGAGGAGGGAAAGAAAAGGAGGTCAGATTTAGAGAGGTTGAGTTTTAGGTGATGCGAGTGCATCCAGGAGGAAATAGCAGACAGACAGGTAGAGATACGGGAGGAGATGGTGGAGTCAGAGGTGGGGAAGGAGAGGAAAATCTGAGCATCATCAGCATAGAAATGGTATGAGAAACCATAGGTAGCAATGAGGGGGCCCAGGGAGCGGGTGTAGAGAGAGAACAGGAGAGGACCCAAGACTGACCCTTGGGGGACTGCAGTTAAGAGAGGGTTAGGTGTGGAGGTTGCTCCACGCCAGGTTACCTGGTAAGTGCGGTTGGAGAGGTAGGTGGAGAACCAGGCCAGAGCAGTGCCAGAGATCCCCACATTGTATTTGGTCAGATTTATTTGTGGTTTGCAGTAGTATATAGAGGGAGTCTGAGAGAAAAAATGAAGCAAATGAAGTTTGGTGCTTCTTTCATTTGTTTGGTGTGCAAGGTAGTCAAACATGCAATCTTCAGGTGTGAAAAAGTTTTTGCCCCACCCCCCCACCAGTTACCTCAACCCAATTAAAGGCATAATTAGGGTCAGCTGTTTGAGTACTTTGGTTAACAACCAAGCCTGATTTGGGCCAGCCCTGCCCAATATAAATCTGACTAACTTTGGCCCTTACCATCAGAGTGAAGTTGTCAGCACACAGGTTCTAGAGGCACATCATGCCACGAACAAAAGAAATTCCTGAAGACCTCCGGAAAAAAGTTGTTGATGCCTATCAGTCTGGAAAGGGTTACAAAGCCATTTCTAAGGCTCTGGGGCTCCACCAAACCACAGTCAGAGCCATATTGTCCAAATCGAGAAAGTTTGGGACAGTAGTGAATCTTCCCAGTAGTGGCCGTCCTATATATATATATATATATATATATATATATATATATATATTGTAACAGAGCAAGCGCTCTGAATGTAAATAGTTTGAGTAATGTTTGTGTTTTGGTGGTGGTTGGCAGGGATGGGGTTAATTCCTCTCCCTGCCAAAACATGTGAGAATGTGGCTGTTCCCAAACAAGGTAATTGGTGTTAATTGGGAACAGCCACAGACTATAAAAAGAGAGTGTCCAGCTCCATTAAGGGGGAGAGCACCAGGGAGCTGGTTTAAGAAAAGTGTGGCTTTGAACCAACCAACCTACCTACCTACCTACCTACCTACCTACCTACCTACCTACCTACCTACCTGTTTGTTAGAGTGTTTGGCTTAACCATACTGTGTGTTAGTTAGGGAAGTTAAAGTGAAGTTAGGCTCTATGTTGAGCTAGGCTTTTTGTTAGTTTTGTTTGTGTTGTAAAAATTAAAAGTGCACAGAAGCGCTCAAAAATCAAAGTTTTGAGCCTGGGTCTATGTTTTAAGGGGCAAACAAACCGACAGCAAAGAGGCAATATATATATATATATATATATATATATATATATATATAGTTTTTAATGTGGTTTAAATTACATTAAAACACTGAATGCTCATACCTACAGATTGATTGTAATTGTATTAATTAAATATGTGTTTAAAACCAAGATTAAAAATTGTAATCGCAAGATTAATCACGATTCATTTTTAATTGCTTGACAGCTCTAGTTTAAAACAACAATATATGTATATTATATTTGTGCAGATAATTAACAGTTTAAGACTTATATTACAGATATCAACACGATCAGTATGAAAAATAAGTTTTACAGTATAGTCATGTATTATATGTATATAGAAAACCCCTGTAAATGGCCACCACAGGGACTGAATAAAATGGACTTCATAAAAAGCTGGTTCTTGTCGATGGAGATATGAAGGACCAAAGTACACTGACTGAGAGTGTTCCTGGTTATCAGGCGGAACGTCTCTTCGGTACCCATAAAAAACATTAATGCATTAAGAAATGTAACATATTTGCCATAATAGCAAATGCATTTAAGTTAATCCTGCAAAGACCAATATTCCATGAAATTCACAAAACTTGTAACCTTCATCTAAAGGTGTAACAACCAAGGTATTTGTCTTTGAATGGCATACCATCTTTCTGTTTTATCACTTCATCAATTGAACCCCTCCATGACAAAAATGGTATCTACACATGTCATGGTTTATTATCCAACAATATCAGGGCTTTGTAAAAACGGAACGTTAGGGTTCTAAAGTACAACAAAAAGATTTTTTCACTTGTTTTTGCATTGAGGGCTTCATTTTCAAAACATTGTGTGCACTAATCTGCATTCTCATAATTTCTCCTGTAGAGTACCAAGCTCCACGCCTGTCAGGAGAGACGCAAGGCTGAATGGGAAGCCTTCGTGAAGGAGCAGATTAAGCAAGAGGCTGTGGACGAGGAGCATGCAAAAGCAGTGGGTCAACTGAGCACACACTACTCTGACATGAAGAAAGATTTGACCAGATTTGCACCTTTCTGAATGATGCCGCTGTTCCTGTAGCTTATTATGTTCCAAATAAAAAAAAATGGAGGACTTCTATATATGAAACACACCTGTTTAATGACTGCGTGAAGAAGTGTAGCTTCCAGTTGTTGAACTTAGCTTATGAATGCAGTAAAATGACAAACAGCTTCGATTGTATAGCACCTATAGAAAGCTTACTGAGTGAAAGACATGTTGGCAAATACACACTTTTCACCTGAAGTTACCAAATATTTAAAATCAACAACTGCTTGAAAAAGCCCATTTTAGCTACAATATACTATATAATATATATATACTGGCAACAGCATAAATTAAGTCTTAAGTGATAGCTTTAGTGTATCAGTTAAAGAAAGAAAACAGGTTTGTCAAATAACTTTACAAATGAGGTGTCGAAAGAATGAAATGTATAGCGGTCTACATTGTGGACAATGCCTTTCAAATGATGTAACACGTGAGGGAAGCTAAAAGACTAGAGTGCCTGGAAGTGTTAAACTTCCCACACATCTTTGTGTTTGGGAGTACACCAGCCCTAAACAATGGCTGTCTGTTTGAACGGATGGCTGGGTATCAAGCCGCATTCCTGGCATCATGTTGGAAACGTGATTAACATTAGAAGAGGAGACAAAATAAATATTTGAGATTACTTTCAATAACATTGAACAGTGGCCAGTTATTTTTTTTTTCCACATTCTCATTCACAGTGGGGGTGATGGCCTCATCAATCATTGTGAGGGAAAAAAAAGAACACCAAACCACACTGCAGTTATGTGTAGAAAGATGCAGATGGCTGAAAACCATCTGTTTTGAGAAATCCCTATTGCCTTTGACAGTGGGTTTAAACTGAAAATCACATCCATCCTTACAATTTATTAGCACACGCCTCAGAAATGTCTCCACCAACTTCCCTATTCAGCTTGTAATCAAGTCAAAACTGGAGCTGCAACTTGCGAGTGGAGATGTCAAAAAGATCAGAATATCAGACAACCCTGAGCTTTGCGAAAAGACGTTTCAATTAAGCCCTAGTTAAACACACCCAGCACTTCTGGCCGTTAAATGCCAAGGCCTCCATCACATTTTAATCACATGTGACTGTATAGAAGAAACTACAGAAAAAATAAACAGTGCTTCATTTGTAATGCACATGTTGTTGAATAAACAGTATACTGAAGGAGTTACGTCTATCCAGATTTTTACCTATTTTATGTTTTTTTTTTTTTTATCTGTAAATGTTTTCTTGTGAAAGACGAAGGGCAACAGCGCTGATATTACTTTTGTTACATTAATTTATGCTGAAATCTTCAAACCAAAAGTGAAAGGCTTTTTTTATTTTTTTTATTTTCCCGTGCAGTTATTTTGGTTGGATGTTACATTTGCATCATCATCCCTATCACCAGCATTAGTAAAGTTTTAGGTAGACAATTACTAATGCAGGGGATTTTGGAGTCTGTCTGTTTAAACATGTCTATGTCATTCTTACAGTTGTAAAGGCCGGATTTTATTAAAATCGTATACAGTGTCAATATTGACCAAATGTTTTCACAATCTATGTAAAATCGACCAACCCTTTAGTTAATTTACCATATTCTTCCATTTCAGTTAGCTGTAAATACATGAAAATTAAGCTTAACACAAAAAATGGATGTGGTATTTTTTTCTTGTTGATATACAGTATTTCAATTAGTGTTTGTTTGAATATTTTCCTCAGCACTATTCTGAATACATGACAGTGTGTAACCTTTCCATTGTGTGCCAGTGGCCTTGAAGGAACCACTCTTGTTTTTGTCTCATCATTGTGTTCTTCCTGTTATGGAACAAGTTTGCTGATTCTGGGGTTGTTCAAGAAATGCACTTCTGTAACAACACTAATTGTGTATCAACAATACAACTAGGAAGCACTGATCTTTAAATTGCTTGTGGCGAGCTAGATGCCGTATGTACCTACCTAGCGCCTAAGAAAAAGGGTTAGTTTGTAAACAAAGTGCTTGATATGAATATTATGTTGACTGTTCTAGAGCATTTCACTAATGAAAGAGAGCTTATAAAATGCACTGTATTAATAGGTGGGTTTTTGAATAATATTGTAACATATTACTGTTTATTTTATTTGAGTACAGTCTCACACCCATTTAGTTGTTTGTACCATCATATCCAGTTACTTCTGTTCTTTCCACCAGTCAGGTTTTGCTCTGTAATCGTATTGTTATTGTGAAAGTTATCTGTTTTTAAATAATCTAAAAGTTCAATGTATGTAATTGCTAATTGTACATTTCAATGAAATACTGTATTGGTTGAGAACATATTGTAAATGAAAAAATACCACTGATGCTTTGTTTAAAAATAAAACACTTCTTTCTACCATGCCAGCTGTGTGTATGAAAAATATCAGTGAAAGATCTCAGATCAGCCTCTAGTAGCAATAAAATAATTAGCACCAGCTATACAATAAGAGCCTTCTAATATCCATAATGTGCAATATGTACTATACATATATAACTGTAGGTGTCAGTATTATATCACTAGCATTCCAACTTCCCAAGTATAATGACTACTCAAGATTTTATGTAAAGGGATCAAATTTTTTGAAGATGGTAATATTTAAAATTACTTATACAATTCATGGACAGTGAGGATTGTATACTAGCCAGGGAGACTGTAAACCAGATGCTACCTGTAAATACCTTGGACCCAACACTGCTACACCAAAACCAAATATTTACCTTATTCACTATCTTCTCATACTTTCCAGCCCTGGTGACCTTGGTTTGACTCCTACAGTAAATGGTTCACATGACAAAACCACCACACAGTCAGTCCTTAATCTGCTGTACATGATGTCTGTTTTATATTCATTTAGTAAAATGATGTTTCACTGTTCAACCTGCCTTCATCAAGATACACTCAAAGGGTTAAACTGATGGAACAAAGACTACTGAAACTCACAACACCTATCATTAGATGCCCATCGACTAACCAAATAATATAATACATAATATTGCCATATTATAGTGTAACCAGTGGTTACCATTCCCGTCCATAAATGCAGAAATATTGAGACAAAATAGATTTAATATCATGTTTGGTATACAACAATGCTTAACAGCAGTAAAATAGTGTAAAGAAATAAATTAATATTACAATCAGAGCAATCAGATTTGGTCAGAGAGCAATATAAAAGTTAATAGAACATTATCCTAGATCAAAAAGGAGCAACTAGGTAGAAAAAAGGGAAGAAGAACAATTAATCATTAAAACCACACCACTCCTAATTCTATGTAAATAAATTATACATACACACATTAATAATAATAATAATAATAATAATAATAATAATAATAATAATAATAATAATAATAATAACACAAACTAAAAAATAGATAAAGTCCATAAATCGGTAAAACAGCTGAAATACAGTAATTTGTTCAGTTTTGGGGGCAGCAAATGGTACAAACACGACTGACACCATCAGCTGACAGTGTCTCACGTGTGTTCTACGGCCTTATGATGGTGGAGGATGCCCTCTCACCTGCGCAGGGGTGTGTGGATGGGATTGGTGTTAATTCACCAAGTGGTGACGACAGATGCCTCCAATTTGGGTTGGGGGGCGGTCTGGGAAGGCAGAGGAGTCCGCGGCACCTGGTTGGGCCATTGGACAGCCCTGCACATAAATATTCTGGAGCTGCAGGCTGTTTTCCTGGCTCTCCAGCACTTGCTTCTAGTGTTGCACGGTGGTCCGACCGGACAAGACATCAGTGGTGCCGTATGTCAACCACCAGGGTGGCCTCTGGTCCTTGGGGTTGCATCGAATCACCTTCCAGCTCCTTTTTGGGCAAAACGGTACCTGCTGTCCCTACGGGCGACGCATCTTCCTGGAGTGACGAACTGGGTAGCGGACCTCCTGTCGACGGAGGGTGTGCATCAGTGAGAGTGGCAACTCCACCCGCAGGTGATGGAGCGCATTTAGGAACAGTTTGGGAAGGCACAGGTCGATCTCTTCGCCTCGGCAGAGACGACGCATTTCCCCCTCCACCTCTTCTGCGGTCCACTCGGCGTCGACGACCTAGCCCACGAGTGGCCCAGGTCGCTCCTTTACGTGTTCCCGCCTGTACCGTTGCTCCCGGCCTTCTTGTAGAAGGTCCGGTTAGAGAAAGCAACAGTTCTCCTAGTGGCCCCCACGATGGCCCAGGAGAATCTGGTTCTTGACCCTATGCCAGCTCATACAAGGCCAGCCCTGGGAGATCCCACTTCATCTGGATCTCCTCAGTCAGGCGAAAGGCACTCTCTGGCATCCGGAACCTGGTAGGTTCCAATTATGGGTCTGACCCCTGAATGGGACCGCTGGACAGCCTTTGGGCTATCAGACGTGGTTGTGGGTACTCTGCAGAACACTAGTACTAGGCCGCTGTATGCCTATAAGTGGAAGTATTTCCAGAATTGGTGTCTGACTAGAAGTCATGACCCAGTTTCTTGCCCGATGCCGGTTATCTTGCAGTTTCTGCAAGAACTGCTTGATGCTGGTAGGTCACTTTCCACATTGAAGGTGTATTTAGCGGCTATCTCTGCGTGCCATGCCCCCATAGATTCGGTATCTTCGGGTGCGCATTTTTTGGCAACCCTGTTTCTCAAGGCACTCGGCGGTTACATCCTCCCAGGAGGACCGTTCTCCCCGAGTAGAGCCTTGATGTTGTACTGGAGGCTCTCCCGAAGGCCCCGTTTGAGCCTATACACCCCATAGAGTTGACGCTTCTGTCTATGAAGACAGCCTTCCTCTTGGCTATCACCTTTGCTAAGCGGACCCTGCTTTCCTCCCCAAGGTGACATGAATCAGTCAGTGGAGTCTTTCCTTCCACATCCGTTTGCTTTGGAGGAGGATAGGAGATTGAACATCCTCTGCCCGGTGTGGGCATTGAGGTGTTACGTGGATAGGACAAGAGCTCTGCGTCATACTGACCAGCTCTTTGTCTGTCACGGAATACGGACCCTAGGACAGCCCCTCTCAAAGCAGCAACTTTCGCATTGGATTGCAGACACAGTCTCTGCAGCGTATGACACTTGGGAGAGTAGCTGCGCACTCTACTAGAGGGTTGGCTACATTTTGGGCCCTCTTCCGAGGGGCCTCACTGTCCGATATATGTATGGAGGCTAGCTGGGCTACGCCGCATACATTCTCCAGGTTCTACTGCTTAAATGTGGTAGATCCCTCCTTGCCTTCAATAGGCACAAGGGTCGTTGAGGTTGTACGCTCGCCCCATTAACCTTCGGTTATACGGTTCTGATGCGTCCCTCGTATGCTGCTGTTCCTTCTCCCTCGAGACGGCTCTGGTATACATTATCCCATACCTAATGTTGCTGGTGGTCGCCTTCGAATTGAAAGGGAAAGTTAGGTTACTTACCGTAACCCTGGTTCCATGAAAGAGAAGACGACCACCAACCACAAGGTTGCATCGGTTGCCCTCATGGGTTCGAAGCAAAAAAGAGAAATGGCTTCCTCAGTATGACTCAGTAGGCGGGACCAAGGGCATCATCCCAGGAAGGCGACTATCGGCAGCTCTGGTATAGAGAGCTCAGAAAATACCTACCAATAGGCAGGCATATCCCATACCTAATGTTGTTGTTGTTGGTGGTTGTCTTCTCTTTCAGGGAACCAGGGTTACAGTAAGTAACCTAATGCTTCTATAACAGGTCCCCATCATAAAAAAAAAAAAAAACAGTCAGCATTGTGTCATAGCATATGGCAATTTATACAAAATTTATACATGGCATAACAAAATATATTTCAGTAGCATTAAATGAAATTCAGCTGGATAAACTGCAACAAATACCAGTAAATACCTTATCACTTTATACATTTCAATGGAAAGACAGAGGTAAAGAAATGTGCTCTAGGCCTTATCTGAACTATAAAGCCAGGCCCTCGGAGCTTGTTTAAACAGTGTCTCTGGTAATAAAGAGTTACATATGAGTTATATATGGCCCTAAAACACAGCTGCCAATGTAGAAACAATGCAGTGTTCACATCATTTCCTCAAGACTTTACGTGGAATGCGATTAACTTTAGTTCCTAATATTCTTCTTGAATTTGTCAACTTCCCAGAAATCTGTGAAAAAATAATACATGAAGCTGTATTATGAATTATGTTTTGACACTTTGGTTTCCTTTATTTACCAGTGAGTTATAATGAATTTTTGACAAATATAGAGCCTGGTGGCTCAGGGTTTATGTTGTTTCTTAGGTGCTTTAAAATGTTTTATACTTCAGTGGAATAATTTCTTACACTCTGATTGGCTGAGCTACAGGGATATAATCCCTAGTATATGCCCTTAAATGTTTGTAACAGCTTCACAAAAACAAATCTAACAAAATCACTCCACCAGTTTTATTTGTAAAAAAAAATGTAATTTAAAGTAAATGTCAACCTTTTTAATAACATGTTAGTTGAAGAAAATAATAAATACGAGCACCTCAGAGTTGTAAAATCGGTCGGTCAACCTGAAAAACACATTTTTAGATTTGAACTGAAAAAAATCTAAATGGATTTTATTAATCAGTTTTACCCTAACTTAAAGATATCTGAAACAAACACTTAAAAAAAAAAAAAAAAGTTTTTTTTAAACTATTATAAAAGCCTTTTAATGAACAAAAATCGCTCATTATTGACCCAGAAGTCCATCTAGGATTCACTGTGCACGCTGAACCTAACTTTCAGTTTCATGAGTTTTATATTAAAATAGGATAACAATTCAAATAAAAAAAACAAAGTGTGCTGCATTGTTTTGTTAAAATAGCAAATCACTGACTTGGTTGTACAATATGTACCTCTAAAAACATAATCTCTCACTGTAAACTGTCTGTCGAAAGTGGAAGCCACCGATTGAGCAGCTGCCCCAGTGCATTCATTCTCTACTGCAATAAAACCTGTAGGCGTTGTTTAAAAGGGTGATGTTTTATTTACAGCATATCAAAATATGATCATTAAATGTATGAGTGCCGCAATGATCCAAACTGCCCCATCAAGTCACTGGAGAACTATATAATGAAATGTCTGCCAGCTTTCTATCTTTATCTAGACCCAAGCAATGTGAGTGATAAAAATATCTGATATACTTGCAGGCCACTAGAAACACTCATTTTATAGAGAAGCTCCTAGGCAATGTTGCTATAATGAAGGTCTATTTTGTAGAACGTTCATTTTAGAGTGCTTATGTGGAAGGATGTATCAAAAAACTAAAAGTAAAACTAATTGTGCTGTGACACTGAAGTATAAAAATAATAAGACCCTCCACATCAGGCATTAACAGGCATTATGGACTGTTTGGTTGTAATAACTCGGGCTTCATTACCCAAACGATCCATAATGGATAGTAAAGCCCTCTGTGCCAGGTTTTATTGCTTACATACATACAATAGAAGTTGTTTAACTGTATTATTATTATTATTATTATTATTATTATTATTATTATTATTATTATTATTATTATTATTATTATTTATTTCTTAGCAGACGCCCTTATCCAGGGCGACTTACAGTCGTAAACAAGTACATTTCAAGAATCACAGTACAAGTAATAATACAATTAAGAGCATGATAAATACAATGACTTTGTTTCTAGCAAGTACAAGTATATGACAAAATAAGATTCAATAACGGAGCAGATAACAGTGTCAGTGGTAGTTGCATCAGGATATAATTAAATACAAAATACTATAGATTAAATAACACTTGACAGATTACAGTACTCTAAAGTACAGGATTAAATGCAGTAAAATAGGGGGCAGATAAGAGCAAGTAAAGCACATTTAAAGAAGAGTGATAAGTGTCCAGGGGGAAAAAAAGAGGAGTTTTACAGGTGCTGTCTGAAGAGGTGAGTCTTGAGGAGGCACCGGAAGGTGGTCAGGGACTGGGCAGTAGCATCAAACAGGTCTTATCTATGCTCTAAAGTGATTGTTATCATAATTACAATTGTCACTCCTATCAGTATGTTATTCCTGTCTTTTTAGCTGTAAGTTTTCCATTAATGTATAAATGTTTTTGTTGTAATATTTTATAATGTTTCTTGTTTGTTTATGTATTCTATAGCTTGGTTACAAATGTGTTTGTACTCGAGGGGTTTTTTTTTTCTTTTTATAGATACAGAAAAAAATCAAGAACAATATTAAATTCATTAAATTCTACTTTAATATTTGACATGTTTCATTGAATGGGACATATTTTGTGTAATTTTTCAGAACTGAAGTACTGAATAGATTTTTACACATGGGATCATCTTATGTTGTTAAATATATTTTTTCCACTCATCCTCTTTAATTGCACAATTTTTTGTTGTTTATACCTTGCATCTATTTCTTTGTTGATTGTTTTTGTTTTTAATAAATGTGTATACTGTACTTGTTATACTGTGTTCCTTAGTTTCCTAACTAGACATGTTTTCAAATCTTTGTTTTTGGTGATGTACACTTTTAAATATATTAGTTTGCTAAGTGATTTTTTCATTTAATAGTATTTTATAGTATTGACAGCTATATCTTGTGAAACACTTCTGTTTCCTTTTAACATGTGTCTTTTGCATTACCAGTAATGAGTGAATGAGTTTAGTTGATGTAGCCTAGCTTGAGCCAAATTTCCTCTTGGCTCTTGGCTGCAAAGTCATTCTTGAATAAATCAAAGTTGATTTCTTCATAACTTTAGGTGCCTTATTAGTTGAAACCCAGGGCTCTAGAATGTGAAGACCTGTGTGGTTTTGTACTGTGTCAAAGCCTTTAAAAACAGCAGTATATGTCCTCTCAGGTAGGAAAGTGCTTTGATTGGCAGGGGCCACACTATTTTAACTAATGGCATTTGCGATGAATGCTGTTCATGGGAAAGCACTTATACTGAAACTTTAGTTTCACAGTGCTTGCATTATCAAGTGAAAAACGTTGGCTTAATGTGGGCCCCCGAGTGGCGCATCCAGTAAAGGTGCTCCGCGTGGAGTGCAAGATGCACCCTATAAGCTGGAGGTCGCATGTTCGATTCCAGGCTATTCCACTGCCGTCTGTGGACGGGAGTTGCCATGGGGCGGCACACAATTGGCCGAGCACCGCCTAGGTTGAGGAGGGCTTAGGTTTGGCAGGGTGTCCTCGGCTCACCGCGCACCAGCGACCCCTGTAGACTGGCCGAGTGCCTCCGGGCCTGCCTGCAAGCGGCCCAGAGCTGTGTGGTCCTTTGATACTGTAGCTCTGAAGGCAGCAAAATGGCGGGCCTGCAGAGTGAAAAAAAGTGGATGGCTGACGGCACACATTTTGGAGGACATGTGTGCTCATCTTTGTCTCTCCTGAGTCAGCGCGGAGGTTGCAGCGGTGTGCCAGGCTTCATAAAGAATTGGGCATTTCAAATTGGGGAGAAAATGGGGTAAAAAAAAACAATTGGCGATTCCAAATTAAAAATAAATAAATAAATAAATAAATAAATAAATAAATAAATAAAATGTTGGCTTAATTACTAAGCTTGTTTACTAAGCACAGAGCAGTCCAAGGCCATTTAATTGTTGCGTCTGGAACCTCTGCTTTGAACTAGACACCCTGCTATATGTGCACCATTGATTCACGCTCATGAGGTTTTATTGCTAAAAAAATGCTTGGAATTTAGAATAAATAAAGCAATGCCGAGGTTAATCACCCACCATCTCTGACTATTGCTTCTGTAGGAAGACTGTTAAAAAAGATAAAAATGGTGTCTCCTCGAAGATCGAAACTTAACAGGACACTTGCACATTTTTTATAATGATTCCAGGTTCCCCTACAAGCTGTGTTGTTTTGTTAATGAAGTTGACTCATTCAAAGAAATACAGTTTGCTTTTGTGTCTGTCAGCCAAACCTAGTTTGAGGTACATATAACAGCCAGTAACAACATCAGCCTTCCTCAGTCAATCAATAGAGAACAATAGCCAGAAAGAACATGAAGGATGACATATCATCACTACACTGAGAGACACAAGTAATATTGAAAGTATGTACTTGTTTTTTTCCTGGGTATGAGGAGTGTCTTGGTTGTCTGGGTCTCAAGCCAACACTACAGGGGTTTTCCCCTTTAATTAGTATCTGTTTCTAAATTCTTACATTGTAAAGACTGATGTGACTACTTCACCAGGTGATCCTCTATTTATAGATATCACCCAGCATGTTTTAGTCAGTCAGCTACTTTGCTATACAAAAATACTAGCTTGATTGTTGTTTTACCATGGATAAACCATTTTCTTTTTCTAATAAAAAAAAATTCCAAAAGGATGTGTGCCATTTATGCCTTCATATCCCTTTTTGTAATGGTACCAACACTGGGCTACAATTTAGATTTGCATTGAGTTATTCCTTCCGTAGGCTCAGGAAAAGGTTAAATACATTTAGTAAATACCCGAACAAACACACATATCTCATGGTTAGACATTACAGGCTGGTTTCACAGACCCGTTTAGCACTAATCTGGGACCAGCCAAAGTAACCTAAAATAAGGTAGTCTTTGAAACCAGGCATTAGAATGGCCTTTCACCTTGTCCTGGGTTTTTAGAACTACACCTATTTAAGAAAAAAAAACATATCCACTACTCCCTACAAGCAGAATGTGTGGAAGTTCTTGCATGGCTGGTAAATGGGCAGCCAATACTGACTGCTTGGGTAGATTGTTATTTCTTACAAGATGGTGATTTCTGCAAAGCCCCATTCACACTGCTTTGGGATTTGATGCAAAAGAACAGAATGGAAATTACACAGACAAAAACAGAACAGATATTGGTTGTTTTTATGACCATTTCATCCCTTCCATGAAAATAGGGATCAATTACAAAAGCTGAGAATTGCTGTGTCAGCCTGAAAGATAAAGTTTAACACAGTTTGTCACCCTTCCGCAGGGCAATGCAATTATAGCTGCATGACAATGATGAAAATCCGGGCTCTTTTTATTATTAGACCAACAGTAAGAACACATTTAAAACCGTCAATAGGTCATTTTCATGATCCAGCTGGTCTGATGTACACATATATTTGTTTATGTTTCATTTAACTACTGTGTATTTACCATACATATTTAAAATGGGCTTCTCTCAGCAGGTGGCTACAATATTGATAATCTAAACCACCCAAAGACGACTGAACAGATTCCTACTTCTTGCAGGCCTGCTATTCCTTACCTTAGCTTGCTGAGACAACAACGTGTCTTGTTTTAATTCCTTATATCTTTACCTTGTCATTCTGTAATGATGTTTTTACTGTTAAAGTACATGTTCTCTTATCTGCTTTGATAACAAGACTGTCAGTGTGAATTCAGGACAAGTTGTTGGCATATTCCGGAAGAACCTCAAATGATATATTTATATTGAAGAGATTACAATTTTGATATAAGCGTGATCTTAAAGTCAGTTGGCAACAGTGCTGTGTGGAACAGAGCAATTAAACTTCTGAACTTCAATCCACTAACCAGGAAGCTCCATTCTAGCACACGGAACATGACAGCGGAACATTACGGTAGAATGTCTAGCTTTAAAAATGGAACGAAAGCAACAAAAAAAAATTCTGAAATGTTTAAAAACAATAAATGGACTGTTTACTGGTTTATAATTGCAATAAAACTCTGATTATCGGGCATTACCTAGGTAGTTACCAGATAATAACCCCATCTAGTCAGGCTTAACACCATTCTAGGACCTACCACAGATCATAAAGACTCTTGTAGTTGATAGCTGTAAGTGATTTTTCAGTAGTTGTTTTTTTATTGGCAGAATTTGTCTCATGGATTCTACTGTTGATTTAAAATAGCAAAAGGCAACACTATCTCAATACCTTGCAGAGTATCACCATTTTCACTACTATCATGATACTACAGAAGTTATGCCACCCCTCACCTTCTAAATAGCTGCCAAAAATGTGTTATTGCAAGTACAAAATACACAACACCCTACCACACAGTACCACCGCAGTAGGTCAATAACTATTGAGTACACTCTAGTGACAGGGTGGCTCCAAGGAGGGAGCAAGTTTATGTGCTTGCCAATGAAACTACCCTTAAGGAAAGTAAACAAATGGGTAAGCCAACAAGCAGAAATGAAAAAGTCAGGAATCATATTTTTCTATGACAACATAATTGTGGGACACGGCAGCTTTGAAATATAAATTAAACTAATAACACATGCCATGTGGCTAAATGAGACAGTTTACCAAAATTGTGTAGTCCCTGATGAATATGATCATTCTAGCAAAGAACTACCTCTGGAAACACATGTAATGTGCCATAAAAATATATGCTGACTATTTTTTTTTAATAACGCAGAGCTAATTTGACATTTATGATTACAAAGCAGGCTCCATTCACATTTTCCACTAGCTCCATTTACCGCTAGTGTAGTGGGTGTCAGAGATGCACAAGAGTACTGCACATTAAATTATACCCATAATGAACAGAAATGAAAAGCTTGATCCCCAGCTAGTACACATACTAATGTATTTTACTCAGTAAACGTTACCGTCATGGCCGTAACTAGCTATGAGGACACCAAGGTTGTGTCCTCGGTTGTTTTTTTGCATCATCAATGTTGATCCTCATTTAAAAATTCTGGTAAAGTACAAAAGACTTAATTTCCTCTGTTGGTTTGCCGTGTAACGTAGATTTGAAGATTGAATAGTAAATACCAAACAGTCTTATAAATACTGCAGCTATAGCCTGAAACCTATTTTGTTTGACCTCGGTAGAATGTCAGCTCTGGTTATGATGCTGGTTACCATATTCCTTCTAATTTAAGATGCCCTCGAATTTAAGATGCAGCCCAAATTTTCCACCTTCAATTTGAGGAAAATGTTGGAGGCAGTTACAGCTGTTTGGTGTGACACAAAGCATTACAATAGGGTGGTCAAATTAAATTTTAGATTTCAACAAACAAAATTCAAAACAGATTATTACATTTAGTTTTTCCTTAATTTAAACATATATGAAATCAAAATGCTAAAATAATGTGTTTTAACCATGTAAATTCAGCTACTTTTTCTACCAGGCAGCCATCTTGGAGTTATGCCCTCTACTGATTTTGAGCCTTCGTAATTAAAAAAAAAAAAAAAAATATATATATATATATATATATATATATATATATATATATATATATATATACACAAAAATATCAACACCTTACCAATAAAAAAAATATTCTAAGCTAGATTGTTGTTTTAAATTAAAAGGCCAAATCTTTCAGTGTACAAGCAAGCCTTCCAAAAACACACCTCTCACTGTGGGCAGTGGACTGGCAAGGATGGCATGTCACAGGCACAGTAGTTCTGCCAGTGCACTGCCCATACTGCAGATAAATGTGTATGTGTCACTTTTTAAAGGCATGGGTTTTGTTTACTATATATCAAAACACAATTATTGCTCTTGTTTAAAATGTGATGGATTAGTCTATCAAGAAAATAGTATTACCCCTGTGTTGCAATCATTTTTACAATATATCACAGAGGCAGCACTGGGTGAAGCTCGCTCTGCCCACCGGCTACATCACAGTTGTAAAATGACACGCTTGCCAATTTTGCAAGTGTGGGTCCCATTTCCGCCCAAATATCAAAAAGCCAGAGCAGGGTTGATCTTGGTTTAAATGGCAGTGCATTATAGACACATTCAACAGCAAATAGTGTAAATCTTACATCAGCCGTGATTGTTTAGGTTTTTACATCTCAGAGCAAATGAACAAAATGTGTGTTTTTCACCTTTCTATATTTCCTACATACTGGGGCCTACACTGGCAGAAAGTTTAGACTGTCTACTTTTCATTTATTATCACGGCTGTCAAGCAATTAAAAAAAAATTATCGTGATTAATCTTGAGATTAAAGAAAATGGATCTCAGTTAAACTTGGTTTTAATCGCATATTTAATTGATACAATCACTGTATCCATCTCATTTAAGTTTGTTTTATTATTATCATCATCATCATCATCATCCAAATAACAACCCAGCATAAAAACCCTGTTTTCCTATTTCTGGATTTTCTTTATAGTTTTATATTTATTTACAATCCAGCATTGTTGTAAAATTGTTTGAACCAACTGTTAAATCACAATGGAGTCAGTTTATTACCCACCTTACTGCATTTACAATGATCAGTTTCCTTTACTCATAAACTGATGTTTTTCATTTCCATTTAAATACTAAGAAGAAGAAGAAGAAGAAGAAGAAGAAGAAGAAGAAGAAGAAGAAGAATAGTTTTAAATGATCTTTTATTAATAACTTGAAATTGGCTAAATAAAACAAAACATTCACTTATTCTCCATAATTGTAAAAAAGAAATGTGGTTATTGAAATAAAACAAAGCTACAATGTTAACGGGCTACAATGTTAATGTAGTCAGTACCTATCCAACAGCTGGTTTTACTTCTAGTGTCCTACTTAGCTTAATTCATGGGTATGAAGAGATCATGAATTTCTAAAACAGTACTCTGTCGAAACTGACGGGTTTCATTTGTTGTGTTGTTGTTGTCTGTAGAAGAAAAACTACTAGAGTGTATTTTGAGAAATGAAAGCATGTTTAGCACGCAGGTGGTACAGCAGACTAGATGCAGTTCTGTGATACTGGAACTCACTTTGACAGTAGATACAAGTAACCCTCTTTCTATCCAATGAACTGTCAAGAAAGTTTTTAAAAAATAAACATCCCATTCACAAGTCCTTCAGTTTGAGTGCTTTGCTACATAATGTTGTTCCATTAATAATTTTATATTCAAATGATGACTACTGCAATCATTCAGTCACTAAAATAGTGCAGCAGGAAATGAATAATTTTATGCTAAAGAGGGACAGGAGTATGATTAATATGTGTTAAAAATATTAATCTCCCCAAAAATGTATGCATTAATCGCAGAAGTTAACTGCTATTAATTGGCAGCCCTATTCATTATACAACCATGGCTCGGTCAACAAAGAAGGCTAGATATGGAGCTTGAATAATAGTAGCAACTAAAAACATGGTGCCATGGAACCACAGCAAACACCTATTTCACACTGTCATCACAACACATTTTACTGGCAGTGTTTTGAGCTCAATATGGAAGATACTACAAGCAAAAAAAAAAAAAATTCCACGATATGTCTTCTTCAATTGCTATACTATACTTAAATGTGTATTTTTGACTCTAAATATTGGTATGCAATTTTTACCAGTTTCAAAATAAAACAAAAACTATCAAAGTATGAGTATTGTGATTATTATGTATGTTTACCGGAGCATTTATACTTCTAAAAAATGCAAAAAATATTGCTTGGAATGTCGAAAAATACGGGGGTCTGATCAGAATTTCCGATCTGTCCAAGCTGGTACTGTTTGTCAGAACGAACCTGTTGGAAAACATGGAACAAGTATTGAATAGCAGTTTGCTACGCATGAGGAATGACGGCTGTATTCATGTTATTTTTCTGAAAAGTGATTTAACATTGGATAGAAAAAACTGTTAGTTCCAAAAATGCAAGCACTGCTGTGATAGATGAAAGCTGGCTATATACTCTGGGTATATAGATACTTGCACTGCATTGCAAGCAAGAAATAACAGCAGCTTCATTGAGCAATGGATGGTAGCAGAGAGCTGAGAAAAACACCAAGTTAACGTATATTTAACTATATTTAAACAACCGCACATTAGAAGTAAATTGAAGGCAATATGGTAGAGAAGTTACCCCAAATGGCTGGCCAGCAGCACAAGGCTGTACAAACAAGTCCTTTGACCTCCAGCCCTGACATGAAAGACGTTTGGGGAGTCCACTGGGGTATAAAACTAGTTAAACAGGTTTTTGCTTAGAATATACAGCTGGTTTATGAGGGGGTCATAAAGCTAGTCTTCAAGGGGACCAGAAGAGACCAGGCTCTAAGACTTCAGAGAGATCCAAAGAGATAATGCCACTGGACTCAAAAGGTCTCAGGCAAATCGGAGAGATAGGAACAAGGAAGATGACAAAAACCAGATGTATGGACCTTTGTGGCACCAGGGGTCTGAAGAATGCACTGAGTTCAGAGGTCTTCACACTAGATCACACACACACACACACACACACACACACACACACACACACACACACACTAAATGAAATATATGGTAACAGGATAATGAGTTGTACCTTTTCTATTGGTTAAGTGTCAGAGAAAGAGGAGGAGAGAGACACCTATGCAGAAGGGTATTTAATGTCATGCAACAATTGTAAGAACGAGTATTCTGTTTGTCCTGTACCTGGGACCAGACTCCCTGCATATTTCAATAAACCTAACAACTGAGTGAAGAAAAGGACTCTGTGCATTTTCTTGAATCTACTTACTCACCATCCTTTTTTTAAGTTACATCAGAACCTAATAACAAAACGCTTCGAATTCCTCAGAAACCAGAAATAATAATACCTGGCTCTACACAACAATATGTATCACGCAGGTAAACCACGGGGTTCAGTCCCGAAATAATAATAGACACTAAACAAGACACACAGAAAAACAACACGGTCACAAGTTCCGAGTAGTGCTCTTAGTGAAAGTGGTGATTTACAGGTTTATACGTGCACAATGGTGAAGTATAGTCCGGATTTAATTGTTTAGCTACAGCTCCCGGAAAATAGCCTTCTATAAAAGACAAACGTAACAGTTTAATAAAGAAACAAAATGACATACAAAAACTCACGGTTTCTTTATAACACAGTACTCCTTCACTGGTCCTTGCGTAACCATAACAAAGGATTGTTTTGCCACCTCCCCTGATATACCCTCAGTCACTCCCCCTTCGGTAATGAGTACAATCACATATCCTGCAATCCATGACTGACACATTGCCTACCACATTAAGGCAATGACTTCTGGTATTGTGACTCCGCCCCGTTTCTGGATGGCCGACTTCCAACTGACCCTGGAATGAACTGCCAAGCCATCCAGTCTGGAGCACACTGTTCCTGTTATACAGCGCACTCACAGGTCGGAAGGGAGATTGTTGACTAGGATTCACTCACTCTCTGTCATATACACGCATCACTATACTCGAATTTAAGACGTAAGCCATTTTTGAGAAAACAAAAATTGTTTAAAAAGTGCATCTTAAATTTGAAAGAATATGGTAACGTTAGGTTATGGATGTAACCCTGGTTCCCTGAAAGAGAATACGACCACCAACAATACTTTTGGGATATGTCTGCCAGGTATTCACTGAGAATTTTATGTCAGAGCTGCTGATAAACCCCTGCGGGGATTGACGTCCTCAGTCCCGCCTCCCGAGGGATCAAACAGTCACTCCACAGAGCTCACTTCCTCTTTAGCATCGAACCCGCGAAAGTGACCAATGCAACCTCGCAGTTTGGTGGTAGTCTTCTCTTTCGGGGAACCAGGGTTTCATCCGTAACCTAACGTTCCCTTTCAATTCAAAGCCTTCAGTTCCGCGCAGTTCCCGAGGGAGTGCGAGCAGAGACAGCAGACAAGGAATGTCTGAAGACCGCAAAACCACAGTTAGCGGTGTGAGCATGCAACCTCAAGGACCCTTGTGCCTAATGAAGGCATAGAGGGATCTACCACATTAAGTCGGTAGAACCTGGTGAAAGTATGTGGAGTAGCCCAGCTAGCCGCAGCACATATGTTAGTCAATGAGGCTCCTCTAAGAGGGCCCATGATGTAACCACTCCTCTGGTAGAGTGCCCGCCTGAGACCTGGAGAGGGTCGCTCACGGATGTAACCGTGATCCCTCAAAAGGGAGGGGGACCTGCACGGAACTGAAGCATTAACCGGTGTGTATGGTGGCAAGCACCCAATTGTCTGAGGTGCGAGGCACTACAAGGCTTGCCAGGCTCCGGCCCAGAGCTTGCCCTTGGAAGCCGGAGATCTGGAGCAGTGTGCTTGAAACCAGGCGCAGCTCCGAAGCCACCAATTCAGGGAGAGGCACCGACTACAGTATGCCATCAAAGTCCGCCGTAAAGAGGCCTGCCGTGTTGGCCAGGTGTGTGACTTGCACTTCTGCCACATAGGCCTTTTTTAAGTGGGTCTCCGTTACCCTGCATTGACCATTAGAACATGCAGGGTCTTTAGGTAAACCCCCTACTGGAGGGGCTCACACCAGTGCTTTCAAGAAGTCAGGGGAAACTGGGAATGGCTCGGGCGGGGAATAAGAGCCTGTATATTAAAGACCGATCTGCGCGGTTTGGGTGCTGCCATCCAAGGTACTTAAAGGAACTTGGAGACCCACTCCATAAGCGCTGGGATCGGGCTTGCATGCCAAAACATGACCCTTTGCGCATTAACATGACCCTTCACTTGCTGTATGTGACACACAATTTCCCGGTTAAAGATATTGAAAAACAGCACCGATTGCAATCTCTGTTGAATAATAGTAAAACCTGTCTAATGCAACCCATCTACAAACCAACATTCTATATAATTCTGCATGATTTTAGGGTCCCGAACAAATCCCTATTGAAATGAACAAACCGGATCTATTCTGGAATCCGCCGTGCTTTTTAAATCTCTTCTGCCCAAAACTAATGTAAATCTGACTGTGAAATCCGGCGCCAGGTCATGTGATTTTTCTTTTCTAAGTATACAACAAGATGTTGCATATATAGAAAATAATATATGGGTCAGAATATATTACCACACAATAATATGTCTCAAGTTGGTTTTGAGCTGTGATGATAGCCACGAGTGCATTGCCAGCTCCACTAACGAGGTTATATATTTCTTATATATTCTATGTTTCTTACCTTCTTTTTTAAACTGTTTTTGTTGGCTGAGAGAGTTTTGTTTTGTTTGTGTAAACTGTGACACGCTGTTGTAGAAAATGCTCAAGTTTAGCACCTGAGAGCCTACTGGTGCTAAATTATCAACCACCCCCCCCAGCTCTTCAATTAGTTTTTTAGTGATAGACGGTAGCAGACACAATCGTGTGCTGTATATTTATAAGTATAAGCGCTTAAGACCAAAATTGTAATATTAAGAAACCGAAGACGGCAGACCTGAGCCCAAACGTTCAACATAGTAACAAAACAACGCTACGCTCAATAGTTAGAAGGAAAACTGTGCACATTGTTAATGAATTTTATTGATGGATTAGATTTACAATTAGCTGCAACAACTGATTTGGTTTTAACTTAAATCCGTGATTATATGAATCTATTGAACCCATGATGTTTTTTTAATCAACAAAATATGTTTAACTTTTGAGGTAAAATGAAAAGGCTTGCGAACACAAAACATTATTTTACAATATTAGCCCACATACCTTTTTGGCTTGCTGATTTAATTGATAATTGGGTAACAGTGAGCTGCAAAGACGTGTTTGTGACCAGTTTCTGCAGTTACATTTCCGACACTACACAAATGTGTATAATGATGGGTGTGGGTGGGTCATTGGGTCATGTGAGTAGTCCAGACCCAATGAGAAACTATCATCATCTATGTTGCTGGCGCTATATGAGGTACCCTGGTGTTAGAATCTAGCACCATAGCGCCAAGTTTGCACCCAACGAGAGCCATTTTTGTGTGCTAATATATTCTGACCCTTATTATTTGATATAGTCTATGTTTCTACCTTCTTTCTTAAGCTGTTTTTATTTGGCTGACATAGTTTAATTTTGTTTGTGTAAACTGCTATGCACTGTTGTATAAAATGTTTAATTTATAGTTATGACTGTGCAGGTTACACTGCTAAGTCGTCCCCATTTTTTATTTTATTTTTACTGACAAGATGAAATTCAAAAGGCATGTCTAGGTCTTTTCAGGTAGCTGGTGAAATTCTTTTGTTTCTTCCACTGAACGCAAATACGACATTTTGAGGTTTATGTCAGTAAGTGTTTTTCTTGTATTTTCATTTTCTTGCTCTTTTAAAAACATTTGTTTAAATTCTTCTGTTATTGGTGTGAAGCTTGTTTCTTTTTTAAATGGTCCATATCTTTGTTTTGAATGTAGCCTATTATTGTCCGCTTTACAGTGCTTGTTTTATTATTATTATTATTATTATTTATTTCTTAGCAGACGCCCTTATCCAGGGCGACTTACAATCGTAAGCAAATACATTTCAAGTGTTACAATACAAGTAATACAATAAGAGCAAGAAATACAATAACTTTTGTTCAAGCAAAGTACAAGTGTGACAAACCACAATTCAATAATACAGCAGATAATAGTGATAGTTACATCAGGATATGATTGTTTTAATTAGTGATAAATATGGCGGATGTTGACACAAAGCGGCCCAGGCAGGCACTCCACATTGAAGGTGATGACATAGGAAGGAGTCTAATATGAAAAATATTAGTCACGTTCATACGTATGAACATAACTAATACCAGGATTTATTTTTTCCAGTTATGGGGTCTGTTGCCATGGTAACATAGAATATGTATATACCATTATTTATTTAACATAATTTTCTACAAATGTAACATACTAATCACTATAGACAGCTTTGCATTTTATTACTATCGAATGATAGGTTACAATTATCAAACAGCTAGAAGAAACTAAACAATTGCTCAGACACCAACAGCAGCTATTTAATTTAAAAGACTTCACCAAGCAAGAATGCAGCATTAAATCAAAATTTGTGACACTCTGTCTGGCCTCATTTGAGTTTTGGGTCGCGGTGAAGGCTTGTGTCACTGAACCAATCCAAGTTAGAATCAATTTGGCTGAGTTTGCAGTTTCAGAATCAAGCTAGTAAAGGAATATGCATGAAGACGGATTATCCCCTATAGCCAGGAGAGGAAGGGAGAGTCAAATTGGCTGAGCTGTGTCTGAGAGCCCTGTTTGCTAAACCTGTTTGGTCTGTACCTTGCCTGTGCATACATCACTCGTAGGGTGCTTGCTAGTGCCAGTTCTTGTAAAGATTCCTGCCATTTGGCTGTTGGCACACATTACCTTGTCTGAACTGGCCTTCTCTCTGAATAACATTGGCATCAGAATTGTTTGTGGAAAATAACAAAACTCCAGACTTCTGCGTATTGATTCTGCTTTATTAAAAGGGGTTGTAAGATATATCAATAAACAGATGTACATACATTGTACAGGTTTCCAAGCAGAATAGATCATTTACCTTTCAAGTCTAATTTAGATTAATCTTACCTGAATTCTGCTCCCCTTTTTACCTAGTCACATTTCTTTCTTTCTTGGTACTGTATAGCCCTCTCATTTTGAGCATTTCCATTGAAAAAAAAAAACTATATGACTGCTGAAAGCAGATACATGAGTACACACGCCGATACATTTTTTGGTCTGCAAAGTTTAGGAATCATTCTTTAAACTGCACCTGTAGCACATGTATTTCCTTGTGTACAGTTCTTAATGTCAATGGCATTGTGATCTTTGTATAAACATGAGATGTAGTCTCTATACTTTAATTGTATAATGCTCGTCATTAGGCATTAGGGAAAGCAGCTGATTTGTTCACAAGCATCAATATGAAATCAAGGTAGACTGGGAATAATTTTTTAGGGTTTGATGGAGGTCTTCGTCATTCAGGGTGACATTCCGAATTGAATTGTAATAGTGCTGCAGAATTGCTTTCCCAAACAAAGTGAAGCAAATAGGTTAGAAACCTAAGAACTTCACATCATCCAATCAGAAAGTTCCATTGCAGGGCACTACTTGTAAGGCATTGAAAAGGTAAATAAACTTGGGAATTAGAGACTTGACTGTCTTACCAATGCGTACCACCTGGAACATTCAGATAGAATATCTAGCTTTAAAAATAAAATAAACATAACTAAGAATATACATTGAAAAGGTAAATAATTGTAGCATTTAAAGCTAAAGGCATGGTTCAATGGTTTCTAATTTTAATAAAACTGTGAGGGCATTACCTTGGTAGTTGACTTTATCTGTACAGTAAGTTCACCTTCATAACAAAGTCAGCTACCAGTTGGTAATGCCCTCTAATCAGCAGTTCCATTGCTTAATACATTTCAGTTCTTTTTATTAATTTGTATAAAATTAGTTCACGAACAGGGTTTGTAGTGCACTAGAATATATATTAACGGCTGCTGAAATTTAATGCCACCTAATTTTTTATATTTTATTTGAAGTATGGCCATTCTCCAATAAACAATTATCGCCTAGAACTCACTTGCACCAAGGTGAATCAATAATCACTAACTTCATTAAAAAATACTGTATATATGAAAGCATGATACATGAGTGTACACACTAAGCCAATTTTTAGGTACCGGTATGTATTGTATTGCCTCAAAAATGGGCTAAAGTGCTATACATTTAGCATTTAGTCTATATTAATTTCTCTGACAAGGTACAATAAGTTAAATTAACTTGAAAGTTAAGAATCAGTCGGTGATTATGATGTTTGAAAAGGCACTCAGCACATAAGGCTTCTGAGGGCTAGTGACAGAGAGAGAAAGGATTTGAACTGGTAAGCTTCCTCCTAGATGGACCGCTTTGACGGTAGGCGGAAACCGGAAGGTGACCATATTAGGGGGAGCGTGTAGTTGCACGTACCTGAAAGGACTCAATTGCAATCAGCTGTGGGGCGGCCTTCCAGTGGAGAAACCAGAGCACATCCCTCACAGCACAGCACAGCACAGCACAGCACCAAGCACTCACCATGATCCCTGGAAGGAAGGAGCACATTTTCATGCACGGAGGATTGTGGTTGAGGAGTGTTTATTATTATTATTTATCAGGACTGAAACCTGCTGTGTTTCTCCCCGATACCATAGCTGGTAGAGGGGCGGCTTATTATTGTTTTCGTTTTAAAATAAAACACTGACATTTTTGGGAGAATCCTGTCTGGACATTGGGTTTATTGCACCGCACCACTCACATCCTGTCACAAGTGGTGTCAGAAACGGGATTTGAAAGATGGACCCAGGGATTTTGAACATGATGTTGGAGGCACAGGCACGGAGGCATGAGGAGACCTTGGCAGTGGTGATGGAGAGGATGAATGCCATGTTCCTCGTGGCCAACCAGATGAGGGAACCGGTGGCCGAACCAGCAGTGGCTCCTCCAAAACTGAAGGTGGTGAAGATGTCACTGGAAGATGATCCCGGGGCTTACCTTACATCTTTCGAGAGGCAGGCGACAGCAGCCTTATGGCCTCCAGACTGGTGGGCTACCCAGCTGGGACCCAATCTGATTGGGGAATCCCAGGCAGCCTACCACGCTTTAACCGAGGAACAGGCCCTGGATTATGACCTAGTGAAGAAAACCATACTCCAGCGACTGGATATCACAGAGGAGACACACCGCCGCCGGTTCCAGGAGTACCAACGCCCCGAAGGAGTCGGACCCAGAGTGATGGCCCAGCAGTTGGTGGACCAGGTGACCCAGTGGCTCTGCCCCCTCACCCATGCACACCCATCACTCCTGGATCAGCACCCTCTTGTTCCCCCGATGGGCGGCCTAGATCCACAGCAATGGAGGCCGAGGTTGATCCCCCAGCTGGGGTAGAGCAGGGGCCCCCTCCCCACTGTCAGGTCAGCAGCGGGACAATCAAGCTCAGTGGGCGCGCTCTACCTTGGAGTTTTACCGGTGCCATGGGGTCGGCCACCTCGCCCAAAACTGCCTCTCAGCAATGGAGTGTGGTGCGGTCTTGCATTGCTTTTCACCAGTGACCGGTAAGTCCAAGGGTAATGATTGGGAGGGACCTTGTAATGTGAGTACCCATGCATTAGTGGATTAACCCTTTGAGTAGTAAGTTCTAAAATGCACTGCCGGTCCTACGGCAGAGGATCGGCCAGAAGCATACCTAGAGGTATTTGAGGCTATGGCGATCTCTGCCGGGTGGGCCCGAGAGCAGTGGGCTAGCTACCTCCTGCCACAGCTGACGGGGGAGGCGCAGGCGGCGGCGAGGATCCTGGATCTGGCAGCAATGATGGAGTACCCCACGCTGAAAGCTATCATCCTCAACCGTGTGGGTGCGACTCTGGAGGCCTACCGCCACAAATTCCGGGAGGAGAGCTTCTCTGTGGAGGAACACCCCAGGGCCATCGTGCACCGCTTGCAGGATTACGCCCGGGGATGGTTGAACCTGGGAGCCACCACCACTGCCAGTCTGGTGGAGGTAGTCGAGCGGTTCCTGCAGTGCTTGGCTCCGGGGCTGCGTGAACCAACTGGCAGAGCAGTACCACGCATGCGCCAGATAGTCAGCACAGATCTCTCCCCGTTACAGGCGGGTAAAGCCTCTAAAGCCCAGGCTCTAGTGGAGACGGCGATCCCGAGAACCAAGCCACAGGTGAGCTCACTATTGGGGTTTGCAGGCTATTATCACCGCTTTATCCCTAAGTATGCCACCATAGTTAACCCCTTGGTAGAACTCACCAGGAAAACAGCTCCAAAAATAGTTAGATG
The DNA here is from genome assembly GCF_902713425.1 of Acipenser ruthenus. Taxonomy (NCBI): domain Eukaryota; kingdom Metazoa; phylum Chordata; class Actinopteri; order Acipenseriformes; family Acipenseridae; genus Acipenser; species Acipenser ruthenus. The sequence continues at coordinate 62,343,442 of NC_081191.1, read as the reverse complement.
GACAGGGGAGTGTCAGGGGGGCTTTGATACGATTAAGAGGAGACTATGCTAGGCCCCAGCGCTTATTTCACCAGATTTCAGTAAGGAGTTCATCCTCCAGACCGATGCCTCCCAGATTGGTCTGGGGCGGTCCTGTCCCAACAAGTTGACGGGGTAGAACACCCGATTATTTATTTGAGCAAGAAAATGGCTCCACGGGAGATTAACTACTCCGTCATTGAGAAGGAGTGTTTGGCCATCAAATGGGCCACTCATGCCCTTCGATATTACTTGCTGGGGTGTTCTTTCAATCTTGTCACGGATCACACTCCTTTAACCCTTTGCGGTCCATTGTCGGACCTGGTCCGACATTGTAATTATTCCTATCAGGTCCATTGTCGGACCCTGTCCGACATCATTATAGGAATGCAAAAAACGGGTTTCTAATCGTTTTTTCTCCGGAAAAAGCCGAGAAAACCATTCAATGGCCAAGTGGGAGCGACAGGAGCCGAGACAAGTCAAAAAAAAAAAAAAAAAGGCGTATCTCATGAATAGTCATACATGGCCCTGGTATCAGATAACGGGGCGGTCATAAGTAAACAAGCTGGCTGATCAGTGCATCAGCACACAGAGAACATGGATATTTGCAGAGCTTTTTTGTGATGTTATAGTAATAAAATAATGACTTGGATCGCATTATTGAGGAGTTTGGTGATAAAACGAGTGATCAGGTAATTGATCGTTCGTTATGTACGACTATTATTATTATTATTATTATTATTTATTAGCATATGTGAAACCTATAGCGAACGAAAGGGTGGGGCGGAGCTGGAGATGCCTAGTGAGTGCTTTGTTGATATGCAGGGCCTTTTAAACCCGTTTGACTGTGAAAAAAAATACTTTTAAGCAGCGCGTCTAAAATTAACTGCGCGTGTGAAAATAAATTAGACCTGGCGTGCCTGACGCACATTTAATAAATGGACCGCAAAGGGTTAAGGTGGTTACACACGATGAAGGACAATAACGCCAGGATAACTCTGTGGTATCTGGCGCTGCAACCCTTCCACTACACTGTGAAACATCGTGCGGGTAAGGAGCATCAAAATGCAGATTTTTTTTCAAGGGAGGGGGGCCCATTGGGGAACTTAGAGTTGACCGAGTGTTCCTTCGGCATCACTCTGAGGGGTGAAATGTGTGACAGAGATTGAACAAGGATTCGAACTGTAAATCTCCCTCCTGATCAGAAAGGGCGCTGTGTAAGGTTGGTGGTAAGCTTCCTCCTAGATGGACCGTTTTGACGGTTCAACGTACCTGAAAGGACTTCAGCTGCAGGGCAGCCCTCCAGTGGAGAAACCATGGCGATGGGTTGATTGCAGGGAGGAGTTTCTGGGTACAAAGGGGAAGCAGCTACTTCAGTATTCCGCTTTGCGCTGAATAAACACAGCCGGAGTACATGTGCGTTTGTTATTGTCTGTCTTGTGTCTTTTGTAGAGGAGGAGTGAGTCAGGAGCTGCAGCCATGGAGCCAGCACAAACTCCGGAGCACGTGCCTCACAGCACAGCACCAAGCACTCACCACGATCCCTGGAAGGAAGGAGCACAGTTTCATGCACGGAGGATTGTGGTTGAGGAGTGTTTATTATTATTATTTATCAGGACTGAAACCTGCTGTGTTTCTCCCCGATACCATAGCTGGTAGAGGGGCGGCTTGTTATTGTTTTCATTTTAAAATAAAACACGGACATTTTTGGGAGAATCCTGTCTGGACATTGGGTTTATTGCACCGCACCACTCACATCCTGTCACAGGGCTGTGTTATGTTAAGTAAACATTAGTATATGATATCAATCAGTTTACATATGAATGTTTCTAAGGGAACTGCGCCCTTTATATTGTACTGTATATTTGCAGAACTCTTACCAATAGTATTACAGTGATTGCTAGTTGAGATCCGGGAGCACTAGTCTATGTAGCCGGGGACCATTACTTTATGACCAGGGTGGATCATGCTATTTTCCTTTTCTAAGGTGGGACATCAGCATCATACCAAATTAAATACTTACACAAATGACAATAAGCTGCTGTTACATATGCAACTCATATGCTGGGGGTATTATTATGTAGATGCTTATAATTAAATATAAACAGGACCTAGCCAGAGGTTCTATTGATTACATCTTTTTTTAAATTAATGACATTATTAGTACAAAGACCTGAGTGGAAGATTACCTATCCCAAGTTACAGCCCAGAATAAACAACTTAAAAGTGTTGAATCTACAGGTTTGAAAGTGCTGAATCTACAGTTTTGAAAGTGTTGAATCTACAGTTTTGGGTGCCAGGCTTGAAGAGTGCAGGTTATTTCAGCACAGAATGGCTTTTAACAAAATAATGGTTGTTTTGCTTGCTCTAATTTTTATGGCGCATATTAGATTGGATTGGAATTCAACAGCTCTGATCATATTTCTTGGTAAGTGCTTGTTCTGAAGGTATTGTTGGATAAGTAGAATTACTGCAACTTCTAAATTGCAGATTTTGGAATGTTTTAAAATTAACACACTAAAGCCAGACAAGAAAACAAAAAAAGCATCAAATAACACAACAAATAAATAATTTGACGTAAACCTGTGATTGACCCAGTATACTCATTTTAAAATTAAACATATTTCCATATATTATATAAAAATAACAATAAACAATGCTGCTGAGAATTGCTCAAGCTTTAGATTGTGAGATTTATAAGTACCTTAAGTTTGAAACAAATAAATAATGATCTATTTGTGTGCATATGCATTCCATATAACTGTGATGATATCTTATAATTACCTGATTAAAATATAATTGAACTCACAGTGTGTATACTGTAATAATTAGTTAACAATTAATAATTCATTTTTTTGGATATTTAAAATAAAATATTTTAAGTATACCTAATTGTACAGTGAACCAACCTCTTGGTCACAGAACAAAGCTTATAAATAAATAAAATATATCAGTATACAGTTGAGTATAAATTGAGATAATCCCAGAAAGTGATGGACATAGACACAGGGAAAAACAAAAGTCTAAATAAAGGAAAAAAATATGCTACAGTGCAAAAAAAAAGAAAAATATCTTACTTTATTTTGCCCAAAACAAAGTATAAAGCATATCACAGCATTGAAAAAAGACACGTGAAGACAGTATATACATGAGAAAAGCAAGGCAAACTACAATATTACTGCAAATCTGTACTTAAAGCCCACCGTGCTTGATTTATTACCAAAGAGTGGATAGTAGCAAGACATGTTTAAATGAATTTACTTAAATCGGATCTGTAATAAAATATTTCATAAAATAATCGAGATACAACATAGTATATGAATTATGCTGAAACCAAATGTTGAATGGTTGCTGAAGAGATTGGGTAGGCAGTGATAACGATTGCATTTCTTTTAGTTTATTGGAATTGCATTAGCATTAAGCATTACAAATATCATAGCATGTGATGGTACCGTATTGGTAGGTAAGGCTTTATTACAGACCACCCAAGTGATCCGGAATTTGTAGTTCAGACTCACAAATTGACATTAAAACCTGAAGACCCGTGACAACTCGCTAAATAAAACTTATATGTAAGATCTGATTTAAGGTCCATCTTAGCTGGTTCTCGGCCTCAGTGTGCAGCACAAGAATAGTGTCTGAATAAGCATATGAATGTAGAAAGTGCATTAAACTGCTTGGGTGATGTAAAAAAAAACGAAGTTTCTCATTATCAGCATATGATTGTATGCACACTCAATTCATTGATGGGATCTTAATTCAAGTTGAAAATTATATCATTTTAAATTAACCAATCTTGTTGTTTTCTTTTTCTTCAGCTCGGTACGCATAACTCCAGTCGCAGTCAACTACCACACAGTAGAGCCTTCATCAACAGGCACAATAGCTTAAATACTTTATCAAGCTGGACACCCCAACCTCAGGATTGCTATAGTCAGATATATGATACGTTTTGTCTCACAGCTTAAATTACATAGGGCGCTATGTGCAAAGATAAACATAAATTAAGCACATCCCTATGGACAGAGTCACTCATTTGACATCATGTGATTACCTAGCTCATTAACTGTCAGAGATAACAAATAGAACCCTGAGGCAGAGCAATTATTTCGGTACCCTTTAATAAAACAGGTCCTAGCATGAGGAACAGAACAGCTTCTATTTATGTAAATTGACTCTTCAGCTCCTTCTGCCTCACAGTTGTTCAATAATTTTCTCTATACATCAAACAATCGTCCCATTCTCTGTTTTTAATAACTACTTAAAGGTAGCAGAAACTGAAACTGAAACTCCATGACTCATATCCAGCACACCCAAGCAACACTAACTTAAGTAATTTGTGTCATTTGTAAAAGAACCAGCCTCACCATTCAACTGTGGCCAGGAGTCAACAGAGCTGTTATGTGGCTTGAGCGGCATCCTTTTGATACTTTGCCTGATGTAACGTCTGGACCGACCGATGATATTAGCCGGTGACCTATACGAATATTAACAGATATTATAAACTTCATAGCTTGGCTGGCTCATAATATGGTAATTGACAGTATGCCCCAACAAATGATCATGTTTTTGTACAGTACTTTTGTTACAGACTTTTTTTAATGCTTAGGTGTCAATTTGATTAACCTATACCTTGCCCAGATAAGTCACAGCTGAACTCTATTGGAGCATTTTTTAGCACTGGGGAATCACCTTGGGTAATGCAATCCAGTGTAATTCACCAGTGCTGTCAAATGGCTTTGTATTCACAATAAAAGTTAGTGAAAGTACTTTTTTTTCAAGCAACAACATTACCTGCCTTGACTGGTGACCCTTTCACATTCACTTATTCTGTGACTGAAACTGGTAAAACAGTTTGACGTCTCCTCTGAAAAACTGTTTTTGTGGAACATGGAAGAGAGGGCTGCTCTTTAGTGTTATACCTTTAGAGGTGTTTTTAAAAAGTTAGGGCAACTTGTCAGAAATGAAAAGTTAAACTAAACACTGAAAATGATGCTCATTAAGTACAAAAAATGCAATTATTATACTGCAGTTAATCAGTGCCTTCACATGAGCAAAAGAATTCCAATATTTTTCGGAAAACTAAGTTTTCCGAAAACTAATTCCGATATCAAAAGTCATGTAAACACAGTTTTCGGAAAATGTATCGGAATATTCCGAAAGTCAGTTTTCGGAAAACAGCACCTAGAAATTTCCGAAAACTAATCAAATGTATATCATGTAAACACACTTTTTGGAAAACTTATTCCGATAGCGTACTGCACATGTGCAAACTTTGACCTTCATTCCTGTACGTGGTTTTAGAAAACAGAGAAAATAATAATAATCTGTAGTCAGTCTGCATCCATCCATTTGTCTAGTTAGGGATAAAGTAATACATTTGTTAAAGTCTGTATGTATTTGTTAATAGCCCATACTGAAGCAGCAAATGTTTTCCAGCTTTAAAATGACGTGATAATTTAAAATAATGTCTGCAAAAGAAACTGGTAATATAGAACAGGATGAGTTGTTGGAAAGGCTGATTGCACATTGTGGGGAATCTGAATAGAGGTATAGGATAGTAATCTTTGAATAAGACCTGACACTTCGATAAAGCACTATATTGGATTGGTCTCCGTTCTATCGCAGGAATGTCCGGTCTGTTCAAATCGTACTCAGGCTACTACAGTACTTTGCATGCGAAAATATCCTGCGTTTTCCGAAAACTTCAATCCATGTATACAGTTGAATTCTAATTAGACTTTCTATCGTTAATCATGTAAACACAGAAAAGTGACGTTTTAAGAAAATCAGTTTTCTGATTTAGTTTTCGGAAAACGCTTTGTCATGAAAACGTACTGACTGATAAAGAAAGTCTTCAACACAGTACCTCAATCAAGACTGTTGATTCATGTTTCTCAGAAACACATTCCAGATGAGATACATCTATAACATAAAATATTGCATTTTTTATTTGAACTCAGTCCTAACTGACATTCTTATGCAAACAGTTATGAATTTATTGTAAAAACAAAGGAAGGACAAGTAAATATTTATAGGATGTGTTGAAGTTTATCCAGTTTGGTAGGAACAAATAATACATACACAAACCTGCGAAAGAGTTTGAACATTTTTGTAGCTTGTTTTTTTAGCTTTTGATTGTCAAACTATTTATGGCACATAAATCTTTTACACCTAGAAGAGTCCATGGTTTAACACAGTGTTCCAGTTCAAAAAATGGTTGCACTAAGGTGTAATGCTGAAATCATCAGCATGTACAAACGTCAATTTTTTTTTTATATTCCATTAAAACTCTTTGATTATGAGCACATCGATGTTTAATACGACCATTGTATAATAAATGACTTATTATTGTACTGAATTCACACAAGCAAGCATGTGGAAACGTGGCTTTAGAAAATGCACAGGAAAGCTTTGTTATTAAATTCCTTTAAAAACGTTTACCAGATCATTGTGGTTTATTTCTGACATAAGAAAGCGCGGTGTTACACTTAGGAACCAAAATAATACTTAACCAGGGCATTCATGTCAGAAGACTTTTAAATCTCAGCACTAGGAGGTCTGTAGATGTACTGCACTGATAAGGAAGCAGGAAAACATTTTATAACCACGTACTCCGGTCATAAAGGAGCTTTTTGAAACTAAAAAAGAATAAACAGGTTTTGTTGGCTACAGAAACATATACATCTACCCTTTTTAGGAAATGAAAGTAAGTAAATAAATTGCTGTGGGACTGAGACATCTCTCAATGACAGCTATGATAAAGATTTTTCGAGACAAACTTCATCCATTACAGCAGAAGCTCAACGCAGGCCAGCTATGTTAACAATGGAAAGCTGTGAAGCGGTATACCTTGGTGCCAAGTTAGATGAAAGATTAAAACAGTTGATTAATACAGGGCTGGGACAGTGTTTAACATCACCTGCTTCTGATGAAAGCCAAAGTAAACACACTACTTTAAACAAGCTTCAGTATCACATGGCTGTTTGGAACAGAAGAACTGCTGGAGGGGAGTTTTCTTTTATACAAATTAATAGTGCGTCAAAGAGAAGGGAGGATATATGTGACTCTTTACACGGATGCACATAGCCCACTACCATAAACACATGTACACACACTCCCGGTGCTACATTCTTGTATTTCAGTGTTATTCTGAAGTGCGTTCTTTCAGAATAAAGGAGTAACTTTCAAGTGGGTATTTCTCACAGACTGAAGATGCCTGTTTCAGAACAGAAACATTGCTTTTCTAAGTAGCTAGCAGTGCCAGAGCTCCCCTTGCTTGGACAGCCAAACATATGGTTCCCTGGCAAGACCTTTGGAATTTAATCTACATTTACACAGGGCCTTAGCCCATATCCAGCCCATTGATTTTTTTACAATAGCGAATTGGAGACAAAAGTGAATCAGAAATATTTGAAAGAGAAAGTTGGTGAAATTCTTTTGAACAGTTGCCATGCTCTGTACTACCCATTAGTTTGACTATAGTTATTTCAGAAAGAACAAAATCTGTACATTTCTTTACAACACTCTGAGAGTTATTTATTTCTCACACAATGTTCTAATACTTTTTCTTTCCTTTTTTTTTTTTTTACATATTGTTACATTTCAGGGGCACCTACAGTAACCCAGAACATACACATGTGCTTACAGGACACAGCTTAAAACAATAGCACAGGCCTGGTTGCCTGTTCTATTCCTATAACCCGTCCTGACTGATGTTATACTACAAACGCTGCCAGCTGAGTGAGATATAGCTTTTCAATACTGTTGTTGAATGGGCATAGAAAATGATACACAGAAGGTGTACCAATAATAAGGGAGTATACCATGTAAGATAGAGCTGATATTTTCCACAAACCGTATGCTGTGATAAATGTATTAATGTAATGTGACATTCAAAAGTATTCAAATAAATGTAAGGTTTGTATAGGTGATCCTGAAGGCATGGGTGTCCCACGAACATTCCTCACCAGCTGATTCAACAACCTGACTCATGGTGATGCTGCTACTAAGGATTCAGTGCTGCCCAGTCCAGTAGCTCTGTTCTCCCAGTTACACAGGGATCATGAAAAAGCTTACAGTACATGCATGCACTCTTTGTAGTAATTTCATGAATTTAAACCAATCTAGATCAAATGAGTTTTAAAAAGTCATGTTCAGGCTTATCCTTAGTTTAGATAATACAGATAAATATGTAATAATGATATGTGACCCCACTACCTGACTTGTTAAGGAATCTAAACTGAGCAGTTACTCAGCAGGTGTTTTTGTCACAAATTGATCCTAGTTTCAGCCACTGCTGGAAACGAGAGGTAGTTTTTATGGAACATTTTTGCTATTATTTGTCAGTGTGGAGTAGTGGTTAAGGCTCTGGACACTTGACCGGAGGGTCGTGGGTTCAATCCCAGGTGGTGGACACTGCTGCTGTACCCTTGAGCAAGGTACTTTACCTAGATTGCTCCAGTAAAAACCCAACTGTATAAATGGGGAATTGTATGTAAAAATAATGTGATATCCTGTAACAATTGTAAGTCGCCCTGGATAAGGGCATCTGCTAATAAATAAATAAATAAATAATAATAATAATAATAATAATAATAATAATAATAATAATAATAATAATAATAATAATAATAATAATTAATACTGAGCCTCTAACATGACACCACAGGCTGTAATTCTGTAATGTTACATTTTCAGTAATCTAATATTATAACAGAACACCTGTCTGCATTCTTCAGTTTGATGTAAGAGAATGAAAATTGACTTCATGTGCCTTGTGTGAGCCAAAGTATAGTAATCTATTAAGTGACTTTCACGCACCACTGCCCATGCATCTTAACATCAGCCTTTTGCTCTTGCACCTGGGTAAAGCAATTGAAACTGAAATATATATACAAGCTTAACTATGTTACAGGAACGTGACTCTCATGAGCCAGCTCCTGCAGCTACAGCCAGCTGTGGAAAGCAGTCCTCCTAATTCTGTTAATATAAAATAAGCCAGCCACTACATTCAGTGAAGTGTATCATTACAAGTATGTGTCGCTATCCAACAGGTTATTAAAAAAAGAACAATGTATCCGAGTGTCTTTAGTGTATTTCCACCTGCAAAATTCCAGACAGGCGGATTTACACTGTGATTTAATGGAGGCTGTCTGTGTGGGTGTGTATATGCCTGGCCACTTTGTTAGGACCTCTCTAGCTGATTGAATTTGTGTAACATGTGATCCCTGCAGAGCTGTAAAGTTGTGGAGCAGCAGAATTGCAGTCTATCATAAATGGGCATTCAAAAGAGGCTTGGTAGAGGGTGTACATTGAGCAGGTGCCACAGAAGCAAAGGCAGTCATGTTGGAAGGCTGCTCCAAGACATAGGTCATCAGATTGTAATAAAGGGAAATGAAAGGATCATGCTTACCAAATGAGACAGATGTGGCCACAAACTGTTGGTTTTATCAAATCTGTAATATTCATGATGAATGCATTAACATCCTTCGAGATACCTTCGAGTCACACATTTTGTCAAGGCTCTGACAGTGGCCCGCCCCAATATCAGTGGCCAAGCAGTGAATCTATATTTTCAGACTATGTACTGCAATATATTATGTATGTATGTAATTAAATTGTAATATATTCAGACAATATGATCGATTTTGTTATTTTAAATTCCTTTAGGCACCACTGTATGTATATCAATGACACAGGTTAGCCTTTAGGAATGCTGATGGTGAAAAACCTGCTGGAATGTTTGTTCTCCAGAGTAGCCCACAGGGTAATCACTTTTGAGACTGTTGCTCATGAAATTTCTGCAGCCGGTAGGGATACATCTCAAGCCCTCTATCTGATTTGATGCCCATTTTCACTGAAATGGACATTAGGATAACATAAAGCTTTATTCTGAAGTCATGGATACCTTTTGTATAACAATATAAGAGACAGTCCATTTACCATCCCAGGTGTTTCCTATAGTTTTATCCAATAAGCTAATGTAATAGTACTATTAGCTATATGACGCAGGAATGTATGACCCGCATCAGTGCTAGGGGTAATTTGCTGTAATTAAAAATGTTTCAGATTCTAGCAGTGTCTCTACTACAAGGTGAAACTCATTAATATTTTAGTGTGAGTTCCGCCAGAGCCCCAGCTGTTGCTAAATCAGGTATCTGAGAGTTCTCAAAATAGAAATGTGAATGAAAACATACAGTAAAATGGTACCAAACTATTTGGTGTTCTTAAAGGAGCAAAGGGAAGATGTATTAACCATTGTAGTGACACCAATGCATAGGAGGATATGTGCCATATTTTCAGAAATATCACGTTTGCTTTGTCATTTATTTATGAAGCAGAACAGCATACACAGTTACATTTTCCCCTTTGATATTTTTTTCAATTGGGCCAAGAAAGGGGTACAGGTTTGGACACAAACTGTATCCTACTCTGCCAATGACAGATTTTCATGACACCAAGTCACCTAATCTAAAAAGAAAATAAACATTTCTAGTTAAATCTGCTACTGGACATTACACAAAAGTTAAGAGTTAGGTATCAAGTTGATAGAGATTACCTAAAGCCGTGGGGACACAAGTCTACATGTTGCCAGAAAACTGTAGAAAGGGAAATATTTTTTAGAAAGTGACACGCAAACTACAACTTTCGGCAACTTTGTTGCAGGCAACTTTATCAAAGGAAAGTTGATTTTGTAGAAGCAACATTACATCATAGGATTAGTTGGCGAAAGGCTGAGAATATATGGCGGTGAAGCAAGTGTGGGATGTCATCAGGGAAAGTCTCACAATCGATTTCTGGGCATTGTCTTATATATATATTTACGGATATATAGTTATAGTTAACTAGTATACAGTTTGCTGGTCTCCATTAATAATAACATGAAACAACTTAAAGACATTTATATTTTAACCGTAAATGCACTGCGATTCAAATAATGGAAGGTAAACAAAAGAAACCAGATAAGACAAGAGTCAATAAGGTAAAACGTGAAATCGGTAAAAACTAACACAGATGGAGAATACGGTTTCTTCAGCTTAACATGTGCTTCATAACTACAACTATGTTTGAGTTAAATATAATTAATATGAAAGTGAATTGATTGACTTCACAATTTCTTTCTACAAGTTGTAGAATGAAGTAGAAATGTGTTCCATGAAAGGACTCATTGTGTGACCCTGAGCAAGTCACTTAACCTCCTTGTGCTCCGTCTTTCAGGTGAGACGTAGTTGTAAGTGACTCTGCAGCTGATGCATAGTTCAAACACCCTAGTCTCTGTAAATCACCTTGGATAAAGGTGTCTGCTACATAAACAAATAATAATAATAATAATAATAATAATAATAATAATAATAATAATAGAATCAACATTGTAGAAGCAACAGATTTCGTTCTATATTTTCTAGCAACATGTAGACTCGTATCTCCTCGGCTTTATATGGGTTTTTTGCGAAGGGAGCGATAGGTGGGTTTATGTAGTGGCAGAACATGAGGGCTGTCATTTATAAATAGCAATTATACAAAAACATGATCCATAAGGTGATCTTTGAATGTTGTGCAATGTCCAGTTGCAGATTGGATTGTAAACTGGAGATGGAACCAGTTTGATATTCAAAATAGACTGCTTTCATGGATCAGATGGAAATTCGGACAGGAGAGCAATTGTCATTTGAATTCCCTGTGAATTGCACAAGGCCCTAATCATGGCTATCACTCTCTGCACTTGTTGTGGAATGTCCTTAAGACTCACCTCTTCAAACAGCACCTGTAGAACTCCTCTGTTTGTATCCTGGGACACTATCACCCTTCATGTAAATGTGCTTTATTTTGCTCTTATCTGCCCCCTATTTTACTGCATTTAATCCTGTACTTCAGAATACTGTAATCTGCCAAGTGTTTAACCTGTAGTACTTTGTATTTAATCATATCCTGATGTAACTATCACTTATCTGCTGTATTATTGAATTGTGGTTTGTCAAACTTGTACTTTGCTTGAACAAAAGTTATTGTATTTCTTGCTCTTATTGTATTACTTGTATTGTAACACTTGAAATGTATTTGCTTACGATTGTAAGTCGCCCTGGATAAGGGCGTCTGCTAAGAAATAAATAATAATAATAATAATAATAATGTCCAGTCCCTTTGTTTAACACTTGATGAATCTCATTTCCTGCTTGCCTCACAATTCCAAAATGTGGGTTTTATTCCAGATCAACAGTTGACTTTTCTACTATGTACATATTTTTGTTTTATTATCTTATAAATATCACCAAATTCTGTGCAGAACATGTACTTACAAATGCCAAGCAGCTTATCTCTCCACCAAGTGCTTGCTTCTCAATATTGGATGAAAGTACTGTTGATGGCTGTCACTGCCCTAAAGGGTAATGCCCCAGCCTTTACAACTGAACTTCTGGCCCTTATGCCTTAGGCTCTATTTACAGTACTCTCAAAGAATGCAGGAACTTAGAGCCTGGTTACACCCTCAAGATGACAAAGCCTTCTGTTGGTATGCTTCCAGGTTCTGGACTTATCTGTATTCCTTCTGAAATCAAAATACATAAAACCTTTTTAACCAGGCTTTTGATTAATCCTTTCTCTTCGGTTTTATGATAACTTGTCATTATTTGTTTTGGTTTTCAGTTTGATCATTTGTTGTTCAGCATGAAAACAGTTTTATAAATTGTGCATTATTGTTGAAGCATTGGAGTCTCCACTGACCATAAAATTGAACACCTAAAGAATACTATGCCAAAGAAAGCAAGAACTACAGTAGCATACACTTGGGTGGACTTATACAAACCATTCTTCATCAGCACCTTGCTAATATAGAATGTCACTTGATGGATTACCGTAATAATCCACTACTTTGCCTCAGTGTTTGATTTAAGGCAGAAGAAATTATAATTAAGCCTAAAACTTTGAAATTGTCTGGTTGGCTGTGTTTCTAAACCTGGCACCTGCTGGCTACATCACTTTTTATAAGTGAACTTCAAGCAGTTAACAAAATAAATAGCATGTTTGATCTGGTTTTCCTATTACAGCACATTTGCTGTAATGCAGTACACATTAAAAGCTGCCCAGATTAAACATGGGGTGTCAAGAAGAAACAGAAGTTACAACTAAAACATGCTGGCAGTTTATCAAAATGTCATATATAAGCTTGTCAGCTGCCATTTCAGTGCAATTGCCACCCATATATAAGATTAAATGATACAAAGCCAATAAGAATCTTTTGCTCATTTTTCTTACTAAATGTGATTTGTGGGTGTTTCATGCTGGTCATGTGGTGGTGTGATGGAGCAGATTCCATTGTCCATCACTACCACGGAACACCTAACCTGTTATGTGAGGCGATGTATTTATTGAGAAATGGGATTTTATATTGTCAGACCGCACAGGGAGAGCAGCTCATTGTTCCTCAGGGGGAGCGTAACTGCATACTTGCACTGGGACATACTGTACCATGGGCGGGACATCTAGGACAGGCTAAGACGTTTGCTAGAATAGCCGGCAGGTTCCATTGGCCAGGCATGTACAGCGATGTATTAGGTTATTGCAAAAGTTGCCCAGAGTGTCAGTCTACTTCGAATAGGAAGGTAGCCCGTTCTCCTCTGGTACTATTACCAATTATAGATGTTACATTCCAACGAATAGCCATGGCTATTATGGGACCCCTAGACAAAAGTCAGGCAGGCAATAAATATAGTGATATGTGATTATGCGACCAGGTACCCAGAAGCATTCCCATTACGAGATATTAAGGCCAGGCAAATAGCAGCAGCACTGATGCAGTTATTCTCAAGGGTAGACAAACCACAGGAAATATTAACTGATCAGGGCACCAATTTTTTTTATCAAACACACTTGCTAGGGTTAACGGGCATAAAGACCACCCCTTACCATCCCCAGACAGATGGCCTTGTAGAAAGGTGTAATCAAACATTGAAGAATATGCTGCGCAGATACGTGGCTGAGAACAGGAAGGATTGGGACCGGTGGCTACCCTATCTACTGTTTGCATACCGGGAGGTGACACAAGCTTTTATTTGGAAGGCAGGTGAGAGGACCGCTTGATGTTCTCAAAGAAACATGGGAAGCAAATCAAACTGAGAACTTGAGTGTGGTGTCCTATGTGCTTCGCATGTGGGATAAGTTGGAGGAGATGTCCGCACTGGAACATGACAACCTGGATAAGGCCCAGCCGTCCGATCACACAACCCAACAGGTGGCACAACAAAATACTTAAATCTCAACTCCAAGGTATAATATTTCAGTCTTTGGCTTTGGAGAAGAGATATTCAAAAAGAAACTCTAACTACAGTACTTCAAGTGTTGCCACACATTCCAAAAATGAACTGTATTTGGTGTGTTCCTATCTTGCTTAAAAGTTTGTATCATAACTTAACCTTTGTAGAGTTGTTTTGCTTTTCTTTCTCTTGTTTTCCCAGCAAGGCTACATCTATGATAGAAGTGTATTTTATCATAGGTGTAACAATAAAAGAGAAGTTATATAATTTTAAAAATAAATATTTTTTATCAATTACTTTTATTTAATGTATAAATATATATACATACAGTACACCCTCGCTATAACGAACCCGTTGAGGTCCAAGCCTTTTGTTCATTATATCGAAGGGTTCGTTTTAGTGAAAGAACCATCAAAATGAACGATAAACTGTTGGAGTAAGTTAATGAGATGAGATTGTGAATACAAGTAGAATTACATGTACCTGTTCGTCTCATGTATGCAGTATTATGCCTTTGCTTTATCCTATTTGTTAAAGAATTAAAACAAAGTACAAAAAGCAAAAATCCAAAATTGAAGCTAAACTTTTATTCAACATGTATTGTTTCAAAGTGCAAGTGCAGTATTTGCAGCGACGATCAAGATTTCTTCGCCAAAAGCGAGGAAATGTGTGTGTTTTTTGGAAATTGTGGCTTTCCGAACAAGATCATCACTAAAGCTAAATCCTGCATTTCAAATATAAATAGAAAAATGCTTTATATAATAACAATATACAACACACCGATGATAGAATCCCTCTGGTCCTCACTTACCACCCTACCAACAGAAAGATACAGACAACTGTGCCAAGAAACTTTAAAATTTTACAAGAAGACCCATCTGCAGTGACTCCCCCCTTGATGTCATATAGAAGAGAGAAGAATATAAGCGAATATGTGGTACACAGTGCTATTCGTTCTACTGGGGAACTATGGCATTGTGGCTAAGTGCAGGTGCAGGGGTGATGCAGTGCGGTAATGAAACACACAGATATTTGTAATCCTGTTTGGAAAGGACTTTATTTTTATTCAGGTGTGGTGACCAAACAAAAATCTCCTGGCAATACACAACAATGTGTACTGCACGGGGTAGACAATAACGGGATTGCAGTCCCAAATAATAAAAACAATATTCGCCCCACAATAATATTAACACGGTCACCAGTCCTGGGTGTGTGCAGTAGTGCTCGTGGTGGGTGATAAAAGTTTATTTAGTGACAGTGGTGAAGTGATGTTCTGGCTTAGTGCTGGCCCTTGGCGACAGCTCCAGAAATATGTTTAGCCGTATAGTAATTTAACAAACAAGACAATTACAAACAAACAAAACACAACACTCGCAATACTATTTCTCACAGGGTCTCTCTCAGTCCTTCTCGGTTCTATTCAAACCAAACCAATGCAAAGGAACAGATTACGAATCTCCGTCCCCTTTTATGCCGTCACACATGACCCCTTGGTAAGCGAGTGCAACCGCCTCTCCAATCTGCGGCTGCCGCGTCGTTTCCCTTCCGGGTCAATCCGTTATTGCAACAGAGTCTCGCCGACTTCCCTTGAACCCTGGGAAAGAACTGTCAGACCAGCCTGTCCAAGAAACTCTGTTCTCATTGCTTAGCGCCCTCACAGGTCAGGAGGGAGATTTACAATCAAGAATCATTGTATTTCTATCACAGGAACCTTTGAAAGGCATATATTCATGTAATAGACCATGATGTAATACCTGTAAATACATTCATTCTGAAACAGAGATTAGAGGCATTAAATCTTCATTCAACATTCATGAACATTTTACATGTGCCTGTAAAGGAATAGTCTACTGCATTATCTGCAAGAAATGCAACAAATTGTATATTGGGGAAACTAAAGGGCGTTTAGCAGACCAGTTTGTAGAACTCTTAAGAAGCATTCGCATTAAAGAAAAATTATTTTAGAACCTCAGCAACAACACCTTTAACAAGGAAAAGTTCCACTAAACAACAACAGGGGAGCAGTGAAAATCTTTTTGAAATCTTTAGCAGCACAATGAAAAGTTCAACTAAGCGATGAAGACCAGGTATCCCTATCAAGCATGTAAATAACATGCGTGGCTTCAAGCTTAAACTATAACTTATTAACAGTTTTTTGGAAATGAATAACTTGCATAGATGTGACAAATGCTTTCTAAGGCACCACTCTCTCTTTCTTTATATTTATTTTCAAAAACATCTAATTAGATATGTGTGTTTGTGTTTTTCCATTGAGTTAGCAGAGAAGGTACTTGGCATATGTTAGCTATATGAGGTAATCCTTACTAGGGTGGGATGAGGATGTCTGTGTTTAGCAGCCATGTGAAATATTTTCCTTCAGGCTGAAGAATTGCCAGTTTGGACCCTGTTTCTTTGGGACTATGAGAAAAGAGTGATTTATGAGGTTTGATAGACATTTTGAGATAACAGGCACTCAACACTCATGCTGTTACATGTTGAGTTTAGTTATGTTGGCAGGAATTTCCCTCAGAGATGTATGTGGTGGCACATTAAATTGTTGTGATTCAGAATGAATTACCTGAAACAAAATATATGTGACTGGGTGGTTTAAAATATGTCAGTTTGTGCTTGCATGTAGAATTGAGGGCAGACTAAGGACAATATTAATACTAAGAGGTGTGGGTTAAGTTAGGGGAAATGTCAAGGAGATTGCCATTGATGAGGTAGACTGGTTACGTCCACTTGTTGATTTCTACAAGAGATGACATGATTTCATTTATTGATTCAGTTCTAGGAATGACTGTGCAAGGGATTTTTGCTCACTTTTAAACACAATCAAAGAGAAAGTTCTGTGTTTTTGTTAACAATTTGCCAATGTTGAATGGGAACAGGGAACATTGCATTTATGTTTGCAGTCCTGCAGGGTTAGGAAGGAAAGTTGGCTGGGGCTATATTGCCTCATTAAGCTATGGCGACTATTAGTCAGGTGCCCAACAAGATCTGGAGGTCCAGGGTTCAGTATCTTTGTAATCAATACCCTTGACTGTGAGAATGGTAGAAGTATTGCAGGGGTGATGCATCATTCAAATTAGGTATTTCAACTTGGGTAGAAAAACGGGTAAAATAAATAGAAAAAGGAGACATGGGTTTTTAGAATAATTTCCTTTTCATTTGTTATATTTTTTAAAGTTCAACAATGTAATATTTATTTAGCAAGAATAATTTTTCTCATGGAAATCAAAAAGCATGTTTTATATTTTAGAATTTTAATGTTATTCTCCAGCTAAAAAAAATACCCTGTCGTATTCTTTTAATTCAGCAACAAATGTCCCTCCATTGTCTTTCTTTTTTTCCTAAAGAATACCAATTGCTTGTCTAAAAATATAAATAACAGGAGGGTTCATTAGTAGACAGTCTCAATGTGTTGGTTTGTAAAGTATTTTTTACTGGGCCAATATGCTGAGTTTTACTTTTCACTGAAATTTAAACATTTTCTATAGCTAAATTAGAAGCACTATTTCAAGACAAGTCTACTCTATAATCTCTTCTAGTGTAAGGGCCAACTTTAAAGAGAAAGTAGCGGGGTTCTGAAAAATATAGTTTTACACCCACGTGTTGCTGCAACTGTTGTAATAACGTACCTGTCATTTTTCTTGACACATTTGTACACTTATAACTTTAAAGTCTGTTTCAAAGCTCTTTTTATGGTTGCTTTAGTGTACTGATAGTGTAAGGATTATTGCCCACATTATCAAACAGGTAACACAGCAATAACGATCCATGATGTGGTACGGAACAGAAAAGCCAGACCACTTGTTGCAGTGATGTAATGGACAGATCTCAAACCTCAGTGCACTAGAGTGGCCATTTTGAAAAAAGCTTTGAAACAGATATAAGTTATATAGTGTAAAAAGTTGTCAGGCTGTTAACAATGAAAAGAGAAATTCCAGGTACATTATTTAAACAGTTGTAGCAACATGTGGGGACGTATAACTCTATTTTCTTTTTTTTTTTGGAACCCCGCTACTTACTTTTTAAAGGCTCACTGGCAGTACGTATTGGAAAGATGTGCCCAAAATCCCTAATCTAAATAGCTTTTACAAAACACAACTTTACAACCAAATCAATGTGAAGTGAACCTTCCAGTACCCAATGAACCATCTTGAAATTCCAAAGCTCTGTCCAATCAGGATGCTATATCCAACTGGTCCTGCCTCCTGGCTTCCTTGTGTGTGGTCGCAATAGTAATAGTTCAAATAGTTAGCATGTTTCAATGTTAATGTTGTAAGCTAGAGTAAGCTGTCAGTGTGCATTAGTCAGCAAGTTTAGGCCCCCACAAAAGAGTCCATGTTACTTTGTTTTATTTTAAAAATCAGCCCACATTTAAATTTTTGTTTGTTTCTTTTTAATATGCTTAATGCAGTCTCAGAAAGAACCAGATTTTGAAATGAATGGTTGTTAAAATCTGAATTTGAATGATAAAACATTAATTTCTTCCCTCATTGATTTAATTTCAAAGATTAATAATAATGGAAATATTTAAAATATGGAGCCAGGTGGTGCATGTAAACTGTGTCAGTGTTTTTGGTTGTACACTGTAACACAGCAGGGAGGGGGTTAATGCCTCCCTGCATGGAAAACATGTGCAAATGCACATTTGTTTTAGTTTGTTTGTTTTGCTTTATTGTTTAATTTATTTTTGTTAATTGTTTTATTGCTTAATTATCCCCTGCACCTGGAGATTATTATTAAACTAGAGCCAGGTGCAGGGTATAAAGAGAGAGCAGTCAGTTTGCTGGGGGCTGCTGAGGAGAGGGAGGTAGAAGAGGTGCTCTGCGTCCGAGCAGCCGCGAGAAGAGCGTGCAATGTGAACCTGTGTGGTTTGTTTAAAGTTGTTTTTTCAGTGACGGATAAACAGCTTAGCCGTCCTGCAAGTTAGTCAGGGAATAACCTGTGTAGTCAGTGCTCCAAAAATGGAGTTAGGCATTTATTTGGTGTGTTGTTTTTGTTTGTGTGAATTAAAAATAGCACGTCAAGCATGAGAAAATCCATTCTTGTTTGTGTTGGGTCGTGTTTTTAAAGGTGCAACAAACCCGTAAGTGGTAGCAGTCTTTCCACAACACATAATCCAAACTACTGTAGTGCTGAGCTCCTAACCTGCTGTTATGGTAATGCTCAATTGTTCACAGATTTGATACTGCAAATTACAAGTTATATTGAAATAAACTGGCCTACTTTAAATATGTTTTTATTTCCTATATTTTAAAACATAGATGTTCAACACATTTACAGATTGTTGCTGTGTTGCTCTGTTGGGTACCCAGGTGGCATTATATTAAAGTGTTATATTGGTAATCAAAAACTTGCCATAGTTTTATGGGATATCATTTTTACAGGGGTAGATTAATGGCATTATATACAACATGCCTCAAAAGATGGTGGATTAACCCCTTTTAGAAAATGTGTTTTTTTATTCCCTGGCATCTTATTGGCTAGTATCCTTGGTGGGGGGTACATTCATTTTCAATAGATGACCAGGAAATAAAAAGTACCAGCATAAGTGCCTTTTCACCTGGACAGATATCCTTGAGCCACCTACTCATCAGGATTACAAATAAATAAAACTTCTCTATTCAAGCTTTAAACCACAGAATATTTTTTTTCGTAACAGTTGCCCATTTTCTAAGTGCGATAAGACCCTCCAGGGTGGGCGGTATTGGGAAACATCGGACCTTCCGGGGGCTATAAGGCCTCATTACGCCCTTGGGTGGTCCAGTATTGCCCAATACCGCCCATCCTGTCGGGTCTTATTGCTTATTTCCATTCCATTTCTATTGTTTTCTGTTTTCTGAATGAACATTTAAAGTATAATGAATAGGTGTGTGCAGTGTAAAAAGTACAAACAAATATTTGTAATGATGATCTGTTTTTTAGGACAATTACGGCTTTTGTTTTCCCCCACTTTTCGTCCGAGAAAAACAAAGAAAGAGAGACAGACTGACAAGTGGGAGGGAGCATCAATAAGATGAGGCTGGGGTCTGGTGGGAGAATGCTCAGATGGTAACAAATGGCAATCAAAGGGAGTTGGTACGCAATGTGACTGAGAGGGTGAGGTTACTGGGCCATCCAGGGCAGAGGCTACTCCAGCCAATATACCGGACATGTAGGCCTCAAGCGCGGACCCAGTGTAGGGCCAAAGTAAGGACCCTACACTGGTGCACGCGTGGGAACAGGTATGGTCTTTTGAAGGTAAAGATGTTGAAGGCACTGGGGCGCTAGTATTTCCGCACTTCATTATCAAGGGGCATTTACTATATAGGGTAAACCTTGCCACGGGCACAGGACAGCCTGTAACACAATTGACGGTTCCTCCGTCTTGTTGGCTCGAGGTCATGGGTCTGGTGCATAATATCCCTTTTGCAGGGCACCTTGGAGCTGACAAGACAAGGGCATGTATATTGGCTCGATTTTATTGGGTAGGGCTTCAAAATGAAGAGTCGAAATATGTAGCCACATGCCTAGACTGCCGGAGAGTAGTGCCGGGTTGAGTTCGCCCCGCCCCTTTGGTCCCACTGCCAATCATTTCCACTCCCTTTGCAATGGACATAGTAGGCCCTTTGCTACCTTTTGATTCCGGGTATATGCATATATTAGTGGTGGTAGATTATGCAACATGATACCCGGAGACAGTTCCATTGAGGTCTACTAGTGCAGCTGCAATAGCCAAGGAATTAGTGCAGATTATGTCTAGAGTAGGGATTCCCAAAGAGATACTGACTGATCATGGAACTAACTTCTTGTCTCAAACGTTACAGCAGGTGTATAAAATATAAAAAATACGTCCCATCCGGACATCTGTTTATCATCCACAGACGGATGGTTTGGTGGAACGTTTTAATCAGAAATTAAAGCAGATGCTGAGATGGTTTGTGAACCAAAGAGCAGAAACATTGGGCATCGCTTCTTCCCTACCTCCTTTTTGCAGTGAGAGAGGTGCTGGAGAGTTTGACAGGGTTCTCCCCTTTCGAGCTCTTGCATGACTGACAGCTTCGCGGCATCCTCGATCTGTTGAGAGAGGGGTGGGAAGAGCACAAAGGCGCGTCCAAAAATGTAGTGCAGCATGTGCTCCTGCTTCGAGGTCACCTGGATTTGGTCGGTCGTTTGGCCCAGGACTATGTCAAATTGGCTCAGCACTGGCAACAGCAGCATTACAATAAAAACGCACAAATTCTAACCTTTTGACCAGGAGACAAAGTAATACTGCTTCTTCCCTTATTGGAGTGTGTGCTAAATGACAGGGGCCATATGAGGTGATTCGTGCTATAGGAAAGGTAAATTATGAAATTAAACAGCCCGATCGCTGTAATGAACGCAAAGGGAGGCAGGCAAGGGAGACCTTATTTATAGCCCCAGGTGAAGTAGGCTTCTAGCACCAGAGACATTCCAATGGGGGAACAGTTACTCTCAGATCAGCAAAGAGAGCTGCGTAAGTTAATTGAGAAGTTCAATGATTTTTTTCTGACTTGCCCAGTAGAACTAACCTTGTTGAATATGCTATTATCACTCCCCCAGGTGTCACGGTGTGAGAGAGACCTTACCGGATCCCAGAAAATCAACGAGGTGGCGTTAGCAAAGAGGTACTGGCGATTCTCGAACTTGGGGTGATTGAACCTTTCAAGAGCGAGTGGTGCAGTCCAATTGTGATAGTCGACAAAAAGGACAGCACCAACCGTTTCTGCGTTGATTTCCGTAAGGTAAACGCTGTTGCCAAGTTCAATGCCTACCCCATGCCTCGGGTCGACAAGCTTTTCAACAGACTGGGAATGGCTAGGTTCATCTCCACTTCGGACCTGACGAAGGGATACTGGCAGATCCCATTAACCTGCAGCTCGAGAGAGAAAACTGCATTTTCAACTCCTGATGATCTGTTCCATTTTATAACCATGCCATTTGGTCTACATGGTGCACCAGCTGCCTTTCAGAGACTGATGGACCAGGTCTTACACCCACATCGTGAGTATGCGGCAGCGTATATTGACGATGTGGTTATTTACAGCTCCACCTGGCGAGAGCATTTGGCTAGGATTAGAGCCGTCCTTCAGTCTCTAAGAGTAGCCCAGCTGACAGAAACTCAATATTTGGGATTTATAATGGGGAATGGAAGGGTGAAACCTGTTGTCACCAAGTCCAGGCTTTGGTGGACACGGCAATCCCCAAAACCAAGGCTCAGGTGAGGTCTCTACTGGGGTTAGCCGGTTATTACCGTAGATTCATCCCCGAGTATGCCACAGTGGTCAATCCCTTAGTTGACCTCACCAAAAAGAGCACACCAAATTTGATTAAGTGGTCAGGAGAATGTCAGGGGGCATCTGATACTATCAAGCAGAGACTTTGCCAGGCCCCCACCCTCATCACACCAGATTTCACCAAGAGATTCATCCACCACACCGACGCTTTCGATGTAGGTTTGGGTGCGGTTTTGTCCCAAATGGTAGACAGAGTAGAACACCCCGTCATGTACCTCAGTAAAAAGATGCTCCCCTGGGAGCGCAACTACTCTGTAGTCGAACAGGAGTGCTTGGCCATTAAATGGGCTACTCACTCTTTACGATACTACCTGCTGGGACATTCATTTGATCTCGTCACAGACCATGCACCACTCAAGTGGAAGGACAGCAATGCCCGGACAACTCGTGGTATCTGGCATTGCAGCCCTTCATGTACCACATGGTACACAGTGCGAGGAAAGACCACCAAAATGCGGATTATTTTTCCTGGGAGGGGGGAGTAATGGGAAAAGTAGATTTAGCTGAGTGTTCCTTTGGCTCCATTCTGAGCGGTGGGATATGTGACAGAGATCAAATGATTCTTGGTGTTAGATCTCCCTCCCGACCTGCGAGGCCCCTGTATAAAGGGAACAGAGTACCCTGGACTGGATGGCCCAACAGTTAATTCCCAGGGTTAGGCGGAAGTCGGTCATCTAGAAAGGGGGCAGAACTAGGATACACTAAATCATCGACCCGGAAGAGAAACGATGTGGCATCCACGGATTGGAGGAGCGGCTGCACTCGTTGACCAAGGGGTCATGGTTGACGTTATTTAAGGGGACGAAGTGACGTGATCTGTTCCTTTGTGAATGGTTAAAAACTGGTAACTAAAAAGGAGAACTGTGCTGTGATAATCTCATGAGTGTTTGTTTTGTTTTGTCGTTATTAAGTACTGTTTGTTGTTATTTAGGCGGCTAACATGATCCGGAGCTATCGCCAAAGGCTAGCACTAAACCTGGATCAACATCACGGCACTTTGTTGGCACTAAAGAACTGTATTCACTACGAACACTAGAGCACGCACTGTGGACTGGTGTTTGTGTTTGTGTATGTGTTACATGTGGGTGAATTGAAATGGGACTGTTATTATTTCAGGACCAACCCGCGGATTATAAATAAGCAATATACGCCGCTGTATTGCTTCATCAACATTGTTATTATTTACTGTTGTTTGCCATCAGGCCATTGGATTTAAATCCATTAAACAACATTGCACCTGGATTATCGTTGTCTGTCTGTTTCTTGATCACTGCTGCATTACCTTCACCTGCACACAGTTAACCACTTTGCCACAGGGACCCGCTACCTTTTCTATGACTCCAAGCTCTTCAAGATATTGCAGGTCTTGTTCCACATTTTTGCAAATGTGGAATGGTATCCAACGGTGAGATTGGACAACTGGTTGTACATTGGCATTAATGTGGAAATGCACTTCGAAATCTTTCAGTTTCCATTGTAGAGGTCTGGGTATTGTTGCATCAGCTGATCTGCAGTAGACATGATAGAATTGGGTATGTTTGGTGTAACCGTGTTGATAATGTGTATCAGTTTAAGTGCTGAAGCTGTCTGGTAGCTGAACAGAGAGCCATAGGTACCTTTCACTACATAGAATGTAGCTGTGGCGTTGCTGCGAGACTTCACAGTTGTGTTCACCTTACCAATCACATTATGTGATGTGTGTGAGCCATATGGAGAAATCTTAATTGTTGTTTTTTGTAGTACAATGTATGGCCTGATTTTGCTATATGCTCCTTCGTCTAGAAGTTCGACACTGGCTCCTGAGTCAATCATAACTTCAATATGTGTGTTTCAGATCAGGATGCTGATTAAAGGTTGTTTGTCTTAAGTTGTGCCATGTGTTACGTACACATAATCTTCATCTGTGCTGGAGGATGTTGAAGTCAGGCGATTTCAGACTGCATAGTGTTTACACCAGGCTGCTGTTTATGATGTTGTGTATGAAGGATCTTTGTTGTTGTTGCTGAGGTCTGCTAGGATAGACAGCAGCGAGCAAAATGACTGAGTTTACCACAGGACTTGCAGGATAAGCCTTTGGCTGGGCAGGCTGAGTGTCCGGCTTGATGGGGCAATGTACCTCCACAGTTCCAGCAGATTTGTTTTCTTTCTGGCGGGGTTTTGGGGTGTTGAACATACTTGTTGCTGCTCAGGTGTTGAATGACAGCAACACTGTTAGGTTATTGCTTATTTTCAATGCCAGATGCTTGTAGCTCAGAAATTTCAAAAGCTAGGGCTGTGTCTAGCAAGTCTTTCAGCATTGTTGTTGAATCCCTTAGTGCTCTACGCCGTAGTCTTGAGGAAGTGCAGCTTAAAACAATCTGGGATTTAATTTATATGTCTGTACTGGTGAACTCACTGGTGGATGCTAGCTGTCGAAGCTGGGTGTGATAAGCATCAAGTGTTTCTCCTGGTTGTTGTCTGGACTGGCGAAATACATGTACTTCATATTCTATATTTTTCTTTGGATTGAAATAGTAGCATCTCCTCTTTCAGGGAGTTTTAAAAATGTCATGAATCTGTCCACCAGCATAATACAGTAACATGGTACGTTTCCTTGCATCTTCCTTAATATGAGTAGATATTAGAAAAAATGGTTTATCCACTTTTTCCATTTCATTCCTAAAGATGTAGGTTCTGCATTCACATCAAACTGGGGGAAAAGGCAGAAATGTTGTTGTTGCCATGCTTTTGCGGTTTTTTTCAATGCAGTTTATGCAGTGCTTTGCTTAAAAACTTTTTTTTTTCAATGCAGTTTTTTTTTTTACAGTTTGTTTGATCTCTTTCTTTATTTAGGAATTGGAGTTACTGTCTGAAAAGTAAATCACTTAAAAAGCACAGCTTTACTCACCGCCAGATCTCTGTTTGCAGGCTTTGCTGGGTCAAGTTTACAGCAGTGCTTCCAAGTTTCGTTTGCTTTCTCTTTTATGTTTTTGTTGGTTTTTTTTTTTGGTTTTTTTTGCGTGATTTGTTGCCAATGTATACAGAAAGTAAATGTCTGTAGTTTATATGATGCTCGTTGCTTACATCTTACTAGGAGTCATCTCTTACTGTTTTACATCATCACTATGCTTCCTTTTACTAAAGTCAACTAGCATGTAGTATACAGACGTGCTCAAATTTGTTGGTACCCCTCCACAAAAAATGAATGACCAATTTTCTCTGAAATAACTTGAAACTGACAAAAGTAATTGGCATCCACCATTGTTTATTCCATATTTTATAGAAATCAGACTTTGCTTTTGATTTTTTATTCAACATAATATTGTAAATAATAAAACAAATGAAAATGGCATGGACAAAAAATGATGGGACCGCTAACCTAATATTTTGTTGCACAACCTTTAGAGGCAATTACTGCAATCAAACGTTTTCTGTAGCTCTCAATGAGACTTCTGCACCTGTTAACAGGTAGTTTGACCCACTCTTCCTGAGCAAACTGCTCCAGCTGTCTCAGGTTTGATGGGTGCCTTCTCCAGACTGCAAGTTTCAGCTCTTTCCATAGATGTTCGATAGGATTCAGATCAGGACTCAAAGAAGGCCACTTCAAAATAGTCCAATGTTTTGTTCTTATCCATTCTTGGGTGCTTTTAGCTGTGTGTTTTGGGTCATTATCCTGTTGGAGGACCCATGACCTGCGACTGAGACAGAGCTTTCTGACACTGGGCAGTACGTTTCGCTCCAGAATGCCTTGATAGGCTTGAGATTTCATTGTGCCCTGCACAGATTCAAGGCACCCTGTGCCAGGCGCAGCAAAGCAGCCCCAAAACATAACCAAGCCTCCTCCATGTTTCACTGTAGTTATGGTGTTCTTTTCTTTGAAAGCTTCATTTTTTCGTCTGTGAACATAGAGCTGATGTGACTTGCTAAAAAGCTCCAGTTTTGACTCATCTGTCCAAAGGACATTCTCCCAGAAGGATTGTGGCTTGTCAATATTCATTTTAGCAAATTCCAGTCTGGCTTTTTTATGTTTTTCTTTCAAAAGTGGAGTCCTCCTGGGTCTTCTTCCATGGAGCCCACTTTCACTCAAAATGCGACGGATGGTGCGATCAGAAACTGACGTACCTTCACCTTCGAGTTCAGCTTGTATCTCTTTGGCAGTTATCCTTGGTTCTTTTTCTACCATTCGCACTATCCTTCTGTTCAATCTGGGGTCGATTTTCCTCTTGCGGCCGCGCCCAGGGAGGTTGGCTACAGTTCCATGGACCTTAAACTTCTTAATAATATTTGCAACTGTTGTCACAGGAACATCAAGCTGCTTGGAGATGGTCTTGTAGCCTTTACCTTTACCATGCTTGTCTATTATTTTCTTTCTGATCTCCTCAGACAACTCTCTCCTTTGCTTTCTCTGGTCCATGTTCAGTGTGGTGCACACAATGATACCAAACAGCACAGTGACTACTTTTCTCCATTTAAATAGGCTGAATGACTGATTACAAGATTGGAGACATGTGTGATACTAATTAAATAAACTAATTAGTTTGAAATATCACTATAATCCAATTATTTATTATCTTTTCTAAGGGAATGGGACTACACTACACTACAATCGTTACAATCGTTATTACTGTTGCAATACTCGCCATCTATGTTTATAAGAATTTGTCGTGATGTTACGGCTTTTCCTAAATTGCCACACGTTTGCCCTCCCCCCAAGTATCCAATCAGTGAGCAAGGAGGAGTCACATGACAACATCTACGGCGACATCAGGAAGGAACTTGACAAGTGCAGGAGAAAACAAAAAATCAAGTTTCCGCTGCGTGTGTACTCAGTCATACACATGAAACTGGTAAATTAGTAAAAAAAGCTATATAGGCTACATTTAAATGCATTTTGTCAATGTACACGTTTACAAGAACTTGGTAAATTTAAAAATAAATAAATAAATAATGGAAGGGGAAATAAAACTACAAAGTAGGCTATTATCAATGAATTAAAAAAGATATTAGCAAATTATTCCGACAGTTTTTAGTGATAACTATCTTCGGTTTTAAACATTCAACACGTTAGGCTATCTAGGCTACTTTATTAAACCCCACAAATATTTCACCTTTCGTAAGTTAATGTTTTAAATAACGATGCAAAATAATAATAGGACTATTTCTCCCGTTTAAGGAGTACAAATACAGTAACCTAATGTTTATTTTTATGATAATTACCTAAACACAGTCCTAATCGACGACATGCAAATCCTTAATTCTGTAAAATAAACACATTCAGACATGTGTTTAAGCGATACTTTACAAACACAAATGCAATATAATATGTAGCCTAATACAAGACTGTATAATGATACGTGTTCCCGAGTCTGCCAGCACAACGCACAAGTGGAAAATACAAGCTCTCCAGTTTAGATCAGAAACTCAGAACAACAGGTAAGGCTCAGTAAATAGGGCTATGTAAAATTACAAACTCACGCAGGATTTCAGGTTAAATCCATCTATTTAATACTGCACTTTTAAAATGAATCATGAGAAATGGAAGCTTCAATAGGTGTATGCAGTATTTACACTCTCGGTCTTCTCAATGTCTTTTGCTTTTCTACTTTCTGCTCAAAACCAGGGCTGCCAGACACTCCTCTCAAAATCGCCCTACTGGTGAATACCATTTTCAGCTGTTTCCAACAATTTTCCCCCATAAACATGTGGATGACCTATTCTTCAAGAAAGTGAATATAATTAGGTGTACTTTGCATGGATATAAAATATGAGTGAATAAATAAAATGATCAATGCAAATGTATTTAATATATGTAGATCTTACCAGGGCTTAGGCTTCCATAGTGGAGCTTCCAGGCAGTCCTGTTTCTTGGTGATATTATACATGTTGCTGTTGAACTTCTGCAGTATTTGTGGAGTTGGATGAAAGCTCCTGCAGTCCTGTCCCCTCCACTCCAAGCAGTATTTAACCTGTAGCAGGCTTTCCAAAGTTTTGCACTGAAGTCGATTTCTTAGTTTTGTTTTTATAATTGTAACAGTGCTGACAGTTCGTTCCACTGCTGCATTTGATACTGGCAGTGCTAACGTGGTGAGAGCAAGCTGAGCCACATGACCAAACCGGCTGTCCCCTGCAGCGTCCCTATCTTCATAGACCTCAAACCACAAGGATGACTCATTACCTGTTTTGCCCCAGGTCTTGTTGGTTAAATTGGACCATTGCTTTTCAGTTTCCCCTATGTCTTGACAAACCACCTGGAATTCCTGAGCAATAGTTGTGATGGATATCTTGAGTTGTGATAATGCCTCTTTTGGGTGCAGCATGTCCAGTTTCTCCAATATGCTTATATTGGCTGGTAGTCGAGCCCGCGATTGATGTGCCATCTGCACCAGCATCCCCTTGCACTTCTCCTTCACTGACTCTACAGCCTTTTTGTCTTTAAGGCCATCTGCATAGGAAGTAAAATCATAATCCAGGTACACGGTTGCTGTAGGCATGATATACATCTCAAAATGAAAAGTGACTAGTTTCAGAGTAGGGAATTTTCTCTAGCTGATTTGGATTAACTTGAAGTTTCAACACTGACTGGTAGTATAGCATGAGATCATGAAAAAACTTGGAGGGGCTCCCTGTCTCCAACTGAAATAATTGGTTAATTCTGTTCAGCTCACCAAGGGTATTTTTAAGAAAGATGAGTGTCACAAAGACGGCCGGAGTGGGTGGCGTCAGACCAGAGCCAGGAAATAAATAAACATAGAGATGTGGTTTGGTGGAGCTGAGCGAATGGTTATGCTCAGCATTTAATAAACAGAACAGAAAATAAAAGGTTTTAAACACAAAAAACACAGGACACGGCACTTCACGCCAAAATAAAGAGACAAACAAAACTGACTATATAGTAAACAGACAGACACACAAACACGGTGAGTTTTAAATAAACAAGTATCGTGCTGGTCCTACCAGCACGTAATAGCAATTGATATTTAAACTAACTTTAACTTTATTTCTCCTTCTCTCTCTCCCGTTCACTACTCACCGAACACCCAACCCCGAGTGAAAGAAACGTGCATCTATATATACTGTTGTGCTGGGTTTCAATTACTAATTAATTATTCACTTGAATCCCAGCACGTGAATTAATTCTGTGCAATCCCGTGCCTAAATATAATTATACAATTTTAACTCACACG
The DNA here is from genome assembly GCF_902713425.1 of Acipenser ruthenus. Classification (NCBI taxonomy): domain Eukaryota; kingdom Metazoa; phylum Chordata; class Actinopteri; order Acipenseriformes; family Acipenseridae; genus Acipenser; species Acipenser ruthenus. The sequence continues at coordinate 62,313,703 of NC_081191.1, read as the reverse complement.
TGAAACCAGCAGGCCTGCTTCCTCTGCTGGTGGAGACGGGGACAGCAGGTACTCCACTGCTGTTGGACCTGTTACCTGGGCTGTTGTTGTGGTTATGACCGCCTCCAGGTAGCTGAGGACCAACTCCACACCTTCCTCCCAGGTGCTTAAGGTCTGTTCCCTCTCGTAAGCCTCCCATCGCTCCCTGTCCATCGACCGCAGGAACCTGATGGCTACTGGTATAGACTGGGCCTCCAGCCCAGCATTTTCCAGGATCCAGTCCCGCACTTTGATGGCGTCTTCTGCCATTTTTTTTTTTTTTCCTCTTTTTTTTTTTTTTTTAAATCCAAAAATGCGGTTCCTGCTCTGGCCTGAGTCCTGGCGGCGCTGTATATCCCATGCAGGACACCACGTGTCACAAAGACGGCCGGAGTGGGTGGCGTCAGACCAGAGCCAGAAAATAAATAAACAGAGAGATGTGGTTTGGTGGAGTTGAGCGAATGGTTTCGCTCAGCATTTAATAAACAGAACAGAAAATAAAAGGTTTTAAACACAAAAAACACAGGACACTACACTTCACGCCAAAATAAAGAGACAAACAAAACGGACTATACAGTAAACAGACGGACAGACACACAAACACGGTGAGTTTTAAATAAACAAGTATCGTGCTGGTCCCACCAGCACGTAATAGCAATTGATATTTAAACTAACTTTAACTTTATTTCTCCTTCTCTCTCTCCCGTTCACTACTCACCGAACACCCAACCCCGAGTGAAAGAAACGTGCATCTATATATACTGTTGTGCTGGGATTCAATTACTAATTAATTATTCACTTGAATCCCAGCACGTGAATTAATTCTGTGCAACCCTGTGCTCACATATTATTACATACTTTAAATGCACGTGAAGTGATAGTGCAATCCTGTGCCTAAATATAATTATACAATTTTAACTCACACGTGAAACACAGACCCGTTTATATCCCGTGTACCAATGACTATACACCAGCATTTACACACGCAACACGCAACACATAACACACAAATGCACACAGGGGCAGGGCACATTGCCACAATGAGATACAGTTTATTGTATGGGTCTGTCATCATTTCACAGAGGAGACTTGCTGTATAGCACCTTTCTGTGTCCTTTGACATGCCAAAATGCAACCTGAGAGCATCCCATTGATCCAACACCCTGGAATTGCTTTCTCCTCTACTGAGCCACCTGGTTGCTGCTGGCTGAGTCATCCTTCTGGGGTCAACACCTTCAAGTGTTTTACAATTCCTTGTATAAGTTTCTTCGTAGTTATAGATCTCACATAAATCCAAATGCCTTGGCAATACTTCAGAGGCTTTGCTGCCAACTAGGTTTAATGAATGGCAGATGCACTTCACCAGGGCTAAATGAGGGACCTTTTCCTTTAGCAGGGTATACACTGAATGGCTGCATCCTATCATTACACTTGCCCCATCAACACCAATGCCAACGCACTTTTGCAGACCCAGGCCATCTTCTTCCAGTGCAGTACACAGAGCGTGTACAAGGGATTCTGCATCGGTCTCAACCACTGGAATTAATTTAAAGAAGGTTGACACAATCTTCTTTTTTGAAGAACTAGAGTATCTAATCACAACAGAGTATCTGTGTGAATGTTATATCGGTGCTCTCATCAATGATAAGTGAATAAAAACTGTTATCAATATCTGCCAGCAGCTCTTTGTGTAACTCAGGACCCAAAATGTTAACAATCAAATTAGTACACTTGGTGCGATGAAGTGCAGGTGTCTTCAGAACAGAAGATTGGGGATCTAGGGATGGTAGTAGTTCAGATAAATGATCTAATCGAACAATGTTCTGTTGTGTAACACGCTAATTTTAATTCTGCCTCTTTGTGTGCTCTAGGAATGTTGACAGTAAAATATTGATTAATTGGCTGAAGTTAACCTGTTGCTTTTTCATTCCGGGCATTTGAAAGATGCTTCTGAGACTTAGAATGCGTGATAAGATCTTTCTTGTGAGCCTGCAGAGTGCAGCGACACACAGCACAGTAAGCAGCAGTATCACTGCCTTGCAATGGCCGTATCCATCCTGTAAAACAGAAATATAAATAAGTCAACAACAATAGTATGAAACTGTATTTTAAGAATATATATATAAAATGATAATAATAATAATAATAATTACGCTAACATTACTAAGGCATAGGCCTGCTGCTTAAGTAGGGTGATCAAACGTAATTTTAGATTTCAACTAACAAAAAACAAAATAGGTTATTAAATGTAGTTTGTACCTAACTTAAACATACATGAAGTCAAAAAAATATGTTTTAATCACGTAAAAATAAGTTTTAAGACACCAAATTCACAAGCTTTTTCTACCGGCAGCCATCTTAAGTTTTGCATTCTATGGACTTTGAGCCTTTATAATTTAAAAAAATAAAATATGTATACAAAAATAGTAACACTTTATCAATAAAATAAATTCCAAGCTAAATGGTGATATTAAATTGAAATCTAAAAGGTTTAAGCGTACAAACAATCCTCCTAAAAACATTGTGCGGAGCCGCCCGACACCATTTTGAGCTGTCATCGCTATGCATTTTGATCAACATATACGATACTACAAGCAAAATTAAAAGTAAATTGCACATGAAATGTTTTCTTCAATTAGTATACTATACTTAATTGTATGTTTTGGAATATAAATTAAAATTTTAATTCAATTTTTACAAGCTTCAAAATGCTTGCAATGGTGAAACTGTGTATTGTGATTAATATTTATTTAGTACCGGTATTTAAACTTATAATAACTACAGACGTATTGTGTTTCAATGATTTGCACTCAATTATACAGCGAGTTAAAAAAACTGCAAAGTTGATGACCAGCACTTTGTGCTCTGAGCAGAGCTCTCCATAAAGGCAGAATAGCCAGACACCTGTTTTGCCCACCCTAATTAAGCACATTTAAATCATAATTAAACTAGACAAATACCTTAAGCTAAAAAATCGTTAATTAAATTTTACTTGTATAGAAAATAATAAAGCCAAAAATGTAACAGACCTACTAACACTGCAGTCAGAATGTTCATGTATTTCTAGTACTACGCGTGTTTCCATTGTGCAGTGAAAAACTAAGATGTAATAACTAATAACATCTACACGTACCTTTCAATTCTGGTTCTGCCTCCCATTTTTTTGTGTATCGCTGTCGAGAAGATGTTTTTGTTGACATCATTAAGATATATGTCAAAATATTTCTAAGAATTTCTCACCTCTGGTACTTCGTCTGCTCGCTCAGCAGCTATGGTGTCAGACTCAGCACGGACACACACAGACAGACAGCAATGCATAAGAATTTTGGGCATACCTCAAGGGCTCGAAGAGTGTAAGTATGATTGATCAAAACATATGTCCATCACTTGGAGGCGGAATAAAGCAATATGATTTGTAAATTCGATCAGTTGCCTGTCGTTAACAACTGATTCAGGCGGGAGTTGAGAGACTATGTATGATTGGTCATTTCAAGTGGGAGGGTAGGGGGTGTTATTGTGACACATCAATATGCGGGATTGGTTAAAACTATAGCCTGTGCTGCAATTGGTACACTACTGCATCAGTCACTCACTTAGAAAGTAGGACAGCTATCATTGAAAGAGCTCTAAGAAACTAATTACAGAGAATATAAATGTTCCCCATTTTTATTTGAATTCCACCATTTAAAAAATATTTTCCCCCACACATTTCCCCATGAAACCTATCCCCCTATTTTTCCCCCCATGGCTTTGATTTTCCCCAATTTTTTGCCCAATCTGGCAACCCTGCTCAAAACACCCTTCCCACTCCCCAGCCCTGCTTCCAAACACCTGTCATGACGTGGATGAGATCGCATTGCACTCGATTGCATCCTCTGCGATCAGCCGCGATTGCATTGAAGCACACATTCGGATTGCATGAGATCGGATTGCACCAAAATTGCATAGTGTATCATGGCCTTTAGGCACACTGGGCGGGGTGCTTCTAGCCCGCGAAATGACAGAACTGAGGGGGGGGGGGTTGGCTGACGGCCAATAATAATGTCAGGTTTGTACGGTCATGGAAATCATGGAAAAGTCATGGAATTTTAAAATAGTGATTTCCAGGCTTGGAAAAAGTATTGTAAAAGTCATGAAAAAATTGCTTAGAAAAGGATTAATATTATTTACTATACTATACAATAAATCTCACCCTACACGAACATTGGTTTGACTCAAGTCCGTACTGCACTGTTTACAGCTGACGTTAGTCACAGCGTGTCTGCAATTGAAGAAGGAATCTATGAAAAAGACCTAGGAGTTTATGTTGGTTTTACTTTAGTGAAGTATGATAGAGTGGTTTTATTATTAAAAACGTGTCGTTCTTTATAACAATCCATTTTAGATTTTATATTAAGCTTTTTGTGCTCATTCAATCAAACAAAGTAAGAATTTGCTTGCACCGTTTAAGGCGTTTTTCAAGTCAAGTAAGACTGGCTAAAGTAAACCAAAATGATTATTTATTATTATTATTATTATTATTATTATTATTATTATTATTATTATTATTGTTAACTTCGTATAACATGCACGTCGTAAACCTGACAGGTTATTTTATTTTATTTTTTTTTCCAGTTAAGTTTCAGACGGACTTGCCTAGCCCCACCCAAAAAAATGTAATGCTGGGTAGCCACTGCTCAGGACATACACAAAACACGGAACAGCGACACAAAACGATACAACACATAACGTTAGGTTACCTACCGTAACCCTGGTTCCCTGAAAGAGAAGACGACCACCAACATTAAGTATGGGATATTCCCTGCCCTAGAGGTAGGTAATACTGAGCTCTCTATATCAGAGCTGCCGAAGGCCCCTTCCTGTGATGACGCAGTCGGTCCAGACATCGAAGCGCCCTTAAAAATGGCCCAAGATGTAGCCAACCCTCTAGTTGAATGCGCAGCTACTCTACCAGGTGGGGGTAAACCAGCACCATTATATGCAGTCGACACCGTGTCCGCAATCCAGTGTGACAGACGCTGCTTAGAGAGGGGCTGTCCAATAGTCAGTGTACCATAACAAACAAAAAGCTGGTCCGATTTACACAAAGCTTTTGTCTTAAGTACATAATACCTCAATGCCTGCACTGGGCAGAGGAAGTTTAGCCTCTCATCCTCCGATGAAGTAAATGGAGGCGGATGAAAAGACTCCAGTTCCACAGATTGGTTAATATGGAAAGCTGTGATCACCTTGGGGAGGAAAGCGGGGTTGGTGCGCAGTGAAACTCTGCTTCCATCCTCCCACGCACGGACAGCGCCTGCAGCTCACTGATCCATTTAGCAGAAGTGATAGCTAAAAGGAAGGCTGTCTTCATAGACAGGTACTTCAGCTCTATGGAGTCTAAGGGCTCAAACGGGGCTTTTGTATGAGCCTCCAGTATGATGTTAAGGCTCCACTTGGGAAGAACAGTCCTCCTAGGAGGATGTAATCTCCGTGCGCCTTTAAGAAAGCGCGTAGCCAAAAATTGCACATCTGGGGACATAGAATCCACGGGGGCATGACAAGCAGATATAGCTGCCAGATACACTTTTAACGTGGAAGGGGACTTCCAGCGTCAAGCAATTCCTGCAGGAACTGCAATATAACTGGCATCGGGCAAGTAACGGGGTCATGGCTCCTAGCCAGGCACCAGGCTTGAAAACACTTCCACTTGTAGGTATACACCGACCTAGTGGAGTCTGCCCTAGCATTCTGCATGGTGCTCACAACCGCGTCCGACAGCCCTAGGGCTAACCAGCGGTCCCTTTCAGGGGCCAGACACACAACTGGAACCTGCCTGGATCCGGGTGCCAAAGGGAGCCCTGTGCCTGAGTGAGGAGATCCAGACGAAGCGGGATCTCCCAAGGCTGGCCGTACAGCAGCTGGCACAGGGTCGCAAACCATATTCTCCTGGGCCACCTGGGGGCCACTAGGAGAACTGATGCTTTCTCTGACAGGACTTTCTCCAGAAAAGCCGGGAGTAATGGTATAGGAGGAAAAGCGTACAAAAACGCTTTGGGCCAAACGTGTGCTGGGGCGTCTATGCCGAGTGGACTGCCTAAGCGATGGACGGAGTACCATAGGGGGCAATGTGTCGTCTCTGCCGAAGCGAACAGATCGACCTGTGCCTTCCCGAACCGTTCCCAAATGCGCTCCACCGTCTGAGGGTGGAGACGCCACTCTGACGGATGCGGACCTCTCCTGGAGAGGAGATCCGCTGCCAAGTTTGCCACTCCCGGAATGTGCGTCGCACACAGGGACAGCAGGTTGGCCTGGGCCCATACTAATAGCCTGAAAGCTATGCGATGCAACCCCGGAGACCGAAGGCCTCCCTGGTGGTTGATATACGCTACTACTGTTGTGCTGTCCGTCCGGATCAACACATGTGTGCCGCTCAGCACTGGAAGAAAGTGCTGGAGAGCAAGGAACACCGCCTGCAATTCCAGCATGTTAACGTGCAGGGGTGCCCAGCGGTCCGACCAGGATCCGCGGACTCCCCTGCCCTCCCAGACTGCTCCCCAACCCTGGTTGGAGGCATCTGCTGTCACCACTTGGCGATTTAATACTACTCCCATTTGCACCCCTCTGCACAGGTGAGAGGTAACCCTCCACCAGCATAGGGCTGCTGAGCATGTGTTAGACACAGTCAACCTGCAGTATCTGTCGCGTTTGGCGTTGAGATGAAACACATTGAGCCACGCTTGCAGCGGGCGCATGCGAAGCAGAGCCAGTTGGATCACTACTGTGGCTGCGGCCATCAGACCCAGTAGTTTCTGGCACACCCTGAGGGTTACCTGCGATCCCTGTCGAACAGGGAGAGGCAATCCTGAATAGCTGCTACCCTGTCGTCCGACAGGTATACGTGCATTGCATTGGAGTCCAGCCGGAGCCCCAAATACGTGGTACATTGCACTGGTGCGAGCCTGACCAGATGCTCCGTCACAACTGCTGTGTGGGCTAGAGCTCCCTCTCGAGACTGGGAACAGATCAACCAGTCGTCTAGATAGTTTAAAACTCTGATCCCCTGCAGCCGCTGGGGAGCCAGTATAGCGTCTACGCACTTTGAAAACGTACGCAGAGCTAGGGAGAGACCGAACGGCAGCACAGCAAACTCGTACGCGCTTCCTTGAAAGGAAAAGCGCAGATACTTCCTGTGTTCTGGACGAATGGGAATATGAAAGTATGCGTCCCGTAAGTCCACAGTCCACAGTGAACCAGTCGCCCGGCTGGACAGACTGGAGGATGTGACGGTGTGTCAGCATTTGGAACCTCCTTTCTTTCAGAAACCCGTTCAGGAGCCTCAGATCTAAGATGGGGCGAACCCCTCCATCTCTTTTGGGTACCAGAAAGTATCATGAGTAGTACCTCTCCTCCTGGGAGAAGGGGTCTACTCGACGAATGGCTTGCTTGCGCAGCAAGGCAGCCACTTCTTCCTGAAGTACCAAGGACTGCAAGGGGTCTGTCACGAAGGTGCTTATGACACCTCGAAAGGGAGGAGGTCCCGAGCAAAACTGAAGCACATAGCCGGTTTGCACGGTAGTGAGCACCAAGGTATCTGTGGTGCAAGGATGCCAGTACTGCAGCTGTTGTGCCAAAAAGGGGGTCTGAGGCCGCCAGCCTTCAGGGGCCTTGCTGGGGCTGCTGAGGCTGGGGCTGAGCAGTTTGGGGTGAGCGTGTAGCGTGCTGGCCCTGAAAACGACCCCTGAGACGCTGGTATGTGGATCGACCACGACCTGCGTTTCCTCTACCTGCTGGTTGGGCTTTGTTACCTTGAAGGCGATGCCTTAGGTCACCCCGCGGGGCTGTGGGGACTGGAACTGTTCTGGTGACAGGTCGAGTCTAGGGAGCCCGCCAACGACCCGAACTACTCCACGCCGGAGCGCAGGGAGGGAGCAGCGCAGCCACCTGATGGGAAGCCTCCCGTTCCCGAAGAGATTTCTGCAGAATCTCTTCCACAGCTGGCCCAAACGTAAGTCCCGGGGATATAGGCGCATCCAACAGTGCAGCTTTATCTTCGTCAGGGACCCTGGCTTGTGACAGCCACAGCTGTCTACGCGCCACAATTAAGCCTGCGAGGCTTCGGCCCAGGGCTTGCCCCTACAGACCGGAGATCTGCAGCAGTGTATCGGACAGGAGATGTAGCTCTGAGGCCACCGGCTCCGGGAGCGGGACCTCGCGCAGCACTCCATCCAAATACTCAGTCAGCACACTCGCTGTGTTAGCCAAGGGGGTTGCCTGCGCCTCTGCTGTGTACGCTCGCTTTAAATGCATCTCTGTCACCCTGCACTGAGGGTTAGGACACATCGGGTCTCTAGCGAGCCCCCCCCACCGGCGGGGCCCTCACCAGGGCCGCGATGGTGGATTCTACCGGGGGAAACCCCGCCAGGCCAAGCTTATCTGCGCCCCCCATGAGGAGAGCGGTGTAGCCTGCTTGGAGACGCTGGGAGCCGAAGCTGGTCTATCCCAGGAGGAGCGTACTTCCTCCAAAAAGTCTGGGAAGGCTGGGAAACACTGCGGGCGGGGAGCCAGCACCTGTGTCCAGAACACAGAATGGCGCGACTGTGCCGCCGGTGTCCAGAGAACCTGCAGGAACGCTGCAGCACGTTCCATGAGAGCCGAGACCGAGCTTGGCAACGGGGTGGAATTGGCTTCTGACACACACTCAGAGCCAGGTTCCTCCTCTGTAAGGGTGTCCCCCACCTGCATGTCGGAGGAGAACGAAGCTGCATCACCGGAGGCAGCTATGGACAGTGCGTCCTCCTGTGCCAGCTGAGGCGAGCCTTCCCACCCTCCTTGCACTCTCTGCGGGGAGGGGGGATATGGTGCCTGAGGCTGCAGTGGGGCCTGGACAGGGGCCGCTGCTGTGGTCTGTTTTGATAATAGCTCCAGGACTTGGGCCATCTGGGCCTTCAGGTCCATAATGTCCCTCGCCTGCTTCGAACACTTTACCCGCTTCGCGGCTGGAGATGGGGAGCGGTTACGCTGCGCATTCGGAATGCTAAGCGGGGAGTCCAGGGGCATGGCGTCAGGGGAACCTAAGGCCGCTGACGACCCTGTCGTGTAGGACGCGGAGCTCTCCTTTCTGGCTCTCTCCAGACAAGCCTCTTTCATCCTAGGCTGCAAGGCCTCGCAGATGCTACAAGCCACGTCCCTCTCGAGGGGCATGGTGGCATGCGGGACACCCAAGCACCGCACGCAGAGGGTATGATTATCCTCTTGTGGGATGCTGCCGTTACAGGCCATACAGGCATGGAACCCCGGCATGGGTCTTTTCATGTGCATAGTCCCCCTTTTTTTATTTATGGGGACTAGTGCGCAACAGACTACGTCTGCACTGTTTACCGTGCGGCACCACGAGGTATGCGCTAGTGGTGCAGTGCCTACGCAACGAGAGCAACGTGCACAGCACTGCTTGCCTCCTCAAACGTTCCAGACACCTTGCGCAGTGGGAGCGTAGACTGCGTACCCTGCGCTCTGTGCGTAACTTGACTAGGAAGGAGTAACGAGCACCTGCGCGCTATGTGCGCTGTGAATATTGCTCTGTGTACACTGCGTACTGGGGACACCAAGTACCGTGTTACGCTATACTCCTACGCTGGCGTTGGATAACACGCAGCGTGCATCCAAAAGAGAATCAGGCTATGCGTGCGCCGCAGTACTGCAGCACCGGAGAGGACGCTACGCAAAGTGCGTACCCAGACCGCGTGGTCAACACACACAACTGGTCAGCGCAGAGCGTATACCAGGGGGGCACAGAGGCCGAATCCGCAGTGGGTGAAGTTTTTCAGCAAAAATTTAACACTTTTTATAAGAAGAAAGGAAAGTGAGAGAGAGTACACCAAACGCACACGAACCAACTCACCACAGTGGTCAGGTTCGGCCGGCGGCTCCGCTCGGACGGGGATACGGCAGTACCTAGCCCCGAGGAGGGGAGCGCGGCTGGGTCACTCGACAGCAGGGATACGGCCAGGCCTGGCCCCGAGGAGGATACTTGTGTAACTCTCAGGAAAAGACAACTCACTCGCGGGTGACTGCACAGACAGCTGCTCACATACGACAGACAGTAAAAAAGAGAGCGGCCCACCAAGGGGGGCCGCTGAAAGACAGAAAGATAAAAGAACTCAGCCTTTTTTCAAGAGTCGTTGATTCCAGGAAAGCGGCAAGCCAGCTTTCAGCACGAATGCTAGGGAAATACAACTGACCCGAATCGACTCGAGGGCTCTTCCTATCAACACGCTCAGTCTAGACACAGAGGTCCTACCTTACCATCTTGAGAAGGAAAAAGAGGGAGATTTTCCGGTGCGTGACGGTTTTGTACCCTCGGTAGGCAGGACCGAGTGCGTCATCACAGGAAGGGGCCTTCGGCAGCTCTGATATAGAGAGCTCAGTATTACCTACCTCTAGGGCAGGGAATATCCCATACTTAATGTTGGTGGTCATCTTCGACTTGAAGAACACTTATTACAGATCGCTACATTATCAATATATATTTGGGGGGCATAGTAATGGCTGAAGGGGTTTCATGTTCAAGAGCTCATCAAAAATATCCACGTTTTTTCACACTTTTCAGAATGATCAGAAGTTATGTGATTAATGTATATGTTATGGTTAAGTCCAAATCTGATCAATCTTAAGGTTTACAAATGTCAACATTTACCAAACACGGTGGTAAATATCCGAAATTATGACTAGATTGTTTTTCAGACATTTAATGGTTAATCTTATGATTTTTCAAAGCTTATTGTTAAAAGTCAGAAATTGTGAATAAATAGATTGCTTTTCAGACAATTACCGGTTAATCTTATGACTTACAGAAGCACATTTGTACATGCAGGTATATCATCAAAGAATGTATTTATTCATGCATATAAATGGTCAATTAACAAAATAATTATTAATGTCAAAGAATGTATTTATTTCTGCATAGGCCTACACATTTTCCATTAACAAAACAATCATCAATGAGCTTACAGTAATGTACAATTGAGCAATTCAACATGGTACTGAACAATACTGTGATCCACTTATGTAGAACAACCAACATTCTGGTGAATTTGCGTATAAAACAATTCACAATGGTGTTGAAGGATATTGTACTTCAAATATATAGTAGCTTGATGAAAAATAACATTCTGTTAAATGCAAATTAAATCATTAGGACCTTCATTTTTTCAACAGAATCACACTTTTGTTATGATGACAGACAAATGCTGGCACTGAACAGATAGATTTACTTCCTTATTGCATCATGACTTGTGGCACTTGAGTTACACAGGACTCCCGAAGCCTAATACAATGCGCGAAAGCGAGACATTCGGTAATTAGTCAAAGGCACTTATCATGTTTATTTCAAACATTTACCGTTTTGCTTGGTGAATGTCGACATTTACCAGTAAATCTTAAGATTTGCCAGTATTCAGACTTTTACCCACATACACAATTTCAAACAAATACTGTGCTGTTCATGTTTCAATCAGTAACAATTGATTAGAGTGCAGCATTTGACCCTGAATATATAAAACAATTAATTAATGACCATCAATACTCACGGCTAAAATGTATCCGTTTGTTTTAATACTGCAACCCTGCTTTTCACACATTTGTCATTTTTAACTGTAAATACACAGATGATTATCAATTTTGTCACGTTACATTTTACACATGGTTTGTATGCATGTGAGGCATTTGTGTTGTATATGGTTATTTATAATTGCTTATTTATAAATGCTTTGGCAACATTGGATCACTCCTGTCATGCTAATAAAGCCAGTTTGAATTTGAATTTATAATTGTAACCATATTTTTGTTTACAATATGTCGTGTTGTGTAAAAACGACTTATTTAATTTTGCTATAAAATCTTGTACAGGTCTATGAAGAATAGTTTAATCATGTCTCTAAAAGTGTCTAAAGTAATGGCAGGCGATTCAGTTTGTCTGATAAGACCATCTGTCATAACGGAAATCTTAAATTTGCGCATTGCTGTTCTGAAATGGACTTGAGCTGCCAGAAACGGCTGCATTGATACACCTGTTGAATCCTTTGAGTTTCGTTAAATAAGTTAATGATAACAGGTAACGTCTGCAATCATATCATTGCTGAACCTGTCCTTCCTTCCTTGCCCTGCAGTACTACTAGTGGCGGCCAGCAAGTTCAGCTTTACGGCAGCAGTAAAGAAGAATACTTTAAAACCTTACTCAGGCACAAAGGCAAGCCGGCAGCACTGAATGCGAACGACAGAGGCTTGGGTTGAGAAGCAGCATCAGCAGAGAGAAATAAGTTACACTTGATTCCAGTATCTCTCTCGGAAAGCAACATGGCCTTACAAACAAACCACAGCGGTGTTCTGCTGCTTAGCCTAGTCTGCTCTGCTCTGCTGTTCAGTCGGGTGTTCTGCGGAAACGAAGCCGAAGAAGATGAACACTCGAAACATTTGTACACGGCTGAGATGTTCACTAACGCCATTGCGGCCAGCCCGCACTTCGTCATGTTCTTCGCTCCTTGGTAATGCTTTTAAAGTGTTAATCCCTAATTTATGGTAGCCTTTTAGTTTTTGTTTTCATGGTTGTTTGTACATTACAGTATATTCTGTATAGTGTTGCCTAGGCCTTGTGACTAGTAGCACAGTTGTTATATGTTCCATTGTGGCATTATCCCTGGGTATTTCAGGTTTTGTCAGACCATCATTAGACACCTTGTATAATATTAGTTAGTTAAGATAACAGATGAGGGTTGGGAATTAGTGTGATTAGTGTGCATGTCGACCTGTTGGGTGGAGCATTACAGTTCTAACTCAGTCTCACTGACTCTGAGCCGTAGGGTACCGCAGTGCTAAAGTGTTTGCAAAGTCAATATCTTTTTTGGGTGCGAGGGTCAAAATCATCAATAACTAGGGATTACATTTAAAGGGGTATTTAAGTATAGCTTAAAGCCGTGTCGTGCAGTTATTGGTTTTCGATATGTTTATAGAAAATTGAAAACAAAATTTAAATCACGCTTTTGAAACACAACTTCTCAGTGAATGCAATGGTTAATCGTTTTGAGCCCCCGGGGTTGCTTCGTCGGCTACGTGGCAAGCGCATTGACGCAGTACGACTGTATATACAGTATGTATTTGTTATTACTTTACTTTAATAGTGCATTCAATATTACTTATTGAAAGCAATTTAACCCATTGTTGTGCACTTTGTTACATTCTCGAAGCACAATTACACAGCAGCGAATTAGTAAATGTTTAACTGGCTCATGCTGAAATGTATCTATATATGCAAGAGTTGCTTTCCTTGCATGCTGTCATGAAAAGATAATGCCGGAAACATTAATGTTTTCACCTTTATAAAAAAAGTACTGCCACTGCCGGCATTGGTATTGCATCGACGTAAACATTTTAAAGTTTAGTAAAGACCCAATGGGTAGCCAACGTTTAAAGAACTGCATCATTTTGCCGGGTTTCTGAATGATTGACATTTGACTTGGAGATTACAGCTGCAATTATTCAGAATGTGTGTTAGGAGTAATGAACCACACATATATATATATATATATATATATATATATATATATATATATATATATATATATATATATATATATATATGTATATATATATGTATGTATGTATTTTAATTTGAGTGACCAATTATTTATTTTCCTCCAATTTGGAATGCCCATTTGTTTTTTTTTCTCCTCACCGCAGCGATTCGCCTGAGGGTGTGTGAGTGTCCTCCGATCTCACAAGCCTAAAGCCAGAATCGCTTTTACTCCGAGCAATCCAGAGCAGAGGTGAGCGGGCTACCGATCCCGGAGATCAGAGAGCAGCCCTGCTTTTTATCCACTCGGTGTCTGTCCAATAGGATTTGTAGCTGTCGGTTTCCCATCCCCCACCCCGGGAGCGTCAGAGCCAATGTGACGCCCCCCTCAGGGTGCCCAGCAAAGTTCGGCCTCTTTGCTCAGCCTGGACGCGTACTGGTGCCGTCCAAGCTGTGTGACTCATCCTGCGCTCCCAGCAGCAGCGCTTTAACTGGATGAGCTACTCGGGGGAAATGTCTGTCTCTCCTCCCACTTCCATGCTGAATCATGAAACGGGAACTTTATTCAGAAGCACCTGCATCATTTTATTATTCAATACCATTGAAAAACATGAATTAAATCTGACAAGCTGCAATGAAAATACTGTATAGTATGATGATAATGTCAAAACAAAAGTGCTTTAAAGTACACCTTATCTTCCCTCTTATTAACATCATTACAGATCCATCTTTTATTGTGCAGAGAACCTTTTGGTTCTTCACATTTCAAATATAACACTGTTGTTAACCGAGCATCCAGCTGGCAGATCTGATTGCCCCTAGAACACTGAAGTGTATTTGAACTGTACTGTACAATGCAACTTTACATGTATACAGTAACTTTGTCTTTGAAATATATATTTTCCAAATTAAAGTATAACACACAAATAACCAAGCAATCTGCTGCTAGGACTAAGAAGTGGAAAAAAATTATTTTAAAATCTTGCTGAGCGCTATTTAAATAGTCTAAAATAAAATTAACAATTCACTGCTTAAATGTGACTGTCTTGCTGGTGGGGCACTGTTGGAATAGAACAGGGCATGGTTCTTGTTTCTGGGCTGAAGGGTAAATGGTTCAATATCTTCTACTTAGGTCATTCATTAGTGTAAGAAACAAAAAGATAATTCCAGTTTCCTTTCCATAGAGTGGAACAGTTTTAAAACACACCCCTGAAAAATGTATAATATTTAATACTTTTAAAAATGACTAAAGGAAAATAAGGAAATGCATAGTCCATGTATTTATAAAGCCTGATTCATGCAGGACTAAAAAATCACCACATAAGCAGGTAGAATCGGAAATTTTTACCAACATCAGTGATATTTAGTCCTCTGCGAACCGTCCATTTATTTTTAACCTAGATCATTTTCTCAGAGGTCCTCTGATTTATTTTTTTAATTTTATTTTTTTATATTTATTTTTGGACTTAAAATTGGTATAATCTGTCCTGAGATTCTATAGTTCAGTAAAACGCAACGATTGGGCATAATCAAATTGGGGATGGGCGAAAATACAAAACATAATTGGCGACTGTAAAAAAATGCTTTGAATGATGCATTTGAAGATATGTATGCGGTCACTCGAGGGACAAAATGGTTGTCCTAGCCTTTGGGAAAAGAAGGTTCTTTACACTGGGTGTAGTGTTATTTTCATGTACACGCTAAAAAGTGGTACGCTGCCCTCTGCACTTGCTTGTACACGCCTAAACAACTTCTGCAGTATGTTATGCTGTTTTAAATTGAATGGATCATATTTTCCAGTCTTTCACATAGTTTTTATTTTAATGTCATATTTTTCCACCATTAAGAAAATACTATGCAAATATTAACTTTCTAACACACGTTCATTGTTTACAAATCATACACAAAAACGACTTCTCTGGCCACAACATCACATTTAATTTACCAACTTTCCTTGATGAAAACGAATCCACGTCTTGGAGGTTACTAGACGTCCTCTGCTTTTGACCAACTCTTGAGGACACCTGGTTTTTAGTCCTGTGCATGCTTAAGATGGCTATTTTCTGCCAAGTTATGATGGAGTGTTTCTATAGCTGACAGGGCTTGTGGACTAGAACAGGAGTGCATAATTGAATTCCTCAAGGTCCAGAGGCCTCCTGGTCTGTTTTATCTACAGTATACCAGGTTTTAATTGGCTGTTAATTACCCATTTCAGTTGTTTACCAGTATAGTACAGTAAGAAAGACACCCTGTCAGTTGAACTGCAATACATAGTGGGAAATGCTACATACCCATGAACCAATAGACCCTGTTAAGCATTTATTTATCAATGTTGTATTTATTTAATACTTGATTAATTTTACCTGCTTTGCAGTGTTGCTATACAGGGACCATGGACTGGACCTTTAACAGCCATTTCGCAGTTTGTTTGCAGGCATACTGTATGTGAAACATCTGAAAGAAATTGATTTGCACCAATCTTGCAAACTATCTTGGTGTATTTGCCATGTTAAGCCAATCACAATTCTAGTTCCTTTGCAAGTGGACTGTACCAGGGAAGTTTATCAACAATTTACTTTAATTCTATCGATACAAAAATGATCTTCTGTTATTTCATTTCCAGGTGTGGCCACTGTCAGAGGCTACAGGGAACATGGAATGAGATGGGGGACAAATACAATAATATGGAAAACCCCCCAGCCTATGTAGTCAAGGTGGACTGCACTCAGCATACCTCACTCTGCTCTGAGCAGGGAGTCCGTGGATACCCCACGTAAGCACGGTCAGATGAAGACAGTGACCAGCCACCATCCCCAAAACAGATTTTTTAAAAGATCTATAGTAGTAAAAATATTTTAACAGATTTACATGCTTTTGTTTTTTATGATTGTTGTATGTTTTTTAAACTTCGAGTAAGTAGCGGGGTTCTGAGAAATATAACATTACACGTTGCTACAACTGTTTAAATAACGTACCTGTAATTTCTTTTCATTGCTAGCATCCTGACAGCTTTTTACGCTTAACTTTAAAGTCAGTTTCAAAGCTCTTTCCAAAATGTCCGCTCTAGTGCACTGATAGTGTAAGGATTGTTGCCCACATTGTCAAACATGTAACACAGCAATATCGATCAATGCTGTGGTACAGAACAGAAAAGCTAGAGCACTTGTTATTTTTTTGTTTTTTTTATCACTCTTCCTGCAGTGATTTAGAGGACAGATCTCAAACCCCAGTGCACTAGAGTGGCCGTTTTTAAATAAGCCTTGAAACGGGCTTTAAAGTTTGTGTAAAAAGTTGTCTGGATGTTCACAATGAAAATAAATGACAGGTACGTTATTTAAACAGTTGTAGCAACACGTTGGCACGTATAACTATTTTTGAGAACCCTGCTACTTACTCTTTAGCAAGCACGTGTTTCAGATATACATGTTTAATATATATTGTGATCTAGTGGTATATGAAAATGTCCTATCTGTCTTCCTGTCCATCCGTATGTTACACTTTCATTTTTTTTTTCATTTTAGAGAACCTCCATGCTTAGCAAAAGTTATTTAGGGCTCTAAATTTGTAAAATTACATCTGTGGCAGGGGATGGATTACAGCTGCTGTTGGGAGTAGATGTCACTAATGTTTGATTAACAGCTCTTGGTCAGGAAAATGTAGCAATCCACATAAACAACTTTGTATAATGTTGTAATATATTTTAGATATTGATCTCTGATGCAGCCATCTGAAATGTCTTTGTATCAGATTGGAAAGATGTCACATTAAGATTAGCGATACTGTTTAATTGTTCTTGTTTAAATATTATACAAACATATGTAGCGTAGGGTTCTGAAAGAACTGATTCATCCCACTCAATCACTTGTAAGCTTGCTGTAATATGAGGAGGAAAGCAGAGCACATAACCAAAAACTGGTTTTGCTTTGCAAATGCAGTTGCAAAGCTTTGTTGCTTCCTGGTATGATGCATGGTCTGTAAAATGTGACCTAACCTTGTTTTGTATGCAGACTAAAGCTGTTCAAGCCTGACCAGGAAGCAGTAAAGTACCAGGGTGCTCGTGATTTGCAGACACTTGAGAACTGGATGCTGAAGACTCTGGATGAGGAGCCTGCTGTAAGTCTACAGCAGGGGTGGTCAAAGTTGGTCATTTCTGCTCCTGGTCTTTGTTCCAACCCTGTCCTAAATTGTTTAGTTGAACCAATTAAACCTGCATCCAGACCATGAAGTAGTTAATTGCATAATTGTATCTTTTAAACCTGGATTGGAATGGCCCCTCCAGGACTGTGATTGGACACCTCTGGTCTACAGAGTAGTCCTTATCCTGATAGCAGGGGTTTAATGACATGCATAATTAGGTGATCCAGACAACTGTATTTCTTTGATCTTTCTCTTGGGAGAAAAAGGAATGAAAATTAGAAACTCACTGGCTCTTCGTGCACTATTTGAGTGAATTTCTTTCTGCTTCTTCCTTTATTTTCCAATGACAAGCTTTTGCTACGAGTCACCCCTCCTGGCAGTGTGACAGGAATTGCTACAGTACCTTGGATGCAAATAAAGCAGTAAATATCTATTCTGATAGGTCCTTTGCTGACAGGAATTCTGTGTAATTTATACAGTGCTGAGATATCAGCACACTGCAGTAGAAATTTTGTATAGGGTAAAATAAAGTGAGTGCTTTCTGCCCCTGTCTTCCTGAAAATGGTTAGGCCGCTTGTTCTAATACATAATTATCTTTCTATTTGCATAAGTGAGTTGAATTATTTTACTTTAAGTAGGACACATTAAAATGCTACAGGTTTTATTTTTAAACCATTGCTTATTAAAGACGGGTAGCTTTTTATAATTCCATTAAACCCAATGTTTCCTTGAAACCTGCACAAGTGTAACCCATGTCAAATTGGAACATTATATAAATTATTTTGGCATTTGCTTCTTAATCCTCAGATTAAAAATCTGTATTTTATTCTGGAAGAGACTGACCACATAATAGATATCAGTGCTTTACTTGCTACTGCATATAAGTGATACATTAAAAGACAGTGACTTTATTGGCCTCAGCATCTTTCTTCAGGGACTGGCAGTTCTAAAGATTTAGATTGATTTAGCAAAGTTACTAGCTCTGGAAGGACATAGCCTACCATGGCTGTTGGATTGGTGGCTAAACTGCGTGAAAGGTGGTGGATTGGAAGGTGACAATAAAATGGAGTAAAGGGGGAGTTAGACAGCAGATGAAAGACTGAAAGATGAGCCCCCTTTCAGTAAATAAGCCCTACAGCTATGGCTAAAAGTTCTGCATCACCCTATAGAATTAACGAATTTAGCTTCATAAAGTCTAATGAAACCTGCTGAATAATGTTACGTTAACATATTGAATTGCGTACCGCTTTGTACTTTTCCATGTACTTAACGAAAAACTGATAAATTTGAAAAATGTGACATTTAGAAATCTAACATGAAATACTGTACTTCTATTATGACTTCTGGTAGACTTTTGAGATATTATTTTGTATCTTATTTGATTACATGATGTAAAATAAAAGATCTAAATTGTTTATATATAAATAGATAGATAGATAGATATGATATATAGATATGACATATAGATATGTAGGTATGTAGATATATAGGGGTGGGCAATGATATGAAAATTGTATATAGATAAGTTTATAACTTTATAACTTTAACTTGGTGGTGCTTTGCTTCACAATATCCATGGAGAAAAACTTAAGTCTTCGTATACAGTGCTTATAGAAAGTCTACACCCCTTTTGAACTTTTTTCACATTTTGTTGTGTCAGTGCCTCGGAGTTTCATGCATTTAAATGAGGATGTTTTCCACTTATCTACACACACTGTTCAGGGGAAAAAAGTTTTTATTGAGCAAAAGATTTTGTCACATGCATACTTTGACCAGTCTTGGCCATAAAAGCCTGTAGCTCTTGCAAAGTTACCATTGGCCTCTTAGTATCTTCTGTGATCAGTATTCTTCTTGCTCGGTCATCCAGTTTGGAGGGATGGCCTGATCTAGGCAGGGTCTTGGTGGTGCCGTACACCTTCCACTTCTTAATAATCGTCCTGACCGTGCTCCAAGGGATATTCAAGGCCTTTAATATTTTTTTTTACCCATCCCCTGATCTGTGCCTTTCAACAACTTTGTCCCGGAGTTCTTTTGAAAGTGCCTTGGTGCTCATGGTTGAGTCTTTGCTTTGAAATGCACTACCCAGCAGAGGGAACCTACAAGAACTGCTGAATTAATCCTCAAATCATGTGAATCACTACAATTTAACATAGCTGGAGGCCACTTAACTTGGTGTGTGATTTTGAAGGCGATTGGTTACACCTGAGCTAATTTAGGATTGCTATTACAAGGGGGGTGGACATTTATCCAACCAAGCTATTTCAGTTTTTATTTTTAATTAATTTTCTACAAATTTCTAGAATGTGTTTTCTTCACTTGGAAGTTATGGGGTAGGAAGTTGTGTAGATCAGTGAAAAAAAAAAAACTATTTTAATGCATTTTAATTCCAGGCTATAAGGCAACAAAAGGTGAACATTTTGAAAGGGGGTGTAGACCTTCTATAGGCACTATATAGATAGATAGATAGATAGATATCTCTCTCTATATATATCTCTATATATAAAAAAAATATTTTAAATCACAGCTACCGGAAGGCACAGATACCTTTCATAATTGGAATGTTGGAAGTGGCGAGTATATCCCTTCCTTTCCTGTGTCAGTTTGGGTATTTGTGGTGTATACCTCCATTTTTTAACAATCTCCAATTTTTCTGGGAAAGTTCTTCTTAAATGGATTCGGCCAAATAGCGAACCGAATACCAAATCTACAAAAACTGTCAAGAAAATTGAAGGAAACTGTTGAATGAAAAACAGACTGGCAGCTACCAACAAGGGATGCGCTCAATCTATAGTTTTGAGCCTTTTAGTTAATAGTATTTTTATTACCGAATGGAAATATATCACTGAATAAGGTTTCAGTTTGAAACATACACAATTTACCGCTAGCCCCCTCCCCCCACAACAGAAATGTAAAAATACAGAACCGTTTACTTTACCTTTACAAGAAAGGAGAGCTGCATCTTTGCCATAACCCACTATTTTCTTTAATGACGTTTCAACCTGTGTCACCTGATCTGAAAGCAGGGTTGCCTAGAGGCTCCAGAATATATATATATATATATATATATATATATATATATATATAATGGCTGCTGTGAATTTTATTTATTTTTTTCTCTCCGTATGATCTCTAGAACACGTTAGACAAAGCAACAAAGCACAAAAGTCTACAACAGTTTGCCGTTGCTATATATTACATGTTTACTGCATAACTTTACTCCATGAAAAGTGTGATGTGATGTGCTGTTGCATATGGGGGTATGTTTGCATTCAGCAGCTGTGTGACATGTTTATTGCGTGCGCCACCAGTAATTTAGGGAGTTGAGAGCTGCGACAGAGTTCATCAAACGTTATTAAATGCAACAGTTATATTCAATACCGGATTTGTGTCTTATTTAAAGAACTGCACACATTGGATGGATGTATTAAAATGGATGTGCGTCTGGGCGGATATATAGGATTCAGATTCGGTTCAACAAATCCTTCGTATTTGGCCGAATCCGAACCCTGCTCAAAAAGTAGGTATTCGAATCCTGGATTTGGCGCATCCTTAATAATATATAACTTTTTTTTAATATATATAAATTTTCTCAATCCTTCATTGTAGTTGATGCAAAACTTTTGTCCACAGCTGTAGCTTCCCATGCACATTAGCTATTTTCTTCCATGACTTTTGAAAATCTTCAAGGGATGGAGATCTGGTCATTGCTTTGATTTTTTTAACTATAAGAGTTACATACTTGAAGTTAAATTAAGATGGTGACGGACTGACATGAAATTCAAGACTAGGTAGAGCATGGTTGCAACCTAAGGTTTGTTTGGTTGTTTGTTTGTTTTTTGTAACATTATTATCGTTATTATTATTATTTTGCAAAGTGTTAGTCTGCCGACATTTTAGAAATAACAAGGTTCCTCATGACTCGTTTTCACTGAGCTGTTATGTCTTTGCCATCTACAGCAGCCAGAGTCTGAACCTGAGCCAACCAAAGCCCCTGAACCAAAGCAGGGCATGTATGATCTCACAGCTTCTAACTTCAAGGCACATGTTGATCAAGGTACAGTACTAAGAGTTTTAAAAATGTGGACAATATCTTTAAAGAAAATGCAGAAAAGGGGCCAGATGTTGCTGACAGTGGTCTGGAGGCTCCAGGTTCTATCTCAAGTTCAGCTGTTCTCGAATTGATTACTATAATTGTGTTTTTGTGTTGTTGATATTATTTATTTGTATTAAATGAAACACTAAAACATTTGAACACAAATATTTTATACTGGGGTATACTTTTTTTTTTAGATAAGATGAATTTAGGATTTTATAATGAACTGTTTTTTCATTACAACTGGTAATAAATAGAAAAGTATTGATACTGAAAGTTTAAACTTTTCAGTGATCCAGAACAATTCATAACCATGGAAAATCAGTCAAAGGTGGGTATAAATCTGTTGAATGAAGCATCTTTGCTTTAACACCTGACCAGATGAACCATTTTTTTCTCCCCTAGGATATCACTTAATTAAATTCTTTGCACCTTGGTGTGGACATTGCAAAGCCCTTGCCCCAACCTGGGAGCAGCTGGCTTTTGTCTTTCAGCACTCTGAAACAGTCAAAATAGGCAAGGTAGGTTACAAATATAAATAGAACATGGTTTACATTTTGCTTTGAGTAAAGAAATTGGGCCAGTAAAATAAAGCTTCTCATCTTACCAAACCAGTGTCAAACTGTTCTGAAGGTTCCTTAATGGGCTAATAAGCTTGTTTTAGTTTGCTTTCACAAACAAAAAAAATAGTACAAATTGCATTTTGTTGTAAAGATCTTAAAGACTCTGTCCCATTTGTTATATTCCTGGACCCTTAATGCAATAATAGGATACCTAAACATAGCTGACTATATTAATAACAATATATTATTAATTTCCACATCTTAGGTTTTGGAGATTTAAGTGGTTGATAAAGACAATTGCGCAGTTCAACAGGATAAACATGTTGAAAGTGGAATAACAACAGCACCCCCAGACTAACGACAAGCTTAAATAGAAGTTGCAGGTCAAGTGGATGAAGTAAAAGGGTGTTGCAAAGCTCATTTGTGATAATTGTACTCGTTAATATGAATCACAACACAGTCCTACCCAGAATATTTGGAATGGCTTTAAATTATCGCAAGGCATACACACTTGACCAGACAAGAGGATGCAAACTGTTGAAAACATTTACCTCGCAAAAATGATCCCATTAAGCATAGTGATTCTGCCATTTACACTCTACCTCTACCCAAAACCATGTGTAGAGTGATGTTTTTTTAGCGGTTAAGTTTATGTATTCCTTAAACAGGGTGTTTAGTTTAAGCTGGTTACTAAAGTCTCTTTTTAATTACAGTATGATTTTTTATTTTTTTTTAGGTTGACTGTACTCAACATTATGAGATTTGCTCGCAGAATCAAGTGCGTGGATATCCTACTCTCTTATGGTTTAAGAATGGAGAAAAGGTACTGTGCACAGTTTACTAGAATTGTATACATTTAATTATAAACCTAATTTCAGAAGGCTTTAAGCCGATCCAGCCCTTCAGGCTATGATCTTAAAATTTTTCTTGGCACGGATTATGTGTTGGTAATCAAGGTTTTACTTATTTGTGACCAAAAAAAAAATGTTTTAGGTAGCTGAATAGGTCAAACATATTTTTTTTGGTCATTCTGTGACAAATAAGGACACAAGAGTCACTTCAGCATGGCACAGTCTCAGATATAACTATACCTAGGCTTGCTACTTTTCGATATTAATCGCTAAAGCTCGTTAAACGTCGAATTCCCAAAAAATATGAGTTTGACTGAAATAGATTTATATAGGATAAACGTCAGTAAAACCACTCTGTATTTTTTATTTTCTTACCAAAAATAATCATTTAGAAATCATCTCCTAGTTTGTGTAGTTTTTATAATTGCAGTCTGTCCTGTCTCCGTTCCGCTCTGAATGGCTGGGGGTCGCTGTCAGTCATCTCAGTGGTCCGTTAGTACTGTAGTTTTACCCTGTTCTGACAGATCTTGTTAACTGAAGCAGTGGTAGAATGCTCTCATTTGCTAACTACAGCGCTTGTCATTCAAAGCGCCTACTTTGAAATTAGCAGGTTAAGGTGTATGTAAGCTTTTGCTTTATACAGTTAGTAACTAGTTTGATTTGAAAATGGGGTACAAGAGAAAAACACTTAATGAATATTGTGCAGAATACCCTGCCCGACGGCTGAAGTCTCCGCGGCAGGACGAATCGGGCCTGTCTGCCTTGCCTGTGACTCTGAGTCCGGCTATGCTAAAGCAGAAGAGCGGGAGCACAGACTCCAAATAATAAGTTAGTTCTGTTCACCTATCTAATGTTTTGTTCTGTGCATATTATTTTTACTCGTAAATTTATGCTATAATTTATGCTATGTCTATGTAAGACACTTTTATATGCTGCGTTTACTATGGTTTATTTGAGACAATTTTTAAATGTATAGCTCAGCTGGGACCAAACGTTATTTCAATTAGAATGTTGGTAACCATGGTTTTGTTGCGTGTTGAATATGATAAAGGAGTTTTGCTAAATCGGACATTTTTCAATGGCATAAAAAGCTTTTTTTTTTTTTTTTTTTTTTTCTTTTTTTTTTTTTAAAGCATAAAGGTCGATTTCACCCATTCTCTGCTTGAATTGAAAAATAAAGATCGAAAAACCTGATAAATTCTTTCTAAAATAAATGTTGATATTAATCGTCAATTTGGCAAAAAAAAAAAAGAATAGTAGCAAGCCTAAATATAACCGCGTGTTGATTTGGATTCACCCAACTATTACCATGAAAATGACACCCAGTTGAGTCTTTAGCTCAAATAGATCTAGCAATACAGCAATTTGAATGTGAGTGGGTCTGTTCAACAAAGCCACAATCTTAAATTTGGAGTGGGTCTGTGTATTAAATGCTTAATTGCTGTGGCAGAATAATCAAAACTGCTCATAGCTTACCACTTGTTTACATTACAAACACTGACAGTGGGGCTTTGTTGCTTCTTCTCTAATACAGAAGTTATTACGACACACTTGCGTTTTTCTTCCACAGGTTGATCAGTACAGAGGGAAGAGGGACCTGGATTCCTTGAAGGAGTTTGTGGACTCCCAGCTAAAGGTTGCCTCGGAGCCTACTGAGGACGCTTCAGACAATGAGGTGCAACAGCAAGCTGAAGAAGCTGCAAAGGAGGAGCACGAGGAGCAGGAGGTAAACATCGGGGAGCATAAAGAAAAAAAAGACGTCCAGTTCATTATAAAATATATACATTTTTAAAACAAATGTATAGAGTTAACCTGTCTCCGTCTTCAGCTGTTTTCAGTGGCTTTCATCAACATAAAAATCTAGTTGAATGAAGCAATGAAAGGTGAGGTGCAGTGTACTAAAATGATGGTTTATAGCCATTCATGCTTTGTGGTCTGTAGCTCACAAAGTCATGGACATCAATGACACACACTTTTGACCTCCAAGTTAAGAAACACCAGTCCACTCCTTTGTTTATGAATAGGATAGAACAGATGATCATATATATATACAGTGCCTTGCAAAAGTATTCAGACCCCTGACCAATTCTCTCATATTACTGAATTACAAATGGTACATTGAAATTTCGTTCTGTTTAATATTTTATTTTAAAACACTGAAACTCAAAATCAGTTATTGTAAGGTGACATTGGTTTTATGTTGGGAAATATTTTTAAGAAAAATAAAAAACTGAAATATCTTGCTTGCATAAGTATTCAACTCCCACACATGAATATTTGGTAGAGTCACCTTAATACCAGCTTTGCACACAGTGTAGGAGTGCTTTTGGCCCATTCTTCTTGGCAGATTTGCTCCAGGTTGTTCAGGTTGGTTGGACGACACTTGTGGACCGCAATTTTCAAATAGTGCCACAGATTCTCAATGGGATTGAGATCAGGATTTTGACTGGGCCACTGTAGGACATTCACCTTTTTGTTCTTGAGCCACTCCAATGTTGCTTTGGCCTTGTGCTTGGGATAATTGTCCTGCTGAAAGGTGAATTTCCTCCCAAGCTTCAGTTTTTTAGCGGACTGAAGCAGGTTCTCTTGCAGTATGTCCCTGTATTTTGCTCCATCCATTCTTCCTTCAATTTTAACAAGATGCCCAGTCCCTGCTGATGAGAAGCATCCCCACAGCATGATACTGCCACCACCATACTTCACTGTAGGGATAGTGTGTCTTGAGGCATGGGCAGTGTTAGGTTTGCGCCACACATAGCGCTTTGAGTTTTGGCCAAAAAGCTCTATCTTGGTCTCATCTGACCACAAAACCTTTTCCCACATCGCAGCTGGGTCACTCTCATGCTTTCTGGCAAACTCCAGACGTGCTTTCAGATGGTACTTTTTGAGTAACGGCTTCTTTTTTGCCACCCTCCCATACAGGCCAGTGTTATGCAGAGCTCTTGATATGGTTGACTGGTGCACCACTACTCTACTCCCAGCCACTGAACTCTGTAGCTCCTTGTGTTTTTGTGTAAAAACACAAACAATTACAACACAGACAAACGCAACACAAAAACACGTAACACGTCTTTCTCTTTTTCTTTTATTATTGAGAGCTCCTCTCTCAGTCCTTCTCTCTACCGAGCTTTACCCGAACGAAGGAAAAGAACAGCGTTACCCTGGCCTCTATATGTAATCCTGCATGATATCTAGGTAAACGGTTGCAGCTGCCTTATTACTTGCAGCTGCCCCTCGTTTACCTGTCAAATCAATACGGTCTTACAACAGAGTCTCGCTTCTTTCCAGGCTGACCCACTTCCCGGTCCCGGAAACGAACTGTCAGGCCAGCCCTTCCAGATACTTCTCCTCCCGTTCTTTAGCACCCTCACAGGTCGGGGGGAAGATTTATCACCAGAACTCATTGTATTTCTGTCACATATCCCACCGCTCAGAGTGGAGCTGAAGGATCACTCGGCTAAATCTACCTTTCCCATTACTCCCCCCTCCCGGGAAAAATAATCTGCATTTTGGTGGTCTTTCCCCGCACAGTGTACCATATGGTACATGAAGGGCTGCAATGCCCTTTTTACGCCCACATGGGCGTAAAACCTGGTCCATCAGTCTCTGAAAGGCAGCGGGCACACCATGTAGCCCAAATGGCATGGTTTTAAAGTGGAACAGCCCTTCTGGTGTTGAAAATGCGGTTTTCTCTCTGGAGCTGCGGGTTAAAGGGATTTGCCAGTATCCCTTCGTCAGGTCCAGAGTGGAAATAAACCTTGCTTTTCCCAGTCTGTCTAAAAGTTCGTCGACCCGAGGCATGGGACACGCATCGAACTTAGCAATAGCATTTACCTTTCTGAAATCCACGCAGAAGCGGTTGGTGCCGTCTTTCTTGGCCACTATGACAATAGGACTGCACCACTCGCTCCTGGAAGGTTCAATCACCCCAAGCTCGAGCATATCCCATACCTCTTTGCGAACGCCACTCCGTCGACTTTCCGGGATCCGGTATGGTCTCTCTCGCACTGTGACACCTGGTGGAGAGATAATGTCATATTCAACTAAGTTTGTTCTGCCGGGCACGTCAGAAAAAACATCGCTGAACTCCTCAATAAGTTTACGCAGCTCTCTTTGCTGATCCGGAACCAATTGTTCCCCCATTGAAATCGCTCTTGTGCTCGGGGTCTCTGGACAGGGGCCTAAATCATCCTCCATATTGCCTGGGGCTATAAATAAGACCTCCCTTGCCTGCCAGGGCTTTAACAAATTAACATGGTAAATTTCACGTTCATTCCGGCGATCGGGCTGTCTAATTTCATAATTTACTTTCCCTATGGCCCGAATCACCTCATACGGCCCCTGCCATTTAGCACACAGTTTTGATTCTGATGAGGGAAGCAGCAGCATTACCTTGTCCCCTGGTCGAAAGGTTCGAATCCATGCATTTTTGTTGTAATGCTGCTGCTGTCGGTGCTGAGCCGATCTGAGGTTGTCTTGGGCCAAACGACCGACCAAATCCAGTAGGAGCACATACTTCGCTACATTTTTGGACGAGCCTTTGTGCTCCTCCCACCCCTCCCTCAGCAGGTCGAGAATGCCGCGAGGCTGCCGGCCGTACAGGAGCTCAAAGGGGGAGAACCCCGTTGAACTCTGCGGCACTTCTCTCACCGCAAAAAGGAGGTAGGGAAGAAGCGATGCCCAATGTTTCTGCTCCTGTGTTACGAATCACCTCAGCATCGACTAAGGTCTGATTAAAACGTTCAACCAGACCGTCCGATTGTGGATGATAAACGGACGTCCTGATGGGACGTATTTTCAATATTTTGTACACCTGCTGTAACGTATTGGACAAAAAATTGGTCCCGTGATCGGTCAGAATCTCCTTGGGGATCCCTACTCTAGCCATAATCTGCGCTAACTCGGTGGCTATTGCAGCGGCACTAGTGGACCTCAATGGAACTGCCTCCGGGTATCGCGTTGCATAATCCACCACCACTAATATATGCGTATCCCCGGAGTCAGAAGGTAGCAAAGGGCCCACTATGTCCATTGCAATGCGCTCGAAAGGAGTGGAAATAATCGGCAGTGGGACCAAAGGGGCGGGGTGCACTCGACCCGGCGCTACTCGCTGGCAGTCTGGGCATGTGGCTACATATCTCGACACATCAGTATGAAGACCGAGCCAATAGAATCGAGCCAATATCCGTTCCCTCGTCTTCTCGGCTCCGAGGTGCCCCGCAAAAGGGATATCATGCGTCTTTCTCTTTTTCTTTTATTATTGAGAGCTCCTCTCTCAGTCCTTCTCTCTACCGAGCTTTACCCGAACGAAGGAAAAGAACAGCGTTACCCTGGCCCCTATATGTAATCCTGCATGATATCTAGGTAAACGGTTGCGGCTGCCTTATTACTTGCAGCTGCCCCTCGTTTACCTGTCAAATCAATACAGTCTTACAACAGAGTCTCGCTTCTTTCCAGGCTGACCCACTTCCCGGTCCCGGAAACGAACTGTCAGGCCAGCCCTTCCAGATACTTCTCCTCCCGTTCTTTAGCGTCCTCACAGGTCGGGAGGAAGATTTATCACCAGAACTCATTGTATTTCTGTCACACTCCTTTAAAGTGATTGTTGGCCTCTCTGTGGCTTCTCTCACAAGTCTCCTTCTTGTTTGAGCGCTGAGTTTTGAGGGACGGCCTTTTCTTGGCAGTGCCTCGGTGGTGTGATGCAGCTTCCACTTCCTGATTATTGATCCAACTGTGCTCACTGGGCTATCCAAACACTTGGATATTATTTTGTACCCTTTCCCTAATCTATGCATTTGTATTACTTCATCTCTAACTTCTGTAGAACAGTGGGGTTTTTATCCAGAAAATGTGACAGCAACTTTATTGGTTCACAGGTGGAGGCCAATGGTAAAGTAATTGTGTCCTCGTTAGGGCAATTTCTTTCACAGGGATTGAATACTTGTGCAAGCATGATATTTCAGTTTTTTATTTTTCATAAAAATATTTCCCAACATAAAACCAATGTCACCTTACAATAATTGATTTTGAGTTTCAGTGTTTTAAAATAAAATATCAAACAGAACGAAATTTCAATGTACCATTTGTAATTCAGTAATATGAGAGAATTGGTCAGGGGTCTGAATACTTTTGCAAGGCATTGTATATATGTGTGTAGACATGTAAATTCTTGAAACAGGAATAGGTCATAACGGCCATGCCTCCTTTCTCAGAATAAGGGTAGAATCGATGATCCCATCTAAATTAAGTATGAACTTTTGTTAATTTGATTTGTAAGAAGTTTTTGAACGGAAGTGGTTAATGCTTGCAACCTTGCACATGCTATGATGTCTGTAAGGTAATTGTAGCAGATACTAGAATATAGGATTCTGTTCTTGGAATCAAATAAAATATGCTGAGGGCGATTGAGTTGGCACAGAACAGATTAGAATTTTGACAGCTTTTCAAATTGGATAGTTGACAATATTTGACCTGATATTTTAACCCGGCGATATATTTCTTTTCTCTCCTCAGTCCACTGTCCTTACCCTGGGTGAAAGTAACTTTGATGAGACAGTTGCCAAAGGTCTTACTTTTATCAAGTTTTATGCCCCATGGTAAGGAAACAACTTTCTTTAAAGAAGTACAACATTTCTCTTTATTGTTTCTTACTGATTTCGATATGCATACAGTTATCCCCTATCTTACAATTCTGTAATTCTGCGTTTTCAATTTTTGATGAAAAGCATAATACGAGAGAGCACTGCATTTCTATTTGGATGTGAATTAAAAATTGTTTCATTAGATTGAGTTGCTATGCAAGTGTGCAGATGACTAAGTATAAACACATTCATTTTAGCTTTTTATTCCTAATAGCAATTACCCAAACAGCCACGTAAAGGTAAAGGCTTTCATAAAAATAAAAAATAAACGTCCTGATTTATACTCTACAGTTGTATTAGGTGTAGTATTCATACATTACAGAATTCTTCTCTACTACCAGGTATAAACACATTCTGCAACCCGGAAATAGTAAATACTGGTTTGTCAATGTCGTTTTTTTTTTTTTGTTTGTTTTTTTAAAAAGAGATTTTTGCAGCTATGAGAACCAGAACTCCACATAGATATTATGAATTGTTTGCTACAGACCCTGACAGTGGGGCTCTGTTGCTTCTTTTGTAGCACAGGTGCTACAGTACATAATGGCTGTTTTGCTATAAACAGCATTTAGTAATTAATCTGTTTTTAGTGTTGTATTGAAAATAGTCTTCTCATAGATGTCAGTTGCCTAATTCTGTATATGGCTATCTCACATAGAGCGTTGTTGTTTTTTTTTTTTTTTTTTTTTAATTATTCATATTTTGCTTTGAGATTAATAGCAGGCTAGACGAAGAGGAAGGATTAATTTTGTTGTCTACTGTTCTGATCGACCAAAACATTTCCTAAGTAGCTAATTATGCTTGTCTGCTTGAGGACACCAGGGTAATAATTACGTATGGCTTGCATCTTATTGCGTGCAGCAAAGGAATATAAACTAATGTTTTTTGTTTGTTTGTTTTTTAAAGGTGTGGTCACTGTAAAAATCTTGTTCCTACTTGGGAAGATCTCTCTAAGAAGGAGTTCCCTGGTCTGACAGATGTGAAGATTGCCAAAGTGGACTGCACTGTTGAGCGGACGCTGTGCAATCGCTTCTCTGTAAGGATCTTTCTGTTTTGGAATAAGAATAATGTTCTCTGCCCAACCATAAATATAGATGCTTCCTTTTTTTTTTTTTTTTTTTTTGCTTAAGCACAGTCAACACCATAGCATTCTCTTCCCACATCAGGAAGTGTTTTAAGTAAGCATCAGGCTTGCAAAAAAACAAAGTATTATAACATGCACCAGTACAGTACAGGGCTCCAGACTGCGACTAAAATGGTCGCCAATGCGACTAGAATTTTTTTTTTTTTTTTTTTTTTTTTTTGGGGGGGGGAGTTAGGTGCCATTGGCACCAGTAACACAAAAAATGTTGCCTTGCCCTTTAAAAACCTGTGTCCGTATGTATGAATGTGCTAAGACATCGATCTGTAAAGGAAAACAAAGGCAGCATATCGCATATTTTTAACTGAAGTGTGAGAGGGACGATAAAAAGCCATTAGCTCTAAGGAAAGAAGTTATCTAAGGGAAGAAATTAGCCTGTATTCCTGACTGGCTTATATGGAACTACTGAACTTATTTTATATTTGTATTCCTTGTCTCACAGTCTGTATTTCAAAAACATGTGCAGGAATGTTGAATGCACACCCATTTTTCTGTGGTCTTTCTTTGTTTTGTCTTTTTTTCTTTCACAAGAGTTAACTGATCATAGGACTAAGCCCACGAGCAACTTTGAGAAACTACAGTTCCAATGCACATTAACTCACAATTTTTGACTAACCTCTGTGAATAGTGCCCTATATTTGTTTTTGTGGTTCCGATATAAAATGTGTCTGTCATGAAACCTAATACAACCTACATGAAACCCCACTAACACTGTATTTTTCTTTGTAGGTCAGAGGCTACCCAACTCTACTGCTGTTCCGTGCTGGTCAACAAGGTGACGAACATAATGGAGGCAGAGATCTTGAAAGTTTGCATAGCTTTGTGATGCGCCAGGCCAGAGATGAACTGTAGCACACAGTTGCCCCTTCCAGCTTTCTTTTACTACCATTCTTTGCTTTCAGACCTTGGTTCTGTTACTGTTTTGTTACTGAAGGTATAGGAGAAGATGTGGTTATCTGGACTGATCTTTCAGTCATTTACGTGGGTGAGAGATGGAACTGATTTAATGAGTAGATGAGTGTGTGTTTTTATTTCTTAACTTTCATCAGCAAGTCTACAACTGCCCGTTCTTCTCATAGCGCCAATATAGTTTTATTTCCTGGGTTCTTTTTTTTTTTTTAATATAAATTCATTGTTTGCTTGACTGTGAAGCTTAAAAGTGAAGGTAGATAGTGCAGTACAGTTTCCTGCACGTGAGCATTTTGGGTTGACTTTCCAGAACTGTTGATTGATTTGCTACATTGTAATGGCACTGTCTTACTTACTTTAACTCTTCAATCATCAATGTAGATTCTGAACTCTTTTTATATATGCAGATACATTTTGACACACCATACTTGACTACTGTATTTTATTTTTCTGGTATGAAGTTAGAACAGACTTCTTGCCTAGCAAAGGCTTTGGTTTGTTCAACATGCAGGTAACCAGATTTCACTGTATCATATCATGCATTATTATCTCCTCAACATGAGTAAAAGCACAACTATGGATTTTGTACTGTGAGCATTGGGCCTTAATGACCCAGGAAGTAGCTTATTATAAACTTCTGTGTTTTTAGTTGTTGATTCGATGATATGGTTTAATTTATGTAGCTTCTAATTATTTTGCATCTGGTGGGGCTTGGCTGTAAAGAGGTGGTACCTGTTTAGAATATGTTCTGTTCATGGTATGGAACTTCACTGTCATTGGCCATCTGTGCTTGGAAAAACTGACATTCAACCCTTCTGTTTTAAAAGTGTACTTCTTCTGACCAGGGTTTGATGTGTGTAAACTTTAATTGCTTTTAAAACTGTCACCATTTTACCACCAGAACTACGAAGTTTGACACATGACACATGCCTTAACCCCCATCAGCGGCAATAATTATGCTCACACGGAGGGCGGAAATGGGATGCCAATGCACCTCACATACAGTACATAAAAGTGGTTAACTTATAATTTAACGCAAAAGAACGAACGATAAATAATAATAAAAAGTTACATTGTACTTGCAAACTTAACATGTACAAAATGTTGTAAAACAAAAATCAAACTTGCATACATAACAAAAAAAGAGATAGGCTCTGTCTATTCCCAGAATAAAATCGTACTTTTTCAATAATGTACTGTAGGAGATAAGCAGGCTACTTAAAAAAAAATAAAAAAAATATGCAGCAACCAAATAGTGCTGGAAAACATGTGTATTATATACACATACATCATTCTAAGAGGAAATTGAGTACATATAACTAATATAAATCGATCATTTGTCTACATCTATCCCAGCTCCCCTACAACTCTGTATTATGTAAGTAAACAGGAGCTACATTTGGTAGCCTATACAATATATTTTTGACTGGGGATGGAAAAAATAATAATCATAGTTGTTCAATACTGTGCTGTATCAATAAAGAATGCAATTATCAAACACAGTACTGGAAACTAATGTATTCTAAATACTGTATATGCAGTTTCATGAAAATGACTATTGGCTAAACAAAAATATTTAGGGCTAATTCACTGCATTTGAAGATGCACCATTTCTACATCCCCTTCAGCTCTCCTGCAACTCTCAACAATCTGTTCTGCCAGTAAGCAGGAGCTGTGATTGTGGTATGTGAAAAATGTATCTTTTTAGTATCCCTTGGAAGGCAGAGAAACTATCGTGTACTTTTTGATTAAGTATTACTCCAATTTCCCCAGAGTCAGACAAGTCTGTAGAAGGTCTGTAGAATCTGCTTTCTTAGAATGACCTTAACGAAGGTGTAGGCAATATGTGCATATTATTTAATGCTTGGAAAAGAAACTGTGACAAGTGTTTGATTATTAAAGATAGCGTTATCTCCGTCACCAGAAGTGCCCTCGCACAGCTCCTTTAATATTAACTCTGCCAGCTATATGGAGCGTCTTGCTCACATTGATGTCTTGTATGTCTATAATCTAAACGGAACTTAAGCTGTCATCCATATAAGACTTAAAATCGGTTTACTCATTGGCCATTATATTATTAGTGTATTTGGTGATATTAATAAGGCAATCAGTAAATCACTCCAGGGGGAATACCCCATCAGGGTTGAGTTTTAAAGAGCAATTAGAGCCACCTCTGTATTTAGATGATTAAAACACACCCTGTTATTTGTACTTTTATAATAAGTAAATAAAATAAGAGTGATCTAACATTTGCTGCCCCTTGTATGTACAGTATATTGATTGGTTCTAGGGCACATCAGTTGTGTTCAGATTTGTGTCTCAATGTTCCTATTACAGTATATTGTTATGTGAATGATCTTTTCCTATATGCTAAGGATTGTCTCCTGCATGTATTTTTCTTTTGTTTTCTCCTGTATACTTTTTCTTTTTTCTTTTCCCCCTGCCTGAGGCACACACTTCTGCCCATGTGGTACTGAAGTGAAAAGCTCTGCAGGCCAAAAGTTAAATAGGAAGTGTAACAAAATGCTTTCTATTCTTTACCATTGACTAACGCAACTGTAAAACTGCCTGGCTTAAAGTTCCTTATAAAAATACAGTAACAGTCCAAAAATTTCCAGGGCTTTCCTACAAATGTCATTGTTTTATGTGTGTGTGACAGTATTTTTTAAAGTTAGATTTATGCCCATTCAATTAGGGAAACAAATGACTGGACAGGAAAACACTTAATGTCAGTAAAAATCTTTATGCATAGCACATGGTGTAAAAGACATATAAAAGTCTCCAGTGAAGGAAAGCTGTTTTTTTTTTTTTTGTTTGTTTGTTTTCTTTTTGTTTTTACATTGCCCCAAGTACAAAAACAAAATTGATTGTAAAATTGTTTACATGACTTTCTGACAATTTCATAATAAATTTTTTCCAAAAAACTGTTTTCTTGTTGGAGTAGTAGTGTTTCTTATAACAGATGTATAAATGCTTCAGTGCACTAAATAAGTACAAAATGTACAAGTATTGAAAATCAAAATATTTTGTATTGAAATGTAAACATCACTTCACTGAGATTTTTCTGTTTTGTCATGGTCTATAGTCAACACATATATAAATGAAATTGAAATAGCAGTTTCCACTATGTACTTAATTTGTTCTCTATTGGCTGATGCCTGAAGTTATCAATGGACAATTGCATTCAGACCCAAAGTTAATGATGTCATTGTTGCTTGTGATGCACTTAAAGGGTAATCACAAAGTTGTAAAAAATGATTTATTCAAAGAGTTTAGAAAAACAAACATGATTACAGTAAATGTATATGAGAATGGAAAACTTACAATAATCAAGATGTGGTAAACCTTAGTAATCAATTTGTGACACTTGTTTCTTAATATAATGTATAATAAGTATAATGTTCAAGAGATTTAGGACTTTATTAGTTGCTGAAAACAATATATGGTATTTGCTAATCTAAGCCCACCGCTTTTTAGCCGGCATTAATTTGAGTACTTTCTTGGGTGATAGCCTACATATTTATGACACAAGATTAAAATAAATATTCACAATGTATTTACTGTTATGCATTAATGAAATCTTGTTTAAAAGAAAACAGAACGTTGATGTTTAAAATAAGTAACCCAGGAAGTTCATTTACGGGCTCTTCCATGCACTTTTGTTGCAGCTACGAATGTTGCAAGCTCAGCATAGTGTTAAATTATTTGTGAATATGGCCAGTGCAGTGAATACATATAAAAAAGTTTCCTGCTTGACAGTGATTTAGCATTTGTTTGCATCCCAGTAAACCCTTTTTTTTGTTCTTGGACTGGAATATTTGTACCAAACCTAGAGACCCTCTTTTAAAATTGCAGCCCGTTGTAGAACAGTAAATGCACATTAGAAACCATTCTTTGCAAGATTCCAAAATATGAACTGAATAGTAGAATATCAAAAGTATTTTGCCTATTGTCTGGGGATGAATATAACAAGTAAACTATAATAAATACAGACATTAGACAAGACAGCCTCACTGAAAATATTACAATGATAACTTTGGCAAAAAGTAAAATACATACAACGTTTTCCATTTTAAATGAATCAACATTCATCTTGCCCCTTAGTTCTACGTTTAGGAGTTGCAGTTAATGATCATTCTGTCTGGACCATTCCTGTATTGTAACTCATTTGGAAGTATGCCATCTTAGAATAACAGGATCTGTACGTGGGCTTTTTTTTTCCTGTGAAGAAGAAACATCCCAGTTACTGGCTCACATGACTCCTGTAAAATTAAAGGGTAAAGTAGATCAAGCTTGTTTTCCCAAAAGCAGTGCTGCAGCAGAAGTCTACAAAATTGGATAAACAACATGTGATACAATTCCAATGAGCTCCTGACACTGGCTTCTTTGTCAATGACAACCACAAGCTCTGACTACCATGTTCTTGTATTTCTTCAGAATCACATTTGAATTATCGTCAAAGTAGAGTACAGAAATGGCATTTAGTTTGGTGGGGGCGCAGCAAGGCTTAGGGACATTCTCTGGATTCATGAGGTGGACCTGTTTTGGAGGCAAAATGAAGTAGAAAGTTACAGATCACAATATTCAGTGGTTTATACACCTGTAAACATTGACTGTAGCAGCTGTCCTAAGGGTACTCTCTTCTAACACAAGCTAAGTTAGAAGAAACCAATGGGTCAACATTGGCCAGCACCAAGGAAATAGGTACAACTGTAGAAGCGGTGGGGGTCAAAAAATCTCCAAAATGTAGTGTCTCAGAAATTCTCAGCTGGCTGACTTCATCTTTCAAAACACTGCTTGTTTTCTTAATCGTGTAGCACTGGCAGTAACACAACACGCTTGCAAACTGAAGGTTATAGTTTCAAATCCCACGTGTGCTAGACCTTTTTTTATATTTCTATTATATAAAAAAAATAATAATAAATTGCAGGCAAATGTTCCATTTTAAAAACAGAAATAAATAATTTAATATAAATGATATAAACATCCAAATAAGTGCATTCCCTAGTATATTTCCATGTTGACAAAACAAGGTAATTGTCATTAAACTCGGATGTCCTGTAATATACATATACATGGATAAAAGTTCCTGGGGTCTGCAAAAATCTGCAAAAAAACAGGAGAAAAGGGAGAAGGACATTTTGACCTTACTGTGGTGACTAATATCTCTTACTGTATGACAGGTATTGACTTTTTTCTACATTTCACCTAAGAGTGTTGGGAACTACAAATTAAAAGTGAAATGGTGCTTTTGGCTGATTTGCTTTTGCTGCGCCAATACCCTGAAAACATGTAAACTATCCTTGCTGTATAGTCTCTGGCAGTTCTTGCTGATAACTTGGCGCAAGGAACATCCTCTCAATGTTTTTAGGTCCACACATTAAAATATAAAATTATTCAAATGGTTACAAACATTAATCTTTACATTTTTCTCAATCAGTAAAATAAAATTTAAATAAACATGACAAATGTCCACTTCATGTACGTAAACAAATTTAAAAGTTACATATCTATGTATGAATGGACAGTGACTCCAGATTCTGAAACTCGAACTAATAATGGCCTTACCAACTGTTGCTCTCCACCTTCATGAAATGTGGCTCAAATTTTATTACATTTGAGAGGATTTAATACTGTAAACTGCCAGGTGGCACAGCAAGCAGTTATTTTAGGAATGATGCTCTGACGACTGAGAATTGAAAATCTGTATTCATACTGTATTTAATTGAGAAGTTACATTTCAGAATTTTGAAAACAAATGGAGCAACTTAAATTAGCAATATTAAGTTCAAACATTGAATCAGTGCTAAAAATATGTTCACTCCCAGGTTCCCCCAGAATTAACTTTGACAAACTAGAAACTGCTGCTATTTTCTATTGTGCTTACCAGTGTCTGCACAATTGCATGGTTTGTGGCATTCATGTGCGCATTGAGGGGAAATGAGCATTCTCCAGCACAGTAGTTTGCTGCATATCCTTCTGGTGCAATGATCCAATCCTGTAACACAGAGAAAATTAGAATGAAATATATTTTCATTCTAATTTTAAAATAAGTAACCCAGGAAGTGGGTTGCTTATTTTTTAATTTAGTAATCGGCAATTATTTTTTATTATTTTCTCCCAATTCGGCATGTCCAATTATTTTTAGGCTCAGCTCACTGCTACCACCCCCGCACTGACTCGGGAGTGGTGAAGACGAACCCACACTGTCCTCTGAAGCGTGTGCAGCCACATCAGAGCTACAGCATCGGAGGACAACGCAGCTCTGGGCAGCTTACAGACAAGCCTGCAGGTGCCCGGCCAGACTACAGGGGTCGCTGGTGCGCGGTGAGCCGAGGACACCCTGGCCTACCTAAGCCCTCCCTCCCCTTTGCTTTTATTACAGCTTTCAGACACTTTCTTATCCTCCACTCCTCCTTCCTTCTCTCTTCCCTCTATACATTTCTCTTCTCCCTCCTTCCCTTTCTCTTACGCTACTCCTTTCAAACTCCAGATAAGGTTTTGGGTCATTGAGTAATTTACTCTCCAATTTAGACACTATGGGGGTTATTTTCAAAGGAGATCCGCTGGAGGATAGTGTTATACACCATTATTTCGACCATTTTTTCTGTACCTCTGTTTTTCCCACAGATTCTGTATTTTCTAAAGCTGCAGAAAAAACATCGGGAATCTATCCGCTACTTTCGTTCACTTGTTATTCTGACGCTTTCTTTTTGGCGGAATATATAATGATCTAAGAATCCATGCCTATCAAAGTGGTAGATCATTTAAACTTGCACCAGCTCGCTTCCTGCCTGCTTCAGAATGGTCAATAGTCTGTTTGCCAGTAAAAAGAGTGACAGCACTTCAGCTCATAGGTGCAACTACCGTGCCCCCCTTAACTTTCTCAGGAAGCCTTTATATCCCCCTCAAAATTCAGGATGCCTCATTTTCATGGGAAAGCTGATCCGTGTTGATTATTATTATTATTATTATTATTATTATTATTATTATTTTTATAAACTGTACATAAAAAAGCCCAGGCTGTGAAAAACGACTTAATTCAGATCACATCCTAGTTTTTATCCAACTATATGAATAAGTGGTTAACCTGTCAGTTTTACACTGCTTGTGACCCCACTATTCATAGTAAGTACTGTTAACACTGACTTTCAAAAAGCACTTTAATTACATTGGGGAAAAAGACTGTATTTTGTGGTTACGCTTCATGTGGGCATTTGTACTTTACATCGGGAAGAAGTTTTAAAAAAGAGGCTACCGTTTGCTATTGGACACACCTTGGATTATAACTTTGATTCTCATGAGGAAAAAGTTGCAAAGCAATGCTAAATATATTATTATTATAATTCAAGTAACTGATATAGCTGTGCTACCTTAAATACGGGGGGGGGGGGGGGGGGGTTGCTACGATGTTTACAAGGTGCTTACCATAAAACATTTAGAGCAAACAAATCGTATCCTATTATGATCCATTTAAATACTGCAATTTATAAATGTTTACTTGTAAAAACAGGTTGAACAGTTGTATTTTATTTACAGTGGTCATTGACAAGGACAACCAGAAGCTCCAAAGATTGACTTGCGCTCTGATGTCATGCTGATATCTTTTTGTTGAGGGACACCTAGCGTGTCCAGAATGACACTGTGTATGTGTGTTAGGAGCTTGTATAGAACAGTTAGTGAAAATGTCCTAAAAAAAAGAATATCTGTAAATTCTCAGCGGCACAACTTGTTAAAATCAGTTTGTCACAAATCCTGCAAGCTGCTTTGTTATTAAAAGAACGTAGGCATACTGTACATACACTGTTTCTCATATGAGGAGCCGTTTCAGACAAAAATGAGAGACTGATACGGGAATTAATTGAAATCATTTTAATATGCATTTGGTATTTCTTAGCCTATAAAGTTACTGATGCATATCCACGGGAGAACATATAGCGCCTTTAAATAAATGTTTCGGATGCTCTATCACCCACAGAGTCGGAGCCAAGTATATATGTGTAGACAGTCTTCCTACATATTTTATATATTTGTATTTAGTGGATAAATTAAAACATTACTTTTTGGTTCTTGGTGCATCTAAATAAATAATAATTTCTTGAACAAGATGTAATTTTGATAGGAGCAGCTGCTTTAAGATCGCACTTTTAATTTAAAGTATTGCACAGTTAACAACCAAAATCTTTTATACATAGACAAATATTGCTTCCTGGTGTATTTGTACCCTTTAATTTGATCAAAATACTGTAACTTTATTGTAATTGTTAATGTGGACAGCGACATTGCTTTTGACAATCTGTTAATATGACACTGTTGCACAGATTTTCTTAACAGTGTAACCTACATACAAAAATAATAATAAAAAGATTAATACAAAAATAAAATAATAAAATATATATGTTTGCGTTTGCGTTTTGGGACAGGTTTCGATTGTGCTTATATAACATTGCTAACACATTTGAACCAGAACCATTTTTTGGCAGATTACGCTGTTTAAATTCTCATTATTTATTAATTTAAAGTTCCTAAGAATCACAGAAGATGAAGCATGAAATGCGATCTGCTGGCGGGTAAAACGGAGGTCCACTTTAGAAAATAGGATATTTTTTATCGGATTAAAAGGTGGAAAAATTCTGCAGATTTTGCCGTTTCCACCGAAAATGAAACTCCTTTCCAACATCGGGCCCTATGTGAGTAAATTGTATTTTGGCCGAGTAAGGGGCAGCTTGTTTCCAGTTCAAAAGTATGAGACGCCTTGCCAATAGGGACACAAAAGCTATGGAATTAGATTAAATTTTCTGCAGGGCTGTACTTACAGGTAAATTTCAATAAGTGGGTTGGGGTCAATAAGTAAGTGGACAATTTCAGAAAAAGATTCAAAAATAGAAGTCCAAAATGTAGTCAGTCTGGGACAGGACCAAAACATATGGATTAAAGAGGCATCTATACATTTTAGCTAGTTTTTCTTTAGTCAGGTGAATACGATGTGAAATTTGAAATTGGATAAGCCCATGTCTAGCACAAGATGAAGAAGAATGTACACAAGCTAGAACAGCCTCCCACTGGTCATGTGAAAAAGTGATGCTGAGATCCTGCTTCCAGAGTGTCTTCAGTGTTGCTAATGACTGAGGACTCAAATTGGAAATTATGTTGTAGATTTTAGTTTGCAAACCTCTACCATTGGGGTTCAGCTCTAGCAAGCTAGGAGTTGGAGGAGGCAAATCTGGAAATTGACAAATACATTTTGTGTAAAATGCCTAGAGAAAAAAGTGTGATTGTGGGTAAATTAAATTTCAGGGAGCTGTTCAAACGAGGCAAACACATTATCAAAATATACGTCTCTAACTGTAGTGGACCCATTTCTACACCATATTTGAAAAGGTGAATCTATCTGAGAGGGGATGAATAATTGGTTCAGAGTGGTTGGGGTAAATATGGAGGCTCTCTGTAGGCCAAAGTGTCGCCTAAATTGAGACCAGATTTTAAGGGTGTGCTGGACTATAGGATTAGTGCTAAATTGAGACCAGGTTTTAAGGGTGTGCTGGACTATAGGATTAGTGCTAAATTGAGACCAGGTTTTAAGGGTGTGCTGGACATAGGATTAGTGCTAAATTGAGACCAGATTTTAAGGGTGTGCTGGACTATAGGATTAGCGCTAAATTGACTTGTGTATACCAGGATGGAAAAGCAAGCCAGAGCAGATAAGGAGGATGATTGACAGAAAGAGGCTTCCAGATCCACCCAGACTGGGCTTCTGTTATCAGAGTTGTGTTGTGTCCAATACGTGATTTTATGAATATTGGCTGACCAATAATAAAATGGAAAATTTGGTAGAGCCATACCACCCAGATGCTTCGGTCTCTGAAGAAAAGTCTTCAGAATATGAGGGCCTGTATTTCCGCACAGAAGTGAAGAGAGAATTTTGTCAAGCGAATTAAAGAAACTTTTAGTAATAAAAATTGGGATATTCTGGAAAAGATGCCAAAATCTGGGGAGCACACTCATTTTAACCAGGTTAATACGACCAGCAAGTGACAGGGGTAGAGCAGACCAGCGGGCAAAGTCTTGTCTGCTGCGTTCAAGCAGTGGTGTGAAATTAGCCTTAAAGAGGGAGGAAAAAGTAGGAGTAACTGATATGCCCAAGTACTTGAAACTACCAGACACCTTCTTAAAGGGGACGAGTGTAGATGGTAGATGTGAAGCCATTGTATTAATAGGGAATAATTCACTTTTATGTAAGTTCAGTTTGTAATCAGAGAGTCTCCCAAATTGGTCCAAAATTGACAAAACATGTGGAAGGGAGGAGATTGGGTGATTCCCTCAAATACTTGAGAGTGACGCAGAGAGACAGACAGAGGTTCAATAGCAACAGCAAACAGTAATGGGGAAAGAGGGCAGCCTTGCCTTGTCCCCTGGTGGAATGGGGAGTACTCAGACTGTATATTGTTAGTACAGACAGAAGCCAGTGGAGTGGCATACAACAGCTTGATCCATGAAATAAAATTAGGTCCAAAGCCGAAGTTGTTAAGTGTGGCAGAAAGATAATTCCATTTGATGCGGTCAAATGTCTTTTCTGCATCAATAAATACAAGGATCTCTGGGGGAAAGTTAGTTGAGCAGGTGTAAATAATATTAAATAGTCTATGTAAATTGAAGAAAGAGTTTCTTCCCTGTATAAAGCCAGTTTGCTCCAATTAAATTAAAGAGGGAAGAACCTGTTCGAGACGCTGGGCCAGAACCTTGGAAAGGATTTTAAAATCAGCATTGAGGAGAGAGATCGGTCTACATGATCCACAGTGGAGGGGGTCCTTGTCTTTCTTTAAAAGGAGAGCTATAGAAGCTTGTGAAAGTGTAGGTGGAAGGAGTCTGATTCCCTGAAAACAGAATAAATCAGTAGAGAAAGTGAAACAGATATTTTTTGTAAAATTAGACGGAATCCATCTGGGCCTGGGGATTTTCCATTTTGC
Source organism: Acipenser ruthenus (assembly GCF_902713425.1). Lineage (NCBI taxonomy): Eukaryota > Metazoa > Chordata > Actinopteri > Acipenseriformes > Acipenseridae > Acipenser > Acipenser ruthenus. Next base: position 62,270,840 of record NC_081191.1, on the reverse strand, counting down.
ATAGATCTAATGGCTTGTTCTATCTCTGGGAGAGAGATTGGTTCCTCCAGAGCAGTTTTTGATTGTTGATCTAAAGTAGGAAAGTCGAGGTTGACCATTGAGGGGCCTGCAGATCAGTCCAGTCTGTAAGAGAAGACACTCCTTGTAAAGGTCAGGCATAGGGGATGAAGCATAACGCTTGTCAAGTTGTAAAATAAGGTCAGCAATAAGGGCTTCCCATAAAGTGGAATTAGAGATCTCTGGGGTGGAATTCGTTTCAATGAAAAATTCTATTTCAGAAGAGATAAACTGGACAAATCAGAAAGCAAAAGGGGATTAAGTCACCAGGTCTTATGCGAAAAAGAACAGTCAGGGAACTATAGCTCCATTGATACAGGAGCATGATCAGAAATCACAATGCTGTGGTAGGAGCAAGTTTTGACCAATGGAAGAAGCCAATTATCCAACAGAAAGTAGTCTATACAGGAGAAAAAGTGGTGGACAGGAGAAAAGAAAGAATAGTTCCTAGCAGTAGGAAACATAAATCTTCACAGATCCGATACCCTACACTGGTCAAAGAAGGAACGTACGGCTAACACCGATTTAGAAAGGGAAGCTGGTTTTGTAGATGAGTGATCCAAACTAGGATTAAGCACACAATTAAAATCGCCTCCAAAAACTAAGTGGTGGGTGTGAATGTTTGGCAAAGATGAAAGTAATTTGGAAATAAACTGACTGTCATCCCAATTGGGAGCATACACATTGGTCAGAATCACCGGACTATTAAAGAGATTACCTGTCACTATCACATACCTTCCATTAGAGTCAGCCATGACTTGATTAACAGTAAAAGGGATATCTTTATGAATCAATATTGCTGCCCCTCTGGATTTGGAATGAAATTTAGTGTGGAACAGCTGCCCCACCCATCCCCTACGAATTCGAAATTGATCAGTAGTGCGAAACTGAGTTTCTTGGAGGAAAGCTATTCCTACTTTTAGATGTAAAAGATGGCTTAGTACTTTATTTATTTTAACTGGGTGGTTAAGCCCTTTGACATTCCAGGTGATAAAGTTAAGGGCTCTCGCCTGCCAAAACTCTTCTATTTACCTTTCACTGATAGGGGTAAACATAAATACTATACATACTTTAATGCTAACTTATGGGGTATGCATTAACTACAGCCTTATGTTTTTACTGTGATTTTTCTCTGAACTACTGTACAAAATCTTCATCTGACCACAAACAATAACTGATCTTAAGAAATCTCTTTGACTGATCATCTAAGAAAGTTGATAGGCCCAGGAATGTGCTTAAAGTGTTTTTATTTTTGTTTGTTTAGCTGAACAGAGTTCATTCTAAAAATGGACTAATAGTATAATTCAATGTTAAATACTTTATAACGTGTAATATTTTTGCAGTGTAATAAGTCTTGTTTTGTTACATTGTGCATTTTATTTAGTTACATTGTGCATTTTATTTACAGCTAATTTACCTGTATACAAATGCTATGCCGTGAGATAGGTTTTAGTTGATGCATTTTAATTTAGCATATCTTGTTTTATAAAAAAAAAAAAATAAACCTATACTTTAACCATATCGTCCTAGTGTTACTACTTTGATGCGCAGGACATCATCCTCAAAACTATGTAAATGACTGCACATTATACTCTGAAAACTACGGTAATTCATACAGCTAGGAAGATTTACAGTGTAACTATAAATTGTTTCCTCACTGTTGCAATAACCTGAAGTCACTCTTACAGAAAACACTTTTGGGATACCATTATAATGATAATGTCTTACCCGGAAGAAACCCAAAAATGTATTTGGAACATGTTTTGCACAGTGGTACTGAGGCAAATCATGGTACAGCAATGGATTACCAATACCATTGTGTAATCGTTCACACCATTGCGATATAACTGGTGTGTCAAAATATAAAAATGTTACAACTGCTGTATTTTTCAGCTAATACCTTGATCAGTGTACAGACAAAGAAAATTGTGCAAGTTGGTGTAACCTTGTTAAATCTGTCCCCTGGTAGGTGACCAATATGATTATATGTGGGTGAGCCCACTGTATAAACAGAGTACAGCAGATCCAAATGACTACAGACGTCTTATTGAATCAAACAGGATCAACAAAAACAGTGTTTCAGTGCAGCCTCGAAGCGTTTATCAAATAAGAAAAACCCTTTTACTGGAAATCTGGCTCTTCCCACAGGCTGTTAGAAGCAATGGCATCACATACTGTATACACTTGGAAGGGCCTTGTATTCTGTTTACTACTCTTTTGACTGGTTTCATTGACCCCAATAACACAGATCCTGGATTACCTGTACCTAAATTAGGTAGTCCAAGATTAGTGCTTAAACGGGGTCTGTGAAATCAGCCCTTTGAGTTTATGGAACCTCAGATCTTAGAATAAATGAAGACCACCAAAAAAAAAAATCATTGTTTGCAATCCTTTAAAACACAAATGTGGCTTTACAATACACTGTATATTACATTTGGGGTGGAACATGCTATAGTGATTGAGCCTACTGCCAGACACATGCTTCATTTTAATCCTTTCAACTACTCAGAGAAGTTCTGGATCTCCTGTGAGAGTTCAAGTTAGATGAAGGAATGAGTGAAACAATATACCATCAAATTAAAGTACATATTTGTATTAAAATGAGCACATGACTGGGTGTGTTTTTAACTCAAACTTGAATGCCTTAGAAATGTTATTCTGTAGTTTCCGTATGTTAACTCCTCAATTTGAGCACTTTAAAGGAAGGACAATTTATAGCTGTCAATATGTACATACATCTGTCCAAATAATCAGTGAAAAGGCCACCACTATTGTTAAGTTCCCCAAACACCTCTTTTCAACATGTTTTGAAGGAATGTTTAACGTTTCCTTTTTCCTTGGTGTGTTTTTAATGGCAATAAGTTCAAACCCAAACTCAGTGCAATTGTATCCTTACCTGCCACCCAAGTTGTCCAAAACTGACATACAACTCATGTTTTTTACAAGCTGTCTTCTGGTCACTGCTATTGTAACCTGTCAGAGAAAAAAAACAGACATTGTGATGATAGATACAGAACAATAGCAGCTACTTCAGTATAAAATGACAACATCTTTTCTTATATATACTCTTAGAAATCTGTTATTCTGCATGCCTTACCTTCAAGTAGCCTGTTACACTGGAGAGTCAAATTCATTGTGATCAACCAACCAGCTTGCCTAATGACTGACAAGCTTTGAGCCATTTTAAGACATTGCTGAACTACCTGAAACTATACACAATGAGAGCTTCTTTTAACCTAGTATGGTACCAGATAATATGTTTTAAAATGAAAATACATGTTTGCTATACACAGTTCTTTCAAAACTGCAATGGATTTTTCAAAACTGCAATGGATTAGCTATAACCATTTTCAATCAGGATAATTATCTGCAGCCTGCAAAATGGGAGGCAAAATACTAAAATTATTTTTTCCGTCTGTCTGTCTGTCTGTCTGTCTTTTACACTCCAACTCACAAACTAAGTAGGTTATGGAGGATATTGTCAAACAGGTAGATTAAGGCATATACAATGATTGTGGGAAACCTTTGACATTTGACCTACAACTCAAGGTCACAGAACACCAAGCCGATTCTCTGTTTCCGAGGTTCTCACCGATGATTCAATTTGGTTAAAATTTGGTAGAATTAATGAGTAAGGTACGATCTTGGTTCCTATTTTGTTTGAAGTAAATCCGTGAATCTCAAGTAGGTCAATATAGCTTCTGTCTTCGCCTTTCTTAAATTACCATTTACCAAGAACTAAAACCACTGATCCACTGGTTTCTGTAGATTTGTGAGATAAAATATTGTAATTACTCTTTGCAACCACCAGAGGCCCTCATATAATATGATAGCCTACTTTACTAAAATGGAACTAAGATTAAAAAACTGCAAGAAAAAGTAATGGCCACCTTTAAGAGCTTTATTGTAAGTTAATTCATTATTTTCTGGTCTAACTTTTCTGTACAGCATTTTCAACATTTGGGACCTGTTTTTCTGGTTTATATGCAAAACACATTATTTAAATACAGGTGTTTGTTTTTCATTGATTGTTTATATATTTCTCTACCTAATATGCGTAATAATTCAAGGAAGGTTGTAACATTTTGAGACCTGTAGTCTATTATTATTATTATTATTATTATTATTATTATAATACATGGTGAACAACAATTTTCCTATAAATGTTGGTGTGTTACAGTTTTATTACACGTGGTGGTGGCGCGAGACTTCTGTATAATTAGATTAGGTGATGGCACGAGAACTGTGTATAAAGTTGATGATAATATGTCTAACCTTAATTTGTAGAAAAGCAGAATAATGCGAGTGCTCTTGGAAAAAACAATAAATGACATACATTTTGTAAGGAATTACCTCAGCCACATGCCCTGCGTGGGATGTTAGGCCTTCTAGACATGATGGCCCCCAGAAAGCAGATGCTCTTGAGTGATGAGGAAAACATCAACTCCACCCTCCAAAAAAACCAAGCACATTTTCGACGCTGGTTCTTAGTAATAATACATGGCGTTTTCATGCAACCCTCCCACGAAATGTTACTAAAATGTATTATAACAAATAATATACACCGAAACTGCACATATAAGGCAGTCATTCTGGTGACATTGATAAATCACTTAACAATTGGTTGTATATTATTATTATTATTATTATTATTATTATTATTACAGCGCTTATGGTGAATTTTCTCAGTTGTCGTGTAATAATAATATACATTGAAGTTAACTATATTAACTTTCAATGACGAAAAAATATATTTCATAATTAGAAAATAATAGTAGAATGCATCTAAATTAAAAGTGTTTCATGGATAGATTCAATGTTCAATAAAGTACAGTATCTAGTATGACTTATGTTAAGTATTACTATAGCCTGCTCTATATGTTTTGGGTTGCATTTGACTATAATTGTTCACTTACTGTGTGCTTATTACACAATTATAAGGACCCTCTGTATGTGCCAGCACTGGTTTTAATATACGTTAATGGCTGCAGATACCAAAATACTATGTGTTATTTTATGTGCTACGTAACAATGACATCACACTTGCAGGGCGCTTTTAGCAAAGCACTGCAAGCAAAAGGGTAGGAAATACATAGCAAGTGGTATAACATAATGATTTTGTAGTTTAAATTCATTAATATCATATGATCTGATTCCTATATGTTTGAAATATTGGGTAACCCTTCAATAACATACTTGGTATTAGTACAGACAGTTTATATCTGCATATAGTCTAAAAAGTTCTCAGCCCTAACACATGCTGTTCAAAATAATCTCAATAATTTAAGATCAAAGCAAAGATTAAGCAAATCAGACAACCATCCCACATTTTATCAAATGTTATGCGTAAATGTCTTCTGCTCTTTGTATTATTGCTTGGAAAGCTATCAGTTTACATGATTTACTAGTTAGAGCTGTGGTTTAGGCATTTCTGAGTAAACATTCGATTCACTCAGCTCCTCACAGCAGTCAGTATGAATGCTGTGCCGTGCGACAGACTGGTGTTCTGGCATTCTGGGACACGAGGGACAGGGTCAGTCGACTGCCCTGCTAAATACAAAGACATATTGGTTTCAGGTGTTTCCTTGTTCCCTTTTGCTCTTTCCTGTTAGATTATGAGTGGGATATGCCCTGAATTCTGCAAGCGGATCAGTTTGCAAGGAAAGTGCAGCAGTGCAGTAAATCGGGGAACACCTACTGCTGATCCTGCAGGGGATCTGTTTCAGCTGAAGCCGCTAAGACCCATCTTATGTTTCCTCCCTCTCTTCTAAAGCAGCCCTCTGGCTTTGGATGGATAAATATTTACAGAGATAAATCCTTTCGAAAAGTGTTGGAGTGGTTCCAAGTCACCAATTCAGTGAGTTCCCTCAGCATCATTAAACAAAGCTGCAACTGAAGTGACCTGGAGGTTTCGCCAACAACTCTCTCTGAAATGGCCTGTTCTTTCCCACTTCAATTTCGCAAACCTGACCCTCTCAACCAGGTGTAAACTCCTCAAGGGCATGACCTCTAAAACTGTACAATGGGCTGCCTGAGTCAGGATGGGAAGGAAGAGTGAGCACCCCCTTTCCGAGCAGCTCTGTGGCCCACCACTCCTTGATAAATGGAGAACTAAATCAGTCCCTCACTGACAAAGATAGCAAGGTTTGAGCATATATCAAACAGAGACAGAGGTTTTGTGTTTACTAAGGTCAACATGTTTTAGGAGCACTCATGCATAGCACCCAGTTTGCATACCAACCTGACACAGACATTCACTGCTGTCCATGGGGGCCCTTATTGAAAGTGTTATAGCTGTTGGTGGTGTTTTATACCCCTATATAATGTACAATTTTGATCAATGACTCTCTCTCTGTCCCATTAAATGCTATATTTAAACAGAATTGCATATGTTTGCTGTTACTCTTTGCGTCTCTTGGTGTTGCTGCTCCAATATTGAGTTATCATCATTGGCCTTTGCCTTTTCTTTGAGCTTGTCTGCAAGCCATTGCGTGTGGATTCTGGGATTTTGAGTTATTTTAAAGAAAATACAGTAGAACCTGTCATATCTGATTTAATTGGTTCCTGGGGTCCATCAGATATGTAAAAATATCGTATCTCAGGAGTCGTTATACTACATTGTAGTTTCTTTATAATGTCCGGGCACTATAAATTAACAATGTCCGGTACATGAGTGTGTCTAAAACACCAAAGTATGGTACTGAATGTTTACAATACAAAGACAATCTGTGAAAATGATTGCAAAACAATGTACTGTAATACAGTATTTGGCAATTTCAAAAACAGTTCTTACCGTGCTTTCTCAGTCTATGCTAAACTGTGCTTGTTAAACCATAACAGAAAAAAAAACCTTGCATACAAACACCAACTGGCTTTGAAGGTGGGCAAAAAAAATCTTGTTTTTAGCTTTTAAATGGTAATAATTATATGAATCCCTGGCTTTCTTTTCTTTTATTGAACATGGTTAAAGTGGGCACGTGAAATGTGAAACTGAATTTCCAATCTCTTTTTTCTTTGTTGTCTGCAACGTAATCCATTCTGTCCTGCTAAGAGCTGAATTTACTGAATTAGATCTATATTAAAATGAGCATTGATCAGTTCCCATCTGTACCCTTCAGTTGGTAGCAGGATGTGTAAATAACACATACCAGAGATCCATCGGTTAATAGAGGGTACAATATCTTACAGGATCGGAAATGGCAGGTTCTACCGTTAATGGCAAACGTTTAGAATATATTTTTAAAAAAGGAAGGAAGAGTATTTTTTTTTTTTAAATGAAGCGTTCTGAATAGTTTTTGCTACAAGGACTCAAACTCCCAAAAGCAACTGGCATGTGTCGGCTCTGTTCCTTCAACAGGAAGCGCAGCAAGGAAAAGAGTGCGAAAGGCATTTGATAATTTATTATTAAAATATTACTACAAATCAAAAACATTTTTTTAAAACTCTTAAAACAAATTATACATACATCATTTCGAAGATGCTTTAAATGTATATATTATTTTTTGTCAATTCACTTGCTATGGGGAGCCATATTAAAGTAAATTAAAAGCTTTATTGTGTGATTTCACTGAGTGTAAATACCAGATCAGTGGTGCCTATAAACATTTTCCCTGCTGTACTTTCTGATTGTAAAATTGTATGCCATGCATTAACTTCTAAGTTGACCGTGGATTCAGTGTTGATTATTCAGCACTGTGATACCTACTCACAAACTCCTCTGTGAAACGTTAGCTAATTACAGCTAATTACTCATTTGTACTGGACAGGTACCAAGGTTCCCCCTTTTCTTATGGAAACTCTTCCTACAAAAGAGGTATTTTCCGATTACTAATTAAAGTTTTGAGAAAATGCCTCAGAGGATGCTTTGTAGAAGGTTTATTAGATCATGCACTGGAGACTGCGTTTTGATCTTTAAGTCATTTTAAGGGCGAATAGTTAGTATAACGACATTATAATTTTGTGTTGTGTTATGGCAAAACTATAAATACCACTTAGTTAAAAAATGTAATTAGTTATGAAAAGTGAGTTCCAATAGCACTGGATACAGCCTGACACAGTGCTGACAGCAACATGAGAGCCCCATGCAGATATTCAGTCCTGGTCCACTCTCAAGCAGAGACAGATGATTGTGCTTGATGTTGTGGTGTTTTTTTTTATGTGGACATATCCAGTGGGGACTAGGACACCACTAAACTCATGTCTTTGGAAGGATCCGAATGCATCCTCCAGAGATCAAAGACAGGGGCAACATAGAAATACAGACATGGGCAGGCTGTTGTCATATTCTACCTCTCAGTACAGGGCAAAGAAAAAATCATGGCCCTTGCACAAGGTGAAACCTATTCTCTGATACAATTTGATAAAATGAAAACAATGTTCTTCAAATGCACTGCCAGCAATGGCTTGATGCAGGTATATAATAAGTGACATACTCAACCTGCCTGGAGGTCACAGAGATGTTATTCAGCTTTAAAGAACTTAGTGTAGGAACCTGTGGTATAGCAAGCTGGTCATCACCAGTTAAAAGCCAGGAACTCTTGTTAATTTGCATATGTGTGCCGCTGGAGTTTATCTCTGTCCTTCATCACAGAGGTTATTAAACCTCTTCTTGAAAGTTGCAACGTCTAATTATACTAACAATAAACAAAAGAGCATTTAAAAAAGGATGAAAAAACACAGCTGTACAATTCTGTGTTATTATTCTCTAAGCAATAATGTTAAGTGGGTCATTCCTTTACCAAACAGTTAATGACTGGCTACAGTAATAACAGGGCCTGGGGGAGGGGCAAAACTGTTGTATAGTACTTCTGGTGTGAACCAAACCCTGAATTGTGTTGAAAGCTTTTTTAGGCTATAACATGTTTTTTCACACCAGTATTCTTCAGGGACTGGTGTACAAGTCCACAAAGTACACTGTGAGACAGTTTGCAAGTTTTTTTTTTAATATAAACTGAATTCACCTGTGAATAAAGGACAATGAGAAAGTATGATCATACAGTCATAAGGGAGAACTATGCACTTTTCAATTAATCCCTGTGCTGCTCTCTTGATGCTAGGTTTGGGTGAAGTTTTGTCAGGGGAATGAGAGTTATTCCTTGTTACAAAGGGCTGCTGTTGTCTTGTAATAAATTAATAGGATTATCAAATGAAATAAAACTGGGGACACGTTAAGGTGTTTTTAAGAGAGACCAGGTCAAGCAAGTTGTGTGAGGCAGCAGCACTAAGTTACAACAACATATGAGCACCCTGTACATCCTGTGCACTTTCAACACCTCATATCTCAGAAACCATTTGAAATACAGGCTTTATAATATAAACAAGCTGGTAACATCTGCAGGTACCCCTGACACTCAACATGGCTGCCATTATATTTTTCTGCTACAATAAATTAAATTGGAACATACTTTGTAGTTTGTAGGTAACAACGTGTGGTTAGTATTTTGGCTTGAAGGTTAGTCAGTTGAATGAACTGTTTTTGAGATAATGCTTTATAATTGTTGTTGTGTACAGGTTTTATTTTCATTTAAGGAATGAGAATCCTTGTAATATATAGAAGACCACATCAACCTTTGTATAAGCAGCCATTCATGAATCAGATCCAGGTGTTTTAAAAAAAAAAAACTAAAGCATGAAAAATTAACACGGTGGTCTTTACCAGAGCCAAAAAGCAAAGTAGAACCATATTTCAAACAATAGTGTATTGTACGTTGTGTTACATGAAACTATAAGGCTGCCAATCACAATTCTAGTGTTGGTTTGAAACCCAGTTCCGTAAACTGGTATCCAATTTGGAAAACGTGTGGCATATTATCAGAAACATCTGTCCTACAATAAGTTCAACCCTTATACTGTTCTAATGGCTATGAAGGGACCTCTGTCACAAAATCTTGGAACTTCCTCAGCTAAGTCTAAATATTTAGAATTCAGATGTCTTGGTCAGGAAGGTTGAGAGAGTACATGTTTGAGATATGCACGTCCATTGCAGAGAAAAGTAAAACAATGTGTTATTTGCAACATGTCGAGTGCAAAATGTCCTTATTTGGAAAAATGCCCTCTTGCTCAAAAAATGGAAACATTGAGAAGCACGTGACAATCCAATTTCAAACCACAGTTGTAGGCAAAGTATTTCAGGAAAGTTAATCTAAAACAATCTAAGAAAAGTTCCAGCCTAGAAGACCAATTATAAGGCATTAAGTTACAGCACTATTAATAAAAAAAAAAAAAAAAAAAAAAAAACACACGCCTTGGGGGCCGGGACACTGAATTTCTACTGGTTTTGTTCAAAAGGAAAAATGAACTATCAAAAAATATATTGTAAATTGTAGGGGAAAAAATTGCCTCATACAGTCCCTGTGCAAAAATACGATTGTGTAAATAATATGTGTGGGAATGTAAGGTTGGCAGGGATGGTGTTAATTCTGCCCCTGCCAGCAATCACAGGTGTGGCCATTCCCCAATTAGGTAATTGAGTGCTAATTGTGGAGTGGCCACCTGTATATACAGAAGAGAAAAAGCCTTTGTTTGTTGGAGGTGTTTGAGAAAGAGATTATGATGTGTTTGAACTGTGGTTTTTTTGTGGTTTGAAAGTCCAGTGAAGGTCTGGTGAAGGCTCTGCCCAGCCTGGACAATATGAAGTATTTATTTGTGAACAAAGGTGATTATTGTGTTTTGTTTGAACCTTTTATTTTGGCCCCTGTTTGTTTCTATTTTTGTTAATAAATGTGCGCAACAGCGCTTCACTGTAGCTTCTGTCTCTGAGTCTCTAATTCCTGCCTTTAACATTGTGGGCCTCGACGCCACCCTGCCACAATGATGCAGAACAGCAAGAGTCCAGTTAGCACAAGGCAATACAATTAAAAGGCACAGTTTAAAGTAATCGGTACAGATGTCCCTGTAACCATTGGAAATATCACACATCTTTACCTTGCCAAATGCATGTGGCACCCCTACTTTAACTGGTCTTGGCATGTCCAGCCCTATGACTTAAAGTGCAAACTAATGTGTTAATTGCCAGAGGGTAGGGTGGCTCACTTGGACCTAAGTCTAATTTTAGTAAGTCTAATTTTAGTGGGGAAAGTTACATACATACTGCTGTGGAGAAGGTCTAGTTGTACAATGAGCTTATCCTGGCAAATTTGGACATTATTAGAAAACGCCTGTCCTACAGTGCATTCAACCTTTGGTATATAACATTGATATTTGCTGTTGCTGTATCCCAGTTCTTGGGAGCAGGACAGTATGAGTGAGATATTAAAGGTCTGCCAGTCCAGTGATTTTAGTTACCTGACATGTTTGGGTTCCTGGGCATGTCCTGTGGCTGTGCGGACCTGTTGCGGCTCTGTTGCCTGCGCTTGTTAGGTGCTGAGCGGGTGGTCCGGATGTGAACCTTGGTCACCTTGAAGAATGCCACCATGAAAGGCTGTTTGTCGTGAGGGCCGTCTCGCCCAATCAAACCTGCCTCCTTTGGGTTAATGCTGTTGCCTTTTCATATAAAGGAAAACAACAAGTGGCAAACAATGAGGGTAGTGATTCACATAGTGATGCACATACACTCAATTCCAGTGGTTTGTGTGTGCACATCTGTTACCAAAAATGTGTTCTTACAACATATTAATCAACACTGGGTGACTGCTTCTGAAGATACTACAAACATAAACCACTGACAGCTTTGAGTAAGAAGGCTTTGAAAGAAACTTCTCTACCCGTATAAATTAAGGAAAACAAATTTGGAGAAGCTATTCTCCTACTGTACCTAGTTTAAAACACAAATGACGGCAAAAAGATTTCAATATTGTACAATTGTCTAATCGTATGCCGTTGTTTCCCAAAGTGACATTAAGTGCAGTGGAAATAATCTATATGATAATATTTATTATTTTCTGACTGGAACATTTCAATATAATGATAATTAACTTAGGGTGATATTAACTGGAGTGTATTAAGTATCTTAGACTTACCATTGCTGGTCTCCACACTGAGTTGAAGGCCTAAATTGTGTCTGGGGCTCATCACCCAAAGGTTACTGGTGGCAGTGATATCGAACTCCAGCCAACCCTCCTCTGTAGCCCACAGTGTCCGTGTGTCCAGCAGGAACATACCTGTCTCTCTGTAAGAGTGAGATATCTATTAAAATCCCCTTTTCTGAGAACTCCACAGCAAATAGGGGTTGTAGATTGGTCAGTCAGTAAACATTTAGAAATCCCTTCAAAAGAATGTTTTAGCAATGACACCCTTGATAGAACTGTTATTGAAGACACCAAAAACATCTTTGAGGTTTTGTTGTTTTGACTAAATTGTTACAGTTGTAGATGCAGACCTGAAACAGCAGTGCAGAGTTTCTTTCTAAAACTTTGCATTGGATCCATGCATAAATACACATCATTGTTTCGGTTTTATATGTTGGAAACAACAATCAAATGATGGAAGTAGTGTGTTATGTGTGTAGCCTGTATAATAAACAATGAGGTTTACTGTAGACCCCAACTTAACACAGTGTGTGTTGTGCACGTGCATTAGGTGGATAAAACGTAAAGTGATGATTGACTGCTTAATGTAAGAAAGAGAATAAGTGCTGTACAGGTAAACGTTAAAAATATTCATATAAAATCTAAGGTTTATCGGATTATACCCACATAGGAGGCTAGGAGTGCAAAATGAAGGCTGTTATTGTGGTCAGCCTGTATAGTGTGTCAGACAGACAGTGTACAAACATGGCCATAACTAGCTATGAGGACACTGAGGTCGTGTCCTCGGTTGTTTTTTTGCATCATCAATGTTGATGCTCATGTAAAGATTCTGGTTAATTTGCTCTGTTTGTTTGCCGCCTAACATAGATTTGGTGGTTGAACAGTAAATACCAAGCAGTTATATAAATACTGCCAGCGATAGCTTGAAACCTAAGTTTGACCTTGGTTTAATGTCAGCTCTGGTTATGGCCCTGTGTATAAGGTTCCCAATAAGGGTCCCCATCTTTTGAATGAGGGCCCGACAACATTTTCTGTGATAGAACTTTGCTGTTCCAAACATGTGAATTCACAAACCCATATTAAAACACTCCAATGATCTTTTATTTGTTTTTTGAAAGTTAGCCTTTTCTAAAATTTGATGCAGAATAAAATGGCTTTTTGGCCCTAGAAACAAAAATGAAAAATAAAAAAAATGATTTAGCTTCTGAAATAAATCCCTGAATAAGTATCTGAGGAGTATTGTGTTGGTCATTGGGTTTAACTCCTTCACAATTCTGAAATGATCTGTGACTAACACAGTTAATATAGTACCCCAGGAACAGCAGCACTTAATGACTGTGACTAATTTTCATTATTCACAGTCCTCTCATTGCTGGGACAGCTAATATACCTGGGAAGTCCATTGCCTTATTAGACAAACACTGTATGCACTTCTATCGCCTTTTAGAATGTAGCCTCATACTACACACACACACACACACACACACACACACACACATTACTGTTTAACACTGCACCCACACCTCTAAACAGTACAGTAGAATTGCATGTTTGTTTGCTTTTTACAAGCTTTCAATAACACTGGTCATTTTAATGCTTCCTCTACAACTATAAAGCACTGTTTTATTTTTTTAGTACAGACATTTAATAAAAAGGCAAAGCGTATTAATCACATGCAACACGGCTGTGAACCTCCCCTCCGCTAGACTTCAAAGTCTGCAATTAACCAGGTGTTCCGGGAATTTCATCTTGTTACGCATCAGCAGCCCTTTACTGTTTCATTAGGCATTCATTAAGGCATTTCTAAAGCTTCCATATGACCTTTTTCCCCAAGTCAGCCTACCCTCTGGTAATTAACACATCAGTCTGCACTTTAAGTGGCTCATAGGGCTGGACGTGTCAAGACCAATTTAAGTAGGGGTGCCACAGGAGTTTGGGCTGGTGCTGTATTTGAGAAATTAAAGATAAAGGGTTATAAATAATGATGACGGTACTCGCTGGATTACCAGAGCTAATTGCTATTTAAGACTGTTCTATTGTAAACACTGTTGTGTCCTTTACTGATTTAAAGGTCTGGCCATGCTGTGTTTTGAACACTTTCTTACAAGTGTTGGATTTGATGTGCTTCATTGAAAATTTAGGAAACTCTGCACATAAAGTATGGTTCTTTATAATTGGTTCCATTTAGTTTTCCAGACCTAGACCAGTTCATCAACCAATAATAGCTGCTTACATTATACAAAGTAAAAGAAAAAAAAAAGAACAGTGAATAAGAGGCATAACCATCTGGTTATAGTCCAATTTTATAGTCGAAAATTAGATTTTGAGGTCCACACTAAAAGAGAAGTCAGTACCTATCTTTATAATGTATTTTTAAATTACAAAATGCCTAAAACGTGAAGCTACATGCCACTGTACTCAATCCAATTTACATAAAACACTATCAAAATCAAACACGCAATCAGAATGACTGCATGCTGTTGAATAGTTGCATTTCTGGAAACAGAACTCACATTCAGCTGGTGACACAAAAAAATTAAAACCTGCAGGTGAGGCAGGCAACTAGTGAGAAAAACGAAGCAAGAGATTAGACAAGAAACCTAACTGCACATTAATTGTAGTTATCAATCAACAGTAGCTTGGTAAATGTAAAGCCTTCACCTCATGTTGCCTGTGCATTTACCACCTCCTGCCCAAACTCCTCCTCACCTTTGGCCTCGCAAGAGGGGGGTTAGCAGTCTTAACGTCAGCCACGAGATTCAATGTTCAAGCAATATGTAAAAGTCGAAGCCGAATGCCAAACAAGCAAGTAAATGACGAATGTTGAAAATATAAAATGTCATCTGTCATCATAATCTGTTAATAAAACATTTTATATTGCAAGAGCTGTCCTGTCTGAAACATTAATCAGACTGCTGTAATTATATGCTGTGTGCCCTTAACTGATCAAATGACTGGCAGTAGGAAAAAGTATTTGCAAAGCACATAAATGTCTAAAGCACACTGTCTTTTACCACAGCATTAAATGAATACTTCCCTTCTTGGTTGTCTAACAGGATTTTGCCATTTAAAAACATTGAGAATGAGAGATAATACCTAAGGAAAATATTATATAATCCACCTGGTTAGCTGAATTAAACTAACCAGGTTAGCTTCAATAACCACTTAGTACATTATAATCTTTTGTGTGAGATCCATGTGCTAAGTGGCTTTTTCTTACTCAATGTGCTTATTATTAATTCTGAGCTATAATCAACTAATTATATTTAGAATTCCCAAAGTATACAATTAATACCTTCATCAACAGCTCTGGGTCACATCAGTGTTGTGTGTGTGTGTTGTTTCTAAAATAAGTAATTTCTCATCCTTGTTAAAGATAGGGCTGTGCACAGTCTTATCGGGAGGTATTACGCTACAAACATTTTACTTGACTTAGAGCAAATTACAGACACTCCCAGGATTCTACCAGTCTTTAAACGACTACAATAACAGAACTTCAAAAAGATGAAAGGAATGATCACGCTCCATTAGTGGTGTAAAATGTATGCTCAACAACCTGCGTCATACGTGCTGCATTATACTTTCTGTATTTGAAAGTTCTAGGATAATTTTACTGTAATGCTCTTTATCATATCTAGTCGGAAAGGGACTACCGGTATGTTGTAAATTGATATTGTATTACACTGCATTGTAAGGACATTTTGCATTCTTTGTTTGTTTGTTGGTTTTTGTTTCCCATTGCTGAAACAAGAAGAACTAATGTCTAACATTATGGGTACACAAGGAGAGTAAACAGTACAAACTACTGTGTCTTGAATCTTATACTCATAACAATCCAATAAAAAAAATACTATTTAGGAACATTAGAGTTTTGACTTAAAACAAACATGTAACACCAATCGCTGTTTCTGCAACCCAAAGTAACAACACAGACCTATTCTTAATTAGAGCTGAGTTGAGAAAGGGCGTTTTAGGTTGTCTGAGGATTGTGTAATTGTCATTAACCAATGCAAAATAAAGAATTTTTGCTTAACTGGGATTTTTTGTCCCAATCCAACATTACAGATGTGAGTTGCCAGAGCCATCAGTTAGTGTTAATATAGTTAAAGGAAGCTTGATGAAGGAAGCCATATAAATGTCCTCATGGTGTATAATATAGAAACAAAAACATCCTTGCATTTAAACACCAAAGATGAAATACATGCTGGCTATACTGGTACCCCACTCCCCCATACACAACATATTTAATTACTTATTTGGGTGGGTGGAAGAGAAAACTGAAATTGTACATATTGTACATAAAAAAAGTATTAACAAGGACAAGTACAATTTAAAATATCATATTCCCATATTCATCCCATTCTAAATGGTACCATCCTCAGAGGTAATTTACAAGGGAAAGAGAAAGAGAAAATAAGAGTGAATATGGAGAGATGTATTGCAGCTCACTTTCCGGATATTTTCATGCCCTCTCCAATGCTAGTTTTAACCAGACTAACAGAGCAAACTTCAACTTGTGTTTTATAGCATGCAGTAAATTTTAATGGGGTATTCGAAAACTTTAATCTCCAATCACTATACATGTTTTTTTTAAAACCACCTACCACCAGAATACACAACAATGTTCCTCACAGTCAAGCCATAGCTAATCTTAATAACTGCATGGCTGGAAAATCTGACAGGAGTTAAGGTTTGTTATTTGTTTATTTAGCAGATGCCTTTATCCCAGGCGACTTACAGAGACTACGGTGTGTGAACTATGCATCAACTGCAGAGTCACTTACAATTACGTCTCACCCGAAAGACGGAGCACAAGGAGGTTGAGTGACTTGCTCAGGGTCACACACAGTGAGTCAGTGGCTGAGGTGGGATTTGAACCGGGGACTGCCTGGTTACAAGCCCTTTTCTTCAATCACTGGACCACACAGCCTCCACAGAAAAGAAAAGGTGATCATTTCTAAATAATATTTTCTAAATAGGTATTGATAGATGCATACAAAATTTACCATGCCATGCTATTTGGGAACATACAGTGAATGCTGGTGGTTTCTGCCCATCTTACATAAAATAAGATACTACTGGTAAGGGATTCATGATTGGGGAATCTGGCATTGAGGATTCCCTTGCCATAACTGCTATGTAGATTTTGGTATTCAATCTTCACAGGTTTTATACTGCGCAAACACTAAGCAAAGTCTGTTTGTTCAAAAGACATCCTACCTGCCCTTGTGTTCCTGTACCACTTGATAGATGCTGATGAGGAAGGTTTCATTTTTGAAGGCATTGCTAACACAGTCCTTGTAGATGCGAAATTCTGAGGCTGTGACAGCCTCCCCCTCTGGAATCTGAGACAGGTTGAATTTAAACTCCTTGTGATGCCGTCGGCGAGGTGAGAACTCCCTGTCGTACTCCACTGGTAAAAAAACAAACAAACACAGAAAACAAAAACAGTAACAGTCAATCAGAGTGCAAGGCTCTTCTACCCCGTTGTCATAGCAAATACTCTTGCTACCCCTCTATCACTGGTATTTACAGTACAGTGTAATACTGTATGTTTTTATTTCTCAATGTACAGGAGTTGTATTATAACTCTGATAGAAATAATTTTACAGTTTTAGAGTAATTATCCATCAATTTCACAAATACCCCCTGTTCCCAGTTAGTTTAGATAATATAGGTTTCACTGTACTGTACTCAAAAAGAAGACATTGAAAGGACTTCTCGTCAAAATGTCTGTCATTTAATTTACTACGTTTATTTTAGTATTTCTAAAGAGATTCAAACAATGTATTATTTTACAACAGGGTAGCTGATGAATAGATTCAAGACCAACTTGAAATACATTTAATACCTTTCCAAATCGCACTGATGGAGGACGTTTCCAAATGAATATCTGATGCAAAGGACACAAGAGGCCGGTTTTAAACCTTGGACTGCAGAAAAAAAAAGTCTGGGAACTATTTACATTATCAGGGACATATTGGAGGTAGATTTATTTATAAATGGCAGCTACTGTATACAAAAAATGAGATGCTAGCTTTGACTTGTGTAGCGTCCAGTTGCAGATTGGATCATAGACTGTAGATTGAACTGGCCTTAGCCCCATTTTGATATTAGAATTAGATTTTGGTTTAATGGAGCAGCTGGAAATGTGGCATATGTGACCTTGATAAATAAAGCCTTCTGTCTGTGAAATGATGTACTTGTACTTGATGATTTTGGTCACATGTTCGTGAGACCAATACTGTTTCTCATGGGCAATACAACTGAGAAATGTTGTATACCTACAGATGTTTTTTGACCTAAGTTGTTTGAATAAAAATATAAAAATATTCATGATTGTGTTGAAAAATATAATGCCACAATAAATACAACACTGGACACAGCAAATGTAAAGCCACACAATTCTTGTAAACACTATAAAGGAAGACCAAAGGCTCAGGAAAAATATCACAAAGAAAAATATGCAGTTACATTTAAACATTGAACCTTATTGCATTATCTAATAGCTGCTTCCTCAAGAGGCACAGTCCAGCCACAGTTCAGTCAAGCTGGTAGGAGTTAAATACCCAGGTCATTAGCAGGGATTCGAATCAGTCACCTATTGGTTCTAATGCTCCACCAACCCCCAGTTGTGAAAACAGTGATAAGCATCCATTTGTCTGACGCAACAAAATAACCTTAAATACATTTTAATAAACCTGCAAGTCAATTTCAAAATGAAGGTAATCATAGCCCAACACTATTTTATTTTATAGGAAACACTTTCATATGGGTAGTAGCACACTTAAAGCGAACTGAGTAGCTATAAAAAACAAAAAAAGGCTTGCAAAAAAAAACAGCCTTTCAAGCAGGGAGATCTTCCTTCCATGGCTCATCTTTCAGAATTTATGAATCAAATGTTTGGCGGTCGGTGGCTATGGTCAGTGGTCAGCTGTGGCACTTACAGTCAATGTTTTCCATAGTATCCCGAGAGGAGACCAGTGGCCGTCTGAATTTAACTCCTAAACCACATTTCGTCTTTTCCGCCCACCCGCAACCACAAAGAAAAACAGCTCTGAACAAATGCATTTTTCTCCACTGATCCATGGAAGTATGAGCATTGCAGAAAGCGAGAAGGGAAAACACTGCACAGCAGTACAAGGCCACTAAACACTGACTGACACTAAATTGGATAATCTACTATTTCAAAAGCAATACACATGTCATCCCAAACTAACAGCAGAAATATCAATGTCATGCTTTATTTCCTGTATATACCTTTGAGGTATAACACTCTTTCCATACAATAATAAATAAATACTTAAATCAGGTATCTGTTTCCCACAGCCATTATCTTATACTACACCATCATCTGCGTTGTGACTATAGTGGGTCAATATCATGTTGCAGACACATTTAACCTGCCTCAAAAGGTTTTAAATGTGAAGCTAGCATCTCAAATCATTTGGTTAAAAACCAGCCTTGTATAAATCTAGACCATACTCCACCCCTTTGACTGATGTCACTTGTCCAGCAGCCTATAGCGCTCAGTCCTAAATTAATTCCATATGTGCAACACCAGTAATTGATACAGAAGGTAACACTATAATAAAGCAAACCGCAGGGCTTCAATTTATAAAAAGGGCTTCACCTGAATGCAGTCCAACAAACATCCCAGCCAGGGGAGTATAGCTCCATGAACTGCCAGAAGCTCTTATTGTATTACTTGTATTGTAACACTTGAAATGTATTTGCTTACGATTGTAAGTCGCCCTGGATAAGTGCCGATGTTATGGGGAAAGGTGCAGGATATCACCTCTGAGATTATGACCCCAGCACCACTACAATATATACAACATTTCTCTATGTTGTACCACATGTTTCTGTTCAGTACAGTTTCCTATACTCTATGATATCAATGTGAATTGTGTTTTTAAGGAGCAGGTATAAAATGATGGTGATGTAGGGACAGACAAAAGTGGTAGTCATGGGCAGCAGTGTGGAGTAGTGGTTAGGGCTCTGGACTCTTGACCGGAGGGTTGTGGGTTCAATCCCCAGTGGGGGACACTGCTGTTGTACCCTTGAGCAAGGTACTTTACCTAGATTGCTCCATTAAAAACCCAACTGTATAAATGGGTAATTGTATGTAAAATAATGTGATATGTGAAATAATGTATAATGTGATATCTTGTAACAATTGTAAGTCGCCCTGGATAAGGGCGTCTGCTAAGAAATAAATAATAATAATAATAATGTCAGTGTTTTCTATATTTCAGTTTGGGCTAAATAAATTACTTTTAATATCAGCAAGTACCTCAAAAAAAGCATGCTATGTTCTAAACAGTATCATGTTTGTCTTTACAATTTGGAGCAGTTATGAATAACTGAAATTAATAATATATGATTGTCAACATAAACATATTGAATTACAGTATATCCAAAGCTTATCAATGACCTGCTCACATTTTCAATACTGAGAGCTTGCTCAATATACCAATATATCATTTAAGGTGGACTGACAGTGAACAAAAGGGTTGGGGCTTCAGTCTGAAGTGGAAAGGTGAAAAGCAGCTTTACCTCCCCATAGGACGTGTTCTTACTCCTTTAGTAACTTACATTTATTCTGGCATCAGCCTCCGTGAACCAAAGCTGTTAAAATGCTTACAAAGCTGTTACTATGTTTATAAAGAAATGCAGCCAGCACTTTATACAGCCAGTTAAATATCCACTTAGATATCCCGACACCCCATGCAACAGTTGGACGGGCAGATTTGAAAGCAGTCTCCAATGGTTACACCAATAAAAGCTGGTGCCTAAGGCATTTTAAGAATTCAGATGTGTTTATGTAATTATACTTCAACGCTCATTGGTTTTTTGCACATTTTTTATAGCTCCTAAGGGAACCAAATAACACATGCAAATCACTCCCCTCGGTCACTAATTGCACAAGGACTTATAATTAAAGGCTATGCTTAACTTTTATTTTTAGGGATGTAATTAAGGTCCACAGGTCCAGGACTTAATATATATCTGCTTGAGATTTAGTGTTTTCCAGCACAGTTTGATTGCACATTCAAAATATAATTTTTCAATGAGTACATTCAGGTTTAAAACCAGATGGTATACAATATATTGTATTGCACAGTGCTGCCCTTTTTAGTGTGATGCGCTTCAGGCTTCCTAGTGCTAAAAGTTTAAGACTTGGCTGGAGACCAAATTGCTAGTTTCCACCAATATCAAAAACAGAAATGTGACCTGATATAACTTGGTTCTGTATACACAGTAGGTCATTTCCATGCTTTAACCCTTTCTACACTGCATGCAAGTTCACTTTTTACTATTGTATAACCCTTTGCAAAAAGTTTGCAGTACAGCCAAAATTGTATATTGTTATTCAATTTGATGTTACAGTACCACAAAGGAAATATAATTTGACTCCTCTCTGATTACTGTAAGTGCCATCTAATTTTTACTGTAAATCCTTTTCAAAATGTAAACAGAGTTAAAAATACAGAAATAAAGTAACCAGTAGTACTGTACTGCCTGGTCAGCCAGTACATATAACAACATTTTCGCCACACTGAACTTATACCCTTATATGTTTTTTGCAGCTCATAGAACTTTGCTCTTTAAAATTTTTTTGAGCAACTGTTTTCCTGTACTGATCTCGGTGTTTGACCAAGAAGCAAGATCAAAAGTAATGCACAAAGGAACGATTGGGTCATTTATGGAAGAATTCCAGTTATCCAGTATAAATAAGCCCTTACAGTAAAACTGGCTTTAAAAGGACCCACAAGTATCTCACTAGATTTTTCAGGCATGAAAAACATGTCTGTAAAGCCCCAAAAGATTACTTAACTGAATACATAAGACCACGTTTAAAATAAATAAATAAATAAATGATTGACTTTAGAACGTACTGCTTATACTGAAATTATTTTAGAATTAATGTCCAACATATTGGTCATTGTCCCCTACACAGCATTGATGAAAGACAAGGTAATTTATATATATATATATATATATATATATATATATATATATATATATATATATATATATATATTCACTGCATAATTACAATTACAAACTATTGATCCCGATCAAATACATCTTACTTGTCTGAGCCACAGATATAGTTCAGTGAAGCACCACCATTATTATTACAGGTGCAGCTGTGGGCAATGGGACTGTGAAAATATCATCTGAGCTTATAAACCATGTAAGAGTTTGAGAATGCATAACCCAAAAGGCATGTACACGAAGCTTATTATTAGGGTAGCAACACAACAAAAAAAGAAAGGAAGCATTGTTTAAACTTAACGATTTCTACTGTATCAGGAACAGAATCAGCTGGGAGTGGAACTGCCCATACCTGTATGTCAGTAACTGCCCATACCTGTATGTCAGTAGGAGATTTCATTTTCATTCCTTTGCAGAACACAAGCATGCTGGGCATGAAAAGTATGTGGTTGAAAATAACTGTTTCAAGCTACCAAGATTCATAGATGCAGAACAAGGCAAGTATTCAGATTCTGAACATAGGTAGGTAACATATGATATAACATAACTTGTAAGTAACATATTTAGTCTTATAACAATACAAAATGACCCACATTTTTAAAACAGTATATAAAAAAGGAAACCACAAACTATACTTTAGAGTACAGCCTCGTTATCTATAGTATACAGTCGGGTTGTACATTTTTGTTGCATAGTACGCATTGCCTTTGTTGTGCAGAAGATGACCACTCTACACTGAATTGAGTTTAACCATTATATAGAGTATATGTAATAGATGCATTATATTTTGGTGAGTTTCAGAGACTGGAGTGGTCAATTACAACAAACTAATTAGTGCGGTACTATCTGCAGAGCATTCCCAGCTCTGTACTATTTTAGTCAGGGCGGGCCTTAGGTCAAGGTGAGCAAGGCAGCGGCCCATGGCCCCACATCTAAGGGGGAACCGCTTCGCGTCACAAATTGTACGACGTCTTCAGAGTCGAAACAGTCTCACCAGTATTATGTCGGCCCCTCGCAAGTACGAGTCAGGCCATTGTAAAAGGAAAATAAAAAATAAAAAGAAATTAAAGTCAAGCAGTAACAAGGAAATCATCCGCAATCTTGTCTGTGTTCAATTTTCTTGCGTGTTCTTGTTCTATGCTCAACAAGGCTAGACCCGATAGTCTTTCTTGATACTTGGTACTTCTGGTGTGTATTCTGATCAGCTTAAGTTTAGAAAATGATCTCTCGGCAGTGGCAACAGTGACAGGAATAGTTAAAAACAAAAACCATGCTGTGCAGACGTCAGGCGAAGAAGACAACAAGGCAGTGTTTTCAACAATGAAAAGATGGGTTATCTCTGATTGAAGTAAGTTTCTGAATGTTATCCTTTAGTGATGCTTGGAAACATGGAATTTGACTTGGAAATGATGGCTATCTGTCACTGCTGTACGTTTGGAGGAACTCTTCTGCTTTGGCAAAGAGCTCATCATCTGGCATAGAAACCAGGGAATGTGGTTGTAGAATCTTTGAACAATCACGTCCATGCCACGGAATTGGTTTACCAGCTGCTGCGTTACAATGTCCAAACAAGAATAAAACACTATAACTTAAAAATGTTCCTCTGGATCTGTTAGACTCTGATCCTCACTTAAATCGTGAAATTGTCGTTTCACTTTTCAGACTCTCTTTTGTTCGAGTTTGCAGTCAATGCCCCATTTTAATGCAAGGGAAACCACAGTCTCCCATGCATTCTCAAAGTTGTTGCTATAGGCTGTCAGTGTTTCAGCGGCACTTTGAATCAGTTCTGCAGCTTTCATTAGATCAAATTTTTCTTGCTGTAACATTTTAGACACAATTCAATTTCTAAAATGTTACACTGCAGGACTACAGGAAAAACAAACTGGAAACACTCAAGCTTCTTTTTAAGCCTCAGTGTTTCAGATTCATCTTTCTCTCTTGACATAAGAATGATCCTCATCAGTGCTTTCAGTATGTCGACTTAGCAAAAACGCAAGGCTATCAGAGACTCATAACGGGATGACCAACGCTTTGGACAGGTGCACCCCTGACTCACTCGTGAAAGAGGAAAGAATTACCCAGCGTTTAACACTGTCAGCAAAAAACGTAAAGTCTTTGCGCCACATCAAAAAAACATGACACTTCATGAATGTTCACAACTGCATCATTTAGCACCAAATTCAGATTCTGTGCTGCACAATGTACATAAAGCACATTTGGCTCTTTTGCAGTGATTCAAGCTTGTACATCTCTGTAAACGCCGCTCATTACTGCTGCTCAATCAAAGCCTTGTCCCCAGCATTTATTTAATTCCAAACCTTTGCTCTCTATGTACTTTAGAATTTCAGATTCAATCCCTGAAGCACTTTGAACCTGAATTTCAACAAAACCTAAAAAACATTAATTTATCTTTACAGCAGTTGGTGTGTCATTTTCATATTCAACACTGACGTACTAATGTCTTTAGTTGTATCCATTACAATTGAAAATAATGGTGCTTGTTTTATTTCATTGACAATATCATTTTCAATACTTTTAGACATAATCTCGATAACTTTGTTTTGAATTCTGGGTCTTAGGTATTTCATTGTGTTGCTTGGTAATTGTATGAGCTGTTTCAGCATTGGATCGTACTCAGTTAAGAGCTCAATTACAGACAGGAAATCACCTGAATTTCCACTTCTGAGAGTCTCTCCGTGTCCTCTAAAAGGTAAGCTGCACGTAGCTAAAGTTAAGGTCACATAAACTACTTGCTTCAGAACTTGCCTCCAAAAGTTCAGTTCTTTCTGTATTTCTGCTTCATTGTGTGCATCCACTGTCCAATGAAGTCTCCAGTGATCGTATACAACACATGCATCTTTATAAGAACATAAGAAAGTTTACAAACGAGAGGAGATCCCAGAATCTCATCAAGCAGCTTCTTGAAGAATCCCAGGGTGTCAGCTTCAACAACATTACTGGTGAGTTGGTTCCAGACCCTCACAATTCTCTGTGTAAAAAAGTGCCTCCTATTTTCTGTTCTGAATGCCCCTTTATCTAATCTCCATTTGTGACCCCTGGTCCTTTTTTCTTTTTTCAGGTCGAAAAAGTCCACTGGGTCGACATTGACAATACCTTTTAGAATTCGGAATGCTTGAATCAGATCACCGCGTAGTCTTCTTTGTTCAAGACTGAATAGATTCAATTCTTTTAGCCTGTCTGCATACGACATGCCTTTTAAACCCGGGATAATTCTGGTCGCTCTTCTTTGCACTTTTTCTAGAGCAGCAATATACTTTTTGTAACGAGGTGACCAGAACAGAACACAATATTCTAGATGAAGTCTTACAAATGCATTGTAAATTGTATTGTATGCATTGTCACAATATATCCGAGCTTCTTGTTGGCCTTTTTTATAGCACATTGTTTAGATGAAGACGAGTCAACATAAACTCCTAGGTCTTTTTCATAGATTCCTTCTTCAATTTCAGTATCTCTGATATGATATTTATAATGCACATTTTTATGTACACTTTTCTCTATTAAATGTCATTTGTCATGTGTCTGCCCAGTACTGAATGCTGTTTAGATCATTTTGAATGACCTTTGCTGCTGCAGCAGTGTTTGCCACTCCTCCTTTTTTTTATGTCGTCTGCATATTTAACAAGTTTGCTTACTATACCAGAATCTAAATCATTAATGTAGATTAGGAATGGCAGAGGACATAATACTGATCCCTGTGGTCACCACTGGTTACATCGCTCCATTTTGATGCTTTTCAGAAGTTTTTGAGAGGTTTTGTGTGCCTGTATTTTGGTTGATAAACCTTTCCAATTACAGATTCCTTTTGCCCAAGGAGGCTCAAATCCTAATTTGCTATGGTCCCCAAAAAATCAACAGGACTCACAGTATACATAATCAAGTTCAGGTGAATAGCAGTCATGTTATACGCAATCGGACACCTGCTTTTGTTGTACGATTATAATAATGTTCTGAAAAGCATCTCCCACCTTGCTCTTCCTTAGGAAAGGTCCTTTTGGTTGGCATGATCCACGATCTATTATAAACCGCTTCACTTGGTGATCGCTAACATCAATAGGAAAGTTAGCCCTATCTGTTGGATATTCCGCTCCTTTAGGTAAGTTATCAATCACAACTTCAGCACTGTCATTTTCTACTAGTACTCTTTCAACTTTTGCTTGTTCGTCATTCTTTGTTTGCACGTCGTTTTTTTTTCGCTGCTACTTGCAGTTGTATCGGGCTTAGACTGTTCCGTAACCTGCCCCCCAACGTTCCCGTACTTCCAGATTTAGGACTACACCACTGCTCATGATATGGTTCCGTAACATCAGCAATACGTTTTGCAGAACAAAAAACAGTAATCTAAGATGTTGAACATTTTACGACTAAAGAAATGTGCCACCCTAGACGACCACCTGTTCTGCCTATATGGTTCAGCTGGCCCTGATCAGCTGGTCTCCAACTTTAGCACAGACCTCAGAGTTGAACTGACCATTTCTACTTTGTGTATGGATTATGACAATAAATGAGGTGGGAACAGGAGAGTAAGAGGAGTGATGCACTCTTGTACTGCATATTTCAACTATGATAAAGCGCTATTATTGTAGGTGTTTTCTTACATGTTTCTATATTTCTGATTAATTATAATAGTACATTTCATGTTAATTTTATAACTATGTTGCTTTTTAGTAATAGTCAAAGAAATCCAGCAGACAGTTTTTTTTGCAAAAAAAACATTTAAGTGTAACCTTAAAGTGTTTAATTATTGTTCTTTTCATTTTTTAAAGTATCAGCAATTACAATGGATGATATCTATATAAATGGATGATTAATACTTTCAAAATACAAATGAAACGGTTCTACTCATATGAGTGACAAGTTAGTAGAGCTCCAAGGGAATATTTACAGTTTTCCCTCGCAAAGTAAACACATTCATCTCTTATAAAGGAGTGATTGCTGTATGTTTCCCACAAGTATCAATGGCTGGGTTTCCATGCAGTTTAGAAACTCCAAATTCTCTCTCCACTGTCATGACTTATGTGACGTAGCAAGCACATTCCTCACGCTATAGGAAGTGCGTGTCTAAAACATTGTACGACTTTAAAGGGGGAGTAAATTACCTTCTCACACCAAAAATCTGTACAACTGACCAAAAGGTTTTTTTGGCATGGAAACATGTCAGGTTTTTTTGGCATGGAAACATGTCAGAAAGCCTAACCTTATTCTTACGAGATTTAAGCAATGAAAATCCAGTTTGTGACATAACCTCACACAACTTTATACTATAACTAAAGGACGTACCATGCAATCCTTTATTATCTGCTGGAAGTAGCCCAGGCAAGCTCTTTGTCCAAATAGGAAAAAATAAGCATACAGTACAAGGGGTTTAGAGTATTCAGTATTTTTTTATGTTACACCATTTATTCAACGGTTAAAAATATTGCCATTTGACTCATAAAATGATAGTGATTTATAGTTTAGTTTTTTATAAGCAAGATTATAAAAAAATACTGCAGCTACTACAAATTTAAAACAATGCAGCCCTTCGAAACAAATAAATACATAAATAACGAAGCCCTTTGCAAAGCACAGCAAAACATTTTTTCATCCTTTACACTTTTGTTATCTAGAATTTTCTGTCCCTTAGCAATAAGATGCAATGTATTGTACACTAGCCTTATGTAGCATCTACCATGGGTACCTACCAAGGGGGAATAAAGTCACGTTTGTACCCCAAAATGAATTAAATTAGCAATAGCTGGGAATTCATTGCAATGGCTTTATTATTGCTGCAGGCTACCAACAGCACCAGGCTTGAGCGACCACCTAGAGTTGAAATAAAATCTCTTAAGCTTGTAGCACTCCCGTTGCTACCTATGTGGGTAGAATTGCTCACCCACCTGTTTCTTTAGTTAGGGACAGCAACCTGGCCAGGTGAAAGTACAATTCACAAAATCCTTACTAATCAACTCTCATCCCATTGGCTAAATTCAATAGTTTTTTCACCAATCATTCCTCTATATATATATGCAGAAGAACCTGTATATAAACCAGTGGTGGGCAACTGAAATGAATGAAAGGGCCACAAACCGCCAATAGAAATTAAAATTTAAAATAGAAATTAAACCATAACCTTCAAGATCGCTGCGTCCATGAATGCAGCAGGCTTGAAGGAAAAATGACGCTGAAATCTGCGAGCACAGTCCTTTTCATCCCTCTGGGCAGGGTCCTGACTGCGTCACAGGTTAAAAGAGCAGCTTTGGTATACAATATTCAGGATTCTGAATTACAGGCTTCATGTGACCAGCACTTACACAGCCTTTACTTCAATATTTCTCGTCAGCTGCCTTCCATCTTCAAACCAAAGCCATGTCAAACTGCAACGGTTTCAATGACCATATCATCAAGTGAGGATGGGAAGTGTCAGTCACAACTGGAGATGCTCCAGGAGAAGTGGTTGTCGATTTGCACTGACCAATTGGGAAAGACGATGGTCATTCGGCACTCGATCACTACTGAAGATGAGCTTCCCATCAGAGGGGAGTGATAGAGCCATCAATCTCCACATGGTCTTCCCCGGTGGTGCTCATTGAGAAGAAAGGCGGCGGGTACCAATTCTGTGTTGACTACAGGAAACTGAATGCCAAGACCATCTTTGATGCATAGCCTATGCCACTCACCCATGACATATTCAGCTCACTGGACTTGCGCTCTGGATACCAGCAAGTGGCGATGGAACAAGAAAGTAAAATAAAGACAGCTTTCACCACACCCTTTGGTTTTTACCAGTTTAAGGTAATGCCATTTGGCCTGAAAACTGCTGCTGCCACATTTCAACGGCTAGGAGACCTCAGAGGGAAAGTATGTTTCGTGCACATTGATGTCATTGTTTTGTATTGACTAAACCTGGAAAAACACCTCAAAGACCTTGAAGCTGTCTTCTATAAACTACATCTTGCACCCCTTACACTCAAAAAGTCTGAAAAAGTGCAATTTATTTTTAAACAAACTCTATTTCCTAAGACATGTGGTGTCTTGTGAGGGTATAACTGCTGATCCCAGCAAGCTAAAAGCCATCCAAGATTATCCAGTACTTACTACTTTGAAGGAGGATCAACAGTTCCTAGGTTTGGCAGGGTGGTACCACAAGTACATCCCCAGATTTGCGGACACTACTGCTCCTCTTAATCACCTTAAAATTACTCACATGGGAGTGGAATAAAAAGTGTCAGATAAGCATCAAACTTCTTAAAGAAGCTTTGGCCAACCCTCCAGTCCTCGCTCACCTAGATGTTAACAAGACATTCAGAGTCTATACCGACGTCAGTGATGTAAGCCTGGGAGCAGTTCTGACAGCCTGGCGACAAAGGGGAGAAGGTAAGGATCGGCACCAGGTTTTTGTGGGCCCTGGGCAATGGACCTCCAGTGGACCCCCCCACCCTCACCCCCAAATCAAAAACCGGATATGTCTGGAGACATGAGTTGTCCGATTAAAAAAAAAATAAAACAATTGTAATAAATCTGTACAGTAGGCCTATACAAAAATCAAATGAATACCTGTAGCACACTTTCTTTTTTACTTCAGCCTACCGGTAACACAAAATTCATTATGCTGCTGCATTTTACACATTATTATTTTTAATTAAAACTAAATGAATTTAGCACATTTTCTTTTTTAATGTAGCTTACGTAGTACACAATTAACAGAAAACAGAACACACACTTTACAGAAATAGTATTTTTTTTTAATTTAAATAGAAAATCTGACCATATACTTGAGTTATTTTATTTAATTTTTTTGTAGTCTTTTCCTTCAGTTTTTGACATCCAGATTTGTGTTTCTTTTTATTTGGAGGTTCCAGAAGTTGGGCAGGTTTCAATTTTTGATGGTTTAAAATTGTATATTTATAATAGGCGTTTAGGCATTATGATAATAATAGATGCTATGATAATGAGGCTTGATAAAACGCTTGTCTAATGAAAGTCTTGATTGTTGGAAAGTATGACGGAAATGTGCCAATTTGTATAATTGTATGTCGAGATCAGTCAATAGTTTTTGGCTTTACAAAGAACTGGGGAGGATGGAAGCCAATAGGGAGTGAGAAGAGGCAGGACCAAGGGAACAGGACGTAAGCAGTAAAAGAGAAAAGGTAAAAGGGGCGATCTGGAAAGTTTCACTGCACTGCACGCATACATTTTTGTTTAGTTCAGTGCAAACTAAACGTTTCTAGCCCTAATGGCTGCTTGAGTAGGATAGCTGGCACAAAAATAGTACATACTCATATTTGCAATTTTATTTCTGAATGTGTGTGAACCCCCCTCTGGCGTCGGGGCTTGGGTGCTTGTCCGGCTTGCCCAGGTGCTGACGCCGGCCCTCGAGAAGGTGATTGTATACGCTGATAGAAACTATTACATATCTGAAAAGGAGTGTCTCGCTGTCATATGAGCAGTGGAGAAATGGCTGCATTATCTGGTGAGGGTGGAGTTTGAGGTAGTTACCAACCACAATGCAATCTCATGGGTATTCAATAATCTCAAAACATCCTCCACACTGACCTGCTGGACTACAACAATTCACATTTACCGTCCGTTACAGCAAATATATACAGAAACTCACCAACAGCTACCACCCATAGACCAATCTGACAGAAGGGGTGAACCACACCTTAAAGACCATGGTTGCGTCTTTTGTCTGCCAAAACCATCAGCTGTGGAATCAGTGGCTACCAGAGTTCCGGTTTCAACGCCGCCAAACGTGACACCACTGGATTCACCCCTGCGGAACTAGCCTTTGGCCGAAACATCAAAGGCCCATTGGACTGACTGATTGCAGTTGCTCCATCTCCATCAACCAATCCCTACCAACTCCTAGACTGCCAACAGAAAATTGAAAGAGAGGTAAGGGATTGTATCTCAAAAGCTCATAAACCCAATGTGTGCGTACCTAAATTCAACGGTATTGTTGAGTGTTGACTCAACAAAAATGTCACTATTGTCACAACACTTCCGGGTATTTAGGAACGCTTCGTTGCATTCCTAAACTAAACGGTAAAATTAAAAATGCGCGATTCTGCATATCGGCCTGCAGCATCAGAATCTAAAAGGAATATTACAAAATCTTAAATACAAGTTTTTATTAAATATGCTGCATTACTTCTTAATATACAGTGTGTATATTATATATATATATATATATATATATATATATATATATATATATATATATATATATATATATATATATAAAATCTGTGTATGTGTGTATTAACAATTACCGTATTGATGGCGGATTGCGGTATATATATATATATATATATATATATATACAGACGTGCTCAAATTTGTTGGTACCCCTCCACAAAAAACGAAGAATGCACAATTTTCTCTGAAATAACTTGAAACTGACAAAAGTAATTGGCATCCACCATTGTTTAGTCCATATTTAATAGAAATCAGACTTTGCTTTTGATTTTTTATTCAACATAATATTGTAAATAATAAAACAAATGAAAATGGCGTGGACAAAAATGATGGGACCGCTAACCTAATATTTTGTTGCACAACCTTTAGAGGCAATCACTGCAATCAAACGTTTTCTGTAACTCTCAATGAGACTTCTGCACCTGTTAACAGGTAGTTTGGCCCACTCTTCCTGAGCAAACTGCTCCAGCTGTCTCAGGTTTGATGGGTGCCTTCTCCAGACTGCAAGTTTCAGCTCTTTCCATAGATATTCGATAGGATTCAGATCAGGACTTATAGAAGGCCACTTCAGAATAGTCCAATGTTTTGTTCTTATCCATTCTTGGGTGCTTTTAGCTGTGTGTTTTGGGTCATTATCCTGTTGGAGGACCCATGACCTGCGACTGAGACAGAGCTTTCTGACACTGGGCAGTACGTTTCGCTCCAGAATGCCTTGATAGTCTTGAGATTTCATTGTGCCCTGCACAGATTCAAGGCACCCTGTGCCAGGCGCAGCAAAGCACTCCCAAAACATAACCGAGCCTCCTCCATGTTTCACTGTAGGTATGGTGTTCTTTTCTTTGAAAGCTTCATTTTTTCGTCTGTGAACATAGTGCTGATGTGACTTGCCAAAAAGCTCCAGTTTTGACTCATCTGTCCAAAGGACATTCTCCCAGAAGGATTGTGGCTTGTCAATATGCATTTTAGTAAATTCCAGTCTGGCTTTTTTATGTTTTTCTTTCAAAAGTGGAGTCCTCCTGGGTCTTCATCCATGGAGCCCACTTTCGCTTAAAAAGCGACAGATGGTGCGATCAGAAACTGACATACCTTCACCTTGGAGTTCAGCTTGTATCTCTTTGGCAGTTATACTTGGTTCTTTTTCTACCATTCACACTATCCTTCTGTTCAATCTGGGGTCGATTTTCCTCTTGCGGCCGCGCCCAGGGAGGTTGGCTACAGTTCCATGGACCTTAAACTTCTTAATAATATTTGCAACTGTTGTCACAGGAACATCAAGCTGCTTGGAGATGGTCTTGTAGCCTTTACCTTTACTATGCTTGTCTATTATTTTCTTTCTGATCTCCTCAGACAACTCTCTCCTTTGAGTCCTCTGGTCCATGTTCAGTGTGGTGCACACAATGATACCAAACAGCACACTGACTACTTTTCTCCATTTAAATAGGCTGAATAACTGATTACAAGAGTGGTGACATGTGTGATACTAATTAAAGAAACTAATTAGTTTGAAATATCACTATAATCCAATTATTTATTATCTTTTCTAAGGGGTACCAACAAATCTGTCCAGGCCATTTTAAAATATCTTTGTAGAATAAGCAATAATTAATCTCCTTTCACAGCTTCTTTGCTTTATTCTATGACATACCAAAGGCATGAAAGTATACATGATAAAATAGCTTTTAATGTCATCACTTTTCACGAGGAATGAAGCATTATTTCAATGAGCTGTAAGGGTACCAACAAATTTGAGCACGTCTGTATATATATATATATATATATATATATATATATATATATATATATATATATATATATATATATATATATATATAGTCAAGTGGGGGAAGCCCGATTTATTAAAGAAGGACATCTACACAGTACTATATTTTCCCATATTTTAATATTAATTAGGTTATTTCCATTTGGAAGGAAAACTACATGGAAACCCACACTATACGAAAGGTAGCGTGAGAAAAAGGTGAGATTTCTTTTTCCACGGAAACCCAGCCAATGACAGATTAGCAAAATCTTTCCAGAAATGTGATGTTTTTGTCCAGTTGTTTGTCTATCTGAAACAAGCAAGATACAGTCACATGATGCCCCTACAAACAGCAACTAATACCACACAATAGAAATCAAACCCATACAAACTAGAACTAAGCCCATATCTTAACCAGACAACCATTAATGAATCCAAGAAAAGGAACTTTGACTGAATTTAAACCTAGTCTTATAGAGTTATTCTCAAGCTACTGGATGCAATCCTAAGAAACTATTGAACCCCAAAGTATTGGACTCATACTCAGACTACCTGGATTTAAAATCCAGCCTACAGGAATATACACTAAATAAAAATAGCAAATGTCTTTATGTCCAGTACTTTCACTATAATTTGTCCGTTTGCTGTTCTTCTTGTTTTTCTAAGCTCTACCAAGCCTATTTTTATTATTTTAAAAAGCCCTTTTATATCCATTTTATTTTTTGGAATTGCATTTGAGAGCTAGTCCCAGGGGCATCCCAGTTAAACAACCTGCTATATCAATCGAGCATCTGCCGAAGCAGGTGTGTGTCTGACATGACTCCGAGCAGTATTAGCAGGCCGATTTAGAAAAGGAAGTTGGTGTCAGACTAAGGAGATGAATTCTTCCTGAGGGATACGATAAATAAGGAAAGAAAATCTTTGAAAAAGAAAATGCAGCTGTTTCCAAAAGAGAAGGCAAAATAGTGGCTGTGTACCTTCCTGAGCCTAATAGAAGAAGCCAGTTTCTGTCTGTAGTAAAACTTAATAGAACTCAAGATCATTGCAGAGCTTTGTTAAAACAATCCTTTTCAATGGTGTCTTTCATTGTACACTTTTCTAGTTATTGCTTGTGCTATCCTCAATGTCTCTACCAAAATAGTGGACATTAAAGAAAGCTACATGGCAACAATGCGAAAGAATCCCCACACAGCCACTGAATCACTTGGCATCACTGGATCTCAAAGAGATGTGTGCGTGCATACGAGCCATACAGAACTTGCATGCCTTGTGTGCTGCCACCTATGACTGAGCAGAAACACTATTGCACTGTAAACACGATGTTGTATTTGGATAAACAAATTCTATAAACCCATTTGTTTAACTAAACACACATCAGTTTATGATTAAATAACAAAAAAAAGCAACACAAAATATTTGTTACTCACTAAAAGAAGTCAAAAGTAAGGTCAAATCCTGGAATAGGATTAGAAAAATCTTTTGCCAGCCAATATGATGAAACATTTGGCCCTATATGAGGGCTGTCCAATAGATGGTTCATGGAGCTCCACAATACAGCTCTTTTGATTAAGAGGTTTCCCATTTAAAGATGATTCCTGACGTATTTTATATACAGTCTAACTTCATTATAACGAACCCTCCTGGGACCTGGAGAAAAGTTTGTTATATCAGGTTGTTCACTATAACAGGGTTTAGCAATTTGCTGTATCAGAATAATGAAGAAACGCCCAAATTCAATTGAAGTACATCTTTATACAGTATACAGTAGTTCTTTCAAGACAACTGCACATTGATCAACATTTAAACTGTATATTTAAAAGAAAACAGTAATGAAATGAAAAAATAAAAAGTACACTTACATGCTGAACACAGTAATTACATGCCCTTTCTCTTGAAAAATGTATCCATCGTAGATTGCGTCATATTTTTCGTGATTTTCTCAATTCACGCTGTTTCAACCTTGTTACCTCCTCACGCCTGTTGTCATGGTTGCAGTTTGTGTGAAGATGGCAACAGTTGCATACATCACACTACACTACAATAGAATATCTATGAAATCAGCCTACCAAGGTCTTTGTTTTCACTGAGAGAATAACACATTCACACTGGAGAAAGTTCAGTGTCAGTCACTACCGAGATCATTTTATCCGGGTATGTTCTGTAAAAGTGATCTTTCTAATAGGGCTAATTTCCATTGAAAAAAATGCCTCTTGCTGCATGGATTGTTAAAAAAGGGGGATTGATTATAGTGAAGATAGACTGTATAACATAACTATTTATTTTCAAAATACTGATCCTAGCTGCTGTCTTCTTTCTGGATGCACACATCAATAAGTGATAGAAAAGGAGATCCCTGAGGTATGAGGGTCACAGCAAGCCTAAGTGGCATGTTAAACATGATCACTACAAATGGAATTGTGTTATTTAGTTCTGTAAATTCAGAGATTGCTTTATTGTGAAAGATGAACTAGATATTGTATTGTTGTTTGTAGTGTTAAAGTGAAAACTATTGCTTAAAGACTATTTCCTGTTGAAACTCAAATAAAGCAAACACAGAGCATCATCTTAATATTTTATGTGGGCTTGTATGAAAAACTTTTAAAAACTTTTTCAAATACTGGTTTACTTGCATTTTCATTTGTTTCATTAGGGCAGCAGTGTGGAGTAGTGGTTAGTGCTCTGGACTCTTGACCGGAGGGTTGTGGGTTCAATCCCCAATGGGGGACACTGCTGTTGTACCTTTGAGCAAGGTACTTTACCTAGATTGCTCCAGTAAAAACCCAACTGTATAAATGGGTAATTGTATGTAAAAATAATGTGATATCTGTATAATGTGAAATAATGTATAATGTGATATCTTGTAACAATTGTAAGTCGCCCTGGATAAGGGCGTCTGCTAAGAAATAAATAATAATAATAATAATAATTTGTGGCTCCAGCTCCTTCAATATTTTTAAGTGCAAATATAACAGCCATTTGCTTGTGGAACTTGGTTGTCACAGGATTACACAGGATTGCAGGTTCATTAACAAAGGACACATAAACAGTAAAGGGCCACTGTCTGCAGTGGACCACGCCAAAGTAAAACAAAAGAATAAAAATAAAATAAAAACAAGTCCAAAGCACACTGTCGCGGCCGTGTGCTCCAGCCACTACATGCAATCTGGTCCTTGTAGTCCTGCTTCTCTTTTGCTCTCCTTGGCTCTGTCTCTGCAGCACTCTCTGTCTCAGAAGCACTTTCAGTCTCCGCTGAAGCAGCATTCAGTCTCCGCTCTGCTAATTTCGGTGTCGAGGGCACACCCCTGGTGCACCAGCCACCAATCCCAAGCAGACACGGCTTCCCGCTCTCGATCTCGTGAAGTTGCAAAATTCCATCCCTTGATTCTGCCATCAATGTTGCAACTGGGGAGAGAAGCCGAGCACCTGATTGGCGGTGGTTCTCCCGCCTATAACCTCACTGAACACCTGCTGCACTGAACTGTTGATCCCGGCCAGAACCTTCCCGAACATCGTTACAGTAGACCCAGGGTCGTTACAATACTATGAACTTAGAACATTTATTTTTATACCACTTGATTGTGGACTACTGAGTTAAAAACTGAAATCTGGATGTCTGTTGTTTTTGTGGTAGCAACTGTCTTTCACTGCACTCCCCTGAACAGCATATATAAAGGCTGCTGAGGGTGGCATGGATCTAAGAACAATG
The DNA here is from genome assembly GCF_902713425.1 of Acipenser ruthenus. Taxonomy (NCBI): domain Eukaryota; kingdom Metazoa; phylum Chordata; class Actinopteri; order Acipenseriformes; family Acipenseridae; genus Acipenser; species Acipenser ruthenus. Next base: position 62,234,146 of record NC_081191.1, on the reverse strand, counting down.
GCAGCTCCTCCCCCTCTGGTTCTCAGGATGGCAGCTCCTTAGTCAATGCTGGCATGACTGGCACTGACCAAGTCTGTGGCAGTGGATTGGCTCCCACTGTTATTGTATTCAGCATCCTGGTGGCTGCTAACTGGCCCTCTGTTGACAATGGGCATACACATTCAACAATGAGATGGCCGGAGCGGACTGCAGGTCTTTAAGTAGTGTGGATCCTCCAACCACTGCTGCAACCGATACAGGGCTAATGAATACCAGTACTGGGGTTAGTGGATAATCAACCACCTCCATCTCACCCCAGTCCAGGTCCTGGCTCCGCCATGGGTCCTCTTCACTACCCAACCCATGCCAGAGCGCTGCGTCATGGTCCTCTGTAGGATGCTCTTCTTCCAGGTCTGCAGCCAGGTAATCCAAAGTGTGCAGGGCCACTTCCTTGCCCAGAAGACCCAATGCTTGCCATCTCTTTTCAACAGGGTCCTGATTACAATGGGGGTTGTTTCCTCTGGCTCCCCACTGTTTTCCAGTGGATAGTCCCATAAAATCTGTGAATCAATTTTTTATTTTATTTTTAAGGCGTAGTTCCCCCTTGATCGCTAGGGGGTGCTATTCCATCACTAACAACATATATGGTAGAGCAGCATTGAGGTCAAAGCTGGCTAGCTGCAGGAATAGCAGACAGAGGTGGAAGACAAACAGATTTAAACAAACAAACAAACAATCAAAATACAAATCAAAAACGCATCCTAGCTATACTATCACAGTGCCGAGCCAGGGAGTACAACCTGCTGCTCCCAGTCACTTCCCTAACCTAACCAACAACCTAGAATAAAAGATCTGGCTCCTCTTATATACCATGTGGCCAGGGCTGATTGACAATCAGTCAATCAACACCTGGCCACATTCTGCACATGGATTTGGCAGGGGGTGGGATTTTAAACCCATCCCTGCCAAATGTACATTTAAAATAAACAAGCTTTATTTATAACAACAACAACAACAACAACAACAACAACAACAACAACAACAACAACAACAACAAAAAATAAAATAAATACAAACACACACTCTTTACAAGTACGTGGCTTCAGTTCTGACACAATGCCATACCTGACGCAAAAAAGTATGGCATTAAATGTATGTTTATTATTACGGAAATATTTTTATAAATAACGGTCACAATGATTGTCATGGCAAAGAGGACCAAAATGTGTGTGCATGAATACCAGAATACATGAACACCAGGTAAGGCAATAAGCCTTTGCTTTTTCTTGCTTTAGAGGAAACACACAGTTAACCATTGACAATGGTTCATTTGTTTATCCATTGATAAGAGTGCGTGTGTGTGTTGCCAGAGATAAAACAGCACATTTTCAAGGGTCCCAAAAAAACAAAAAACAGCAAAGTTGTAGCCTAGTTAGACTGTACTATTACTATATTGATCAAAAATAGCAAATACAATATGGTTTACTAATATATACTAATATTATACAGTAGTTTATTTTATCAGCATTTTTGTCATAAATTGACTCTACAGCTATAGCCAAAAGCTTAGCATCACCTAGGATTGAGACATTATTAAAAAAAAAACAACTATATATATATATATATATATATATATATATATATATATATATATATATATATATATATATATATTATTTAACATCAAGTAATCAAATAAACTACAAAATGCAAAAGTCTACTGGAAGCCATAATAGTAGTACAGTGTTCCAAGTTAGATTTTGAAATGTCACGTTTTTCTATTTAGGATGATTCCAAACTTTTGGCCATAGCTGTACAGTACATATTTATCTTTATCAATAACTGCTGTAGTAAAGAATGTAGGCCCTTGAGATAAAAATGGAAGTGCTTTGTTCACATAATATGAGAAAAGACTCATAATTAACTTTGCTTACCTCTAAAACAATTACCGACTCCAAGTTATCCCTCACTGTTGATGCTTCCCTCAAAATGAAATTAGTACATGTTTAAAATGTTAATAACTGCTTTGAACTTGCTTATGTTACTATTTTTGCTGTGAACGAGAGGCTAGCATGAGTGCAGTACTGTACCTGTACGTTGCAATTAATTTTAATATAAATACAATCAATAAGAGAGGGCCCACTAGTGCACACAACAACAGTTATATCGGTAACACACTACCTCAAAGGCGTCTCTCCCAAATTCTGCCAAAGCAGAAACTCTTTTGGCTTCTTTGCAAAGCCCCACCAGTGTACTGCAATCCTGGCCTCAATGAGACACTTTATACGGCATAAAACAGTTGTGCCTGTTTCAAATTGTGTGGTGGTTTTTTGATTGATCACCAAATTAAATTGTTGTGATTGAATTGCTGAGGTGTGCTACCTAGTTCCCACAGCAGTAGTATTTTTTATGCATGTAGGCAGTTGTTAATTCAACCACAAAATGTTGAGATGACTCAGTGTTCTGTCTGAGTTCATTTAGACAGAACGCTCTCAATCAGTTCACTGCCTCAGCAACTCAAATAAAATTAGTTTTTAGAACGGTTAAAAAAATAATCTGTGAAATACGAGAACGGAAGTGTCGAATGGCGAGATGAATCTAAGCCCCAATCTCTGCTTGTTTTACATGCAGCATATTTAGAAAGCCACCCATATGCATTTGAGGGCTCGTAAACTTGTCAGCAGAAAAGCCTTTAAAACCTAATAGCCCTATTACACCATTCTGAGTGGGTCTGTGTGTTATGAAAGAGCCACCTCACAGCAGTTGTTTTTTCAGGCATGTCCTCCTCCACGTCATTCTCATAAACTGGCACAGGGAAGATGGAAAGGGAGGCACAACAAACCCCATTTTGCTCCCTCCATCTTCCTGTAAGGACAGTAGGGTTATGATTTATGTTTTGCCTTTCCTGTAACCAAAACATTGTTATTTGTCAGTTTGTTAGTTAGTTTGTTAGTTAGTTAGACTATCCCTTAAAAGTTTACCATCTACATGTATTAACTTTTTGTCTCACCTGTAGTGCAGTGTAGTTACCATGGACATATAACATCTGAGGTCATGAGTTCAGGGGTTACACAGGTTCAGAACTGGTTTTGAGTCCAATACAAGTGTAAACAAGTGGCCCAAATTGTAAGAACCTTTTCAGGTAAGGGTTGTAGTGTAAGTGTAAATGCACTTATAGATGCTAAGCAGTAGGAGGAGCCTAAGCAGTGAAAGGGGCATTTACTGAACTGGTACATAATTTCAAATAATTTACACCAAATGAAGCTGAATTTGGTGAGGTGAAGTGAGGTGGTTTGAACAGTAACTTCTGCCCCCCTCCCCCCCCACAACTATGAATTACAAAATGGAAATTCCTCAATGTAAAACCACAGGAGACAAACATTACAGTTGTACAGCCCTAGGGATAACTTTTCAAACAATCTCACTTCAGAAATATAGTGGATCAGATGATAAAAAGGACACTAGTTACAACAGACAATGACAGAGAACACACATACTGAAAATTAAATAATGTAAACATGTAGATGTATAATGCATTCCTTTAAGTGAATTTGAATGTTATTACTTAAGTTGTCTGGTTCCAGCTTTGTACAATTACCAGGTGGTTTTTCTCCTTTTAGAAATAGGAGCTCATTAAGGACTGGGGCAAATGCCAACAAACTAACAATTTAATAACCACTCATAAGGTGATTTTTTCCATTTTACTTTTATGAAAAATGACATGTTGGTTACAGTTGTGGTTGAAGTTCTAGATAATAGTGAGAGCACCTGCGTGCATGAGAGCGTGAGGTTTTACAAATGGAGGTTTAATAGCAGGCTATTATTGAGCAGGCTTATGGTTTTCATCTGAATGTTTCAGCAGTCAGTTATTGTGGGTTAGGACTCACTGAGCAGTCTGATAGAATAGGGTTGCTAGGTTACTGTTATACCTCGTTTCCATAGTCAAGCCAACTCGAGTACACGCCCTAATTGCCTGCCCCCCCCCCCCCCCCCCCACCCATGCTGCGTTTCCATGTTTTTGTAAAACTCGAGTTGGCCTCCAATTCGGGCGTGTACCTGAGTTCTTTGGTACCATTTCACTATGTAGGCTGGCCCGCATTAATTGGAGCTGAGCAGAAAATACGTCACTAATCACAGAATCCCGGGTCTTAGCAACAATCTCTATGAAAGCCAGTATCAAATTACGGTTAGAAAAAACCCCCGAAATAATAGCTTACCTGTAATTTAACATGACAGCAGATTATGCAACGTGGAATCATGATGAAACGTTATCACTGATTACTGTTTGGGGAGATCGGGTCATTCAAAGTCAGCTTCAAGGATCTTTTCGAAATCAAAAGCTGTTTCAAACTATAAGTCAAGTTCTACTTTCTATTGGTGTGAGTAGGAATGCGCTCCAATGTAGGGAAAAAATCAAGCAACACAATAACAAAAGCGGAAACAATCTCAAAACATTCCGCTATTATGACAGATTAGATGTGATTTTAGGACACCGTCCAATATCACAAGACAGTCTGCAGAGAATTTTCTGGAAAAGTATCCATTGCCGTGTTTGGTGATAACAATGTTACAATGTCAATAACGATGATACAGTAATCTGGTTACCTGGTTACTATTTGGCCACCTTTTGCGATAACATGAGTGAGGCTTGTCCAGCTCACGTAATAACTCGATAAACTCAGGAAACCCTGGAAACGCTATTTTTTTAGCCAACTCGCCTTGCGCCTCAACACGAGTTTTGGAAGATTCAGGCTAACCGGGGGAACTTGAGTGCACTCGAGTTGGCTTGACTATGGAAACAAGCTATTAGTCTACAATAACCCCAAAAGTCTAAAATAAAGCTTTATATAAAGTTCACTTAGTTAATGGATACACTGTATAGAAGGTACCATTATGTTAGTTTGAGCTATTAAAGGGTATGTCTCTATTAAAGGGTATGTCATCTAGGTTTAGGGCTGCACTGTACGCTTGGTTAAGTACAGTACTCCCATTTAGTTCAGACAGGTGCAGTATAGTGCAGGATCAATTCAAGCTTTATAGAGGAGATGTGTGGGGTCCCAAGGCAGGTTGCTTCTCCAGAAAAATGTCAAGCAGCTGCCATGGATGCTGAAGCTGTACCTGTATCAGGTGAGTTTGTGTACTCGTTATATGCAAGCCACACATATTCAAGTCCGTTTAAGTGGCAGATTAAGTTGAAGATCAAACCAGACTTTACGCACCAATCCACCCGTGGTGTCAGGGGACAGTGCATCAGTTTCCCGCAGATGCTTAAAATCCAGGCCGGTAATTCGGGGGGTGGTGTCTGGCCTTATCTTTACCTGCTTTTCTAAAGGTTTTCATGACTGACAGGAATAAATTCTTGTTGGTTTTAAACTCGCTGTCAGCAGAGATGTTAAAACTTCTACTGTTAAAACATCTATTTAGTCCAGCTCAGTGTTATAAAACTGGAGACTGAATACTGGTACCCAGCTGAACTTTTTGCACTGTCATAAAATTCCCTTATGACATTGAGATTTTTTTTCACTTATTTCCTTAAATGAATGTCCATATTTTTTTATTTAAACCAGTCTTTTAGTACATTAACACCCCATGAAGCAGGTTCTTTTTTGTGTTTTTTTTAATCTTTGTTTTCTTCTATTTAATTTAGCTGTTCCTCATCTGCTGCTATGTGTCTACTCTTGACAGTTGCTGGTGCACTTATTTTATTATAAGACCAAAACTGTGGTATTTTCTGATGACCATATGGACAGCTGGAAATAGAAAATCTAAATGCATGGCTGAAATCGTGGTGCACACGGGAAGGCTTCACCTTCCTTGAACATTGGACCACATTCTACAATGACTATCTATATAGGCGGGATGGACTGCACTCAAATAAAAAGGGAACCAATACTCGAAGAAAAGGTCCTCGAGGAGGTTCAGGAGGTTTAAACTAGAAAGGAAGGGGGGAGAAATCAACAAAAAAACAGAAGGGAGACTACATCAAAACAAGGGCAACAACTCAGGTAAGACAACCATTAAATGTATTTATCTAAATGCTGTAAGTCTCAAAAACAAAATGTTAGAACTTGAAGCTACTGCACTAAGAAGTAACTACGATGTGATAGGTGTTACAGAAACTTGGCTATCTGAGAGGGATGGAGACGAATATAATGTTAGTGGGTATACACTGTATAGGAAAGACAGGCAGGATAGATGAAGCAGAGGAGTAGCGCTATGCATAAAAAATAGTCTTGAAGCCCAGGTGTTATATCTGGAAGAAAAAAACAATGCAGAATCAATATGGGTCAGAACAATGGAAAATTCAATGAGCATAATAATAAGGGCATGCTATAAACCGCCAAATTCAGACACTGAGCAAAATAATCTGTTATACAATGACATTAGAAATGCGTGTAGCAAAGGAGAAGCCATACTAATGGGGAATTTCAACTTCCCCCATATAAAATGGGAAAACCCGGTGGGAAGCACAACAGACGAAATTGAAATGGTGGAAATGACAAATGACTGCTTCCTAAAGCAATTTGTCAAGGCAGCGACTAGAGGGGAGGCATGCCTTGATTTAGTCTTTTCAAATAACGAAGACAGAATAACTAAAACAGAGGTTAGAGAACCATTGGCAAACTCAGATCACAACATGGTCTCATCTGAAGTGCTTTTTAAAACCATAAAAGTAACGACAAAAGCTAAGGTTTACAATTTTAAAAAGGCCAACTATGAGGGAATGAAGCAGAGACTAACAGAAGTAGACTGGAGCAAAATAGAGAACACATCCACAGAAAAAGCATGGCTATCTTTCAAAAATATAGTACTAGAGACACAAAACAATTACATCCCAAAAGTAGACAAATCAAAATCTAAAACAAAATGGCCAAAATGGTTTAATAGATCAATTAAAAAAAATTCCAGAGAAAAAAACTTTACAGAATGTTTAAAAGGGATCAAGAACAAAATACACAGAAAGAGTACTTGGAACTGCAAATGCAAGTCAAAAAGGAAGTTAGAAAGGCCAAGAGAGACATAGAAATAAACATTGCCAAGGGGGCTAAAACCAATTCCAAAAGGTTCTTCCAATACTACAACAGCAAAAGAACATTCAAGGAGGAAGTAAAATGCATCAGAGATACAAATGGCAAAATCATAGATGAAGAGAAAAAAATAGCAGATATATCAAATGATTACTTTTCACAAGTTTTTACAAAGGAGGATACGGACAACATGCCCCACATGCCGACCTGTTCCTATCCAGTTTTAAATAACTTTAGCATAACTGAGGCAGAAGTGTTAAAGGGACTAGGAGCTCTCAAAATGATCAGATACCCTGGGCCTGGATGAGATCCTCCCAATAGCACTCAAAGAAATGAAAGAAGTTATTTACAAACCGCTAACCAAGATCATGCAACACTCTCTTGAGACAGGGGTTCTAGTAAGCAAACTTGTTAAATTTGCAGACGACACAAAAATAGGAGGAGTGGCAAACACTGTTGCAGCAGCAAAGATCATTCATAGTTATCTAGACAGCATTCAGAACTAGTAAATGGCATTCAATAGAGTAAAGTGTAAGGTACTGCATGCAGGCAATACAAATGTGCATTATAAATACCATATGGGAGATACTGAATTGAAGAGGAATCTATGAAAAAGATCTAGAAGTTTATGTTTACCCAGACATATCTTCGTCTAGGCAATGTGGGGAATCTATAAAAAAGGCCAAAGTGAAAAGTGTCGAATTTAAATCAAAGAAAGTAATGTTAAAACTTTACAATGCATTAGTAAGACCTCATCTAGAATATTTGTTCAGTTCTGGTCACCTCGCTACAAAAAGAATATTGCTGCTCTAGAAAGAGTGCAAAGAAGAGCAACCAGAATTATTCCGGGTTTAAAAGGCACGGCATATGCACAGGCTAAAATAATTTAATCTGTTCAGTCTTGAACAAAGAAGACTATGAGGTGATCTGATTCAAGCTTTCAAAATTCTAAAAAGTATTGACAATGTCGACCCAGGGGACTTTTTCGACCTAAAAAAAGAAACAAGGACAAGAGGTCACAAATGGAGATTAGATAAAGGGGCATTCAGAACAGAAAATAGGAGGAATTTTTCACAGAGAATTGTTGGAGTCTAGAACCAACTCCCCAGTAATGTTGTTGAATCTGACATCCTCGGATCCTTCAAGACGCTGCTTGATGAGATTCTGGGAACAATAAGCTACTAACAACCAAATGAGCAAGATGGGCAGAATTACTGTACCTCCTTCATTTGTAAACTTTCTTATATTCTTATTTGTGGACTGCTGTCTTCACTCAGAAAGTTGGTGTTGTACCAGTTATCTGGAGTTTCATCCCCAAATATATTAAAGGAAATAGGTGGAATATCACTCATTTTTTGGCAGTGGTTTTGTAACCAATAACAAATAAAATGGCAGTTTGTCATGGAATTTAGAATGCAGTGGTGCGTAATGATTTATTCAGTGTGAAGCGGCTCATTAGTATGCAAGCCATGGTATACGCTATCACGTGATCATACGGTGCTGTTTAAACAATCAGAGGATGTTATTATTCCAAGCTGTGTTTTATATATATATATATATATATATGCACTGAGTGTACAAAACATTAGGAACACCTTCCTAATATTGAGTTGCACCCGCTTTTGCCCTCAGAACAGCCTCAATTCGTCGGGGCATGAACTCTACAAGGTGTCGAAAGCGTTCCACAGGGATGCTGGCCCATGTTGACTCCAATGCTTCCCACAGTTGTGTCAAGTTGGCTGGTAGTGGATCTCTACTCCGAATAGCTCGTTCCATCTCATCCCAGAGATGCTCAATTGGATTGAGATCTGGTGACTGGGCAGGCCACTGCAGTAAGCTGAATTCACTGTCATGTCCGTGGAACCAATCCTGGACAATCCTAGCCTTGTGGCATGGGGCATTATCCTGCTGAAAAAATCCATTAGCAGATGGATACACTGCTGCCTTGAAGGGATGCACCTGATTGGAAATGATGTTCAGATATCCTGTGGAATTCAAACGTTGCTCCACTTTTATCAAGGGGCCCAATGTGTGCCATGAAAACACACCCCACACCATCACACCACCACCACCAGCCTGAAATGTTGACACGCGGCATGATGGATGCATGTACTCATGTGGTTTTCTCCATACCCTAGTCCTCCCATCAGCGTGAAACAGCAGGAAAACCGGGATTCATCAGACCAGGCAATGTTTTTCCAATCCTACAGTGTCCAGTGTTTTCATTCCTTAGCCCACTGCAACCGTAGTTTCTTGTGTTTTGCTGAAAGAAGTGGAACTCTGTTAGGTCGTCGGCTGCCATACCCCATTCGTGTCAAGGTACGACGAGTTGTGCATTCTTTTATGGGTCTTTCGGCACCAATGTTGTACTGGACTGTCAGTTGACTAACTGTAGCCCGTCTGTTGCTCTGCACAATTTGTGTCAGCCTCCTTTGGCCTCTTTCATCAATGAGCCGTTTTCGACCACTGGCCTGCCGTTGGCTGGATGTCCTTTGAGTGGTAGACCATCCTTGATACACACGGGAAACTGTTGAGCGTGAAAAACCCAGCAGCATTGCAGTTCTTGACACACTCAAACCGGCGCGCCTGGCACCTACTACCATACCCCGTTCAAAGGCACTTACTGTAAATCTTTTGTCTTGCCCATTTACCCTCTGAATGGCACACATACACAATCCATGTCTCAATTGTGTCAAGGCTTTAACCTGTCTCCCCTTTATCTACACTGATTGAAGTGGATTTAACAGGTTACATCAATAAGGGATCATAGCTTTCACCTGGATTCACCTTGTCAGTCTATTTCATGGAAAGAGCAGGTGTTCCTAATGTTTTGTACACTCAGTGTATATATGCACAATGAAAACTTTTACATAAATAACACACACAAATTACGGGAATGGCAAAATTGTTCAACCTATATTGAGGCAATGTATTGTCGTTTGGATTTGGTAAATGTAAATAGTAGCCTAGTCTGGTGAAAGGGTTAAGATGTGAATCTGTGTAGGATAGCGGTTATGTAGTTGGAGTGAAAGTATGACTATTTAGGGCTCAAATCCTGCCATATATATCTATACATACAATCAAACCTGTATTAAGAGCCCACTCAACGGACAGTCTAATCGTGACCTCTTAACACAGGTGGTCTCTTTAAAAAGGGCCTATAACTTATGAATTTTCTATTTGTCTCTGATATGCTTTCTTGTAATTATGTATGTATGTATGTCTTACATACACTGTAAAAGCCAGAAGATGTAATATGAACAAAAGGAAGTATGTAATTTAATAACATTAATTTAGATAATGCATTTAGAAAACACATTATTTTGTGAAAGTAATGAATGCTTGCCTGTCTCAAGTCACACAAAATGTTTTAAATCCTTTGCAAATTTCAATGCCTGTGTCTGCCTTTCAGGTACGTGTTGATTCATTGCCTCCATAAAACCAACGCCAGCATAAGCATAAGATCTTTTTGGATTACGCGCACATTGTTTTCATACTCTTATAAGTATGGCTTGAATTTTTCAGTGTTTATTTACCTTTAAAAGGTTTGCCATTTAAGTCTTAAGCCCCTAATTATGAGAACATTCTGTTAAATTAGCAGGAAAGAACAACATAACACAAAACTGACACATTGGAAGCTACCTAGTTCCCATGCAAGTGCGGAAACGCAATGCAAGTTAAAGTAGCATCTGGGGGAAGTGATTAATGTCTTTGCTTGCTCTTGTGTTCGAAGAGCATCAAGGACATCAAGGTAAAAAGAAGCGACTTTGTGTAGCAATTAAGTTTAATTAAGATACTGAATCGCCTCAAAACACAGTCACGTGAACAAAAATAAAAGCCTAAAACTTCAAGACCCAGTTTCCTTCAAATGCTGTATCTGCGTCTTTCTAGAGCCACATTTTTCAGCAGTTTTTTTTGGCACGTAATGTCTTTACAAGTTTAATAACTTTAATTCTGTTATCTAGGTAGGACCTTTTGTTTCTCCACGTTTTCTCTCTTCCTTTACAAGAGAGCGCTGTTATTATTTATTTCTTCTTCTTCTTATTATTTATTTCTTAGCAGACGCCCTTATCCAGTGCGACTTACAATCGAAAGCAAATACATTTCAAGTATCACAGTACAAGTAATAATACAATTAAGAGCAAGATAAATACAATGACTTTGGTTCAAGCAAGTACAAGTGTGACAAAATACAATTCAATGATACAGCAGATAAGTGTTAGTGATAGTTACATCAGGATATGATTAAATACAAAATACTACAGATTAAACACTTGGCAGATTACAGTACTCTGACGTACAGGATTAAATGCAGTAAAATAGGGGGCAGATAAGAGCAAGTAAAGCACATTTAAGGAAGGGTGATAAGTGTCCCAGGCGAAGAACAGAGGAGTTCTACAGGTGCTTTCTGAAGAGGTGAGTCTCGAGGAGGCGCCGGAATGTGGTCAGAGACTGGGCAGTCCTGACATCTGTAGGAAGGTCATTCCACCACTGCGGGGCGAGGGTGGAAAAGGAGCGGGCTCTGGAGGCAGGGGAGCATAGAGGAGGTAGAGCCAGTCTTCTAGTGCAGGCGGAGCGGAGAGGTCGAGTGGGGGTGTAGGGAGAGATGAGGGTCTGGAGATAGCTGGGTGCAGTCTGGTCAAGGCATCTGTAAGCTAGTAGAAGAGTCTTGAACTGGATGCGAGCGGTGATCGGGAGCCAGTGGAGTGAGCGGAGCAGTGGAGTTGCGTGGGAGATTCTTCGGATGTTGCTCAGGAAGAATCGGCAAGTGCGTGCCAGAGTGGAAATGAGCTCGGAATAAGAGAGGCAGGGGTCCAGGGTGACTCCGAGGTTCTTAGCGGAGGAACAGGGAGAGAGTGTGGTAGATTCCAGAGGAACAGAGATACAGAGATCAGAGGAGGGGGAGGAAGAGGGAAAGAAAAGGAGGTCAGATTTAGAGAGGTTGAGTTTGAGATGATGCGAGTGCATCCAGGAGGAGATAGCAGACAGACAGGTAGAGATACGGGAGAGGATGGTGGAGTCAGAGGTGGGGAAGGAGAGGAAAATGTGAGCATCATCAGCATAGAAATGGTATGAGAAACCATAGGATGCGATGAGGGGGCCCAGGGAGCGGGTGTAGAGAGAGAACAGGAGAGGACCCAAGACTGACCCTTGGGGGACTCCTGTTGAGAGAGGGCGAGTTGTGGAGGTTGCTCCACGCCAGGTTACCTGATAAGTGCGGTTGGAGAGGTAGGAGGAGAACCAGGTCAGAGCAGTTCCAAAGATTCCCAGGTCAGCAAGAGAGGATAGTAGGATAGAGTGATCGACAGTGTCAAAGGCAGCAGAGAGGTCGAGGAGAATTAGGACAGAGGAGAGAGAGGCAGCTCGGGCAGACTTTAGTGAGTTGGTGACAGACAGAAGGGCAGTTTCAGTGGAGTGAGCAGAGCGGAAGCCAGATTGGAGAGGGTCGAGCAGAGAGTGGTTGGACAGGAAAGCAGAGAGCTGGCGGTGTACAGTCCGCTCGAGGGTTTTGGAGAGGAAGGGTAGGAGGGAGACAGGACGGTAGCTCTGGAGGGAGGTGGGGTCGAGGGTAGGTTTTTTGAGGAGGGGAGTGATAGAGGCTTTTTTGAAGGCAGAGGGAAAGAGACCAGAAAGGAGAGAGGTGTTGAGAATGGAGGAGATGAAGGGAAGTAGAGCAGGAGCAGCAGCTTGAAAGAGGTGAGTGGGGAGGGGGTCCAGGGCACACGTGGTAGGTTTGTGACCCTGGAGCAGGGAGGAGAGGTCAGAGTCTGAGAGGGGTGAGAAGGTGGAGAAGGAGGGTGAGTTAGTAGGGGGTGCAGTGGGTGTAGGGGTTGGAGCAGGAGTGGGTGTGGGGGATGGAGAGGTGTTAAAGAGTTTGCGGATATCTGAGATTTTAGAAGAGAAGAAGGAGGCAAAGTCATCAGGGGAGATAGAGGAGGGAGGAGGAGGGGGGGTTAAGAGGGAGGAGAAGGTAGAGAATAGTTTACGTGGGTTGTTAGTGGATGCTTGGATTATAGATTGGAAATAAGTACATTTAGCAGAGGAGAGAGTAGAGGAGAAGGAGGAGAGGAGAGTGCGGTAAAGGTCTAGGGCAGCAGGGAGTTTGGTTCTCTTCCATTTCTTTTCAGCAGATCGCAGTGTGATTCTTGCCGAGCATAGCGCAGAGGAGAGCCAGGGTTGGGGAGGGGAGGGGCGAGCAGGTCGGGAGGTGAGGGGACAGAGGGAGTCGAGGGAGGAGGTGAGGGAGGAGAAGAGGGTGGAGGTAACAGAGTCTACGGAGAGTTGTGAGAATGAGTCGATAGGAGGGAGGTGAGAGAGAGCAGTGGAGGCAAGGACAGAGGGGGAGAGAGATCGGAGGTTACGACGAGAGGTGACAGTGGGGGTAGGAGGAGCCGGGAGAGAGGGGAGAGACAGAGTAAAAGAGATGAAATAGTGATCAGAGAGGTCCAGGGGGGTGACAGAGAGGGTGGAGGGGCAGCAGGCTCTGGAGAAGGTGAGGTCCAGTTGACGGCCAGCTTTGTGGGTAGGAGGGGATGGAGAGAGACAGAAGTCGAAGGAGTGAAGGAGAGGGAGGAATCCAGCAGAGTGGCTGGGGTTGGAGAGATGGATACTGAAGTCACCTAACAGGACAGTTGGGGTAGACAGAGAGGGGAGGGAGGAGAGTAGATAGTCGAGTTGTTTTATTGATTATGGATAAAAGACTGCTAAAATGGTTACCGTATTCCTTTGAATTTAGGACGTACCATTTAAAACCATATTTTTCTTATAACAATAGCCCTATGTAAGGGTGCTTAATACAGGTTTTAGTCTGTTGCTGGGTAAGAGAATTGTGGTTGCTGGTCGCGTTAGACAGGTGGTTGCTTAACCACTTCAACACCATGACGTACGCACGTACGTCAAATGAAAACCCACTTACAGTACCATGCCGTACCTGCGTACGTCAAGTTTCCCAATCTATTCTATGATCGGTTTCTCAGTCTAGCGTTTCAGGTTTCATTCTCTAAGGCAGTGCTAGTACTGTGGAATGTGCAATGAAAGTCGAGGAGGGTCAGGTGACATTTGTATCCAATTGCATGTCATGTAGCGATTCCAGTCTACCTGTGGTAGACTGAGATATATTGCTGGAGACCATTCAATTTTTACAAGTATATATACATATATACAGTACTGTGCAAAAGTTTTAGGCAGGTGTGAAAAAATGCTGTAAAGTAAGAATGCTTTCAAAAATAGACATGTTAATAGATTATATTTATCAACTAACTAAATGCAAAGTGAGTGAACAGAAGAAAAATCTAAATCAAATCCATATTTGGTGTTACCACCCTTTGCCTTCAAAACAGCATCAATTCTTCTAGGTACACTTGCACAAAGTCAGGGATTTTGTAGGCATATAGTCAGGTGTATGATTAAACAATTATACCAAACAGGTGCTAATGATCATCAATTCAATATGTAGGTTGAAACACAATCATTAACTGAAACAGAAACAGCTGTGTAGGAGGAATAAAACTGGGTGAGGAACAGCCAAACCCAGCTAACAAGGTGAGGTTGCTGAAGACAGTTTACTGTCAAAAGTCATACACCATGGCAAGACTGAGCACAGCAACAAGACACAAGGTAGTTATACTGCATCAGCAAGGTCTCTCCCAGGCAGAAATTTCAAGGCAGACAGGGGTTTCCAGATGTGCCGTCCAAGCTCTTTTGAAGAAGCACAAAGAAACGGGCAACGTTGAGGACCGTAGACGCAGTGGTCGGCCAAGGAAACTTACTGCAGCAGATGAAAGACACATCATGCTTACTTCCCTTCGCAATCGGAAGATGTCCAGCAGTGCCATCAGCTCAGAATTGGCAGAAAACAGTGGGACCCTGGTACACCCATCTACTGTCTGGAGAAGTCTGGTCAGAAGTGGCCTTCATGGAAGACTTGCGGCCAAAAAACCATACCTCTGACGTGGAAACAAGGCTGTAGCAGAAGGCAGTTTGTTCGCCGAAGGGCTGGAGAGCGGTACACGAATGAGTGTCTGCAGGCAACAGTGAAGCATGGTGGAGGTTCCTTGCAAGTGTGGGGCTGCATTTCTGCAAATGGAGTTGGGGATTTGGTCAGAATTAATGGTCTCCTCAATGCTGAGAAGTACAGGCAGATACTTATCCATCATGCAATACCATCAGGGAGGCATCTGATTGGCCCCAAATTTATTCTGCAGCATGACAACGACCCCAAACATACAGCGAAAGTCATTAAGAACTATCTTCAGCGTAAAGAAGAACAAGGAGTCCTGGAAGTGATGGTATTGTCCCCACAGAGCCCTGATCTCAACATCATCGAGTTTGTCTGGGATTACATGAAGAGAGAGAAGCAACTGAGGCTGCCTAAATCCACAGAAGAACTGTGGTTAGTTCTCCAAGATGTTTGGGCCAACCTACCTGCCGAGTTCCTTCAAAAACTGTGTGCAAGTGTACCTAGAAGAATTGATGCTGTTTTGAAGGCAAAGGGTAGTCACACCAAATATTGATTTGATGTAGATTTTTCTTCTGTTCACTCACTTTGCATTTTGTTAATTGATAAATATAAACTATTAACATGTCTATTTTTGAAAGCATTCTTACTTTACAGCATTTTTTCACACCTGCCTAAAACTTTTGCACAGTACTGTATGTGTGTGTATATATATAT
The DNA here is from genome assembly GCF_902713425.1 of Acipenser ruthenus. Classification (NCBI taxonomy): domain Eukaryota; kingdom Metazoa; phylum Chordata; class Actinopteri; order Acipenseriformes; family Acipenseridae; genus Acipenser; species Acipenser ruthenus. The sequence goes on along the minus strand of NC_081191.1, from coordinate 62,218,465 downwards.
ATATATATATATATATATATATATATATATATATATATATATATATATAAATTATTATTTTATTCAAATAGTTTTATTATTAGTTTTACTTGTTTAGTTGTAGTTTATATAGTTTTTAGTGAAAGCTAAACATGGCAACGTACGTGGTCTTTCTATAATTAGCTACTTTATTTTGACAGTGTGTCACATTTTATACTGAAACTTATCATAATTCTTTGATCTGTATTTTTGTTAACATTTTCCTGTGATTTTGTTTGAAACCTCTGTTTAAAATATTTGATTAAATCCATTAGACCTGAGTGTTGTGTTTCCTTTGTGCATCAGTATACTGTATATCTATCTATCTATCTATCTATCTATCTATATATACATATATACTATATTAGTAAAGTTACAGGGAGAGGTGGGTGGAACCCAACAAAAGCGATCTTGTTTTACAATCAACACTTCTACAAGAGTTTAATTAAGAAATTATATCAGCTCAAAACAAACTTAAAGGGACATACGTCATCCAAAATAAAAACCGAAAACGAAGAGCCCTAACTATAAACAATGGAACCACAATAACCACCAACAACAGAGTGTAATGAAAGAAAGATAATGCACAATGGTGATTTTTTTTATCGTTTGTGCTATTTTAAATTGAACAATAATGAAAATAGATATCCAATATTTTTAAGGCTTGTGGTCTGACAACAGTTATCTTCATGTGCAATCATTTCCACAAATGCATTGTTCACACGTGCAAACCAATATCTCTGCATGCGTACAAGCAAAATTCACAATAATATATATATATATATATATATATATATATATATATATATATATATATATATATATATACTTAACTGTGCATTTCTGTACACATTTTACTGCACATTTCTACAAAGATCTAATAAAAACAATGGAACTATCTACAGTAACCATTAACAACAACAACGTGGAATGAACGTTAATGTATTTTTTTGGTCAAACGATTACAATGCAATGCAGAGAAAGCAGCATATCAAACAAAAGATGCAATCAAGACTATTTATTATACACCACTAAAAGAACTACAGTATTAGAACATCGTAACAAATTAGTTTAACTTATTATTTACAATAGTCTTATCTCACAATCAGACAGCTAGTGAAACGTAGCAAGCAAAACGTAGCAAGCAAAACGATTTAAGAAAAAACTGCAATGAATTTACTGAGGCAAGCACAGGCAAAGCAGAGAAACACTGCCTTTTTAATAAATATAAATAATTGTGATTGTGGGGTAGAAAAAACAGCACTGTGAGCTACACTTTGCTAAAAATAATACCACATTGGGGCTCCCGAGTGGCGCATCCAGTAAAGGCGCTCCGCGTGGAATGCAGGATGCGCCCCGTAGTCTGGACGTCGCAAGTTCGAGTCCAGGATATTCCTTTGCAGACCGAGGATGGTAGTTCCCAGGGGGTGGCACTCAATTGGCCAAGTGCCGCCCGGAGGGATGGAGGGCTGGGTCGGCCAGGGTGTCCTCAGCTCAGACCCTTGTGGTCTGGCAGGGCGCCTGCGGGCTTGCCTGTAAGCTGCCCAGGGCTGTATTGTCCTCCGACACTGTAACTGCGTGGTGACTCTGCAGTGTGTAAAAAAGCTTCGGAGGACAGCGTGTGTTCGTCTTTGCCGCTCCCGAGCCTGCGCGGGGGTGGTAGCGGTGGGCTGAGCCTAAAAATAATTGGACATTACTAAATTGGGGAGAAAATAATGAAATAATTGGTGACCACTAAATTTATATAAAAAAAAGAAATACCACATGGAGTGACTGCAAGCTCTAAACACAGGCAGTCATGGAGCTGTCATAACTGTATTAAACAAAAACAAGGGTTTTAAAATCGAATAAACGCTTTTCTAATATCCCAACCCTGAGTGAGACAGCGTTTTTCCTCTTTCACACAGCCTGCAGTGCAGCTCCTAACTGGAGCCTAGTGCTGCAACCGTGTACGATACATGGAGACGGCGTCTTGCTAAGCTGTTTACAAAAATATTCAATTATATTTTCACAACGTTTAAAAAAACTTCAAAATTCCTAACCCCTCCAAAAAAATTATTTTATTTAAATTATGACAACACAAGTCCTTTTTCTTGACACTGAAACAAATTTAAGCACAATTCCGCTTTACCTCTCCCTATACAGTTCATATTATTTCATCAACAGTATACCACAAACGTATTCTGATCCATTGGTTTATTGAATACAGTAGTTTGTAAGGTTCTGTTCTTACCTTTAGATATTTCTAAGTCTAAAAAATGTATTCTATCTAGATCAGATTCATATATACATTTTAAATGACTATTTGCAGAATTAATATAATCCACAAAATGAGTCTTTTATCCCAACCACATTAATAAGACATCATCAATGTACCTAAGCCATAGAGAGATACATAGTAAAAAGATGTTATCATTATTGTAGATGAATTTCTCCCCCAATATCCCATGTAAAAATTGGTATAATTGGGAGCAAATGCTGCACCCATTGCTTTAAGCACAAATCAAGTAAATCTATAATTAATTGAGAGGGTGGAATAACCTCAGTGGGTCTGGAATTTAAATAGAAAGTGACATCATCAATACCCCTTGTATGTGGGATGTTAGTGTACAAACTAGTGACATCAAGTGACACAAGAATATTATCGGGGAACAGCCTAATTTCATTAATACGGTTAAGAACATCACATGTATCAGAAACAAATGAAGGGAGTTTACAGGCAAAGGGTTGTAAATAAAAGTCTATATACTGACATAGTGGTTCAATAACTGAACCTATACCTGCGACAATAGGTCTTTCAGGAGGATCAGTGTAATATTACAATTGCATGCTGCTGAATCAACAATAATGTTTAATAAGATTGTTAAGTATATGCAATGTGAAGTGAATGCATGGCAACATCTAAGAAGTGTTTCCTATATATATAGATAGATAGATAGATAGATAGATGCACTTTAAAGTTATGTGTGCAAAAGTATGTATGTTCAATGAAAGTGTCATTCATATCAACTACATTTTTTACACAATAAAAATATGTTTGTTACACATAAATAAAATATATGTATATATATTTTTTTTAAGTTTGCAATATAAACCCCGTGTGGGAATCGAACCCAAGACATGCTTCTAATGTAGCTTGCAATGCAGACACCATAGCTTTCACGCTACAAAAATTTCACAACATTTGCAAGTAGTATAGCAGTAAAGTTACAGATTTTACATATATGTCAACCCCTAAGTGTTCGTACCAGCTATGCCACTGACCTAGACTTATGGGCATGCACACCGGGAGCAAAGCAAACGACATGAATAGAGCACGAGTACATTAAAAAAAAAAGTCATGAAAAGAAAATACTGTCTGCTTTTGCTCATTTTATGGAGACTAAATAAAATAAACAAAACAAAGAAATAGTCTGGGTACACCACACACTAAAAAAATGACATTTAACTGTGCACGTTTATATGTGATCTGGTTTAACATGTAAATCATTAAAAAAGAATACATCTACACATATTTCTTTGTAAACACTGAGAAAATTAGATTAATATATATATATTTTTTTATTGATTTTCAGTTTTAAGAAAATCGTCAGTTAGTTTGTGAATGTGATTATTATTATTGGTCAACATAAACCGTCAGATTGAGACAACAAGGCAATTCTACCTTTGGAGTAAGGGGGGGAGTTTGCGTAGCAGTTACAGGAATATAGAATGGTAATATACACCTCTTCATGGTGACCCCCCCCCCGAAAATGAAATAATACACTTGGACAGTTGTATTGGATTTACCGCTGTATCATGTATAAAGGGTTTCACAGCATCACAAACAATAACAAATTTATGCACAAACATGAGAATCCATTGCACGGCCGTGAGACTCTCAAAATTGGGAAAAAATGTGAGTTTCACGGGTAAACCTTGAGACTTGACATCCATGGTTTTTATAACAAGTAACAAGATGAACAAGATTTTGTAAATAATGATTATGTATTATCCAGATTGTATTGAAAGTTTTCATCTAATTTTGCAAACTATCATAATAAGCTTGATCTGTTATTTTAGTATATTGTAATGTGATCATGTTTAGGAAGTAGTACTCAGACCAAACCCGGACATATTTCTCAGTCAGCCTTGGTCTATCAAAACAGCAGATAACGTAATACAGTTTAACACAATTAAGCAAGTTGGTGACTCCCAGTCCTTTGCCTTTACCGTTAACAGAATGCATTATGCTAAATTTATTATTTTACTGAACTAATATGAAATTACAGAAACATCATCACTTATAACATATTTAAAAGCACAATAATTGCAAATAGCATCCATCTACCTGCAAAGGTCAGGCAACTTGAAAACTGAACAGAAATCATTTTGCATGTACCTTACATATTGTTCACGCTGTGCCCCTTTTTGCACAGCACAGTCCTTTAGTACAGTCTCCTTAGCTTAACCGTTTAGTTGTCACTCGCTGAAGCTGATTTTACCGGAAATATACAGATTCTAGTTACTAATGCTTTGTAGAAAAAAAATTTTTATCCCCATACAAAGTTATGATACTCTTATACCAAACATGTCATATACATTGTTTTAATTGTGAGTCTATTTAATGAAACATGTTATACGTACAACATAGAAATACTGTATATAATTGATATTACTACTGTATTTTGTAACAAACTATTGAAAATGTATTTTTTCTTAATAACATACCGTTAAGTACGTTTTCTTAAAAGGAAAAAAGAAACTTGGTCAAATCCCGTCAAAGTGCGCTCGCTCACCGGGGGTGCACAGAAGTCACAAATTCCAAGTATCTGGCACATCATAAATTATATCTTTCTAATTCTTGTTACTGGAGGAAAGAAGAATGCTGAGTGATTGCAAATACCAAAAGTATGGGCCTGCTGGGGTCACGTGACTGCAACCCCTCACTTGGATTGTTTACATCATGTGGATATGTTCGTTGTCTTCAGCATTATTCAAATTCAATATTTACAGTGTCGAGAAAAAGTTTGTGAACTCCAATGATAATTATGGAAATTCCATAGTTTTAGCCTTCTTGAATCAAAACTTTTCTTAAATATCCAATAGGGTTTATATTAACCAATTCCATGTCTTTTGAAACAAAATGACATATGAATTAGGCAAACAATGAGTAATTAAGATTCAAGGTATGTGAAAAATTAAGTGAACCCCTGGTTTTATCAGCTTAATTAAGGGGATAAATAGAATCAGGTGTTTAAATAATTAGGTAGATCTTCGGGGGTGAGTTTGGGAGGCCCCACCCTATATACAAAGATCAGAAACTTTGTGAGTTTGGTCTTCACCATACAGGTTTGTGGAAACATGTCATGCCACGATCAAAAGAAATCTCTGAGAACCTCAGAAAAACAGTTATTGATGCTCATCAGTCAAGAAAGGGTTACAAAACCATTTCTAAGTATTTGGGTCTCCACCAATCCATTGTCAGACAGTCTACAAATAGAGAAAGTTCAAGACCACAGAACAAAATCTCTCCAAGAACAAACTGGAAAATCATCAAGGAAGTCACAAAGAACCCAAGTGTAATATCCAAGGATCTGCAGGCCACTCTTGCCTTGGCTAATGTGAGTGTTCATGACAACTATCAGAAAAAGACTGGTGTTCATGGAAGGATAGCCAGGAGGAAACCACTGCTCTCTAAAAAGAACATTGCTGCCCATCTGAAGTTCATCAAAGGTAGAACTTTTTGGCCTCAATGAGAAACATTTTGTTTGGCGAAAACCAAACACTGCGTTCGAACAGAAGAACCTCATCCCAAACGTCAAGCATGGTGGTGGGAGTGTGATGGTTTGGGGCTGCTTTGCTGCCTCAGGACCTGAACGGCTTGCCATCACTGACACAACCATGAATTCTGCATTGTATCAGAAGATTCTAGAGGAGAATGTCAGGCCATCCGTCCATGAGCTGAAGATGAACCAAAAGTGGGTCATGCAGTAAGACAATCATCCTAAACATACAAGCAGATCTACAAAAGAATGGCTGCAGAAGAAGAAATTCCACGTTTTAGAATGGCCTAGTCAAAGTCTGGACCTAAACCCGATCGAAATGTTGTGGCAGGACCTGAAGTGAGCTGTCCATGCAAGGAAGCCCTCAAATGTCACCAAGTTGAAGCAGTTCTGTAAGGACGAATGGGCCAAAATTCCTCAAAACCGATGTGAGAGACTGACCGACAGTTACAGGAAACGCTTAGTTGAAGTCATTGCTGCTCAAGGGGGAGCCACCAGTTACTGAATCTAAAGGTTCACATACTTTTTCATACATGGATATTGAGTGTTGACTCATTTGTGGATAAATAAATGTTTTTGTGTTATTTGTTTAATCAGGTTATCTTTATCTATTATTAGGACTTAAGGGGTTCACACACTTTTTCTTGGCACTGTATATTAATGTATTTATTTATTTATTTATTTATGTTTTACTTTTACCAAATATATAGGCTATCCTTCAGCATAGCTAATTCTCAGAAATGAATGTCCCTTTTTTGTCCAGTGGGGACCACAAATAGACTTACTCTCATCAACCAGTATAGAGAGAGGAAACCGTACTTCCTTGACCAATAGGGACCACAATGCTCATTACAATGACTGGAAACCAAAAATGTACAGAGCTCAAGATCAAAATCTGAGAATGAGGATGATGATGATGAATGATGGCTTGAAAAATCTCGAAAATATAATTCTCAGCTGGCTGACTTCATCTTTCAAAATACTGCTTGTCTCAACTAATCGTGTGGCACTGACAGTGATTAATACAACACAATTGCAAACTGAAGGTTATAGGTTCAAATCCCACGTACACCAGACCTTTTTTTATTTATATAAAGAAACATTTTTTTTGCAGGCAAAAATTCCATTTTAAAACAGAAATAAATCATTTAATATAAATGATATAGACATCACAACAAGTGAGTTCCCTTATTTCTCTTACTGTATGACCTAAGAGTGTTGGGAACTACAAATCAAATGTGGAATGGTGCTTTTGGCTGATTTACTTTTGCTGCACCAATACCCTGAAAACACATAAAAGTATCCGTGCTGTATAGATAGTCACTGGTAGTTCTCGCACTTCACTGTAACTTGGCGCGAGGAGCTACCATTCCTCTCGATTACAGTATACAGTACTGTACAAACTCAGTACAACTCATAGTTTGATTGAAATAAGAACTAATAAAAGTAAAAGCTAACAAATGTACATTATACAGAATTAACTCTGTGAACAAAAACAATAATAAACAACTTAGTTTCACACAGAAATCAAACAATGTCGATTGTTTCACATGTAAAAACACGCACTTTGAAAGTTCTGCTGACAATGAATGAATGAATGAACGACCCATTTCCAGCCAGAGGTCAGTCACGTGAAACAAGAGTGTCAAGTAGATCAGTCACGTGAAACGACAATGTCGAGTTATCCACCAGTCTTTTTAATAGTTTTTATCCCTTCAGTACCGGTAATATTTGTTGAGTTATGAGTAAAGCATGGTGTCGAATTAAAAACTGAAAATTATTATTAGTTTATTTAGCAGATGCCTTTATCCAAGGCAACTTACAGAGACTAGGGTGTGTGAACTATGCATGAGCTGCAGAGTCACTTACAATTACGTCTCCCCCGAAAGACGGAGCACAAGGAGGTTAAGTGACTTGCTCAGGGTCACACAATGAGTCAGTGGTTGAGGTGGGATTTGAACCGGGGACCTTCTAGTTACAAGCCCTTTTCTTTAACCACTGGACCACACAGCCTCTCAAAAGAGGCAGGATGCATATATTTTATTAAGAGAAAATTCGGGACCAAGACTGTCTTGAATTAAGTGAAGGTGTCGAGTTATCCACCAGTCGAGTTAACCGAGATTGACTGTAAAGTATTTTTTTTTCACAAAAACAACATTTATTTCCACTCCAGACCAAAAGTGACCAGAGATATGTGGAAATGCTATCAGAATCTGTTCCCCCATCTTATATAAGTACATAACCAGTAAATAACCACCACAGTAGACAGATATATGACAATATACGACAATATGGACAGATACTGTAGCATACAGAGATGTGAGTATGCAATACTAAGCCCAATGTTCCTACGAAAGCAATAACACATGACAGGGTGTTCAAATATAGTCCAACATCTGCACGCTTAGGGGTGTTCAGCAAGAGAAAGCTAGGTATCAATTTAGGTGTGCTGTATTTTGAAACACTTGAGGTTAATTATTTGTGTCTTAACCCAGTACAAAAACCAAAATGCATCATGAAGCAGTAAAAGTGAGCTCATGAAATTTGATTTCTAATTAAAATGCCGTCCATGATCTACATCTGTAGTATACAAAAGCTGCACCTCTCTGTTGCAAGTCAACTCAAAGCCATTACTCTGGAAAACAGATTTCAACACCCTTCTTTCCTCACAGAGTTAGTGGTGGTTATCATTAAGCATCATCTCGTATCCCTCTACCTTGCACCCCTTCGTATTGATTCAGGGTTGACCATCACTTTTAATGTTAAGTCAGGTGTTTTTATTTTTTTTCCCCCAGATAGCATATATTGTGTACTTAAGGCAGCACAAATTACAAATGACCTTTCCAGGACCAGACACATTCTATGATGCTGCCACAGCTGCTCTGGAAGAGCACAGCACAATGCTTCTCTCTGAACTAAATTAATAAAAACGCTTATCTGGAGTTTCAATGAATGCAGGAACCTTCTGTCTTTGATCTCCTTGCTCTTCAACAACACTGCATAGTAGTTGTCATTGTGTTGCGGGTGTATAAAGAACTGTTTAATGGGTAATGAACTGATAAGAAAATCTCAGAATGCAAAAACACAACTGGTTCCGAGCCATATGGCAACATTTCAAACTGATCATGAATTTACAGACTAGTTTAATCCCAACCATTTCAGTGCCCCTATCATTTCTTATGTTAACATTCACCATATATCATATAGCTATGTAAACAAGTGCACATGTCTGTACAATATTTGATACATGGAAGGAGACATAATCACACTGTACACTATCCATTAAGCAATTATATGTGCAACAATATATAACTAAAACAGAAACCAATTCAGACGATAGATGATACATAATAGTACATTGCATTCTATCACTGTTTAATTGTTTAGCACACTCCCACTCTTAGTCTGAGGCACAGATTGTCCCAATGCTTTTCCAGTTATTGTTGGAGGGCAGTGTATATGTTAAAAACATCAACTCCATAATGAATATGCAAGCATGCTTTCAGAAGATACAAAGGTCTTCAGTGTAGAGGGATACGGAAATGATTCTACATCTTGACTATGGTATTCAAAGCTTCTGAGTCGTGTCTTTTTTAACAATTATTAAGGTAGTGGTTATCAAGCATCTAAACAGAACAAAAATGAGAAAGAGTAGGATTCACCAGGAGGAAGCTATTCCTATTAATACAGTTGTTGTAAGTAAGCTTTCTTGCTGAAAATACCTGTAACTGGAATGAAATTGCATCCTTGAATCGCCAGTCCATATACAACCTGGTAAACTCCTCAAAACCTTTTTAGATTTGTGTCTGTGATAAAAGTGTGAATACAGTGCATCCTAGATATTTTACAAAGCCTGTGAAACATTTTAAAAGCGTGTTCAGTACATGCTGGCAGACAGTGGCTTTATTTTATATACATATAACTGAATCCCATCAGAAGCAGTGCACACAGTAGACTGTTTAAACAACAAATCTTTGATCACGTTCGCTATCAGTAATTGGTTACATCATTTACAACTCTGAGTTAAAGTAACCAAGTCAAGTTCTCAAAATAAGCTTAAGTACAAGTCCATGCAGATTTACCTAACCATTAAAAAACACTCCTATTTTAAATCTCAATTTATCACCACTAAAGTATTATAACAATGCTGGTTGATACCAGTATGTGGGTGGTGTTGCCTCATTTAAGAAGACAAAAACAGACCATTCATTTTGTTCCACAGATGTTTTACAAATATTTAAAAAAACATGAAACTACAAGAAGTTACAGGGGATTGGTATCCTGTCCACAACTGTATTTATTAATCATAGGTACAAAGGTGGAGGAAACCACAGGCATTTAGCTGCTTGTATCTGCTGGAATGGAAAACCGTTTAAGCTTCTTAGAGAGTAATGACGCCTCTGTATATATCTTTTATTTACTGGAGGTTTTGAGAATATGTTATATAACAGTGTTCCTCATTATATGTACTGCGGGCTAAAAGTGTCCATTGGAGACCCAAGAAATGCCCCCCCCCCCCCAGCTGCCTCCATATAACCTGAACACTCTGTGTTTTGTAAATTTTTATTATTTACATTACTTTGTTTTTTGTTTGTTTGTTTAATTCCCTTTTCACCAACTCCACTGTCACTTTAATCATTTAACCCGCCTAATTAAAAAAAAAAAAAATCGAAATCATAAGCTTACTTTTCTTATTGGTTGTTGCTCAACAGAGCCGCGCCAGTTCCTGCATTAGAGTACAGCGGTTTAGTTGGATCTACTGCAGTTTGAAATAAGGAGGCCAGTTTGTGCCAGGCTGCAAGCCCTCCTCAAATTCAACCAACAACAGTAAGGCCTAAACAGATGCTCTTAAGAAAGACTGAAGAAAATGTAACTCACTGGGAAGATGAGTTTCTCTTTACAGAGTTAGCAAACAAAGTCATCTGTCTGATTTGCCAGCAAGCTGAGTCAGTCATGAAACACAGCAATCTGAAAAGACATTTTACAACAGTGCACAACGATTATTCAGTCCTTTTTCTGATGTAATCTATAATTAGAAAAGAACCTGAAAGTAAAGAAACTGAAAGCTTCCCTGAATTGCCAGGAGCAGTTGTTAACTCAAGCAACTGAGCTGGAATCTGTAGTTACTGAAGCATCTTTTCGAATTATATAGATTTTACTTAAACATAAGAAGGCTTTGAGTGGCGCGGAAATTGTAAAGGAGTGCTTCAGTAACTCTGCGAGGCTCTTGGTTGTGATGTATTTGGACAGCTGACAACTGACTTGAACGAGGCGCCTTGCTTCAGTATAGCACTGGATGAAACAATCGATGTCCCAAATATTGCACAGCTACTTGTAAGGGTGCATTTTCCAAAACAGTCACATGGTGTGTTTCGAGAGCAGATGTTCTGTTTACTGCCTCTTGAAGGCCATACTCGGGGGCGAGACATATGTGAGAAGTTGACAAATTTCTTTGATCTTCACAATGTACAGTGCGAGAAGCTTGTTTCAGTTTGTTCATACCATTGTATAATTCACCAGGAGGCTCGGGTTGCAAAAATAAAAGAAGGGGAACTGTCTCAGGTCATGGATCTTGTAAAAATAGTAAACTACCTGCATGCACAAGCCTTAAATCACCACCTCTTCTACAAGTTTCTCAGTCATGTGTACTTGAGCGTTTTTTGTCTTTGCTTCCAGTAATTTGGGAATTTCTAATTGAGCAAGGCAAAAATTAAGTATGTTTTTCCGACCCTGACTGGATATTAAAACTTGCCTTTCTCATAGGTATGACTGGACATTTAAACACCCTGAATCTCTCCCTGCAGGCAAATGTAAGATGGTGATTGACATGCTTTAGTCTGTGCTTTCCTTCCAAAGCAAAGTGGGGCTTCTGATCAGCGACTTGCAAAGCGAGTTCACACACCATTTCCCAAAACTTGTATGCATCACCACTGACAGACCTGAGCTGATGGATCACTACAGACTTGATATATTTGTGCTCTACATGACTCAACTGCAATAGGAAGGTGTTGTTCCATTTTTTTGCAAAATCTTTTTGTCATACCTGTGAGAGCCACCTTTACTGAACTCACACAGGGGGGCAGAAACTTTTGGAACTTCAAGCTGACTTTGACATGCAAGCAATACATGAAACATACTCCGTGCCTGAATTCTGGTTTAAAGTACCCCAGGAAAAATATCCCACATTGGTATCCTGTATTTTTAAGGGACTGTCCATGTTTGGTAGCACATATGTGTGCGAAGCCAGCTTTTCGGCAATTAACTTAATAAAGGACAAGCAGTGTAACAGACACGACCGCCTGCGAAGTTCCAATGAATAAGGGTAATTTAAAAACACATTCAGTTTTTAATTAGGGGGTTATAATATTTATATGTGGCCCGCCAACGATCGCAGAGTTACTTATGTGGCCCATCACAATATTTTAGTGGGGAACTGTGGCAAAGTGGTTAACAGTGTGCAGGTGCAGGTGATCAATACAATGTCAACAATGTCAATGAGAAGCAATACAGCGGTGTGTATTGCTTATCTGTAATCCGCGGGTTGGCCCCGAAATAATAACAGTCCTGTTTTAATTCACCCATACGTAACACATACACAAACACAAACACCAGTCCACAATGCGTGCTCTAGTGCTCGTGGTGAAAATACAGTACTTTAGTGCAAACAAAGTGAAGTGTTGTCCAGGTTTGTGCTGGCCTTTAGCAACAGCTCCTGGGTCGTGTTTAGCCATCTAAATAATTACAAACAGTATTATTCCGACACGACAATAAACAAACAAAACACTCATGATTTTCTCTACACAAAACACAGGTCCTTCCAGGTTGTTCTCTAACCAAAACAAAGGAACAGATTATGTTGCTTCGTCCCCTACTTATACCGTCACTCATGACCCCTTGGTAAACGATTGCAGCCGCTCCACCAATCCGCGGCTGCCACATAATTTCCCTTCCGGGTCGATGAGTTAGTGCACCGAAGCTCTGCCCCCTTTCTAAATGACCAACTTCCTTTTAACCCTAGAAATGAAGTGTCAGGCCAAACAGTCAAGGGTACTATGTTCCCGTTACTTCGCACCCTCACAGGTCGGGAGGGAGATTTACCACCAAGAATCATTGTCTTTCTGTCACAGGAACATCTGTCTTTACTGCTCCTTTAATTAATTTTTTTTTAAAGTGTGGTAAAAGCTTGAGGAGTCTTCCTAAAAAAAACTTTTAAATGTTCAATGGGGAGCAAAAACATTTTGTGAGGTGTTAACTATTATCAATAATGTATATTATGTATTCATTAAAATTACAATTGTACTGTATTATATTCTTTAAAACTTAACTTAGTTCAACTTTCTTATATACTCACATACTCACTTTGTGTTGGCCCACAGTTGATGTAAATGCAGCATCAGCCAATAGTAAATGTAAGTGCAGCATCAGCCTATTGTCTCCTAGCTTCTCTAAAGCTGTAAATCTAACGAGACACACCACAAGTGTAATATTTGTCGTGGTACAGACTGTTAGATGACTGATTACCATATGGAGTTTTCCCACTTTTTTAATGTCACATTTTCCAGTTCTTCCAGTTTGGCAGGGATAGGGTTAATACTATCTCTGCCAAATACATGTGCAGACTGTGGCTGGGACTTATGATTAATTAACAATCAATTAAGCCCAGCCACAGGTGTATAAAAGGAGCAGTCTCTCCACTTGTGAGGTTGATGAACCTGGGGCAAGAAGCACAGCACAGCAGCCAAACCAAAAAGGAAAGTCTACAATTCTCCTTTATATCTCCCCAGACTGAAAGCAAGTAACTACCTCTAGAACATCCAGAGATGATTACCTGCCAGTCCAGCATCTACAGCTGTCCCTGTTAACAATTATACAAATTGTTTATTTACTTGCTCTGCCTGGGCTCTAGTGCTATATTTGTAAAATATTGACGTTGCACTGACGTTGCACTTTGTAAAGAAACACGCAAGAGTGCTTAACCTGCCTTATTTAGCCTCTGCCTGCTATTTTACAGCCATTAAAGGCTGCATCACAATGCTGCCCGTTCACACATGAATAACTCTGTTAAATGTTCTCATTTTAAAATGTTATGCCTTGAGTTTGTTTTGCGTTAGTGTTTACTCAGTGGCTGTGCATCGTCTAGGTTTGATTTTAGTAAGTCTGAACTTTTATTGCACCACACAGATTAAACATCTAATATAGGACATGTTCTAACAAGCAGCATGTCAGAGAGTGGAGGTTATGTATTATACTTGCTTGCCACACAGATGCCAGATTATGATGTTTTCAGACAGTGAGAAAACAACACAGATGGGTGCAGAGGGTTATAGGGTTTCAGCTGTCCAATTAGCTGGTCTTGCTACAAATAGGTGAGTCAGGAGTGATTTCACATAAACATTATGCTAATACTAAGCTGACTCATAACCTCCAGCATAGAAAATAACATGTCTCAGAAAACATCTGTGCCAGGAAAGCATACTGAATCTGCAGTCACCTTCTTAGAGCACTGAATACTATAAAAACACAGGTCACCTTGTCAACTCAGGGAAAGAAGAAATGCAGCAAAACAGGCATACATAACTAAGTCTGTTTATAGACACCGGAATTACAAGCCTATTTTGTGTTTGGTGTATCTTTTCTTTGTGAAGGTGTACAGTGGACCTTCTTGTAGATTCTGTTTTCATTGCCTGCTGTTTACCTAGGAGCTTAAATCATTGCTGAAGCAGTAACCCTTTTAATAATGCTGGCTTTAGACTGCAGGTGAGGTCTTCTGAGTGGATTAATATAACCTATCTTTTTCTTTTTTTAAAATTTTGAATCTAGACTATTAATTTTGTTTATGACAAACCAAGACTATTAAAAAAAGAAAGAAAAAGAAATCAGAAATGTAACATTTCTTAAATGAATACAAATACAGGAAATACAGTAGTTGCATAGCAGATGTACACATGAAAAAAAACACTTAATGGCATTTGTGACCGAGCGGGACACTCCGCCACACATTTCTTTTGAGAAAATCAATGTTTACAAAGTAATACATGATGTACCATTTTGGTATATGCCAGTCAAGATACATATAAGCTTGAAACTAGTGAAATCAGAAAGGATATGTGGCAGGGCAGAGGCCCGGCACATGCAGTGTATCTTGTTTGTTCTTGAATGTAGTTTTTTGTAAAAGCTATTTGTTAAATATGGCAGGGCTGGGGTTAGAATCCACTCCTGGTTAAAACATCTGTGCAATGTGGCCAGTTGCTAATTGGTTTATTTACTATCAATTAGACCTAGCAACCTACTGTATAAAGGAGCTGGAAAGCCAGTTCAGCTGCTTGGATGAGTGAGTTTTGTTAAACGGACAGGCTTTTACCAAAAGGAGAAGCTGGGCAAAGTAAAAACATTTAGTTTAGTTCAGTTCAGTTCAGTTCCATTTCACATAGTACATCTGCAAACTAAAACTTGTTTGATTTAGAGGGAAGAGTCCTCCTCTGTACAGGATTCTCCCCATGAAGCATGGAACACCTGGAGGGTTAGGCAGTGCAAATTCGATACAATTACCATCCTTCAACATGCATCAAACTCAAGAGACAAATTGAAGGGGGGGATCACGTGACCTTTGTGAGCGATGGCTGCGTAGAAGCTTTTCTAATCGCCTCCCCTCATTTATTTTGTTATTTAAAAATAGTAAATCTCAGTTTTCTTACATACTTTCTCTATTTTTGGCTGTCTGACATACCCCAGGATGTTGAACTCGTTGAAGCGTGCATGTCTCAGACATGTCAGTATTTTGAGCATATATTATCCCGTATTGAAAACACGGGTCTCGAGACTGCTTCCAAGATCACCACCACACAAAGGGAGTTCTCGACCTTTACCAAAGAATTCAAGACTTAAGACGGAACTGACCGCTCTCCATACATCTGTGATCTGTAACAAGAGAGCTATTACAGCATGTGAGGCCAGGATCAACCAGATAGAGGCTAAGATGGCGGACTTGGAGGACGGAAACCGACACAATAATCTTCGTCTGGTTGGCCTGAAGGAGGGAGTTGAGGGTCTAACCCTGTTGCTTTTCTATCTAAATCTCTCCCACTATGGTTCTCGAACTTGTCCAGTAAGACCATGAAGATTATGCGTGCACATCGTATATATTCTGACCAGTCGAAATCAAGGGACAGGCCCCGCACTCTTATTTTTAAACTGTTGAGATACTCAGATCATCAGGCCGTGTTGCAGGCAGCCAGAAAGGATGTCTCTCAGTCTACGACCTGCAAAATCAGGGTTTACCCAGAATACAGCAACATCACAGCTCTGCACCGCAGGGCCTTTTCCCACCCCATTGCCTTCGCTCGTGCCAGAGGCCTGCAGGTGTTCCTCCTTTATCCAGCGCCTCTTAAGATTCATCATGGCTCTCAATAAAACCACTGCTGTGTTTTTTTTGTTATAACCTGACTGATCTATTCTTGTTTCATGGGATCTTGTAGGACATTATATTTTTTGTCTTTGATATGAAGGAGTTGTCTTGGAATGTGCGGGGGCTTAATTCTCCCAAAAAACGGGTCAGCTGTCTTGATCTCTTGCGTAGAAAAAAACAGATGTTGCCATGGTGTAGGAGTCTCACCTTAAACAACAAGACGTTCCTAGATTTGCTAACAGACACTTTTATGTGGCTGCTTCCTCTTCTGCAGACAATAAAACAAAGGGCTTGCTGATTTTATTGCACCATAGTTTTCAGATCTCTCTCTTGGGTACAGGGGGAGACGGGGAGGTGCAAGCAACTTATCTAAAAGCCTGCATCTCAGGTAAAACAATTGCTTTTGTCTGTTTACGATCCAATGACGTTTGATCCAGACTTCTTTAAGTCATTGACCAAATTATGGCGCACACGATGGCGCTTCAATACTACTTTATTACAGAACTAATCATTTTGTATCTCATTCCAGTCTAAACTAGATGAGTTTATTGATTTTAACCGTGATTCAGTGAATGATCCTCATATTTTATGGGATGCAATAAAGGGCTTTATCAGAGATTCTGCTTCACTGTTTGCCTGTAATCTCAATAAAAAACCATTTGAGCAAAATTAAAGAGCTGGAAGCTAAATTAGCTCTTTTAGAACATACTGTACATAGCTCTTTTTCTGAAAGCATTGCACTCGAATTGGATATTACTAGGAAAGATCTCAATCTGTTACTCAGACAGCTTGCTGAGTTTCTCATTCATAGGGCTAGGCAGAATTATTATTTTCATGGTAGCAGAGCGAGTCACCTCCTAGCTTTAAGGCTTCGTAATAACGAACGTTTCGCAGACATTACAGTTATCAAGATCACGCAAGGTAATATAGTGTCTGATCCACTCTTGACAAATACTGAATTCCGCTTTTATTATTCTAATTTATATAGTTCTGATACTCCATATGATAGTGACAATGATGTGAGCAGTTCTTCAGAGCCTTCAATTGCCACACCTCACGGATGACGAATCAATTGCATTGGGAGCTCCAGTCTCTCTGGAGGAGATGAGAGAGGCAGTGCAGGATATGAGGAAGGGCAAATCTCCCGGTTTTGATGGCATACCCCCTGAGTTTTTTCTTACTCTCTGGAATGAACTTTGGCCCTTGCTGCTGGAGATGGTGCAGGCGGCTATAGAGAAGGGTTCTTTTCGCAGAGAGGTTAATACTGCTATTATATCTTTATTGCTGAAGAAAGCAAAGAACCCCTCTCTCTGTGCTAGTTATCGCCCCCTATCTTTGATAAACGTGGACGTTAAATTGGATGCAAAGGTGCTCTCTTGTAGACTTGAAACCTTTATGACTAAATTAATTCATCATGATCAAACGTGATTTGTTAAGACTCGGTTGGCAACAGATAATGTTCGCCTTCTCCTTCATGTTATCCATACGGCCATGGACATTGAAGCCCTGTGTGCAGTCCTTTCACTAGACGCTGAAAAAGCTTTTGACCATCTGGAATGGAACTATCTGTGGTCGGTTCTAGAATACATGGGATTGGGGGCAGAGTTTATCAAAATGATAAAACATATTGTATATGCTAATCCTTCGGTGATGGTGCTCACAGGTTTCAAATGCTCTCCACAGCTGGCCATTTCCAGAGGCACTCGTCAGGGCTGCCCTCTCTCTCCATTGCTGTTCGCTCTACTGTTACTCCTATCAGTATCAAGAACACGCTGATGATGTGTTACTATTTATTAAACGTCTCTCAATCACTCCCTCACTTACTTGCTCTTTTTAATGATTTCAGGCTCTTTCAGGATTTAAAATCAACTGGTCTAAGTCTACCCTGTTGCCTCTGAATACTACAATGACTGATATAGTTTTGCCTGCAAACATACATGTAGTCAAGCATTTTAAATATCTTGGTGTGGAAATTCACCCATCTTTACACTCGACTGTACTCACCAAATTTAATTGTTTCAGGCAGGTTGAGGGCGACGTAAACAGATGGATGCAGCTGCCTAACTCGCTCCAAGCCTGTATATCTATAATAAAAATGAATGTACTCCCACGTATCAGTTTTTTCAGTCCGATGCTTCCACTCCCTCCTCCTGTTGGATACTGGGATAAAGTGCACTCGGCAATCTCTAAGTTTGAGTGGAGAGGAAAGCAGGCACGTCTCAAATTCTATACATTACATCATGAGAGATCCTCAGGAGGATTGTCCTTACCAAATTTAAAATTTTATTTTTGGTCATTTGTGTTGCGACCGATCACAGTGTGATTTGATGCTGACACTCCTGTTTCATGGCGACAGCTAGAAGAAAATGTAGTGTCTCCACGCAGACTTCAAGATTTGGTTTATTCTGGTATTTCCCTTAAACAATGCAAATTACGTTTTCGTTCTATAATCTCTTATTTGATCACAATATGGCGACTGGTGGAAAAGCACACTAAACTTTGAACAAAATGGTATTACCACTCGCCTGTTTTTCACAATACTGCGCTCTTGTCAGGAGGCCGCCCCTTTGTTTTCCTTCAGTGGGGTGATATGGGTGTTCACACTTTGGCGGACTTCGCACATTCCAAGACCTTTAATTGCAGTATCATTTACCAGGTACTTCTTTCTTCTTCTATTTACGTCTTTGCTCTGCAATGTGTGCCTATGGTGTTCCCTGGGGGACAGAGTTACCATCTCATGCTTTACATGATATGCTGAACACAGGGGGTAAAACAAAGGGGCTGGTGTCCACACTTTATACTCACCTATTAAGAGCCTCTTATAAACCATTGGTGAATGATGCTATTTGGAATAAGGACATAACTTCTGCAAATGCAGACATTTGCTGGGATACTGTTTGGGATAATCTATGCTGTGCTTCCAAAAACCCTAATCACCAGCTGATCCATTTCAATCTTATTCACAGAATATATCTAACCCCTCAGAGACGATTTCAAATGAAACTGATACCCCGTTGTGTACACTTTGTCCCCAGGGAGCCATGGGCACCTTTTTTTCACATGATTTGGGAATGTCCAGAGGTGGCTATATTCTGGGATCAGATTTGTTCAACTTTATCCACTATACTCAGGAAAATCATTCCTTGTTCCCCTTTAGTCCTTTTGCTGAATGGTGATTCATTACTGGATCTGTCTCTACAGCAAAAGCGGATTTGGCTGGATGGCCTTACTGCTGCTAAGAAAATGATAGCCCTGCACTGGCAGCCTCTGCATTCCCTGCCCTGGCGTCAGTGGACCCTTGCATTCCTTGACATTATTTATATGGAGCTTTCTATCGCTCGGGTTCATGGGGGCACAGAGGGGACTGTACAGGCCTGGGAAGTGGCATGCCATTAAATCACTGATAAACCAGTCCTCAGCTCTCAATGTCTGATGTGGATTCATAATGCAGGTTAGTTCTGTTCAACTATCTAATGTTTTGTTCTGTGCATATTATTTTTACTCGTAAATGTATGCTTGTGACGACGCGAATGAATCCTAGTCAGCAATCTCCCTCCCGATCTGTGAGGGCGCTGTATAACAGGAAGAGTGTGCCTCGTACTGGATGGTCTGGCAGTTCATTCCAGGGTCAGTCGGAAGCCAGCCATCCAGGAAGGGGGCGGAGTCACAATGCCCAAAGTCATCGCCCTAATGCGGTACACGATGTGTCAGTCATGGATTGGAGGAGACGTGATTGAACTAGCTATCGCAGGGGGGCGTGACTATGGGTATATCTGAGGATGTGATGCTGTAATCTGTTCCTTTGTTATGGTTATCGCAAGGACCGAGTAAGGAAACAGACCGTTACTATACGTATCGTGAGTGTTAAGTGTTTTGTTTGTCTGTAGGCTAACTGTCTGCATTTGTCATTGCTAGACAGCTAACATGAACCCAGGAGCTGTCGCTATGAGCCAGCACCAAACCCGGACTACACTGCACCTGTAAAATATACTTGTTGTCTTACACCACACCTGCACCAAGAGCACTCACTATTGGGAGAAGTGTCTGTATCTGTGTTGTATGTCTGTGTGTTACTTTTATTTCGGGACTGAATCCCGTGGTTTATACGCTGGCAATACACATTGCCAGAGCCAGTTTCCTGGTTTCTCTGGACTAGTCTACTGATTTGTTGAAGCAGAACGTTGCATTCTCTAGGCAACTTCTCCCACAGACAGGCCGCCTTCAATCATGCCAATAGCAACCAGGCGATCTTCATTACTCAAGCGGGGCATGGTCGTATCTATCACTGTTTTTGCGTTAATTAAAATCGAATGGCTATTTATACAGATTCTTAATCAACTAATTTTGGCAATTTTAACTCATTTCAAATACCAAACACTGAGCACCTGTCGTTTTTATGAAATCACGTGACTTGAGGTCAGTATTTTGTTATCCCAAGGATCAATACTACTCAAACAATTAACAAACCTATCTGCTCACTATTTAAAATGTAACTAACATTATGTATGTGCCCAATGAGCTATTGATGTAAAACTTGGACTGCTGCGTTTTCATTGTGCATCAGTATATAAGCCGTCTTAAATAAAGAAAATGCATTTCAAAATGTTTTACCTGTGATTTTATTCTGTACAGCACAATTCTAGAGAATTAATGACCTACGCAATGAGATTGCTTGTTTTAGTTTCCAGTGTCAGTCAGATCTATTTAAGATAAGTGTTTGTAATTTCAGCAATTCTGTCTTTATTACCAGAATGAAAGAATTTGGGGTAGAAAAGCTGTCCTGATTTATATATATATATATATATATATATATATATATATATATATATATATATCAGAAAAAAATTAAATAACTATCTAATCTGTTTCTGTTTAATGATATTAGGGCTTCTGTTTTTCGGTTTTTATTAATTTAATTGTATTTTTCTGTGCTTATTTTAGCTATTTTCGAGTTATGTAAATTGTTTTTTTTCAGGGCTTTCATTTTTGATATACTGTATGAAATTAGTGTTTTTGGTGACTTTCCAAAATGCTTGAGCGTTTTTTTTTTCTGTCAAAATATGTATAGTAGTAACTCGACAGTACTTGCACACTTAAGTTGTACCTTCTTTCCTTTGCTGTCTTCCACAACGAAACACTATGGTCACGGGCACATTCTTCTGAGGTTTCTGTGTGTAAGCGTTCTGTTTTAAATCCTCCGTATCTTAACTGTAATACAGCTTTAAATCCTGCAAAAAATCCTCCATTCCTGACTGTAATCTTGTTTTAAATCTCGCAAGCGGAGTCGCCAATAGAAATGTAGGAATGTGCTGTCACTCAGTAGTTGGGGTGGGTTTAAAGTATAAAGAATGAATCAATGATAGATACAAGTCAGTAAGGCGGGACATTGCCCAATAGGACTGGGAAATGTATTTATTATTATTTTTGTAGTAGGTTTTATTTTTTAATTGGAAAAGGGTAAAGTCAACATGAATTGATTAACCATTTCCACATGATCTAGACTTGACATAATTACTGTATCTGAATAAAAATTATTAAACTTGTGACCAACTGCAATGTCCAAACAACATTCTGTGAATTAATGAATTAGTGATGAAAGTATGAAAGAGATCAGTTAGTTAAGTATACGAATCGGAATAATGCATTCTGTAATATTATAGCTATTAATAATTCAGCATGTGTTTTGCTAAAAAAAAATCCCTCTACTGCTGCAGTAAAGCATGGTGGCCTTTAACAGCAGAAAAGGAATGGAGAAACCAACCATCCAAGGTTTGTGGCAGATGCAGTGGTAATTCTGTGCCTGTGTGGTAGTTGACCACGACTGGAGTTATGCGTCACGAGCTGAAGCGAGGTCAACTGCCACATGGTAGGGCCTTCGTCAAGAGGGCAATGTCACTTTCTGTTCTTTAAAACAACACTTTAAAGTGCAGATTTACCTTGAACTTGTAATGATTCATCGGGTACCCTTCTGTTGAGAAACGTTTTAGGAAAATTGCCTTGAAAATGATCATAAAGGATTAAATACATAATTAGAGAGAAAAAAACTTTATTAAACAAATAACTTTTTACTTATAAGTGTTGCCTACCGTTTATCTGGACAGTGCAAGATAATCTTAATGATGGGCTACTGTTTATTTTTTCTGTTGGCTAGTGGAGAAAATGCGTTTAACAGCCAGATTGAGGTCAAATGTTAAGAAGAGAGGACAAGTGTTACCAGCCAGAATATAATACAGTAATCCATCGCATACCTGACTGTGGTGGGTCCAGAGTAAGGGTGGATATGTAAAAATACGGATAAATGAATCCTGCTTTAAATATCATTATACACAGCTGTAACAATTACTATATTCACACAGTTATTGTTTTGAGATTCAGCTTTTATTAGGGTGCTCCCCTAAATCCCTTGTTTAGAATGACACAGGGTATTAATGCTTGTGACAGGGTGGCAGTCTGCCGTGTAGGCGCGTGCATTCGCTGCTGAGTGACAGGCAGGAGATCGGAATGGAGGTTGAAGTTGATACGCCCCGCTGGCGAGCAGGATTTATTTACATATCAAGTCAACACACTGAACAGCTCACGTGACACTACCAGCAATGGCAGTGCACGGAGTACATACAACACAGTGTATGAAAATCTACAATATCTGAACTAATCTTCTCTGTTCAATAATAAACTGACGTTGCTGAAGAGGTTGATCATGGTGGATAAACAGTTAGGGCGGATATGTGACGGGCGAATACAAAACGGATTACTGTAATAAGATTCTACAGCGGATGAGCCCTCTGCCTTTTTTCTGCCCCCATCTTTTGGGCCACCAGCCACCACTGCTGTAGTTTCTGCTGAAATAAATTGGGTACAGGGTAGTAAATTTGCCCCAATTATTTATACAGTGAACACTTTTGAAGATATCACATCTTAACATGGCTGGTACTTTAATTCTAAGTTTTTGTGGACTGTAGCCTACATGTGACATTTTTTTGGTCCAATAAATCTATAAAAAATATGTTTCCTTATGGAACAAACACATATTTTTAATATATGGTAGAAAAGTATGATCCTTATACTTTTCATATATAGAAATTGGCCCCTTTATATATATATATATATATATATATATATATATATATATATACATATATATATATATATATATATATATATATATATATATATATATATATACCCTGTATCATTCTAAACAAGGGATTTAGGGGAGCAATATATATATATATTTAAAATTTATGGGATATATTTAAAATATATTTTAGTCTTTAATCCTTATGTTTATTTTATATGGATTACAGACTAAAATATATTTTAAATATATCCCAAAATGAGCCATTTTATATATATATATATATATATATATATATATATATATATATATATATATATATATATATGAAAAATATAAGGATCATACTTTTCTACCATATATTAAAAATATGTGTTTGTTCCATAAGGGCTTTTCTACTGTCAACAGCATACAATATCTTCAAAGATAATATTACCACTTAATATCACTCCTACACTTTTCTAATTCAATTGAATAATGTGATATGTTTTTAAATATCCCATCAGACTAATCTTTAAAAAAAAAACATACAAAATATACAGTACACAACACGAATGCATTCCAGTGCTTACTTCAAGCTATATTTTTCCAACTCACACCTCTTAGACCCGCAAAATGTGGTCACTTTTGGATGTATACAGTATGCAGCATGTTGTCACACAAGCGTAACATTTCCGAAATGTCCTCTACTGAGTGATGTTTTGCAGCAACAGGCAGCATGGATATCAATTAAAGCTCTGTGTAATTTAGACCAATGTCTCTGGCATGCAATGTTGTGTTTATCTTCTTATGATATGTTTATATTGCTTCTGTAAACACTTGCACAACAAATGGAAGGACTTCTTGTGCTCTTTTAATGTTGAACTTTTCCTGATTAAAGTGCATCATCAACATGTAAGACCTCATTTCAGCAAACCAAAACCATGCAGCACATCTTACTACAAATCCAGCAACTGCATAATGGCATCAGTAAACGTAACTCTTTGTTTCCTGATAAGACACATCACTAGGATCACTTAGAATAGCTTACCATCTGTAGCACACACTTATTTGCAAATGCGCTCTCCCTCACATGACTAATTAATTTATTATGTAAATGGAATGTATGCTGTACTACATAGAATCTTCATCTCCCTGTTGTAAGACAGTTTCAGTCAAGATGGGTAAGACCACATTTCTGACGGACTTTAGAGAGCTGTCATTAAGAGCTTGGGTCTCAAGTGCTTCCAAAAAGTTTGTAAAATATAATTGCTACCCATGGTGGCCCTATACGACAATAAAAAAAGACTAACTTAAGGTCCAAAAACAAATATTGGCGTAAATGGATTCGTTTGTGTTTGACAGATATAACTGGAAATACTAACAATACAGAACAACAAACATCTGGTCTTCATTTTGCCCACAGAAACTGGATTCTGCAATACTGGCTGGCTTCAAAGACTAGTATAAGGTGGAATTCTATGCCAAATTAGGTAAGGGTTTTTTTTTTGTTTTTTTTGTTGTTTTTTTTTTTTGCCTTTTAGAGTTAAGTCAAACGTTTACCCACATTTTCCTCTATTACAGAATACATTACGTTAGCATTCTCTGAAGTGACAAATCACTTTTCTTCTTAGTAACAGGCTGAGCTGGTGGAACTGGCAAAGCTGCTGGCTATCTGTGTTGGTCCCTATCCATGATCTGTGATCACACAGCAGTGTCACGTCATTCAACTGCTTGGTAGCAAATCCTGTCATGTTAAAATTATTTTAGGACATGCTAGATGAAATGGTAGCCTTATCAGTCCAGAGATGATAGACAAAGAGAAGGAGATGTGATACCTTTTATTGGACTAACTAAACAATAATTAATCACCAGCTTTCAAGACCTCAAAGGTCTCTTCTTCAGGTGAAAGTAGGAAAACATGAATCTCTCTTTGAGGTCTTGAAAGCTGGTGATTAATTATTGCTTAGTTAGTCCAATAAAAGGTATCACATCTCCTTCTCTTTGTCTATAAGTAGGATACAAACAACCGTTCACTTTAATACAATAATGCAGCCTGGTTTTCTTTTGAAACTCAGCAAGAACTGACAAATGAGGAATGCGGTACTGTGCTTTAAGCACAGTTTATATATATATATATATATATATATATATATATATATATATATATATACAATTTCCTCAGTATTTTTGTTCAACTCAAGACGAGTACGGCTACAAGCAGAATGGAGTGTTATAATCGTTCTTGATGAACAGAATGTCAGTACATTTGTAATTACCATCTATCTATATTCCATTTTGCTTAATTATACAAAATCTTTTTTTTTTTTTACTTGCCAGTTGCACCCTATTGTGAGACATGGTAATAATTGTATTTTTAAAATGTATAATCGCATCACAGATAGAATGAAACAGTGCACCCTAAAAATCGAATTAAACAAAATAACAATATTGAGTAAGACTTAAGAGATGGTGTCTTTGCATTCTTCTATAATAATAGGTTAACTTGGGTAAAACTGAATTTTGGAGACATCGCCAACATGAGTAGTTTTCTAAATCTTACCGCTGATCAAACTTCTATGTGGAAAAAGCACAATATACAAATAGCAGAGTGACAGTATTGTATTTGACCTGTACAGTTAACAACAGCAGTGACTTACCCAAGTTAACGAAGCTCATCACCATGTCAGCATCGTTTAAGAAGGCACTGTCTTGTAAACTGGCAAGAGGTGGACTTTGTGTCGTGAAGATGGATTTGTACTGATCCAAAAAACCCTCTACTTCGTTCTTCTCTTCGTTTGAAATGGTATTGTATAGATCCAACATGAACAGCGGGGCTGAATTGTACTTGCCAGATGACAGATGCGGTTTGGGTCTATGTGGCAGTCCCAGGATTGAGAGGATCTCTCTCTGCATCTCTCTCTTTTCGTCAGTCCTCAACCTCCTATGAATGAAACCTGAATGGATTTCGATACTGCTATCAAATAAAGCACTGCTTCCAGCAGCATAGAAAACACAGCACGAACTCCACCACAGTCCCCAAAAAGCTGACCAGTAGCTTATCATGGCTTTATATTTGGTTTTTTTCTTCCGTTTTTCTGACTGTTTAGCTCGACTGTAATCTGTTAAATAAAAAGAAAATCAAACTTGCGGTTTTTCTTGATGTTTAACTTTCTTTACACAGCTGTATGTTGTGTTCAGAGCTGATGGTACATAACGTTTGCTTAGCATCTGCATTTAGAAATTCTTATTTTTATAATGTAAATTCATTGAAATATCATCCAAATGTAACGTGTATAAAAGTGGTCGTACTTTTTCTTTCAGCATGTTGCTTCATGAAGGTAAGTCCAATAGTGTTCGATATTTGTCCCCCTAAAAAAATATTAATCTTGCCCTGAAATAAAAATAAAAAAGTTGATACATGTATGTGTGTAAAATATATATATATATATATATATATATATATATATATATATATATATATATATATATATATATATATATACTAATTGATTAGTGTGTGTGTGTGTGTATATGTATATGTATATATATATATATATATATATATATATATATATATATATATATATATATATATATATATATATATATAATCAATTAACTGTCTTCAAAATCCACTCGTAGAATAAATACCATGGACTATCTGAGGTTTCAGTTTCATAAGCTAATACCCCATAAAGTAAATTTTCATGTCAGTTTATCCCTCTCGAGAAATGTTTCAATACCTACATATAGCGCACCAGTCCTCACTTTTAAGTGATGTTGCTCTTGCAGGTACCCCAGCATTTCTAGCTCGGTTGATCCCGCCCAGTCACCGAGGGACTCTCCAATGAGATATATCAGGAACTTCAAAAGAAACTTCAATCTCCCCTTATATCCAATGGTGGCTCAGCGAGATGGCAGCCAAAAAAGTAACAGGTTGCTTGAATGTAACAGTGGAAAATAATTACATAATTATGATGACTAAAGAAAAGTTGCAATTGCGCTTTTCAGAGGTACTTCTGTATGGTATGGGTAAAGCACGGTTCTGGTAAAGATATATACTTCTATCACTGACACGTTTTAATACGTCGATCCTATTATTATACGTACACGGTACTTGATAATTCGAAATTTAAAGTATAGCCTAATGCAAATATTTCCATTCTGAGGTATTTCTAAAAGTTCAGTCATTCAAATGTAATTCAGGACTGGTTTGCTCGCAGTCTTGAGAATTGAGACTGGTCAAATGCTGCGGGTTCTTTTTTTTTCCCAGTAAAGTTATTCTGCCTTTGGAGACCCCTGGAGTTTAAGTAAGGAATGGCATTAATGTTGTTTTTTTTTTTTGAAGGGGGTGCTTATTTACTGTAACTATGTTTATTTCCTTATGAAAACGACTTAAAAAAATCATGTTAATAAAATCCTTTAAAATTATTTAACATACCCATTTGTAAAATAAATTTAAAAAAAAATAGTTTAAAAATGCGATCACTCATGCACACATTCATTTATTTGACGATGCCATCTTTTAAAAAAAAAAAAATCAAATTCTGCTCTCTGGCTGGATAAAAAAGAATCCATTGTCCCATTGCAGGTGTGCTATAAACTGCTTTGAAACATGAAACAGGAGCTGTAAGTTAATTCCCTAATGCACTGGTTTTAATTTTTTTTTTCTTTTTCTTTTTTTTCTTTTTTTTTAACTATACCCCTTCTGTTTGGAGGTTTCAGCTGAAGTACCCCTTTACAATTTTCAATGAATGGTACCAGTCGCAATAAAAGGCAGAGTAATCTGATTAACACATTTGATTTTTCTCCCTAGCATTTATTTAATATATAGTTTATGTCACAAGAGTTTGGAACTGACAAACTTTTAGGACAGAATACCAAACAGTAATTACAACCTTTAATTGCACGTCTTTGGATGCACAGAATCAAAAGACTGTATTTTGAAACACACATATTCTCTTTTTATTTGGCAAAGTTAGCCAATCAGACCTTCTTGTAGCCGAGGTTATGTTGCACTAAACCAGGTCAGGATTGGTGGATGGATCTTCAGAGCGGGTATTGGCAGGTAGCCCTGACCCTGGAGGCAAGACCCAAGACTGCCTTCTCCACTGGGCGAGGCCTGTGGCAGTTCACAGCCATGCCATTCAGCCTCTGTAATGCCCCAGCGACGTTCGAACATCCGATGGAGAAAGTCCTCACCGGAGTACCCCCCACGCGCTGCCTGGTCTATCTAGATGACCTGCTGGTCCATGGGAGTAGCTTCGCAGATGCCATCGCCGCCCTGAGGGAGGTCCTGGGGAGGGTGACCGAGGCTGGGCTGAAGCTTCACCTGGAGAAGTGCCACCTGCTGCAGAGGGAGGTGTCCTTCCTGGGCCACAGGGTGAGCGGGGAAGGGATCACCACTGAGGCGGACAAGATCAAGGCTGTTAGGGACTGGCCCCAGCCCACCAACCTGAGGCAGCTGAGGGCATTCTTGGGACTTGCCTCTTACTACCATCACTTCGTGCCCCACTTTGCCACCATCACCGCCCCACTCAATTGCCTGACCCGCAAGGACGTGGCCTTTTCCTGGTCCCGGGAGAGGCAGGAGGCTTTTGATGCGCTCAAGAGAGCCCTCTGCCGCGCACCTGTGCTGGCCACTCCGGATCCGCAGCGGCCGTTCATCCTGGACACTAATACCAGCGACAAGGGGATCGGCGCAGTCTTGGCTCAGCAGACCACTGAAGGTGAGGCAGTCATCGCCAACTTCAGCAGGACTCTGGACAAGGCTGAGCGCAATTATTGTGTGACCAAAAAGGAGCTGCTGGCCATTGTGGAATCAGTGCAGCACTTTAAACACTACCTGTGTGGTTTCCCCTTCACCGTCCGTACAGACCACGCTGCATTGCGGTGTCTGATGTCTTTCCGGGAGCCGGAGGGTCAGGTGGCCCGGTGGATCGAGCAGCTGCAGGCCTTCCACTACACCATCCAGCACCGTCCGGGCGAGAAGCACCGGAACGTGGACGCCTTGTCTCGAAGACCCTGTGCAGACGATGGATGCCGGTATTGTAGTCACTGCAATCAGAGGGAGGCCGAGTTATGGGGGTACACCCACCTGTCGAGCGGTGTTGCCAGTGAACTTTCCCGACTGGCGGACGCACCAGGAAGATGACCCCAAGCTGGAGGAGGTGCTGCGCTGGGTGGAGGAGCAACAGAGGCCCCTGTGGGAGGAGGTGGCCGCACAGTCACCCGCTGTGAAGGGTCTGTGGGCACAGTGGCCCGGATTGGAGGTCAGAGACGGTGTGCTGATGAGGCGGTTCCTGGAGGCAGCCACAGGGGAGGAGCGATGGCAGGTGGTGGTCCCACGGGCGCTGAAGGAGGTGCTGTTGGTGCAGCACCATGGCGCACTTGGCACTGAGGCCTGCATCAGCGCTTCTACTGGGGGCAGTGCCGACGGGGCGTGGAAGACTTCTGCCACCGTTGCGAGGCCTGCACCACCCGCAAAGGTCCCCAGGGGCAGTCCCGAGCCCCCCTGCAGCAGTACCTGGTCAGTGCGCCGATGGAGAGGGTTGCGGTGGACATCCTGGACATCCTTTCCCCGCTCTGCCAGAGGGAACCGGTTCGTCTTGGTGGCCGCGGACTACTTCACCAAGTGGCTGGAGGCATACTTTCTGCCGGACCAGGAGGGGGTGACGGTATGCAAGGCTTTGGTGGACGGATTCTTCAGTCGGTTCGGCGTCCCAGAGGAGCTGCACTCCAACCAGGGGCGGAACTTTGAGACGCAGGGGTGTTCCAGGAAATGTGCAACCGTCTGGGAATCCCGAAGACCCGCACCAGCCCACTGCATCCCCAAAGCAACGGTCTGGTGGAGCGATTTAATCGGACCTTGGCTGCTCAGCTTGCCCTCTCCACAGCTGAAGACCAGATGGACTGGGACGTCTATCTGCCCCTGGTGCTGCTGGCCTGCCACACTGCCGTACAAGAATCCACCGGCTGTATTCCGGTGCTCCTCATGTTCGGACGGGAGCTTCACACCCCCCCAGAGATTACCTACGGCCGACCACCCGATGCACTAGCTGCCCCTGCCGGACCAGAGTATGCTCGGCAGCTGTAGGATCACTTGGAGGAGGCACATCGCTTCGCCTGGCAGCAGATCCAAGCCGCCGGTAACCAGTAGAAGAGGAACTATGACAACCGGGCCCGGGGATGTCACTTTGCCGGCGGAGAGAAGGTATGGGTTTACAGCCCAAAGAGGACAAAGGGCTACTGCCCCAAGCTGGAGAGCAAGTGGGTGGGTCCCTGTGAGGTGGTGAAGCGGGTGGGCGAGGTGGTCTACTGCATCCCTGGGGTCGCCATGTCGTCCTCCACCGTGACCGGATGGCCCCCTACCTGGGAAGAGCCCCCTCTACCCCGACACCCCTTGTCCCTGCCCTGGTCCCCTCATCTCCCTATTTTGCTCCTGAGACCCGGCCCAGACCCCGTCTCTGTCCACAGACTCCCTGTCGATCCCCCAGTCCTCCCCTTCACCTGCCCCTGTCCAATCCCCACCCTTGTCCACTGAGACTCCTATCCGGCCTCGGAGACTCAGTCGGAGACCAGGTCGCTTCCAGGACTATGTGCTCAGGGGGGGGGACTTGTGTATAGTTAGCCAATCAGACCTCCTCGTAGCCGAGGTTAGGTTGCGCTACGCCAGGTTAGGATGGCATGCAGGCTGGTGGAGCGCAAGGATTGATGGGTGTGCATGACGGGGGTGTGTGTTGGGGAGGGGAGAAGAGTAGTGTGTGGTTCAGGGAGACAGAGCTGGAAGCGGCAGTGTGAGCAGAGAGATAGAGAAACCGAAAGGGAGATAAAAGAAACAGGGGGTTTTCATTTTTCTTGGCGTGGGTCTTAGCCGATAGGGACCTTTAGAGTTCGTTTAGGATTTGTTTAGGATAAATAAATTCAGGTTGTGAAATCAACTCGTCTGCTGTCTGTTCGTTTGAGAGGAAACGGAGACCACCGCTGAAACATTTATGCATAGTTGTTTTGAGATTATATATAATATCATTAAAAAAGTTCAAGATAATTATTTTCTTTTACTTTTTTTATTTTGCATTGCTGAGTCGTCGTGCATACCCCTATGACATTTTGAAGTACCCCCGGTTGAAAACCCCTGCCCTAATAGAAATACTGAACGGTATGTGCTTCTACTATTTTTTAAAATGTAAAGATATTGTAATGAGCACGGCCAACCGGTCAGCCGTGAGCCTGTGAGCATGAGGTAAATGAGTTGCACAAAGGATGCTGGGATGGATGGGTTTCTCTGGGGGCATGTTAATTGTTGCTGTTGTCTTGTTGTTTATTATTGTTTAGCACTGTCCTTCGGAGTACCAGGAGAAGCGCTGCTGGAAATGCGGGAGACCTGGCCACCTCCAAGCTCAATACCAGAGCTTTGCACTGGACACCATTGAGGGACCCTGGTAGACACCAGCTCCACTATCTCCATCGTACAGTTCAGGGTCCTTCCTGATAGCCAAGGCAGATGACAGCGACACTGGGCACCTACCAAGGTCAGCCTCTGCACCGTCACCAGGCAGGTCGCTCCCATGCTAGGACGACGGTGCCTGGGGAACTAGCTCGGTAGCCGCACAGTGAAGTATGAGTTCCAGATGGCGTAAATCATGTTCGACTGCATCCTGGGGCTGGATCCTGCACCTCGGCCAAGACTGCCTTCGACTCACCCTGGAGGAGGAGGGGAGCCGGTGCCATCCGGAGACGAGGAGGGCCCGTCAGACACGGAGATGATGTTGCAGAACCTGGAGCCAACGAGGGCCTTGACCTCCCACTGCTCTGTGGCCCAAGGTACCTCCACTGCCAGAAGGCACTCTCGGGCAGGGTGAAGGACTCAATTAAGCCCCCAGCTGCTTCGGCAGCAGAAGATGCAGCAGAGGCCCTATGGCAGCGGAGTCGGGAGGGCCTCTTTCAGGGCCAATAGGACCAGCTAATTGTTGAGTGGTACTGGGAAATCTTTGCTGTCAAAGTAGGGGACTGTAGACGCTAGCTTAGTCCAGCACAGCATCGACACGGGTAACAAAACCCTGATCCAGAAACTGCTCTGGCTAAAAGGGAGGCAGCTGAAGCTCTCGTCCAGGAGATGGCCGCCGACAGATTGATCGAGCCGTCAGCCAGCCCACGAGCCACACCTGCTGTTCTGGTGAAGAAAAAAGGATGGGTCACTGCACTTCTGTGTCATCTACAGGAAGCCAACGCAGTGACTCGTAAATACTCGTACCCCCTCCCCAGAATCAAAGAGGCCCTGGACAGCATTACGGGCTCTCAGAGCAGCTACTGGCAGGTCGAGCTGGCCCCCGAGGCGTGCCACAAGACTGCCTTCTCCATTGGTCAGGGTCTGTAGCAGTTCTCCATCATGCCATTTGAACTGTGTAATGCCCCAGCTTCGATCAAACGACTGATGGAGCTAGCCGGGGTTCCACGGACTGCCTGTGTCGTGCACACACTCGAGAACTTGCAGGGTGTGTTTGAGCTCCATCCGGGGAAGTGCAACCTGTTATGGAAAGAAGCGCACTTCCTCTGACACGTCGTTGGCTTTGTCCAGGACTTTGCACAAATCACCAGGCCCTTGCACCACCTGACAGAGAAGGGGGCCAGTTTTCCTGGGACTCGGACTATGCTGCTGCCTTTGGAGAAGTGCGGAAGGCTGCCGGCAGAAGAAAGGATTGTGCCCTAAGCTGGCCAGCCATTGGGAGGGCCCTTGTGTTGTACTCAAGCGGCTCTCTGAGGTGACTTACCGGGTAAGGCTCTGGACAAGGGGTCGGGCAGTCATCCTCCACCAGGACCATCTGGCCCCTACCATCCTGGGTGAGACTGGGGGACCCCCAGGGCCAATGGGCAGCCCAACCCCGAGGCCCCGGGGAGCTAGGCATAGGAGTCCAGGATGGAGTCGACTCCCAGCTGCCGCAGCCCTTGCCTCCACACGGTCACGTCCCCCGTCTGTTGCCCAAGACTCGTGGACTTTGTGTTGCTCTATGGCAGGCACCTCCGACCTGGAAGCATTATGTAAATGAGTTGCGCAAAAGGACGCAGGGACTGTTGGGTTTCTCTGGGGAAATATTAATTGTTACTGTTGTCTTCTTGTTTTTTATTGTTGCCTTTTATTACACTTATATTCTAATCAATTGCACGTTTGTTTGTTCACTGCTATTATTACTTTCTGTTTTGATGTTTGTCACCACAAGATGTGGTTGCTCAATGTAGTGGGGTAATGGCTTCTTTCGCTGTTTAAGTGTGGAGCGGTGCTTGTACTGCTTGGTTCTACTGACGGGAGCTGGGAGCTACAAAAGTGCTTTATCTGGTGTGCCTGTAAAAAGTGATCTGATGTTCCAAGGTTGATTTTTGTTAAAAGACAAGGTGTTTTGTTTTTTTGTCAATGTATTTAATATTATTTGGAACATAGTTGGCAATAACTTGTCAAATGCAACCATAACTGTACTATTGTCTGAATAAAGAATGGTACTAGACATGGTTAACTTAATGTATTCAGAGTAGGTTGCATACTGTACTTTACTGATCAAGTTCAAGAGATGTATAGAGATCCGGGATCAAACTGTGTAGTTTATTGTTTGTATTTTATAATTTGCCAACCCCATTAGACAAACCTGCACTATTGAATGACACAGTATATATTTTCCTGTAATGGGACAGAAAATAAGTTGTTAAATATCTTCACAATAATTAGTATTTACTTATTGACTTACTTTTAAATGGCTTAAATGCTTAAGAGTAATATTTTTTAAAGGTGTGAAATACATTCTGAAAAAAAAGCAATTGTGAGAAGAAAAAAAGTCTGCAAGACCCAACGTGACAGCACAATAGTCCAATCCCTGTCACATTTTAGTTCTTTGACCGATGGCTTGTTTGGAAAGTGTTTTCATATTCCAGGCTTCAGAAGTTACTGCGAGGAACAGTCTGTGCCAAGCTTACAATTCTAGCTAAAAAATGTGAATGAAAAGATTTGATTGTGTGGAAGCATAATGGAGTTGCTCTGTGCACTGCAGCCTGTGCAACACTGTGATACTTCCAGCCTTCAGAAGTATTTTTTTGCTGGAACAGTAGACACTGCAAATAATTATCTAATCAGAACCAACCACAGAGAACCATACAGAACACACATAACAGGATATTAAAGTGGTTGAAGATAAAACAATTCCCTAAATCTTACCTGTCATTCGCTTCCTTTCACTATACAAGTCTCAAATGTGCAGTTTGGAAAGAAACACATAATGTTAAATGTGTTTTTAT
Organism: Acipenser ruthenus; assembly: GCF_902713425.1. Lineage (NCBI taxonomy): Eukaryota > Metazoa > Chordata > Actinopteri > Acipenseriformes > Acipenseridae > Acipenser > Acipenser ruthenus. The sequence goes on along the minus strand of NC_081191.1, from coordinate 62,183,940 downwards.
TTAAAAACATGATTTTATTTTGCTTGCACTTTCTTGGTCAATTCACCTGGAGAGTAAAATTATCCCCACCCCTTCAAATGATAAAAGACCTGTGTCAAAGTTGTTTTATTAATTATTGTTAAATGCTTAAAGGGTAATTTAAAATAATGAGCTTCCTTAGCAACTCTTTTGAAAATAAACCATACGCTATTATAGTTTGTATTACTTATATTTGGATCCTCCTAAATATCCTACTGATTTGTTCTGGTTGGCCACCATGGTGGTAACGTGGCAAGAATTCAGCTATCTTGCTGCCAGGACTCAGTTTCAATGCATGTTTAGTTACTGGTTTGCTTTTTATACATTTATTATACATACATTTGGTTAAGAGGTTTGTTTTAATAAGGAGAAGGCTAAATTACTGAGGAGAAACAACAAGATTTGAGAGTACTTTGAAACCTATGTTATCCCAACAAATCGGGGCTATGGGGGTGTTTGAAAAATAAAATACAAATGTTATCATAACACCGTGTAACAATTTTTTTTTTTTTTTTGGTTCCTGGGTAGTAAGTGTTATTTCCTAATTGCTTATGCCTCAAAAGTATAGAAAATGGCTAGTATTCCCCACAAACTTTGCTTTTGTGACCAGGACAGTGGTATTTTGAAATTTACCTATTTTCCAGAACATTCCAGGTAGATTCAGTGCTGAGTAAACTTAGAGTAACTTCTAGAACTTTCTAGAACTTTCCAGTAATATAAATAGTAGTATAAATACAGGGGCCTTAAGCCCACCAGTTCAGTTTAGTTCCAGCTGCCTAAGTGGATACATATCTGCATTTTTCTGAGATGGCATCAAGAGGCTGTAAGCATCCGGCAGACGCATTTTGAGACTTCAAAATGGTGGCATTCCTGATGGGTCTCCAAGGCGGTTTTACCAAGTTTCCCTGCTATCTTTGCCTTTGGGACAGCAGGGACACCAAGGCGCACTGCCACAGGCGGGACTGGCCACAGCGGACCGAGTTCTCTGTGGGGAGGAACAACGTCAAGTGGGAGCCACTGGTGGACCCCCGGAAGGTGCTGATGCCACCACTGCACATCAAATTGGGCCTTATGAAACAATTTGTCAGAGCTCTAGATAAGGAGTCGGCAGCCTTCAAGTACCTTCAAGACTTCTTCCCTAAGCTGTCTGAGGCAAAGGTCAAAGCCGGTGTCTTCGTCGGACCACAGATAAAGAAGATCCTGGAGTGCAATGAATTCCCCAAGAAGCTCACTAGTAAGGAGAAAGCGGCTTGGAACAGCTTTGTCGCAGTGGTTCGGGGCTTCCTGGGCAATCACAAGGCCGAAAACTATGTGGAGCTGGTTGAGACTCTGGTGAAGAACTACGGCACAATGGGCTGTAGGATGTCCCTCAAAGTCCATATCCTTGATGCTCATCTTGATAAATTCAAGAACATGGGAGCGTACTCGGAGGAGCAAGGCGAGCGCTTCCACCAGGATATACTGGACTTTGAACGCCGCTACCAAGGACAGTATAACGAGAACATGATGGGAGACTACATTTGGGGGCTGATTCGTGAAAGTGATTTACAGCATAATCGTAAATCTAGAAAAACTACTCACTTCTAAATCTTTTGTAGTCATTTTTGTATTACTTTAGTATAAATACATGTTAATTTGGATTCATATGTTGTTTTTTTCTGACTTTATGTGAACGAAAAGACACAAATTTGCCCGTTTTCTCATTGGAAATAGGTAAATTTCAAAATATCACTGTCCTGGTCACAAAAGCAAAGTTTGTGGGGAATAATAGCCATTTTCTATACTTTTGAGGCATAAGCAATTAGGAAATAACACTTACTACCCTATCCTAAAGTAGTAAATGTTGTGTTACTTTGAAAGGTACTGAAATATAAATCATTCACCTGCTGAAGTGTATGTTTTATTAAAATTATCATGACAAATTGTCTGATCTGCATTTACTTTATACATTCTTATGAAGGATGTTGGCCTTTTATAATGAGCCAGCGCTTTAATCAGCAGAATAAAGATAAATATAGCAGACATGTCTATCTTACAGTTTAGGGTAATTTTGACATTTGTTGCACTTACCCTTTGAAAAAATAGCAACCCGCCCCACTGAGAATAGATTGTTGTGTCTGCTCATTTTTAGATTTTATGATAGGCAGAGATTATTTTCATCATGCAAGGAAGCTTATCTGCAGAAATACAGCTCCTAAATAGAAACAAAGACCTTACATAGTTTCAGAAAGTTTTTGGTCAGTGAAACATTCATAAAAAGGGCATTTAAGTCAGACTGCGGAGCTTATTAAACATTCTGGTTTTAGCATATATAATATTTACAAACAGCTGTAAGGATTATTTTAGGTCTAGCACTAGGTTTCAATAGGAGAATGCACACAAAACTCATTTCGTATTATTATGTAGATTTTTTTTTTTTTTGCTGACAAATGGTTAATTACAAACTACACTTTAAATTAGATATGCAGGGATAAATGAACTTCTTTATAGAATCCTAAATATTAAGAAAACTCCCCCCCCCCCCCCCCTCCCTGTGCCAGAGCTGAATTTGTGAGCAGCAGGGACAGCCTCCTTTAGAATCACATGCTTGCTGTGGTCAAATTTAAACTGCATGGCCTCAGAGAAAGAAGAAGCATCAAATATGCTGTGGTAAGCTGACAATTGGTCAGCTTGCAGGCACTGCTGCGAGAAAGCAGAGATTTGTTCAGCCAGTTCCATGGCACACTGGAAAGCTATAGGGAGTAGAGTAAAACCACAATAAATGCAGGAACGAGAATTGCTAACAAAATCACTTTTGAAATATTGAACAACAGATTAGTTCCTTACCATCCAGTTTCTGACCAGCTAGAATTGGGCACATGCTGAATTTTCACAAAGTAGCTTCAAATGTCACTTTATGTTTACCTTTGTCTTACCTCTTACAATAATTCTGAGTGGTTCTAAGTTCATTGCTCTAATACAGTATATCATTTTAATTATGTTTCTCTGTGTCAGAATCCACCAGAACTGATTTGCCATATCCCTTTCAGTAATTCCTGATTCCAAACAAATCACATGATAGCATGACCTTTCAACTATGCTGTCTTCATACTATGGGCGTGTTGTTTTCTTCACCGTTTCCTCACCCGGTCACACTTTGTGGTCACCGAGCTATTGTTAAAATCAACAGGTGATGCTGAACAAACTACTGTTAAACTCATCGATAAGCCACCAGACTCACTGGGTTAGAAAGCTGGTGAGATTCACCAAAGCAACATGGACACCGCCAAAGCGGCGTAGCTAGGAATGGAAATTTGGGTGGGCCCCAACTTCGGGTGGACGGGCAAGTACCAAAGGTCTGACGTCACAGGAAATAGTTTACATTACAAACATGATTTAAATCAATTAAGACTCTGAATACATCAAATATCTCCTCGGGGTTTGAGCAGAGCAAAGTATGGTGCCGAGTGAAGCAAGGCGAACATGTTTTGCAGTTTATAACAGTAGTTGCACATATACACTACAAATACAAAACACATAAGCATACATACAACCTATAGAAACAAACACACTATGCACAATAACTTCAAAAAACGTTTCATTTGACAAAGTGCAAAGTTTCCAGCTAAATATGACTGCTTTCGGTTTCACTGCATTTTCTCAAGTACAGCTAAAGAAAGATATTGCGTTGGCTGAAAAAACGTAACAAGCAGACAAAAAATGATTTTTTTAAAATAAACTTGAGTGACACATTGAGCAACATGTTCAAGTTTTGTAAACCTTTTAAAATTATGTTAACACATAAGTTTACAAAACCCAAGTTTTTGTATTTCTTTACATTTCTAATACTACGTAGAAATAATTCTGAAGTTTTAAAATCACAGATACCTTCAAATTATTAATAAATTGTATATTTTTTATTATTCAAGAAAACATAATAAACATATATATATATATATATATATATATATATATATATATATATATATATATATATAATTACAGGCAGATAGAGATAAAGTTACAAAGTTACAAGCTAAAGTATAACAAAATTATATATATATATATATATATATATATATATATATATATATATATATACACACACACATACATACAAAATTGTGAAAACAACGTCATTATTTACAAAAACATAAAAGGCTTTTTTCACATTACCCTACTGCATAGCATGACTTCAAAAAATGAAAAACTATAATAAAATAAGCACTTCAAAACAAAATATTGTGTAACCAACTGTAAACTGGTTATAAGTAGGCCTACATACACAATTGTAAAATCGAAATAAAGTGAAATGTAGATACTTTGCTGGCGCATTTGTTGATTCGTCGGTTCGTTTTCTTTTTACAAAATTTGTCGGGACATTGCCTATGCGTAAGACACAATATAGCTATAGTTTACTGCACAGTTGGCTAAACATTCTGTATTATACTTCTTAGCATACGCCCTTATCCAGGGCGACTTACAATTGTTACAAGATATCACATTTTTTACATACAATTACCGATTTATACAGTTGGGTTTGTACTTGCTCAAGTGTACAACTGCAGTGTCCCCCACCTGGGACTGAACCCACGACCCTCCAATAAGGAGTCCAGAGCCCTAACCACTACTCCACACTGTTGCCCTGTGTAGGTAATTAGATAGCTAATTACAAATGTAAAAAATAATTAAACAGCAGCTGCACAAGCTAGCTGGTTGCGTGCCTTGCAATGAAAGAAAAGTTCCTGTATGTATGCTGCCGATGCCCTGTAATTTCGATACTATAGTATTGAAGACGTAAGATCTCATATCTCAGCCGTCCAATCACCAATCTTTTTTTTTCATAACCATGACAACGGTGCTGAGGTGGGTGGGACGGATATATTTTTTGAACCACAAGGATCAGCTAGACTCACCGCAGCGGATTACAGTCTGATACGGTCTGGCATGAAATGTTTTTAATTGTCAATCGCTCCATAACTGGGTGGGCCCATGAGCAAAATGGGTGGGCCCAGGCCCCTCAGGCCCAAGCGTGACGCTGCCCCTGCACCGCCATGGAGCCTCTCAATGTTGAGTGTGGGGAACCCAAATTAAACATTTTACTCGACTCTGATGGCAAATCGTTTAGGAAATGGTAAATAATAGAAGTCCTACCAAAACACATTCATTTATGAACTTTTCCCTTCCACTTAAGTAGTCAAATCCAAATGCATTTGAATTTTAAGTTGATGGAGTTTGTAAAGATGACACTATTTGTATCATCTAACCTAGGCATTTAAAATCAGCAATTAAGTCATAAAAAAGAGTACTGCTTAGCTAATAAGAAATTCATTAAAAAAAAAAAAAAAACACGTCAAAAATGTATGAATTTAGTATTAATCTCCACAAAAACTATTAAATAGTTTTTAATAGAAGAAGTTCATAAACATCCACTTTTATATAACCCCTCACTTAGTTAAAAGATACAGAGATGCTCAAATAATAGAAACAGCGTTGGTGTGTATTACTCAGAAAATATTAAAAAAGGACTGGAGAGAATGTAAAACCTGATGGAGAAAACTGTGTGATGGATTTGTGAAGAGCAAGAAAACCCTGAAGTAAAGAGTGGAGTCGGAAGCTCGTGGCCACACTGCTGGGAATTGCCAGTTGCTATGTGCAGTGTGAATGCAAGTCTTTCTGCAGGTGTCACTGGCATCGCGTGTGTATTTTTGCGATGGTCCCCATCGGTTTAACAGATCGTCAAACCTTTCTCCTGTCATTCTAAAAATGTATTTCTTTCTGACAACAGCAAGTCTGTTAAAGCCCCAGCACGTTTTCTCCTACTTCAAGTCGCCATATTGATGTCACCAAACTGTTGTTTTAATCCAGTCACTGGTGCATGTATTTCCGCCTCACCAGTTTCTTTGCAGTGGTGAATAAAACAACGCATCCTACAACTATAGACCAGGTGGTACTTAAAATGAACTGGAAAGCAACTGTTATAGGATCCAGGTGTATATAACATCATAACATTATAATGGAAAGGTCATTTTTTTAAATGATATTGCCAAGTCTTGGCTGGTTTGAGTCACACTGTCCTTGGAGGTTGTATTGGATGCTCTCAAATAAATAAATAAATAAATAAATAAAATCGTATTTCATCATTCTTACCCACTGGTGAAGTAACACAATGGTTGCCAAAGTAGACACACCACCATTTGCTACCAGTACACAACAGGCTGGATCAAACTGCTACATCTATATTATTAAAGACTTGGAGCAGTTCAAATAAATACTACCTTTCCTTTGCAAGTGAGAACAGTTCCAGGATGCCACCAAGCCTGCTAGTGATATTGTCCAGCAAAGGCATTATGGCAATCAAGCCCATTGAGTGCTGTGCCAGATTGCAAACACTTTGTAAAAACAGCTACTTATATATTTTACAAAGATGTATATTCAATGGCTGTAATCAATTATTAATTTAAACATGAATGCATTGTTCACAGTTGTAATGTTATCAAATCAACCAATAAACAAACCTCAACAATGCAAATGATCCCATTATGATTTTGAAAAAAAATAACAAAAAAATGAACAAAAAACAAAAAAACTTTAAATCATTTAAATAACTTATCCTCAGTGGTGCCAAACAAAGGCTACAGAAAATATTCTGAAGAAACCCTGGTGGTAAGATAATATTGCTTAAAAATTGTGAAACTGAAACCCATAGTAGGGGTGCTTTACACTTGTGTGCTACATCTGCCTTGCATTATGAAACATAAACTCCATTCAGTGCTTCAAAAACAAACAAAAAAGTATCATATTTTGGTTTGCTTGGTCTTTTTTTTTGCTGACCTACACTATTTTGGTCCACTTCATTGTTTAAAATATCTACAAGAATTATTGGGTAATCTTTAGAGGTGATTACATCCATACCTTGTGGGACACACCTCTATTGGCAATTCCAAACGCAAGAGCTTTCTGTGTGAAATAAAGTTGCTGTTGATTTCTTCAACTCGTCATTCAAACTGGAGACTAGTTGCTATTGTGTTGTCGCTGACAGCAAACACTATTGTGTTTTTTGTTTGTTTGTAGTTTTTTTAACTTTATTTGCTATACTAAATTAAAATAGATAGATTGAACGTATAGGACAACGAGGAAGTAGACACTGACAGACATTCAGAGGGTGTGTACAAGAACAGAGATTTTCTTTCACCAAGCAGAAAAAAGGTAAAATACACAAATACTGTATTTATGTATTTTCCTGTGGGCTGATTTGGAAACATAGTTTGAAAGATAACATTTGAGGTTCTTTATCAGAGATTAAGGCCCTCATATTGACCAATCAGGTTAAAGGAAATCTCAGATCCATTTTCTAATAATATAATCTAATATTATCAATAACTAGAACTAAATATACATATAGTTATTCTATTACACCCATAAGGTATGGTTCAGTACACACTGGGAAATTAGCCAGACACAAGAACCAAGTAGCAGATATTTGTGTAGAAAGAAAGGAATAAGTGTGTGTGTAATGTAGATACTGGTTCACATTACTTTTACTCTGCTGTAATTTGTTAGCAAAACTACCTCTACCATGGACTAGGATTGCTTCATACTGGAGTTAGCTCAATTTAAGCCAGGGGGATTTGTTTTTTTGCACAGTGAGCTAGCCACGCACAAGCAATGTTTGACTGACAGACAATAATGAATGTGGCGTGCTCTATATCATGTAAGAAAAAAAGATGACCATTTATATTCCAGTAAAATTGATTGAGAATTAAAGATTAATCTACAAAACAAATAATTCTGTACCATAAATAACTATGACTGGTCTTCCATAACTACTGATCGAGGGCTGCATAGAGGAAGAAACCTCAGGAATTGATAATAGATGATAAGTGTTTATAACTTGGAGAAGACTAAGGAGATTCCCCATGGCTCACCGAGTTGAGACCAAACCATTTGGACTTCAAGACTGGGAAGCAACCGATACTTCCCCCAAGGGGGATCTAGAGCAGAGAAATGGGAGATGATAGTGATAGATAAATTTGGCCGGGGGTCCCCCTTGACTCACGGAGAACCTTCTTCGCAGAGGACGAAGCTAGCGGTGGCTGGGCTTCTAAGGTTGGGTAGTGAGCTTCACTTAACCCCAAGAGAGAGACCATTGCAGAGGTGGTGTATCCGAATGAAGAGGAAGCTTAGTGGGAGAGGAGGGGAGAATGGAGGAAACATAAAACGCACGACAGAGAGCAACTCAAAGTTTGGGGTTTAAATAGGGGATTTAGCAGATGTTATTGGTAGGAAGGAAGTAGTGGGAGGAGCCCTCGCTCATGCCCCCCGAATATCACACAAGTTTACGATAAAACACTCCCTCCTCACATACGTAAATATATTAAATGATTACTTTTCACAGGTTTTTACAAAGGAGGACACGGACAACATGCCCCACATGTCGACCTGTTCCTATCCAGTTTTAAATAACTTTAGCATAACAGAGGCAGAAGTGTTAAAGGGACTAGGAGCTCTTAAAATAAACAAATCCCCTGGGCCGGATGAGATCCTCCCAATAGTACTCAAAGAAATGAAAGAAGTTATTTACAACCACTAACCAAGATCATTCAACAGTCTCTTCACACAGGGGTTGTACCTACAGACTGGAAAATTGCAAACGTAATACCAATCCACAAAAAGGGAGACAAAACCGAACCAGGTAACTACAGACCAATGAGCCTGACTTCTATTCTATGTAAACTTATGGAAACTATAATAAGATCTAAAATGGAAAATTACCTATATGGTAACAATATCCTGGGAGACAGTCAGCATGGTTTTAGGAAAGGGAGATCGTGTCTAACTAACCTGCTTGACTTTTTTAAGGATGCAACATTGACAATGGATAATTGCAAAGCATACGACATGGTTTATTTAGATTTCCAGAAAGCTTTTGACAAAGTCCCGCATAAAAGATTAATTCTCAAACTGAACGCAGTAGGGATTCAAGGATTAGGGAGTGGTTAACATGTAGAAAACAGAAAGTACTGATTAGAGGAGAAACCTCAAAATGGAGTGAGGTAACCAGTGGTGTACCACAGAGATCAGTATTATGTCCTCTGCTATTCATAATCTATATTAATGATTTAGATTCTGGTATAGTAAGCAAACTTGTTAAATTTGCAGACGACACAAAAATAGGAGGAGTGGCAAACACTGTTGCAGCAGCAAAGGTCATTCAAAATGATCTAGACAGCATTCAGAACTGGGCAGACACATGGCAAATGACATTTAATAGAGAAAAGTGTAAAGTATTGCATGCAGGCAATAAAAATGTGCATTATAAATATCATATGGGAGATACTGAAATTGAAGAAGGGAACTATGAAAAAGACCTAGGAGTTTATGTTGACTCAGAAATGTCTTCATCTAGACAATGTGGGGAAGCTATAAAAAAGGCCAACAAGATGCTCAGATATATTGTGAGAAGTGCTGAATTTAAATCAAGGGAAGTAATGTTAAAACTTTACAATGCATTAGTAAGACCTCACCTAGAATATTGTGTTCAGTTCTGGTCACCTGGTTACAAAAAGGATATTGCTGCTCTTGAAAATGTGCCAAGAAGAGCAACCATAATTATCACGGGTTTAAAAGGCATGTCGTATGCAGACAGGCTAAAAGAATTGAATCTATTCAGTCTTGAACAAAGAAGACTACGCGGCGATCTGATTCAAACATTCAAAATCCTAAAAGGTATAGACAATGTCGACCCAGGGGACTTTTTTGACCTGAAAAAACAAACATGGACCAGGGGTTAAAAATTGGAGATTAGATAAAGGGGCATTCAGAACAGAAAATAGGAGGCACTTTTTTTACACAGAGAATTGTGAGGGTCTGGAACCAACCCCCCAGTAATGTTGTTGAAGCTGACACCCTGGGATCCTTCAAGAAGCTGCTTGATGAGATTCTGGGATCAATAAGCTTCTAACAACCAAACAAGCAAGATGGACTGAATGGCCTCCTCTCGTTTGTAAACTTTCTTATGTTCTTATGTTCTAATACCAAAAGAAACCAATGACAAACATTTCAACTTGAGGTCTATTTTTGAAGACATATAAAGACTTCCAGTCGAAATGTTTGTCAAAGAAGAACTTGTTTCTTTTAATTTCTCTACACTATGACTGGTCCATAGATGAATCACTAAGTTTCAGTTTCAATTGACTTTTGCTCGACTTATGCTTTTTAACTTTTATCAAGACTGATTGATCCTCAACCCACAATATTAACTTCAAGGTCAATATGTATTTTCTTAATTAAAATACTTGGGTAGCATTGTGAATAGGATGGCTTTGTTATAATGTATTGTATTGGTACAAGGGGTTCTGTCACTTCAGATCTCTGCTTCATGCAGCTATTTCTACACCAGTTCTTTTTTTAAAATTTATTTATTTGTTTTTTCTGGAGCTGAGACCTTTCATTTGCTACTCCTACCACAACCAACACTTTAATAGGGAGATTCAAACCTTAATTTGTGAGTCAACACTGCAGACTCAGAATACTTCCTCTGGAATCCACAGGGTTGGCAAGCACCTTACATTGCACAGTATTTATGTTATTAATTAGGTCGCTTTGTTCCTTTGAATTTCAATTGAATATTTCCACCCACCAATTTCTAGTGGCGCTGTGGTTAAAACAGTTAAGCTCTGGCCAACTGCCATAATTTAACGTGGCAGTAATCATTTTTGGAGCTGCCAGGGCATCCTTTTTTTTTTTTTAACCCTCCTGGCTCATTTAATGGGCCTATTTCCTTTCAGAAATGCACAAAGGATGGAAAATAATGACATCAGTGATTGGCTGACATACAGCAGTGCAGTAGTCTTGGCACTCTGTTAAAGACTGAATTGGTTATGGGTGAGATAGACAGCATCTCCATTAGCACAGTGTTCATAGTGCTGGGGAAAGTGTCTTCACTGAGCTTTTTGTGTTCCCTGGAGATCTAGTACCTTGCTGGCCTAACCCTGTCACAATCCAAGAAGGTACAGTATATTACCGGTATGTCTGCAGAAAAGTTGTTTTTGTGTGCACATGTAAATAGTGTGTTTTTGTTTCTTTTTAGTTTTACAAATACATTTTGTTCAAATTTAAGTATGTGTAAGAAATGCCTGAGTTGATTATTATTATTATTATTATTATTATTATTATTATTATTATTATTATTATTATTATTATTATCAAGTAACACCGGCCACATGCTTTAAAAAGGAGCAGCAAGCTGAAGGTCAAAGTGAATGGATCATCTGTGAACCCTTATGACTGTGTGTATATCCAGGGTGCGTGAACCAAGCATTCAACCACGTGTGTCTAACCAAGGTCGTGAGCGCAACTGAGGCTCACCGTTTGTCTAACCAGGACCCTTAGTATTCATCAATAGGGATTAGTTTAGGGAAATGTAATCCCAACCAGTCTATTTGAGTTGTGTGTCAGAGAGAATGTCCCTGGAGCAGGACGTCCCTTATAACGGGAGCAGTGATCGGCCGCTGTTTTGGCCAACTTTTGTTTCTTTAGCTGTGTTTTTACCCATTGTGTTTTTTTTTTTAAAACAAATCTTGCGTGCCTGAGTGGCGTGTCAATGTCAATTACCTTGTCTCTCTCCTGTCTATCAGCAGATAACCCACACCCCTCGTTGGGATGCATGTATATGTTAAAAACTGTACTGTAGTGTACATGGATTGGATTCTTCTAAACATAGACAGTGGCTCCCGTGGAAATCCAATGGCAGTCTGCTAACAAGTAAAGTTTCATGTCAAGTTGAGTGAAAAATAACTTTTGCGTTCGGAGTGGACTTCACCCTGTGTGAATGTACTGTATATATCTGCACACATTGCATTGCTATGTTCAGCTAGAGTTTCATGTTTCAGAAAGTAGAGAAGCATATCTGCACATCATCTTATTTCTAGTTCTCTGCAGTTATCAAGACTCCACCCATAAACTTCTCACCTCAAGCTAAAGTACATTTATTTGCATAATGCTTACCACATGCTGGCAGAATTCTCCCCCACCCCAAAATGTATGCAACTTTCAATACGGCTTGGCACAAATCTAAAAGCTTCTAAAAATATAGTTTAAAGATGACATAGTATATAAAAATCACAATCTTTAACCTCTTCATTCCCTTTGAAAGTTCTAGTCATTTTACTGTCACTCCTAATGTGTCAACGATGAGTGGTCTCATCATTAATCTATTGTTAATATCATGGGTTTTATTAATGTGTGGTCTCACTGCCTCTTTGTTGCCACATGGGGTCAGTTTTGATTGGAAATTTGATGTTCAGATATCCGTTCAAGTTTCAGACAAGTACTCCAATATTTGTTTATTTACAGAATGCTATCAAAGCTTTTGGGGGTGGGGGGTCTTCAAAAAGAGCATGCTGTGTACAGTTTGCTGTAATTCATGACCATTTTGGAAGACCCCTTATCAAATGGGTGTAATAAAACACTCAGAGAAAGACCTTTGTGTTGTAATAGACTCATCACTGTCAGCAAGTGGGAAGCAAATAAAAACAACAGGTGGTTTAATATAGTCAAAAGTGTAGTATAAATTAGGGGTGTGCCAAAACTGTTGTTTTCCAAGTAATTACCTTTTAATAAATTTGAAATTGTTAGGGATAAATTAAATTTAATAAAACAATATGGTCCATTGGTTTCCCTTGTTTACACAATTATTGAATATCACTTAATAACAATCTGACAGTGTTATTTAATATAAAACCTGTTGTGATCAAACTAACTGAAACTCATTTATATTTTATAAGTGGTTATTTGTCTTTTATCTTTTTCATATGAAATAATATTTTTTTTTCACTTTCCTTAAGTTTCCTTAGAAATGTTACATCTGTGCAGTGACTTGTGGGATTGTAGTCCTTGGAAAGGTGTTATCTCTGATTAAACTCAACAAAGAAGTACATATTACAGAGTTAGGTTTAACGAAAGATCACGTTTACGTCACAAATGAGTTGCATGTGCTAGTTTTGCAACATATATTTTCATTGTCAGCTTACGGCCTCTGTACGACAGTAGGCAATCAAAATGTCAGAAAATTTCCTTTCGATTGTCTTTTAAAACACTCAATGTGGAAATGAACTGCCATCGTTTAGTACTCAGTTGTAAAGGTGAGGGAAGGGCTGTTTTTCTTGTTTTGAAATCATCACATTATAAATATCTGTTTTGATTTAGATAATACCAGCTAACAAGTACTTCTTACAGGTAATTACTTGGAATATATGAGAATCAGCACACCCCTAGTATAAATCAAAGAAGATTATAACAAGGTTGTACAATGCACTTATGATATGCCACTTAGAACACTGTGTCCAATTCTGGTCACAACATTACAAAAGGATATTGTGGCCTTGGAGACAGCACAGCACTTTAAGCACAGCACAGAAACCAGAAGCAGAGGACACAGTTGGAAATTAGGTAGACAGTGACACATACAGATGGACACATGTACGGACAGACAAACCACCAAATATCCCCATAATCTTATACACTACAAAAAAAATCTGCCAAATAATGTTAATACCCAGTTTCATCACAATTGGATATATGTAAAGTACGACATAAGTGTTTTTGTATGACTGCCTTCACTATATCCCCATCTCAGGAATTTCATCCCCTGCAGGGGATAAAAAAAACTATGGACTGAAGAAAGTGTTTATGAAACATACCGAATCGCCTGCTGAAGACAGACGGTCTTCGCTGGGGACTCTGAGGACGGCGCAGCATTGGCTTTGGCACTCCCGAGGTTGGGGAGGTGGGATCTGGCTGAGACTGTTTCTCCTCACCGCTCTGCAGTGACCCCTACAGGCCAGGCATCGAGTGAGCTTGGGGGTGGAGATTTGCTGGACTGGTCTTTGTCTTCCAGAGGCCGGTAGCTGGCAGACATCCTTTGTCAAGTTCCTGGGTGTAAAAAGACGCTGATTGGCCCGTGAGACTGGAGGACGCCCACTGAGCCTCGGCTCCCTGAGCTGTGTGGGGAATCGCCGCGGTGAAAGAGAAATAATAATAATAATAATTGGGCATTCCAAATTGGGAGAAAATCGGTGGTAAAAATAATTGGAGATTCTAAATTTAAAAAAAAATACTTCACAATTCACAATTACATGGAGAAAGAATGCATTCCTCAGTTTTCTATAATTTGTCTTTTCTTCTAGGAAATAATACTCTGAACCACCTACGTAGGTAGTCAAAAGATAGAGTACTTGCAGTACCATGCCATACCTGCATACGTCAAGGTGTGTTTTCTATTCAGTGGGGTTTGCTATCTATTCTATAGGGTTTCTTTCAGCCTGGTCTGTCAGTGTGAATGCTGTAGAGGCTATGTTGGTGCTGTGGAATGTTTGTTCTGCAGTTGGTGGGGGGGTTGGGAGTTTGTATGGTGACATTTTTATCCAATCGCATTTCATGCAAAGATCCCTTTCATCTGTGAGTGCATTGAGAAGAATGGAAGATACAGCAGCAAACTACCAGGGATCTAAAAGTGTGTGTATATATATATATATATATATATATATATATATATATATATATATAATTTATTTCGGTACCGTTTATTTGCAGTATTACTGGTTTACTTTTATGTTATATTGGTATAACTTGCTTGTTATTGCAAATGAAATACATCAACATACAAGGTTGATTCAGACACTGGAAGTAAAGAAGAGTTTAATGCATGATCGGGGGGTTCTGAAAACAATAACTTTGAAAGAAGGTTCTATTTTGTGAAAAAGATGATGATGATGAAGATCTGGAGCTGAAACCATCCTTTGATTTTGCACTGGAGTGTACAGCAACAGAGCAATACATCTCGCCGTTCATCTCTGCATGCTTTAAATAGAGCAATACACGCTGCCGTTCATCTCTGCATGCTTTCAATAGAGCAATACACCCTGCCGTTTATCTCTGCATGCTTTCAATAGAGCAATACACCCTGCCGTTCATCTCTGCATGCTTTCAATAGAGCAATACACCCTGCCGTTCATCTCTGCATGCTTTCAATAGAGCAATACACCCTGCCATTCATCTCTGCATGCTTTTAATAGAGCAATACACCCTGCCGTTCATCTCTGCATGCTTTCAATAGAGCAATACACCCTGCCGTTTACCTCTGCATACTTTCAATAAAGCCGAGGCTGTGTGGTCCAATGGTTAAAGAAAAGGGCTTGTAACCAGGAGGTCCCCGGTTCAAATCCCACCTCAGCCACTGACTCATTGTGTGACCCTGAGCAAGTCACTTAACCTCCTTGTGCTCCGCCTTTCGGGTGAGATGTAATTGTAAGTGACTCTGCAGCTGATGCATAGTTCACACACCTTAGTCTCTGTAAGTCGCTTTGGATAAAGGCGTCTGCTAAATAAATAAATAATAATAATAATAAAAAGCAATACACCCTGCCGTTCATCTCTGCATGCTTTCAATAGAGCAGTACACCTCACCATTCATCTCTGCATACTTTCAATACAGCAATGCACCCCGCCGTTCATCTCTGCATGCTTTCAATAGAGCAATACACCCTGCCGTTCATTTCTGCATGCTTTCAATAGAACAGTACACCTCACCATTCATCTCTGCATGCTTTCAATACAGTAATGCACCCCGCCGTTCATCTCTGCATGCTTTCAATAGAGCAATACACCCTGCCGTTCATCTCTGCATGCTTTCAATAGAGCAATACACCCTGCCATTCATCTCTGCATGCTTTCAATAGAGCAATACACCCTGCCGTTCATCTCTGCATGCTTTCAATAGAGCAGTACACCTCACCATTCATCTCTGCATACTTTCAATACAGCAATGCACCCCGCCGTTCATCTCTGCATGCTTTCAATAGAGCAATACACCCTGCCGTTCATCTCTGCATGCTTTCAATAGAGCAGTACACCTCACCATTCATCTCTGCATGCTTTCAATACAGCAATGCACCCCGCCGTTCATCTCTGCATGCTTTCAATAGAGCAATACACCCTGCCGTTCATCTCTGCATGCTTTCAATAGAGCAATACACCCTGCCGTTCATCTCTGCATGCTTTCAATAGAGCAATACACCCTGCCGTTCATCTCTGCATGCTTTCAATAGAGCAGTACACCTCACCATTCATCTCTGCATGCTTTCAATACAGCAATGCACCGCGCCGTTCATCTCTGCATGCTTTTAAGGTGTTCCCATTCCTGTGTGCGCTCACACCAACAACAAACAAGTGAATACCTGTCATATAGCAGTGGTACTCAACTCTGGCCCTCGAGAATTAATCCAGTCCAGGTTTTTACTCCAAGCAGGTTCTAATGTAGTTAATTGAAGCTCCTAAGAGACAGTTAACTAATTTAGGACCTGACTGGAATAAAGACCAGGACTAGAATGTATCTCGAGGGCCAGAGTTGAGTACCACTGTCACATAGTAATATTGTGCATGTTACTGTTTACAGAAAGCACAAATCTTCCATATGTATGTTTTTCTGTTTATAAAAACTTTATTTGTATTCTTCAGAAATATTGTGTTTTGTATGTATTATACTGTTTACAAATAATAAATGGTTTATTTTATTGTCCATTGCATGCGTTGCTATTTACAAAATCATAATAAAAATGTATCATAATACCTTTTTAATATATATATATATATATATATATATATATATATATATATATATATATATATATATATATATATATATATATACACAGTGCCTTGTAAAAGTATTCAGACCCCTGACCAATTCTCTCATATTACTGAATTACAAATGGTACATTGAAATTTAGTTCTGTTTGATATTTTATTTTAAAACAATGAAACTCAAAATCAATTATTGTAAGGTGACATTGGTTTTATGTTGGGAAATATTTTGAAGAAAAATAAAAAACTGAAATATCTTGCTTGCATAAGTATTCAACTCCCACACATTAATATTTGGTACAGCCATCTTAATACCAGCTTTGCACACAGTGTAGGAGTGATTTTGGCCCATTCTTCTTGGCAGATTTGCTCCAGGTTGTTCAGGTTGGTTGGACGATGGTTGTGGACCGCAATTTTCAAATAGTGCCACAGATTCTCAATGGGACTGAGATCAGGACTTTGCCTGGGCCACTGTAGGACATTCACCTTTTTGTTCTTGAGCAACTCCAATGTTGCTTTGGCCTTGTGCTTGGGATCATTGTCCTGCTGAAAGGTGAATTTCCTCCCAAGCTTCAGTTTTTTAGCGGACTGAAGCAGGTTCTCTTGCAGTATTTCCCTGTATTTTGCTCCATCCATTTTTCCTTCAATTTTAACAAGATGCCCAGTCCCTGCTAATGAGAAGCATCCCCACAGCATGATGCTGCCACCACCATACTTCACTGTAGGGATGGCTCTTTGGTCTTCATTTTCCTTCAGATTCACAGCCTGACCTGATCCTTCAACAGTGGGGTTTTTATCCAGAAAATGTGACAGCAACTTTAATGGTTCACAGGTGGAGGCCAATGGTAAGGTAATTGTGTCCTCATTAGGGCAATTTCTTTCATCGGTGTAAACTGGGAGCTTCCACAGCACAGGGGTTGAATACTTATGCAAGTAAGATATTTCAGTTTTTTATTTTTCTTAAAAATATTTCCCAACATAAAACGTTTGCAAGGCACTGTATATATATATATATATATATATATATATATATATATATATATATATATATATATATATATATATATATATGCCTAAATTACAAGCAGGTGGTCCTCATTATTGGCTTAATAGCCCCGAGGCTACTCTGCCACAAATAAATATATATATATATATTTTTTTTTTGAAGGATGCCCATTGGTACCACTATCTGTGAAGTCCTTTAGCACCAAGTCTACCATCATCCACATAATGTCTTTTATCAATGACAAAATATTATATCGGTACACAAATGCAGAATTCAAATATGCCATTTTAATAGGAACATCAAATACCTCTAACAAAGGATGTCTGGGTTGTTCATCCAATTCAGTATAATATAATATTGAGCCACATGAAGTGAACATTTGGTTTTATGAAATTCTTACTTTAATTAATGCATGAGAGAATGATGACTTATTCTAATTTTTTTTTTTTTTTTCAATTAACCCCAGTCAGCCATAGACAGAATCTTTACAGGAGTCAAGGGAGATCATAAAGATGTCAGTGTACTAAATGCTAACTGTAATATTAATTAACTGGCAATGGTAAAGTCATTCAGACTATATAAGTTTCGCACATCCGTTCACTAAAAGTGAGGGGAAACCTAGCTTCTTATTACTGGCAGCTGCTTTTTGAAACGACCTTACAGATGTTGTAAAAACACCACCAAATTAAAATGTCTTAAAGAAATGGTTACTGACCACCTTAGCTGAAACTCCAAAGTGTTCAAAGTTGCTTTGATGTTTTACAACTGCTTATTACAGAAAGCATTTGAGATTTTGACTGTAATTTGGAAAAGTGTAAGAATTGAATGTCATGTAATTAATACCCATACTTGTTTTGTATTATTGACCCCGCGATTGTATTCTTAATCTACACTGTAAAAGATTATTATGTAACCTGCAAGGTAATATGTACTCTGGATCTTTACTATAACAAGTACAACTGTATTTAAAGACTCCCTTAAAAAGCAGTGTTGGAGAAGTTACTGTAACAAGACAGGTTTCTGTAACAAAACTGTTATAGTTCTTGTTTTTTAAAATCTCTCATAACCATTTATAAGGTGGTTCACATTTGCCCCTTAATGTCACTCCACTAGCACACGCACTCGTGTCATAAGGAATAAAACAAATCGTCTCCTGACTACAGTTAATAAGGAGGAGCCATGTAGGTGCAGTAGTTTATCACTTTGAAAACAATGACTAGTTACAGTTACTAATAGTTACTTCTCGAATGGGCAATTTAAAGAAGTTGTACTTTACAATGTGTATTGTAGCCTAGTATGCACAGAGTAGCCACTGTGGTCTATTCAACTGATCTAAACAGAGGCTGCCACCGTTTAAATATAAATATGGGACCAAACCTTGGATTTTACTTACTTTTAAATAAACATTTTCTAAAGACCCAAAGACCCTGCTATAGATGGTTTTCAACAAGTTTCCCACCACCATTTTGATCGATTGAAAAGACTCCACTGACTGTTTTTATGGCGCACAGCGCACTTACAGTAAAAGACATATTTACAAACATACTGCCAGGTCTTCATTAATATCAAAGGACCTGAATCCATTTGCTGGTTTCATAAAAATCACCAACCTATTCCATGAAATAAAGTGGGCGTCAATGAAGGGTCCTTCTCAAAGGAAGTGAACGTCTCAAGCAGCTGCTGGGCTGTTTCCTGATTTACTGCATTCCTCAAATGGAGACAGGATTTCCTACAATAGTAAGAATGAGTCAGAAATGCTGCTAATACAGCAGAAATGCTGTGAATACAAAGATTTTATTTGTGATAAGATGTATAGTTCCATAAATGTTTTTGGTATATCAATGCACCCTACAAGGAGTTTTAAATTACCCAGAAAAGCTATTCAACTTGACACTACACTGTACATATTCTTTTTAATCTTCTTTTAATTTAGAGTGCCCAATTATTTTCTCTATAATTTAGAATGCCCACGTTCTCTCACCACACCAATTCCCACAATAGCTCAGGAGAACTGAAGGTCAGTGGGTGTCCTCCAATCCCTTGATCAAGCCAATTGCCTCATCACTCTTTACCCAGAAACCGAAGAGTTAATGTCAGTGAGCTACCAGTCCCTGTCTCTTTTGCCTCCCTACCCTGTGGAAGCACCATATACAATGTGATGCTCCCTCGGGAATCCCCAATGAAGACCGGCAACTTCACACAGCCAGGACGTGAACATGCGCTCTCCTGACTATGACTCATCCTCCACACCACACGGCCCTGCTTTTACCAGTTAAGCCACTTGGAGACCTCTTTGTTATTATTTTTTGATGAAGATATTTGTAAAGATGAACCAAAAAGATGCAACATATTGCTTTACATTCTGTACTGTAAGTGTTTTACTAAACACCAATTACAATGTACGAATTGCAAGGGCATGGAGAATTTTTCATTCAGGACATAAAGGTTCATACAAAATGTGTCATGGGATCTTTGCTCAGTAGTAAGAAAACCTTGGTTTGTCCTACAATCAAAGAACACTACTTTTGTTCAAAGAACTCAGCACAGTGACACCTCGCTGCCCTATTCACTGGCACCACGTTTTACAGCACTCTAAGCAGTAAAAAATAGCACAATCAAAGGGGTCTACATTCAAACCACAGCAAAATAGATTTTGTTTTTTATTACAGTGCACTTTAGAGTTAAATATGAACCAGCTGTACTGCCTTAACTGAAGTAGCATCAATAAACGTACAATTGCATGAGAGAGCTGCACAGCAAAGTGAAGCAAGTTTACGTGAACCACTTCTATCATGATTGATTCCCCCCCCCCCCCCCCCACTTATTAAGAAACAGCAATTAAAAGTGAACTAGAAGAATTGTAATGAATTACAATATGTGCATGTTAATTATCATATGCCTTTTCCCTTTCCTGAAGTTGTACTATATTTAACACAAGGTCATCATAACACCACAAAGTAGAACATTTTAGCATTGAATAACATGTTCATATTCAATGCTGCTGAGTGATTTTCGTGTATTTGTTTTAACAAGATCTGATTTTGGAGTCTGTCATTCATTCATTCGAATCCATTGCTTTGTTGCTAAGCATTGGATTTGATTAAGCAGATAAGGTACTTTGTTAGTTCTCAATTCAGTTGTTTAATTTAGGTTTAAACATACTTTGTTTTCAACAGATTGTACTATAACTGAATACTCCAGGAACATGCTGTGGTGATTTCACTGATGATGATAGCTGGTAAGTCACCAGTCCTTATTTGTGGAAACCCCAGATTACTCCGTGGGTATCGTCTATTTAATCACTTTAAATGAGCATGTTCATTTTTTGCTCAAAAGTTTTTGACAAGCACATTTTTTACAGCTTTACAGCCTTTCGCCCTGCTTGCCACTCGGTAAGCCAAGACCTTTGACTAACCAATAGAGCAGATCACAGTTAAAGAGCAATAAGCTTCAGATACATTTTTCATAGGTTCTGTTTTACCATCCTCTAAGCGTTTTGATGTTGTCTGCAATCGTTCACATTGAATTTGCTCAAATATTGTGTTTTTTTGTGTTTACTTTTTGATAAGTCTGTGCTAAATTGCTGTACTATAGTTGTATGTAACATAGGCATGATCAGCCAAAGTATCATCACAATCTAGTGAATACCTATTCTGCATTGCTGGCAATACAAAAGGAAACAAAGCAGGTGTTCACTACATGCCACTGTTGAATATAACATAAAGACTTTGGTTGATTTAGCCTGTAATATGTAACATATGTTTATGGCTGGAAGCTTTCTAACTTAATCAAAGCACCTTAAACACAGGATTATCCCAAAAATATATATGATATGACAAATGGAACAGTAAAACAAATTTTACTTGAAGCTAATTACTATTTAATTATTAAATGGATGTATTTGTTGTACATATTGCATTAATTCTTGTAGCTAAGTAAATTAATTAATAAACCGTGACCAACACCTTCAGTGACTCACATTGCTAAAATGCGTTTATAATTTAACTATAATAAGTGTTACTAATTCAGTATAGCATTGAAACTCAATAGATCCTTGCCAGAATATACACTATTAATAAACTCCATTTTATATTTCTTGGGTTTAGCTTTGTTTTTTAATGCCTGAAGCTGTCTGAGCATGTAATGGACCAGGGTCAGTATCATAACAAGGTCTTTTAACAGATAGCAGGGCATGCATCCCCCTCTATTGTTGTAAAATTCATTGTCTCGCCAGTTGGATTAATCTAAAAAATGACTTGCCCTTCTCTGAATCTCAGTGCAGTATTCACATAACTAGACTTGGTTAACCTTTCCTTCCTGCTTGATTATGCAGCAATATAAGACCTATCAGCAGATGTAAATATTCTTGCCTTCAAATAAACCCGACTTTTATTTTACCAAATAGGGGCAATATGTTAATATGAAGACTAGGACCAGTACCACCACCACATCATACAGGCATATTAGGATTATCCCTTTTTAAATATCACTGTAAAAGGTTACATGTGACACTAGCTACTAGGCTACAGCGAGAAGGTATGGTGACATGAGATTAACGGATTAGAGAAAGCATTCACATGAAAACTTGCTGTGCAAATTTGGTAAACTTTTACAAGACCACAGCAAGCTGTGTTCTATCTTTTTGTTACATTTGAATTGGTAAGTGGAATAAATCATTTCAAATGTGAAAAAAAAAACAATGTATTATTGTTGTTTTCACTGGACCAGTAGAATTTTTATAGACCATAAAATGTGTTGCTTTTATATATATATATATATATATATATATATTTGAAGCGCTACTTTGTTGTATGTATAATGCACTTTACTTGTTTGTTTGTGCAACTTGTTGAACTTCTATCATGCTTACTTTTGGCGAAGTAAACAGTGAATGAGTTTCTTGGTATTTGCTGCCCTCTAGTGCGTAACGGAACGCTACTACAGTAAGAAAAAAAGAAAAAAACCTCATACTGCCCTGTACCTTTTCTTATTTGGGTCGATGTACTGAAAGCAGAAACTGAAAACTCACGTGGTTTCCTTCGGAAAATACACATAAACAAGCCTGGCTTTCTACAAATAAGTTATAATGTCTTGGTACATGGTATACGACCTAACAGCAGCAATAAAAAAAATGTATTTATGAAAATAAATTATGTATTTATGAAAATAAATATTATTTGTTGAAAGCTCGAGATTAAAAATGCATTCATGTTTATATCGATTTTTTTCTAACATTTTCCTTATAAAATAATGCAATTCTAATTAACAAGCAACGTACTTTTTGAGATGAGTCACTTTCTGTTTTACATGTGGCAATGTTACTCGAAAATAATTCCCACCAGTAACAAAGGTTCCTCAGTTATTAAGGTCCTTTTCAGATTTTTTTCTCATGTTTCTTGTTGGACGACAACCCAAAGATATTCAGAATATCTTTGTGCCAGCCTTAACAGTAGGGGCAGAACTAAATGCCTAAACAATTTAGCTACAGATGTAATATTTTAATTCATTAAAGAACAAAAGTATTACAACTTAAGAAAATAATATAGTTTGAATCTCAAACCTTCAGAATCATTTTTTTACTTATTATTATTATTATTATTATTATTATTATTAAGTTAATTATTATTATTATTATTATTATTATTATTATTAAGTTAATTATTATTATTATTATTATTATTATTATTATTATTATCATAGTAGTAGTCGTTTACAGCCATATTCTATTACATAGCATGGGGTAGTGTGTGATATGATTATTCAGTGCTCACACGAGGGGTGGGATGATACATAAACCATTTATTATTATTATTATTATTTATTTCTTAGCAGACGCCCTTATCCAGGGCGACTTACAATTGTTACAAGATTTCACATTATACAGATATCACATTATTTTTACATACAATTACCCATTTATACAGTTGGGTTTTACTGGAGCAATCTAGGTAAAGTACCTTGCTCAAGGGTACAACAGCAGTGCCCCCCACTGGGGATTGAACCCACAACCCTCCGGTCAAGAGTCCAGAGCCCTAACCACTACTCCACACTGCTGCCCTGAGGCATGAGGGTGAAGCCTGAGGGGTTTATCCAAACATCCCACCCCGAGGGTGGGCATTCAATTAAGCAATAGAACCCGAAGAAGAGGGCTTGATCGCCTGGTATCGTCTCCTGCATCGTGTCGGTAAATGTCCCCATCTGAAGGCGAGGGCATTTAACATAACAAGGCTCTTACTATACGATAAAGCCCTCTTATGAGGGTTCTATTGCTTAGAATATAAATATGTTAATATATATATATATATATATATATATATATATATATACCATTTTTCTTTTAGTTTTTTTGTGATTTTATGCAGCACTAGTTTTTGTTGCTAATGAATACAAACTTTTTCCTCATTATTCTGTGAGTAATGAGGTTTGCTCAGAATTCCATCTGAGGTCTCCCAGCCTTCACCTGGACCGTGGTAAAGTTAGTTTGACGTTCGATATTCAAAACTGCATCACCTAGGCTTTCCAAACCAACTTTAATGTATAGCTGGACAGTTGTGAATCTATACACGTCTTTTGCTTCGACTGTGAATTCTATAAATAATTTGTGAAAATCAATACAATATATGAAATGCATACATCTTGGAAGTTTAGGAAAAAGAGGAATTTACTCCTGCAAACAACCCAATATATATGTAACTGATTAAAACCCTTATTGTATACAGTATATTCAATACAGTGTGCCACTCTTTATTTTCTATTCCTCTTATGTCTCTGCTTTGCGTTCCACCCGGCTTTCATTGATGCACAATCTTTAGTTTTTTCAGGAATGAGGTTTGACTGTGCCCATTAACCGAGAATCATCAGGGGGAAAACTGCTGATTAAGCCAGTTGCCTCTCATACAAAGTGTTTTTGCTCTTACAATGCGCTTAATCTGATATGAAAAACACTGTTTTCTATTCCTCCTGTGTCTCTACATGGCATTTCACCCCCTTTCATTGAGGCACAATCTGTATCTTTCATATTAAACTGCTGCATATGTGTCCTTAAGAGTGTAAGAGTGAAACAATACAATTCACATTTCTATTTCTAAAATTTGAAAAAACTGAGATAAAAATCCTATTTGTAAAAATAGAACAATTAAAATTAGTATAATAAATATATAAATAAAATATTTTAAAGAAACGTGTAGTTTTTTTTTTTACTTATTTATTTTTATACTGCTTAGCATTGTCCTGTCCTTGTGGCTCTGTCACAGCTCGATGTCTGAGAGTCGTGATAAGAAACATTTGTTTTATGGCTCAAAGAGCAGTTGTGACCTGCATAAGTTGTTGCTACTTAAAAAGCTGATTTTAATCAATAGGTGTGAACCACAATCAACCCAACTAAAGCTGGTTAGAATCCATAAACTTCTGCTAACAGTGACACACTGTGCTTTTGGTGCCACGTCAGGGGGCACCTGCTAGCGTGCCTCCACTAGGGGCACTGACTCTGTTCCTTGGTGAAGGTATGAGGTTTCCACTCACTCTAGGTGGAGTTCCACTTCCAGTGGGCAGTAACCCACCCAGTATATTAATGTCTGTAACTATTGTTTTGGGGCTTGAATAGCACCTGTTGAGACCTGTAGGTCTACCTGCGGCTTTGTTGTATTCTCCTGCTGAGACCCGTAACTGTGCTTACAGTATTATCCTGTGATTGCGTCCTGTACCATCTTTGGATTTGCTTTGTTCCTCTTTTGATTGAAGTTACCTGAAGAAGACCATCTTATTATTGTTAAGAAGAAAGTGAACCTTACAAACGTGGAGTTTCTACAAAAATATAAATGTGAAATTGGTAAAGTGAGTTAAAATGCAAAATTATAGGACATACATGCACAAAATATGATAAAAATCAATAACCTATTGTTTGTGTGTAAAATATGGGACTTTTATTTTGATACTTTGCCAAAGTCAGTGCTGTTTTCAACACCAGAAGTAGTGGTCTTATTGTTTAGTGTTGCTAGCTTCACACTATTGCTGCTATCTTGGTCCCTTCGCCATTTAGCTAAAATGTGTGAGACTTGTGTTAGTAAAGTGGAAAAGTGGAGAGGATAAAAACACTTACAGTGTAATCCTGACAAATGTTATCTCCTTTAGTGAATTTGATGAAATGAAATCCAAATTTTCCGTGGAATGGAAAGAAGGTAACAAGGCCCCTAAAGGAGGATGGCCGGTATATGACGCTGAATTCATTAGTACTGGTAAGTTAAACCAAGTTTATATTATAAATTGTGTAGTATTCTAAACCCCTGTTCATTTTGCTACTTTTTAAAAATGTATTATTATTTTGTAGTGGGTGTTTAATATACTTTAATAACAGTTCAGCTTGTACTCATTAAAAATGTTACCTTTTTTAAATCCATGACATCTGATTTTTTTTCCAAGGAAAAAGAGAGTGACCTCCAGAGGCAGCTCTTTGGAGGAGGCAGGGGAGGCACTGCCTACTTGATCATTTTAAAATAAATAATATATAATATGCAACATATTTATTTTACACAGAGGCAGCCACCTGGTCCAAATTCTCCACTCAGTCAGCGCTGTATATTCGGAGGAGACAGACACAGACAGACACACTCTTGCCTCCTCTATAGTTATGATTATCATGTCTATTAGCCAATCATATTCTTCCATTTCTTCAGATGGTTAGCATGGAACACATGAGTAAAGCCGTTTAAAATAATAGCCAAAAGCAGCATGCTTAACATACACTTTTACCTGTTTTAGCCAATCACTGGACGAGTGCCATCCCACATTGATGACCTCAGATGCTAACACTGACAAGAGTGAAAGGAAAGAGGCACGGATTGTAACGAAGGATGTAGTATTAGAGAATACAAATACAGTAGTTTGATTTATTTAATTTTCAATAAATGTTATATAATTCAAATAAACTGTCATTCGAGTGTCAGCTAGAAGTAAAAAGAAATGGTCATCCTACTCCAAAACCTAATCTGATAAACGTTGAAGGCTTACGGAAAGATGTAAAAAGATATTTTTCTGATGAGTGTTATTCTAAAATGGAGTGGTTCACGGGTTCATAGAAGAAGAATCAGCTGTTCTGCTGGCCATATCTGCTATTTGACAATAGGGAAACAAGTGATAGTGCCGCATCTACTTGCAATCTTTGTGGTAGCATGAACAAAAAGAGATTCTGAAAGAAGAGCAGCTCTGGATCCATTGAAAGTAAAAACCACATATGGTTCGAACCTTCATTCAGTAATGTGTTACAAACCTTGAAGGTCAAAATGTACCGTCCGTTACAGCTCTAATATTATATACCTATAATATTAATGCTATTGGGATCCTCTATATTTCACAAAAAAAAAAGTAAAATGTGAATACCCAAAGCTACATTCCACTGCCAACTGATAGCACTGGTATTTAAATTAAAATAATCTTTGAATTAATCTAGCACCCTCTTGGATCCATTATAACTGTGCATGTCAGTAAGGGTCAGTAGAGATCCTGGAGCAGAATCATCCCACCAGGCTCCTCCAGTTATACTGCTTGTGCCCAGATCTTCATGGTCCACACTGCCAGGTGGTGTGTCAATCATTCAAGCTAAAGATTGAGGGGTAGATGTACTAAAGCCATATTCCCACAGAAAATGCAGGATCAGTGCTGGCACTGATGCCGCATTTTGTTTTTTAAATTCATCATTTACACACAACAATATTGCCGGTTCAGTGTCAGCAATTTGTCGGCAATTCGGCAGCCTCATCACCAAAGGACTGGTAGTCTAAACTGTGGTAGTCCAAACGAGAACAGACCAACGTGGACCTGCTGCAAAATTTTCTATCCAAGCATCGAACTGAAGGCTCCAACTCCAGACCAGGTTTGCATAAATGTATTTCTTTTCCTTTTCTTAATTAATGCTGTCGCTCCTCCTGTACCTGTCTGTTTTCATCTCCCTCGGCACCACCCTCTCCCATAGCCATTAGCCTTTCCTCTACTGCTCCCTACTATGACTAACTTTAATATCCCTGTAATCCTCTCCTGTCGTTCCTGTCCTCTGGCTTCTACCTGCGTTACAAATCTAACTCCTCTAACCTCATCTCCCTGCCTCTCTCCCTTTCCTCTGCTCACCCCACCCCCACCCCCTGTGCTCTCTCTGGCACCCTCTGAATTGTCGCTAGGCTTCCAACAAAGCTGACTTCATCTCTGCCTTCGCCTCTCATCTCTCTCTTGACTTCTCAGTGAAACCTGGATCTCCCCTGATAACATTACCACTCTGGCTGCCCTTTCCTCTTTCTATGTCCTGTCCCACTGTCCTCGACCCTCTGGATGGGGTGGGGAAACAGGACTTCTGCTCTTTTCTGTCCCCACTCCTCTCTCCTCTCTCTCTATTAGCACCTTCGAGTTTCACGCTGTTGAAATCACCTCCCCTTGTTGCCTCATCCTCATTGTTCTCTACCGCCCTCCTGGACCCCTTACTCACTTTCTTAATAAGCTCGACTTCCTCCTCTCCTCCCTCCCCTCTCCCTCCACCCCTGTTGTTCTATTAGGTGACTTCAACATCTACCTCTCCAACCCTAACCACTGCTGGATTTCTTCCCCTTCTTCACTCCTTCGTCTCTCCTCGCCCACCCCCTTCCCCACTCACAAAGCGGGCCACTAACTGGACCTCGTCTTGACCAGGGAATGCTTTCCCCCCACCCTCTCGGTCACTCCTCTTGATATCTCTGATCACTACTTTATCTCCTTCTCTCTGTCACTCCCATCCCTTCCTACTCCGTTGACCCCCTCTGTCACCTTCTGTTGAAATCTCTGGTCCTTCTCCCCCTGTCTTCTCCTCTGCTGCTCTCTCGTACCTCCCCTCTATTGACTTCTTCTCCCAACTCTCTGTAGACTCGGCTACCTCCACCCTTTTCTCGTCCCTCAACTCCTGCCTCGACTCCCTTTGCCCTCTCACCCCTCGACCTGCCCGCCCCTCCCTGCTCCAGCCCTGGCTCACCTCCGGGCTCAGCTCAGCTCTTACCAAACTGCGCTCTGCTTAAAAGAAATGGTAGAAAACCAATCACCCTGCTGCCTTAGATCTCTATCGCTTGCTCCTCTCTTCCTTCTCTTCTACACTCACCTCTTACTTCCACTCTATCATTCAGTCTTCCATTAACAATCCCCGTAAACTTTTCTCTACCTTCTCCTCCCTCCTTAGCCCCCCTCCCTTCCACCTTCCTCTATCTCGGCTGATGACTTTGCCTCCTTCTTCTCCTCCAAAATCACTGACATCTACAAACTCTTCAATACCTCGCCTCCTTCCCCACCCACCCTCTGTCCTCTGCTCACTCACTCCCCATCACCCTCTGCAACCCCTACTATTCTACCCTCCTTCTCCTCCTTTTCGCCCCTCTCAGACTCCGATCTTTGCTCCCTCCCCTTCTCTACTCCCTTTCATTTCCTCTCTTATCAACACCTATCTGCTCTCTGGCTGTTTCCCCTCTGCCTTCAAACAGGCCTGCATAACTCCCATCTTAAAAAAACCCCTCCCTTGATCCCTCATCCCTCCAGAACTACTATCCTGTCTCCCTCTCCCTCCTCCTCTCTAAAACCCTTGAGCGAGCGGTACATCGCCAGCTCTCTGCTTTCCTGTCAACACATTCTCTGCTCAACCCCCTCCAATCTGTTTTTTGCCCGGCATATTCCACTGAAACTGCTCTTCTCTCCGTCACTAACTCTCTACTCTGCCCGTGCCAACTCCCTCTCCTCTGTCCTAATTCTCCTCGACCTCTCTGCAGCCTTTGACACTGGCTGGTACTCTCCGGCACTGCTCTTGCCTGGTTCTCCTCCTACCTCACTGATTGCATGTACCGGGTGTCCTGACATGGCTCACCCTCTGCCTCTTACACTTCCTACTATTACCGGGATAAGGGGTGCTAGGATCAGTTTATTAGTTTTAAAGAAATATGTCATTCCATTTTGTCCATTGTTTTCTATGGGCATTCCTTTTTTTTGTCATTTGTTTTGGTACGTCCCTAATTGAGCTGATGATTTAAAGTAATGATATACCGAACAGTGTAAGAAATATCTGAGTATTGGGTTTAAGTAAGGTACAACCATTAATCTGTTTTACCTTATTTTTCTTTTCTGTTATCTGCATATATAAAACAAAAATAACAATAAACAGCAATAGTTATTTTAAATGCAAGATAACAGTGTCAGTGATAGTTACATCAGGATATAATTAAATACAAAATACTACAGATTAAATAACACAGATTTCAGTACTCTGTAAAGTCCAGGATTAAATGCAGTAAAATAGGGAGCAGATAAGAGCAAGTAAAGCGCATTAAGGAAGAGTGATAAAGAGCAGAACCATGCACTCTGAATCTAAAAAACTTTCCCAACACAGGATGTATCTGCAGTAGGTGTTGTTAGGTAGCACTGGAGATTTTTCTCTTCCACAATCAGACAGATCTGCAGGTTTTGTGCAGATCAGAATAGGAAGATGTAGCTATTCTTTTTTTCATAGTGCACAATGCTCACAATGCTCCTATAGCTCTGCAATAACTGAAAATGCATTTAAAATGGTGTTAGAAAGATAATGGTTGGGATACCATTAGAATAGCATGTAAACCCTAGACCATTCATAAGCAGACAAAGCATTATCAGAAATGACAAAAAATAATAATGTTGCAAAGTGGTAGCACATTACTTTTGATATGGTACTGTTCTGATTACCAGTGTGGATTGATTTAATCCATGGTTATATAATTAGTATGTAAAAACTACCACTGTGGTATCGTTCCAACAACGACCCCTACAATTGTAGCTGCCTGTCAGTACTAGACCATTATATTCATATTTTAATGCCAAAGCCTTGACAATGAAGATTGTTTGGTAACAGAATTTTTTGTTTGTTTTTTGTAACCAAGCATAGAAAGTAGAAGGAGTGCAAAATAATGTGACACAAAAAGAAACATCTCACATATAAAAAAAAACATGAATAAGTGAAATGCCTTTATACAGTATAGTATAATTTACTGAAAATATTATCAAACTGAATGAACTACTTTGCTGAATTATTGTATTGTAACATAAGGAGGCAGCACTGTACTTAAGTTGAATCTATTTATTTTGTTTCTGTGTGTTTTTATTGAGCTGGAGATTAGTCATCTTCTTAGTGCTGCTTAGTACAGTGATAAATGTCAATGTTTTGACAGATGAAAAAATAAAGCTGGGCAATAGTCTGCAATACCCTCACAAATCTGGGTTTTGTGTCTATAAATCCCTCAACATTCCCACTAGTAGTCTCTCTAACAATCGCCTAGAGCAGCTCAGATTTGGATTAAGCATCTTTAAGCTTTCTCAGTACAATTGGCAACTCCTTGCACACTACTGGCTGAGCAAAGCATATAGCTCAAAGATCTGACATCAAGTGGTTACATATCTCCTGTTTATTCTGAGTTGGTGGTCTAATTCATTTATCTTCCAATTGTGAGTGTGTGTGTTTACATTTTTTTTTATTCCAGTTTAAAGGCAACTGGTTGCAGCAGTGTGAAGTAGTGGTTAGGGCTCTGGACTCTTGACCGGAGGGTCGTGGGTTCGTTCTCAGGTGGGGGACACTGCTGCTGTACCCTTGAGCAAGGTACTTTACCTAGATTGCTCCAGTAAAAACCCAACTGTATAAATGGTTAATTGTATGTAAAAATAATATGTAAAAAAAGAAGAAAAAAAAAAGAAATTGTATGTAAATAAAAATAATGTGATATCTTTTAACAATTGTAAGTCGCCCTGGATAATGGTGTCTGCTAAGAAATAAATAATAATAATAATATTTGCAGAAAGTGGCATATCAGTAAGCAATAACCCATGACAGGGTGCATTGTGAGGTGCAAGGCCATAGGCCGAGTGCCTTCAACCACCCACAACTTAAGTGCAGTAAGATATGTCACCTTGGAGTGGATTATTACGCTTATAAAATGTCTCTATGTTTATTTTATAAAAAGAAAACAAAAAACAATCACATTTTAAACTTTAAATTAAGTTTTATGTAATGTATCCTTCTGCCAGTGCAAAGTAGTTCCTGTGCTACAAATGTGTTGGAAAAACATATTATTGCCGAGTACATTTTTCTTTCTTTTTTTTTTTTTTTTTAGATATTCAAGGTATTTTTTTAAAGTGCAGTTCGAAAAACTAAAAATATAACTGCTTATTTACATGTTGTATACAATCATAATTGTTTCCCTAGTACAATAATCGGGCTCATTATCTTTATTTTTATTCCTCCAATCGCACTGCCTGCCTCTCTTCTCAACACGAGCTCTTCTCCAGTCTCCCAGACAGTCAGTGAGGCAGTTTTACGGAATGTCATATCAGTCAGCATGAACAAAACTGGTAATTGCATTACAATACGCATTGATCTTTACTATTACTGTAATGTATTTAAACCTGGGGTTTTACAGTAACTATCACTGTGACCACAGAGATCGAGATTTTGAGATTGTAAAGAAAATAAATTAATGACAATTGATTATCCTTTTTTTATTTATTTTTTACAATTGTATTTAATTTATGTTAGTGTTCAACTGAAAAATAAATATAAAAATGTTGAGTATCTATTATGCCCGAAGTCAGTAACTGCCAATGTGGCGCTGCAAGAAGTGTTTTTTAAGATGCTGACTCAAACGCACTTTGATCTTCAGAGGTAATTCGTGTTTTAAAATGGTATGAATAGATGTGCATGGCAGAAAACTATTTTGTTAGCTACAAGTATTTTAAGATATCAGAATTAATAAACAACATAACCTATTTTGGTAAAATAAGTGGAAACATTGTTCCTAAAAAATACATATATGAATAACATCTAAATAATGTGTTTGATTTATACAAATGTGCATGTCATTTTAACAAGCGAATTATCAAAATGGGTATAGTGTAAAGCTGCACTTTATTATATAGTTGTTTTCCTTATTATTGTTTGCACATTTATTTATTTAATCACGTTTTCTTTTGAGCACTTGCATGTTTTGATTTATTCTATTATGTAGAGGACACGTTTTTTTTATTTTTCACGTTTGCTTTGTTGCACTGTTTTGTTTTGCTTTTGATTATTCACACGCTAATCATCCCCCGATTATTAACCAGCTACTTACTAATGATGTACATTATCTGGGACGGCTTTAAAAGCCAGACTCGTGAATACAGCAGCAGCGATACACAGGTGTTTGTGTTGGTGTGAGTGTGAGAGCGATACACAGATACTGCTGCTGCTGCTGCTGTTGGTCTCTTGATTTTAAGGAAATAAACGAAACTACCAGGTTTTGTAGGCTGCGTCGGCGTTCCAGTCCTCCATATCTCCTTCTCCTTTGTATAAGTTAGTGATCAGCAGATGTGTCAGCCGCACGAAGAGGACAGCGTGTGGTTTTTACTAACTCTACTGTGCAGAATATATATTTTTTCTATTGGTAAATTTCGGGACTTTCTTACTATGCATCGGCACGTGGGACATTTGCCAGGAAATCGGGACTGTCCCGACCATATAGCGACTGTAGGCATGTATGCTTTCATAACGCCTTCATAAAGACTGCATAACACAGTGTAACTACGTGCATAATTCATTATCATTTTAAAAAACTGACAAGACATGCGTATACGTATTCAGAATATTTTAGCAAATGTGTTGTCATAACATTTTTTACATTATGCAACTAAATTATGTTATTTATTTTCCTCAATAATTACAGTAAAAGTGTGCATGGCTGTGGCTGAGGCTATGAGTCACCGACATGCACTTGGAACACTCAATTCTATGAATACTTGCATATGTGGTTTTTCAAAGTGATTCTGATGGATTATGCACGTAGTTATTCAGTGCTATGTAGCCTTTATTCAAGTGTTGTTAATGCTACGTACAGTTGTGTCCAATTCAAATAATGCACAACCACGCTTCCCTTCTTATGGTCGCTGCATTAATTGATCACCACCCAAAAGATAGTGGCAAAAACATGACTGGGGATCTACCAGTGACCTGGATTATATGTACTGGGCCATATACCGAAGTCTAGGGCTCTGCATTTGCTAGGAATTTGAAGGGAAGTTGCTGCGTTGCTGGTCCTGCCTTCTCCACTAGGTGTCACTGTTCATATGTCTTTAAACACTTTGTAGACCTTCATAGGGAAAATAAAAGAACCTAAACCAGCAGATTTGCAGTCCAGGAAGCATAACTCCCATCACTGCAGAAGACTGGTAAACTGGTCTTTGTCTTGGGCATGCTACTGTATAATGTTTCTCATGCATTTTCAGTCAAGTAGAATAGTTTTCTTAGCGGTTTCCTTCTGTATAATTACTTGAGATGATGCCCCACAGAAATGCTAACTCTGTGTGTGCTTTTAAAAAGGACTAATTTTGAGGATTACACAATAGCCTTCCAGAACAAGATTAAATCACACTTCCTTTACCTTGAAGTATTTACTGGTTTTATTAGTTTATCTAGTTTTCAATATAATTTGTACAACTGCTGGTATTTTTAGGTATTTTCTGTTTATTTTTACATTCGATAAAAATGCTTTCCATATAATGGAATTGATAGTTATTGGACTGAGTATTTTTAAAAATGACTGTTAGGATCATTTTCAAAATGCATTATGTCATGTGATTTTAATGTGCACGTATGCTGTTGCCTCCTAAAAGGTCCTCTATTGTAGATACACATTTCAATGAATACATAAATGGTTCTATAAATAAATACATCCGTGGCTCTAGGCAAAAATGTGTAAAGCTGGATTACGTTTGAATAAGCACACCCATTTCTGGTGATGTAAATGTATTTAGCCTGTGGTATTATGATTGTTTGAAGAGTACATGAAACAAAATCAAAGATGCACAATAACATGATAGCAATAAAAAAGACATTCCTACAAAAACATAAGACATCCATTTTTAACTGCATCAAAATAATTCCAGGTTGGCCTTAATCAGCTCTGATTTAATTCTAAGCAGTGTGGGGTCCCAAAGACTAGGGGAGGGGCAGTGATTTGAATGAGAGCCAGGTGAATTGTCGTACTAATGATATTCCTTAGCTTAGCTTGCTGCTGTGGCAGCCTTGGTGTGCGGTGCAGAGTGTGCAGATGTATATACCGATGTGTTGTTTATTGCACAATTAATCGTTTATGAGAATGTATAATGTAAATACAATGACTTAAGTCAGTTCTCCTTTTTTCCTGCACTGGATAATCCCTTTAAAGGATCTATGTGTTTGACTGACTGTGTGTTTTTTGTCTAATATATATATATATATATATATATATATATATATATATATATATATATATAGATAGATAGATAGATATTAAAAACTAAGAATATCATTCTAGTAAATCTTACCTTTATGTTTTACCGTTCAGTTTATAGGTCTCACATTTTCTATATGAAAGTCACACACATTATGGTAAGTATGTATTCATTTTTAAATCGTATTTTCCTGTAGCAATTAGTTTAGAAAAATGGTCTGCGTCTTCTTGCGCATAGTCCAATCCCATATATCTGAGTTCAGTTTATATTTCAATCTTCCTAGAGGAGGTAAATGAACTTGCCTATTGCAGACCTTGAAAGCACAAGTCAATAGTTTACTGAAAAAGTGTGGAGCAATTCACTCTGGGAGGTCTGTGAATCCCACAAAAACTCTGAAAAGCACTCTGAAATAGCAACAGAAACTAGTTTGATAGACTAATGATATAGTACACATAACATTGATCAAAGTAGCATGGACCTTTCAAGTAACAAAAAATGATCTGGGAGGTCCACTGAATGAAAGGTCAGTTAATTTAAAAAAAAATCAAAGAAGTTAATTCAGAAATGAGAAAAAGCTGTGGGATCAGTACATCAGACCATACAGTAACGAAGCAGGCACAAGAAGCTGTTCTAATAGGTAAAGTTGTAGTCAGTAAACCATTTATATCCAACTTAAGCAAGCAGAAGTGGCTGGAGCAAACAGGAATGGAACCATGTGTCAGTAAAACCGGAGGAGAGAAGTTCCAATCTATCACTGGTACTCCTAAACAAAGAGGAAGTTCTGTTATGGTTTGTGGCTATTTTCAACTACTACAAGCAGGCCCGGAGGAAGGCCTAGGCAAATTAGGCAGATGCCTAGGACGGCCGATTTAGTTGCGCAGCTAAATAAATAAATAAATAAACGAAAGCAAGGAATCTACATTATGTGCGAAGCACTGCTCCTGTGACGTTTAGCGCCACAGTAACTGGTATCACACTGAAAAATCCTTTCCAAACATGTTCTTTCTCATGGTATGGAGTGATTGATAGTAAATTGCATTCGTTCTTTAAGTTGTTCTATAGAGAAAATATCTTTATGGAGACGCAAAGTTTCAAGAAGTAAGCCACTAGACAGGCAGTGATTTTCACCTGTAGAACAAGAATTTGAGTTAATAATTGAATTCCAATTCCGATCTCTTAAGTCCCGAATCAATCGATAAAAAAAATAAATCAGAATGTTGCTTATCACATGAGCTCTGTGTAACCGGTGAGACACTTCTCTTACACTTTTGGTGTAACACTGGGACAGGCTGAAACAGTTCAGCTTTATAGACTCCCATCATCACCAGTGCTGCATTTAACAGACAGGCGTGTAGGGTTATTCAATGAATACATACCATTCGTCTCAGTTACAACTGAGAAATGTATTATTAATAATAATAATAATAATAATAATAATAATAATAATAATAATAATAATAATAATAATAATAATAATAAACTTGTTAAGTACTGTACTTTGTGTTTGTGGATTTGCTGCGCATACAGACGCCGTTGCTGCCTTCGTGTTTAAAGCCTACGTGCTTACCTTTAAGAAAAAAGAAAAAACGGTTTGCATTGGGACATATGCAAGTATTCTAAAACCATGAAGTTAGTTTAATTACATATCCATTTATAAGAATATTGAGACCTTGTTGA
Source organism: Acipenser ruthenus (assembly GCF_902713425.1). NCBI lineage: Eukaryota > Metazoa > Chordata > Actinopteri > Acipenseriformes > Acipenseridae > Acipenser > Acipenser ruthenus. Next base: position 62,147,354 of record NC_081191.1, on the reverse strand, counting down.
AGAGGCTCTAACATTCTGCAGTGTGGCTATAACTGAGTTCATTCCGTACCTTCTCCAGGAAGGACAGGATTAGCGCTAGAGGGGGGAAGGCGTACAGCAAGCCCTGAGGCCATCTGTGGGCTAGGGCATTGATTCCCAGAAGGCCCCTGCCTCTCTGAATTGAGAACCACAGAGGGCAATGTGTGGCTCCTCTGAGGCAAACAGGTTGACTGCTGCGCTGCGCTGCCGAACCTGTGCCAAATCATGGCTACCACCTGGTGTGCTGAGGAGCCCCCCTCGACAGTAGGTCTGCTGGGAGAGAAAAAGTGGTTGTGCCCAGGTGAGCAAGTTGCAGCACTGATTGAAAATGGTGCATGGCCAGGTATACTGCCCTCAGTTCCAGTGCATTGATGTGGGCGGACTGCCAGCTGTTAGACTAGAAGTTGGAGGCGTCCGTGGTCAGCACCTCCTTCCGGTAAACTACACCCATAGTTACTCCTTCGCTGAGGTGGTGAGAATTTTTCCACCAGCGCAGGGCATGCCAGCATGACCAAGACACCGTCAGCCAGCGGTGTCTGTCTCAGGCTGGGTAAACTACTTGGGCATTGAGCCATGCCTGCAAGGGGCACATATGGAGGAGACTGAGGGAGGACAGAGGAGGCTGCGGCCAGCAGACCTAGCAACCGTTGGCACAGCACCACCTGCACCGACTGTCTGAGATGGAACAGGGACAGACAGGCTTGCAATGTGCTTACCCTGTCGGTCGACAAGGAAGCGAGCATGGAGCAGGAATCCAGTTGGATCCGCAGGAAAACTGTCACTTGCGTCGGCTGCAGGGAGCTCTTCTCCAGAGCGTGAGCCCCAGCCGGGTAAGATGCTCCGTCACTAGAGCCGTGTGAGACATGGCTTGCTCCCGTGACTGGCCACAGATGAGCCAGTCGTCCAAGTAACTGAGGACCCTGACCCCCGGCAGCCGCAGGGGTGCCAGAACTGCGTCCATGCACTTGGAGAAAGTCCTGGGAGCCAGAGACAGACCGAATGGCAGAACACAGAACTCGTACAGCAATGGTAGCGCATAGAGGACAATACAAGACTGTAAAAACACTCAAAATAAAACACAATATGACAAACTATAAATCAAAGGTGCCGTGAAAGCGGTAGGCCTTGCAGCAACCCCGATCACAGTGATCGCTATGTTTTTATACTGACACTCCACTGAGACACGGCCACCTGCCTGCTGGAACAGCTGATTGCTTTCAGCTGCTGCTGCACGCAGACAGGCAATGTTTGGCCTTAGGAAGACAAGTGCAGCATGACCAACATGTTGCCACCAATTCCAGCAATATATGACACACAAAGAACAACATTCCTCCATCCAGGGGAGCAACCACCAAGAAAAGGTATTAAAACCAAAACTCATCTAGGACAACTGGAAGCTGCTAGAGACTGGAAAATACTGTCAGATGTTGGTCACCTGAGATTGCCACCACTAACCTTCGACCTGATATTGTCTTGTGGTCTGGATCAGCACGCCTTGTTCATCTGGTAGAGTTAACAATGCCATGGCAGGATGCTGTGGATGAGGTGTATGAAAGGAAGAAACTTCGGTATGCTCAACTAGCTTCTGAAGTGGAACAGCGAGGATGGAGAGTCCAGGTTTACCCAGTGGAGGTGGGTTGTCGAGGATTTGTGGCACACTCCACAACCTGGTTTCTCAGAGGCATCGGATTCAGTGGTCAAGAGTTGCGATGCATAGTGAAGAACTTATCTGAAGCAGCAGAGAGGAGCAGCAACTGGCTCTGGTTGAGATGAAAAGATTCTGATTGGGGACTCAAGCATTGTAGAAAGAAAGCAACGTCAACGTAAAGGAAGGTAAGTAAGCTGGGCTTAGCTGAGTGGGGGACGGAGGGGGCTCACTGTCGAGACCTCTTAAGGTGTTGTGGGCTAGTTGACAAAACACTAAGGATGGAAGGTGCACACTTGTAGACCCCAGAGAAGTACCCTACTCAGCTCAGTCCAGACGGATGTCATGCTGATGCGCTAGGTAGGCCGCACAGTGGTTGATCCCTGGAGCCAGCATTGCAGCCGTTGTGTGTGCTGATGCGCCAGGGAGGCAAAATAGGCTGATCTCTGGAGAACAGCATTACACTTCAGCCATCAACACCAGACAGAAGGATATCTGCATCATCATATGGAAGGAAATGCAGATGGATCACATTCGTTTACAGTAAAAGAAGCTATGTCTTAGTTGGTGCTTATCTTGGCAAGAGCTGAGTCCAACACCTACTCTCATGTAATGGAAATCATCTTTGTCAGTGTATTCTTAAAGTATAATGAGGTTTGTGAATATTTATGCACAAACATCTCATTAACTAATCACTACTTTCCTAAGACACATATGCTTGCATTGTAGCTATATATATATATATATATATATATATATATATATATATATATATATATAGATAGATAGATAGATAGATAGATAGATAGATAGATAGATAGATAGATATAGATAATGTGTCCTTGATTTCAGTACCATCACAGTAATGACGCCAAACACACTGCAAAGCACAATATTTTACAGAGGAAAATGATGAGGGTCTAATACAGAAACTACGACCGTACTTGAAGTCTCAGGTTGCCAAGACAAAGTCAACAAACCTACTGTAGAACAGCTGTGGATCTGTAGAAAGTGTCTGAGAATCTCCCAGATTGCCTGGGATCGGCTGGTGAAGTCAATGACAGCCTGATTTGAACCAATTATGAAATCCAAAAAAGAACCAATACATTCTAAGATAATGTTTTCTTGCTTGTTACTTTGTTTGCTGGACACACGTTTTTGAACGGGACTGTATGTAATCCAAAATTAGATAGTAAGAACAATAAAACACAGAAGAAATACATTGAAATAGATACAGACGTGCTGAAATTTGTTGGTACCCTTACAGCTCATTGAAATAATGCTTCATTCCTCCTGAAAAGTGATTAAATTAAAAGCTATTTTATCATGTATATTTGCATGCCTTTGGTATGTCATAGAATAAAGCAAAGAAGCTGTGAAAAGAGATGAATTATTGCTTATTCTACAAAGATATTCTAAAATGGCCTGGACACATTTGTTGGTACCCCTTAGAAAATGTAATAAATAATTGGATTATAGTGATATTTCAAACTAATTAGTTTATTTAATTAGTATCACACATGTCTCCAATCTTGTAATCAGTCATTCAGCCTATTTAAATGGAGAAAAGTAGTCACTGTGCTGTTTGGTATCATTGTGTGCACCGCACTGAACATGGACCAGAGAAAGCAAAGGAGAGAGTTGTCTGAGGAGATCAGAAAGAAAATAATAGACAAGCATGGTAAAGGTAAAGGCTACAAGACCATCTCCAAGCAGTTTGATGTTCCTGTGACAACTGCCCAGTGTCAGAAATCTCTGTCTCAGTCGCAGGTCATGGGTCCTCCAACAGGATAATGATCCAAAACATACAGCTAAAAGCACCCAAGAATGGATAAGAACAAAACATTGGACTAATCTGAAGTGGCCTTCTATGAGTCCTGATCTGAATCCTATCGAACATCTATGGAAAGAGCTGAAACTTGCAGTCTGGAGAAGGCACCCATCAAACCTGAGACAGCTGGAGCAGTTTGCTCAGGAAGAGTGGGCCAAACTACCTGTTAACAGGTGCAGAAGTCTCATTGAGAGCTACAGAAAACGTTTGATTGCAGTGATTGCCTCTAAAGGTTGTGCAACAAAATATTAGGTTAGCGGTCCCATCATTTTTGTCCATGCCATTTTCATTTGTTTTCATATTTATAATAGTATGTTGAATAAAAAATCAAAAGCAAAGTCTGATTTCTATTAAATATGGAATAAACAATGGTGGATGCCAATTACTTTTGTCAGTTTCAAGTTATTTCAGAGAAAATTGTGCATTCTTCGTTTTTTTGTGGAGGGGTACCAACAAATTTGAGCACGTCTGTATGTTTTTGAAACATAGACAATTAACGTTGTATTTATAGGTTGATTTGCATCATACAATAAAAATAGTTTACCATTAAGTTGTTTCTTTTATGTAAACCTGTATATGATTTATGTAATGTAAGTATACAGTAGTTATACTGTCAGGTTGTAGCACTGTTTTATTTTTTTATTTTTGTATTTATTTATTTAAAGCGAGTTAATAACTGTTATATTAGAGGGTGGTTAATCAGAAGGAATGTGCAAGTATTCTGTATTAAAACTAAATACGTTTTGTCCACCTTTTAAAGTAGTGAATAATTTAATAAACAAGTAGGTTCTGCCTGTTACATTAGATTCCCTTAGTCGGAGCAAATGGTGTTCTAAGAAGAGACGAACCATGATGGGCCAAACAGCCTCTTCTGGTGCTCAACTGGGAATAATTTGAATGTACAAGTATATCTCCTAAAGCTATAACAGAACTTGAAGATGTCATTTGGACTGTCATCGCATTGCAGAGAATGCTAAATATGGAAAGAATGATGAAAACAGGCAAGGAATTACTGTTGTCCAAACAAAAATGATTCTCTTTTCTCTTTAAACATGATTTGGCAAACAGCTACAGTACGGGGACTGGTGACCGCATTCTGAACCCTGGCGCTCGGATTTGTTCTACAATCTGTTTTGATCTGTGTCACTGTGCCCCATGTATATAAAGGCATATTGGTTTTTACCTAAGTAAGTTAAAGGTGTAATGTCCAATTCAGTCTTAAAATATGTATATATTGAAGAATGCTGACGTCTTATAAGCCTATGTTCAAAACATCAGTTCTAAATGTGTTTTCTGTCTATCTCCTTTTCTACTGTAGAGTATGTCTTTCCTTTGCTTTCTGAGTTGACTGAACATTCACGAATAACCTACTGCTGAAAGCCTAATATAGATCATATGTTTATTTACTGACAAGCAGGTTTTGATGGGTGAGGGAATTTGTACCTATAATGCTAAAATCACATTTGGGCAAAGCAAACAAACAGGACTGTAATCAAGTTCTGCTTTCTGATAGAATACACAGATGTATAGAAGTACTGGAAAGAAACTTTGTAAAATCTTAATCACAATTTGATGAGAATCCTTTATCAGTTTCTTTTTAGGATTTCCTTTTAATCCCAGCACCATGGAGTTTAAATGAGTATCGTCCATTGTCCCACACAGCCTGTGTAATAGCGCTTTTTGTTATTTGCGGTTAAAATTTGAAATGTGTCCCTTTACCCTGACTCGAAAATCCCATGCACCGCAGCATGTCCCTGTGAAGCATAAACGAATGCGCTGTGTTTATAAGTTTCAACCCCACAGAAGATTTGTAGTGGATATTATTGTGTGTGATCCCTCCCCTTGCTCTTTATACTCTTAGCAGCTCGTCCTGTGAGCTCTCTCTCAGTGTGTGTGTGCGTGTGTGTGTGTGTGTGTGTGTGTGTGTGTGTGCGCGCGTGGGGGAGGGGGGGGGTGGGTTTGTGAGTGTAGATGTGAGGCACAGAAAATCGCGTGCGAGGAGCTTGCACTGTCATTCAGCGAAATCCACCACCTGAAAATACAAGGAAGTGAGGGCGACTCGTTTGGGTATAAAACATCAACCACATCTGCCTTGAGCCGTGCAGACTGACGCAGCATCAACAATACTAGCACTCGCATGTACTTTTTCGTTTTCATAGAATTTAGAATTCAATAATAATAATAATATTAATAATAATAATAATAATAATAATAATAATATAAACAAAGCACGTTCATTCATTCAAATGTCACTGCATATTAGTACAGTGTTGGAATCCGAATAAAAGTGCAAAGCTGTTAGGTAAGTCCTTTGAACACGTTACATCTTGAAGTTTTTAGACTTTTGTAGCGCTGTATTTATAGGTTGATTAATACATGCCGGTTTAGTTGTTTCTTTTATGTAAACCCGTATTTGATGTATGCGATGCAATTATACAGTAGTAGTTATGCTGTCAGGTTTTAACATTGTTTTACTTTTCTATTTATGTATTTATTTAAAGCGAGTAAGTAACTGTCCTGTATTAGACGGGCGGTTAATCAGAAGGAAGTATTCTGTATTAAACAAGTTTTGTCCGTCTTTTAAAGTGATCTAGGATTAATGTTAATTGTAAAATAAACGAAAAGTGAAATAAGCACATGCAAATCTGAAGTTAATGGAAATTCATTTTTATTTTATAATGCAAAATGTTTATAATGCACCTGTTACCGTTTAAGTGCAAGATCATGATTCCACCTGGGGACTGTATGTATGCGGGCAGGAAAAGAAGAAAGCCCATACCAAAACAGTTAAGTATCTCATTAGCCGACGATTTCTTTGCATTCTTTATCTGATTGCATTATTTAATCTCCGAGTGTTCCAGCAATAATGAATGCTCCAACGTTAATCATCTATGCTTCAATAACGTATATATTGTTCATTAAAATGTCATTGCATTTTCGCTTTGTAAAAATATTTGGAAACATCTTACAACAGATGTCAATTTACATTAAACAGTTGTTTTGACCAATAAGCCTGCATCCAAAACGTGTGAGAAGTGATATTGTTTATCTTTATGTCTTTCTTCTTTGAATGCTTCTCTAAAATCCTATTCAGTAAATCTTTGTTCTTGATGTATTTTATTATATAGCAGTATTTTAAATGTTTTTAGATACTGTATTTGGTACCCAGGACAACATTTGCTCGTGTTACCGTTATTGTTATTACAAATTATTATGACTAAAAAGTCGCTATGGTTGGCATCTCTATAATATCTCTCAAATATTGAAATGATAATCAGATCATCATCATCATCATATTATTATTATTATTATTATTATTATTATTATTATTATTATTATTATTATTATTATTATTATTATTATTTAATAAGAGTAAATAATCTGGAATGTATATATATATATATATATATATATATATATATATATATATACATACAATTACTTAATACCACCTTTAAAATATTTATTTCATGCTTCACAGCTATTTTATTTTTATTCAGGATAATGAACCCATGCACTATATTTTTAATTTATTTATTTCTTAGCAGGCACCCTTATCCAGGGTGACTTGCAATTGTTACAAGATATCACATTATTTCACATTATACACATTATACATTATTTCACATTATACAGATATCACATTATTTTTTATATACAATTACCCATTTATACAGTTGGGTTTTTACTGGAGTAATCTAGGTAAAGTACCTTGCTCAAGGGTACAACAGCCGTGTCCCCCACCTGGGATGGAACCCACGACCCTCCGGTCAAGAGTCCAGAGCCCTAACCACTACTTATATTCATTAACAGAACTAAATGATAGTGCCATAATGGATTCACGTATTAGATTAGTTAGATACAATCTCATTTTATGGAAGTAGTCTTTCTGACTTTAAATGTATTACTTAAACTCTGTAAAAAGCAGCTTTGACTTCAGGGGTCTACTTTAACCCTTTTTCCCCCAGGTGTAATTTATTGACCCCCTATGTTAACTATAAAACACAGAGGAAGGAGGTTCTTGTCAATGTGGGTTTATGAATATCACCATTTTTTAGATTCTTAAAATCAACCATAAAGTTTGTTCTGCAGGTTTGAGTGGTCATAGTACATAATGGGCTTGGTTATCAAAGCTCTAAACTCCAAATAGGTAGTTTTTCAAAAAGGAAAAAAATAACACCTACTAAAAGTTACATTTTTAATTAACAAGCAATGATGTATCTAACATGTAAAATAGAATCAATATTTGAAACAACACAGAAGGAGTTATCAAAGTAGTACTAATCACTGGAAGACTGTTTGCAATCAATGTCAGAACACCTTTGAACCTGATGGAATGTCATCCTACCTGAAGTTTGAGCTCTTTTATTGTCTCTTCCAATCCATCGATTTAAGCAAAAAGTTGAATATGTTGTTGTTAGAGTTTCTTTAAAAAAAAGAAAGAAAGAAAAAGCCCTTAAAAAAAGCTTGTTAAAAGTTGTGGGCATAAATCATTATTCAGCAAAAGTTAAGGCAGTGATCAGTCACTTATGTGGCTACATAAAACCTTAACATCTTGATTTTATCTTAAGTTTAAAAAAAAGAAAAACTTTTAAAACTAGTTGGTTTCACACCCCTTATTTATCATTCCTTATTTATGTTTGCAGAATCACACTTACTAATTAATGTATAATGTGTTAATTAATACATGTAAAGTTCACATACTGTACATTTAAAGACCTGTTACGACAGACAATATAAACGCTGTACTAACATGCACACAGTGTATTTGTTTAGTACATTTATCCTGCATTGCCGGCCAATGACAGTAGCTTTTCAGTTTCAGTTGTTTAAGATCAATGTACTCTGTGAATGGTATTGAAGACTTATTATTATGATAAATTGTATTTTCCACTGTGTTGTAAAGTTGAGGCATTTAGTAAAGTATAAAAGCTATACTGCACTAATTACACCTGCTTCGTCTTTTCCTTTTACTCTTAAATTACATTTATGATCATACCCTTTAAACTGGGATATTTAACTCAATGAAGGAGCATTTTCACACTTCATGCTGTATATCATACCGATCCTAATGAGAAAATATAAACTATTGTGTGTATGTTCATTTAATGACATTACGAAAAAAAAGATCCAGTGACTGAAAATGCACCAAAAAAAACCTATACTAATATAAATACTTCCCAGTAAAAAGTATTATATGCTGTATCAAATGAAAATAAATCATAACTCAGACAATAAAACAGCTGTATTTGAATGGAAACTCCAATTTCTTACTTATGGGTATTGATAATTTGTGCACATAAATAAAATGGCTTCTAATTATTTTTTATTGACAGGCTTTTCTCAGATCAGAACATTTGAATTTAAAAAAGTATTGTACTTTGAGCTTGTTATCCAATTCAAATGTGTGAAATCATTTATTCTGCAATAGAAAGCCAGCGGTGGTGAGTGAAAAGTCCAACCCATCGAAGAGACACAGAGATCGTCTGAATGCAGAGTTGGATCGCCTTGCCAGTCTCCTGCCATTCTCTCCGGACATAATTTCCAAACTGGATAAACTGTCTGTTCTGCGCCTCAGTGTCAGCTACCTTAGGGTGAAGAGCTTCTTTCAAGGTTGGTCTGTTCACTGTTTTACTAAAATGATACATACATGGTGTCAGTAGTAACACAAGAACCCCTATCACACACACCTACGTGTCCAAGCACACTTTAAATTACCAGTTTTTTTTCAAATAATCAATAAGCGATTTAATACTTTTTTATTAAAACATTTTTTGTCCAGTTCTTTACTTTTATTTGTAGTTTTTGTATTGGGTAAGCAATTCAGTTGGAATTATGCATCATACTCCATCACACTTGGACACTGAGACTTTAAAAATAGTGTTTAGTTATATTCGCAAATCAGTGGGGTGGATAGCATAACAGGGCAGGCTGGCAGTGCAGCTCTTTTGAAAATGCTGGACTCTTCCTGTTGCTGCCAGTTCAGTTGCTTTAAGCTTATTAATTATGGTACTTTATCTTCCTCTTTTAATATTGTACATCCTGATTGAACTTAAAGCTGCAAGGGTAGTTTTTCAATGTTATGATCATGATAGCAGCTTCCAACTATATTTACTGATACATTTACTCACTTTGTTATTGTACATACAATAATTAATAGTGATGTTATCCTATCCTGCTCTTTATATAATGTATTTTGATCCATATTCATAAAACCTAATGCGAGTTGTTAATGTTAATATTAGTCATTTGTATTTTTTAACAATGGTCTTTTTCTTTACTACTGCAGAATAATGGTATATATATTTTATCGAAGTGAAAACATTTCAGTAGCCTGTTAAGCATATTTTTTTCAAATGTATATACTGTAGAGAGTTCATACAAATAAATCATTTTAGGATTTTATTTTTCTCTTTAATTCATTCTTAAGACTCATTCTGAGTATTACATAGAAACGTTTGCCCTTCTAAGCAAGTTTAGTGAAAAACATGCCTCTTTGTGGTGGTCCACTCATGCATTGACTTTGATTTTTGCTTGTATCCATTACACTATTACAAAGTAAGCAACATATATTTCTAGATGTCTTTTTAGATGGCATTGACATTCCAGCTGTTAGTACTAAATACTTTTCACTTATGTGTTTCTATCAGCTCACTTCTTATTCTATAGGTAAATAATGTCATTAAATAATTTGTATCTTTTTAAAACAGTTAAGGGTTGATTAAAGATTAATCACACATTCACTTTCTATATGATAAACAACTTAAGTGTTGAAAGAACATGCACAAGTGTAGCAGCTCTTATATAATTTATACAACTCTCAAGGCCAGCCAATTGGAGCACAGAAAGCCATTCATTTATTACACGTGAATCAGATAATTACAATATTATGGCTGAGTGGTTCTATACTTTTCAATATTTTTATTACCATAACAATACATTTGCTAATCTTTTACCCTACTGGGTGTCATATGTTATCATTACCTTTATAGACAAAACCTCAAAACTGTAGTGTATGTATGCTACTGAAATGGATAGATGGAATTCAAATGGATAGATAGAAGGTTTCAAATGTTGAAAAAATATACAGTATATGTATTCATGTAGGATGAACTGAGAATCTGATACTTGTACTAAATACTTGTTCTGAAGAATGCTGGTTATCTGGGCACACTTGTGGGTCATGTATATCGCAGGTCATTTTATTCATTTTATCACATGCATAAGACTCTCGACATCTGGTTTGAAAGATGTAATTTCTGGCATTATAGGTGATAATATTTGGATAGATACCACCGTGAACAGTGAGTTTCTCAGGACCACCAAATATGAAAAGGTTATTTGATGCTAGATATCTCAATGTTTGTTGTATAAAGCTACTTTTACAATGTGCAGCTACACAATATTTCTGGTACTGCTGTCTCTACTTTAACTAAATCTATTTTTAACTAGTGACTTCTTTTGAGAATGTGGTATTTGTTTGCCTCAGATGATTCTACAAAAGATTGATTCAGAAGTTATTGATTTTAAACACCAAACCTTGGTAAAAGCAAGGGCATTTTCATAAGAAGTGGTATTCAATTACATTCTCTGGTGGGCCAGATAAGGCAGTGTCTAAACCTTGTTGGGGCCACAGGATGCACATGATGTGTGTACCGGTGGGGAGTTGTTTAATCGGTCATGAAAATCACACTTTACATAACAGAACGTTGCAACACTACACTTACACCAATCAAATACATCTCAGAAATAACCACTAACAATAATACAATATCTGATCACCATTTAATAAAATAATAGATATTTTCTTGACAATATTCAAACGGCATCTTGCAAACATGATTATAATTATACAAATCCTACTGCAATGCTCTTTAAACAGCATGCTATTAATCTTTATTTTATTAAAACTATGAAAAATGTCCCTTCTTATTGCCTAACATTTTGACACTCGCTTGACTGTCTTTGTTTTAAGAAAATTACTGCGCAGAAAGCATTTAAGTTAACTAATAAAAGCATGTCAATTATGTATTGTTTTATTTATGTTGCTGGGCCGGTGTAAATATGTGTGGAAATGTAAGTTTGGTAGGGATGGGGTTAAATCTAGCCCTGCCAACAATCACAGGTGTGACCATTCCCCAAGTAGGTAATTGAGTGATAAGTGGGGAATGGCCACATGTGTATATAAGGGAGAGAAAAATCCTTTGTTAGGTGAAGGTGAAGGTGAAGGTGAAGGCAACAAGCAACAAGCAACTATTCTTTTGTTGTGAAACTTTTATTTTGGCCCCTGTGCTCTTGTTTATTTGTTCCTGTTTTGTTCTTTGTTTTTTGTTAAATAAACGTGCGCAACAGAGCTTAAAACTGCAGCTTCTGTCTCTGGGTCTGCTTTCCTGCCGCTGACCAGCCTTGACCGCAAATATTCTACCCTGCCACAGTTGCATAAGCATCTTATTAAGCGCCTGATTAGAAGTGTAGCACTGTAAGTCTAAATTTGTATCAACATGTTCTAACTCCAATGTGTTTAATGTAGCTGAAATGTTTCTAAATTAAACACATGGAATGACAGTAAAGAGAGGAAAAATGAATGTAAGGGCATATTGAACGTGCCATCTTTGGCAGGTGTGCCATATGTGCATTTCTTACTGTTGCCAAACAGGTTGTTTTTTTTTAAGCCAAAATAAAAGATCTTTGACAGACTTGGTTTCTGTGCTTTGTGGCAAAGTGGTTTGCAGTGCGCATGTATAGGGGTGATACAGTGCTCAAGACAAGGGCAAACAACAAAGTACTGTAATGCACAGTCTGACAACAGTAAACAATAAATGATAACAGGCTATACACAGCATGGTGTATTTCTCTGTTTAATCCACGGGTTCAGTCCCGATATTTAATCACCCACAATTAACACAAACATGATCACAAGTCCATAGTGAGTGCTTTAATACTCGTGGTGTAAATTGTGCCTCAAGTGCAGTGTTGTCCGGGTTTTTTGCTGGCCTGTAGCGACAGCTTTGGATCGTGTTAGCCGTCTAATAACAACAAACAAGTATTTTTAGACACGACAAAACAAACAAAACACTCACGATAACAATACCGGTTCTCCTTCTGGTTCAGCATTAACCATAAAAAAGGAACAGATAACCTTGCTGCATCCCCTTATATACCATCAATCACACCCCCTTGGTTAACGATTGCAACCGCTCCGTGGCTGCCACATTGTTTCTCTTCCGAGTCGATGATTTAGTGTACAGTAGCTCCGCCCCCTTTCTAGATGGCTGACTTCCGCCTAACCCTGGGAATGAATTGTCTGTCTGTCACAGCTTCAGTAGTTTTTTGTTTCTCTTATTCTCTCTCAGTTAGTTTTTTGTCTGTATGTCTCTCGCTGTCTGGAGCTAGTGATGCTGAATCACTCTTTATCTCACAAATGTGCATGTTTAAAATAAAAGGCATAATCGTGGTTCTCTAAATAACCAAACTAACTGTGTTTAGATCAGTAAGTCAGTGGAGGCAGGAACCTTAAGGACAGATAGAATTTACAAGAGCGGAGTAATTATTTAGAGAAGTTAAATAATAATAGTAAACTCTAAAATAGTATTCACCGTTAGGTAATAGTATATACGATGGGAATGGGAGTGAATATGCATACTGAGTGTGTGAATAAACCAAAGTTTATTGATTGAGGGTAGCTTACATACAGAGTGAGTTGTAAACAAGAAAGGAGAAGGATTATTGCCAGGTGAAGTGCAGTGATCATTTGTTCCTGTATTATGGTGTGTTGCCAAAAAAACCCCACCAAAAAACACTTGTTAGGGGACACAAATGTCCTGTAGATAGCAGCAACCTTTTAGTTTTGCATAGCTGCAATTTCATCTTTTGTAATGAAGGGCAGCTGATGCTCGATGGGCCAAACGGAAGGCTCTTGTGGCCCGAATTGGGCCTGTGGGCTGACAGTTGAAGAACACTGTTAGATGAAATACAGTTAGTTTTACTTTTTGTTGGGTAAGATTACATCTTTACGTCCACCTGACTGCAGTTGATCTGATCTCCTATAAACATATAGAGCACATTCTTTAAATGAATATTTTATGTCATTCAGTTTAAGAAGTCAAAGGATACAATATTAGGCTAAGACAATGAGACACTCACACATCTTTGTTCCTTATGACTGCTCGCTTGTGATCAATGAAATTGATGAAATTTCTAAGCAACAAATTGTGTTTTATTTAGGATTCAGCTAAAAATGTACAATCGATAAAAATATCAACAACCTATATATACAATCAGCATTCAGCAGGAGTGTGGCCAGTGCACTAAACACACACTTTTGCCCTTGGTCTAGTAAAACAATGTCACTTGACAAAGCATGTCATACGATAAATGTCAGTCATCTGATTGGATATATAGTGGTTTTAAGGGTTAGTGTGTCTTGAGCATTTACTCAAATTTCCCCTTTCAAATTGAAACAAAGAGAAAACATGCTAACTGTTGGACGAGAGACATGAGAGGCAAACCTCAGTGCTTTAATAGTTAAAGGCCTGGAAAAGCCTTGACAATGTCACAATTGAAGCATTGGTTTTACATATAAGGAGGACATAAGGAGTGTTAATCAAATTGTGATGAAAATTGCTTAGGGCATTGTTTGGGAAATGTATGTGTTAATGTAGCAATGTTATTTTTTTTTTACTTGTAACTAAGGAACTGCTTGGGCTATTTGGAGGAACTGTCCATCTGTATGCCATGGTGATAGCTCTAAGTTTGTAGTTACAGCATTTGTATTGTGTGTGTCTGTTACTAACATTTATCAAGCATTCCATGCAGGTGGCTAATTTATTGTCCTACTGGTCACACCCTCACCTCCAATCAGCTGTCCCAAGCCTCTGCAGCCATCTTCTTCCCCTATTAATCACCAGTTGTTGCTGATAGAGACACTGAAACTTGTGATTAAAACCTCTACAGCCATCTAAAGAATGTGCCAAAATTCCAGTATATCTTATGCTGTAAACAGATGTCACCCTGTGCATATTGTACACATTTTGTATGTACTGCCTGGCTACAAGATCTGGTTTTGTGATTTAGAATAAGTTAATATACTGTATATATCTGGTATCTCTTATCGTAAGAGACATCATTTGGTAAAGGACCCTGTGGCAATGTGCCCCATCCCTGTGTATATTTTTGTTATATGTTGCATGTAGCGTGTAAATGTTGGTGTATTGTAGTTGGTACACGGGATATAATGTGGGTAATGAGCACGAGTGTTTAAAATGTATAATTGTATTTAGGCACGGGGATTGCACTTCACTTCACGTGCATTTAAAGTATTTAATATGTGAGCACGGGGTTGCACAGAATTAGTTCACATGCTGGGATTCAAGTGAATAATTAATTAGTAATTGAATCCCGGCACAACAGTATATATAGATGCAAAGCACTCACTCGGGGTTGTGTGTTCGGTGAGTGGAGAACAGGTGTGGAGAAGGAGGAAAAGTAAAGTATACTAAAAGAATAATTGTTATTTATTTATTCATACTCACCGTGTTTGTCTGTTAGTCCACTATTTAAGTGTTAGTCTGTTTTGTTTGTCAATTTGATTTTGGCGTAAAGTGCCGTGTCCTGTTTTCTGTTTTGTTCAAACCTTTTTATTTATAATAAACCGGCGCAAGCAAGCGCCTTCATCATTTCATTTCACCGTCCTGTGTGTGTTTCCTTTCCTGGTTCTGACGTCACCACTCAGCTAGCCATGTGACAGACCCATATCTGCAGAACGAACCTTGCACCCAAAAAACAAAAGATGACATATCTTACATAATAAGACATATGAAGACTATTAATTGATACTAGATGTAGCTCAATATGGACACCTAAGGAAGATAAGTGTAATGTTGAGTTTGGTACTTGATCTTCACTTAGTTAATTTCGTCTTCAGTTCCCCCCATCTGAAAGCCATGATGAGAGCCTTATATATTGAAATTAAACTAGTTGAACTTTTAAACTTGTGAGTTGTCTTGCACAACAGCAACATTCATCTTGCGTACATCATTAAATATTTATGTGTGCTGTGCAACAAAATCCAGTCTTCCTGAGAGAAAGTAGTAAAATATGTCATGTTGATGTAACATATTAATTAATTGCATTCAGCATCCCATATTAGTTGCAGATATTATTTCAGTGTTATTAGCACTCCAGATAAGGTTTTGGGTCACTGAGTAATTTACTTTCCAGTTTGAACAGTATGGGCCTGGTAAAGTTAGGGTTAGTAACCTACTAACAATCAATACTTGTGACTTGCAAATTAATTTTATTACATATTTATTACTATTTAAAAATATGTTATTTTAATTATATTACCTGCTTATTTAAGATACAGTACCACAAGTAATTTCCCCTGAATGTACAAAGATGGGTAGCTGGTAATGTATTTATTAAAAAACAGATTGACAGAGACAGCCTGTCTCTGATAGGTTTACATCTGTTCCCAATTTGATTTAGATTTATGAAAGTACAGTACAATATACTATTCTATTCACTACTTTATACTTTTAATTCTCAACCTGGTAAAGACATTTCATAAATAATTGTTTTAAAACTATGAGATAAAAACAGTCTTTCGGAAAGAAAATTGATTACCGTAAAACTTCAATTAAACACTTCCAGCGTTTATTTACAATATTTGCCAGCAGACCCGGCGCGTATTAGAAACAGGCGATTATTTGAGACCTGGCAATTATTTGAAGTTTATGGTATTAAGTTATTAAAGTACCATACTTTAAAAAAGCTTAAAAACATATGGAAGAAATTTGTTTCTTGAACATATTGAATCTGCATTAAAACACAAATTGGATTTAAGGACCATATCCATAAATAATACAGACCACATTAAGGTATGTATTTTTTTCATAATTTACCAGATCATGCACAGGTATTACTATGTGCTTAAGCATTGGTAATAGGCACTAATGGTATTTTGACTACAGCGAACTGGGTTCAGATTGAAAAAGTCAGAATCAGCAGGTGTCTTTTTGGACCCAAGTGACTGGATTCTTAAATGGACTGAGACAACAATTCTTAGTTTATAAACAACCTTTGGAGCAGGTTTATAGTAAACAAAAAAAGGACAAAGCTAATGCTTAATACAGTATGTGCTGTATGTTGCAGTGGCCCAAAATGTGCACATGTTGAATAATTTAAGTATAGCATAGCAATTGAAGAAGACATACCACGTGGAATTTGTTTTTATTTTTGATTGTAGTATCTTCTGTATTGATCTTAAAACACTGCCAGTAAAATGTGTCAGTGAAAATGGGTGTTTGCTGCGGATCTGTGGCATAGTGTTTTTATTTGCTACCATTATTCAAGCTCAATATCTAGCCGTCTTTGTCGACTTTTATTAATGGTTGTATAAATATAAAGTAGACAGTCTGAGCTTTCTGCCAGTGTAGGTCCTAATAAGTATGACATACAGAAAGGAGATAAAACTATGTCTATAAATAGAGCCCTGTGTTCTTTGCAAATATGAAATAACACGAAATAAAATGAAATGCAACATGTAAAACGAAATAAAACTAAAGAGCATTATAAAGCAAACATAGAGTGACATGTTTAAATTGGGAGGTTTATACAACAAAATACTTTAAATAAATACGTGCAATTGTAGTTGTCAAGGCTCAGTCATTACCATAGGTGCGGTCTGAAGGGAAACGGAAGGTCTGTCCATCTGAAAAAAATAAGTGCACCAGCAAGAGTAGACACATAACAGTAGATGAGGAGCAGCTAAATGAAATAGAAGAAAATAAAGACTGAAAAAACACACACACAAAAAAGTTATGCAGAATGGGCTGCTTAATGTACTTAAATAAAAAATATGTTTTCAGTTTCCAGTTTTATAACGCTGAGCCGGACTAAATACATATTTTAACAGTAGAAGTTTTGACATATCTGCTGACAGCGAGTTTAAAACCAGCAATAATGTATTCCTGTCAGTCAGGAAAACTCTTAGAAAAGCAGGTAAGGACAACGCCAGACACCACCCCCCGAATTACTGGACTGGATTTGAAGTGTCTGCGGTAAACTGAGGTACTGTCCCCTGACACCGCGGTCGGATTGGTGAGTAAAGTCTGGTTCGATCGTCAACTTAATCTGGCACGACTTGGACGCGAGGGTGTCCGACAACTAACAAGAACATATTGTAGCGATCTCGGTTCCCGCAGGCAGGCGCATCACACAGGGCGAGGCAATCTACACACAGGCGAAGGGCGGGCGCGAACCCGGGACCTCTCGCACTAAAGCATAGTGCCACTTCAAGATCCGGCTTCAGTCTCCAAAGTCCTTTTTCCAAACCGAATGAAAACAAAGATATGACTTTGCCCTGTGCTAATTTTTTATTTTTTTGCAGACTTCATAAATGCAAAAACAAGAATGGAAAAAAAAAATCAAAAAAGCCATTTCTCAAAAATATAGTGATGAAGAAAAAATATCAAAAAGGAAACTGAGTTCTGAAGATTAAATTAATAAATAACATTAATAATACATTTTTTGTAGGATTTTCTTGTGTGTTTTCTGAAGTTCTCCAGAAAATCTGTTTGCAAATAACATTAGAAATGTGAACGTCAACTGTTGCAATGTATGTTTTTACTCTGGAAATGTGTAATACTGTTTGATTTATAGAGAACCTAAGGAATTATATTATAATGTTTTATTATTATATTCTTATTATTTACAGAAAATCTAATAGGAATCTTGATAGAAATCCACTACAAAAAAAAAATCATGTTGCAATCCCATAGCAAAAACCCAGTAGGAAATCCAATAGAAAAATCCAATAAGGAATCCAATTTGAATCCAGTAGAAAATCCTATAGAATCCTATTGGAATCCAGTAGAACATCCTATAGGAATCCCATTGGAATTCAGTAGAAAACCTGAATACTTTGTTTATATATATATATATATATATATATATATATATATATATATATATATATATATATATATATATATATATATTAGTTATTTTATTAATGTGTATCCGTAATAAAATGAAATAAAACAATATTTATAGCGGATAATATGAAATAAAATAAAATTTGTGAAAAATACAACGAAAAATTATAAAAAATAAAAATAATTTCACGGCTCTCTATCTATAATGCATGGTCATTTAAACCAAGAGCCAACCATGGTTGGATGGAAATATGATCTGCGCTTGCAAAATTGGCAAGCGTGTCATTTTACAACAGTGATGTAGCCGGAGGGCGGAGCGAGCTTCACTCAGTGTGCCTCTATGATACAGGGGCTTCTTAACCTAGAAGAATATATTGTAAAAATGATTGCAGCACAGGGATAATACTATTTTCTTGATAGACATCACATTTTAAGCAAGTCTTTAATAATTGTGTTTTGATATATAGTAAACACAACCCATGCCTTTAAATGTGACACATACACATATATCTGCTGTGCCCATTCTATGCCATCTACCCACAGTGAGAGGTGTGTTTTTGGGAGGCTTGCTTGTACACTTAAAACTTTTGATCTTTCAATCAAAAGCTTAGAAGAATGTTTTTATTGGTAAAGTGTTGAGCTTTTCGTATACATATTTTATTTTTTTCAGACATGAAGGCTCATAATCAGTAGAGGGCCTAACTACAATCCAAGATGGCCGCCAGGCAGGAAAAGTAGATTTAGTACGTTAAAACAGATTTTTATATGATTAAAACATTTTTGGGGCATGTTGATTGCAGCTATGTTTAAGTTAGTTAAAAACAAAATGTAATAATCTGTTTTGGATTTTGTTTGCTAAAATCTAAAATTGTCAGAACGACTGCAACCAATGACATAGAATAAACACATTTATTTTTGTGTATTGTTTTGCTAATAGTATCATATTACTGTACAATTGATGTCCCTTGTATCATAGCAGTAACACTAGGACAATGTGGTTTACTAAGATATGCTCAATTAAAATGCATCAACTGAAACATATTTCACTGTATATCATTTATTTACGGTGCTAAGTTAGCGTTAAATAAAATACATAATGTAACAAAATGATGTACTATTTGTAGATTTCTTAACTGTAGGGACACTAGAAGACTAATGGTGTTTTTTTTTTGGGGGGGGGGGGGGGGGGGGACTTTATCCCTAAATAAATCTGGATGTAACTAGACTTGGGACCCTTGTCATCTCCAGTCTTCTTACTGTTACACTGGCTTTTATAGTATAATAATGACGACAAGGTACTGTACATTAAAGATAGGAAATTGCATTCCCGTTTTAATTATGGTACAAAAACTGCAATGAAGGCTTGCAAATGTGGAAGCTACATAGTGTTATCCATGCTATTTGGTGTGACGCATATTTGTTTTAAAGTTAACATAAAATACATCAACTATATTTCACATTAAGTCAAAGTTTATTTCATTTCTTTAAAGTTTGATTATATTCGTAATATTTAAGAAAAAAAAAAAGATTACGGATATGACAGACCTATTTAAGAAAACAGTTTACAGTTATTTAAATATAATGTTTTTTTTTTATGTATTAAATTATTTAAAAAAATAGCTGAGAGAGTTTTGATTACATAATCTTAATTTAAAATCCATGACACTAGGCAATCTTAAAACGCAGTGAAATATGTTTTTTTTTTTTTTTTTTTTTTTTACCAACAGTGTTAAAAAAAATTTTTGAGAACAGCTATGTGATATGAAAAGTACAATCTTTAAACTCATATGCTTATTCTAATTGTGAAACTTAACAAGCTTGTGTTTTAAATTCGGCAACATTTCAAATACGACTAGTACCTTGCAAGGCGACTGCGGTTCAGCTCTGGTGCGTCTGATCCCTGCTCCCCATGGTTCTGGCATCATATCTGCCCCCTACCAAATACATTGCTCATGATGGCTGGTATTGATGACTGCTACACTTCAGCCAGGGGCTACACAGCCACGCTGGGCAACTTTGCCAAGGCCCCCGTTGATGCCATCTCCAAGACCTACAGCTACCTGACCCCTGATCTCTGGAAGGAGACTGTCTTTGCCAAGTCTCCCTACCAAGAGTTCACTGATCACTTGGTCAAAACCCACACCAGGTTTTCTGTGCAGTGGACCCAAGAAGCTGTTCCACAACCTCTTAAATGTGTTTGAGGAAAATAGTACATATTTTCAACTAAATTTTTCAATTTATTAGCCCTTTCCAAGTGTATTGGTGATATTTTACTCGGTTTCAAATGCAATAATAAAATGGTCAGTATAAAGTTTAATTTAACCAGATTTATATTCTTTATGAAGTACTAAAACAAAATTGAAAAAAAAGTTTAACCAGAAGTCACATTTAATGTTATATGAAGCCATGCAGGGAGAGAGAAAACAAAAGGAGGGAGGCGTCGCATTAAACTTAAAAATCTAGCCCTACTATTCAGTTCAAAGGGGAGTTTATTTTAAACTAAATATTTTTTAAAACATATTTTGTTGATGAAAGTGGCTTTGAGGTTGAATGTAATGATTAAAAACGATTCCCCATTAAATATATACTTTGCTGTAGAATTGGTTTTTTACTGCTTTTAACAACAACAAAAAAAGAATAGATTTTACATCATACAGTACCTTACACATCACACTGGATTGTGAGATATACTGTATATTTATTTATTTTTAGCTGCCTTAAATCTTTTTTTTTTAAATTATTATTTTATATTCAGTGTTGAATAGCCTATTTTGCTTTGCAGTAAGTCTACCTGCGTTTTTTTTTTTTTTTTTAGTAAAACAGTTTAAAACTTAAAGTATTTTTTAAAGGAAAATAAATATATTTATGTTGTAAAGCTAGTATTAAACCGTATATGCACTTTTTAAGAAATTAAATGAATATTATGTTACACATTTTATAACATACTTTCTAAAAAAAAATAAATAGCAAATTGCATTTTGGTATAAACTTTTCTATAAGGGTAGAGCTTAAAAACATTTATAAACAATATTTACCATATGGGACATTTTAATATTCACCTATAATAACCATAAATAAATAAACAGCTCAAGCATCATTTTTGACTGGGCCTTAAAGGATACATTATGTTATCTCCATGGATGATTAAAAGCCCTCCCATGCCAGCTGCACCCTCTCTGGCAGAGCCCCCTGTAGCTCGCGTGCAAAACTAGGAAATTCCATTTGCCCTGGCAATGCCAAAGTGCTTGTATTCATCAGATAACATGATTCAAAAAATACATTGCTACAATCAAAAGCAGGCAAGTTTGATGTTGTACATCTGAATAATAAACTACATTTCTTACAGATGCAGATCCAAAGTTTTATGTCCCACAGCCTTAATGCAGTGGATTTGTCTGGTTTTAATCACATGGCATTATATCAGTAAGGGATAAACAACGATTGAATCAGTAAAAATAATTCACCGTCTGAGTGCCGTTAGGCACGAGAAACTGTGGATTATTTTTCTTACCGATTCTACACTTATGGGCCTCATTTATGAAAAGGCAATAAATTTGGAGTTAGCACGCACTTAAAGTAGTGAGCCTAACGTGCGCGATAAATCTAAATTTATTGCCCCATTTACTAACAGAGAACGCATTAAAATACGTGCACAGTATCTGGCTAGTTTACATACCATACCATGCATGCTACATAGATTGTGAGCGATAATTTAATGTGCACAATAATGTCAGAGACTTACCCATGACCACCCTGAAATCAAAAGCCCCAGCAGTCCAGGTGTATCTTTTGGTCAGTAGCTTATTGTGGGACAGGCAGAGGCAACGTCAACTGAAAGTGCACTGCTTACCTTTTAATTTTAACATGTATTCCTTGTCTGATTCCTTAAATCATTAGCCATAAAGTAGTTGGAGATGTCACGGAAGCGAAAGGTGGAGGCGGAACACAGAAGATTCCAAAATCGTTAGCTAGATGATTATTTGTTCAATTAATAATTTTGACGACAAGGCAATATGTCTGATTTGTAGTGCAACTGTTGCAGTTATGAAAGATTATAACATACAACATCACTGACACGCTGCACAAAGCAACGTATTTTGAGTTTACTGGAAATAAAAGAAGCTATGGAGTCTCAATTAAAGGTTTTTCTGAAAATGAGAAGAAAAAAGGTGCTGTGGATGCCATGAACAACACACAAACAGGAAATTACTTTTTTTTTAACTTCAAGAAGCCATGGAAAGCGCAGAATTACCTTGGAAGAAACTAACTGGGATTACAACAGTGTTAGAACACGTAACAAGCATTGATATCAAGTGTGCGAGAAAAGAAGTGCCAAAACAACAACCTCTGATTGGTTAAACAGCATCACATGACCGTGCGTATATATAGCGTATACCATGGCTTGCATACTAATGAGCCGCTTCACACTGAATAAATCACTACGCACCACATTCTAAATTCCATGACAAACTGCCATTTTATTTTTTATTAGTTACAAAACCACTGCCAAAAATGAATGGCATTCTACCTATTTCCTTTAATATATTTGGGGATGAAACTCCAGATAACTGGTACAACACCAACTTTCTGAGTGAAGACAGCAGTCCACCTGAAAAAAAAAAAAAAAAAAAAATAAGTGCACCAGCAACTGTCAAGAGTAGACACATAACAGTAGATGAGGAACAGCTAAATGAAATAGAAGAAAACAAACATTGAAAAAACTAAAACATAAAATATGAAGTGTCGAATTACAACTAAACACTTGTGGCAAAGTGGTTTGCAGTGCGCAGGTGTAGAGGTGATGTGATTACAAAACAGAAGACAGACAACAAAGTTCACAGTCCAAACAGAAATGTTTATTTATAATCCCGGTCTGGTGACCGCAAAGAATAATCCCAGGCTGTGTATTGCACTGTTTCAGAACAACGGGTTACAGTTCCGAAAGAATAAACACAGTTCGAAAGAATAAACACAGTAGAACACACACAAAGACACACACACACACGATCACAATTCCAGAGTGAGTGCTAAAGTGCTAGTGGTGAAATACAATTTATTCGTGTATAGTTGTGAAGTGTTGTCCGAGTTTGGTGCTGGCCTTAAGCAACAGCTCCGGATCGTGTTAGCCGTCTAACAAGAATAAACAAGTAATAGTAGACACGACAAACAAACAAAACACTCACGGTTATTTTATAGTTCTCCTTTATCGGTTCAATCTTAACCATAACAAAAGGAACAGATCACCTAGCCACGTCCCCTTTTGTACTGTCAGTCACGCTCCCTTCGTTAGTGAGTGCAACCGTTTCTCCTCCAATTCGCGGTTGCCACATCGCTTCCCTTCTGGGGCGATGACTTGGTGTACCATAGGTCACCCTCACAGGTCGGGAGGAAGATTTATAACCAAGATTCTTTCTTTCTCTGTCACAACACTATTGTAGTTATTTACTGTAGACATCTGGAGCACTTTTTCATCCTTCATTAACTTCAGAATAACAGCATTATACGGAAACAGATAGTTAACAGTGTAATGCAGGATGTCTGAATTCTGAGAAAGATTTATTTTCATGAGGACTGCAAAAGGTGAAAGCCCTATATTAAAATCCAATAAAAAAAATAATCAAAACAATGAAGCAAACAGAATTGACTCTACAGCAAAGCGTGCCAGGCTCTGCTTGTAATTTCAAAACTAGCTTATACTGCAGTATATTGTTTAAGTGTTGGTCATATTGTGACTTATCTGGCAAAAATATTAGATAGAATATATATTTCAGAAGGAAGATGTAGTGGATAAATTAATAAAACATTGTATTTAATGTGACTACAACTACTGACTACTACTAAAACTACCAGGGGCCCACTACGAACAATACTAATAACATGAACCATTGCCAATAATATTAATTAATATACACAGTATTGCTACTGCATTGTATTATATGCCCAGAAGTCATTCATTTTTGCTTTTCTAAATCTGAATGATTTAGAAAAAAGTGATTTTATATGGAACTCCCCCCCCCCCATCAATAGAAAAGAGCAAAAAATGGCCATGGCCCAGTCCTTTTAAAAGTTTACCATAGTAAAAGCATCACAGAGTGTAATATAGCATAGTGAACACATCTAAACCATAGATAAGCATTGTAAAGAATAGCGAGGTATGGTATGGTAAAAAGCATGATGTGTAGCTGTGTAAAAAATCATAAAAAGTAGTTTTCAACAACAACTTTGATTTATATAGCGCCTTATCATGTGCAGACCTGCACATCTCATGGTGCTTTACACAATTAAAAAAAATAC
Organism: Acipenser ruthenus; assembly: GCF_902713425.1. Classification (NCBI taxonomy): domain Eukaryota; kingdom Metazoa; phylum Chordata; class Actinopteri; order Acipenseriformes; family Acipenseridae; genus Acipenser; species Acipenser ruthenus. The sequence goes on along the minus strand of NC_081191.1, from coordinate 62,122,630 downwards.
AATATCTTAAAGAGAAATAAACAAACCAATCACAAAAGCAGGACATAAACACAAAAAGCAAATTTGGCTATAAAAACAAACATATCAGAGAGGACAATGAGAGATGCTCTTCTCAAGGACCTTAACCAAATGCGAGACTAAACAAATAAGTCTTAAGACATTTTTTAAACCGATCGACTGACTGGCAGTACCTGATGTCAGCTGGGAGGTCATTCCAAGACCAACCAGTTTCACATCAGGAACAGCCAGCAGGCCAGCTGGGAGGACCTAAGAGTACGAGCCAGCTGGTAAGGACAAAGTAATTCAGTAAGGTAAGCAGGACCAGTATCATTGAGTGAACAGTAAGTCAGGAGAAGTAGTTTAAAAGAGATTCAATACTTGATTGGAAGCCAATGAAGTTTAGCCAGGACTGGTGTAATGTGTTGGTACTTTTTCCTACCAGTCAAGATTCTGGCAGCTGCGTTCTGAACTATTTGTAATCTATCAATTGCTTTAGATGGAAGGCCCGCAAATAGGGAGTTACAATAGTCAAGCCTAGTGGTTACAAATTCATGGATCGAAATCTCAGCATCAGTGAAAGAGACAAAACGTCAAACTTTGACAATCTTCCGTAAATGTGAAAAAAGAGGATTTGACAACAGCAGAAATGTGTGCCTCAAAAGACATTGTGGCATCTAAGTTACCCCAAGACTCTTTATAGAAGCTGAAGGCTGCAGTAGGCAGTTACCATAACTAAACTGGAAATAAGTGAACGATTTCAATTGTGTTTTAGAGCCAGTAAGCAGAACTTCAGTTTTACTGGCATTTAGCTGCAAAAAATTAGCAGACATCCAAGATTCAGTGTCTGCAAGACAACTTGGTAAGCACTAATATATCAGAAGAAATGTTAGTATTCAATTTGATATATAGCTGTGTGTCATCTGCATATGAATGAAACTGATCACTTTGTCTAAGGATGATCTCACCCAGGGGCAACATGTAGATGTTAAAGTGCAGTGGGCCCAAAACCAAGCCCTGGGGGACACCAGAATTAACATCCAAGTGAGATAACAGTGAGATAGAGAAAGATTAATTATATGAGTTAAGGCTGAAGCAAGATCCTTCCCATAGCGCTGAATCAGTTTAGAAGGCCTGGGGTCAAGGGAACAGGTTGTGGGCTTAGATGTTGTAATCAAGTCAGAAATCTCAGTAGATAAATGAAAAAGAAAATGCATTACCTAAGCTACACTAGTTAAGTTTGTTGAAAATGTCCCCTGTCTCTTTAAGAAGCTCTCGTGTAGTTGTGGTGTAGTAAACTCCACGAGACAGAGGATTGCGTGACTGCAGTAGACTCAGCTGTGACCTCAGAAAAGTGGTTATGAAAACGATCTGTCAATCAGAAGAGCAGAGCCTTGCTGCAGAGGAGACCAGCAATGCAGAAATGAGTTCCTCTCTGCAGCTCAGGGCAGCCCATTCCCACTGAGAGGACGTTTCATTGCTCTGTATACAGAGATCCTGGCTGGGAGGTGGTGAGAGGAACGCAGTGAGACATTTTAAACAGATTCAATCTGAAGTAGATTTTTTATCTGCTGAATTCAATAGCATGTGACTGTTCAAGAAACAGAAAGAAAAAAGCTGCCTTGAAAACCCCACCCTTACATCTGTAGGGTGCATTATAACTGTTGTTTCTTATTCTTACACCAGTACTAATACCATTGTTTAAAGCTCTAAGTATCTGGTATGAGGAAAAAGGTCAAACAACATGTTCAATTGCCTACAGTTGGATGTTTTGGCCCTGTATGAACTCTGAAAAAAGCACTGTGAATGAATTCCCCACAGGCAGCAGGCAACTGTTATGCACTGAATGTCAATATTTACATTCATCCCCATATTACCAAAGTGTTTATGATTAGAATTGGACGCCAGTCACAACTACTGTATGCAATATATTAACTAGTTATGTGTTCAAGTACAATGCAGCAGAAAAGAGCTGTAGACAAGCATCAAATTGTTGTTTTGTATGAAGGGCATACTGTACTGTTATCTATAAATCACCTACATATTGACAGTAAAAATACGTATGGACACCATGGTACACAAAGGGAATATTTTAATTATCTAAAACCTCTTTATGTTGAGCTGCAGCTACTGAAATTATTACAATTGAATTACAATTACAATTTTTTGAACATGAATACTATCTTTAAAAAAATATACAAACTAAAACCTTTGTGAGTCCTGACTTTTCTTCTTTTTTTATTCTCAGCTCTTCCAGAATGTTTTTACTTAAAATTTTTTTGCTGTGCTAATGTGGCATGCCTCTTGGCAGCTTTATAGCACAAATAGTTAAGCAGGAGATTTTTAACCAGTGATTTCACTATTAGAAACAAGTATTCTGTTTGTTTTAATGTCAGCCCCTATTATGGAAAATGTACAGCAAGCACAGAGAAAAAAAAGTACAAAGCATAGCCCAGGGATTCCATCTTTAAAATAACATAAGTGGTTTTGCATTAAAGCCACATGTTTTAATATTTCTTAACTCTGACTGGTATATAAATCATGATGTCATTCAAGTTTTCAAAAATATGTACCATACACCCTGTGTGTCTGTGCACACTGGTCTCTGCCATCATAATTTTAACATGAAAAAATATATATCACATCCTCTTCAGACACAACTCTGCATATCAAGGAACTACATGTAGCAGTTTGGAGGTCATGGTAGTTGGGAAACTGCCAAGATGGCCACAAATAAAGTTTGCCCTACAAATATGCCATTGATCTACTATTTAAGAGGTGTGGCCAATTTGCTGTTTGGACTGCTTTGTTCTTTGGACTGCTCTGTTCTCCTGTAAACTGTATATACAGGAAAACCTTGCAATGGTTTTTGCAGGTTTGTTGTTTTCATAAGCCTGATTCGCACAGGACTAAAAATCACCACATAAACAGGTGGTTTCGGAATTTTTACCGACATCTGTGAAACGTAGTCACGTGTGAACCATCCATTTCTTTTTATCCCAGATAATTTTCTCAGAGGTGGGTGCTCCGATTTTTTTTTACAGGACATCGGGACCTTCTGTGTCTTTTTACTCCCATGCGAATCGACCATGTCAGTGTTATGTTAGAATTGATACAGCATTTCCGGTGTATTCGCCTCAAAGCAACACCAGACTTGAATTCCGATTAGTTCAAACTGCCACCAGTGCATTGTTCTGACACACTTGGGTGATAAGAATATTAGAAGTGTTTGCTTTTCTTTGGTGCTGCTTTGTTTTCTCACATACAATTGCTGTCCAGTTGTTAAACTCTTCTATCAGGAGTATGTAACTTGTAGTGTGTTAGGAAAATAAAGCCCAAGAAATTACATTATTTGGCTTCTCAGGGCTTCAGTATTCCAAACCAATAAATTCAGCAGTTAACACATACGGTTGTAAATTTAACTCAGTGTGTCAGCTTTGTATCCAGCTCTGGTTTTCATTTAATGCAATTTACACATCAAACTGGCTAAGCAGTTATAAGCAAAGAAATCAGCTGGAACATTCGACTGCCAAAGGAAATATTAATCAACTGAAAATAGCACACGCATGCTTTAGAAGAGCCTCAAAGGTACTGAAGGTGCAGCATTTCAATTTGTTGAACTACTTTACTACATCCCTATGTCAAAACTGGTCAGACAGTGCAAATAATAAGATAAATACGAATGTCTGAATTAGGTATCCAAAGTGGGACCTGACAGAGACAGACAACTAACTCACTAACATATGGGTTTTATTCATTCCTATTTTTAATATTTGTTTACAAAATACTCTCCTGCCAACCTTGTTGTAATCACTTTTTCGTTTGATAACTGATTGCGTTATTGGAATTAGACTTTGTCTTGGGATAATTTTACAACCACAGAGGTGTATTTAGAAGAAAGGAAGGTTAGTTATGTATGCATAACTTTATATTATAAAGAAGCAGTCTGTTACAACTGCAACTCAAGGCAACTCAGATTGGTTAAATGGAGTCATTTACAAAAAAAAAAAAAAAACGGTCATGTGGCAAATCTGAAAGTAAACAAATAAAATAACATTAACAAACAAGGAAAGAACACAGATTTTCATCTCAATGAAAGGGGGACCAGTGACAAGGCTGTTAATAAAAACTTTGAAAATTGATTTTATTTTAAGTATTCTCCTTTAAGCAACATACTGCAGTGATACTCACTTAGAGTGCTTGATTGGCATATTTGTAAGATGTTAGCCAGACAACTTAAAGCGCATTGCTTTTCTAAATTCTATAAAATTATAGATTTTAGCAATAGTCTAAGGAACCCACTACAACAAATTGATTAAATAATTAGTACAGTATGTGTTTGCATTCAAGATATTTGGATATTAGTTTACAGTGTTTTAATAAATAGTTTGATTTTAATAACCTAGGGACTTTATTTAGTGCAGGAGGGGTAGAGTGTGATGACAATCAAAGATTTCTCATAACCAGTTTGGGGACAGTGGGATGCATTGTTCTGATATTGAGTTAACTTCAAATGTTTAACAACATTTGATCTTCTTTCCCATATTAAGCTTTGATACCAAAGTCTCTCCCTTGTGACATTTCCCACTACTATCTATTTAAACAAGGATCAGAGATGTAAAAGACGGCCATTCATTTTTAAACAACAGTTGAACTAAACTCTATGGTCATGCGTGCCACCCTCTAATGTCTCCAAATAATATATATACTGTAGTTGGCTTCCCGGGGGTTAGGGTATTGAATCAAATTACTGTCTAATGTCTGATACAGATGATCTCAGCTCAACACTTTCCAAAACCAGTTATCTGTTGTTGTTTGTCGCTACATGAATATATCAGCGCAATTACTGAAATATGATTCTAGGTTATATGTAAAACAAATCTTGCCACAAAAATACAAAGAAAAATGCTCTGAAAAAAAACTTTGTCAATCAAGCCAAATACTGGTTTATATGCCCCTTGGCAAACTTTTAACCTACAGCATTCAATGCTTCAATATGTAACAGTCACATCTGGCTAACAAGTGTAAGCTCAAAATGGAGTTGTGTTCATCACAGTGGGTTATAGAGAGAGATGCTGTTGCGAACAATGTAGGAATTTGTGCTGATTCTGAATCTGCACAGCATGCAGTGAGAATTCTACTTCTACACACTCTACTGTCACATCCAACTGAAATCAATTGCAGTCACAAACACTGCCAAAGCCAGCTGTTTGGAAATGCAGAGTAATGCAACTAGTTCATTGTGAGTTGATCAGATTATAGCCAAACGCAATCTGAAATGTTAATAGGAGGCTCGGAGTTTATGAAAAAAAAGTGTGGTGAAGATTAGTGCAAAAACAAGGGTTATAATGTTCAACATGTATATTGTGACAGATGGATGGACAGACTCAATTAGTGCAAAAGGGGGTCATTTTTTTTTTAAACAAGGACCTGAAAAAATAAATAAATGTAAACAAATAATAAAAGGATGTAGGCTACTGTAATGTTCCCAGTAATCAGGCCCAGATTTTGGTTTATATGATAATTAGTTGGAGGGGGTTGTACTGAAAAACAAAATAATTTTGGCAATCAAAAAAGTTTTATTTTAGCATCAAATGAAATAGCTATATAATCAACAGAGACACTATGGGCTATGTTTTCAAGCGGTTTACCCCAGTATTTGATTAACTTCTTTTGATTTAAAAGAAGAACATTCCAAGCTAATGTTGCACAATGAGAAAGTGTTTCAGATACTTTGGAGTCTGTTCAATTGATCACATGATCAGCAGATCCAAATAAGGCCACAGACCTTTAACAGTGCATGTGATTCTATTCAGTGTATTGCTGTGTGCAAAAATATGATACAGTTGCAAAGAGTTGCACAGAAATTCTGTTTTTAGCAGTGGTTGAGAAAGGACGATGTTGTCGAAATAGTTAGAAGGCATAGTAAATAATTATCTAAACAGAAACAACAAAAGAGAGTGGTAGAGAACACACAAAGTAGGATATTAACCGGTAGAAAATTTAATTCAATTAAAGGTACTGTATTGTCTCTTATGTTACATAAATAATTTAATGACGTGGTTGTAAAATAGCTTTATAAAATTGATTGGATAGATGAAATGCTGTGATTGGCTGAACAAGATCTCATGACCGTGCAGTAAGATTTGTCTTAGGCACGGCTAGGGGCGAATCACCTCTGAAGGTCAAAGCGCACCTGGGTCAACAGTTTAAAAACAGAATAATCTCGCCACCATACTGCCAGTTTTGGTGATAGGATGCACACTAACACAGAATATCACCACCACCTAGCATCTGTATTAACTCATAGACTGTTAAATATATACAGCTCTTTATTTTAAAATCTAAGGTATGATGTCAGTTGCTTTTAACCCTTGAAGGACCAGTGGGATGCTACCCCAGGAACAGTGTTTTTTTGGCTGTATTTGACTCTCTTCCTGTCCGTCTTTCGGATGAGACGTAAAACCGAGGTCCTATTGTAAGTGACTCTGCAGCAGAAGTTGTTGATGCATAGCTCACCCCTTTGGATAAAAGCGTCTGCTAAATGACTAATTCATTAAGAATATTTTATTTTATAGTCAAAAACCAACAGAAATTAAATAGGATTGTACAAAATTTAAATTGCTGTGAATGTATCTTCTTACAATGTCAAAATCTCGATCTCCTCAGCCACGGAGATAGTTCCTGTAAAGCCCCAGGCTTAAGTACCAAATTCCGCTGGACTGAGGATCTGAAATCGGGGTGGAGATCGGTTGAGTTGGATCTTAACAACGAAGGGACTGCGTATGACAAGAAAACAAACAAACAAACAAACAAAAAACCTAGGTTCATCATATTTTCAAGAATATGGTATACAAAGTTAAAAACATTACGGTAATTACAGACACCAGTGTACATTATGAATGCAGTGACCTGTTTTGTTCAGGTTGCTGATGTGACATTTTGTATGACAGCCTCACTGACTGGGAGATTCTGGAGATTTACCATTAGATGGCAGTAAAGAGCATGAAGTGCTGAATGCGATCGGGATCAGTGAACCTTTTGGTAAAGCAATGGTTCAAAGTGTTTAGCGATTCACAAGGCTTCACTACAGTGAGCAGTTTTGTTCAAGTTGATGGATATGACTGATGTGACATTTTGCATGACTGCCTCACTGACTGTCTGGTAAGTTAAAACTATTGTTTAGAAGAGATATAGGCAGCGCGTTTGGAGGAATAAAAAATAAAGGTGTAGAGTGTGACTACTGTACCAGGGAAACAGTGATTTCAAACATCAACTTTACTTACCAAAGGGTATACAACATGTAAATAAGCAGTTATATTTTTTGTTTTTCAAACTGCACTTTAAAAAAATAATAATGTTGAATATCTAAGAAAAAATGTTTCCAACATATTTTTAGCTTCTAAAGAAGTACAGGAACTCTTTTGCACTGGCAGAATGATGCATTACATACAACTTAATTTAAAGTTTAAAATGTTGTTTTTTTCTTTTCTTTTTATAAAATAAACATGGATCCATTTTATAAGTGCAATAACCCACACCAGCATGTACGGTAAGACATATCTTACTGCACTTCTCGGCATGCGTGAGATTTCGTAGGTTAAAGGTTCCCAAACCGTGGTCCTGGGTGGGCCGCGGCAGCAATGACATTCTCCGTATTTTATTCTATTATTAGTGAAAAGTAACTGTAGAAAAATAAAGTGTAGCAACTGTGTATTGGTGGACTGTCAATCAAAGCAGAAATTCACAAATCAGAGCTAACAGATTGCCTACCTGTAGGCGGGATGTAGAGCGAGAGCTCTGACAATAGGGCAGTGTTACGGTCATGTGATCACTCTGCTGGCAGATGTAAACAGTGTTCAGTATTTCATAAAATTACAATATGTCAAATCTGCTACCAAAGAATAAGTTTTGCAAAGTATAAAGAACATAAAAGGCAGCTACAGGAGTTTGAATGCATTTGTACCGTGGGCTCAGGTTTATGGTGCTGGAATGGGTTTTTTTCTTTTGTATAAATGTTTTCATACTAACTTTTGTACTTGATAACATTCATTTAAAAATTCAATTGATGCCTATGATGAATACGTTTTTGTGACTAATTAACTATTAACATTTAAAATATTGAGTACTTTGATGTATGTTTCAATAGTAACTCAATTTTTTGGGGGGGGGGGATGTCAAGCCAACTGAATGTCATTTTGCAAGTTGTATTTGGTTGCACACAGTAGGGGCGAAAAAAGTAACTTCTACATGGCTCTCGTTTCCCTCTGTATTGTGCGCATTCGTCTTTTTTGTGTGTGACAGTTCAGCGTGAGAGGTAACGGTTGGACGTTTTAGTTACAAAGTGTTTAGAAATTAAGATTTAAGTTATGTTTTTGTGCACATTGTACTGGTTTTATTGTGATTCCTGTTCAGGTTTTTATGAATGGGAATAATAAGAGACATGCACTTCTTTCTTGTTTGATGACCAAGAAAAATAACTACATTTCTAAAATGTTCAATTATACAAAGGTGCCTAATTTAAAGGTTTTTTAAAAAACATCTGTTTAGTTTTTGCAATTTATTTTATTTACTAAAATTAAAGTGTTTCATTTTTTTTATTTTCACTCCGTGCATATTATATGTGATTTCCATCTTTCACAATGTTTATTCAAATGAATGAAGGGCAGTTTTTAGATTAGGTTTATTTATAATGTTACATGTATAAACATATTGTAATGGATCAAACATAGGGGTCATGCAGTCTGCTAAAATGCAGTTCTGTTGCTATGTTTTTGTTGTTTATTGTTAAAAATGTTAATACCACTTTAAATGACAATGGGTAATCATTGACAGCGAGTTTGTATAAAGGAACGTGAAGTCCCGCCTACTTGTTATTTAGATTGGCAGATGCACCAGTAATACGGGATATAGAAAAATAAAACAGGGTCTGAGAGGGAGAAGGCAGTGGGCAACTGATCAGGGCAGATCGGGGAAGGAGGAGGAAGACGAACTAACAGACAAGGTAGTCAGGGCAGGAAGGATTATTCCGGCGAGATCGGGGTTTACTGGGAAATGGATAAAAGTAGGGGCCGTGTGGTAAATTAGAGGCCTGGCAAACTAAGGCTCTGTTAGTAAATCGCATCTACAATTACGTGCTGCACTGCAAATTATAAAAAGGTAAAACTGAAGCATGAATGGGAATGCATGTGGGTATTATTATTATTTGTTTATTTCTTAGCAGATGCCCTTATCCAGGGCGACAATTGTTACAAGATATCACATTATTTTTACACACAATTACATTATGTTTTACACATTATTTTTATATACAATTAACCATTTATATATTTGGGTTTTTACTGGAGCAATCTAGGTAAAGTACCTCGCTCAAGGGTACAGCAGCAGTGTCCCCCACCTGGGATTGAACCCATGAGCCTCCAGTCAAGAGCCCAGAGCCCTAACCACTACTCCATTGAGTTACACATATTCCTGCAATGCAGGGTCCGTCACAAAACCTGGTGGCAGCAGTGGGATATCAAAGTTGGCTGTGTTCATTCTAGGAAAAAAAATCATATTTTTGCAAACGTGTGTAGTAATCTTGTGTTAGATAATTGTAGGCATTGTACAGGCTCTTACCACAGTCTGCGGCCAGGGAACCGGAAGGGGATAATTCTCGTATTGTAGAGCTGATGCATACACTGGTGTTGATCAGGAATGGGGGGACTGGTTAGAGCATTTCGAAATGGCTGCTGCAATTAATGGGTGGGACACACTCACAAAATTGAAATAGAAAGAAAGCTAAAAATGAAAGTGTTAGAGATTATGGTTTTGCTCTCAGGCGTCTTGTTGTAAAAGCTTTCCCCAATGCAGTCTCCCAAATGCAAGACACCCTGGCTAGGGACGAGTTCATTGCCAATGTTGGAGGAGGCAAGTTGAGGATCCAGCTCAGGACTGCTAAGCTGAAGGATCTGGAAGAAGCCATCACCCAGGCAACCAATCTTGAGCTGATCCGGAGCATGGAGTTTATGGAGATTAGTAGCCAGATGGTGCACATTCACAAGGCTAAAGGTGCAGTTTCTCCACTTGAACCAGTGTTAAAGAACATGATGGGGGCAATTGGTGAGTTAAGAAGCGAGATCTCTCAACTTAGAGAAACCATGCAGGAGGAACCCAGTGCGTCCTTTTCTAGGGCTGGAACTGTAGCCGGACAGAGGCCCAAGTTCAAAGCAAACAGATGGAATGGACACAGGCCACACCAAACAGAAACTGTTCCAAGACAGCCCTATGGACAAGAAATTGAGCTTCAGGCATGCTGGCTATGCGGTAGCTATGAACAATTTAAAAGGGAGTGTCCTCAGCGTAAACAGCAAATGCAGCAGGAAAACTAGTACTGGCAGGTACCAAGGGCCAGGACACTGCCAGCAATTATAAGGCCCGGAACAAAAAGGTTGTATTTACTGACAGTGTGGGACTGGGATATTATCTGGCCAAATTGAAGATGTACCCTGCAAGGTTATAGTTGATTCTGGTGCTCAAGTTTCTGTTGTCCACCCCCATTTGTGGAAGGAAGCCACTAAAGGTAATGGAAGTGCCCTAATACCATACAATGGGACAGTCAGAGTTGAAAATGGCAAAAAGCTGGGTGTACTAGGGACCTGGAAGACAGTTATTGCCATTGACAATCTGCAGCTTGCTTGTGAATTCCTTGTTATCGAAGAAGCTGTACAGCATGCACTGTTAGGAACTGACATGTTAATGCAGTATAGTGCTGTGTTAGACTTTAAGGACTGCACTTGTACTCTCGTTGGCAGGAAATTCATTCTTCTTCCAGCTGAAAAAGAGACAGATATCTGTAAAGTGTTTGCAGGTCAGGATGTGATCATTCAGGTCAAATGTCACAGTACTGACTGATGAACCAGAGGCAGTACGCAAAGTAGAAGCCAGTAGTCTTGAGGGTCAGGGATCAGCCAGTAAGCACAACACTGGATGGACTGTGGATAGTCTAGTCAAGGAACTGGGACTGGAGGACAGAGGGCTCAATGCTGGTCAGCTTACGGCAGTGAGGGAACTGTTGCACAAACACATGGATGTGTTCAGCATATCTGATGTGGATCTTGGATGTGCTTGTCTAACAAAGCATCGTATCAACACAGGAAACACCACGCCTATAAAGATAGGCCCAAGGAGGGTTCCGATTCATCACGACAAAGAGTTTGAAGAGCAGCTCCAACAGATGAAGGATTGAGGGATCATCAAACCATCAACCAGTCCATGGGCAGCCCCAGTCGTCCTGGTACGTAAAAAGGATGGAAAGGTGAGGGTATGTGTGGACTGTAGGTGTCTCAATGAAGTGACCATCAAGGACTCATACCTTCTGCCCAGGATTGATGACACGCTCAACCTGCTAGCCAGAGCCTGCTGGTTTTCGACACTTGACCTGGCCAGTGGATATTGGCAGGTTTAAGTTAGCCCTGAGGATCGAAAGAAAACAGTATTCGCCACCAGACATGGACTGTTTGAATTTTCTGTCATGCTGTTTGGTTTGTGCAATGCTCCAGGCACATTCCAACGGTTGGATGGATGCTGTGCCTTCTGATTTGCAGGGAACCGCATGTCTAGTCAGTCTACTTGGATGACATAAAAGTCATTGGGACCTCATTCCAGGAGCACTTAAACAAACTGGCAGCAGTTCTTGAGAAGCTTCTGAGCACCAACCTCAAGGTAAAGCCTTCCAAATGCAGTTTGTTCTCTAGCCAAGTGAAGTACCTAGGACACCTGATCTCAGCTGAGGGTGTTACAGCTGACCCAGACAAGATTGAGGCTATTAAGTCTTGTCCAATCCCACAATCTACTTCTGAAGTTAGAAGTTTTGTTGGACTTGCCTCGTACTATCAGAGGTTCATTTGCAACTTTGCAACAATAGCCAAACCCCTGCACCAACTCTCTGAAGGGAGCACTGTTCCATTGGTATGATTCATGCCAGGTTGCTTTTCAAGAGCTAAAGCAAAGGCTGATTTCTGCACCATGCTGTCATACCCTGATCCTCAGCTTCCTTTTATATTGGATATGGATGCCAGTGACTTTGGCATTGGCGCTGTTTTGTCACAGCAGCATGGGTAGCATGAAAAAGTGGTTGCATATGCCAGCTGCGCCCTTACCAAAACAGAAAAAAGGAATGCAGTAATGAAGAAGGCGCTCTTAGCAGTTGTTGCCTTCACCAGACACTTCAAGCACTTACTGCTTGGACAACCATTTACCCTTCGGACAGACCACAGCGCATTAAGATGACTTCATAGTTTTCACCAGCCAGAAGGCCAGCTAGCAAGATGACTAGAGCAACTAGCACAATTCCATTATTGCATTGTGCACAGACCAGGGAAGCAGCATGTTAATGCTGACGCGCTGTCGAGGAGGCCTGGTCTGTCTGGGGACATTGAAGCAAACATGGCACCTGCAGATAAGGGAAATGGAACCATGGAAACTATTGCTGTGAAGGCAATCCATGAGGCTGTCTGCGAAGGACGAAATGAGTTGGATTTGAAGACACTACAAGATGGTGACCCAGACTTGTCCAGGATTAAAGCACTCAAGAGGAGTGTTTGCCCAGAAATTCCATCTGAAGCCAAGTCTGACGCTGGACTGCATAAATTCAAGGACACTTGGCACTCACTTCATCTGCAGGATGCCTCCAAGTAGTGGTCCCCAAACTCACTGTGCCCAAGATCCTGGAGGCATTACATAATGCCAAAACTGGTGGATACTGGATTGTCTGGTGGATAAATTGTCTGAAAAAATAAAGCGAAATACTACTGGCCAGGTTGGCGCAAATCTGTTTGGGACTAGTGCCGTTCCTGTTTAATATGTGCTGCAAGAAAGTGTGTCGGAACAACACCCAGAGCACCCATGGTATCCTCCACTTCAAGCCTTCCACTAGAGAGAGTGGCACTGGACATAGTAGGTCCACTTCCAGTTACTGAAAAGGGGACTCGCTATGTATTAGTAGTAGCAGACTATTTTTATAAGTGGGCAGAAGCATACCCATTGCCCAATCAAAAAGCCCAAACTGTGGGAAGAGCCTTTGTAGAAGAGTTTGTATGTAGGTATGGTGCCCCGAGGTCAGTGCACACTGACCATTGTCGAAATTTCGAATCTAAACTGTTTAAATAGATCTGTAAACTGTTAGAAATACCTAAAACATGTACAACTCCATACCACCCCCAATCCGACAGTTTACTCGAGAGGCTAAATAGAATAGTGTTAGCTGTGCTTGCTTCCTTTGTAGAGTGCATTATGATGGCATATAGGACCAGTGTCCAGGCAACAACAGGCCACACACGGGCGACAAGGAGAGGTGATTTCAATAGCGTGAAACTCAAAGGTACTAACAGAGAGAAAGGGGGGACAGAAAAGAGCAGGGAGGGAGAGAGCAGAAGTCCTGTTCCTCTACTCCATCCAGAGGGGCAAGGACATAGAGAGAGGAAAGAGCAGCCGGATTGGTAGTGTTATCATTATTATTATTTATTTCTTAGCAGAGTGATTTACAGTCGTAAACAAATACATTTCAAGAATCACAGTGCAAGTAATAATACAATTAAGAGCAAGATAAATACAATGACTTTGGTTCAAGCAAGTACAAGTGTGACAAAATACAATTCAATAATACAGCAGATAAAAGTGTCAGTGATAGTTACATCAGGATATAATTAAATACAAAATACTACAGATTAAACACTTGGCAGATTATAGTACTCTGAAGTACAGGATTAAATGCCGTAAAATAGGGGGCAGATAAGAGCAAGTAAAGCGCATTTAAGGAAGGGTGATATGTGTCCCAGGGGAAAAACAGAGGAGTTCTACAGGTGCTTTCTGAAGAGATGAGTCTTGAGGAGGCGCCGGAATGTGGTCAGGGACTGGGCAGTCCTGACATCTGTAGGAAGGTCATTCCACCACTGCGGGGTGAGGGTGGAGAAGGAGCGGGCTCTGGAGGCAGGGGAGCGTAGAGGAGGTAGAGCAAGTCTTCTTTTGCTGGATGAGCTGGAGCAGATGGGTGGCGGACGCAGGGAGGCCAGCCAGGAGGGAGTTGCAGTAGTCTAGGCGGGAGAGTACCAAGGCATGGACCAGGAGCTGGGTGGCGTAGTTGGTGAGGAAGGGTCGGATTCTTCGGATGTTGCTCAGGAAGAATCGGCAAGTGCGTGCCAGAGTGGAGATGTGCTGGGAATAAGAGAGGCAGGGGTCCAGGGTGACTGCGAGGTTCTTAGCGGAGGAAGAGGGAGAGAGTGTGGTAGATTCCAGAGGAACAGAGATAGAGAGATCAGAGGAGGGAGAGGAGGAGGAGGGAAAGAAAAGGAGGTCAGATTTAGAGAGGTTGAGTTTGAGGTGATGCGAGTGCATCCAGGAGGAAATAGCAGACAGACAGGTAGAGATACGGGAGGGGATGGTGGAGTCAGAGGTGGGGAAGGAGAGGAAAATCTGAGCATCTTCAGCATAGAAATGGTATTAGAAACTATAGGATGCGATGAGGGGGCCCAGGGAGCGGGTGTAGAGAGAGAACAGGAGACGACCCAAGACTGACCCTTGGGGGTCTCCTGTTGAGAGAGGGCGAGGTGTGGAGGTTGTTCCACGCCAGGTTACCTGGTAAGTGCGGTTGGAGAGGTAGGAGGAGAACCAGGCCAGAGCAGTGCCAGAGATTCCCAGGTCAGTGAGAGAGGATAGTAGAATAGAGTGATTGACAGTGTCAAAGGCAGCAGAGAGGTCGAGGAGAATTAGGACAGAGGAGAGAGAGGCAGCTCGGGCAGAGTTATCAGGGGAGATCCAGGTTTCAGTGTGAGCTAGGAAGTCATGAGAGAGGTGAGAGGCAAGAGGGATCACGTGACCCTTTCACTGAGATGGGTGCTTGCTGTTAGAGCTCCTGCTACCACTTTGATATTTTCAATTATAATTGAACAACTTGCACTCCTTATATTATTTTTTATTATATAAAAATTGTCTGCTTACCATCTTTATATGGCTACTTCACTCAAGGGATCTGTTGTTTCTCCTCAATCCACACCAGAGGGAAAGCATATGAAGAAGTCACTGGACCCCAGTGATTGGTACACCCGCTTGGCAGAAGTTGTACGCACTTTTCGTGGATCAATTCAAGGAGTCTATTGATCCCTCTATGCGCAGGGCCCTGCACTTCTCCTCTCTTAGTTCAGAAGAAACGTCGGTATTGATGAGCTAATTTTGCTCCGGTTTACTATTTTTCGTACCTTCAGTGCAGTGGAAACATCTCGCTTTTTCTATGACTGTCTGTGGCCCGTCAGGTTTGTACATTTTCTCTTGTTGTGGAAGTTATGGAAATCTAAACATTACTTATATTGGTTATTTTATATTGATCTAGTTATTATGTAAGGTCCTCAAAGGGATAGCTACACTGCAGAGGGTATGATAACCCGATAAGGAATACTACTGCGGTTCATTATTAAAAATTTTGATACGTGACTGTGTTTATTTCCATGACCTTTAAAGGGTACATCAGCACTACATGAAAAGTAAAACATAAATTATACCACCTTGCTGTTGCAAATGTATTTGGTCATTGTATAATAGTTTGTATGCGTCCAAACAATTGAACATAGGGAAGCACAGGAAAGGGGGAGAGCTAGGGAGATCAGGTTAGAGGAGTTGGATTTGCAGCAGCAGGGAAAAGTAGAGGAAAGGAAGTGGAAATGGCTATAGGAGAGGGTGGTGCCGAGGGAGGTGAAAACAGACAGGTACAGAAGGAGTGACAGCATTAATTAATAAAAAAAAATCTTGGGTTCAGCACCCAAAATCACATGGTTAGGCTCTATTATCATGATCCCATGTAAACCGAAACTGCCTTTTTTCATGAGCGAGATGGGCCAAATGGCCTCCTCTCGCTTGTAAATGTATCCATATGCGCTATGTTTATTGCATAAAATTTGTATTTTCCTAAAACCTAGATCTTAGTTTTATAAGAAAAGGATTTCCAAAACTTTTCTGTAGTGGCATGCCAAGTTGTAAATATTTTGCCAACCAGCATTTATTAGTTCAGGTTTCCGATAATTTATCAAAAACCTCTAATACCCCACCATGCTAGCCAAAAAAAAAAAAAAAATTTATAGACTTAACAAATAATGCTGAATTTGTCCATTATGATTAAGGCTCAACATACAATCACTGCATTACAAGTCCATTTAGGTTTTAGAAAATAAATGCACTGTTGTGGGGAGAAGCCCACAGTAGTAGTTTGTATGTTATCATGTCAGAAAACCATAACTGTGTTACTTTTGTTTGTATTGCTTTGGATTAAAGTCCTTTGTTGTTCCTGCTCTGCACTTTGAAACTTTAGGAAGAGGAAATACAATACAAAATATGTTTATTCATGTTCTGGTTTTGAGTGATTCCAGAGCTTTGTCTACATGGTTCCTAATGTGATGATTCAGTAGCAAAAACATGGTTTGGTAACCTATTTAATACACTCACCACTCACTGTGTAAAAAAGCATCTTCTACCCTCTATGCTAAGTCTGTGTCTACTCAATTACCAACTGTGTTTTCTGGTCCAGGCTAGTCTCCTGTGGTAAAAAAAAAAAAGTAATGTTTTAACATAGACCCGTTGTGTACCCAAAGTTCTCAACAGAAATAGTACATACTTGTGGCAGTGCAAGAGCTTTGCTTATGTAAATAAATGTAAGGTTGGCAGGGATGGGGTTAAATCTGTCCCTGCCAACAATCACGGGTGTAGCCATTCTCCAATTAGTTAAGTGAGTGCTCATTGGAGAATGGCCACCTGTATAAAAGGGAGGAGAAATCCATTGTGGAGAGAGGGAGTTAGGTGTGTGACAGGTAAAAAATACATTAGTTTTGAATTGCTCTGAGTCTCCCGAATTAAAAAATACCAGATATGTGCACATTTGCATAGTTTTTTTTAGGCGTTTACTAATCAAAGGTAAATTATCAATTTACCTTTTTATTATCAATCTACTGGCAGCCTATATGTTCTTACTGTGCTAAAACAGAAGTAACCGGTGCGTCGACCTCCAATAGGTCACAAATCACAAGCCCCTAGATCCACAGGCTGAGAAAAAAACGCCAAAGTCAAATAAAAAATCAACAGGTTGGATTTTATTTACCACAGGCAGGCTAAAGTGAAGTAGACAAGCTATACAAAAAGCCAAACACTGCCTGAAATGTTTGCACAGTGTAAATGGTCAATAGCTAAATTAATAGGCTAAGCGCTTCTTTTGGTTGCCTCATGGTGCTGTCTCCGCCGTCTAATCAGCATACGATGCCATGCATAATATGAGGGTCACTGTGTTGGGCTAAGTTAATACAAAAATGTGTACAGGGTTGTATTAATTACATTTGCATACAGTACATAGTAATCACCAGTATCTAGTTGTGGTCAGTAATTCAGTCAGTGTCAATCGGGAAAAACTCAATTGTGACATCAAACCAGAACTGAGGACAACTGATCGCAGAATCTGTGCATACTCAGATGAGATGAGTCGGGCTGTGTGTGGCCGGCTCAACTGGTTTTTGTTTGTAATGATTCAGTGAAGGTGAATGCCCAGCCTGACAGCAGTGTTTGTGTATGTATCATTGTTTTGTTTAAACCTATTATTTTGACCCTTTTGCCAGTTCATTTGTTATAGTTTTGTTCTGTTTTTTTGTGTGTATTAAAACTGCAGGTTTCTTGACTCTGAGGGCCTCATTCATTAAACAGTGGTAACATGTTCTGCACGCAGTAAGCCCCTTTACTGCATGCTTTGTACATCTGCTGTATTCACTAACCAGTGGCAGGCAACCTAGTGCATGGAAAAAAGCGTGTGGAAAAAGTACCACGTTCCTGTCATTTCAATATAATGAATAATATTAATGTGTGAAAATGTATGCAAATTACATTACAAAATACCACGAGGGAGGTATTTGATATGCAAACCTTATTCACTTAAGGGCGCTAACTTTACTACGTGCCTCAGCGTGTGTTAAAAGTACTGCTTATTGAAACCAGGCCAGGCGGTGTCACAGAACCAGCAGAAGAGCTGCACAGGAGAGCGAAAGGGAGAGAGTATAGCTCAGGCAGATGTTACTAGGGCTGTGCGAGGAGGAGGTAATAACTAGATATAGATTGAGCACAGATCATACTAGCCTTATATGTAGGGCCCCAGAATTTCACAGAAATCGTGTATTTCACTGCCTATCGTGAAAAATATGCATTTTATTTTCCTTACAGTATTTTCCATTACTCTTCACCACCCGTGTTCATTTCATACTTTTATCAAGTAGAAGCGGCGCTACAGTAGCTGTACACGGTCCGGTGACAATGCCGTGCATTTGGTTACTACAGCAACAAGGTCAAAAAAATACAGGCTTCATGATTGGTGAATTCCTCGTACTGTACAATGATGTAACATGCGAGTCAGAGGCGGGATGTTTAAAATGGTTGTTTAGATATTGTTGATTTATTAACTTGCAGTGTATGATTAACATTAAAAATGCAGACAGCTGACAAATAAAAAAAAGCTGAATTCAACAGAAGATCGCGTTCAGAGCTACGAAAAGGGGACATTGCATACAGATGGTGGGATTCTGTTTTGCTCAACTTGTAATGTGTCTTTGGATCATCTAAGAAAAGATTATTGACAAGCATCTTGACAGTGCAGTACACAAAAACAAGAAAATCAAACTTGAAGTTCAGGCTAAACAATTACCTAGGGTGACCAGATTTTCAAAGCTCAAAACCGGGACACATTGTTAAATAATTGATAAGACTAATTAAACCATTTAAATATAGGCTATTTTAATAATACATTAAATCATTAAAAATACATTTACGTTTTGGCATTTTTCTTTCTTTCTTTTTTTTACTGCATCAGGCTCTATTTATTGACGTTGTTGATGTGGTTTAACCTGGTGGATTCGGATGCTTGCAACCTCTCCCTGCTATGTCTGGGCTAAATCCTGCCAGAACTGAACAGCTACAAAATGACGTATTACCGTATCTGCTTGTTACTTTTTTTTGCAGCCAACACAGACCACTTTAAACAACTCTTTTTTCCAGCAGAAGTTTGTTTCAATAGCGACTCGAGTACCAATGTTATAATGTACTCGTACATCCTCAGACAGTCCGGGATATATGCAGATTATGAGGCAGGTGTACACTGCCTTGCATAAGTATTCACCCCCCTTGGACTTTTCCACATTTTGTAGTGTTACAACCTGGAATTAAAATTGATTTAATTAGGATTTTTTGTCACTGATCTACACTAAATAGTCCATAATGTCGAAGTCGGGAAAAAAATCCACATATTTTTCAAAATGATTTACAAATAAAAAACTGAAAAGTCTTGATTGCATAAGTATTCACCCCCTTTGCTGTGACACCCCTAAATAAGCTCTGGTGCAATCAATTGCCTTCAGAAGTCACATAATTAGTTGAATGGAGTCCACCTGTGTGCAATTAAAGTGTCACATGATCTCAGATTACACCTGTTTCTGGAAGGCCCCAGAGTTTGTTAGAGAGCATATCTAAACAAACAGCATCATGAGGACCAAGGAGCTATCAAAACAAGTCCGGGATAAAGTTCTGGAGAAGCACCAAACAGGGTTGGGTTATAAAAAATATCCCAAACTTTGACCATCCCATGGAGCACCGTTAAATCCATTATTAAAAAACTTGAAAGAATATGGCACAACCGCGACTCTGCCTAAAGAAAGCCGTCCACCAAAACTCAGTGACCAGGTAAGGAGGGCATTAGTCAGAGAAGCAACCAAGAGGCCAATGGTAACTCTGAAGGAGCTGGAGAGATCCACAGCTGAGATGGGAGAAACCGTCCATGGGACAACTATAACCCGGACGCTCCACAAAGCTGGGCTTTATGGAAGAGTGGCGAGAAGAAAGCCATTGCTGAAAAAAACCCATATCATATCCCGTTTTGGATTTTGCCAAAAGGCATGTGGGAGACACAGCAAACATGTGGAAAAAGGTTCTCTGGTCTGATGAGACCAAAATTGAACTTTTTGTCCTTAGCACAAAACGTTATGTGTGGCGCAAAGCCAACACTGCTCATCACCCTGAGAACACCATCCCCACGGTGAAGCATGGTGGTGGCAGCATCATGTTATGGGGATGCTTTTCATCGGCAGGGACTGGGAAACTGGTCAGGATTGAGGTCAAGATGGATGGAGCCAAATACAGGGAAATTCTAGAGGAAAACCTGTTTCAGTCTGCAAGAGACCTGGGACTGGGGCGGAGGTTCACCTTCCAGCAGGACAATGACCCTAAACACACAGCCAAAGCTACACTGGAGTGGTTTAAAAACAAGAACCTGAATGTCTTAGAATGGCCCAGTCAAAGCCCAGACCTCAATCCGATTGCTGTTCACCAACGGTCCCCATCCACCTTGACAGAGCTTGAGCAATTTTGCCAAGAAGAATGGGCAAAAATTGCAGGATCCAGATGTGCAAAGCTGGTAGAGACTTACCCAAAAAGACTCACAGCTGCAATTGTTGCCAAAGGTGCATCTACCAAGTATTGACTCAGGGGGGTGAATACTTATGCAACCAACAAATGTCTTTTTTTTTGTTAAATTAACTTTTGTGTCACAATAAAAAATATTTTGCACCTTCAAAGTGTTAAGTATGTTGTGTAAATCAAATGGTAAAAATCCCAATTAAATCCATTTTAATTCCAGGTTGTAACACTACAAAATGTGGAAAAGTCCAAGGGGGGTGAATACTTATGCAAGGCACTGTATATGCAACACTTTCAGCTATGTTAATATATTTATATAGTCACCATGTACTTGTGATATTTAAGTAGGCTATGCTTAAAATATACAAAAGAAACTGTAAATGTCCAATAAATGAATGTACACAGAGTGCGAGTTGAGGTGCAGTCATAAATACAAGCAATCAAATGGCATCTAATGTTAAAAAAGTGACATTTCGCCAAACATCTTTTGAAATGTAAAGAGTGAACTTTTAATTGACGGAGCGAGTGCTTTGCTGACTTTTGATTAATATTACAAAATAAATCAGAGGGAGATCAAGTTGAACAAACAAATATTTGTTTGATTTGCAGAGTTAAACTTAAATGTTCCATTAACAATTACTTTCTCTGCTTTAACTGTCTCGCAGGACGCTGTGATTTGGGACAAGACCCCTGCCCTCCTCCTACAGAGCGCATTTATTTTGTCCTTAATGTTTCATTGAATTTAATGTTCTCGCTGATTCAGCACCAAAAAGCCTTTCATAATTCTCCACCACTTCTTCTGCTAATACATTTAGCTCCTGGTCTGTAAACTTTAGATTCCTCACTCTGTCCTCCTTGGTCGCTGTCATTGTGACAAACTCAGAACCGTAATTACTTTTTTCTTTCGAGCGCCCTTATATATATATATATATACTGTATATACTATAATACAGTGTGTGTGAACCTCATGCATAATTCTGCACGCTTTATTTGTGCATATAATTAGCTTAGTGAATAGAGCTACCGCTGGTTCATTTTTGCGCATGGTGTGGCTTCCCCCTGCCACGCGGTAATTCTGGTAATTTACCGCCGTTTAGTGAATGAGGCCCTGAGTCTCCTTCCTGTCGGTAACATATCTTGGGCCACAGCACTATGCAACAATACTGTATTATTGCCTTACAGAAGATGTTTGTGCTTGTACACCTTTTGAAAATAAATACACCACAAAGTTTCTTAAAAAAACATTAAAATTGGCATTATCTGAAGTACACAGTGGTATGTAGACAGGATGTTCCATAAATACCAGTAGACTTCATAAAGCTGAAATTAGTAAGTGAAGAAGAAATGATACTGTACAGTGGTGACTGTAGAATATGTTCACAGACCGTTCCAAACGTCTAGGTTTGCGTGAGTATCGACAGAAAGGGTATTTTAAAACCGCAAATTCTTGCTAAAGGAGCAGTGTTCTAAAGTTTGAAAACATACTGAAGTCATTTAAGATTGAAATTCCTGTGGTGGTGTCATAAATCAAAATTTCAGCAGCAAAGCAAACAAAACAATACATATTATACACTGTATGTGTGTGCTTTTCCTCCTTAAAATGTAAGTTGATTTATAACATTAAACCTTATGAAGTGTGGTTACTTTCTTCTCCTGGACTGTACAGCTATAACAAAAATAAAACAGGACAAGTCCAAACTGTTATTTCATGTGCAGGACTGAAAGTAATTTGTATTTTTAATGTGCCTGGAGCAATTAACTAGTCGTGCAAACTGAACTGCTTTAATATGATAGAACAAATGTTGTTGGGTTTTTTTTTGCAATATTTGAAGTCATTTTAACAGCATCAGTTCTCTTTCATCTACATTTGAAATATGGTGAATGCTTTAAAATAAAGTAGCTACATCATATGTCAAAGATAATAACAATGTCAGCAAAAATGATGATCTAAATTAAATTACACTTTTTAAAATTATTTTTATTTAGTGTTTACAATAGTTCACACAATACAAAACAAAGACAAATGAATAGTATGTAGAACACAGCTACATCTTAAACTTGTTTAGCTCTGTCTGCTTTTTTTTTTATAATCAAATGAAATATATATATATATATATATATACACCCCTCCCCCCCCACTATCCTTTAAGTAAAGTAAATTTAATGATGGGAGCAAGTAAAGAATAAATAATAATAATAATAATAATAATAATAATAATAATAATAATAATAATAATAATAATTAAACTGTCGTGCGCAGCCAGCAGTAACTAGAATGGGAGGTGGCCTAATAGGCCCAGCTTCCAGCTATGATAGGGAAGGGAGGGTCAAATTATCAAAGTAAGTTAAATATGTTTGCCAAGCTGAATACAACTTCTCAGTGGACCCACGAAGTGTGTATTTTATTTTTTCTAATTTGAGAAATTGCATAGTGTCCCTGATCCAGTGAACAAATGTGGGTGGGGCAGCTTGCTTCCAATTCAGAAGTATAAGGCGTCTCGCCAGGAGAGTGGCAAAGGCTAGGCAATTAGACTGAATTTTGGACAATGGGACGTTGTCTGATGGAGACACCAAAGAGAGCAATAACTGGCATAGGATTAATTTTAAACTGTGTAATCTGAGAGAAAGTCTCAAATACAGAAGACCTTAAGGGAACCAACCTGGGACATGTCCATTAAATGACACTTTGTACAAATGTATTGGGCTGGACTTCCATAAAATTGTTAGTAGGGTATAGGGCCAGAATGGGCAGCCAGGATACCGTTGGAATAACAAATTAATCAGAATGTGAGTTTAAACAAAAGTTATCTGAAAGAAACAGAAAAAAAACATACTATCTTAAAAGGAACTACAAATGTGTTTTTCATTTAGATAAAAAAATGCTCATTTTATTTTTCAATAAATATGTGGATTATTAGGAATAATGTAATCCTTTGAAAACAGACAGAAAAAATACATTTTACAACCATGATAAATCTCATCTCGTGGAACTTTAAGAAAATCTTGTTTAATGCAATAAACGAACACTAGATTTCATCACGTGCAGCGTCATGCATTGATGAAATCTAATCTTTGTTTAAAGCTGGAAAAAAAATAGTTGCCAGCTTTCCATAGGCTAGTTCATGTCAGTAACCGATATTGGGTCATCAGTTTAGTTTCAAGGTCAGCTAGCTGTGTTTACCCTCCCCAGGATGCAGCTGCAGTTCAGTGTGTGTATCTGTCCTCCCCAGCAGTGCTTACCCTATGAAAGCATTTCTGTCTCATTCATGGGGTTTCCATGCAAGTTTTGTTTTAACTCGAGACATTTACACAAGAAAAATGTCTCGTGTAAAATGCTTTTCTGGGTTTCCATTCGCTCAATTTATTTTACTCGAGTAAACCGGGCTTTTCACCCGACGTCATGCAAATGAATGGGAAAGGTGGAGGTTGATATGTAAATTAGCTGTGCATAAAGTACTTGTGCTGTTTTTGAAGATTACTAGTGAAATTTTGTGAAAATATGGTTTCCATGCGCAGAGAACTGGCACACGAGTGAATCTAAGCTGCTGTAATAAAGCAAAGTACCTCATGCCTGGCTGGTTAATAATGTGTTTTACTACTCTTGCCCAAATTGTTTTTCAAATGTCATTAGTAGTGAATACTGTTTCAACTAATGTATCTTACGACTCATTAATTAAAAATAAACTCAGAGGTATAAAATGAAACTGACCAACAGGTATTGCAGATCACCATGGCTGATAACCGGCAGAGACGTTATATATATATATATATATATATATATACAACGTCTCTGTCGGTTATCAGCCATGGTGATCTGCATATATATCCCTTTCATTCAGGCAATACAGCATATAGGGGATCAGGTGATGCTGCGTATACTACCCTGGCTGACAGCTGCTGAGGAAGCATTCAACACCACACTTGGGCAACTACGGGTAGTGGGCACTTGAAAGGGAGGTGGCGGATACTGATGAAATGGACTGAAGTGCAGCATTAGTTCATTCCCAAAATTGGCACTGCCTGCTGTGACAGACGGGGAAGGTTACCAGTGTTGCCAAGTCTCACGAGAGAAGAAAAAAAAAAGCGACACTGCCTTTCAAAACAAGCCCAAAACAAGCGACCCGTGTTAGAGTATGGGTGTTTATGCAAGTTCCAACCAGCGACTCTCAAAAAATAAGCCCAATTCTGCTTATTATAAGTGGACTTGGCAACTGTGAAGTTGACCTGAGGAGCCAGTTACAATTTGACAGGAGCGATCTGAGGAGGCTCGTGCTGTTAGAGATTCTCTCCTTTCTTTTAAGTTGTGTTGGATTTACTGTTGTGTCAAATATTAACGATGCAAACAAATAAAACACAATCAATACGTTCATTTACAAATTGATTTGGTCAGTTCTGAGAGGGCATCAACAACTTGTTGGATGTTGTTGTGCTGTTTTGGGCGATCGAGCTGGCTCATGACATCAGTTCACAAACTATATTTACTAACTTGGAGGGCAGACACGCGTTGTCTTTGGACATAGATGGGATTAATTCAGTTAGACATTTAAGCAGCAAGGGTATTCTCAAACAGCTGCATTAATACTATAACACGGGCATAACGCAGTTCATGGTAAGTGGTTTTATTCAGAACTGTAAACCCACAAGAGATATACAACATGACAGACCAGACACAGCAAAACACAATAATAATAATAATAATGATAACGCCTGCATTATCATTAAGGTGAACTACACCACTGCTAATCATAAAACCACCCATCAGCCACTACTTTCTGCTGTCTTGAAATCCACAGTAACAACTGACCAGCTCCCTTGAAATATTTATAGTTAAGAATTAACACGCTCATTAACATTTACACGTGACATGCAGGTTTCCATGCGAAACTGGGCGTGGATTTCCCGTGTGTTTCATCATATACACAAGTAAATGAGATTTACCCTATCCCTCTCTTTGGCTGTTTTTTTTCAGCCACAAACCTGATTTACCCAAGTAATTCTCCCAAACGTGCACGTGTATATTGACCCAGGGGCAGCGCCACGCTTGGGCCTGAGGGGCCTGGGCCCACCCATTTTGCTCATGGGCCCACCCATTTTGCTCATGGGCCCACCCAGTTATGGAGCGATTGACAATTAAAAACATTTCATGCCAAACCGTATCAGACTGTCATCCGCTGTGGCGAGTCTAGCCTATCCTTGTGGTTCAAAAAATATATCCGTCCCACCCACCTCAGCACCGTTGTCATGGTTATGAAAAAAAAAAGATTGGTGATTGGACGGCTGAGATATGAGATCTTACGTCTTCAATACTATAGTATCGAAATTACAGGGCGTCGGCAGCATACATACAGGAACTTTTCTTTCATTGCAAGGCACGCAACCAGCTAGCTTGTGCAGCTGCTGTTTAATTATTTTTTACATTTGTAATTAGCTATCTAATTACCTACACAGGGCAACAGTGTGGAGTAGTGGTTAGGGCTCTGGACTCCTTATTGGAGGGTCGTGGGTTCAATCCCAGGTGAGGAGGCACTGCTGTTGTACCCTTGAGCAAGGTACTTTAATTGCGCCAGTAAAACCCAACTGTATAAATCGGTAATTGTATGTAAAAATAATGTGATGTCTTGTAACAATTGTAAGTCTAAGAAATATAATAATACCGAATGTTTAGCCAACTTTGCAGTAAACCATAGCTATATTTGTGTTTTACGCATTAGCTATGTCCCGACAAATTTTGTAAAAAGAAAACAAACCGATGAATCAACAAATGCGCCAGTAATGTAAGTACCTACATTTAATTTTATCAACTTGAATTCAGTTGACTGATGCAGCTGAGATGTATGTTATGTTCAACTCATGCCTCTATTTCTGTTTTGTATTTGTTTCCATGTAACTGACACTTTTTTAAAGCTCAAATGGAAGTATTAACATTCACTTTTAGTCACTGTATGAGAGCTTTTTAAATTTAAGCTCACTTTGGGAAGTCGAAACACGTGAGAGCTTTTATCAGACGCTAACGTTATAGAATTTGTGCTGCTATGCCTGTTGGTAGTAAATCGGATTTCCGACTGTCAAAATGTTTTGGTAGAGGATGCGTTCTTGGAGAATATGGTGCTATTTCTGACAGTATAGAGTCAAAGATCTTCTAGTTACTATAGAGATCTTTGATAGAGTGTCCTCAGTACGCATATTAGTAATTATGTCATTACGTTTACGTCATTAAGTCATAAACGGCCCTTCCGTGAAAATTTGGGGCCCAGCCAGGAATTAAGTCCTGCAGCCTCTACTGAATTGACCCGCATGGAAATCCCATGATTGTCACCGAATTGATAGACAACCACAGGGTTTCCATGGAAAAATAAAAATAAGCGTCACCTTTTTCTCACGCTCTTTTGGTAGTACCTTTCAGGTAATTTGGGTTTCCGTGTAGTTTTCTTTTAGGGAGATAAATTCTACTTCCAAATGCAAATCACCTAATTAATATTAAAATACGGGAGGGTACAAGATTTTTTGAAGATGTTTCGGATAGGCTTCCTAGTAAAAGTTTTGTGTTTTTTATTTAATTAAAAATGAAGAGAAATATATTTATGTGTAAACTGATACTGGAGCTTTGCCCCTTGAACACATTTATGTTGTAAAAAGTGTGTGCATATGTTAACAAATACAACATTAACAGGACTGTGTATAATCGTTTGCTTCAGAGTAGTGATATCATTATAGTTGGACGTGTACAAGTAATATATATATATATATATATATATATATATATATATATATATATATATATATATATATATATATATAATGTGAAGGATTTCACTAATTTTAAGATTCGTAGCCCCTTAAAATCAGTCCCAGACACAAGAATTAGAAGTTTTTAATAGCACTTTCTTGTCGTATTATTAATTACAAAAATAAAAGACAAATGAACAAAAACCAAAAAAAAAAAACTAACTCCTTTTTGGAGCGCTAACTAAACTTCTTGTTTTTAATTAGAATTGGACAAACAAACACAAAGGTTTCCACACAACCTGTATGACACCACACAGGTTTTCAACACTGTGACAGCCTCACGCCTCACGCCTCACGCCTCACGCCTCACGCCTCATGCCTCACACAGACTGGAGACTGTCCCGAACAAACATTTCTCCTGGCTTAAATGCCTCCCTGTTAATTGCAGGCAGGTGATAATTACTACAGACTGGAGCCAGGTTACTGTCATCCTGGCTCCCTCCTGTAACATGCTTGACAGTAGGTATGGTGTTCTTTTCTTTATACGCCTCATCGGACTTTCTCCAAATGTAACGACTATCAGCGTGACCGAATAGCTCAACTTTTGTTTCATCACTCCACGAAACCTTTGACCAAAACTCATATCCATCATTCAAATGGATTTTTACAAACTTTAAGCGATTGTCCTTGTGACATTTTCCTAAGGGTGGCTTTTTCTTTGACCTTCACCATGCAATACTCGACTTACGGTTGAAATGGAAACCCCAGTCCCACTTGCAGCCAATTCACTTTGAATATCTTTGGCAGTCAATCTCAGATTGATATTAACCTTCCTCACAATTCTTCTACTTGTTCTTGATGAAAGAACCTTCTTTCTTCCAGACCAAGGGAGCGTTGTGACAGTACCACGAGTCTTGTACTTCTTGATAATAGAAACAATAGTTGAAATTGGGATACTCAAATGTTTAGAAATCTTCTTGTATCCTTCTCCAGCTTTATGACAATAAATCATTTTCTGCCTAAGGTCTTCAGATAGCTCTTTACTTTTTCTCATGGTGATGTATTGGTAATGACAATCATCCTATGCCTAAAACTTTTATACTCTCTAAGAATGTTCACCTACAATCCAGCATTTTCTAGACTTTTCTAGAATTAGGTTCTGCATTATCATATTGAAATGTCTAGCACCTTGTAGACAATACTATCATAGCATCAAAGGGTATGAATACTTTTGAATTAGCATTTTTGGAGTTTTGCAAAAAAAAAATTCTTGTAACTTTGTTCCTTATTGACAAAAGCAAAACTTTCTTAAAGTTTACAAAAGATTTTTCTTAAAATTCTTTGTTTTCGAGAAATTTCTAGAAATTATACATTTTTTCATTGTTATTGGGGATCCAGTATACTGGTAGTCCATGCAAGTTCAACAAATTTGTTCTGTAAGTCTTGCAACAAGCTGATGTTAAGCCCCGCATTTGTCTTTATGAACAAAATCGTGGAACCAACAGGCTTTTTTTCATGTTTTCGTTCTTCTAAAACAAATCTTGCTCAATGAATTCGGTTTTAGAGACTTTACTTCAGCTCTGCTAATTTAATAAATGTTGTCCGGGGTAGGTACCTATGGTAAATGCTACTTTAGGCTAGTGTACAATGAATTGCATCTTATTGCCAAGGGACAGAAAAGTCTAGGTTTAAAGCAATCAGCTATCCAATGACCAAGCACAACGATAACAAGTGTCAAGGATGAAAAATATCTTTCTGTGCTTTGCAAAGGGTTTCATTATTTATTTATTTATTTATTACAAAGGGCTGTATTTTTTACTTTGTAGTAACTTCAGTATTTTTATAACCTTGCTTATAAAACAACTGTAAAGCATTATTATTTTATGAGACAAATGGCAATAATTTGAAATGTCGAATAAATTATGTCACATAAAAAAAAATAATACACATGAAAAAAAAAATGAACGAAGAGGTATCTAAACCTCTCGTACTGTATGCTTATGCTTTCCTATTTGGTCAAAGAAGCTTGCCAGATCTCAGTTGTTAATAAAGAATTGCTTGGTATGGCCTTTAGTATAGTAGAAAATTGCGTGAGGTTACCTGAAGTCTCGTAAACATAAGAAATGGCTTCCGGAATTGTTTCCATGCAAAGAAATAGTTTTTTGGTCAATTTGCACAGCTTTATTACCATGAAAAGGCGATTTACCCACCCTTTTAAGTTGGACATGTTTTTGCCGTGCACTTCCTATTGCGTGAGGAATGTGCATGATAGGTGTGTGCTACATCATATTCTCACAACAACGGAGAGAGAACTTAAAGAGTTTCTAAACTGCATGGAAACCTTGCCATTGAAAACAGAGCCTTATGCTTCTGATAGTGATTTTTATTGTAAGTGCAACCTTAAAGAAAAGAATTATAGCTATTACGTCTGTTACTTTTTTCTGGAATGTGCAGGAATTTTCTATTTGAAGGTTATATTTTTTAAAAGGTTTTATAAATTAATTTCAGATGATTTTGTAATGTTTTTGGCATGGAATGTTAATTATATGTCCACAACGTCAAAAGCTAAAGTAAAGATCTGATGACAACAGTCCATTGCATGTTCATCATTGCTTATGTTTAGGAGAGAATGGTACACATGTGCAACAGCTGTGCTTTGTTTCCTGCGTTTTGTCACAAGGAACATATGACTTTAAAAATCTGTTTCCTGTACAATATATTGTGCTTGTCTGTTTTGCTAGAATTGTAACTTGTGGTTGGATGTTATTTCATTTGAAATTGACTTTAGTTTGAAGTACCTTTCTAATCATAATGTACCATATTATATTTGTCCATTGGACTGTTTCCTTGTAGTTTTTTTGTAGTTAGTGTAACTGTAATATATTGATAATTTTAAGTGCCGCTATTGCAAAAAGGATTGCTTATATCTAATGGATTGTATTAATTTTGTAAGTTAAACAAAAAACGTTGTTAGGTGGCCACGTCCAAACTATCATTTAAAGTGTGCTGATAAGAGAAATACCACAGTGTCTTCCATCAATAATATTAACTAATGTACGTCCATACATACTGTATTAGGACAAATGATTATGCTTTGAGTTGATTTTCAATATATTCATCCAGATTTATAACAAAAAAAGCTACAGTAAATAGACAAAATAAATAAATCTGGTAACATGAAATAATATTTCAAATATTTAATATTTTATTGAAAATAGCAAGTATATTATTTGCTGTAATACAGAGTGTCTGTGTAAATTGAAGAGATATTACTACAGTTCCTTGTGCAAGCACATACGATTACAGAGACCTACAATGCCAGTGCACGGGTGTGTGTGTGTAGGGAGTATTGGGTGGCAGGGAGGGGGTTAATGTATTCCTCCCTGCAAAAACGTGTGGGGATGTGGCTGGAGCCGTGAATTGTATACACGATTAAATGATTAATTAAGGCTCCAGCCACAGGTGTATAAATAGGGTGATCACGGGTGTTAGTTTAGGTAGTGATGGTGAAGGTGCTGGGTGGTGGGGTTTTGTTGTTTTGTAGTGTATTGTGGTTTGAGGAGTACTGTAAACAAATGCGTGTGAGCGCTTGAACTGCAGCGTTTCTGATCTCTGAGTCTCATTGCCAACGTATACCCTTTCACATCATGCTAAATGAATTTCAAGTGAAAAAACTTGCATTTCTTTTCACATACAATGACATTATTTTTTACACATTATTTTTACATACAATTAACCATTTATACAGTTGGGTTTTTCCTGGAGCAATCTAGGTAAAGTACCTTGCTCAAGGGTACAGCAGCAGTGCCCCCCACCTGGGATTGAACCCACGACCCTCTGGTTAGGAGTCCAGTGCCCTAACCACTACTCCACACTGCTGCAAGCAGTAGTAATCTAGAAAAACGCAAATGAAAAATACGTTCTTATAATTTTGAATGGGAGATGAAGTATCTGGCTTGTTTATCGAGACAGCAAGATGTACTGTAATTTTGGGCATGTGCGTTTCAGGAATGCATGAACAGAAAAGCTAGCGCGACCTATGAGATCTGTACATATATGTGTGTATTAATAGTCTAGGGCTGTCAATGGAACATGAAACAAGTGATGTGATTGGTCGAGCAAGGTTCCAGCTGTCCGTATATTGGATGGATACAGACTTATCACATATTCTAAATCACTGCGCTGCCTCACAGAATTTAAAGTATCGGACAGTAACCATCTTGCTTTTACAGTTACAGATGTACAGCTGTAACTATGAAACCAATAGTGACCAATTACCTGCAAAAAATCTCAAAGTAGTAAGGAGACGTGCCGATTTGGATGCAGAACAATTTAATGAACTGGAAGATAGCAACAAAAAAAAAAAAAGCTGTCGTTATACTCAGTCACCCCGACTTTGTCACTTTAAATAATGTATTAAGCGGTTTGTAAACGCAACAGAAAAACACAAAAATACACTTCTGCACATTATCCACCCTTCTCAGATACAGACCTTGAAAAATTACTGCAATCCGAGATGTCTTTGTGTTTATTTTTATTCCTCTCTGTCTGTTCTGAGTCTGTTCTGCTCAAACAGTGCGTCTGCACTGTCAGTGACAGCGAAAAAAATAACTCGGTGCCAATCATGTTTGCTAATCATTCAATCTGGCCCCAGCACAGTCTGCACGTGAAGTAATTGTGACTTCCCTGTGCCCACATACCAACATACATTTTAAATCACCCGTGCTACATAACCCAAACTATACCAAATAAACCAAATACACCCGGGGCAGGGATTACCCCTTCACAACATGTCTTACAGATATTATATAACTGTGTATATAAGATAAATTACCAATACATGTCTTTGACATATGGGGCTTACCTTTTTGGGCATCTGTGGGTTATTAGTCTCAAATGGACTGTAAAGTCTCATAATCTTTTTAACAGATTAGGAGACTGGTTTATAGATTTAAATACAAATGGGCCACCCGTTTAATACTGCAGCAGATTAGCATTGTGGTTGGAATGCCCTGTAATGAAAACACATTTTCACTGAGCAGTGCTTTGAAAAGAGCAATATCACAGTTATTTCTGTAACAACACGGTCATATTTATTTATTTATTTTCACATTCCCAGCATATTGATTTAATTGTGATCAAGACATATTACAAATATAGCCACAAGCAGGGCCAGATTAACCTATATGCAAATTACACTATCGCGTAGGGCCCCCAGCAGAATTGGTGCCCCACAAGGTCACTGTTTTGTTTGGGACATTTTACAAAAACTTCCTGCCTGCGGGCAGGCACAGGTCACACAGGAACTTGCTTTTCGGTTCATTTTTTTCTTTTATGACAGCTATGCATTTCTTTTTCGATTACAGCATACCTGGTCTCTGAGTCTCTCACACAAGCAGCTTCCTGCTAATGTCCAATACCAAATGCCTCACACCCTCTACCTCCTGGGAGAGATCCGCCTCGTCCTGCAGGAAAAAATGTATGAATCAGGCTCAATTTACGTATTAATTTATTTCAGTTTTAGGGCCCATTTAAAAACCTGTCCTCTCTCAAATGTGCACAGTATGCCTCTTTAAATTTTAGAAACTTTCTTTTTTAATTAGGGGGTTGGAATTTTAGAAAAAAAGGCAGGTAAAGGTAAACGTGTAAAATGCAGGAGGCTGAAGGAAATTCAAACATGGATGTTTGCAGCTGGCATATTATTGCTTAA
Organism: Acipenser ruthenus; assembly: GCF_902713425.1. NCBI lineage: Eukaryota > Metazoa > Chordata > Actinopteri > Acipenseriformes > Acipenseridae > Acipenser > Acipenser ruthenus. Next base: position 62,089,734 of record NC_081191.1, on the reverse strand, counting down.
AAAAAAAGAAGTAAAGGTCAGAAAAGTTATTCCTTTTTTTGTTAAACTGCATTGCTTTGTTCTATTGAATGCAATGCTATTACTGGTCCTTAGACGCAATCTATAAACAGGTTTGGAAAAAAAACAAAAAAAAAAACATTGTTTTTGTTTTGCTATATCTATAATTCTGCTGCTATTGTATATATAATAGCTGCTGGAATTTCTGGTAAACTAACAAAACCACTGATCCATTAAGCCCAGTGGATGTTATCTTATGCACTTGCTAATGCTTTTGTACTTTACTGCCTGAGAGTGAGGCTTGTTTTTTATGTCTGTGATTCATATTGCATCATTTTCTGTTCTATGTTTCCACAGATGTTTGAATGTAAATTAAAATTATCATTAACTACAGTGAGATTTAATTATTATCTTGTGATAACCAATATGCCAATAACACCATTCACCATAATATGCATAGGGCCCTGTGGCAATGTGCTCCGCCCCTGTGTGCATTTCTGTGTTGCGTGCGTGTGTTAATGTTGGTGTATAGAGATGGCTGCACGGGATATAAATGGGTGTGTGCAGCATAAGTATTTAAATTGTATAATTGTATTTAGGCACAAGGATGGCACAAATCACTTCACGTGCATTTAAAGTATGTAATATGTGAGCACGGGGTTGCACGTAATTCATTCACGTGCTGGGATTCAAGTGAATAATTAATCAGTAATTGAATCCCAGCACAACAGTATATATAGACACATTTTCATTCACTCGGGGTTGGGTGTTCAGGGCGAAAGAACGGGACAGAGAGGAGGTAATGAGAATAATAATAATAATAATAATATTATTAAGTGTTTCTCATCGTGTTTGTTCGTCCCTGTTTGTTAGTGTGTGTTCGTTTTTGTTTGTCTCTTTATTTTGGCTACCAGTGCCGTGCCCTGTGTTTTGTGTTACAACCTTTTTATTTTCTGTCTGTTAATTATTAAATGCTGAGCGCGATCACACGCTCAGCTTCACCAAAACCCCAAGTCTCTGTTGTTTATTTCCTGGATCTGGTCTGACGCCACCCACTCCGGCCGTCTTTGTGACAGGCCCCCAGAATATGGGTTAGCGTAGGGCCCCTACGTCTTTTAATCCGGCCCTGGCCACATGTCTGCATGCTTGTTGACAGCAAGAACATTTTTAAAAATCATAGTTTGGATAAAAACATAAGCCAAGTCATTTTTTTTTATTTTGTCGTCACAATGTTCTTTGTCAGTTTTGATCATTAATTAATGAAAGATTTTTGTATATTTTTGTTTTGTTTTAATTCTTTAGCTTTTGTTTTAAATGACTAATGGTCAGAGTTTGGATTTCTATTAAATACGAGTAGCTTGTACAATGTGAAAATATAGATCCCACAATGTTGTAATGGAAGTAAGATATAATGTTTTAACTAAAATCTAAGCATATACAATTTATTCTAATAATCTCTAAAAGACCACTGAACACTTCAAGTTTTAAACATTGATTGTGTTATATTTTCCTTGAAATGTTTTTTTAAGTACTTTGATAGCCTTGTTTTCACAGGTGTCCTGGTAAGACACTAGTACAGAGGCTAAGAATGCAAAATGCATGAAAAATAAACAGCACAGAATTAAATGACTATGGGGCAAAAACATTTCAAGGCGAACCAATATATATATATATATATATATATATATATATATATATATATATATATATATATAGGGGAAGAACCAAGATGTCTGATTCATTATAACGACTGACCTATAAATATGCTGACGAAACTGTGTTGATGGGGGTGGTAGTTTGATGAATTGCTTTGATATCCAGTGAAATAACATTTCAATACTTGTCCCTTGTATTATAAAATCGTCAGAGTTCAGCCAACAAAGTTCAGAGTGAACCAAAAAAGCATTTTTAATTGTGATGAATGTAGTGGTTTGTGGTAAAACAAGCCATTTAGCTATTAATTTACCCATTAAAAGATTGAAGCTTTTATCGGGTGCAGTTACTTCAGTATGCAATTTACTCCTTGTACAGTGTTTGCAGGCTGCTAGCAAAATGCATAGCTGGGCACAATTTGCAATTGTTTTGTAAACAACCTAAAGTTAAATAAGCGCAGAAAACTTCATATGGAAGTCTTTTAAAAGAAGATAACAAGGGCAACGACCTTAAGGAAACCTAAATCTGTTCTACTATAAACAGTTTGGTTTAGTTATTGCACTGTCAATTGAGGAGCCTGGGGAAATGTTAATATTTGTTTTTTACGAGCTGCCTCTCCTGGCAAGTGTAAATGTTTTGCCAGATAGTTCCATGATTGTACCACAACACCCATGTAAATGAGACAGAAAACTGCTTTCAAATGTGAAAGTGACAAATACCACCTGTTATCTTATGTAATATTTGAGGTCTACTTTAAGTTAAATTGACTTGTGGAAAAAGTCTGAAAATCATGGCATTGCACGAAATGTTGACAGATGTCCGAGTCCTGTTCAGATTCACATTTAATCTTGCTCAAGCTCCCTCTAATCATATTATCCCCTATGAGATAGGGAAGCATCGACTTCATAAATATTGGCTTAATCAGAAAACCAATTTTAAGACTGGAAAATCATTTTAAAAAACCCTTAGACTCTTTTGGTCTGTAATTTAAGAAGCCAAAAATATTGTTACAGTTTCTTGGGATGTCAAGAAATGTTCAGAAAAAAAAAAAAAATACACTGCTTTATTTCTTGGTTTCTATTCCTCGTCTAGGTGCTAATTGTCTAACTGACAGAGGCAACCAGGCGGAGAAGGTGAAATACAGTATATTATTATTATTATTATTATTATTATTGCTTTTCATCTAAATTGGGGTTAAAACAAGTGGTTAAGCTTGTGTATGAATTAATATGGAATTACTTCATTACACGCAATCTAAATAGAAATCGTATTTTGAATTCATACACAATTATTTTCAATGAAAAGGGCTACTTGATAATAATATATGACAATCATCCAAAGCCAAAGTTATGTGGACTAAACTAACCCTTTTATGTTTAAAAGCATGCATTATCTTTGATAGTTCTGTTCTCTGAACATTTTAATTAATAGGCCATTCACAGACGGATTAAAGTTGTTAGGATTGGTATTGTGCCAGCCATTTACTAGTTTTCAGGAAAAGGAGGATGTTGGATAAGTCACTGTGTGTGTCAGAAATTGGGCCAGGTGACTGGTATTTTAAATAAACAGAAGTAAACATTTGAGTCCTTAAATCAACTTTTGAGTTGTTTGTTACTAGTGTTGTAAAATTACCAGTTGTAATTACTTAAACAAAAAATGAAGGAAGTTACATTTTAATGTAAAAATGTGGATAAGTCTGTCATACTGTGTCAGTCAGCTTTCCTGATCGTTCAGGGATTGTGATCAGGGGAATCCTCATTAAAGATACTTAACGCAAATGTAGCAAGCAGCCGAGTAAGTGGGCATTAGAAAAGATATATAATATATTCTTGTTGAAACACCAAGAGACAAATCTATTCTGCATGCAGGTGTATTCTTCTTCATGAATACCAAAGGGCTTTGGTAATTCCTTAGGGAGTAGTACATGTCTTCAACCCTTCAGCATCCATGCTGGCAGTGAGCCAAGAGTGGTTGAAGGAATATACCATCTTCTAAGGACTTACATTTCTTTGGGGGTGAGGTAAAATGGGTTTGTGGTTAGTGTAACTGTAATATATTGATAATTTTAAGTGCCGCTATTGCAAAAAGGATTGCTTATATCTAATGGATTGTATTAATTTTGTAAGTTAAACAAAAAACGTTGTTGGGTGGCCACGTCCAAACTATCATTTAAAGTGTGCTGATAAGAGAAATACCACAGTGTCTTCCATCAATAATATTAACTAATGTACGTCCATACATACTGTATTAGGAGAAATGATTATGCTTTGAGTTGATTTTCAATATATTCATCCAGATTTATAACAAAAAAAGCTACAGTAAATAGACAAAATAAATAAATCTGGTAACATGAAATAATATTTCAAATATTTATTATTTTATTGAAAATAGCAAGTATATTATTTGCTGTAATACAGAGTGAGTAATACAGAGTAGTACATGTCTTCAACCCTTCAGCATCCATGCTGGCAGTGAGCCAAGAGCGGTTGAAGGAATATACCATCTTCTAAGGACTTACATTTCTTTGGGGGTGAGGTAAAATGGGTTTGTCAATTATTTTGCCTTTAGGTCCATGGCCCACAAAGGAGCAATATCTCAATTTCTTCATCAAAGGACCCCATAAGAAAAAAAAAAAAACCAAAACAGAATGAGTTCCCACTTTTGTTGCTGGGAGCCCAAGCTTGACATTTAGTTATGGCAATCGCACTGGAAATGTACTATGGTATACTATAGTCATGTTTTCCGATTTCACATTGACTATTTCTCTCAAATCTGTGAGGGTGATAATCCAATGTGGCTCTGGGGGGACCACATATCACAGCTTGAGACACAACCAGTTTTTATTTTACATCAATGGAAGATGTTGGATAGGTACCCACTGATTTAGATTCACTACACTGTTCCCTAGATAGAGCTCAGTCTTGCAGCACTTCAGTGACAGCAGCCATTTAGTCCCATTTAATGCAAAGATATGGAATCCACTCTGAGCCCTGATGAAGAGAAGCCTTTGCTAGCTTCACACCTTGAACTTTATCTTTGAAGATGTATTACACTGATGAAGACACTAGATTAAACATTTGTGTTTAACTTTATTATTGAATGTTTTTGAAGTTACGAATGAAAAAACAGTGAAACATGACCTAATAGAAGCATGAAACTGAACTCACAGTTTGCTTCAGTTACACTAGAACTAGTTGGAAAAGGTTTTGACAGTGGTTTATCTCTTGGATACGGTACATTTTAAATCTGCATTTACGTTTTCCAAGAAAATCTGATATAATTGATGCAGTAAAGCCAAAAATGTCTATGTTGCTAAAAGTGTCTCAAGGGATTTGAATTTTAGTTTAGATATAAACATACAGTACAGTCCTTTTCCTCAAAGCTTTCATTTTAAATCTGCATACAAATGCTGACATTCTGTTTCCTTGGACACTAGAAGCTTCAGGACTTTAATTCAAAGCTAGTTAGTGGATAAATTATTTCAATTGGTAAACTTGCATTTGAGTACGATTCCCAAGTTATTAAACTCTTTCACAACTTCAGTGTACACAGTATAGCAACACACCCCTTATAAAAGTTTACAATAGTAAAAGCATAGTGAAAGCATGGTAAATCATAGGTAAGCATTGTAAAGAATAACTAGCTATAGTAAAGCTTATTAATAAACATTGCAAACTAGGGTATATGGTAAATGTATAGTATAACCATGCCATGGGAAAAGCATGGTAAAACTTCAAAAATACTGTGCACAAATACTGTGGTAAACTTTTACAAGGGACCTGATAGCCCTTTGTAAATGTTTAGTGTGGTATGCCTTCATAAAAGCACTGCAAGGAGCAGTAAAACATATTATAAAGCTAATCAAACAGTGATCAATACCTTAGCCACAGAATGCATCATTACTGATTATTAACTCATTGGTAAAACCACTACTGAAGCAAACATTGCACCATGCAGACATACAGATGTAGTTGAGACAAAATCCAGTATCTTTTAAAAGTACTTCTATAAACAAAACCCCACGACACTATGAGGTTATGGGATAAATCAACTCACACCCTTGCAGGTTTTTAACATGGGGCAGCAGTGTGGTGTAGTGGTTAGGGCTCTGGCCTCTTGACCGGAGGGTCGTGGGTTCAGTCCCAGGTGGGGGACACTGCTGCTGTACCCTTGAGCAAGGTACTTTACCTAGATTGCTCCAGTAAAAACCCAACTGTATAAATGGGTAATTTTATGTAAAATAATGTGATATCTTGTAACAATTGTAAGTCGCCCTGGATAAGGGTGTCTGTTAAGAAATAAATAATAATAATAATACTGAAGTGAAAGCTTGGTAATGCACAAAAGACAAGTTAGTTGAAATATTGTACAAACCATGGTTGACCAGAGTAAAGCACAGAAAATGCATATTACAAGCATAGAAAAAGCAATTAAGAAAAATTAAAGAAATGAAAAAAAAAAGTTTTACAAATTGAAAAGTTATTCAGTTTTGATATTTCACTTCATAGTTTCAAATTCAGATGTTTTACACAATTCTCCCTTCATTTTGTTCAGAAGAATTTAAATTTATAAAGTACATACCTAATCCCATGTTATAAGTGTTAATGATATCAACTTTAGTTAGAGCATTTTGCATTAAAAAGATTGAGGAGGTCAGTTCTTCATAATTTCTACTTCAAACTAATTAAGTCGTCTTTCAGTTGTATCTGAATTATTTTTCAGCTCAGAGGGAAGTATCTTAAATGAATATAGATGTTATAGTGTCTAATTAGAGAAATTGGTGCTTTATTTTGGACTAATGAAAAATCATGCGGAAATGTCTATAAAAACTTTGTTTCACAATATGAAAATTCCCTCAAAGCTCCCAAAATGTATATCTCTTTGTTTTTTCTTTCAAACTTTTCAAAAAGGAAAATATCCAGTATGAAGAAAAGCTGTAGCAATTAATGATGAATGATACTGAAATGTATACCAGAACTTTGATCCACAATATAATAACAGTTCTTCAAACCATAAAAGTGTACTTTTTAAATAATGACATGAAAACACAAACAATGTTTGGCCCTTCTCCACAAATAAATAAGTGTCTTTCCTGACTTCATGCCACATTACCTAAAAAATTAAGTTCCAGACAATATATAATGAAGCATTAGGTTCCATTACATTGCAGGCTTAACCTTTATGAAGAGCACTGGGTGCTTGCCAGCAGTCATCAATATTTAACAGCTGTTGTTATTATGGAATTCTTTACAGGCTAATGTGGCTTGCCTGCTTGCACGCAATGGTTTGAATGAATGCCAGAACTGTGTCAGAGACAAGAAGAGATTGACAGACGGTTAGCTTGCGTGACAGTGAGGCTTTGGTCAGCCAGCAGTCTCTTTCTGAAAAAGTCTGCTTTCCCTCCCTGAGGTTTCTCTTCATTGGATTTCCTTGAGAAGGGGGAGGGGAACTGAGGGGCGGTAATAGGGTAATGAGATGCCTTGCTGCCAGCCCCGCTACCCACATGCCTCAAGTGAAGATACATTTTCACTGTATGCACGCAAGGCTGTCGGGGGAAGGGAATACTCACATGTGTCTGGCGCACTTTAGTGGAGCGCTGATGCCAAAAGATGGCACCCCTAAAATGTTCACTGTCTATGGGAAAACTATTACCCTCAATCTCCCAGACAGAAATGAGTGCCCAAGAAAAACAAGAGTACTTCAACAAAAGACTAAAAGCCTTATTCCCAAACATCAAACAGCTCAGAATTGTCTAATAAAAAAATAAAGAAATGTCTACAGAGAGAACTGGATTTTACAAAACCATAAAATGTGTCCAATAAATCTAACAACATTTAAAGTTGCTGTAGGTCTATATTGAGCTCCTGATATATTGTAGACATATATGTTTTTTTTTTTTTTACAAAAGCTCTATAAAAATATGCAGTAACATTATATGTAAACGGTTCATATTTACTGTATATGTGCACTGTATTATTGCTCTTTCTGTATTTTACCTTAATCTGCCTCCTCGCAAAGGCCGCACTTTGAATTACAGCTGTTTCCTTATTGAAACAGATGATGAATGATCCTAGTATTTAGGGCTTGTTATATTGTAATTGCATGTTCTTTTGGGACAGGTTTAGAAGAACATTCTTTATCTGTGATGTCACTACAACAATAGTTTAAAAAAACACTTGAAAACAGTGCATCTGTGCAAATGAATCCAGTGGATTATATGTAATGCTTGAATTCAGCAACAAGTCAAACAACAACATTCCTTGTATCTGCATTATGTTGCACAATGTACAGCAAAAACAAAGTGGGGGTTAGAAAAGATTCTAGTCAAAACAGCCTTTGACAAGATGCTTAATTCTTAATGATTAATTGTTCTATTTGTCTAATGAAAAAAAAAGTTGACTTTAATAATTAATCATTCCATGTATTTATCTTTCCTAAATTCATATCCTTTCAAAGTTTTCAAGGAGCATGAATATTATTAAGTCATGACAAACTGGATCTAAAAAAAAATGCAGTAAGATTCATTTCCGTGAGTGGTTACAGTCAAGAACAATTTAACTCACTGTACTATATTTATTCTACATAAGCATACCAGCCGGCCTGTAATAGGAACAATGAGTATGCTTATATAAATAGTTTGAAAATCTGCAGGAACCCTGGTTAAGATAATTCTTCTCTTACAATACCTTCAAGCAATATATCTCTTATAGCACTGTGTACACATACCATATATGTTACTGTGAATGTTTCTTCAGTAATATACTGAAACATCAGAAATGGTGATCATAATACTAAGGCATATTTTCCGTGACTAAACTCTTCCTGTTTGTAAGCCGGCCCTCGGGATCACAGTGTCTTCTGATTTTCATTCCAACTGAGCTCTCAATTACTTAACTAAACCCTTACTTTAACTAATAATTTGTTTAATTTGTTTTAATTGCTCTCAGCTACTAAAAAGTTACAGATTTGAAGTTACTTACACAATGTTATAGTTAACTTGAAATATCCAACTGTTAAGAGCTAAAACAATTAAAAAGGCCTAAATAAGCAAATTATTAGTTGTCGTTGTAAACATAGCCACTTTTTACATTTTAGTATTTTTTCTTTAGTTGTGGTTTTGTGTAGTGTTTGGAAATTATGCAACGGAACATCGTGATGATCTAAATTATATTTATAAGACAACAAAGATAAAGATGTGTGGCATTTAAATCTTTCTTTACAATCATTTCATACACAGGAGCTTTTCAGCTAGACTCATTCTACACAGTAAAACTTTCATTATGAACTGAAAGCCTCCATTTAGTATGTCTTTATTATCAGTGACTATTAGGGTTTAGCCGGGACAGTACTGGTTTTCCATCAATTCCATCAAATCAATATTTTGCTCAAAATCTTTTAAAGGTCCCTGTTTTCAGCCACTTCATGTAGTGCGACACACTCTAAATACCTTTTGTCAAACAACGGCTTTTAGTATATGGCACCTGCAATGAAAACAAAATAAAAACAAGGTACTTGGGTAATCAAGAACATTATTTTTATAAAGTGATTGCACAAGCGTACGTGCTTATTCCTCAGTACGCTATGTGTTTTCATTTAGTTCATATTCAATATGAATTGACAATTTTGTGTAATATGGTCATTTTGTAGCTGTTCAATTCTGGCGGGATTTAGGCCAGACAGAGCAACAAGAGGTTGCAAGCATCCGAATCCACCAGGTTAAACCACATCAACAACGTCAATAAATAGAGCCTGGTGCAGTGAGTAAAGAAAAGAAAGAAAGAAAAATGCCAAAACGTAAATGCATTCTTAATGATTTATTATTATTATTATTATTATTATTATTATTATTATTATTATTGAACTCAATACGGAATACGTACAACAAAATATGGGTACTTAAACTAATTAGCCACAAATTATACACCCAGGAGTGTAGTGAAATTAGCTAGCTGCTTAAAAACACAAACAAAACAAAAAACAAAAACAAAAAAAAGATAATACTAAGAGAGCCCTTATTTAAATGGTTTAATTAGTCTTATCAATTATTTCACAATGTCTCCCGGTTTTGAGCTTTGAAAATCCTGTCACTCTAGTGACTATGATAGTGTTTTCAAAAACATTACTAATGAATGTTGTAATAGTCTTTTATTACTGCCTCAGATTTGTATTTGCATGTCGGTTGGGTAAAAGTAATCCATATGCCCATTCGTAGCTGTTTGCAGTTCCCCTCAAAAAAAAAAAAAAAAAAAAATTCTGTGAATCAGTTCCTTAACAACCAAACAAAATACTAGCCAGAAAGTAACAGTAATACTTTTCTGTCTCACAGAAGAACAACATTTCCTGCATATTTATTGTACATCGAGGTATATTTTTTATGCTCTCTGGAACTTTTTAAATTCCTTTTCTGTACCTGTTCCTTGACTTCTTAAAGAAAAAAAAAAAACTGTGCTTTCGTCTTGGCAGCTCTGATGCAAATATCATGTAAACAGAACCAAGACATTTACTGTAATGCATGTACCAGTAATACTATTGCCTTAGGGTTACAAACGTTATTTCAGTTCAGAGTTTCAATAACCCAGAGTTGTGGGTTTGTAGATGTTTCATTTTCTTCCATGCCCGCGGTCCTGAGGCGCATGTACGCCACCAATATACAGCCAATCAGTTTCCAGTGCATTTCACAGCTCTACTGAGAGAAAGATGTGCAGCATCTGATCCCATCTCTTCTATATCCTGGTATTTGTTTTACAAGAGATATACAAGTGTATAACAGTACAGTAATCGTATAGTCATTGTGTATTAAAATGCAACAATTGGTTGCCTGCCCGCTAGCTGCCTGACCCTCTAAGTTTAAGTGATAGCACTGAGCCTGAGTATCTCGAAGACTGGTGGTGCCATAATTACTGTAGGAAAATAGTAAATAAAAATATATTATTTACTTACCAAAGTGTATAATACACCTAGGTAAATTGGCATGCAATTATTCACAGTATTGCTCACTCTGTTATGGCTTATTGCATAATTGACACATGCTATGTATGTGTGCATGTATGTATAAAAATGCTACATGATAGGCGCTTGTATTATAGAGATATAACACTAATCTGATCAGTCAGTTACAGGTTTCATTTTGACTGTACTCTTAATTCTACTTAACTGCTTATTTTTACAAAACATGTGTATGCTGGCAAAACAATATTGTGTGTAAATTAATAATTTACTTTGGAACATTTATATCTTCCAGCCATTCAGGAGAAGACGCCCAGAAAGCATATCAGCCAGCCAGTGAATCATGAATCCATGAAAGAGAGCACGCCAATAGAGAACAGCATCACAGAAAGTGAATTGTTGTTAGAGGTATGAAGAAAACTAATTTTTGTGTTTTAACCACTTTGTGTTCCTGGGATTAACAAGGCAATTCGTGTTATTGACTGGAATCAATTAAATAATTATTCTCTAACAGGTGTAGGTATAAAAATGCTAGTCTGGAGAGAATGTGTGTTGGGAAAATAGAGGAGAACAAGGTGTAGAGATGGAGGTCTGTTATAAGGTCTGTTTGGATTATTAAAACCTAATACAGGGAAAGGGCTCAGTCGTCCTGTTTAGTTAGGGAACGACAAAGAAAAGTATAGTTAGATTTTGTGTGTAAATACTTTGTAAATATTGTAACTATAATTCTGGAAAATTGGAACTACAGCTTTGCAGGCATCTCGATTGAACTATTGCCCTAACATCCTTACACCACCAGGCAAATGTCTCCATCTGTCATGTGATTGGTTCTGTTAGTTGTGACTATAAGTGTTGAACTCAGTTTGTATAGTTACTTTGTTACAAGATTGAGATTTTTTTTTAATGTATTTGTCAATGTGTACCTTTACCTTAGAAAAAGGGGTTACAGCCCTGTAGAATTTGTCTACCAACTGTACAATCAAAATGTTATAATAGACCATACTGCAAAGAATGACCAAAATAAATAGTTGCTGTTGATGATTATAAAAAAAAATAAAACCCCTAATTTAAAAGATTTTGGGCCCTATTTTGATAAAATGAGTGCAATTGCAAATGCAGTGGTTAAAGTCATTCGCGTCTGCCCCGCAGGGAGTGTCATCTCCAAAAGTGTGATTCTGATGAAATGAAAAACCCAGGACAAGCGCGTTTAGTGGCGCACTGACAGCACCCAGCCAATCAATGCTGAGTAGGAAGGGGAATCTGCTATCCAATCAGGGCCAGGCTACAATCCCTTTAAGAGACAGAATGCGCTTGCATCACCGCAAGGCTCCGTTTTGAATGTAGAAGTGGCGATCATGTCGAGTGGCAGTAGCATAGAGCAAGAAAAACCAGCGCAAGTCAGAACAGCAAGTGGCAGGTCACTCGCAGACAATTCTTAAACCGCGCTTCACGACACAGGAGATTGCTATATTAAAATCTGTTAACATTCATTCATCCACTACTTCTGGTCCTGGCTATTAGCTGTGCCCTACATTATTGCTTTATTTGTGTTTCCCACTTTATTTTTGGTTCTGTGTCACAATGTGTGGTTTATGTATTTTCTCCCAATGGCCTGTCCTTGTATGTGCTGATAGGTCCCCACACTGTATGTACCATACTTTTTGTTTCAATAAACCAATTTCATCATGTTCCCTCTGAGCTTGTAATGTATCCTCTGGAGTATCAATATAACATCCATTACGTATAGCAATATTGTGCAATACACAAACTGCAACAAACATTTATTTATTATTATTATTTATTTCTTAGCAGATATTCCACACCTCCAGAGGACTGTACTGTAGTGTTCCACCTGAGCGGTCAACACTTTGAAACACATTTTCAGTATTCCAAATGTGCGCTCAATGTCACCTCGAGCAGAGGTGATGGCTCTGTTATACCTGTGTTCAGCAGGAGTAAAGGGATGTGAAATCGGTATCATGAGCCACCGTTTAAGTGGGTCTCCATTGTTGCCTGTCAACCAGCCGTTCAGACTGTCATTCTGCTCAAACAAGCTGTCAGCTGTGAGTTTGCAAGGATGAACAAGTCATGAGCTAGTTTGCATACATGTGTGATGATGTTGTTCTGCCTCTTCTGTCTTTCATTCATGAGCGCTCTGTAGTACTCCACTGTATCTGCAAAAGAGGATATTTTTTAATTAATATATTTGTTTATTATTAATTTACGAATAATACTGTTTAGTTTCTTATGTTTTGTCATTTTTTCGTCTTAGGTTAGTTCTTTGCTTTTCATTTTCTTTCTTTGATTTCCTCTTTCTGTGTTAATCCAAACGCACACAGTTGCTACTTATGACTGCTTTGTTTTTTATAGTGTGTTCAATTGTTAAAGTTCCTGATTGCACCACTAAATAAACCTGGTTTCAGCGGGTCTTAATACAGTGCTCAGTTGTCTATTTGGGACCCCATTGCACTGTCATCAGAATCGCTTCAGCAAATATGCTAATGATACCACGCTCCGAAATGTATGCCAACTTTATAACGGCGCAAGACATGTCTTCAGAATACCATTACATCACAGTGTTTTTTGTTTTCTTACCTCTTCGCTCCTTTTATGCACACAGAATCACCGTCCGCGCTTGCACTCACATTTGCACTGTGATGAGAATACAGCCCTTTATGTTTTAGTAAACAACAGCTGAAAAATTTAGTTGGAACAAATGATATGTATTTTATTGATGCAAAAGTGCAGTGTAAAAAAAAAAACTGCAATTAAAAGTTGATACTGTAATACTTATTTTTGGAAAATTGTGTTTGTTTAAAAAAAAAAAAAAATTAAATGTGTGTCTACATTTTTCAGTGTGCACCTATATTTTTTAACTTGGGCACCAAAGAAAACATGTTAGCGCAGTAACCTGTATAATAATTTTTGTTACATTAAAAAGTTTACGTTAAAAAGTTCACAATCTGTACAATGGCTCAAAATGTATTTTAGATTTACCTACATTTTCTGTTTAGAAAGTATCAGGCAAGAAAGGCTGCATGATATATTGTATGGTGCCAAGACTACCAAATAAAATGTGTACCTTCATTTAAACTTGCCACCCTTAGCTGAAACATTTTAGTGCCAACCAGCTATAAAGATTTAATCTATTAACTGTTTATATTAGAAGAAGCCACAACCACAGATAATTACATTCCACACTGTTCAAATACAGATTCTAAATTATTTTCTATTACTGTATTTTAGCAGTTTTATGTGGTCTGTAAATTGATACATTTTTTTATTGATTTGTATGAAACTAGGGGTGTGCTGCTTCTCATATTTTCCAAGTAATTATCATTTAAGAAGTATTTGTCAACAGGTATTAAATACTTTAAAAAAAAAAAAAAAAAAAACACCTAAATATTAATGTGTTGATTTCAAAACAAGAAAAGCGCCCTTCCATCACCTTTACAATTGTGTACCAATCAATGGCAATTAACTTCTGCACAGATTGTATTACTGCTGTTCTACTGTGCCAAGGCTGTAAACTGACAATGAAAATATGTTGCAAAACTAGCAAATGCAGCTGATTTTTCATGTAAACATGACCTTTTGTTCACCCTAACTAAAACGGCTGCTGTGGAAACGGATATGTATTTCTTTGGTGAGTTTAATTAGAGATACCTTGCCCAGGACTACAACCCCACAAGTCTTTGCAGAGATTACGCATTGCAGAGATTACAAATGATTGCATGTAAAATATAAATGAGTTTTAGTTGGTTTGATCACGGCAGGTTCTGTATTGAATAACACTGTCAGCTTGTTATTGATTGATAGTCAATCATTATGTAAACAAGGGAAACTGAGGAACCGCATTGTTTTATGTTGAGTAATTAACACATTTTATTCCATAGAATTAAAACCTAACAACTTTAGTTTCTGTAAAGGTAATTACTTGGAATTTACGAGTTTAAGCATAACCCTAATAAAGAAACAACATTTTATAAAACTACAGTGCAAACAATAAACAGAGCACCCCAGCTGAATCAGGGGATTTATTAAAGTTCTATTGCTGGTTTCTATTGTTAAAGTAGGAAAGTGGGCGGGATTACATATGTGTTGATCGGAAACACTTACACAAAGAGCTTGACACGAAGAGCAAGACACTGCCAAACTTTTCTGCAACTTTCTATTGTCACTCCTCTATCTTTGTTAGCTGTCTTCTGAATGCATATTATTCAAATACTGTGTTTATTATAAAATTAAATACAGTTATTACTCAATTCATATGGTGAACAATTGCGTCTATCAAAGAAATTACTTTAAAACTAAGGGTAGCATGCAAACAAAAAAACTGAGAGGGTATATTTAAACATAAAAAAAATATATATATATATATATATATATATATATATATATATATATATATATATATATATATATATATATATATATATATCCATAACTCTCAAAAACTCAATCATAATGGCTAAATAAATCGTGCCTGTGTCAGTTACTTGGCTTAGTTTCCTCAAAACATATATGTTAATCGTAAAATCATTCATAACCATTTAAGAAGTATTTGTCAACAGGTATTAAATACATTTTTTTTTTATTTTTAAAAACACCTAATTATTAATGTGTTGATTTCAAAACAAGATAATATCTGTGTCAATAATGTCATAAATTATACCCGTCCTATGACGAATGAAAGGCAAAATAATTTTTTGCCAGCAGATACATATATCTTGTGTAGCTACAAGAAATGTAAACATGCTTGACAGCAATCAGATTTGTGTGTGTTTCTCAAATTATGTGAATGCTTTAACTGTCATCACACGGAAGAAACCACAAATGGCCTTTCTGTATCTGAAAGTTAAATATCACAAGATAAATAAACAAACAAGTGACCATGGTAATTTGTTGCCCATATTGCGTGACTTGAAAAGCTACTCACAGCAGGGCATGGCTGCAGGCCTTCACTGTTGCAGTGTGGTAACTATAGAAACAGGGTCTCAAGACGCATAGAGGTGCCAGAGTATTTCACTTTTATTCCATGGAAGACTAATAAGAGAAATGTTGTTTGAAACATTTCTTATTTAATATGCTGTGACCTTGACAAAATATCTTTGATGTCTTTGTGGTCGATGTTTTCCTGTGAGACTAGGAAAACTACCAGGATATACGGCTATGACGCCCCATCTGCCTTATTCAACATCCTTAGAGAGTTTCTAATAAGTGTAAAATGTGCTAAATGAAATCCCATAACCTTCATCTCAGAGTCGCAAGACTCACAAGAGCACAGTACTTACTTTGAACTGTGTTAAATTGTTTTCTGGTTTAAGTAGCAGGTGCAACTTTCCGTGACTTAACATAATTGGAATTATATGCATGGAAAAAAAAAATCTGCAAAGTAGTCCAAATTTTGTGACATGATTTATGCTCTTTAACGGGTGGAATTTAAGGTTCTCATGGAACTTATATTACAATATGGCATGTGGTTTGAAAATAGATAATATCTGTCTCTCACCCTAACATGTAGCCCTACTTTATCAACTACATATGCATGCTGTCCTGCCACTATAAGACCCTCTCTCATCCCATTTGCCATAATTATTCCTATGTTACCTTCCCCAGTGAGGCGTGGTGTGCCAAATAATTGGTCACATACAGTAGTTAAAAGCCCTTAAGCAGGGTTTCCCAAACATTCTTGGCTTAAGGCCAAGGCCCCTTGACATTACGCATCCTGACTGAGGAGCCCCATCTGAAATTCTAATTTTGATACCTTTAGTGAGAGAGGTTGTTCATTTGTACTGGTAGAAGTACGACTGCTTTTATTATGTTCAGTGTCATTTCTCGGATATTTGAGAAGCCGCTCTCTAATTACTGAACTCACTTGTACACTGTCTGACTGCAAATGCAACATAAACCTTCTGTAAAGGTAAGCAGGAGCGGCGGTATGGTTTACTTTATTTATGTAGTGGGAAGAAAATATATCAAGGACTTCTAGTGAAACCATACATTGGCATTTCATTATTTATTTCATTTTAATAAAAAACATTTTTATAACTATAAAGTGCATTCATATAATTCCTATCTTGTTCTCTTTACAATCACCCCCTTTTGTAAGATGGAACATAGTTTACAGCGAGCACAAACTGACGTCAGTGTTGCATTTGAAATAATCAGAGCACCTAACAGGGGCATTCATGTAAATTAATTGATCCCCTGCTTTGTCATGGTCATTTATGAGTCAACATTTTTGTACGTGCCACAGCCAGGGGTGAAGTTCTACCGGTACTCACCGGTACTCTGTATCGGGTCTTATTTTAATGCTGGTACTGGGTACCGGGACTTGTTTCATCTGCTTTTCATCCAACGCGCTTGCATTCCGTTCACACCAGCTCAACATTTCTCAAATGTGCTTTCATTCAGCACAGTTCATGCTGCTAGCATTCTGTTTCCTAATACTGCTTCTCTGTCACTTAGCTGCTATTGGCCACCATTAAAGTCAGTATAATCACTGCATGTTGATTGGCCGAGCTTTCATTCTGATTAGATTTCATTTTGGCATGCGTCACAAATCTCTGCCCATTTCGCTTTGTGTCAGTGCTCATTGGTTGATCAACAAGAGAAGACTTTAGCAGTGAGACGTGAAAACAGCAGCATGGAGTAATTATTATTTTCTTAAGTTCAGAGAAACTATCTGAATATTCAATGAAAATTGCTGCAAATTAATTTGAAGGCAAAAATTCCCGTTAGTGTTCGCCATGTATTACACCGTTGATAAATATTAGAAATAATTATCACAACATGCTTTGTCTTGCACCGATTTATAAAATGGAAAGTGATGTGTGGGACAGTAGGGATTAACATAAATAAACAGGATCAACAAAGTAAAGTGCTGCTTCAGATTTGGCAAGCGAGTCAGAATCGGGATACAGATGCAGGTGTGCTTTTACGCTTTCTAAACAGTGGCCCAACTTGCAAGGTAAATGTTAAGTACAGTGATCCCATGTTTTTGTTTTGTTGTGATCCTAGTATTTTCTGTTATGAGGACTATAAATGTACAATGCCACCTTTTCTACAGTTTAAGTTAAATTTGAGTTTGCTCTTGCGTGTAAAGGAACGTGTAAACCACAGTAATGATATTACTTTATGAAAATGTGTAATGTGTCACTTTGTTATTGTGTAGGAACCACAATGCCAGGGATTTAAAAAATAAAAAACAAAACACCTAATGTCTTCTTTTATACTGTTTCTGCCTGAAATATACTAATCTTTTTCTGCAATAGAGCATGGTATAATTAATCTACACAGAAACACAAGACAGACTCACACAGAATATATTGAAGGATAAGTAATCTTTAAAAAAAAAAACAGGGATGTTCTAATCCAAGGTTATCAATGCAGCATGGCCAGGTCCTGTTGTAGGTGAGCACCCAGGGTCTGGAAAGTACAGGGAGGATTTCAGAGAATACAGTGGAGATTGGAGTAGTGCCTGGTACATTAAAAAATAGAGGGGTATTTCAGACCTTTTTGTATCATTTGTTCATAGCACAGTTGTTTTCTTTATACACATTTTGTATAACATCCCCCCCTTTTTAGGATATCTTGAAACAAAACTCCCTCTCTACAGCAGTTCCTGCATAGTGTAATATTTCTTAATACTTGTCATTTAAGGTTTAACTTAAGTGTTATATTACAGTACATAACTGAGTGATACATGCAGAAGGGTACAAAGCTTTCAGTATTTTCAGCTTCTTTGTTTATGATGAATTGGTTATATTTTGTCAGTTATTTTTTTAAGGCTTATTTTGTATTCATAAATGTATTATGTACCAGCTGCACATATGAGTACCTACACTTTTTTGTTGAGAATTTCACCCCTGGCCACAGTCCCCTGAAACCATCTCGCGGCCCCCAATTTGGGAACCCCTGCTCTAAAGTATCTATTCTGTAAGTTGTGTATACTGCTATGAATACAGGCTCAGAATAGGTTACATAGGAACTTTCATCTTTGGGGGAGCTCGACTAGACCAAAAAACAAGGAGTTTATAATTGTTCTAAATTTGTTAAACACATGGCACCCATGATATATATTTTGTAATAAATAAAAGCTCCATCTAGGTGCTACAACTACAATGGGCAAGGCAGCTGATGGGTTAGAGGATTGATTGTAGCAGGCGCTCAGTTGGTTGGGGCATTCACATTCCCAAACTGCACAAATCTTGTGAACTCATTAGTATGTATGTATATATACATATTTTTCAAAATGTTTATATTTGTTGGTTCTTAAGATGAAAATGGTAGGTGTAAGAAGACTTATATTATAAGATTTGTCACACAGCAGTTTTGTTTTGCCTAGAAAGGAGCTGAATACGGTTACTAGGTCAATGGCCTCTGGTTGCTTAATGACTGTACAGTTTATAGCTGTCAAACAGACTCTTCATCAAAACTTGATCTGAATATACCCTATGTGTGTGTGTCATATATATAAAGATACATATAAATACCGATGTATATATCAAATGTTCACTTATAATCTGTACAAAATAGCTTACTTAAAACTGTATAAAATATTACTAGATGATTGAAGCATGTTTTGTCAAGAGCCGCTTTTATTTTTTTGCTTTGTGGGTAGAATTTAGATTTGTTAAAATTAACTAACAACAGTAAATAGTGTAATTGACTATGATATCTCTGTTGTCTGATATATATATATATATATTTTTTTAATTTGTAAAAAGCAATTCTAAATATTACTTCGAAGTTCTCAATATAATTCTCATAATATTATAGTCTCTATAATATTAGCAATATCGTGAGAAATTCAGCTATTCTTACACCGCGCACCCTAGCGTATTTATGGCCCCCCTCTGCTCACTAATGATTGGACAGCTGCAAAACCAGGGCAGATCTTTAACTAAACCCCCATTGGTTAAACTCACAAGACCTTCAACTGTTTAGGTCCCGCCTCCGCTCATCACTTATGATTGGACTGTCACAGAAAAAATGCAGATCTTCTATTTGTTAATTTTATTTTATATTAAATAAATAAATATATATATATATTTTCATGATTAAATTGTAAAAAAAAATAATCGTTGAGAGGCATTTTCATATAGCATAGTGTAATACATAGTAGATTCCACATATTCTGGTACTATCCAGGACCATGGAAATACCATAATGCATTACTTATAATCCTATTAGTTTATTTTTTTACTGGTATAGAAACTATAGCCAAGACACAAAAAATGATCTAATGATCTCCACTATCTCAAATTGGGACTTATAATTATTTGAATCTCTGTCACAGAGAAATAAGATTGTGCATTGTACCCAATTCCCTCTGAGCCGCTCCATAATGACAATGAGTCTGACTGGGGTGGCGGAAGTGAGAAACGGGAGAACACACAAAGCATACCCGGAGTCACAGATAATTTCAAAACATTCTTTCATGGCATTTCTGCTAAAACAGGAATACCACAAAATAAAGGAGACCACAAAGTCAGACTGAGTCAACCTCCAAATAAGAAAAAAAAGACTTCAAATTTAAATTTAAATTGAGATGACACTGTTTGGAGGATGCTGGTTTAATCACTCAAGTCTCCAACTCTAAATTAGATATGAACACTAATAATTCATGAAAATATATAAATAAAAAATGAATAATGAAAAACCCAAATGTTTATCAAAATTGCTATGTGCCTTTCATTTAAATATAGTTAATGTGTGGTCATGTATTATGCAATGTATTAATTTAGTTGTTGAAATAAATATATAAATTACAAAAATTACAAAACTTATCAATTAACAGCCGTACTCATCCTAAAATTATATTTCTCTTGCCAAATACATATATTTCTGTAAACTAGTCAGTATTAAATAAAGCATAAGGAAATTAGATACAGCTATGGCCAAAAGTTTTGCATCACTTAGAATTTTGGAATTGAGCCATCATTTAAAAAAAAACAACTATATGAACTATATGTCAGTTTTTCACTAAGTATGTGGAAAACTACAAAGCAGCATGTAATTCAATATGTAAACGTAAAATTATTCAGCAGTTTCATTCAACTTTATGAAGCAAAATTAGTTAACTCTATAGAGTGATGCTAAACCTTTGACCATGGCTGTGGACTGTAAATACTCTTATAAAAGTTTACCACAGTAAAATGATAGCAAAGTGTAATAAAGCATAGTTAAAGCGTGATTAGACATATAATAGGTATGCATTGTACACCACAGGTATAGTAAAGCATATTAAAAACATGACAAGCCATGGTAAACTATGGTAAATGCATAGTATAACCACTGGAAAATAATAAAACTGCTGTGCAAATTTACCAAGGAAAACCTTTATAACGGTATTTCTGTTTAACTATAAGTGCTGTCACTAACTGTGAAAACATGTGTTTTTTTTTCAGTCATTGAGTGGGTTTGCGCTGGTGGTGAGCACAGAAGGGATGATATTTTATGCATCCTCCACTATTGTTGACTACCTAGGCTTCCATCAGGTATGTATGTATGAATTGCTTTTTTAAGTAAATTAAACACACTATGTAAAAGCAACTTTAGAATGGTATTACAGGTTTGCCATCTGGGGTGGAGGTGGGCTACGTGTGGGAAAGTTGTTTTGTAATGATAAACTGTCGGCTGGTTTTCTGTAATGTCTTCAGCGCATAAGCAAGTTTCAAGCAACTCCATTGAAGTTTGAGTTGTTAATAATTGATAGTGCTATAAGGGTCTCCTGTTGCACTTAAAACATTTTAAATCACATTAAATTAAACACATTATAGAACTGGCCTTACTTTGACATCTTTAGAGTTTTAATGCTACATTGCTCCATGCCTTATAACATATAGAACATTTTATGAAACTAATGGGCCACGTTTTCCAAAGTCAGAACCATTAAAAAAAAAACAAGTAGAAAGAATTGATAAGGATAATGTTTGGGCTATATAACGCATAGGACCCTCTTCTCAAGTAAACTTTTAGAGAGGAATAAAATAAGTTTTAATCCTACAAAACTAGCAAGAAACTACCAATACACTAATTTGTCATAACTATAAAATACTCAATGGTAAGATATGTAATAATAGAGAAATATACTTGAAAATGTCTTCAGTTGGTAAAGACTTGTTTTTATTTGTATTGTTGTTCCTTCTTGCAGCTCACCTAAAATCACATGTTGTTAATTGAAAATAGTGGTGCAGCTTTGAAAAAGTACAAATTAACAAAATATCAACTGTGATGATTTATTCTTAGTTTTATGACATAAGATCCACTGTAGCAAAAGCTGTAGGTAAATCTAACCTTATAAATCCCTTTTTTAATGCCATTTTACCTTTTCTTTTTAAGGTTAAAATGTAATGAACTGTGGTGCTGAGTTACCATGCTTGCTTCTTATTTCCTACCCAACATAGTTATTTTAGTCCTTTTTGGATCACTGTCAAGTAGAGCTAAAAATACTCCACATACCTCCATTACACACATAAGAAAGTTATTATCATCCAAATGTTTATTGAGATTATATGCTACATTCGTTTTTATGTATATCTGTTTATTATTCAAAGGATCTTCCTTGGTTGATACCTTGAACCAAATATGAAATGTGTTGCCTAAAACATGGTCCGTGACAATCTTGAAAAGAAGTTTAAATTTAATGTGTACATTATGGATCTTAATGGCAGCATTCGTTCAAATAAGTGGTTCTGGCATCATCTAATAGTGTGCCATTGTGGAAGTAGCTGACCAATGCAGACGGAACATGATTATGTGCAGTGCGGGCATCACAACTCAGGATTATCGGCTCATATAATACAGAGTGTCTGCTTGCTAGTATTTCTTGGAACATTACATGATCACCTTGGCAAGTTTGTGAAGAAAAACAGTAACTTACCAAAGGAAGGGAATTAGAGTGGTTTGGCATATCATATCATATATATATATATATATATATATATATATATATATATATATATATATATATATATATATAATCTGTATATACTGTGTGTGTATGTGTGTATATATACAATGGGATTGAGATCAGGACTTTGACTGGGCCACTGTAGGACATTCACCTTTTTGTTCTTGAGCCACTCCAATGTTGCTTTGGCCTTGTGCTTGGGATCATTGTCCTGCTGAAAGGTGAATTTCCTCCCAAGCTTCAGTTTTTTAGCGGACTGAAGCAGGTTCTCTTGCAGTATGTCCCTGTATTTTGCTCCATCCATTCTTCCTTCAATTTTAACAAGATGCCCAGTCCCTGCTGATGAGAAGCATCCCCACAGCATGATGCTGCCACCACCATACTTCACTGTAGGGATAGTGTGTGTTGAGGCATGGGCAGTGTTAGGTTTGCGCCACACATAGCGCTTTGAGTTTTGGCCAAAAACCTCTATCTTGGTCTCATCTGACCACAAAACCTTTTCCCACATTGCAGCTGGTCACTCTCATGCTTTCTGGCAAACTCCAGACGTGCTTTCAGATGGTACTTTTTGAGTAACGGCTTCTTTCTTGCCACCCTCCCATACAGGCCAGTGTATGTATACAGTGACAATAAAATTGCTGAAATGCTGAGCAAACACCAAAGTAAGTTTTTTAAAGTTCAGATAAGCTGCATAAAGGAGGTTTTACCAATTGGAAAAATATGAATTATGCATTATATTTAAACTGAATGCATAAAGAATACACATAGCAATTTTGCTGCACAGCTTGAGTTCACATGTTATCAAGTTTCTTGTACTTCATTGGTTCCCGGTGTACTCAACGGTCAATTGTGAATCTACTGCATACCGTAGCTTGAGAAATGACAGGACAGCTAATTGTAGTCTGCCTGGGAAACACGTGACCAATAAGTCTGGGTTTTCAATAAAGAAAAAAAAAAAAGACTATCACTATCACCCCGCATGGAAACCCGCATTTCACGTGTAAATGTTAATGAGCGTGTTTATTCTTAACTATAAATATTTCAAGGGAGCAGGTCAGTTGTTACTTTGGATTCCAAGATGGCAGAAAGTAGTGGCTGATGGGTGGTTTTATGGTTAGCAGTGGTGTAGTTCACCTTAATGATAATGCAGGCGTTATCATTATTATTATTATTATTATTGTTTTTTGCTGTGTCTGGTCTGTCATGTTGTATATATCTTGTAGGTTTACAGTTCTGTATAAAACCACTTACCACAAACTGTGTTATGCATTTGCTATAGTGTAACGTAACACTTGAAATGTATTTGCTTACGATTGTAAGTCGCCCTGGATAAGGGCGTCTGCTAAGAAATAAATAATAATAATAATAATAATATTAAAGCAACTGTTTGAGAATACCCTTGCTGTAAAAACTATGCTAAAGTTAAACATGAAGAGCAAGTGAGCTGCTTAACTGAATTAATTCCCGTCCTTTTTTTGATCCCAGCTATGTCCAAAGACAACGCGCGTCTGCCCTCCACATTAATAAATATAGTTTGTGAACTGGATGTCATGAGCCAGCTCGATCGCCCAAAACAGCGCAACAACATCCAAGTTGTTGAAGCCCTCTCAGAACTGACCAAATAAAATTGAAAATGAACATATTGATTGTGTTTTATGTGTTTGCATCATTAATATTTAACACAGCAGTAAATCAAACACAACTTAAAAGAAAGGAGAGCATCTCTGACAGCAGGAGCCTCCTCAAATTGAAAAACAATTTGGTCAAGAGCAGTAAAGCACATTATTAACCAAGCAGGCGCAGGGTATTTTGCTTTATTACAGCAGCTTAGTTTCACTTGTGTACCAGTTCTCTGTGCATGGAAACCACATTTTCACAAAAGGTCACTAGTAATCTTCAAAAACAGCACGAGTACTTTACGCATAGCTAATTTACATATCAACCCCCACCTTTCCCATTCATTTGCATGACGTAGGGTGAAAAGCCCGGTTTACTCGAGTAAAATAAACTCAGCGAATGGAAACCCAAAAAAGCATTTTACACGAGACATTTTTCTCGTGTAAATGTCTCGAGTTAAAAAAAAACTCACATGGAAACCCCATAAATGACACACATGTAACCAACTTGACTTTTCAAAGCCAAGCAGATACTATGTTTTTTTAGATGGCTATCACAAGAAAGCAGAGAAATTGTGCAGAAACACTGATTTCCTTTCATCTGATTTGTTATTGTGTAATTATCCTTTCAAGAACAGGATACTCCAGCCAGGAAAAATATTGCCTATTCATTTTTTATAAGGGGATCTCACACTATAGTCACTTGATATGTGTACTGATATAAATCTGGGTCAGTTTCAGATATTGGTGGATGTGCCATGTGTTTGGTTCTAGGATTGTTTTACAAGGCAAATGTTCAAATCCTCGTGTTCCTCTGATTTGAACATTATGAGGAGGTTAAATATTTTAGGAGTCTGTCATGTATGACTGAAAACATGTCCAGAGCTGGAAAGAAATAGGAAATATAAATCAGGGACTTGTTGAAGGAATTTTCATCAGCCTGGGAAGCAGCATCCTGGCTCTCAGTGTCACGCAACAAATGACAAACAAGGCTGAATGAATTCCGTTTGACTGCCAAAACACTTTTGTTTACAAGCTGTATAAAAGTTGGAATTTAAGACTGGTGTATTCAGGGGTGAATGAATGGGCAACAGAAAACTCTAAAGTGAAAAATCACATACTTGAATAAATGTAATATAATGTTATTTCTTACTATTGCAAGTATCTGTATTAAGCTACAGCTTCTATACTTTTTTTTTTTTTAAATAACACATTTCCTGTATACATTATTATTATTATTATTATTATTATTATTATTATTATTATTATTATTATTATTATGAGTAGAAGTCATAGTAGCCGCACTAGTGGAGTAGTATAGTGTATTAACTTTCGAGTATACTAACTTTTATATATTTTTTAATGAAGGACTATATTTCATATGAATGCAAAGTTAGGCAGATTCTTGTGCAGAAATAGAAGGATGAATGAAACCACAGCATGAAATTTGAAATTTGCAATGTGATTACATTGTCATTCATACAATGTAATCTAAAGTTCTACCAACTTTGCCTCTGCAGTAAGTATTTTACAATCAAGATTTATTTTAGAAATAGAGAACCTTGAAATGTGGACAATATAATAAATGATACCAGATGGACTGTTTTGTATTACAAGGTTTGAAACGACCAAAAGTTTCAGGTGTTTGAAATACATCAGTGTGTAAGCATTCAGTTGTATTTTTTTTTTTTTTTAGAGCATTAGAGAGGTATCTCAATTAAAGCTGTTTCTCTTGTTAAATTGTATGTTCATTTACTTAATTTCATATCTGTCTGTTAGATGATAATTACATTAATTTGCATTGGCAGCTGTTTAACTGGAAGTAACATTTACAGCTACAACAGACATCGTTAATAAAGGGGTTACTGGGTCAAGCCATCATGCATTATTTAATTCTCTCCCCTAATGGCTCTTGCAGACTGATGTGATGCACCAGAATGTGTTTGATTATATCCATGTGGATGATCGGCAGGAGTTTCGCAGACAGCTTCACTGGTCCATGAACCCCCCTCAGCAGGTGGCCAGCCAGGAGCACCATTTAGCAGCAGGAATGGGTGTGTATATAATTAACAACAACAGAGTCAGAGGTAGTCAGAGGAATTGGAAAGCAAGACTTACAGCTTGCAAGTCAAATGTCAGTTTTAAAGTAGAACAATGGTGGGAGAAGTGTGCTTAAAATGTTTGAGTACCATATCAAATTTTAAAACTGCAGTCACCTGCATTCAGTTTTACACTATAATATGATTCTTGTGTGACAGTTTCCAACATTTTTACAATATTTATATATCTGTGTACTTTACAGGCATTGCTGTTTCATATTCCCAATGTATCAGAAAAATTAAGTTATAACGATAACACCTTCTTTCAACTTAAGCTTTGAAAGATATCACCAACCTTAACACTTGCCATACTGCAGTGCAGACCTCTATAGATATCTAAGATTAAGAGCCCCTTTTTTATGACCTCAAACCATTTGTGGCTTTACATCTTTAAATGTCTTTTTTCATCACTGCATAAGAGTAAAAAGTCTGTCACTTTAAAAAGCTAATAAATGTTATTCAGTTAAAATAGTCTGTTTTTAACTGGTGATATCTAACAGTTCATCATATTTTTAAGTATTACAGAATCTGTTTATTGTATTGTCTTGTTGTCAGTGCCTTATACATTACCTGCACAGCTGCTGTTTGCACACTGCTTGACAAGTTAGTTCTTAAGACTAAAAAGAAACATTGATTTATGTTTTAATTAAAATGTTATCCTATTTTCAGCTTCAGTATGTAACCTTTTGTTAGCTACAGTTAAAATGTACACTGAGACAAGGATGTGTAGTGAAAAATACCTGCTATTGAGCAATGTGAAGTTTGACTGAAACCAAATAAATCACCTAATGCTTAACAAGGCAAACTTTTAATAATGATGCATTTCCTATACCTATAAATCAAAATGCAATCAACATGAACATCTACCAGATATGGAGAATTGTTACAGGTGAAATAGTACATTACAGTAATAGTAAAAACAAAATGTACGTAATTAAAAAAAAATAAAAGCAAAAAAAGTTCCTTAAAAAGGTGCAAGGATATACTTGGACTGTATGGTGAATCCCGCTATATAAATCAATCAGGCTTTACACAGAATTGCATGCTGCTATTTTTGTATGTAATATGTATGCAACTCCTTCAAAGTTTTTGGGATTGTTGTTCAGTGCAAGCCCTACTACTGGAAGTTTCAAAAAGGGAAACCACTCAGGTCATTATGTTGTTTTTTATTGAATCCACATCATACTCCAAAGCCTACAGATCTGTTATACATAAACTTTATAAGGCTTAATCCTTGTTAAACTTTATCTTCCTACCTTAAAGGGTAGCAGTAATGAAGCTCACATCAAACCCTACTAGAACTATAATAGCCAATTTAGGACAATCAAAAGGATCAGGACTCATTAAGTGACATTATTAGAGCAGGTGTAATGTGGTCTACATACATAATGCTATCCTGGTTTCTTTATAGAGGAAGACTACATCCTGAGCAGTTTGTTTAATGCCCAGGAATCGGATGGTGTTCCACCAGAGTGCTCTTCCTTTCTGAAGCGCTGCTTTATCAGCAGAGTTCGTTGCCTCCTCGACAGCACCTCTGGCTTTCTGGTAAGTGTTTGAGTCACAGAATCTCTAGTCACTAGTATATTTAACTACTAAATTCAAACTTGTGACATTTACTGTTGCACACTACTTGACTGCCTTGTGTACTTTTGTCATTACACGGTATTGGCTTGGGCAGGATTTTCAAAAAACAGTGTTATTGTATCGAACGCGTGGTATAGTAACAAGACCTTTAGTAGCAAGTGATTTTCAAACGAAATGTGTTAATTAAATCAATCCGTTAATGCTTTGAAATTGAGTCGATTAGGTCGTTAATGAACGCATTTCTCGTTAAAAAGCTTAATTGTCGCAGGTCACCTGCATCACTTCCTGTCTCAACAACCTGATAAGGGGAACTCACAACAGTTTGTTGGTCTGTATGTTGTATGTGTAACTTTTTCTGTTAGTCAGACGTATTTTCTTTTCGTTCCATTTGCATTGGATAGACGTGTTGACAATAGTTGCTCAGCAATATGCAGCAATACTAACATTGCTTGTTTGCTATTCTACTATTGTTCAAACCAGTTTTTCGGTTCTCTATTTTTTGTGTTGCTACTTTGGACATTTTTTCAAACTGTTTCTGGATCATGGAAAGATTCAACCACATGGCCTTACCGGCAGGATACAGGTAGAATGATCAGCGCTGTGGATGTCATTGCAGATAACTGGTTGAGATCAAACCTTTTTATTTTATTTTTATTTATTTTGTTTATTTGGCAGACGCCTTTATCCAAGGCGACTTACAGAGACTAGGGTGTGCGAACTATGCATCAGCTGCAGAGTCACTTACAATTACGTCTCATCCGAAAGACGGAGCACAAGGAGGTTAAGTGACTTGCTCAGGGTCACACAATGAGTCAGTGGCTGAGGTGGGATTTGAACTGGGGATCTCTTGGTTACAAGCCCTTTTCTTTAACCACTGGACCACACAGCCTCCTTTTTCTTCATTTAACAGCTGCAGTGGATTACAAATGTTTGAATGGCCATTCAGTGTTTGTTTTTTTTATTATTCAGATGTTTTTTGTTTGGAATACTTTTGGACTGAATCAAACCCTCTTTTGGACTTGTTTTTGTTTGTTGTCTGAACAGGATAGGGACATTGCTTTGCTAGAGATATCTTGTACACTGTATTGTATCTTTATTGTGTGGTCACCTGTTTGTTTTCTAAACTGTGCTGCCCCCTTGTTAGTAAATTATGGCTTTAAGTATCTATCTGTCCTGTGCTGTGAGCCATTCCTTTAAATGTTTAATCCCACAAAATACCGTACTTACTCTAGAATTAATTTACAATAAACCCTACATGGTAAATTATATTCTTTGTACCCTTTAAATTTTTTTATTATGCTGTAACTATTTACCTGCTAACTCCTATATGTTTAATGGTTCATTTTGGGTCAGTTTTAACTAAGAAAGTTGTTACATATGTATACCATGTATGTAACACTTAAATATATATTTGTTAAGCTTTTAAAATCACAATAGAACTCCCTACCCAATACACAGTTTGTTTATAATTAATTGTTCAGTGAATCTTCTCATTATACATTTTCTCTGGTACTCTTTGCTCACCTCTGCGATAAATAAACTCAACACAACAAACACTGACAGTATTATAAGAACATTTTATATGCATGCAGACGTGTGAAGGTGAAAGTGTACATTGTACATAAAGTGTGGGGGGAGTCTGACAACATTAAATACATTTAGGCAAATTCCATGTCAATGATCTCGATCACATTCCTAGTGGATCTGTGTGCCCTTGTACGCCTTTTCTTTTGTTTTTGTGTGGATAAGACACAGGTGTTAAAAGCCAAGGACACATTTCAAATCCACAATCACCTAGGAAACTTTATTGTAATATCTAATACTGTTTTCTTTTTCAGATTTCAGTTTTATAATTTAAATAAAATCTACAGTAGAGGTCAGCTGTCATATAATGTACATATGCAGAATTCAAATAGGCTACAGTTGCACTGATAATGTCTTGGTAGTAAAATTACACGTCGTGCAAATAACGGTATATCATTTTAGCAATACAACAAACATTCCATAAGGTTACAAATGGTTAAAACAAGTGAATAAATCTCCTTCATAACCACAAGCATAGAAAAGGCTAAAATATTTTCATAACTACAAATATTGAATTATCTAGGTTGTCTGTAAGAAATTAACTCTGGCCCTGTACACTCTCTCTCTGTGTCATCAGCCGCGGTCTGTTAAATTTCTGTTAAGGTAGTTATATACTGCTTCGTTAATTAAAACCCTCCTTTTCCAAGTGTAAATTAACTCCTGATAAATTATGACAATTAACACAGATTTGCTTTTAAATTCCCACGCAAACAAAAGAAAGTCGCAAGAAGCACCGCTCGTTAAGATATTAACATGATTTTGTAAATTAACAGAATTTCGGAAATCACGAAATAGGCATAACGACCGCTTGAAAATGCCAAAATCAGTGCTACATACCGATTTCTTGATTAACACTGGAGCACTGGAGTTATCATTTATGACCTTTTGAAAATCCTGCCCCCTGAGTTTATTCTGTACATAAATTATGATATGCCTTACAGTAGCAGTGTGGCTTTAGGCGCATCGCTTACAGCCATTTTACTTTTTTTTTTTTTTTTTAATCTTACAAAATCTTGAAGCATAATTGCGTGAATGGGAGAAAAAAGGTCATAAAATCCCCTATTAAGTAAATAGACCATAACTGTGTTATATTACATTTCTGCCTACTATAAATCAGGGAGATGTGGTTTATTTATAACATACTGATTAGGTCATTTATGAAGAGTACCAAAGACCTATCCAGGTTTCTTCAATAATAGAAACCTTTATTTTGTTCAGAAAAGTTTTACATGGAAAAGAAGCTTTAAAAATACCAAACACATCTTTCTTTATACAGTAGTATATCATCCAGAACTTTTAAACACTTGATTCTAATGTAAGAGTTGGAATATGCTTTACCTTTTTACATAATGATATGCAGTTCAGTTTTTTTTTTTTTTGTGAGGGGGTACCTTTTAATGAATATAAATACTTATATAAAATACACTAGCATCTTTGGGTGTGAAATGGAAAATAAAGATTAAGAAAGCTCCTCTTATGGGTCACCAGCCTACTCTATGGAAAATATATACAAAGTTTTGTGTTATATGTTCATCTGCCTATTTTTGCCTGTCATAGACAATGCAGTTTCAGGGCAGACTGAAATTTCTTTACGGCCAAAAGAAGAAGACAGCGTCTGCAGCCGTGCTTCCCCCCCAGCTAGCATTGTTCTGTGTTGCAGTGCCGGTCCTGCTGCCCTCCATCACAGAGATGAAAATGAAAAGCATGGTAATGAGAACCAAACACAAAGCTGGTGTTACTGACACAATGGAAAAAAAGTAAGTAAAAATGTCTACCAGATACAAGACTGCACTTATTTTTTTTATATATATATTTTTTAAATATTTAATTTATTGCTCATTTAGAACATTTCATTTCTTACCTGTTTAACATCATATTATGTGTATTTTGTATAAGGTATTTTGTAAGAAGTAAACATTTTGCGGTTTAGTTCATATTCTGAGGAAACGAGTAGAGTAAAAAACAAAAAATGTCTCGGAACTACATTAGGGTTACCAGACATCCTGGGAAAGTCAGAGTTTTCAGCCTTAATCTTTTGTCCCGGTAAAATTGTCAATAGTCCCGGTTTTGCTATTGTATTTTTATTTTTTTTTAAGTACTGTAGCACTTGTCGGGTTACTCTTAATGAGACTCGGGTTACTCTTAATGAGACTCGGGGACCACATCATATAAAACAAACGTTGTCTTTATTTTAACACTTAGGAAGTACAAAACCGGGCTCTCTCTTTGCTGGTCAGGTGGCCGAGAGACCGCTCACTGCACATACCCTTTCTTTTATATGTCTGTCCCCCACCCTGTCACATCCGTTCCTCCCTTATCCCAGACCCCTAATGTATTAGGTTGTGTGTTAGCGCCATTCAAAAATAAAATAAACAATCTGATTATTGTTTAATCATTCTGATTATGTGTATACCATATGTTTACATTTTAATAGCTGACCTATTTTTTTAAATCTGGCTTTTTGTACATTTAACATGTTTTGACTAGATGACAGTATAAAGAAAATAATTTGTTATTATATTAGGTATTATATTATATACTGTCATTTTTTGGTACGGCATTGAAGAAAAAAAAAAAATGTCCCAATTTTTCACTGTGGAAATGTGGTAATCCTAAACTTCAGTGCGAGAAACTGAAGCTCTGATAGAAAATATAGAAATATTATAGAAAAATATATTCAGTCTTTTCTCAAATTACTTTGTTTAATGTCGACATTAGGAGAACCGTGCAGAATTGCGTAAACTGCATTCTCCTACTGTAGGCATTCAAGAAATGTATTCATTAAATTAGCGATTTACAACAGCAATATTTAAGAATCTAAAACATGTTATATTAAAAAACCGGAGCAATAGTTGCCATTTTTCAATATGCCTTACAGGATATATTGTAAACATTCAGTTCATGCACCATATAAACGAGCCGAGTGCACTTGCAAACTGCATTGTGAACACAAACATACTCGGTCCTGAAGAAAATAGAAAAGGACCAAAAAAAAATTACTTTAGCTTGCATCCAAACGAACCAGACCGAGTCCGTTTGAAATGGACCCAGTGTGAGAGGAAGTCTCATTTCGGCTTTTATAGTACATTATAAGTGTTGAAATAGCAAATAAAATACGTGAAACCTGTTGTTTCATGTATTTTTTCATGTATCAGCATAGGTAACCCAGCTTTGAGATGTGTCTTTCGTTCATGAAACCTGTATGGACGCTTGAACTCAATGGGACTTTAAACCTATTAGGGCTTCAGATTTCGGTGTTTTACCCCGACTTTTCTACTCTCCTTTAAAAAAAATGCACTTGATACCTGTTAAGCCATTTATGAATCAATAATAACTGAGAAACACGTTAATAGTAAAATTGATTTATTTTGTAATTTACTTTTTTTTTCTGTGAAACAATTAAATGGGTTTTTAAATCGTAAGTCTTTTTCATTTTAAAAGAAGCGACTCATCTTTATTAAAGTAAATACAATTACGCATAACGATTGTAATAGTGTGTCCAGCATAAAATACTTTATTCATTATATCTTTAATAAAGATTAGTTGCTTATTAACATGTTGTGATCTCATTTGTATGTTCTGCTTGTAAATGAAAAATTTTAAATGCTCAATAAGTTTCACAGAATTTTTTTTTAAATACATTTTACTATTGACATGTTTCTCAGTTGTGATTTAGATACACAAATAGCTCAACAGGTATCCATTTAATTCTTAACGGAGAGTCTGGATAAAACACTGAAATGGAGTTTCACCTAGTTTAATACCTCTCTCTCTCGAATTATGCCAGTTTGTCCCAGTTTATGAATGAGGTTATGAATGTAGTGTACACATGAGAGATTAACTCTTGACCACACTACACTATAGGTTTCCAGTATGATTCTGGAGAAAAGTTGTAATTGGCTCTTACGGCAGCGAACTAAAGTTTGTTTGGGGTTGTATGTATGTTTAATTCATGCAAAATGAATACAATCCGAATCAGACTTCCCATTTAAAACATAGCCAACAGAGTTATAGAGTTATATTTTTTATATACATGAAATATAATGTTTTACTTTTACTGTTTTACTACTTAGATGGATTCAGTATAAACATGTAAACACATCTTTATTCAGGTAACATTTAGTATGTTCAATTTGTTTGAGGTTTAGTTTCAGTAAGTAATTAGCATAACACAAGTGATATACCAATGCAATATTTATATTGACATGCGTACAGTAAATTGAGATTATTCATTAATGTTATTTTGGTATACGTGTTCATCTGCAATATTTATTTTCAGAAATTGAAACTATATTCATTTGTTGTGTAAATTATTAAACATTTTGAAACTTGTTTAAAGCAATAAGTTATTTTACAGATACACGTATACACTTTCAAAAAATGTATTTTGTTTTAATACTAAAACCTACCATGTGAATGCTGTCCAGTGTGTATGACTGGCTAATGCATGTGACTGCATTATGATTGTTTAAACCTGGTTTGTCAGCGTTTTCTTATTTTATATTTGCAGAGCCAAAGGAGGTGAAGTATCTGAAGCACAGTGCAAAAATGGTTACCACTATGTCAAATTTGCTGATATGATACATAATGCTGAAACCCATCTGAAAGGTAAGTAATTTGGAATTACAATGCATTAAATCATCCGTTAAATCACTCATCAGTTAAATCACTCACCTCTGGGCGTGTGTCCTATTGCATTGTTTTGGATCACTGCATTATTGTAGTCATCATTGGTCATCATTGGATCTGGAATACAGTATCTGGATATCCAATACAGTGTTATAGGATGGCAAATGTCTGTATATGGCTAAGGAATATTGGCACAAGTAGGTGGACGAACCAAGGCTATTAATAACCTGCAGCAGTTGTTTAACGTTACCAACTACCCCTGCAGGTACTCAACTGCCAGTAAAGGACAGCCCATCAGTCACAAACTTAATTAATGGGTTACTGTATTTATTGGTATTTGGGGCTCAATTCTTAACCTAGTTTAGATTTTCAAAATAAGGGAATGTAAATTATTTAAAATTAATTTTGCAATACTAGGCGATAAGTATTCATAGGGTTACATATTATTTATTATCCATATCCAATTCAAAGTCATTGCTCTTCTAGAAGGCACTATAGGTTCGAAACAACCATAGCCTGCTAAAATATGGAGCTAAGAAAAAGCAGATTGAAAGTGTATAAAACATTTCAGGCTGGACAAGACTTGGATTCTGTTTCTCTGGGACTGTCTCTCTGTGGAAGTACAGGAACTGGTGTCGATGCATTTGTTACCGCTGGATTGTTTCAACGTACTTTCGCAGACTCAGTTGGTTTAAAGCAAGCCAGCTGCTCTTGGGTCCACCATTACAAACATATTAAAATAATACAGTATCAAAGATGATTTTTATGCATTTTCTGAGGACGTTCCCTCTTTGACAGGGTCACGACTGCCACGCAACAGTGCTCCCCTTCCCTGGTACTGCAAGACTTTTTGCAGGAGGTGCAGTCCTCCTGGGGCCACCCAGAAACCACCCCTGCTGTCTCTTTAGCGGTTGACAACCTTGCACACTTCCCGCCTGTTGAGGCTTCTATTGCCTCATTGGTCCAGATGCCCAACCTGGAACTGTTTTCTAAGGACGTTTTTTGCCCTAACAAGCAATGTCGCTTCACTTAAGTGCTGCTTAGGAAAGGCCACATGCCTGGGCAACTATAGCAGCATAATGGTAGCTTACCAGTCTACGCTGTTGCTGTCATTGTTAACGCATCTCAGGCCCTCGCCCAAGCAGTTGGACGAGCTGGTTAATGACCATCTGCTCCAGCTGTGACAGCTGTTTTTTATATTGTAATTATGAGATACATTAAAGCCAGGATGCAACTGGCATGTGTTAGTGCAGTATTAAGGTAGTAGCCGATGAACAGCCAGCTGTTCTTGTCTGATCTAATGAATGTGTGTGGTTGAACTCCAATAACAGACACATTCTCACCCTTAAAAACTCCTCCTCGTTCCCAGGAAGGATTTTTTTTTTAACACATTTTTCCCACGACTTCGGCATCTTTCCTTTGCGGGATCTGAGGGGTTTCTGTTCATCACTCAAAAATAATTGTGTCTATTTTTCCCTGGAAAAAAAAAAAACAACAGTCCTATTGGTGGATACTTGACAGGGCAGGGGTGGGGCCGGGGTTTGTGTGTGTGTGTTGCTCTTACTCCGATTCTGATTTGATGTGTTATGTTAATCATGTTGTTAATCATGGCAAAGATTTCATGTTAAAAAAAAAAAAAAGAACCTGCAGCATTTTGCTAAAACCACTCAAAAATAGACAATCCACCAACATAATTTTCTCCCTAAAAGCAGCCCAATTTTGCGGAAAAAGCTGCCAATTACCAGTTGGCAGCACTACAGCTGACACCGACGGGCCAGACAGAAAGACTGTCGCGGGCCGCTAACTGAAGAACACTGCTCAGGGCGTGACCACAACAACAGTCATTAATCCACAAGATGATATCTTAGTGTCTCAGGAGGTGTCCACCCTGATACAAAAACAGGCCATCTCCATCATACACCCTCTCGACAAGAGGAAGGGTTTTTACACCAGGTACTTCCTGGTGCCGAAACGGGATGGCGGCCTCAGTCCGATCCTCGACCCTTAGACAGCTCAACCTGTTCTTGAGGCGACAGCAATTCAAGTGAGGCCAGGTGACTGATTCACCAATGTGTACCTCAAGGAGGCCTATTTCCACATTCCCATAAGACCCAACCACAGGAAGTACTTGCGGTTAGCTTTTCAGGGAACCTCTTACGAGTTCCGTGTCCTCGTCGTTTGGCCTCTCCCTGGCGCCTCGCACATACTGGCCACTCTGAGACTCAAAAGAATCAGAGTTCTCAATTAACTGGACGACTAGCTAATATGTGCCGAGTCACCCTGTGACAGGGTGGACGAGTGGTGACGTCAGGCCAGAAGCAGGAAGGAAAGACTGTTTATTTAAATACAAAAAATAAAATAAAAAGTTCAAACAGAAAACACTTGCTCACAGAGCGAAAATAAAAGATTTAAACAAAATAATCACAAACACAAAAATAATAAATAATCCAGGTCAGGCTGGGCAAATCGCCTTCACTGTTCCTAGATTCTAGTTTCGTTTTGTTTCTCTCTCCTCTCTCTCCGCTCTCATTCTCGCTCCTAACACCCACACCGAGCTGGGAAAACTGCAGGCTTATATACAGGTGACCATCTCCCGATTAGCAACAATTTAAACAATTAATTAACTCGGGAGATGGTCACCTTCTGCACGAGGTTTTTAATTACTGTGGATGGGCTTCCCATCCATGCTATTAAAACAATACAAAAACACACAAACACTCTGCTACGCTGTTAATACATTTTTAAATAAGTACAAATAAACAATAACAAAACCAGCGGCGCTTCACCGTCTTAAAAATACACTTACAATAATAAATAAATCATAATACACAATAACACAGGGGCGGAGGGGGAGACCCCGTTCTAAAAATAAATAAACAAATCAATGTACAGGGCTCCTCGCCCTGTTACACACCCACACAGGCAACATTACACATGGAGCTGGTCACTGGTCACCTGTTATCTCAGTCAACCACCTCAAAAGCCAGCCGACACCTTCCCAGACAGCCATCTATATGGGGCTGTATTTGCTATTGCTGTGCCTGGAGAAAATCAGAAAAGAATGGGCTTGGGTGCTCCTGGTAGCCCTGAATTGGCCCAGGAGAGCCTGCTGCCTTTATGAAAAATGCTTGTCTGATAATGTACTGACAGTGCGCCTTTGTGTCTTAAAGAACAATATGGAAATCTGCATTTTTCTTCATTGGTTCGCATGCATACCTGCATACCAGTTATATATCATAACCCTGGTTCCCTGAAATAGAAATGTTATCTGTTATCTTTCGAGGTTGCTTCTTTCACTCCAACACAGCGGGCTTGAATAGTAATTGCCGCTGTTCCCTTCTGCTTGCGGCACTTTATCTCCTCGAGAGAGAGGTATACGAGAAAAAGCGGATTGTGACTGTTTAAAACATGCTTTCAAGAGTTCTTAACAAACTGATGCAATTGTAAGTGTCGCAATTGCCTGTAGCTTTCGTTCATCTCATTATAATATGAGAACCGTCATTTTCACTATATCCGTCCCCGTCTTGCAAATTTATGCAGGAATGCCCATAATTACATATTTATCTAGGCTTGAACCACAAACAAAAACTGCTGCCACAAAGCATTCCCTAAAGAGTCGCAAATAGCATAGCGCTTGTCTAGTAAATTTTGTCCAAGACTTCCACTTGTTTGCAACTGGTTTGCGACTATTGCGACAGGTGCAATACTTTAGTAAACCTACTCCTATTTCTAAACTTATTATTTTTGTGTCTTGCCCATGTTTCTTGGCGAGACCGTTAACAGTTAGATAGTACCCAATAATGGCAGTTAAAACTGGATTGCTTAATATGTTTATGGGGTTGTAACCATGAATGGTACACACGTACACATTTTTTTGTAATCTGCCAATGCCCACTGTATATCTGTAATCTAGTTCATAATATCACTTACATATACCTGCAATCTTCCTCCAAAGCAGACCTGTATAATGTTCGCTTTTATAATAGGTAGCATTGTGTGTGTTCTTCAAAGACAACAGGTGATACAGTGATAAAATAACTGCTTTCTAAAACCAGTGTTGAGGGTTCAATTTAAATGTTGCTCTGTGATAGGGTTTGAATCATCTGCTATTGTTATAGCCTACAAACAGCCTGGGGCTTTACAGAATGGGCAGAATAATATTAAAAGGAAAAGATTGCAAAGAAGACTTCAATAGCGAGTAGTAGGTCATCAAATCGATTTACAAAAAAAGGATCTGTGCTCAATATACATTACATACACACACCATAGGACTGAATCGTTATAATAAGTTTTTTTTTTTCTTTTTTTTTTTTTTAAGAGACCATGCTGTGCTATTTTGCTTTGCTATACGTTACAGTAAGGTTTTTTAAATATTTATGTCCCAAATGTAGTTTTAATTTGATCTTTCATTAAACTACTATTTTAGCATAGCATAGCCCAACCTCAATTAAAATAGAATGACGACCACAGACAAGTTTGTTGTAAACCCTCCTAAAAAGCAGGTAAATCGGGAATTATATCGTATAACAAAGGTATGCCAAGAGCATGCCGTTCCCTTTTTTCCGTTGTAAACATAGCCAGAAAAGCCCTAATTCAATTGTGCTGAAACGGTGGATACGGTGGATTTAGATCATGGGGATTTATTTCATGTTCCTGATAGTTCCAGTTTTGTCCACAGCCAAGGCAGGGGATGAAAGTCTGACATGTTTGTTGGATTTAAAACAGCAAATATGTGGGCATTTTTGTTTTCAGTTACTTTACAAAAGTGATAAAAATGATTACATTAGAAAAGTTATATATATGTATATATATATATATATATATATATATATATATATATATATATATATGTGTGTGTGTGTGTGTGTGTGTGTGTGTGTGTGTGTTTATGTCTGTAGCAGTCTAAACCTTTGATTTTCCTTGGTGACAGTGATGAATAATGGAGAAAATGGAGTTCCTGTCTTTAGAGTGCTTACAAATGAAGATCAATGGAATTGGGTGCAGGCTAACGCTCAGCTTGTGTACAGAAACGGATGCCCGGAATATGTCATTGTCACACAACAGTCCATGAAGTATGTAACTGTTTATATTTGTTTGTCATCACTGAAAACTAACCTTAATGGCTAGAATGCAAAACTGTTTTTATAGCCCATACACTTATGTTTCTATTTGTAGCAAACTTATTCTGAGGTTCATAAAACAGTCCACAGCAGTGGTTCTTAATTAACTGCTCAAATAGGCTTGCAAATCTTCAGATATTACCATGCTTATTGTATGCTTTCATTTGCTTTATATTTGTTTCTCTTATAGGTGTAATAAATTTTTTTTTTTTTTAAACTGACACTTGATTACGATATGTCTGGTCCAGTGGTTAAAGAAAAGGGCTTGATACCAGGAGGTTCCTGGTTCAAATTCCAGCTCAGCCACTGACTCACTGTGTGTGACCCTGAACAGGTCACTTAACCTTCTTGTGCTCCGTCCTTCAGATGAGACGTAAAACTGAGGTCCTATTATACGTGACTCTGCAGCTGCAGTTGTTGATGAAGCATAGTTCACCCCCTAGTCTCTGTAAGTCGCTTTGGATAAAAGCGTCTGCTAAATGACTAATTAATAATGATTTACTATTAAATTAAAATTATACAATAACTCATACTTAACCCTAACACAAACATTACTTAATCTAAATAAGCACATGCCATTATTTTAAAATATCACTAATATGATTAAGTATCCTGAAATTGATATTGACTACACACTAAATAAATAATGATTATGTTCTTTCATACAGAATCATCTGAATAACTGACACTTATTTTAAGATATAACCAAAAATGGTCATTAGCCTTCATATTTAGCTGTTGAATTGTTTCCCAAACTTCATTTTTACTATGACTCAGCCCATGTATGATGCAACCACACTATAAGTTTGATGGGAGTACTAGACTTCCTCCTGTTTACTTCCTGTGTTACAGATCATAGAACCCCACCTCTCCAAATACAGTTCCATGTAATCCTCAGTTTTGGACCAAAGGCTGCCACGATTACATTTTTTTGTAAACATGTAAACTACCTGCAGTTAACTGAACGCC
Source organism: Acipenser ruthenus (assembly GCF_902713425.1). NCBI lineage: Eukaryota > Metazoa > Chordata > Actinopteri > Acipenseriformes > Acipenseridae > Acipenser > Acipenser ruthenus. The sequence continues at coordinate 62,049,617 of NC_081191.1, read as the reverse complement.
GCCATTTAAATGATGGGTGGGGGTTTGTTAGGAATAAAAGCACACTAGTATTATTAAAGTAATTAATAAAACAAATCAATCAATCAATCAATCAATATTTATTTTATAGAGCGCCTTTCATAGTGGACCACCATCACAAAGCGCTTTACAAGATAGTGAGGAACAATGCATAATACATTAAATACAGTGAAATACAGGGCACAGTACATTAAATACAACATTAAAAAACAATGCAAACACATTAAATACAGGCATAATACATGAAATAAAAGACTAGGATGTGAATTCTAAACATTGTGGATGTGTGTGTCAAGCAGAATCATACAGATAAGATGGAGTAAAAAACCTGAAAACAATTTAGACAGCAGCTAATAACAGATACCAGGCTTAGACAGCATTAAAAGCAAGAGAGAACAAGTGGGTCTTGAGAGTTGATTTGAAGCGAGCGACTGTGGGAGCTGCACGCACTAAAGCTGGGAGAGAGTTCCAGAGAGTCGGGGCCATGAAGCTAAAAGAGCGCTCTGAGTGTGGCGCGCTTTTGTGTGCAGGGACATAGCGGGTCAGCAGGTTGGAGAGATACTCTGGACCTGTGTGATGGAGGGCCTTGTAGGCAAGCAGGAGAATTTCCAAAGTAATCCTGAACTTAACAGGTAGCCAGTGCAGTTGTGCAAGACGGGGTAATGTGATCATACACAAAACATGCTGGTCTTCTGTTCTATCACATTACACAAGCAACCTAAAACTAATAATGAACTAAAATATTATTTTGGCAATAAAACTGCCTTAATTATCCATCCTATTGGAGGTTAGTTATATATTGTCATTTGAAACAACTCTTAATTGAACTTTGCCTACATTTTTCATAACGTCTCCTGTTAGCCAGGATTGGAATCACCTGGCTCTAAATTTAATGAGGGGACACCTACCTGGGATTTAGCAGGCAGGTATTTAAACCGGTCTGTAAGGCATGGTCTGTGTCTGTGTAAACATAAATAAATATACAAGCATCGTCCTGTTTTCATCTTACATGAGAAGACAGTGTTAAAGGTCCTGAAAAGTGGCAAGCGTACTCTGGTTTGCCACACTATTTTTAGTGATATTTGACTGCGATGTTGTATGTGGCGATTTTTAAAATAACAAAAGAAATATTGATTTATTTATTTCTTGCAGAGATAAAGAAGATGCAGAAAACCTAAAGATGGAAGCCAGTAATAGTGGAATGAATGAAAATGATGAGGTGCATCTGTTAAACTGCTCCAATGACACATCTGGGCAACAAAGACATCACAATCACTGGACAAAGGAAGGGATTAAACAAAAACTTGAACTGAACAAAAGTGAAGGTTGTTATACCCAAGATGAGCCATTCAATTTCTGTAAATCCTCTTTAGGTGGAGAAAAAGCCCCCAATTTAGGTAACCCCTGGGCTGTAATATCATCCACAGGGGCACAGCTGATAAGGACTGGTCAAAATATGAATGGCCTTCCAAGTAAACCTGCTCATTATGGGAAGCCAGGCATTTATAAAATGTCTCCAAGCTGCCACCATATCAGGAATGACACGCATATCCCCAAACTTTACAGCACTTCACAAAATCCAGAAATGGACAACTTCACGGCAGATGTTATGAAATCGGAAAACACATATGTATCACATGTGGGATGCTACAACAACAGGATGTTTCCTGAAACTCCAATCAAAGTCGAACAGGAATCTGATTCTGAAAACGGCTGTGACATCTATGATATCTCCCAAAGCAGGACTTGGACGTGTAAGGAGGAAGTGGAGAACAAGTTTTGGATTGGGTATTCTGAAGGAATTCTGTTGAAAACTGAAGCAGACTATTATGAGCAACACTCTCCCTGTCAGAAAAACAAAAACAACATGGGGGTGCCTTTTAACAGGCACTACCAAGATACCTCCTCTGGGAGCAGACCTTTAAAATATGTGTTTCCCAAAGCCTTGACCCAGTTTAGCCCACAAAGGTTACCTCATTTGGAGAACTTGTCCAGTAACCCCAGCGCAAACTGTTTGGATAACCCTGCGTATGGGCACAATTCTATGGAACATGAAGGGTTTGACCAGCAGGAGTATAAACTAGCCTACGAGTTCAAAAGTCACAACTTGATCCATGCTATCAAGCGTGAGCCAATGGATTCTCCCCCATGGTCTGATATCAATCAAAAGGTCATACAGACACCTCTGCAACGAAATGTCATGCCAAACTGCATTATGAATTCAGCGGCACATAAATCTAATCCATATTCCTATTTGCAGTGACAGGCACAGATCTGCCTGTGCACCTGAATTTATCAGGGTGAAGAAAGTATTACAGACATGAAATGGGAGATTTTAGATGTTCTACTCATATTTAAGGACTTCAAATTATATTGCTTTATTATGATTAATGCAAATACAATACATGTTTTAAAGCACTTGTCAGAATATATTAATACAATTAACACTGATCTGTGTGTTTTCTGATGTGTTCTATAGCTTGCCAAGCTGCAGCATAAGCGTAATATGCTATAGCAGTGGTTTTCAAACGGGTACACGAGCTCTCGTCAGGGGGTATGCGAGAAAAATCCTGTATTGGTAGACAATGCATTTTTTTCCAGGTTGTTGTACATTGCAACTTAGCAATCGAATCAACAATGTTGAATCTCCTTTTAAAAAAAAACACAGCCGTACTGGTGTACGTTTCCTTTCTGTTGGGCGAGATTAACTCTATTAATACCCAGCTGGCTGCTGACAGTGCGTTGAGCTAATTTACATATTCCAATAGCAGTGCACTGGTTACTACAGTCTGTGGGCTAAATATAGCCTGTATATTCAAATAAAGATTGTCATTGTACAATGTTGCTTCTTTTAAAAATGTGTAGTATTTACTAAGTAAACATACTTTCTGGGGTTTAAATGTTCACTGTTAGTAGTTTAATCAGTTCAGTGTTTTTTCTACGTTTACTTTTTTTAAATAACAGTTTAGTTGAGCAGGCAGCTGGGCCGCCCATGAAATCACTCACTTCTGAGCTGGAGCGACATGACTGTTATCTTTACTTGCAATGCTTTTATGTGTTTTTTCATTATTAATTAATTCATTGAAAAACTCCTTTGTCATGTGAGTGCATTACCCTACGCCTCCACACCGGTAATTATTAATAAAAGCAAAAGGACGATATTATTATTATTACAAAAATAGAATTATACCAAATAACGTTTTTATTTACAATGAAGGGAAAAATACATGTTTTCATTATAAGCATTTGGGCGACACAGTATGTTCCCTACATTGTAAATAAAAACATGATTAGGTATAATTTAAGTAAAACGCTATTAATAATAAATGAATCAGGGTTGTAGCAGCAGTTTAAGTAATCTAAATATTTCGTCGAATAGTTAAAAAGTACAATGCTTATGGGACTGTCAGCGCTCATTTTCAAAAGATGTCGGCACGGACATTATATACAAACCAATGAATAAATTGTGTATGTATGTATGCCTGTGTGCGTGCGTGCGTGTGTGTATTGAGACTATATGCATGTCTCTAATCATATGTGGGTTTCGCGATCACGCCGCCCTCTAGCCAAAATTGTAGATAGTAGCCTACTGTAATAGCCTTATGTTTTTGCCTGTTGTCATTGATTTGACACATTGCCACTGTATATGCTTCCAGGGCAGGTCAAACTTCAGGAAAAAAATCACAAATTTTCCGTCCCTTCCTGCGATTTCAGTCGGTCAGTGTGTGATGCCCGCTTATAAAGTGTGTTCCGGGCTTTAAAGCTGATTAACACGAACTGCACTAAACACTTTAACATGTAAGCATTTTGCTAAAAGTAATTTTTGACTGCCTGATATAAATATCGCATTGCTACTTTCAACAAATTTTACATTGTCCCAGCTCAAGTGTTCAACGATAAAATTAAAGTTAAAAAATAAATAAATAATTATTTGTAACTTAAAAAAACAACACCTGTTTTCTCTCTACACTTCTGCATTTGTCTGAAGAAATGCATGTCTTTTGTTGAGAATCGCTTTTTGATTTTGTTTTGAATTGGAACCGTAGTTTAGTTTTTCAGAAGCATAACCTTTTTGGACTCGTTTTGGCATACTTATTGGAGTCTGGATTTTGAAATAATTTTACATGGCATTTTAGTTGGTGCATTTTCACCGTGGTTAACTAATTGTATTTTATTTTGTTAGTTTTTAACAGCAGTTTTCCATTTACAGTAACTAATCTAGTAATTAGAAAAGATAATATGTTTTCATAGGTATATTAGACCCTATCTCAGGTGGGGGTACGCGATAGACTAGATTATTTGGAAAGTGGTACAGGGCCTAAAAAGTTTGAAAACCACTGGGCTATAGTAAAACACAAAGGTTTTACATCTGTTTGTGAAACAGGGTGGTGAATCACCCTATGATTTTGCTTGTGATATTTAAATGTAAATGCAGAAAAAAGTGGAAAGTGACACGCAGTCTATACCGTCCACAATGAGTTTAATATGTATTGTATAAATTAGTTGTTACTGTACTTTTTTTATAATAAGTTGCTAAATATATATTTTTGGCATAATAACTTTGAAGTAAGCAATAATGACCGAAATAATAAACTGATGCTGTGTTCAACGTTCTAATTCATTAACTATAATTTCATTTTGGAGTATTCCCTACATTTACTGCAAATAAAACCTAAATTGCTGTCAACAGTCTTTTAATGCCTCCTGGCATTTGTATCTCAACAACATTTAACAGTATTTTATTGTTGAGGGTTGTTGAGCGTTAGAATTTCACTCTTTTCATGTTGTTTTTATAGTGTTGGATTTCAGATTGAGCTCATTTTATCATGACAAGTCCCCTTTAGCAAAATAATTATCGTAACAATATGAAAATAAAAACCATGGCTCTCCAGTGTACATGTCATATTTCATTATATAAAGCATAAGGCTGTGTTTTTTTTTATTGTTTTTATTTTATTTTATTTATTTTTAGCGCCGAAGACGAATACACGCTGTCCTCTGAAACGTGTGCCGTCAGCCGACTGCTTTTTTTCACTCTGCAGGCCCAACATGCAGCCACCTCCAGAGCTACAGCGTCAGAGGACAACGCAGCCAGTCTACGGGGGTCGCTGGTGCATGGTGAGCCGAGGACACCCTGGCCGACCTAAGACCTCCCCACCCGGGCGACGCTCGGCCAATTGTGCGCCGCCCCTTGGGAGCTCTCGTCCACACATAAGGCTCTGTTTTAATGTTATTAAAAGTAATGCATAACGTTTTTAAAAGATAAATCAATAACACACTGCAATAAATACTGCAATAAAACAATTGAGCTAAATTTCAAGTTTAAAGCAACATTACAGGAACGTGATATTTAGAGTAATCATTAAAACTTATTTTTCGATTGCATTGCTTAATATTTTTACTAAATAGAACGTTACCACTAATGTGTGCTATCAGTCTATTCAAATCTTTAATTTTTTTACAACCAATTAATTATTGATAGTCCAAAACCATCGGTCTTATTTAGTTTTATTATGACCAATAGGATATTATGTTTCTTAATATAGACAAAGGCAGTCCTCACATAATGTCAGTAGAACAATCGGTGAACTATATCAAACATAGAAATGAGAAATTTAGAATAGGGAATTAATGAACATCTATCGAACTGAAAATTGGCTCATAGTACAGTTACTCAGAAAGTGTCCCTCTTCATGTTGTCTTTTTTCCTCTTTTAGAAACTGTTTTCAATTTCTGTCATGGGTATCAATCTTGTTTCAGACTCACTGTCTGCCTTTGAATGTGTGTAACAATATGTTACACACATGAACAATGTTCATGCCATATTTTGAACATGCAAAATAAAGGTTTTTTTTCCTTCAAAATCTAGGCCTATTTATGGAAAAAAACAAATAGGCAATGGGTCCTGGCCATGAAGATATTTATTAAACTATATACATTGAGTAAGAGTCTGTTGCCTTTAAGAAAGCATTGCAAAAGAAATGGTATTAGTAAACCATGAAGTGGCTGAGAAAGAGCTGGAAATAAGTATTTCTCAAAATGTAAAGTAACTCTTAACCATATTTTGACTATAGGCTTGTCAATATCTTCAATTACATGATTCTAGATTAGGGCATGCAGTACCATTTATTGTATGGATGTTGTACTTCGAAATAGTTTTTCACATGTTGGATATGACTGATGTATTGATGAGATATCAGGATATGAAACATACCAACACTTTTTTTTATCAGACCTCTGGCAAGTCACAGTATAATTTACAAATGCATTCCCATGTGCAAATGTCGGGTATAATAATTTTAGATAAACCAGGGGTTTTCAACCGGGGGTACGTGTAGCCCTGGGGGTATTTTTAAGGGTCATAGGGGGTACGCAGGACGACTTGGAAATGCACAAATAAAAATGAAAGTAAAAGAAAATAATGCTTTTGTAACAGTATTATATATTCTCTAAAACACTGTGTATAATTATTTAATCTTTGTTTAGCAGCTCAAAGTGAACCACAGATTGAAAAAAAAACACATAGAATCTATCACGCCCACACTTTCCACCTGTATGCAAGCGCATTTCGATTGAGTGGAGTTCCACTCTGATATACAGGTGAAGCAGGCGTCTGGCGATCGTGTCAATGGAGAGCGATCTGTGCTGCTCATGATCCTTGGGGTAGGATTTTCAAAAAACAGTGTTATTGTATTGAACTCATGGTATAGTAACAAGATTTTTAGTAGCAAGTGATTTTCAAATGAAATGTGTTAATTAAATCAATCCGTTAATGCTTTGAAATTGAGTCGATGAGGTTGTTAATGAACGCATTTCTCATTAAAAATCTTAATTGTCGCAGGTCACGTACATCACTTCCTGTCTCAACAACTAGATAAGGGGAACTTGTTAATCAAAATGCATGTTAACGGGATCAAGAAAAATGAATGGAAGCATAATTCGCTGTTATGGAAACTACTCGCGTACAGGGAGGCGGGTCTCCAACCAGCCAAATGGAAATAAAAAATAATGGGAATATCTATGTTGTGTATAATTTGTAAACTCCATTTAAAATTGTGCATTTTGTCATGCAGAATGTACATTTATTTAGAACACTTCACATATAAAATGCTGATTTACAATTATCTAGTGTGTGGGTAAAAATCGGACTGCACGGATTAAAAAAAGTAATAAATAAATAAAAATTAAACCCCACTAGTCATTTACCCTCTTTCAGGGGAATATTTTGCCACAGCTTACTATATACTCTTTTATGTGCATTTTGCAATCTTTTTTTTTTTGGTTAAAAACAAACAAAAATACCGTAAGCGATCTATGTATATTGGTTGGAATTTATTTTCTGATGTTGACATATACTTTTGTCTATATTTGAGTATGTACGATTGTAGGCTATAAATAATAAGATCTATAATAAGATCCAAAATGGAAAATTACCTATATGGTAACAATATCCTGGGAGACAGTCAGCATGGTTTTAGGAAATGGAGATCGTGTCTAACTAATCTTTTTGAGGATGCAACATCGACAATGGATAATTGCAAAGCAAACAACATGGTTTATTTAGATTTCCAGAAAGCTTTTGACAAAGTCCCGCATAAAAGATTAATTCTCAAACTGAACGCAGTAGGAATTCAAGGAAATGCATGCACATGGATTAGAGAGTGGTTAACATGTAGAAAACAGAAAGTACTGATTAGAGGAGAAACCTCAAAATGGAGCGAAGTAACCAGTGGTGTACCACGGATCAGTATTAGGTCCTCTGCTATTCCTAATCTACATTAATGATTTAGATTCTGGTATAGTAAGCAAACTTGTTAAATTTGCAGATGACACAAAAATAGGAGTGGCAAACACTTTTGCAGCAGCAAAGGTCATTCAAAATGATCTAGACAGCATTCAGAACTGGGCAGACACGTGGCAAATTACATTTAATAGAGAAAAGTGTAAAGTATTGCACGCAGGCAATAAAAATGTGCATTATAAATATCATATGGGAGATACTGAAATTGAAGAAGGGATCTATGAAAAAGACCTAGGAGTTTATGTTGACTCAGAAATGTTTTCATCTAGACAATGTGGGGAAGCTATAAAAAAGGCCAACAAGATGCTCGGATATATTGTGAGAAGTGTTGAATTTAAATCAAGGGAAGTAATGTTAAAAATTTACAATGCATTAGTAAGACCTCACCTGGAATATTGTGTTCAGTTCTGGTCATCTCGTTACAAAAAGGATATTGCTGCTCTAGAAAGAGTGCAAAGAAGAGCAACCAGAATTATGCCAGGTTTAAAAGGCATGTCGTATGCAGACAGGCTAAAAGAATTGAATCTATTCAGTCTTGAACAAAGAAGACTACGCGGTGATCTGAGTCAAGCATTCAAAATTCTAAAAGGTATAGACAATGTCGACCCAGGGGACTTTTTTGACCTGAAAAAGAAACAAGAACCAGGGTCACAGATAAAGGGGCATTCAGAACAGAAAATAGGAGCCACTTACACAGAGAATTGTGAGGGTATGGAACCAACTCCCCAGTAATGTTGTTGAAGCTGACACCCTGGGATCCTTCAAGAAGCTGCTTGATGAGATTCTGGGATCAATAAGCCACTAACAACCAAACGAGCAAGATGGGCTGAATGGCCTCCTCTCGTTTTTGTAAACTTTCTTATTTCTTATGTTCTAAATATGTTTGAGGTGTCATTTGTGTTTGTAGTTGTTAGCTATATATTATTCATGTATACCATGTATGTAACTCTTCGTTATATATTTATTAAGCTTTTAAAATGACGATAGAACTCCCTACCCAATACACAATGTGTTTATAATTGTTCAATGAATTCCTCTAATCATGCACTTTCTTTGGTACTTTTTGCTCGCCTCCGCGATAAACTCAACATGATTAGAAAGAGCCAACAAACACTTACAGTATTATAAGAACATTTTATATGCATACAAACGTGTGAAGGTGAAAGTGTACATTGTACATAAAGTGTGGGGGGAGTCTGACAACACTAAATATGTTTAGGTAAATTCCATGTCAATGATCTCGATCACATTCCTAGTGCATCATTGTGTGTCCTTGACCCATGTTCTTCGTTCTTGTGTTAAAAGCCAAGGATGCATTGCAAATCCGCAGTCACCTAAGGAAACTTTATTGTAATATCTAATATGCCATTTTCTATACCTAGATTTCAGTTGTATAATTCAAATATAAAATATACAGTAGAGGTCAGCTGTCATATAATGTACGTATCCAGGTGTGTTTAATGACTTCAACTACTTACAATCTGTGTATTTGAATTTCCATCATTATTGGTGTTTTTTTGTTTTTTTTTACAGAGAGGTTGAACCATTACAAAATAAGCACCTGTGTCATTTACTGCCCTTTCATTTCTTAAAAAAAATGCATTTGGTGATTGAACAATTAAATTGATTAATACCTAGACATACACAGATGTAAACATTATTTTGTAACTGTTGTTTTTATTGTATGTGTAATCAACATAATATGTGTCTAGTATATTATATTTATTTTCAGTAACTCTCCATAAATGTATTTTAATCAGAATAGTCTGGATATGTGTCCCATAGATTAGGGACCCCTCTTGTGATTTATGCTTTTTGCTGAATAATTACAGTAAGTTCAGATTTCCTTCTGTTCTGTACCTTTTTTTTTTTTTTTTTTTTTTTTTTTAAGAAATAAACATGGGGCTTCAATTAAATGTTGTAGCTGCAACACAGGCACTATGTACTGCAGCATTTTCTCTACTGTTTACAAAAATAAAACAATAACACTTGATAAAGGACTTACAGTATGTTGCCTCAAGTTCTTCTTTAATTATTTTAGAGAATATCAGAAAAAAACAGGACAGGTGCACGTTATCCGACAATTCATACATTTGGTCACAGTTAGGGCATGCTGGTTTTAGTAAATTGTTAATGTTTTAAACTTATCTTTCAAAAATTCCCTGTTTTCAATATTTCATTTTTTTAAAGTGTAAGTTAGAGGGAGCAATATATACTGTTTATCATTTATGTTATGGCTAATTTTATTAAATGAGAAAATACAGAGCTTTCTAGCATGTGTTTTGTCCTCCTATACTACTGAACAATTCAAACAAACTTGCAGACATTTGAGGAAACCCTCAAACACACCACAGCATAGCACAGAATTGCACAGACTGTTTATTAAAGACACATGTACATACTGCCCCTCTGGGAAATCGGATGGAATGGCACCATAGAATATAGAAAAAGTGCAGGTCATCAAGGACCAGAGTCCAAGAATAAAAGATAAAAGTGGAGGTGGGGTGGGACTAAATATGCTTTCAATTTTGTTTTTAAAAGTGCCAAAATATTTAGTTTGTTGGTGACTTTTGATTTCTTTTTGTTAATTAAAAGTGCACAACAGCACTAAAACTGCAGCTTCCCTGTCTCTGAGTCTCTTTCTCTTTCACAGCGCTGTAGTGCTGTGGCCCAAGATGTTACTGGTAGTTCACTTGCAAACAAACACATTTTTTCAGCTTTGTTTCAGTTAATTTCACACCAGGAAAATTCAAGCAAACTTGAGTTTCTTTTAAAGTGAATTCAAATGTGTTTGTTTGGTTCACTTGCAGCTTCATCCAGACTAGATTTCTATTGGTTTCACATTGCACTTCTCCAAATGCACTCGGCTCTCTTGCTGATTACTGGAGCAGAAGTTCTCTCTGGAAAAAACATTTTCCCCAACATAGAGAATACTTTACGTGCTGTGCTCTTGACTGTGTTCTTTTGGATTATTTGGTGCTTATGACATCAAATCATTGCCGAAGAAACATTCCTCTTTCATCAGGTGATTATGAAAAAGATTTAATATTTTGTACATGTTTTACATGTTTTCGACAAGCTCCGCATTGTTTATGTGTGACAGTGGCAAGACACTTTCTTTGGTGCTTGCTGAGGTACGTCACTTCCACAGTTTGCTTCACTGTTTGGAGCGGTTCTTTTCCAAGTGAACTGGAATACGTTTGGTTTCACAGTGCAAAAAGTGAATCAAGACCACCATTTGAAGTGATCTCAGTTCACTTGGTTTGATGCGCACCCGGGTGCAATTATGTGGTTCTCTGAAGTTTCACATATAACTCCAAGCGAAACGAACCGCACTTCAAGCCACATCAAACGTTCAAACAAACTAGGTATCCTTAGATAACCAACAATCAAACCACCTGATAGTTCAAACATACAAACAGCTATTATAGAGTTGGTATTTTGAAGTAATTGTTGTTTTAGGAGTAAAGGTGCACCCTGTGGGCCCCCAGCCAAACACTGAAAATCGTCACAAACAGGATTCACACCACTCTTGCATGACTCAGCCTGTACTCCATACAGTAATGCTTTTACTAGGTTACCACTTTTATTGAGAAGAAATTAAGTTTATAAACTAAGGTTCAGGAGGGAATAACTGTCCCTACACACATTATGTCATGCTACTCTGGCCTATCAGAGCTATATAAATAGACTGGTAACTAGTGGTGTAGTCCTAAATCTGAAGGTAACGGAACACCACTAAAAACTAGATTTTCTTAAACAAGAATTTTTACACAAATTCACATTTTATTTGTATACTGAACTTCTTGTAACACATATCATCTATTTTACAAGTATTTCCACAAAGTGTCTTTCTCCATCTTATTGTTAATTATGGGACAGCGTTGTGTGATAAAACAAAGACAATTTCTAAAGAATTAAGGCAGGAGAGAATTAATTTGGAAAAATAGGCTGTGTACCTTTAAAAAATTATAGTTTGTTTTGTTACTGAAAAATATGTAATTTTAATCCTTTTCTTAATTAGTTAAATATGATTCCTTGGGGACACATTACTGTCACCATGGTCAATGGTGTACCACCTAAGGTGTAGCAATGAATGGTACAAGTATCTTTCCCTTCGTACTTGTACTTAAGTACTTTTTAAGGTGCTTGATCAATGCCTGGTTCCAGCTTGACTACACCACTGCTTTTTCTAGTTGCTTATATTTTGTGTTTGCAGTTGTCGAGTCCGTCAAGCTAACTAAAAATAACTAAAAGAAGAGAGCCAAAGTGGTGGACTACAAGGACTCCAGTGAGTGTGTGTGGCAAAGCACCCCGCCCCTGTGTGCATTTGTGTTATGTGTTGTATGTTGCGTGTGTAAATGTTGGTGTATAGATTGGTACACGGGATATAAACGGGTCTGTGTTTCACGTGTATTTAAAAAGTGTAGATTTGTATTTAGGCACGAGGAGAGCACAAATCACTTCACGTGCTGGTTAAATGTAATATGTGAGCACGGGGTTGCACAGAATTAATTCACGTGCTGGGATTCAAGTGAATAATTAATTAGTAATTGAATCCCAGCACAACAGTATATATAGAGACACGTAGCATGCAGTCGGGGTTAGGTGTTCGGGAGTGGAGAACGGGTGAGAGAGAGAGGAGTAATTGAAAGTAAGATCGTGAATATAATAGTTGTTTGTACTCACCGTGTTTGTTTGTCTCCGTGCACCGTTTGTTAAGTGTTTAGTCCGTTTTGTTTATATGTTTCTTTTGGCTACCAGTGCCGTGTCCTGTTTTGTGCTGTTTACAACCCTTTTATTTGTTAAATAAACGCTGAGTGCAGCCATTGCACTCAGCTCATCACAACCACCGTCTCTGTATTCCTTCCTGCTTCTGGTCTGACGCCACCCACTCTGGCCGTCTTTGTGACAGTGTGTCAAGCTGGACTGCACTGGAACCTGCAGTCACCAACTGGTTCCGGGCAAAGCGATGGACCTCCTCTATGCAATCCTGGAGCCTCTGGGCATACTCAGGACGAGGGGGGACAGTACCCATGTCCGGTGGCCAGCCGAACATCGTCTCCACTAGGGTGTGCAGCTCACGTCCCAGCATTAGCAGGGCAGGGGTGCAGGAGGTGGATTCCTGGACGGCAGAGCGACAGGCCAGCAGAACCAATGGCAGGTGGGTGTCCCAGTCCTTCGGGTGACTTGCGGTGGTGATGGCTAGTTGAACCGCCAGGCTAGTTGAACAGCCAGGGTGCGGTTCAACCTCTCAACCAGCCCATCACTTTGTGGGTGAAGGGGGGGTGGTCCTGGTTTTGTGGATTCCCAGACGCCAGCACATCTCCACGAAGATCTGAAACTTGAAGTTCCATCCCTGGTCACAGTGGAGCTCCTGGGGAACCCTGAACTGGCTGAAGAACCCCTCCAGCAGTGCTTCAGTGATGCACACGCTTCTGGCCACTTAGTAAAGTAGTCCATCGCTACCAAGACAAACCGCTTCCCCTTTTCAAATCTTGCATGGCGAGCTCCAGCTCAATGCTGGATCTTGTAATTGAAGGACTGGAGCTACTCAATCCAGCGGGCGGTCTGTCCCTACAGTTCCCGAAATGACAGGAGTCACTGTAGGGCCACATGGTTGGCCTAATCATAAAGGGGAGCCCGCAGAGATAGTGGCGGAAGTGACTGACCGCTTCGACTACTGCCAGTAACTCCCGCCGGGACACACAGTAACGGCGCACAGTAACGGCGCACAGTTTGGCTGAGCGACCATTTGTAGTATGCCAGGACCAGCAATATGAACCATTTCAAGCCAGCCACCAGGTCCAACGACTCATCGCTATGAGGGAGGGGGTAGGAGTCCTTCTGCGTTGCTTCTTTCAGCCATCTGTAGTAAAACGCAAAACCTGTATTGATCTCGTGCTGCACTAGGTGTGTCCTGCTGGCATCTTCAGAGCTGGTGGTGAAGCTGTTGCTTCCCTAGGTTAAGCTCCTTGCAGTTGCGGCACCAGACAGCGGTTACCGCTGCCAGAGGCGGCGGGGCTGGTGGGTTGGTCTTAGTTTACCACACTCATACAACAGAGTTTCTAGTCCCCTAGTAATATACAGTGGCTCTCAAAAGTATTCACCCCCCTTGGACTTTTCCACATTTTATTGTGTTACAACATGGAATCAAAATGGATTTAATTAGGAGTTTTTGCCACTGATCAACACAAAAAAAGTCCATAATGTCAAAGTGAAAAATAAAATCTACAAGTTGTTCTAAATTAATTACAAATACAAAAGAGAAAATAATCTATTGCATAAGCATTCACCCCCTTGAGTCAATATTTGGTAGAGGCACCTTTGGCAGCAATTACAGCCATGAGTCTATTTGGATAAGTCTCTACCAGCTTTGCACATCTGGACACTGCAATTTTTGCCCATTCTTCTTTGTAAAATTGCTCAAGCTCCGTCAAGTTGGATAGGGACCTTTGGTGAACAGCAATTTTCAACTCTTTCCAGATATTCTCAATTGGATTGAGGTCCGGGCTTTGACTGGGCAACTCCAGGACATTGACCTTTTTGTTTTTAAGCCACTCCAGTGTGGCTTTGGCTGTATGTTTGGGGTCATTGTCCTGCTGGAAGATGAATCTTCTCCCAAGTCCCAGGTCTCTTGCAGACTTCAGCAGGTTTTCCTCCAGGATTTATCTGTACTTTGCTGCATCCATTTTGCCCTCTATCTTCATGAGCTTTCCAGGCCCTGACACAGAGAAACATCCCCATAGCATGATGCTGCCACCACCATGCTTCACGGTAGGTATGGTGTTCTCAGGATGATGTACGGTGTTAGGCTTGCACCAAACATAGCGCTTAGTGTTGAGGCCAAAAAGCTCTATTTTGGGCTCATCAGACCATAGAATCTTCTTCCACTTGGTCTCAGAGTCTCCCACATGCCTTCTGGCAAACTCTAGCCGAGATTTGATGTGAGTTTTTTTCAACAATCGCTTTCTTTTTGCCACTCTCCCATAAAGGCCAGTTTTGTGAAGCACCCAGGCTATTGCCGTATGCAGTGTCTCCCAGCTCAGCCGTGGACTGTAGCTCCTTTAGAGTTGCCATAGGCCTCTTGGTGGCCTCCCTGACTAGTGCCCTTCTCACCCAGATACTCAGTTTTTGAGGACGGCCTGTTCTAGACAGATTCACAGTTGTGCCATATTCTCTCCATTTCTTAATAATGGACTTTACTGTGCTCCGGTGGATATTCAATGCCTTGGAAATGTTCTTATATCCTACCCCTGATTGGTGCTTTGAAAAACCTTATTCTGGATTTGCTTTGAATGTTCCTTCGTCTTCATGATGTAGTTTTTGTTAGGAAATGTACTAACCACTGTGGGACCTCCCAGAGTCAGGTGTATTTAACCTGAAATCATGTGAAACACCTTAATTGCACACAGGTGGACTCCATTCAACTAATTATGTGACTTCTAAAGACAATTGGTTGCACCAGTGCTTATTTAGGTGTGTCATAGCAAAGGGGGTGAATACTTATTCAATCAATTATTTTCTGTTTTACATTTGTAATTAATTTAGAACAATTTGTAGATTTTATTTTTCATGTTGACATTATGGACTTTTTTGTGTTGATCAGTGGCAAAAACTCCTAATTAAATCCATTTTGATTCCATATTGTAACACAATAAAATGTGGAAAAGTCCAAGGGGGGTGAATAATTTTGAGAGCCACTGTAAAACAGATACCTTGATGGGATTTCACAGCAAACATTTATTTTTATTTGCCGTGTTTATTCTGGGATGGGACATGCGCCATCACAGGGTGCAATTAGTGAAATTTTAGATTGTCTAGTCACAGCTTGATCAATTAATGAGAGCTTTGAACCAGCAGGGGTTTACTAGGAGTGGACTCAGGGACTTTCTCGAGCAGCCAAGGTATCAGTATGACTCAGATTGGAGGCCAATTTGTCCATGATGTAACCAGGTAGGCCATATAGCGCAGCACTGTGTGCAGGGCCGGTCCCGGGTAGTAGACTCTTCCCCTGGCCCTAGTCTGGTAAGGTCAGAGTCCATCGCCAATACTAATGGGTCAGAAAACTAGTGCCATCCGATGTGCAGAGCCACACGTTGGAAGGGGTAGTCTGGGCTTTGACTGTTTAGTCCCGAATCCTAGTGTAGTCGAACAGTTGGTGGGTAAGTGTCCAACGGTGAATGTTGTTATGGGTGGGGTAATTATCTGTTGGACACTGGATCCATGGTCACCACAGTCAAGGAAAGCTTCTTGGGGCATGGGGAAGCTCCGTGACTGTAGGTTGCTAAAGCTTAAAGCAGCCAATGGGTTAGTTATCCCTTATGTGGGCTACCTATAATTAGAAGTACAGGTGTTCGGCAGGCGCATTCCAAATTGCAGGGTGTTATTCGTTAAAGACTCCCCGGGGGTTATTATTTATTATTATTATTTATTTCTTAGCAGACGCCCTTATCCAGGGCGACTTACAATTGTTACAAGATATCACATTATTTTGTTACACATTATTTTTTACATACAATTACCCATTTATACAGTTGGGTTTTTACTGGAGCAATTTTAGGTAAAGTACCTTGCTCAAGGGTACAACAGCAGTGTCCCCCACTGGGGATTGAACCCATGACCCTCCGGTCTGGAGTCCAGAGCCCTAACCACTACTCCACACTGCTGCCCGGGTTGTGGCCAGCACCGTTTGGAGGAAAGTCCTGGGATTCTTGGAATAAATATAATTGGTGAATGTTACCATGAGCTGTTTGCCCAGCATGGGCCCACACTATTTTCTACCCCCTCTGTTAAAGAGGTGGGCACAGATTGGCAGAAGGCATTTAGACAGTGTCAGCAAGCAGAGGCGAGAGCCGGCATACAGCAAATCGGTAAAGTGAAAGTACAGGGGAGCTCCCCCATATGTATTCTAGCAGACACTAGGGTTTTAGTATCAGCTACTTGTCCCCAGAACAGAAACACTATTCCCTGGACTGCATTGTTAGAGCCTTTAGGGCCTGATGAGGGAGTTTTACCTGCAGGTATTTTAGTATCTGTTGCAGTCATGTGGGTAGTATGTGGTTAAGTATATGTACCAGTAATTAATGTGGGGTAGGAGGTAGTTGCTCTTCGACCCTGGGAAGTTTTCAGAACTTTACTCTAGGCTGAAGTAGTGCAGGAATCGTCTGGGGGGGTCCAGTTTATTCAGGAAATAACCACTCAGGGTCATGTCGCTTTTGTTTACAGGGTTTACAGGGTGCAAGTGTCGTCACTGGCGCTTCACCTCAATTAACAGATTTAGAATTGCCAGGGTTGTCGTTAGAGGACCGGCAGAAAGTTAAGCAGCTGCTGGTAAAGTATAGTGAAGTGTTTACAAGTAGTGAAAGAGACTTAGGTTGTACTAAACTTATTTCTCACAAGAACCCACTTGTTGATAATGTGCTGGTCTGTCAAGACTATAGGATGTTATAGTAATAAAATAATGACTTGGATCGCATTATTGAGGAGTTTGGTGATAAAACGAGTGATCAGGAGATGATTGATCGGTATGTATGACTATTATTATTATTATTATTATTATTTATTTCTTACATAGGTGAAAGCTATAGCGAACGAAAGGGTGGGGCGGGGCTAAATGTTGTTTCTTTCACACAGCTGTAATGTACCTGGGGCACCAGGTGTCTCATACCGGGGTGGCCAGAGATCCAGAGAAGATAGCCTTGGTTGCAGACTGGGAGTACATTAAGAACCTTACCCAGCTGCGGTCATTCCTAGGCTTTGCCAGATACTACCGATGGTTTGTGGAGGGGTTTGCTAAGCTAGCAGCCCCCCTTCACCGGGCAGTAGCAGCACTTGCAGCGGGGGCCAAAACAGGACAGAGAGGCCACGGGGTGATCACTGATGACCTCTGGACAGATAATTGTGAAGAGGGCTTCCAGGCCCTTAAGGCTAAACTGGTGTCTGCTCCTGTGCTGGCTTACAGTCCAACCCAAGACTCTGACCTTTATGGGGAGCCTGCTTGCCTCAAGACCAGTGGAAGTCCTGGCTTCACCCTTTTAGAGCCATCAAGCAATGATGGATGTGTTCTCGAAGTATACGCAGGCTGTACCAAAATGGGACCAACGAGCTAGCGCCGCTGCTAAGGCGCTAGTCCAGAAGTGGTTCTACCGCTATGGGGTGCCTGAGAGGATCCATTCGGATTAGGGCAGGAACTTTGAAAGTGGACTCATTCAACAGCTCTGTCAGCTTTATGGCATTCAGAAAAGTCACACCACTGCATACCATCTGGAATGAAATGGCCAGTGTGAGCGATTTAATCGGACTCTGCACGATTTGTTGCTGACCCTCCCCATGGAGAAGAAACGCCGCTGGGCAGAGTATTTGCCACAGGTAGTATTCGCTTATAATACCTTGGCCCACCAGACAACCGGGCAGTCGCCCTATTCTCTGATGTATGGAATACCTTTCTATAAGTGAACTTTCTTAATTATTTGTTTTAATGGTTTTTCACTCTCCTCATCCTGTAGCCATCATTTTATTATTGTGTGTTATTAATAACGAATCCTGGTCAGAAAAAAAAACGATGATTGTACTCTTCAGCTCTGATTTTTCATTTAATTGAAAAGGGTTGGGCGTGGGAAAAAACTTTCATTCTATAAGTCCACTATTTATTATGATTTAGTGTATTATTATGATTTATGTATTTTATATGACGGCGAAAAGCCGGTGTCATTATTTATTATTGTTTGGCAGGACAAGCAAGGTGCCATTATTTGTTTTGTTTTAAAAATACATTGTGAGAATGTGTGACTGTCAGCTACTGATTATTTAACTAGCTGACAATCATGCAGAATTAATAAACCCGTGCAAAATGTGACCGAGGGATAATAAAATAATTAATAGCTAGTTAATCCCTCGGTCACCACTATAACACCAGGGTTGAGTGTTCATGATTGGTGAATGGGAGTAGAAAGGAGGTAAAAGTAAATATTTATAAGTAAACAATTGCTACCCATGCTGGTTTACACCAGCACGGTACTTGTTTAATTTAGGGTTCTGTTTGTTTGTTCTGGTCAACGTGCTGATTTGTTTTGGAAAGTGTTTTGTTTTGTTAAAACTCTTTATTTTGTTTAATACAAAGCTGAGCGCCATTGCGTCTCAGTTTCGCCCCAAAATTGCCTATGTGGTTGCATTCATTTCCTGGCCTGACATCACCCCTACAGCCATCCTATTCACAGGGTGGTGTAGTAAGCTATTATTATTTAGCATTCTGCCCTTTATAGGCATACATCCCGCACGCTACATTAATTTAAGTGTGTTCATAGAATTATGTTTTTCGCTTATGAGTTGTAACAAAATGCATTTGTACTGCGGGTTTGCGGGTTAAGTTGAGATGCAGACATGTTTTTTTTTTTATAGAAACGTTTTCATACTATTTTTTTGTACTTGATAACATTAATTTAAAATTGATGCCTATGATTAATATGTTTTATGACAAATTTGAAGGTATATTATATATATATATATATATATATGTTTCAATATTAACTAAATTGTGTTATTAATCAAATTGATTAATGTTGTTACATAATTGATTATTAAAATGTTTGGATATACTGTTACTTGATTGATTATTGTCTTGTTCACAGTCTTCTTAAAATAACTTTACAATATGATTTGTTGGAAAATAAAAAATAAAACCTTTTTGACCGATTCAGATTTTGAATGTATTTATTATTTATTTTCAAAAGGTTTTCTTTATGTTGTGCTGCAGCAGCACTGTGCGTTTTGTTTATCTTTATCGGCTCTGCACATTTTTTTTCAAGGTATCACACTGACTGCAAATTAATTACATTACTTTAACATTAAATTCTTAAATTCAGTGAACATGTTAAAACTTCAGTCTAAAGCCATACATATAAATAAAATAAGGAAATGCATTAATAAGTTATAAAACAGTTTAATATTATAAGCACCTTGTGACAGGATGGACCGAGATTTGAGACTCAGAGACAGTATAAAAGTTCAAAAATAAAGTTTTTAATAAACAAAAATACAAAATAAACCAGCACAAGGGCCAAACAAAAAGGTTTAAACATAAAACAAACACAAAGCAAAAAACAAAACTTACAAAAATAAAGGTTTCCAGGCTGGGCGTTGCCTTCACTGGAACAGAAAAACACAGCACAAACAAAACACACCTTCTCCTTCCAGAACTCTCTCTACCACTCTCCAACTCTCTCTCTCTTAGCCAGGGCCTCTCCCCTGGCTTTTATCCCCTGTGGCTGGAGCCCAATTATTCAATAATTACTGATTAGTCAATTAGGGCTCCAGCCACATTCTCACATGTTTTTCTGGCAGGGAGGAATTTTAACCCCCTCCCTGCCAGTCCCAACCATGATCATAAAGACGGGGCAGTACCCCGTCACACACCTTTTTTAGCAGTTGCCTCTGACGATGGTTCCAGTTGGATTTGCAGCTGGACTGGGGTGTTTACGCTTCAACCTGTGTAGCTTCTAATTTTTCTTATTCTTACTGTGATTGGTTGCAAAGACAGCAAGGCTAGCCAGAGATGGGATGATGTTTGTTGGGTTGTTTTTTCTTGTGTACAGTTCCCTAATGGACAGAGTGACCAGGCATCCTGATAGAATCAGGATTGTCCCTATAAAATCAGGATCGTCCCGATATTAGGGGCTTTGTCCCACGTCCTGATTGAGGTACTGTCATTTGTTCTGATTTTTAGATTAAACTTTGAAAACCTGGGTGTAAAATGGGAAATTTTGATTTTCTTCTTAGGAAATACCATATATATTGTAAAACCATAAATGTTTGCGATCAAAATTTTTGGCAAATCACACCCATAAAACCCATTTTGCTCCAGAAATGTTGCCGACCTGTTGCAATATACAAAATATGTATTATTAGTGGAATTTTATATTCTTGACCAAAATGTGTTTATTTTTCATACGCAAAAAACGCATAATAAAAGACTTGCAAATATTTATGGCTGTATTTTTATTTATTTATTTATTACATTTATATAGCGCTTTTCATACAAAATTATCACAAAGCACAAATGATGACCCCCACATTTTTCATTTCTAGTTTAAGATTTAATGAGAGATTACTACGGTCGAGCTCATGTAATCCCACATATTTTAGTTGGTTTTGATAGCCCTCTAGCATAACCTCTGTTTAATCTGAATTTAGCATTAAATAATTCTGAGACATCCAACACTTGATATCTGCAAGACAAGCAGCAAGTAACTCCCCAGTAGAAGTGTTTCCCGGCTTCAGGGACAGATGTAGCTGGGTAGCATCAGCATAGCAATGGAAGTTCACTCCGTGTGTGCGGATAATATCACCTAACTGTAGCATATATAATGAAAATAACAAAGGACCTAGAATAGAGCCCTGACAACTTCAGACCTTTCAGATTGTGCCTCCCCAATAGAGAAAAACTAAAATCTACCCCACTGTGTTTTCAAGACAGTTCAATAAGATGGAGTGGTCTACAGTATCAAAGGCAGCACATAGATCTAAGGGAATTAAAACTGATGCAAAGCCCAAGTCAGAGCTTATCAGCAGATCATTTACAACTCTAACAAGTGCTGTCTCGTTGCTATGTGCATCACAGAATCCAGACTGAAACTTCTCAGATACATCATTAAGAATTAGAAATGTTTGTAATTGAACTCTTTCTAGAACCTTATCTAAGAATAGTACACTTGAGACTGGCCTATAGTTATTCAGGACTTTTGGGTTCAAATTGTGTTTCTTAAGCATAGGCTTTACCACAACTACCTTAAGTGCTGAGGGAACTATACCAGAAGAAAGTGAACCATTTATAATTTTTAAAATGTGGGTATTAATAGCACCAGAAACATATTTTTAAAATTGTGTAGGAATAGGATCAAGAGAGCATGTGGTAGCTCTCATATGCTGAACTAGTGCTGTCAGTTCTTGTAAATTAATCAAAGAAAAAGGCTCCATAGTAGCCTTAACAGTTCTCATTGGTAATATTGCGCTAGAATCCTCCTTAATAGAAGGTGTCTGTGTAATTTGATTTCTGATGTTCAGTATTTTATTTTTGAAAAAGTTTAAAAAGTCATTGCTGCTACAGATGCCTTGACCAGTCTGCACCCAGCTACCTCCAGACCCTCATCTCTCCCTACACCCCCACTCGACCTCTCCGCTCCGCCTGCACTAGAAGACTAGCTCTACCACCGCTACGCTCCCCTGCCTCCAAAGCCCGCTCCTTCTCCACCCTTGCTCCGCAGTGGTGGAATGACCTTCCTACAGATGTCAGGACTGCCCAGTCCCTGACCACATTCCGGCGCCTCCTTAAGACTCACCTCTTCAAAGAGCACCTGTAGAACTCCTCTGTTTGTATCCTGGGACACTATCACCCTTCATGTAAATGTGCTTTATTTTGCTCTTATCAGCCCCTATTTTACTGCATTTAATCCTGTACTTCAGAATACTGTAAACTGCCAAGTTTTTAACCTGTAGTACTTTGTATTTAATCGCATCCTGATGTAACTATCACTATTTAATCATATCCTGATGTAACTATCACTATTACCTGCTGTATTATTGAATTGTGGTTTGTCAAACTTGTACTTTACTTGAACAAAAGTTATTGTATTTCTTGCTCTTATTGTATTAATTGTATTGTAACGCTTGAAATGTTTTTGCCTACGATTGTAAGTCGCCCTGGATAAGGGCGTCTGCTAAGAAATAAATAATAATAATAATAATAGCTAATAGATGAGCCAATGTCAAGGGTGGGACTGTTAAGGGGGATTAATTAATTTGTCTTGGGTAGCAAAAATAAATCTAGGATCATTTTTTTTTCAATTAAATTAGAATAATATGATGATCTAGCCAACGCCAGAGCCTTCCTATAATTAACCAGATGGCCCTTCCATGCAATGTAATGAACATGTAATTCAGTTTACGAGTAATATCATTAAACCACAATGAGCTTTTTTTAAAGGACACTCTCCGAGTTTTAATTGGCGCTATAGTATCTAAGATACAAGTCAATGAGGTGTTGTAGGTATTAACCAGCTCATCTACTGATAAGGAGTCAGGGAGTGGCAATGAGCTCAATACATCAGAAAACTTTACAGAAGTTGAAGAATAAATTACTCAAGTTTTAATTGTATGGCTCACAATCTTTGTAGATACTGGCAGATTGACCTCGAAAACAATGGCAAGATGATCAGAAATAGTGAGATCTATCCTTATGATATTTCTAACAGCTAAACCACGAGAAATTACCATATCTAAAGTATGGCCACGATTATGCGTGGGACCTTTTACTTGCAAGCTATAATCCAAGGAATCCAGTAGCTTCAGAAATTCCAAGGAGTTAGACTCAGAATCAATGTCCACATGTGGCTGCTGCACTGTTTCGCAGTGCAACAGCATACTCTGCTAGTTTAGGGCGTGTTGTTTGAGTGAGTTGTTTGCATCTATGCGGCTATCCAATCACGTTAACCTGCAGTCATATGATGAGGGTGCGTCATGTGTTTCTGGTGCGTACGTCTGTACGACCGGGGCCCAGGCGTGCGTATATATAAGTATGCTTCTGCGCGGTTTTACTGGGAAGTGTCATGATGGCTGGCATTACAAAGGCATTTTGTAAAGTGTGTAAAAAAGAATTCGGCATCAGTCAGGGCATCGAGTCCGATGTGAAGCATCATGCCAGTGGGAAACAACATATGCAAAACTGCACAATAGAATAAACTTCTTCAGCAATCCCAATGAAACGTTGGATACCCATGTTGCTGCTACAAAGCTTACCCAAGTGCATCACACAGTAGTGTACTAACACTCCTATCGGTCTTGTGACTGTGAATTGAAGCTTGCGTGAGAAATCGAAGCAGTATTGAGATGGTGAAGTATGAAACTCAAGTACAAATTAATTTCAACATGAGCTGCAAGGAGTTCTAAAGTTATGTCATCGGCAGAAAGGATGTTATGCGCATGGCCAAATCATCCAAGAAGTACGAGACCGCTGGTGAAGACATTGTATTCTGGCAGATGTAGTTGTTAGTGGAAATTTTAGGGGAGGGGAGTAGGGACCTACCTAAATCTCGATTTCGCGGATTTTGCGGAAATCGTGAAATTGAGGGGTCACCGCGAAATTCACCTCTTAGGGGCCAATGCATACAAACAAGTACGGAGAGGGGGAAAAAAATAAACCTTGTTTAAATGAACTACTGCACAACGCAAGTGACGCAAACTACGTATCTTCATTCTGTAGATGGCCCTTTTTGATTCCTTCGCTGTCCCGTGTGCATTGCACACAAGCAAAAGACAAACAAACAAAAAACGTCCACAAGTAACATTTACAAAATAAATTCTCCAAAGCAGTTAACGTTCTTGTTTACTATTCAAATGACAAAGTTTGAATCAGCCTATCAGTGCGTCTTTACTGCTTTTATGTGACTTGTACTGTGCAGTAGGGGGTGGGACAAAGTTGTGCTGCATTGTTTTGATTTAGGTTGCTAAAATCTAGTTTTCAGCATTGGAGGTAAAATAGTAGAAATGGACGACAAAAGAAGCAGAGTATATTTCGGATGATGATCATTTCAAGATATTTCCCGAATAAACTGTACATGCAGACTGAGGTAATTGTTTTCCATATCTTAATGTGTCTGGAGAAAATACGATCGATCGCTAGCTTGAGAATAACACATTAAACAAAAGGCTACTTCAGAGGCTGCTGAACAGAACGTAAAATAAACAGCTTTCAGAAATCAAACTTGATCAGCCCAGACAAAAAGTATTCCTGTCTGCTAGTTAAATCAGAACTAAAACAATCCAGCACAGCCACCCGAATAGCCACGTCTTCTTTGTTTTGACTCGGTACAAATAGAATAAA
The DNA here is from genome assembly GCF_902713425.1 of Acipenser ruthenus. Lineage (NCBI taxonomy): Eukaryota > Metazoa > Chordata > Actinopteri > Acipenseriformes > Acipenseridae > Acipenser > Acipenser ruthenus. Next base: position 62,024,922 of record NC_081191.1, on the reverse strand, counting down.
TTATATTGGATGGGACAAATAACATGACAACGAACGTGCTGCATACATTGACTTTATTAAAGTATGCCAAATGCCCTTGTGTAACCGAGTTTTAGGTCTGTTTCTAATCGATATCCACATCTGTATAACTTGGCAAAACTTTGCCTTAAATTCCAACCAATTCAGTGTGTGCAGAACGTGCAGTCTCAGTCAATGTATGGGCAAGTCAACTTCAGGGGGATGCTGCATACTCGCCTTTAACAAATCACAGCACTCTGTTTTATTAAGGAAGCTAGAACCACTATTTTTAGGCTTTATAGTGTTCTGAAATACTGTCTACTTAGATTTATTTAATGTTTAAAAAGATCCGCGAAATGTCCGCGAAATCCTAATTTTATTTCGCAACATACCCGTGAAAAATACGTAAATTTACCGCAATTTAAGTAGACCCCTAGCTATAACCAAAATATCAGTTAATTAAGATTCTTATGGAGTAAAACAAATCAAGCTGTAGGTAGCCTAACGTACTGAATTGTACAATACAAAAAGTGTAGTATTGAAGTACACCGGTCAACTATTATGGTTAGATTTTCACCCAAGAATACTGTAGCAATCTTGGTTCCCTCAGGCAGGCGCATCACACAGGGCAAGGCAATCCACACACAGGTGGAGGACGAGCGCGAACCCAGGACCTCTTGCACATAGCGCCGATACCGCTGTACGATAGAGCCGGCTCTCTTGCAAGGAGCGTATATCGGGCTTATGTCTTTGTGTGTGATTACGTCAGCTACCAGCCCTACTGCTGCCTTCCCCATTGCACGCTACAATACTTTTAGAATAATTATTTTTTTGTGAATAATAAACTGGTGGGAAGTGAAGGACAGTAGACTGCTGTTTAGTAAACTGGGGTTATTCGCTAGATGTGATATGTTATCGTATAAGTAAAATCGCATACATTTGTAAAAGAAAATCAGGGAAAAGAGTGGAAACGGTCTGTCGCACTATTTTTCTAGCTTATTTCAGTTTTCGATGCGAATAACTTTAGCTCCGCCCACAACGTCATCACGTCGGCCAGTTTGTCCGCAAGAAATTGATTTGAATGGAAACCCAATTTTAGGTTGATTATGCGCATTACTTTTGCCGAATTTCAAATGCACATAAGACGTTATTCGCTTCGATATCTTAATGGAAACACTGAGAGTCCGCAGGTAATGCGCTGACAAGCCAATTCACTTTTAATACCGTTTGCATTTTGCCCAATCTTCTCTGCACAGCGCACGTTGCTGTCATGGGTCGGGTTAATGTCAACTGTTTTCCTTATGTAGTAGTCAGTGGGGCAAATTTTGTGAAAGGCAGTTCTTTTGCTTGAATGTTGAATTTTACCTTTTTAACTGCCTGCTGGCATCTTCAGTAGTGCCACTTGCCTGTTGACAGCAGACCGTGTGGTACCGGGATGATTTGGCTGACCTTTCTTATGTGGGCATCTCTACACATAAGGTGGCATTTGGTGATATTGTGTCTGACAACATTCTCTCGTTTCAAATTTTGGATTCCCAACACAAATGAAGTCTTCCCTGCCAAATGTTCCCCTGCTTCAATGCAAAACGTGCAAAACATTGCGTTTTTCTCTTCAAGGGGAAATCTTTTAACCACTGGGGGTTGAATCGGTATGTTTTAGATGCGGTCGTCGTCTTTTCACCGGATGTCAACCCCGTCATTTCCAAATGATCCCTCGTTGACGTACCCTCTCTGTTATCTTCCAAAACATCTTCGTTTGGAATTTCCTCATTATCTTTGTACGTCTCTCCTGACTGAAAGTAATGTGTTATTTTCTTCATTCTGTACAGAACGTTTTCAAATGCGCGCCTGTTGTTGTATCGATGACAGACAGAACTTGTAGTAGGGATATGTAGTTTTTAGTGCGTTGTTGCAATGGGCAACGGTAACTAATAAACTATATTCCCAGAGTGCTTTGCACGTAAACAGAGGCTCCACCCGTCAGAGCAAAAATTTGGCCTCACTTACCTCCGAAGGTTGGACCCTCGACTCTCAGAGGGGGAGCATAATTGACTTCAGGCGCTGTGGTGGAACATCCATGAATAAAACATCTCGCCCTTGAGGTTTTAAGTAGCACATTGAGATAGGCAAATGCGAGCTCCTAAATTTAATTTTCTAGGAGCACCAGATCATTTTTAGTCGCATATGCTCCCAAAACAGGAGCACTGTAGAGCCCTGGGTACTATTGACGAGCATCTTGACAGCGCAGTACACAAAAACAAGGAAATCAAATTTGAAGTTCAGGCTAAACAATTACCGAACAAGCAGGTCACAATCACAGGATTGCTTAAAAAGAGCATACAAAGTGGAGAAACACATAATGTCAGCACGTATGAATTAGTGGAAGCCTTTGTGCAGGTAACATACCGATACAACGGCTGGTCAATGAAACATTACGAAGTTTTTAAATGAAGAAAATCCCAAATTGCAGAGCCGTGCCTAACAGTGACACACTTTCGGCTATGTTAATTAATTTATAGTCACCATGTACTTGTGATATTTAAGTACGCCATGCTTAAAATAGCTTTCAAATATACAAAAAAAAATGTACGTGTCCAATAAATGAAAGTACACAGTGTATGTATACCTCATGCACAATTCTGCGTGCTGAATTCCGTGCGTTGTGACAACTTGCAAATTAATCATTTAGCTCACTTTATTTGTGCATATAATTAACTACACATGCAAAAATGGGAAGAATTTTTCTTTCAGAATTCAGAGCATAAGAACGTCTCTATTAATTAAGTGAAACAACAACTTAACAGAGTTTCTAATCATTGTAGAAATGCTTCTCAGCTGCATTATGGTCTGTATATAAAGGCAGGATCTTTTAAGGTCCTTCCATACCTTGATAGCCTGTGGGCAGTTAGCATGGCTGGGTAGCAGTTCCAAGGTCCTCCTTGTTGTAGCAGGACCACAGTGAAGGAGTTCAAACTCCTGGTTTTCCAGGGATAGAAACTCTCTGCAGCTGGCCAGTGGCATTAAGGCCAAGTGAGAAATAAAAATCCAATGCTTAATCGTTTAAGAAGTAAGATTTTGACTGTAATTGGAGAATGAAGGAAAAGAAAATGTAAACACACTACACTTTACAGTAACTTGCATATAGCTAACATTCATTCAAACCCTCAGTCCAAGATCTTTTGTTCACATTGATATTAGTGGTGTTGGGTTCAACTACCACACAATCAACTCTGAAAGTTTTGGCTCTCCTACCACCAGCAGCCCCTCCACAATGATGTTGCTGCACCAACTGGATTATTTCTAGACATGCTAAACCTATATTTGGCAGAAAAAGAAAACAAATACACATATGAATCATTAAAATGAAAAAAGTAATAGAGATTTACACCTGGTCAGCTCTTTCAAAACACCCCTCCCTCACATGTTTAAGTTACTTTAGCCAAATGTAACACATAATCAAAAGGGCTATTCGAACACCTTAAAAATGTAAGAGAGTATGAGGAAACTTGGCAATAATAGGTGTGAGGCATATCAATGACATTGAATCCTATTCATAGGTGATGTAGTACAAGTTTGGAAGTTGGCTACATGTAATTTGAGATACTGGCTAAAAATGAACATTTCAGGTTACTCTTCCCTTTCAAGTTTCATTGGTCTCATGCATAACATGAGGCCTAATTCACAATTAATACATGATATTGCAAACTAAATAATGTTTATTATTTATTAACTCATTAGCATCAATTCCAAATGTATCCAAAAGGGGGAGAGTAAGACACTATATTTTAATGTTCAAATGGTGGTGCTGAACAATTGTAACTTTTGTAAGTTGACTTAATTATCAAATCCATATTTTAAAATAATTCTGATTGGGAGGATTCATCTGCTTGGAATATTCTTACAAAAACTGTTTGGAAAAAATAATTTATGGTTATATTTTATATAATCAATAACTGTCATGAAACTTTCAAAAACCTTTTAATCTTCTACTTCAAACAAAACTCTAAAACAAGATTTCAATTCCAAGGATATCATTACACTCAGCGGTCCAGATAAGCTGCGTACCGGCCGTTTTTACGCATTAAAAAATCAAAAATGCTCACTAAATTTAAATTGAATGCGTACAAATACACATAACAATTTTACTGCACAGCTTGTCTGCCTCCCCTCTAGGGGTCTACTTAAATCGCGGTAAATTTACGTATTTTTCACGGGTATGTTGCAGAATAAAATTAGGATTTCGCTGACATTTCGCGGATCTTTTTAAACATTAAATAAATCTAAGTAGACAGTATTTCAGAACACTATAAAGCCTAAAAATAGTGGTTCTAGCTTCCTTAATAAAACAGAGTGCTGTGATTTGTTAAAGGCGAGTATGCAGCATCCCCCTGAAGTTGACTTGCCCATACATTGACTGAGACTGCACGTTCTGCACACACTGAATTGGTTGGAATTTAAGGCAAAGCTTTGCCAAGTTATACAGATGTGGATATCGATTAGAAACAGACCTAAAACTCGGTTACACAAGGGCATTTGGCATACTTTAATAAAGTCAATGTATGCAGCACGTTCGTTGTCATGTTATTTGTCCCATCCAATATAATTTATTTTTTTAGTACCGAGTCAAAACAAAGAAGACGTGGCTATTCGGGTGGCTGTGCTGGATTGTTTTAGTTCTGATTTAACTAGCAGACAGGAATACTTTTTGTCTGGGCTGATCTGAAGTAGCCTTTTGTTTAATGTGTGATTCTCAAGCTAGCGATCAATCGTATTTTCTCCAGACACATTAAGATATGGAAAACAATTACCTCAGTCTGCATGTACAGTTTCTTCGGGAAATATCTTGAAATGATCATCATCCGAAATATACTCTGCTCCTTTTGTCGTCCATTTCTACTATTTTACCTCCAATGCTGAAAACTAGATTTTAGCAACCTAAATCAAAACAATGCAGCACAACTTTGTCCCACCCCCTACTGCACAGTACAGATCACATAAAAACAGTAAAGACGCACTGATAGGCTGATTAAAACTTTGTCATTTGAATAGTAAACAAGAACGTTAACTGCTTTGGAGAATTTATTTTGTAAATATTACTTGTGGACGTTTTTTGTTTGTTTGTTTTTTGCTTAAGTGCTAAAGCTGGGAGAGAGTTCCAGAGAGTCTGGGCCATGAAGCTAAAAGAGCGCTCTCTGAGTGTGGTGCAGGCCAGAGTCAGAGGACCTCAGTTTGCATGCAGGGACATAGCAGGTCAGGAGGTTGGAGAGATACTCTGGACCTGTGTGATGAAGGGCCTTGTAGGCAAGCAGGAGAATTTTGAAAGTAATCCTAAACTTTACAGGTAGCTAGTGCAGCTGGGCAAGACGGGGTAATCTGATCATGTTTTTTACATCTGTTACATGCGTTGCTGCAGATTCACTTTGTTTAAAAGGAAAAATAGTCAATTAATTACGCTGTTAATTTAAATAAACTATCAGATTTTTACAAAAAAAAATGTATACAGATATGTTGGTCAAAAAGTCCAATATGTGAGGAACTTACACCACAGCCGCCACACTGATATTGTACGTTGAAATGCCCACCGAGTCAGCTCCTCAGAATGTTAACTAACATTAGGAAGCGCTCTCGTGTGCAGGTCCTTCAATAAAGTGCCACTTAACGCTCTGTAATTTAAGATCATACAATGTAGGATTCAACGATAATGTGGCACACGTTACCGAAATCTCAGTCAACAACTGAAGACAGATAAGGGGATAATTTCATACCACTTAAATTTGCACCGATGAAACATAACCTTGTAACTGTACTGATGGCATATCAAATGCTTGGATGACAGATATGGTTGCATTTCGACAAGGAATTGCATTAGTTCCATTACTTAGTTGAGAACAAGATGGTTTCAATAAATACTTTAGGATTTAAATATAGGCCTACTATGTGATAGTTTGGGACAGTCAGTCTATTTAAAACATTAGGTAGGTGTTTATTTTATTTTATTATTTTTATATATAATTATTAGTCAAATAAACTGCTACTGAATAAGACCATTTTGCTACCTACTTTCCAGGCAGGTAGCAAATCCTCACTTCTGCCTTAAAAAGTTAACTTTTAGCCCTGGGCCACACCTCTGATTGTTGGCAGGGACAGATTTAACCCTGTCCTTGCCAACCTTAACTTACATTTGCCTACACGCGATTTACAGCGGCGCGGGGCACTCCGGCAGTAGCGTTGCTGGCCGCGACACGGGGCATTGGTAGTGGCGTCACTGGCAGCGGCACGGGGCACTCTGGCAGCGGCAGCGGCGACGCTAGCAGCGACACAGGGCACTCTGGTAGTGGCGACGCTGCCAGAGGTGCTGGGCACTCCGGCAGGTTCGGCACCGCTGGGCACTCTCAGCAGGTTTAGCAGCTGCTGAGGTTGGCCTGGCAATTGGCCTTCCAAGTCTGGAGCTGGCTCTGTAGACGGCAACGGCTCCTCCACCCTTTCGTGCTGGAGACAGCAATGGTGCCTCCCCTTTTGGCACTGGAGATGTAAGTGGCCCCTCCCCCTCTGTCTCTGGAGACGGCAACGGCTCCTCCCCCTTTGGCACTGGAGACGGCAGTGGCTCCTCCCTCTCTGGCCCTGTGGACAGTGAAGCTTGTTCCTCTGCTTGCCTTTGGGAACAGCCATCCCTCCTCCTCTTCCTTTTTCAGGCAGGTGGCAACTCCTCTTCACCCTGAAGAGGGTGGCATACCTTCAGGTGCCTGAACTCTCCACAGGGTCTGCAGTTCTAACTTTTGACACCATGTGTTGCAGGATGGTGTCACGGACCGCTGTTCCTGGCAGGAATAAGGGACTCAGAGACAGATGCTGTAGTTTAAGCACTGTTGCACACATTTATTAACAAAAAAACACAAAGAAAAAGGCACAAGGGCCAAATACTAAACACGTGTAGGCTGGGTGTTCGCCTTCACTACACAGAACACCAACACCAACACCAACACCAACACCGACACCCTCCAAACTCCTCTCTATAAACAAAGGATTTCTCCCCATTTTATACAGGTGGCCATTCCCAAATTAGCACTCAATTACCTAATTGGGGAATGACCACACCTGTGATTGTTGACAGGGACAGGTTTAACCCCACCCCTGCCAACCTTACATTCCCCCACACACTATTTACAGCAAGTCATACATATTGTGAGATGATAAACACCTCCGTTATCCATCATGCACTGTAGTTTATGGCACTCTTGAACTTGCAGAGACAGGTACAATAAAATTCAGATTGCATCATTTGGCAGGTTGCATCCAGTTTAATCTGCTATACAGATGATGCTACTACATGGTTATTTTCCTCAAGCATATCTATGAACTGGTTAAGGGATCTTAATCTATTTTAAGATTGAATGGCTATTTGGAAGTACATTTTTATATTGAACTTACAAAAACAAAACAAAACAAAAAAAAACATATATCATCAATACTATCTTAGGATAACAATTCATTTGTAAAATGTCTGTCTTTATTTTTAACCAAACAACATTCTAAAGCACACTGGAGAAGAATATACTGTGACACGAGCTGCCAAAAAAAAAAAATAATAATAATTTTTAGTAACAGGGTGTGACAGAGTGAATGAATCCGAATTAACAATCTCCCTCCCGACCTGTGAGGGCGCTGTACAACAGGAACTGTGTGCCTCGTACTAAATGGTTGGGCAGTTCATTCCAGGGTCAGTCTGAAGCCGGCCATTCAGGAAGGGGGCAGAGTCATCGCCCTAGTACGGTGAGCGAAGTGTCAGTCATGAATTGGAGGAGACGTGATTGAACTAGCCATCGGAGGGGGCAGGGCTCAGGGTACTTTAGGGGGACCCGACGCCGTAATCGGTTCCTTTGTTGTGGTTAAGGAGAGGAAACGAGGACTGTGGGATCATTTGTGTTTTGTTTGTTTGGTACATGTCTAATTGTTACTGTTTGTTCCTGTTAGACAGCAAAAAACATCCGGGAACCTTCGCTTGAGACCAGCACGCAAACCCGGACTGCACAAACTACACCAATGGCAACCTGCACACCACTTGCATTGAGAGCACGCACTGTTTTGTTTACGTACTAGTGTCTATGTTAAGTGTGTGTATTTTTCTAGTGTCATTTATGTTTGGGACTGTAACCCTCCTTTTAAGCACGGTGCAATACACATTGTTGTGTAGAGCCCGTGCATATTATTATTTAAAGAATTGTTGACATGCAACCCCGTGAAAATAAAGCTGTTTGAACTGGGAACTGTCTTGTGTTTGTCTAACCCAGAGCACTGCATCACCCCTACACCTGAGCACTGCAAACCACCCGTTCACACAGGGCTGTGGGGTACTTTGTTGTATGACACTTAATGCCTCAAATGACAACTGTCATGCCAGGACAAAACAAACAAACACCAACGAAATGGATCAGTGGTAGAGATTATCCCATCTAAGATGATTACAGGCATATTTTTGGCAACATATCTAATACAGACTAACACTACACGATTTAGTCTGTGGTGCAGGTTGGCCTAGTTTATTTCCTCTGAATATATGCCTCTTAGAATTTCTGAAAGCAGGATCATTTTAACCTCATCAGGGTACTCCAGAAGTGGGGGGAATGGTTATAAACAACCTGTTCAAATAATATTTATTTATTTATGTTTGTATTGTTTGTCCATATTAACTATATTGGTTGCCTAATTGTATGTCCTAAATTATATAGCCTTGTAATACTTAAATAGCAACATTTTATGCAATTGGTGAATTTCAGTTTCTTCCTTGCTCCTTCATGGTGTCTCCGTTTTACTAGTTTATATGACTTTGAATACAACATTTCTATATTTTACTAATTTGTTGAATTTGCACAATTTAATTATATTCAAATTTCTACAATTCTTCAGAATTTGACTGACTGCTACCAGATAAGTAGGATGCCAACATGCCATTGTGGTAAGCACACTGTGGGGCAGGCTGTACTCATAGCATTTCTTGCCAGCAGCTTGGAGGCCATATCGAATATGAAGAATTGAGTTCACAGTACATAGTGAGAGACAATTTCTAAATTTATTCACATTAAACTGACTGAAGACACGCTCCACATCTGCATTTTATCTGGTGATGTCACAAACATTTCTGCCAGCTCCATTACTCCTTATGGAAGGAAAATATATTTTGTAAATATATTGACATACAATATATTGTCATTTTAGTCTTCAGGTTTTTAATATTCTTTAATGTTTATTTGTTGTTTCTTGCATTTGTATAACTACTAACTACTTTAAAAGCATTCATGCCAAAAAAATAATAATATTAGAGTACAATTTATATATTGTACAATATAATGAAAATATATTGGCATGTATTCTATAATTTAGTAATCTACATTTTGTAATCTTCAATATATTGAAATATATTAAATCAATATATGACATTATATTTCTCAATATATTACAATATATTTTCGTTCCGTAAGGGACTGGTTTCTTTGTATGTCGAAGCGCTTCACCAACAGAAAATGTAGACATTTGGTGTAAGATTTTGATATCGTCTGGCAAACGATTTCGGATCTCCTATAACAATAGTACTATGAAGTTCACACAGTGCCATCGTATTGCATCTTCTGCTGCTTCTGGCACGCAGTCTTCCCTGATTGCCTTCTCGGCCTCATATCCAAGTTGTGGATGAGGATCCAGATGCTGGCGGATGTCACCTGTGAGGAAATCAGCCTGTGCCATAGGAAGTGTTACACTGCGTCCAAGTGATGTGACAAGCCCAACAAGTCCGTCAATTTACTTTGTTGGATCAACTTTATTTTCCTGGAATGTTTTGTTGACTGCTGTCACCTCCGATAGCACATTTTTCACAAATATAAAAAAAAATGTAGGTAGAGCTGGTCTGCCATTTTACAAATATTTACACTTTTTTGTATGCATTATTAGTTTAAGACACTGCTGGAGGATTCTCCTTACTGCTAGCTCAACAGAAATTCACCAAATTGAGCATGTCCACAATATCTTCTATGGTTCTGCCCCATAGTTAATTGCAGTGAATACCTTCTTGTAGGTTATTTGCCTTCCAGCACTTTGGGAGAACCAATTGTAAGTCTCCTCAACTAAAAAATCAAAAGAAATTAGGGTGCGACTGTTTTTAAGCGTGGGACACTGCCAGTACTAAACTGTGACACACACACACACACACACCACACCAGAACTAGGTGGGGAATTTCAGATTTTAGCTTTGCGTATACACCATTGTTAAACCCTGTCATTACTAAGGCATTGTCTGTCCTGAAGTTTGTTTAGGTCTAGCCCCAATGTTGCAATGCTGTTCTTCAGAGCTGAAACTATTCTGTTTGCTGTGAAATCTTCAAGTTCTACAGCACTTAGAAATCTTAAAAAAAAAAAAAAAAAAGTTTTTCATACTAAAATACCTTAAGGCGACGCCAAGAACCTTAACCATAGAAATGTCATTTGATTAATCTATAAGTAAGCTGAATGGGCTGCTGACAACATCTGACATTAGCTCACTGATGAAATGTGGCGCTAATGAATTGTTAATGATAGCTGAACACTTAGACCTGCGCCTCAGACCAGATGCGTGGGAAACCTTTAATCGCGCTTTGCACAGCTCAGTTAAATGATCCACATTGTACACTGTGCTATGTTCAGCAATATAGAAGGCCAAAACTGCTTCAGTTTCTCCAACAACTACATTCCTTGAGGAAGATGAGGCGCATGAACCAATGCGCATCTGTCTGGCATTGGAAAATGGTTTTGCATATTCAATGTGCTTTGCCGTATTTGCATGTTTAGTCAGGTCTGACATTTTTGCATTTAGTGAGGTTTTACAAAACTTGCAATAAGCTTGCAGTCCCAGGGACACACTTCAGCCAGTTCTTAAAAGTATCCTACTTTAACCAGGCATCCCCAGAAATGTTGTTCATAAGTTTTGGATGATTTTTCTGCCACGTTCTACAAAAGACAACTGTTTTGCTAGAAATTAACTTGCACAGCACAAAAGGAAACGATTGGCGGTCGCCCGCTGTCAGTGTAGACGTGAGATAGTGATGATGTACAATGTCAATCATAAAGATCGTCACCTCTGAATGGTGGAGCTGTGGGGAAAGACGGGCAAGGGGAATCTAGTGCATCCGCTGCCAAAGTGACAGTCCTTGCAGCCTATAGGAACAGCAGGGGGGCTCACGGTTTGGGAGTAAATAAACAAATCGTAGTATATTGGGGGGGGGGGGAGACGGGCTTTAAATTTAAAGTTATTTACTAGTTTTTTTATTTGATTTATTTAGAATAGAAAGTCACTAAAATGTCACCAGATTTTATTCAGAGTAGCTAAGTTAGCTGCATGGCGCATTCTCATTTATAAAATCTTCATCGTGTTTACAAAGTCGCCAAATCTAGCAACCAATTTGCTAAAATGGCAACACTTGGGGTAAGTCCCTCACACTGTATGCAGAGCTTTGCTGATTGCAAATGGGCTTTACAGGTAAACTGATAGGTGGTGTCATTTATAAGTGGAAACATGTGGTGGGATGAGTCTTGGTGTGATCAAATCGATTTGGGGTAATTATTCAGACTTTTATAACTTGATGTTAATATAACTTAATTTATTCTTAAACTATTTTCTGCCTTCCTGATATCTGACTACCTAGCACAAAGGGACACCTCAACAGGTGTAACAATAAATTATTACATTTTAGTTTCCCACACAAGGAGTGCTGGAGTCAGACAGACAAATCTTTATAATATTTATTAACTTGCATAAGGCGAGCAACTATTAGCCGTTGTTCCTCCTCGTAGTAAGTGGGTTTGATGAGTTGGCCAAAATAAATGTTATGCAGTAATGATGGGTAAGACAAAAATCTCAGAGACTTTCATAGTTTTACATTTAATCTGGGCTATTATGAAATGAAATGTGTGTACTGCTACAGGTTTAAGAAATAGTTTTGTATTTAAGCAATTTTATTAAGTTCTCTATGGTTTAAGTCTCCTTCTGTGGCAATACATCATATTTTTCTCTATTTATATTTAAACCTACAAGAGGAGAACCTTTATATAGATGAGTATTTTTCATTCTAAAGAGCTGTCAATACCTATTGTCTAGATTGCTAACATGGTTATAAATGTCTTGCATTTTTTGTTAATGGTCACTTAATATTGAAACTTTTTTTTATTAATTTGGAATGCCGTGTAAAATATTGTATCAGCTGCTGGGTTCTGTCAGGGTCTGTCAAGTCCCACTCACAAGGTATAATATTATTAATGATCAGCTGGTTAGTTTGCCAGTACTTGAAATATAGAGTGTTTTGCTGCAGATGAAAAACATTTCTGAACCATTCCCTTATCCCTTGTGAAGAATGTTATGAGATTAACATATGAAGAAAACAATGTTCTCCCTCATGTTAAGACTCTTTTCACAGATTTCTTTCACATTTTTACTACATGAAGAATAGCAAGATAAAGACCAGATTCACAGGAACCGTGCCCAGTTGTTGATAAATGTGGTGTAAGATCTAGTAGACAGGTTTCTTCGCACGACATTAGTAATTGAAAACTGAGCCCTGGCTGATGCATTGAAATTTCTAAACCAGAGAGAGCCCTACATAATTGGATGCAGTTACTGGGATAGTACAAGGACTTCCTCATGCTGCAGAACAGGTCAGAGCTCTGGAGATATTTATGGTGCAGACCTAAAAGAAATGTTCTTGTACATAGACATCCAATGAATAGTCTTTACTATCCACCTGACACAGCATGAATAATAATGTATTACAAAAAACAGCTTGCCAAAATATTTTAACCATATCAATACTGTATGTACTGTGGACTGACAATAAGTCTAATTCAAGCAAAAGCTGATGATTATTTCTATGTAAAACAAAATATGCAAACATGGACACCCTCTTTAAATTAGGAAACTTCCTTAAAGGTAATGGGTGGCTCAGGTTTTAGATTTATTTATTTAATCGGGATAGATCCCTTAAGGCAGGGGTGTCAAACTCAGTTCCTGGAGGGCCGCAGTGTCTTCTGGCTTTCGTTCCACCCGAGCTCTCAATTACTTAATTGATCTAATTATTTGATTAACTGGACACATTTAACACTTCTCTTCAGGCCTCAAAATGTTTCATAGGTAGTGTACCTTGAATCAAGTGCATTTTTAAAACCATCAACTGTAAAAGACCTTGAAAAATATTAAATATGTCAAATTCAACAAATAATTATGTTAATTGAGAGCTTAAGTTGGAATGAAAACCAGAAGACCCTGCGGCCCTTGAGGACTGGAGTTTAACACCCCTGCCTTAAGATATGCGTCTCATTTTCAAGGTATTCCTGGCTCATTCTGAGTTCGAATATCAACTACAAAACTTATTTTTGTAAACCTTTTTTTTTTTTTTTTTTTTTTTACTAATCTCCTGTATCCTGAAGCATAGGCACTTTTTAATGACATTGACGTAAAGTAGTTGTAGCTACCAGATCGGACTCCATAAAATATAAACTGGTTTGCACTTCTATTCACAGCATAGCAAATGTACAGCTTTAAAAGAAACACATGTTACAGCAAACATATATTTTCATTTCAAACATGATATCTGGTACTACATTAGCTTAAGAAAGTTCTCAGTTTGCTTTCCTTTCTTTTAATGTAGTCTATTACTGTTTCACTGCCTGTGTCATTTCACTTCATTTCATTGGGATCAAAGCATGTTCCCCACTTCAAAGCATATCAGCCATTGGGGAAGAAGGTTGGTTAATAACTGGAAATAAGGTGAACCTCTGGAGTCTATTTCACTCTCCAGGTGAATGATCAATGCAAGACTAGCTGAAGTCTTACAAACAGACATTTCTAGTGAAGTACCAAATATCATGTTTTAAATTGAAAATACATACTTGCAAGAGTATAGCATGTGTTTCTTTTAAAAACTGCACCGATATAGTCCACAAAAAAGGGTCAACCCTATAAACATGTAAAGTAAAAGTTAAACAAGACACAAATGGGGCCTTCTGGCTTACACTTGTTATGTTGCTATACCAGTTACCATACTGCATTAAAATGGGAATTGGGGTGACCCTGTTTTGTGTATTACTTGGTGGCTTTTTTTTAATAGTTATTAAATTTATATAGAGAGATATGCTTCCACTTGAAATCATCCAAAAGCTATCTCAATACTTCTCAAATACTAGTGCATAAATATCCTAGGTGTATTTTAGATAGCTACAAAAAGGAAAATATTCATTTAATGTGGACCATTCCGAAAGCTTGTGTGTAAAAGCCTTGGCAGCCATTAACTCGTTGCAGTTCCCGATGTACGATGATGTACGCGAGAGGGCTGATGTTTTCCTCTATGTGTTTTTCTCATCATACTAAAGCTGCAGATAACGTGGTCACCTTGTGGGCTCAATTACTCAATTACTTCAGGTAGGGTTGCCATCTGGCCCCACAATTCAGGAACACTTTGGGATGGGACAGGGTTTTTAAGTTGCCCTTAAACTGAAAGAAATAAACACGTATATTGAGCACTAAACACTTGCTTAATTTATACTGCTTCTTAACTATCCGAATCATTGTGATAATACAAATCTTACAAAATAAAAAAAGCATCTTGAATAAACGTGTGTAGGTTTATTCAATATACTTTTTATTTTGTAAAATTAATATTTCCGTTATCAATATTTAAAAGTTGCTATTTATACCCTGATAATTAATAATATATAGCCCTAAATTACAGTGACTCTCCCAATTAAATAACACTGATCAGGTGTTCACGCTGTCTGGTGTCAGGAATAGTGAACAGTATTAATGATTTGAGCAGGAGAAGGCGATATAGTATTAGAAACTATAAATATATCTTTAAAATATGTATTTTTAAAACTATTAATAAAAGAAATAAATATTGATGATGGTACTTATTTATTAATTTAATTTGTTAAAATCTATTCTTGTATTGCTGCCTGACTCAACAGAATCAATTTAGCAAAGGTTTAGCGCTCAATTCACAGGTGGCAACCCTAACTTCAGGCTACTGTGCAGGAGTTATCAGCTCATGACTGGCGCCGATTTACATCTGTTACACTAACTTGATCGATTTTTTTTTTTTTTTTACATGTGTAATGTTTACAGACTTATTTTAAATTAATCAGCTACTTAGACTTCAGTATTGATCTCTAGCTGTATACAATTGATGACAGTCTTTGTATTATTTAAGTAACTTTTATAAAAGTTTCCAGTGCTATAAAGCCATTGTCTTACAGTTTTAGCTGTTTATTTATTGACTGCTTTTTGAATAAAGCTTGTAAAGTTTCTCTGGTGATATCTGTTATGTGAAACGATCAAAGAGGATTTCGTGAATACCAAATTAGTAAAACAGGCTTTTAAAACTACTTTTTAAATCAAATTTGAGGTTGTATACAAAGAAAATAATAGGTGTCATCAAGATGTGAGGAACAGAACAGTAAACAATATTAGCTACAGTGAAACCAGAAAGGGTCAATTGCAGCGTACCAAATTTAGTCCACTTGATGTGTCTAACTAGTGGATTAAACCGGTTTAGTCCACTTGATTGGACTAAAGTTAGCGCACC
The DNA here is from genome assembly GCF_902713425.1 of Acipenser ruthenus. Taxonomy (NCBI): domain Eukaryota; kingdom Metazoa; phylum Chordata; class Actinopteri; order Acipenseriformes; family Acipenseridae; genus Acipenser; species Acipenser ruthenus. Next base: position 62,009,329 of record NC_081191.1, on the reverse strand, counting down.
TGCAAATCCTGATTGCAGAGTACCAGAAGTTAATCATCACAGGTGGATCATCTGCTAAATCAGACTAAACAAGATCCTGATTGCAGCGTACAAAATCAGATTTGTGATGATCCTGTTCAAGTGGATTAATTTAGTACTGTGAAGGATAAGACTAATTTAGTACGCTTGCTGGTCTGAAGCATTTACTGCTTACAATGTTTTGCAGAGACAGCTGCATTTTTCCCCTGAAATGAATATCTGAAAACTTTATTCTGTACATTTCCTATGTCCGTCACTTTCGGATAGTCGGATCTGTGAGTAATAATTATATATCTATAGGCCTTACATAAGAACATAAGAAAGGTTACAAACGAGAGGAGACCATTCGGCCCATCTTGCTCGTTTGGTTGTTAGTAGCTTATTGATCCCAGAATCTCATCAAGCAACTTCTTGAAGGACCCCAGGGTGTCAGCTTCAACAACATTACTGAGTTGGTTCCAGACTCCCACAATTCTCTGTGGAAAAAAGTGCCTCCTATTTTCTGTTCTGAATGCCCCTTTATCTAATCTCCATTTGTGACCACTGGTCCTTGTTTCTTTTTTCAGGTCAAAAAAGTCCCCTTGGTCAACATTGTCAATACCTTTTAGAATTTTTAATGCTTGAATCAGATCGCCGCATAGTCTTCTTTGTTCAAGACTTGTTTAAAATAAACTTTTTTATGGATGTACCTTTTATACTGTTTTCAGTTTAACGCAATACCATTATTCAGCAGGTCTCATTTGACTTGATGAAGCAAAATGTGTTAATTCTATAGGGTGTTGCAAAACTTTTGGCCATAGCTGTAGGTTAGTCCTCATTATAGGTCTAACTTGTTCCGATCAGTTACCGGGTTCATCTGTTTGGTACGCTGCAATCAGGATTAAGACCCTGTCCACACTATGTCTTTAAACCGTATTAGTTGCCTTTAATAATAATGATATCTTTTTATATATATATATATATATAAAATGTACAGTAGCTAATTTGTACACACAAATAGAAAATGTACTATAAAAATTACTTTTTGTATAACATACTGAAAGAACGATGTTAATTTCTGTATGAAAACAAAACAACAATAAAATACTAAAAGACAAAACATACAATTCCTAGAAAGCAAAGCTTTATTTTAGTTTTGCAGAGCAAGATGCTGGACATTGTAGTTTATCCCGAAGTTGTTCTCCTTTTAACGCAACACACAAAGAGCTCTCGGAAAACTACAATTCCTAGAATGCAATTTGAAATACACAGGAAGTTAATCTTGTCAACAGCTGGGCGGTGTGCAAGCCTTACAGACAAGGAAGATGGTATTTTAATAAGGAGAATGGGATTAATACCTCGATATAAACCATTTTTAGTCGTGTAAAAACCCACCGGGAACACTACAGGTAGGAAAACATTTCTTATAGTATTTTTTAGTTAACAACATACCTGAATAAAACCCCTTAGCAGATCGTGGGGCCTGAGTGTGACAGCTCAGTTTTATTTTAGTTTAAAAATATCTGTTACATTATTGTTTTCACATAAACATGTGAAATGGACATATACTCTGCATGGTTATACAGGTGGTAGTGATATATTGTGTGATTTTTTAACGGTTTAGTAAAGTAAATGGGTAAAAAAAAAAAAAAAAAAAGTAATTAAACGATTTTTTTTTCAAGACAGTGACATTGAAATCCCTGTACTGTGTATCTTCATTCCTTGTATAAAAAAATATGCTGATATGATATGGAAACACTAACACCGTGTAAATACTGAGGTGTGGTGCTTTGTTTATAGATCTTTATATTTAGGGCCATTTTTGTGATGTAAAAAGCCTTTAGTAAGACAGTACTGATCATACATACTGTATTTTATATATATATATATATATATATATATATATATATATATATATATATATGGACTGGGGAGGAGGGCTACAGTAGAAAATTATTGACCAGAGGGAAGACTACTATTACAGACAGGGGGCTATAATGCCCGAAGCTGCAGGGGGATTTCATTTTCCACAATAGCTGAATCTGCAGTACATATTTAATATATGAATCAGTCAAGAAAATAAATGAGGCAAGGCTAGATAGTAAATATGATTTTATGTATTTTGTTTAAATATAGCTGATACAGCATACGTTTAAATAAATAAATAACAGAAAATGGTTTTGAAGTTCATACCGTATAGTTTTTATCTGTGTCCGTCTGGTTTGCTGACTGATGCATAATCCAGTTTATATTACATTGTCGAATTTAATTTGTTTGAATTTCATAAAGTCAGAAAACAGTGACGTTTTAATCACCATTTTAGTGTTTGGAGCATCTTTTGTAGTATGTTTTGTAATTCATTTTCTGTTAACTCACAAAATCAGTTTTGAGGCAGTTTCTCTTGTGAAGAGTTCAGGGGAGAAAGGCATGCCTTTGAAAAGGGGCAGGACTAACAGTGATTGAACCAATCACATGACAGACTGAGACTATTGACCGGTGGTGTTAGAATGTTAGGGCAGTAGTTCAATCTATTTTTCCTCCTATTATGAGGTTCTAACCAATCACAGGCCAGGATTTCCAATCACTGATTAATATATATACAGTCAGGACTTGGATATCCGTTACCCAGATACACGTCAGTCGCATTTTACCGTCCTTGTATTAAGAATAAAATCAATCCCCATATAACAAATCAATGCACTTACCCGTCACACGCGATTTCCAACTCCGTCACCAGTTTTCTGATACAAAGCCCATCTCTTCAAATGTTACAATGTATTTCTTTATCCGTCACAACCCAAGGTTTTTTTTTTTTTTTTTTTGGTTTTTTTTTTTTTTTTTTTTAAATCTCATGCCAAATCAGTCTTTTTATTGTGCAGTTACACAGCACTTCCTCCAATTTCACATGACGAAAATGCAGTAAAAACAAAGCAAACCAGACAAGCTACAGTAATGTAAAAGTTAATCATTAAGCAGTTTTAGATACTGTGATGCATTTTTTAATATGATATTTTGTACATTTTTATTTGCAAGTGAACTGACATTGGGGCCTTATTGGCAATTTTGAATATTGATTTTGGATACTGTTTTAATTCTGGAATCTTGTTTTTTTAATCTTTTGCTAAATCGCATTGCCTTTTACGTTTTACGCAGTTTTGTGCATGGGTAACATTTTGATTTCATTTTGCTGTTGGGTTGTTAATGGGGAATTTTACATACTGCTACAATACATACCGAATTTAAAAGTATGTACAGTCCTGTGGCAGAGCAGGGCTCTGCCCTTAGAAATACTGTCAGGGAAGGAGTTAAATTCTCCTCCCTGCCCAGATTGATTGCGTCAGGTGGGAGCAATCAACCCATTAATTATTCAATTATGGACTTAGCCACCTGGCTTAAAAGGAGGCCTCAGCCTCCCAGTTAAGAAGAGAGTTCCAGAAGGAGAGGAAGAAGTGTTTGTCTGTGTGTGCTATTTTGTTAGTTTTGATCCAGTGAAGGCTACGCCCAGCCTGGAAACTTTATTTGTAAGTTTCATTTTGTTTGTATTTTATGTTTTGGACCTTTTTGTTTGGCCCTTGTGCTGGTTTATTTTGTATTTTTGTTTATTAAAAACTTTATTTTGAACTTTATACTGTCTCTGAGTCTCAACCTCTGCCAATCCTGTCACAGTTGGTGTCAGAAGTGGGATAGCGCCACCTGGAGGCTCAGAGCAGTAATTTTTTTTTTTTTCTTTCTTGAATTTTGGGAGGTTTTTTTTTGGAAAAAAAAAAGAGAAAATGGGGAAGAAGAGCAGACAGCGGCAAAGGCAGGAGATGCAGCAGCTGAAGAAATGTAAGCTGCTGCAACAACAGCCACCCCAGCTGGAGGACCCAGCCAGCCTTTTTCCCTGGTGCTCTTGGTGCGGGAAGGTGGATCATCGGTGGAGGTCCTGTCCAGATGGGCCACCAGCTGACTGGTGTGGGCGCTGTGAGGCGGATGGCCACAGCTGGGCAGGATGCCCCCACAATCTGGACCAGGAGCAGCTGCAAACCCCGTCCTCGGCAGCCACCCTACCACTTCCAACATCACCGCCTTCACCACCATCCCAGGAAATATGGGACTGGTTGATGCACCCTGAAGCGGACCTCTTCCACGACCTCCCCATAGTTATCAACACGCTGTGGCGTCAAGATGGGGGGAGGTGGGAAAAGTGGGAGGAACAGCATCACCCGGCGTCCTTCGCAGAGCTGGCCCTGATGGTCGTAAACTACCTGGCGGTAGATATGGGAGAGCCCCCAGTCATTCCAATAAAGAAGGTGGAGCTGTCTTCCCGAGAGCCAGAGAGGGGTGAGTCGTCGTCCCGAGAGCCAGAGAGGGGTGAGCTGTCGTCCCGAAAGCCAGAGAGGGGTGAGCCGCCGTCCCGAGAGCCAGAGAGGGGTGAGCTGTCGTCCCGAGAGCCAGAAGGGGAGGAGCCGCCGTCCCGAGAGCCAGAAGGGGAGGAGCCGCCGTCCCGAGAGCCAGAAGGGGAGGAGCCGCCGTCCCGAGAGCCAGAAGGGGAGGAGCCGCCGTCCCGAGAGCCAGAAGGGGAGGAGCCGCCGTCCCGAGAGCCAGAAGGGGAGGAGCCGCCGTCCCGAGAGCCAGAAGGGGAGCCGCTGCCGTCGTCCAGAGAGGGGGAGCCCGAACGTCCACAGCCCGAGAGGGAGGAGCCCGAACGTCCACAGCCCGAGGGGGAGGAGCCTGAGCGGGAGGAGTCGGTGCGTCCACGGCCCGAGCGGGAGGAGTCGGTGCGTCCACGGGCCGAGAAGGGGAAGCCCACAGGCCCAGGGCTGAAGGGACCCGCAGGGGAAGAATACAGGCTGTTCCCACCTCCACCGCCAGCAGAGGGGGAACAGCCGGAGCTGTCTCTCCCTCCACCGCCAGCAGAGGGGGAACAGCCGAAGCTGTCTCTCCCTCCACCGCCAGCAGAGGGGGAACAGCCAGAGCTGTCTCTCCCTCCACCGCCAGCAGAGGGGGAACAGTCGGAGCTGTCTCTCCCTCCACCGCCAGCAGAGGGGGAACAGCCGGAGCTGTCTCTCCCTCCATCGCCTGGGGTTGCCTGCCTGTCCGCGTCGCCTGGGGTTGCCTGCCTGTCCGCGCCGCCTGGGGGTCCAGAGGGTCCAGCGTCGCCAGAGGGGCCAGGGGGCCCCGCATCGCCAGGGGGTCCAGAGGGTCCAGCGCCGCCGGAAGGACCAGCGTCGCTGTTCCCGCCTCCGCCAGCAGAGGGAGACGAGTTGCTGTTCTCGCCTCCGCCAGCAGAGGGAGACGAGTTGCTGTTCCCGCCTCCGCCAGCAGAGGGAGACGAGTTGCTGTTCCCGCCTCTGCCAGCAGAGGGAGACGAGCCGTTGTTCCCGCCTCCGCCAGCAGAGGGAGACGAGCCGTTGTTCCCGCCTCCGCCACCAGAGGGAGTCGGGCCGCCGTTCCCGCCTCCGCCACCAGAGGGAGTCGGGCCGCCGTTCCCGCCTCCGCCACCAGAGGGAGTCGGGCCGCCGTTCCCGCCTCCGCCACCAGAGGGAGACGGGACGCCGTTCCTGCCTCCGCCACCAGAGGGAGATGTTCCAGGTTCCCTACCAGCGTTCATGGGCTTTGAAGGTCCGGGGCCCCCACTATTGAAGAAAGCTTGGGGGATCCGGCATCAACCCCGCCCACCACCGCCCGTTGAAATAGCCCACCCAAGGGACATAAGGGGACTCTTGGGGGGAGGGCTTGGGTTCAGGGGGGGGGGGGGGGGGGGGGGGGGGGGAGTTTGGCCGATTGCGGCCTCCGTACTTTGTACGTGGAGGGAGGTGTGTGGCAGAGCAGGGCTCTGCCCTTAGAAATACTGGCAGGGAAGGAGTTAAATTCTCCTCCCTGCCCAGATTGATTGCGTCAGGTGGGAGCAATCAACCCATTAATTATTCAATTATGGACTTAGCCACCTGGCATAAAAGGAGGCCTCAGCCTCCCAGTTAAGAAGAGAGTTCCAGAAGGAGAGGAAGAAGTGTTTGTCTGTGTGTGCTATTTTGTTAGTTTTGATCCAGTGAAGGCAACGCCCAGCCTGGAAACTTTATTTGTAAGTTTCATTTTGTTTGTATTTTGTGTTTTGGACCTTTTTGTTTGGCCCTTGTGCTGGTTTATTTTGTATTTTTGTTTATTAAAAACTTTATTTTGAACTTTATACTGTCTCTGAGTCTCAACCTCTGCCAATCCTGTCACAAGTCCATATGTCCACAGCCGTCTCTTTTGGCAAGTGATATTTTCAGAATCATAACATTCTAAATTAAAATACTACTTCTGTTGAAAATATAGTACTGTGCCAACAAAACCAACTACAGTACAACTAAATGGAAGCCTACTTATTTTAAAACACAGTCCTTTCAGCTGTGTATTTTTGACATTGTATCTTTTTTGTGTTCCCTGGAAAAAGGGACAAGGGTTAGAATGGGCCAAAATGAAATAATCATATATGCGTCACACTCGATTAAGTGCCACTAAAGTCAAAATTGTATAGGGTCGGATATGTGAGTGCTGTGTGTGTGTGTGTGTGTGTGTGTGTGTGTGTGTGTATATATATATATATATATATATATATTATATATATTTATTGAGGTTGGACGATGACATTTTCATTATCGTCTGTAAATTATCATGATTATCGGCTGAATAAATAAAATATTTAAAATTCTTGTAATTTATCAAATGTATACTTGAGCAGTGACAACCGCCAGCCTAAGTCACTGAGTTTAGAGGAAAAAAAAGAGTATATTCACCAAGTTTTTAAATTTGTGGTGGGTGCCCAGAACAAACATGAGTATAAAAATACACCTATTGTATATTAATAAATTATGTAGTTTTCCTATAAAATAACATATATTTTTCTAATTTAAACATTTATGTTAACTTGAGAACATTTACTTTCATAAAAGAAAGTGCCACCAAATGTATTAATATAACAAAACAAAATTGCTACGTTACGTGGAATTACTATTAGGAACATACTAAGTTGCACATCGCTGCTTGTATGCAGACAGTTTAATAAAATAAACCACCTATCCTTCCATTAAAAGTTAACTCTCTTCTATTTATGCAACTACCCTTTTTTACAATAGCAATGCCATGGGGACAGAGATATACCAGAGTTCTGAGCACCTGCAGTACAGTACTCATGGCTTTACTGTAGTTTAAAATAAAGAAGCAACAGAAGGAACACAGTTGTTTAGGCTATATTACACATGTACACTTTTTTTTTGCTTTTAGCAATTACATTCAATTTACGTAAAAAAAAAAAAAAAAAAAAAAAAAAAAAAACTTAAGTCCAACACAAGGGCACCAAGGTGATTCCATACTCATTCATAAAACAACATTATGGCCATTATATTGATGAAATTGTAATTCAAACAAACACAAATCAGTGTTTTCTGAGTGATTCACACCATAATTGTTATAAAATATAGGTTACTTTTCCATTGTAAAAATCAAATGGTATTAAAAAATCAAATTAAAAAAAAATACATAGATTAGACTAGAGGCTGAGATACAGCCTTAGTAATACAACAGCACAAATAAGCCATGTCAGTGAAGGGAAAGTTTTAAAAAAGATAGATTTTCAGGAAAACTGGCTGAAGATGTACCCATGGCTGGAGTTAAATAACAATAGTGGTCAAATGAGTTGTTCGGTCTGCAGTGTCTGCGCAACTGTAGTTTGCAAACCGCTGTTACAAAACCTGTATAACGTGACTTTGAAAAAAAATAAGATCAAAGTAGAAACTTTGTCAGGCAACGGAGAGTGCTCTGCATCGCAATGATGAACAGCTGGATGTACATAATGTTAGTTGTTTACATTTGAGAGACTTTATATGTAGTTTCACAGTTTTTGAAATGTACAGTTGCAAAGGATTTACAGTTTTGTTATGGTGCATTGCTGGACACTCGATTCAGGAAAAAAACTGTATGCTGTTTTTAAGCATACACATTCTAACCCCTTTCGTGAAAGCACACGTTTTACTAAAAAAGCAGAACTACGTAAGGTAGTGAAAATGTATTACATAAAAATAAGTGAAAAGAGAAATCGCTGCACTTCAAGATTGTATTTTGTTCACTATTATATTATCACCCCTACTCGTTTCATAACACAGGGAGCTGCTAGTTGAACCATTTCATAAGCTACTTGCTCATTTTATTTTATTTTTATTTTTTGGTGTAATTTGATCAAAACTAATAATTATCTACCTAACGTGTTCATTTTTAGCATTGGTATTTTGGGGGGAATAACATAGAATTACAAAACAGCAACTTTCTTTGAAATGTCTGTATAAATGAGCAATTTATATACACTGAAGACATGAAAGGAGTTAGAATGTGTGTTGCACCGTTGCATTTTTAAAGTATTGCAATTTTAAGCCCGCTTTGTCACAGTTCAGTTTTATTCTGTCTAATCTCGTCCTTTCTGCAGTACTGTACTTGACAACTGCAAGTTCACAATTATTATTATTATTAGTAGTAGTCGTAGTAGTAGTCGTAGTCTCAGTAGTATTAATGTCGGGGACAAATTGTTGTGCACCCATTGCTTACCTGAACATTAGGTAAATCCTAGAACACTTCGCTGCCGATTTTAGAAAAAAAAAAATAAAAAAAATTAATGTCTTAAATGACTGGATTTGGTATTTTTGGTTTGGTTTCTTAAGAATGTAAACCATCCATATGTATGTGTGTGTGTATATATATATATATATATATATATATATATATATATATATATAATATATATATATATATATGATCAGACCTTAATATTCCCAGTTTCCCTTTTTATTGTTTGATTCATAAGCATAATACCATAAAGGTGTCCTTCGGTGTAACCACACCGTTTTAAAAATAATTTCTTATGTACAGTTTCTATACACATTGGCTTCATATATTCCTGTATAGTTAGCCTAAAATCAAGTGCTAAACAAGCATAGAATCACATTTCCGTGTTTTCTTTTTGTTTATTTCCTTAGTGATGACCCCATTTTTTTTAATATGAGCTCACAATCAAGACCTTTGAATTAAAAAAAAAAAAGAAAAGTACCAGAACAGATTAAAATGATTTACCACATTTAATTGAGATACTCTGTTTGTTTGTATAGATACAACAAGTTTATCACGGATATATGCAGGTTACCCCGAATTACTTCTAATTGTCATACTCAAACCATGGCCTATTTAATTAAAATGCAGACTTAACTGTTATGTATTAATAATCTTAAAGGAAGACAGACACATTAGTAGTGAATAATTGTTATGAAAACTTTATTACTTATTGTTTTTTTTTTTTGTTTTTTTTGTTTTTGTTTTTTTTAATCACTTGAGTTAACATTTGATATGGTCAAGGAAATTCACAATTTAATTTTAGATTCATTGTTCAATACGTAAATGAAACTTTCTGAAAAAAAACTTGAACTACAATATGAAAGGAATGTAGTCAACATTGGTGAAAAGATGAACACAGAAAGAACAGAACTTTAATACAACATGAGAAAAATAACATTCTGCATTAGGCACTTTTGACAGCACATCATCCTGCTGCTGATAATGAAAAGTCATCATCTACCAGGCTTTTGTGAATTTTATCCAGTCAGTGCTGCACAGTTTGGAATATCTAAGTGGAAGGCTCTGGCTCAGAAATTACTGCAACAATGTCTGGCGTCAAAGAAATTACGTCAGAAACTCTGTGCCAAACAAATTAATTCTTATCATCCAACTGACGCATGCAGTTTACTGCAACTTCTTTTTCCACCTCCTTAAGGACTTGCCCTATGTATGGTAGTTCATCAAACATCACAACAAATCGAAAACCCTTCAACTAGTAAATTGCTTGCTCGCATTAGCCACCAAGTGGCATTACAGGTCGCTAGGGGTGCTGATCAGTTGCCACTATATCAGAAAATGTACAGATCCTAAACTGTATAAGTATGCAAAGTTTCACATTTGTATAAAAAAGTGCACCATTTTGCCTATTTGTTGTGCTTATTGGCTGGACCATGATGTGTTGTCAGATTCTGTATCATATGGAGAAAAACATGAAAAAGCACCTCGATCGCCTTTTGGTAAGATACGCTGCACTTGCTGCAGGGTCTTGCTTAATACGAGCTCTGTATTGAGCTACCTTTTCCCTGCTTGACAAGGACATCTGAAAATTTGACGAAAACTAAGAAAATTGTATATAAATCTATAATGTCAAACTTGGCTATTCATAAAAAAAAAAATAATGTCTGTTGGCTCTTTATAATAAGTAATCAATAAATCTGTTAAATTCAGAGATCATGCTTGACGCCCTGCAGTGTAACCACCTGGACACTTTGGTGTAACCTATAAGTCTGGTTACACCAAATGACATTTAGCGGTTACACTGGAGGACATTTTTCATCTAATGTTAATGTAACAGGCCAGTATTAGGCTACCTGTGCAAAACAATGACCTTGAACATATTCTATAACAATCACATTTCTGGTGAGATATTGATTTTGAAAATATTTATTTGTTATCACCCTATTCAAGGAGTTACACCGAATCAATCAATCAATCTTTATTTTATATAGCGCCTTTCATAGTGGACCACCGACACAAAGCGCTTTATAAGATGCAGTAACAACATGACTTGGTGATTTACATGTCTTGTAAGGAGTTATGAATGTGCATTTTTTAAATATTTATGAGAGACACACTGACCTTGCTCCACATGTGCTGGGTCCCTTTCAGACTTCCTCATATACTGATGTCATAGGTCATGGAGTCCTCAGCAAATATGGTCTAAAATGGCTGTTTTGATGTCAGTTACACCATCGGAGGACATCAATTTCTCGAACAAAAGTGTTTCTAGTAAAAATCTCATTGTAAATTAGAATAATCCTACAACATTTCTCCATATATCAAAATACCCTCACAGAATTATGCCTATGTACTGTATTCATTGTTTTATTCTGAGTTTGAGTTTTTTTCTAACTTTATTTGCATAAATAAGCTTTCGGACGGTTGCTATTGACTATCGATGTGTGTTCAAGAAGAATGTGTTGTAATGCTGGGGCATTCTATGAAATAATGTTCAAGAGTTTACACCAGGATTCAAATAAAAAAAAAATGTTGCAACCCTACAACTAAGAAGTAGTAAACGTTACTTAAAATAAGATGGGAAACTATATATTTTTTTGTACTAATACTGATGCGTCTCTCTTTGTGTTAAGGGTCAGCAATTGAAATGGAGGAGACGGACAGGGAGGCTGTTGCAACAGCCGTACAGAGAGTTGCTGGGATGCTGCAAAGACCAGACCAGTTAGACAAAGTGGAACAGTATCGCAGGAGGGAGGCTCGCAAGAAGGCCTCAGTAGAGGCTAGACTCAAGGTATGTAATCCACCGATTGACACAGTGCTTCATCCCATAGGTGAGTTTGTGGCATGCAGAGCTCAGCAGCATTGCATGTTTTTTTGGGGATCTTGTCCTTGTCAAGAAATAGTGTTGCGTGACTCAGCAGCTGCTCAGCCTTGGCCTGGAGTATTCAATTTCAAAACATATGTATGCTGAGTTAACCCAGACTTTCTCATCCATGATTTTCCATCCAGTGACATCTATGCTAAATGTTTGAACCATTTTCTTTGTATAGAAATGATTTAGTCTTTTATTATTATTATTATTATTATTATTTATTTCTTAGCAGACGCCCTTATCCAGGGCGACTTACAATCGTAAGCAAAAACATTTCAAGCGTTACAATACAAGTAATACAATAAGAGCAAGAAATACAATAACTTTTGTTCAATTAAAGTACAAGTTTGACAAACCACAATTCAATAATACAGCAGGTAATAGTGATAGTTACATCAGGATATGATTAAATAGTGATAGTTACATCAGGATGTGATTAAATACAAAGTACTACAGGTTAAAAACTTGGCAGATTACAGTATTCTGAAGTACAGGATTAAATGCAGTAAAATAGGGGCTGATAAGAGCAAAATAAAGCACATTTACATGAAGGGTGATAGTGTCCCAGGATACAAACAGAGGAGTTCTACAGGTGCTCTTTGAAGAGGTGAGTCTTAAGGAGGCGCCGGAATGTGGTCAGGGACTGGGCAGTCCTGACATCTGTAGGAAGGTCATTCCACCACTGCGGAGCAAGGGTGGAGAAGGAGCGGGCTTTGGAGGCAGGGGAGCGTAGCGGTGGTAGAGCTAGTCTTCTAGTGCAGGCGGAGCGGAGAGGTCGAGTGGGGGTGTAGGGAGAGATGAGGGTCTGGAGGTAGCTGGGTGCAGACTGGTCAAGGCATCTGTAGGCTAGTACAAGAGTCTTGAACTGGATGCGAGCGGTGATCGGGAGCCAGTGGAGCGAGCGGAGTAGTGGAGTAGAAAAAATAAAATTGACCTGTTGTAATCATCACTGTTGCATCTGATACGATTTAATCTGTTTAATCCTGAATGTAGTGTCCCCGGCATGTATGATGAATCAGAATCTGTGCAAGTCGAAGCCACATTTTCCAAAGTTATTGGGTACTTTGAGAACGTTTGGGCAATCACTGTGCTGACAATAATAGTATCTACAGAAAGTATGAACATGACATCAGCACAAAACAAGTCCGGTTTATTAGCCTTGAAATCATAAAAAGAAAATCTAATTGACAGAACTGGGCGGTGCAAGGCATCGGGAGACGCGTCAAAAATCACACGATTACGATTAAGATTGTCGGCGTTGGACAGTGTTTTAGCTGATGGACAGACAGTTCTGTCGCACAAAGTCACCAATACATACCTCTGCAATAAACAGTGGCTGTCCAGCAAAGCACAGTGCTCTGACAAACTCATTAACACAGTCATTCTGCGCTTTTTTTTTTTTTTTTATTAAAGCGTGTGTAAAAGCCTTAAATGGATTGTTTGACTCTCACTTTATTGTTTTAGTTTAATGTGTCGCTTATTTTTCAGTATGTTCTTTTATTGGCAGCGCGAACATGTACACCTCTGCAGCAGTATTTGCACGCTATGCATCTTCTGCTTCATCTGACCCACTTCTACTATTTTTGCTTTTTGTATACTTCGAACCATTCATTTTCTTTTGAAGATTCATAAACTGATTTACGTTTTTTCCCCATTCCTCATCCACTAAAATTATTATATTTTTGTATATTTTAATTTAGTTTTTGATCAAGCTAGTAGTTACTACGCCCAGCAATTGCCACAATAATCAGACTTTGATTGGCCAACATAATCAGGTGATAATGTGTTTGCGAAGTGGCAGAGAACCACGTTTGAACTTTATTTGATCCTCTGATGTCTTAACGTCTGCTGTATCCTAGGGTACAGTGTTCCTTTTTACAATGTCAGAGTCAAAATAAAACAGCATTTTAATTCAAAATGTTGTGTATTTCCTATAAAATAGTACCGGGAAAATATTGAATAATAGTTAAAAATCAGATATAAATCAGTAAAAACCGACGTCCATTTAAAAAAAAAAAAGAAAATCCTGTAATTTATCGGTAAAATTCAGTATAAACCGGAAACGCGGAAACACCAAATATATTTTATGTCAATACTAAACAGCTTCAAAGGTGTATAACAAGTTTAAAACCTGCAATGTTTTACTCCATACTTATTTACTGCCATACATAAGAAAACATGTTTAAACAGTTTAATTTTTCTGCACTTGTGAAAACCAAAGAATGTCTGGGTATAGAAACTGGTATAGGCAGCTGGCTCTAATTTAATAATAATGAGGCCCAGGCCAACTGCCAAAACAATAAAACAATTGCCAATTAATAATTAAACAATTAACACAAATTAAACAATGTAGGCTGGCAGGGAGTCTTTTAATCCTGTCCCTGCCACAAAATACACTGGCCATACCAAGGCCATCTCCCCCTTAAAACATAACCACCCACCAAGTCCAAAAATTTCATTTTTCGCCCTTTCCTACGGGTGGGCTTGAGGATGGGCTGGTCCTTCCGGCGCCTCTGGTAAGGGGCCGCGAACTGGTGAAGAGGGACCCAGACAGCTTGACTGGGGCGACTGCAGCGCAAGTCAGCGACCGGGAGCAAGGAGTGACAGGCAGAGGTGTACGGCTGTGGACCGGCGCAGCGACGTCTGGAGCCTCAGGGGGAACACACTCAGTTTTTGGTTCCCGCAGTCAGGGGTTTCTCACAGGCGGAGGTGGGACGTGAACGCTTATGTCTTCATATTTGATTGCGTCACCAACCCTGACCCTTACCCCCGTGCACACTACACTCTCCCCTGCCAGCCTCAAGTCCGCCCTCGGACTTGCTCACCAGGGTACAGGCTTCCAAGTGCATTCCGGGGTACCTGCATTCACTTCTGACGCCAGTGTAACAATCTCGGTTTCTGCAGACAGGGGTTTCTCACAGGCGGAGGTGGGACATGAACCCGGGACCTCCCGCACTGAAGCATAGCTCTGATACCGCTGTACAAAAGAGCCGACTCCCTTGCAGGAGCTGGTATCGGGCTTATGTCTTCATATTTGATTGCGTCACCTACCAGCCCTGACCTCTACCCCCAGTGCACACTACAGTATATATGTATATGCATGCATGCAGGGGTGTGCAATTAAAGAAAAAAATATATATCTTGTCCAAGGGACAAAATGCTAGAAAAATCTACTTGCTCCCTCACCATCCCACAAAACACACACACACAAATGGAATATCACTTTTAGGATTTTGCTTTTATTAAAGAATGAACAGTCAATTAGTGGTTATTAATATGTTTTGCTTCAGGAAATCAAATAAAGAAAAAATCAAACTACATCAGACTTTTAGGTAGGAGATCACTAAATTACACTTATTGAGACATTTCTAAAGAAATTAATTTGAGTACATTTTAAAACATATTTTTTAAGTTCAAACTAGGTAATTGTTGGGTATATTTCATCATAGAGTGAAAACGTTATTCTCTTAATATTCAGAGTCTCAGCTGTTTAGGAAGGTATAATACGGTATACTCTCGTTGGATATTTGTAGTGCATAAACTGTTGCCAGAAACAATGAGAAATTTGGTGACTTTTCAGTGAAACCCTGAAATCAGCGGTAGATGTACCGTTTGTGAATATGATGTGGTATTTAAGTACCATAACTGCTCTGTCCAGTTCTCCCCAAGCAAGTTTTTTTGATATTACAAAAAAACCCCAAAAAACAGTTGATTTCAAGAGTAATTTGTTTTGATAATTATGGGGGGTAATTACAGCTGTGAAAAAAGTTTTGCAGTACTCTACAGAATTAACTAGTTTTGCTTCATAAAGTCAAATGAAACCTGCTAAATAATATTCCATTAACATATTTAATTACATACCTAGGGCTACTGATTTTCCGGAATCATGGAATTAGACATTGGGAATGGAATTTTGCAGTGTTGTCTTTTTCACTTCACAACTCTAGTTTTCTGCGTTTTTTTTTTTTTTTTTTGCACTACATCCAGCCAAGTTGAGAGAATTCATGTGACTTCACTTGCGTGTCTCTGCTGAAACTCAACATGGCGGCTGCATCAACGAAGAAAAAATGTGCAATGTTTCAGCAAAAGACAGAGCTAAAACATTGTTTGATTACACTATGTAACACAATTTTTGTTCCTGGGTAGTAAGTGTTATTTCCTAATTGCTTATGCCTCAAAAGTATAGAAAATGGCTATTATTCCCCACAAACTTTGCTTTTGTGACCAGGACAGTGATATTTTGAAATTGACCTATTTCCAATGAGAAAATGGGAGAATTTGTGTCTTTTCGTTCACATAAAGTCAGAAAAAACAACATATGAATCCAAATTAACATGTATTTATACTAAAGTAATACACAAATGACTACAAAAGATTTAGAAGTGAGTAGTTTTTCGAGATTTACGATTATACTGTAAATCACTTTCACGAATCAGCCCCCAAATGTAGTCTCCCATCATGTTCTCGTTATACTGTCCTTGGTAGCGGCGTTCAAAGTCCAGTATATCCTGGTGGAAGTGCTCGTCTTGCTCCTCCGAGTACGCTCCCATGTTCTCCTTGAATTTATCAAGATGAGCATCAAGGATATGGACTTTGAGGGACATCCTACAGCCCATTGTGCCGTAGTTCTTCACCAGAGTCTCAACCAGCTCCACATAGTTTTCGGCCTTGTGATTGCCCAGGAAGCCCCGAACCACTGCGACAAAGCTGTTCCAAGTCACTTTCTCCTTACTAGTGAGCTTCTTGGGGAATTCATTGCACTCCAGGATCTTCTTTATCTGTGGTCCGACGAAGACACCGGCTTTGACCTTTGCCTCAGACAGCTTAAGGAAGAAGTCTTGAAGGTACTTGAAGGCTGCCGACTCCTTATCTAGAGCTCTGACAAATTGTTTCATAAGGCCCAATTTGATGTGCAGTGGTGGCATCAGCACCTTCCGGGGGTCCACCAGTGGCTCCCACTTGACGTTGTTCCTCCCCACAGAGAACTCGGTCCGCTGTGGCCAGTCCTGCCTGTGGTAGTGCGCCTTGGTGTCCCTGCTGTCCCAAAGGCAAAGATAGCAGGGAAACTTGGTAAAACCGCCTTGGAGACCCATCAGGAATGCCACCATTTTGAAGTCTCCTATGACCTTGATGCCATCTCAGAAAAATGCAGATATGTATCCACTTAGGCAGCTGGAACTAAACTGAACTGGTGGGCTTAAGGCCCCTGTATTTATACTACTATTTATATTACTGGAAAGTTCTAGAAAGTTGTAGAAGTTACTCCAAGTTTACTTAGCACTGAATCTATCTGGAATGTTCTGGAAAATAGGTCAATTTCAAAATATCACTGTCCTGGTCACAAATGCAAAGTTTGTGGGGAATAATAGCCATTTTCTATACTTTTGAGGCATAAGCAATTAGGAAATAACACTTACTACCCAGGAACAAAAAAAATAAATAAATTTGTTACACGGTGTTATCTATATGAGGAAGGTAGGATACTATTCTGCAACTGATGATGTCATCCGATTCGATCATGTACGAGTCAATACCATTAAGATCATATTGCCAGTCGTAAACTCGTAGAGAACAAGAAAGCAAAAAAAAGACGGCACCAAATGCGAAGCACTGCATGAAAAACTTAGACCTAAGGTACTGTGCTCAAGACAGGGCTTTCTTTATTATTTAAGCTAAGTTGTTTGCATATTTAATCATTGTTTAGTTTATTTCTTTCCACTCTACCTGCATTTAATAAAGCTAGAATTAGCAATGTTAAACCATAACTGTTTCTTAATTAAATTATCTGATGATGAAGAAACAAGCTCAAAGCTATTTTTTAGCTATACATTTCTTAAAGGTAATTAATCGTGTTACTGTGTAAAGGATGTAGTCGCAACACAACACACCATTTGTTTCATTAGACATTCTGTCTGGAGACACAGCTCTTGTTAAATTTAGCAAATAACAAGGCATACATAACAATGGAACAATTGGGAGGATTAATTATGTGTTTACATTAAAAGGGGCACTATTTAAATTACAATCGGGTGATACTCAGCAGTGAAGATGTGTAAAGCAAGTCAACACGCCTTTTTTTAATTGTTTCATATTTTATCCTGGTTATTGTAATGCCAGTAAAACGCTAAACTTCATTTGTGAAGTACGATAAATAGGATTACTCTCACAAGACATTGATGGACTGTTGCTAGACTGTTTCATATTGTTGTTATTGTAATGCCAGCAATAAGCTAAACAGGTATTTTCAAAACACGTTCATTTGTAGACTGAACTACAGTGTTAGTGGAAGACTGTAAATATGATTCTCACAACAGTGCTGGACATTTGTTTTCTTAACTGATATAATATAATTAAGGTTCCCTGCTTCAGGTGCTTTACTTACTATTAAAGCAGTCTGATTTAAAACCATGACTTTAATAATAATAAAAAAAATAATAAAAAACATAATTGGTCATTTTTGAAAAACGGAATTTGCTATTCCCAGAATGGAAAATCAGTAGCCATACATAGCTCTTCGCAATTTTCCATGTACTTAATGAAAAACTATAAAAAATAGAAAAATGTGACATTTCGAAATCTAACATAATACTGTACTACTATTATAGCTTATGGTAGAGTTTTACGATATAAAGTTGTAGTTTATTTGATTAAATGGTGTTCATGTAGTTTCTTTTTTTAATTACAGTAGTCTCCGGCTAAGAGAACACTCCTTGGGAAGCAAGCAAAGTGTTCTTATAGCTGAAGTCAGAGTTAGCCACAAGACACAATATGAATCAGTCAATCAGTAAATACATACATATTTACATGACATGACGCATGTGCATCAATATATGAAATGAACTGAATAAGTAAAAGCAAAACAGTAGGCAAGTGTATGTTAATAAACTATAATAATAAAGTAACAGACAAACTAACAGTCAAAAAGCTTAAATCGCTATGTACTATGAAATTAGCTGGTGGGTGTGTTTCGGGCTACCACAAAGGCAGAGGCAAAAATAATGGGCGTTACTTAGGGTTAACTTAATGTTAATAAACTGTCAGACTAAATGAACACAGCACCCCGACACACATTACAAAATGCAGCAGCAAGATGCAAGATATGCACATTATTTAACAGAATGGTGAAGCAACTCACCAGAACAGGAAACACCAAATTGCTCAGCGACTTGTGTGTGATTCAAGTTTTTTTCAAGAGCTTTTTTTCTAACTTTGTGTAGCAAGAGAAACAGTGGTGCATTTTGCCGTTTGTTTACATGTAATTTTGTAGCAATGAGGTGCACGCATGGAAATCAGAATACAAAATAATTCAATGATATGAGGGCGGTTCGGGAAAGATTTATTAAACCAATCAGTGTCCATCAAGAAACCCTCGCGATGACAAGTCGCTTTTTTACAAAACAGTACTGTATCCATTGTCAACGAATCGCTATCGGTGCCAAGAAGCATTTACAATGGGAAAAATCTGTTTCGCCACAAGGGTGTTCCTTTAGGCAAAGTGTTCTCTTAGCTGTTTCTGTACGTGGAGATTACTGTATCTCAATCCTAAAATTCTAGGTGATGCAAAATGCATTTGTGCACATCATTTATCATACAGGATACACTTTTATCCACCCCTGTCGAACTTTTTTTTTTTTTTGTTAGCTTGCATGAATTAACTGAATTTTGACTGTTTCCGTCACAGAATCTTGACTGTTTCGGTCACTTTTTTTTACCTTCATATCTTGACTGAGCCCGATTTCTGTTTCGCTTAATTTTTATTTCAGACAGACAGGATAAATTATGTGAATTGTTAATCGCTGATCCTAATTGCATTGTGCTTTTGTTATTTTCACTCGTTTAACAGTTGTCCTGACAGATTTTCTTTTCAGCATAAAATACCCAGAATGGAGTCTACACTTATAGCAAGTCATCATTTAAAATCTCCTTGGTTTGTAGCAAAGAAAAAAAAAAAACCTTAAACACAGTTTTTAATGAATAGTTTTCTCTTTATTAGGCTGCAGAGACCGCTTAACAACCACTAATTAACATTTAAAGGTTGGTAGAGATTTGGAAAAAAACAAAAAGTTCAAGCCCTAGTTATAATACAAAATGTGGTGAACAATATAGCTTATAAAAGTAAACACTTGATTAGGGAAACCACAGATATATAATAAAACATGTTAAAGAAATTATTCTTGCAAATCTGTTTTGTTAAAGAAAGATATGAACTATATGAAAGATAAAGTCAATGGGCTCTATGTATTAATATTACTTACATGTTCATAATTCGTAGCCTCCGTCTT
The DNA here is from genome assembly GCF_902713425.1 of Acipenser ruthenus. NCBI lineage: Eukaryota > Metazoa > Chordata > Actinopteri > Acipenseriformes > Acipenseridae > Acipenser > Acipenser ruthenus. Next base: position 61,989,598 of record NC_081191.1, on the reverse strand, counting down.
TAGTAGAATTTTTGCGTGCAATGTACTAAACAGCTATTTTTCATAAACAACTACCATAATATCACTGCAAGTTTACGAACAGCATAAATTACTGCTCATTATGCAGGAGAGATCGGAATTTGCATCTCATTATAAATAGATTTGCAACCCGAAAGTCAAGATTTAGAACTTCCTTCTGGCAAAGATAAATGAGTGGTATACTAGTGAACAGAAAGTAGGAGGCAAATATAATAGGATCGAGCTATGGCTTCTGCAGACTCTGACCTTGAAGCTACTATGGCACTGACCAAAAAGAAAAAAAAAACAAATTTTCACAAAGACAAAATTGATCTGTTAGTTAGTGAAATGGAAAAAAAGGAAGAAATAGTATTTAACACTTCACAGTGAAAGAAATAACTAACAATCACTGGGACCCTGTAAGTGACAGACACTTGACATTTAAAAAAAATGGCATGACTTTGGAGGATTACAAAAAAGAAAGCAGCAGAAAATAAAAAACAAACAGCACAAACTGAATGTGATGTGTTAAACATAGCGCAGACCCTGGGCACAGCGAAAACAAACCAAATTGTAGATCTAAAAGAAAGGGTCCCCAAAAATGGAAAGCATAGATAAAACTAAGCTTGTTTCTATATATGGACGTTTACCGTGGTAAATTTGCACGGTAATTCTCCAGTTTACCATGTTTGTACTCTTCTGTACCCTAAACATGCTTCCCTATGCTTTCAGTGCTTTAATTTAAGAATATCTCAGAAAACCTTTGTTTGAGTCTATGTATATTTTAGTTGTGTAATGGAAAAAAGTACAGTATATATAGTAGGCTACACAAGTAATTACTTTTCGTTGTATTTCAGTTGTCTATGCACTACATAATTAATTACTGAGAAGAAAAGATTTCAGGTTGTGTTTAAAGAACTCTGCAATGATTTGTTTCCGTATTTCCCTTCCATTTCCAAACCTTAAAATATAAAATAAACCAAAACAAAATGCATTTATTGCCATTGTTATTTAATATAGACTATTAATAAATACATTTGGTGTGGTTTATTTTATATTTTAAAGTGCTTTATTTTAAAGTAACTAAAAGTTCGGAAACGTTTAAATAGGAAGTTTCACATCCGAACAGCTAGTCGCAAACCAAACCAAAGTTGTAAATCAGGAAAAAATGATAATATGTCTAGTGTAAGCACGAAACTTTGATATTATAATGAGATTCATACATTTGCATTACGAAAGTAGTTTGAAACGAACAGTCGTAACTAAACTAAGGGATGAAACTAAGTTAAGGGAGTGAAAATTACTTTAATACATCGCGGGTAGGTCTACGAAGTCACAAAAACCTACGAAAAGTCAAGATAAGAAAGAAAAATCAATGCTATATAGAGCCCATTATGTATAGCCATAGGTAATACTGTGGGCTAATGTGCCATACTTTATTTTGTTTGCAAAAATCTATTTTGTTACATTTAAAACTGTATTGTGGAAATATGTTTTCATTTAGTTGTATTTTTCACCCTGCATTTGCTTTAAATTAGCTGTTGAAATTAGCAAACGATGGCAATTTAAAACAACTACTGTCTCAAAAATAGCTACATTGTTAGCATGCTGCTTTTACCCCTGTCTGGTTCACATCAATTTTATTGCATTCCCTTCATCACCTCCCTTTATTGAGGTCTGAAACTAAACTGATGGAGTACTGGATATTTGTTATCCCTCTGGCTAACTAAGAGTAGAAAATTTCAGTTCATACAAACTAGAGATTGACAGACTCCAAAGGGTATTATAGCTGTAATATCATACTGAATAAAGGAAGGCTGATGACAGAATTCTAGTTATGTTTATATTTTACTAGCTGAAGTGCCTGGCGTTGCCCGGGGAAATTCAATATTTCGTGCATGACAAATTGGAGAATGGTAGCCTTATGTTTTCCTATAAGTTACCGATCATGGGTGTCGCACAATGCGCTTCGGACCCCTTTTCCTTTTTTTAACTTTATTTTTTTTTAGTTTGTGGGTTTCTTTAATTTGAGATGCATGGCTACTGTAGTGAGCCAGCAATGGGGTTACTAAATAAAAGTACCCAGGGGTTCAAAATTTTGGATCCAAGAGGAGGCCATGCAAAGTTTGGTTGCACTGGCTCCTGCGGGGTCTGAATGCATATAGGAACAGAAAGAGAGACAAACTTTCTTCTTTATATATTAAGATTACATGATTGAATAATGTGTTTATTGAAGAAAAGAAAAAAAAGATTTAATGCGGCACAAATTCAATTTTGATAGGAATTTCTTTTATTTGCACTTCTGTAATTTGGTGCCCTGTATACTCAACACTTTCAACAACTATGAATTTGTGTTGTAAATTGCTAATATTTTATTAAGGTAGTGCAGGAGTAGGCAGCTTTGGTTCTCTTACTCGAATGGACTGGAAGAGCCAAGGTTGCATAACGTTGAGCTAGTGTAGAAGTAAAACAATGTTTGATGTTAAAGGTTTCTTCCTGTAACATTTTTGATATTATAGGAAGAAAACAATTGAAACAAGAACTGTTTCTACCTGTAACAAATCTACTTTTGTAATACAATGTTGGTTTTGTTTTTATTTAATTGGGGGGAAAACTTATTTCTGTTGGACGTCAGCCTTATTGAAAACAGACTGCCATATTGTCTGGAAGCAATTTTTTGCTTGAATGTTCTTTGTTTAAGTACCACCTGTTTTAGCCTCAGGAAATAAAACGGGGTTCCTTCAAGTGGACACAAAAATGGAAATTGAACGCAAAATTGTATTTATTGTAGTCATAACAGGGTCCAACTTATTTACCTATCTTCACTTTGAAAAGATCAACTTGTGGAATATTAGTATGTTCATTTACTTTTCAGGCAGCTATTCAGTCTCAGCTCGATGGGGTACGAACTGGTCTAAGTCAACTCCATAATGCCTTGGGGGATGTGAAGGACATCCAACGGTCCCTGGGAGACGTTAGCAAGGACTGGAGACAGAGCATCAACACCATAGAGAACTTGAAGGATGTGAAGGATGCAGTCGTGCAGCACAGCCAACTGGCTGCAGCTGTGGAGAACCTCAAAAACATTTTCTCAGGTAATTCAGCAATGCAAAACCTGCTTGGCTGCCACCATGCTAGACAGCATTTAGCACAAGGAAACAACTCTTTCCCTAAGCACTGATTTTATTATTATTATTATTATTATTATTATTATTATGATAGTTGTTTGTTGTACTAAAACCTAAATCACAGCAAATATTATTAACTGCCTCAGTTAGTTTTTATATACTTGTACATGTGGTTATCAGGTATATTTCAGAACTGGGATGTGCAGTTTTGTCTATTTATAACTAGACTTGATCCTTTTTCGATATTTTTCAGGGGCTCACAAAATACTGTAACAAAACACTTACCTTTTAGAGTATATATCTGACTAGTGTTCTACGTTAGAGCACTATGAAACATGTTAATTATGCAACAGGTTTCACAATTTTCAGTTTGAGTCGTTTCTGACCATGGTGTGATCGAGTGTGGCGTAGATACTGGTATCCAACGTCACCAATAAAAAAGCATCCGGTATGATTGACACCCATTCATTTGTTGTGAGTTTCCTCATCTTGCATATCTTTGTACTGGCCATGTTGGGTCAGCTGCAGGTCAAAAGCAAAAAATACATTGAAAATGATTGTAGCAAGGTCCCTGTAACCCGTTGCACAATTAACAGAATTCATGATGTTTCAATTAAGAACCTGATTCGGCTCAAAATTTTTGAACAAGTTGTTTATTTGGTCAAAGTAAAGCTATTAAAGATCAGTTTTTTTTGTAAATACAGTACATGCAATGTGAAAGTAGCATGATTCCCACTAGCTCACACAACCACCATGTTGCTTTCCTACAGCTTTCACTCTGTCTTCACGGTACTGTCTTGCTGATTCCCCCCCCCCACTGTAATGCTACCTTTACTCACATTTCACATGACATTCTTATTGTAAAGTAAAGCAACTGCAGCAGTACTTTTATGACAGCAACTGTCAACAACAGATATACAAAAAAAAAAAAAATACACATTTTATATTGTGGTGATTTGAAGTTCTGCGCTGGTGATGACCTCAACGCATTCTAAAAATAGCCAGAGACAAAATGTAGCTGCTGGATGATTTCAAAACAAGCCAAATGTAACTACATTACCCCGAATCATATGTCAGCCAAACATGTGCATCAGCCTCTCTCTCTCTCTCGCCGAGTCAGTGAGAGAGACTGATGTTTGTGTAGCTGACACACAAGATTGTGGGTAATGTAGTTGACCTCTGCTCTGCTTTTGCTAACCGCACATGTCAGTCAGTGCTGACAAATTTGGCTTGTTTTGAAAGCATCTAGTGGGCAGATCTAGCATGTATTTTTTTCTATTGCTTTTGATTTTATGAGTTCATCACCAGCGCAGAACTTAAATCACCACAATACCCGAAAGGTATATGACCCCCCCCCCCCCCCCCCCCGGAGCTCAGCATCATACCTGCATTCAGTAAATCCGGCTGCCAACACTCTTTCTTTGTACAAAAATGTTGTTTTTGTTTGGTTTCAAGTACGAACTGTAACCATTACCTTATGGGTAGTAATCATTTGATACCATCTAACCTGCAGTGTGGAGTCGTGAGAGAGAGATCTATGAACACATAAGTGACACATAGTGTTATATCTGATTGTATTATTATTGTTCGCTTGTGTTTATCACTTATTGCAAATTGTTTTTTACGTGTTTTAGTAAAAATTACTTAACATATTGTGCACTCAGCCATGGCTGTTCGTTAGTCCCTCAACGGCTTTGTGCTCCGCTGCCCCTTCCCCAGGATCAAACGCCTTAAGCCGACTACTGGTGCTCTCTCGTAAGCTACTAGCTTAAGTTGAAGCGTAAAATAAAAAAAATATATTAAAATATTGGTAACTGATTGATTGATTACAGTTTTGTTTGAGAAGAAATAGTTTTCTCTGTTGTATTTTCTACCTTTTCCACAGAAATACCAACACGGCTGCTCGGCTCAGCTGTCCTGCGTTGAACAGAGACGCGCACACTGGGTCTATCTGCCTGAAGCTTTTCCCACAGTGTCTCTGTACCACGTTAAGATCTGCTTACAGAATTAGTGTGAAGACTGTTAGGGCTCTAGCAGTAGGCTTTCCTTGGGTTTCGATCTGTTGGTTAGCCAAAATATGCGTTATAGGTGGGCATCCCTTTATCGCTCCCATGGTAACTGTAGGTCCAGACCTGCTTCCTTTCCCGTCGGTACTTTTGTACAATGAACGAGGTTACCCTTCCGATTCACTAGCAGTTGCTGGGCTCAGCTCTGCTTTGGGTCTGATTGCTTGCAGTCCTTCCCGCAGTGTTTCGTTGCCACTCTGGTCTCTGCTTGCAGTACTATTGCGAGGGCTGTCACGGCTGACAGCAGGCTTCCTTCAGTCTTAGGGCTGTGTTGTGTTAAGCCAGAAGCTATACGGGTGGGCATCCCCGCATATTGCTTCTTCAGTAACTAGGTCACTGATCTACTACTGTCCTCAGTGAATGAGGTTACTGTAATGGTAGTGGACCGTGCTCTGCACCGTACCATACCCTGTGCACCGTTCTTGTACCATACCGTACACCATACTGTTCACTGTACCGTGTGTACCGTACCAGGGGTACTTTGTGCTATATACTGACTGTATATACCGTACATTGGGCATTATAATATGATTAGTACTATACCATATTGTTTATACCGTACTGTGCATTGCCCACCATACTGTACTGCACTGTGCTTGTTGCACTGTACTTTATGTACTGTGCTTGTGCACTATAGACACGTTCTATGTGTACTGTACTTTGTACTGTAGTAAACAGTGCAGGTGTATATTCCATACCAGACAGTACAGTCTTTGATCTAATCAGCACTATTTAGAGTAATTTACCACTGTTATCGCACTGCTAGCTGCATACATGTCTCACTGGGCTGCGATACCAGGAGAGCGGTTGTCACCACAGATACGTCCAGGCTCGACTGGGGTGCCGTGTGGAAAGGCAGGGGAGAGCAAGGAGTTTGCAGACCCCCGTGGCAGGGTCTCCATATAAATCTTCTGAAACTGCAGGCAGTTTTTCTAGCCTTGCAGAATTTTTTACAGGAGGTGCAGGGCAGACAACACTACTGTGGTGGCATACATTAACCACCAGGGCGGCCTCAGGTCCAACAGTCTCCACTGGGTTGGGCAGCGGACCTCCTTTCAAGGACAGTCCCCAGTGTCTCAGAATGGAGGCTTCATCCAGAAGTGGTGAGCCTCATTTGGAAACGGTTCGGGAGAGCACAAGTGGACCTGTTTGCCTCCCAAGAATCGACCTATTGCCCCCTTTGGTTCTCAATAACGAGAGCCGGGTACCCGCTGGCAGTAGATGCCTTGGCACACCAGTGGCCGAGGCAGCTTCTGTATGCCTTTCCTCCACTCGCCATGCTCCCACTGTGCTTGGAAAAGATCAGACAAGACCGGGCCAGGGTGTTATTAATAGCCCCTTATTGGCCCAGGAGACTGTGGTCTTCAACTGTGATACAGCTCCTGAGAGGCTAGTTGTGGAGTCTACTGAAATGCTGTGACCTGCTCAGTCAGGCTCGGGGTACGTTGTGGCATCCCAACACATCGAGCCTGCAGCTCTGGGTCTGGCCCCTGAACGGCACCATTTGAGCCATCTGGGGCTTTCTAATAGAGTCATTATCACTCTATAGAATGCCAGAGCGCAATCCACACGTTCCCAGTATGGGAGCAAGTGGGGCGTTTTTCAAATGTGGTGCCTGCCTAAGGGATTAGACCCTACAATCTGTCCCATAGCAGTTATGCTGCAGTTTTTACAGGACATATTTGATGAGGGGAAATCTCCCTTTATATTAAAGGTCTATTTGGCTGCCATTTCGGCTTCTCTAATAGAATTGATTCAGTCTCCCCAGGAGCTCATTTCCTGGTGGGGCAATTTTTAAAGGGTGCTCGGCGGCTTTGGCCGCCTGTGAAGGACATTGTCGCTTGTTGGAGGCTTAATGTGGTGCTGGAAGAGCTTATGAAGCCTCCCTTTGAGCCTTTGCATTCAAAGGAGCTGAAATATTTGTCAATGAAAGCAGCTTTCTTGCTCGCTTTTACATCTGCTAAGCGGGTGAGTGAGATGCAAGCATTTTCAGTTGCAAAAACTTGCTTAATTTTTGCAGAAGCCAGGGCGAACGTCACAGTCTTTTCATCCACCTCCTTTCCTGTCTGATAGACAGCGGCAGCTCCATACACTTTGCCTGGTGCTTTTTTTTATCTGTTATGGGGCTAAGTCCCATGGAAAGCTCTGTATAAACAGAGGCTATTAGGATGATTCACAGATACTGTTCACACTGCATATGACTGAGCCAACTTGCCCTCTCCTGAGAAGCTCACTGCCCATTCTACCAGGGGCATGGCAACTTCATGGGCTTTATTCCAGGGCGCAGCTGTCAGAGACATTTGCGATGCAGTGTGGACTAGGCCACACACTTTTACACAGTTCTATCGGCTGAATGTCGTGGATCAGCAAAACCCTGGTTTTGGAACAAAAGTGTTTAGGGTGGCCTCGAGCTCGACCCTTACAGCATAAAATTAGAGGTGAGTTCCCCACAATTTTTTAGCCGTTGCTTGTACTGGGTTTCTCATGATAATGCTCAAGGTAGCCTTGGCCTTGCAGCTTTGGAATGTCAATTCAGGTTAGATGGTATCAAAGGATTAATACCCATGAGGTAATGGTTACATTTCTATTTCAGGGAACCAGGGTTATGATAAATCATAACGTTATGTCTTTTATCGGTATTGTTCGGTTTGGAAATTTGGAATTTTATGAAAATGCCAGTTTCAGTTTGGGAAAATCATTTGTTGCATCCTTGATTGCTTGGTGTGTGAGGAGTTCCAAGGTCTGTGCTCATCTAATTAACACTAGCAGCTGAAATAATGCAGAGCTTTTTATTGATATTTGGAATGCATCAGTTTTATTTACTTTTACTTTTACCCTTCAACAGGGATTTAGTAGTGTACTGGTATCTAACATCTATATTTTCAATGTTGATTTAATTGTTAAATCAAAATGTATTTTGTTTTTCACAGTGCCAGAGATAGTCCAGGAGGCTCATAACCTGATTGAGCGAGCGGAGCTCCTACAAGCCCACCGCAAGCTGATGGACCTGGAGTGCTCACGGGACGACCTCATGTACGAGCAGTACCGCATGGACGTCAAGAACACGCACGACATGAATCTCATCCGCAATTACTTTGGGGAGGTGCAGAATCTCTCAGAGGAGCTGGCCAAGCAGCTGTGGATGGTGCTCCAGAGGTCTATGCTCACCGTCCGCCGGGACCCCACAATGGTGGTCTCTGTAGTGCGTATCATTGAACGCGAGGAGAAGATTGACAGGCGAATGCTTGACCGCAAGAAGCAGACAGCCTTCATCCCACCCGGTAGACCCAAGAAGTGGAAGGAGAAGATGTTTGAGGTCCTGGAAGGGACAGTGAGCACCAGGATTGAGGGTAGCCAGTCAGACACCCGCGAATCGGATAAAATGTGGCTTGTGCGCCTCCTGGAGATCACTCGCAAATACGTGCAGGACGATCTTATTGTGGTGAAGAACCTGATGATCCAGTGTTTCCCGCCTAACTACGACATTTTAAACAAATTCTTCACACTGTATCACAAGGCACTGTCGGTGCGTATCGAGGAACTTGCTTCAGAAGACCTTGAGGCTAACGAAATTGTTTCCCTTCTCACCTGGGTTCTAAACACATACAAAAGGTATTTTCATTTGAAAGAACAAAATACACGCATAACAACAAAAACATTTACATTATGTAATTAATATTTCAGAAAATTGGTTGTGGTGTTCCAGTAACTGTGGCTGTGAATTATGCAAGCAATAGCACACAATAGGTGTGCAGTAATTACTGCATGCCCTGGGTGCATTGGTAGTCAAAGTTGAGTATGTTCAACCACCCAGGAAATGCTGCTTAATTAATTGTTCATTTATATTTGTATATAAGGATATTTATTGACTTATTTATTTCTGTACCGCATCTTGAATGTATTGATTTTCTTTAACAGTCAGGAACCAATACAATGTTTCTGATTTGAACAGGTTGGATTTTAGCACCCGAAGCATAACAGATGTGAATAACTAGTCAAAACTGATTTATGACTGGCGATATGTTAATAAAAATATCGAAACAACCTTAATTAAGTTGAAAAAGATATTGCAAGTATCCATACAACAAAGCAGAAAGCTAGAGAAAGTAATGTTGTATTTTGAACCCTACAGACTGTGTTCAGTAACACTAACCACATTGCTATGACCTGCCCTGAAGGGATCAACCTCATAAAAGGAAGGGAACAAAAAAAAGAAACGGTCATAACAAATATATATCTATATAAATCCCTATTACTTCTGTGTGATGCAGACAAAAGTAGATGACTCAACTGAAAAAAGAATTGGACAGAAATTGTATTTCAGTATATTTTAGGTATTTGTGTGTACATTGTCAGTATTGCCAACCACACCTCTGCAGAAATCATGAGACAAACTCTTAGAAATCAAGAGATTTGGTGTCCGATTCGTAAGGTTTTATTTTTCAAAACAACCAATATTTCAATGCTAATTTTCAGTTGTTTTTTTTTAAAACAAAAGCTTATATTGCATCTATAACACCTCAAATCTCTTGCGAACGTCTATTGCTGCTTCTCAAAATGCATAACAAAATCAGACAATCGAGATCACCATTCAACATTATCTATTATCATACTTGTTAGGAATACTACATTATTTGCAATGAAATGCTACAAACTTGTCTGTTAGGCATATTGGTAAAGCATATTGTACCGTAAACATCATTGTATAGGTCACGCTCGCGTAAAAGCTACCACCCCCCCCCCCCCCCCCCTCTTTTTAGACTTCAATTTTAGGAAAACACAATTTTTTTGTTTTAAAATACTTTTTTTTACAATTGATTTTTTCCTACATGCTCAACACCGATAAACACAGGTTTAGTTTTGAAATAACCCTTGTTTGCAACATTTTATTCCATTAATAATTTTACAGTGTTGTTTTTTGTTTTTGGTTAAACTGCTAGAAACAATTGTTTTTCAACATTTCTAAATAATTGGTTTAAGTAAATTAGTGCAATGTCAAAATACAGATCTAATACTACTACAGCTGTACATTCCAGTAGTAACAGTGTAAACCACTGGCAAATGGTATTTGAATGGATTTACAAAGTAATAATTAACAGAGTGTAAAATCAAGTTATACATCCCACATCACATCTGTATTAACCAATTTTTATTTTAAATTATCAAGTACCCAAACACTTCAAGAACATCTTCTTTGCTTTATTGAACATTTTTTTCCAAAACCATACTTAGACAATAGTTTTACAAATTTGTTGTATTAATACAAATGTAAAAGAAAAGTATCAAACAGTGCTGCTTACAGTAATTAAAAAAGCAAAAAAAAACAATAAACTAAACCGTGCACCATCTGATAACTAGTAAACAAAACATCATAGTGTTGCATACAGTGTAGTACAATTACGTAAAATTTCCAGCTGTACAAATACATTCATTTTGTTTTGTTAATCAGAAACATAACCATGTACATACTTTACAAGTGTCCCACTGCGTTGCACTGACATGTAGAACAAGTTACAGTATGTATGTATGTATGTATTAGTCATTCAAAGTACTCCATTCAAACAAAATGTTTTCTACATCGGGCCATAAACGCGTTCCTCATCTATCAGGTCATTTTTCTTAAGTTTTAAGTTTGTCTTTGTTTCATCTCCAGTCACTTACTGTTTTTTCAGCATTGCGATTGCCATGCATTTCGGCAAATTCAGCAACAAGCAGTTTCAAATCTGTTGTGTAGCATTTTCGTTTTTTGTCTGACTGTCCTACTTTATCCAGTCTCAAAGACACCTGCATTATAATGTTGCATTGCAGTTAATGTTGCATTGCAGTTCGTCGTGTACACGAGTCTGGGTCGAGAGGAGGTCAGTCTAGAGTCTGAAAGCTTGCGTTTAACATTCAAAATGACCAGGGGTAATGAGAGTAACACATTAAAATAATTTAATTAATTAGAATAGTGGTTTTGTGTTTCTAGCTAGCAACATGACGTGATGCTGTAGATCCTGAAAAAATGATCGGGTTGTTGACAGTTAAGTTTGCGCATACGTCACATGGGTATATTAGTCACTCCACCCTTTTAAGGCGCCCTCAGAAATGCCTAGAAAATCGACTTATACAATGTTCTTTACGGTATATTGGTAAATTAACATTCCTGCCTGTAACAACAACCCATCTCTCCTAGTCATCATCTTCTGAATTGTAGGAGTCCCCTTTATTACTTGACATCTCCTAGACAATGACTCTCGCTTCTTTGAAAATGGCTGCCTGTATGTCATGGCTGATTCGAGATCGGGCAGTGACATTTTTATGTTTTTGTTTGTCTCTTCTGGGCAGTCTGTCACTTTCCTGCTTGTGTACTCATCTTTTTTTGGCTATTTTAATACTCGCACCACTCGTACTATATATATATATATATATATATATATATATATATATATATATATATATGTATATATATATATATTACAGTCAATAAATGGCATTCATTTTACTATCATGGTCTATCAGACAATGGGCCCGATTTTGGAAAGAGGTTTCATTTTCGGTGGAAACGGCAAAATCTACATGTTTTGTTCACCTATTAATTTCTAAAACAATCCTCTGCAGGTGGATCGCATTTCATGCATAATTTTCTATGGTTCTTAGGAGCATTAGATGAATAAGTAATGAGCATTTAAGCGGTGCAATCCACCGAAAGTATTGTTCTGGTTCAAATGCTTTGGCAATATTATATAAGCACAATTGAAACCTGTCCCAAAACAGCAGGGAAAAAACTAGTCACGCCAGTGCAAACATATATATTTTTATTATTCTTTTTTTTTTATTATTTTTATATGGACACAGTTACGAAAATCTGTAAAATTGCAGGACAGTGCAACAGTGTAATCTTAACAGACTGTTTGTAATAAATGTAAATTGTCATTAAATATTTATAATATACTGGCAAATGTAAAGACATTTACCAATAGAAATGTTTGTGTGCATATACAAATGATCATTGCCGTTCATTACTCTGGCAGCCAGAAACAATATTGCTCCCCACATTAACAATTACAATAAAGTTACAGTATTTTGATCAAATTAAAGGATACAAGAAGCAATATAGTACAGCGATCATAAAGCAGCTGCTTTCATTCATTCCTATCAAAATTACATCTTATTCTAGTAATGGTTAGTTATTTTAGATGCACCAAGAAACAAAAAGTAACGTTTTACCTTGAACGCTAGATACAAAAATAAAAAAATATATAGGAAGAATGTGTACAGATATATACATTTCATATAGGCTCCGAGCATCCCAAACATTTATTTATAGGTGCACGCTGTTATGAAACTTTATAGGCAAAAAAAAAAAAAAAAAGCATGCATATTAAAATGATTTCAATTAATTCCTGTCTCTGTCTCTCTCTGCCTTGACACACCTTTGTCTGAAACGCTTACCAATTTCAAGTGGTGGCGTTTTTCTGTATCTTGTATGGGCTACATGTTTTGTTTTGAGATCCATTATTCCAGTTTAATATTAGAAAGCCGACTTTGTTGCTGTCCCAGCTTTTGTACAGTCACTGAAGGTTGAGCTGTATGCTTAAAATAATTTGATACATTGTGATATGTGGAAAAGATTTATTAAGTTACTGATTCATTTAACTAGAAGTCAACAAAAACATACTCGTCAGCTCTTAATTTAATACTAAGTTTGACGTCTACATTTTTATCAATATATAAAACAAGAAGCATATGGAAAAAAACATTTTTTGCTTCCCAATGAACTTTACAACAAAGTTTGCAGATGACATTCATAAACACCTGTTGAACTGATTTTACCTTTGAATGTGTTAAAAAATAATTGTTTTATATTGGCCTACCTGTAAATTAATTTATTGGAAGCGTACCCAAACTGGAACGGCAACATTGTTTTATATACAATTGAGCGTTTTGCTGCTTTTAATTCAAAGACGTGATTAGCCTTCATAGCTAACATTTGTATTGCTTTACCATCTTTATCTCTTCTTAGGGATCAAGTTGTTTTTGTTTATTAATGCAAACAAATAAATCACTCACCCTTAGATTCCCTTCCATATTTTCACAGTATTGAACAGTTGATATTACTTCTTAAAAGCCTAGATCGACACGCTTTCTGCACCCCCACTAAAAATGGCCCCCGTAACACTGCTTCTGAATGCAAAAAATGCATTATTTGCCTAAACTTATGCAGTCTATAAACTCTTCTTGGATTTGCTTGTGTTTCCTCAGTGATAGTAGCAGCTTTTACTAACATAGGATACATGTTGAAAGTCAGGGTGACTCGATCTGAAGTGCTGAAACTCTTTTTATCCTGTCAGATGTATGTATTGACCATTCCGAAGCTGGCGGAAAGCAAACTAGTGGAAGTTTAAAGTATCCACCACTTTGGTCTATGGAAAAGAGACACGGATTCTTAGATCGTTATATATTCCAAGAGAAAGAAAGCGTCTGAATAACTAATGAACCAAACTAGTGGATAGATTCATGTTTTCTGCAGCTTTAGAAAATACTCAATTGGTGCAGAATAAACGGTCGAAATAATGGCGTATAGTACTATCCTACAGCAGATCTCCTTTTGAAAATAACCCTCAATGTGTCCTAGAGTTTGGTATTAACGGTACATGTTCTATTGAAGCCTCTGTTTTCACAGGGTCCAAAAAAAGCTTTAAACAATAAGCCTTTATAAACGGTGCATTAAACGTTTACATGACATCGTCTGTCGTTGGAAAGTTGACTGTATTCTCCTCTGTTCCTGTGCAGTGCAGAGATGATGGGACACCCAGAACTAATCTCAGAAATGGATGTGAACAGCATGGGCCCTCTGCTTCCAAAGGAGGTGGTAGATCAGCTACTCAGCAAGTACATACAGATTTTTACGGTGAGTTCACTTCCAGTTGCAAGGTCTTGTGAGTCTGGAACATAATGCACAGAGGATGAGGTAGATTCATTGCATATGTATTATACTTTAATATACATTCAGAACAGCTTCAGTGTGCCAATCAGGTTCCATGACTGTAATTAATTCCTATTTTATAAATGTGTGTTTTCATACAACAGGCATTTATGTGTATTTTATTCAGAAGTGATAGGGGTGGGACGTAAACACTTTTAAAAATGTTTGTGTGTAGGTGCCAGACTTCCGCAATTCATTTTTTAGAATCTTGCGTGGCTATCTAAAAATATACCTGGAGTGTTTTTCTAGCAACAGAACGAACAAAGGAAAAATAAATAAATAAAAACTACTTGTCCGACAGGTATAACGGTAAAACTTGTTGTCCCGGGCGTTGGGCTATATGAATTGCACACCCCTGGGCTATATGTATGGGCTATAGCATACATAGTATACATTTTTATAACGAGTAACTTTATAGCCTTTATATAGTTCATTTTTGTGCAATATATTATGCAACTGTTAACAGTCATGCATAATGAGAACTGTTTAAGAAAGCAGTGGGCATTACTGATGTGTGCCAAAATAATTACATGTTTTGAATTGTAAGATATCCAGAAAGCCACTGTTTTTGGATTTCCTTTGTTGTTTTACAGTAGCACTTGATAACTTCTACATAGGGAGTCAACACAGCTGACTGTCACTGCATTAAACATTTGGGCACACAGTTTTATGTGGCTGTTTGTAGGTTTCAGCACTATTCTCCTTTTAAGGACCTACAGTAGATAGCTTGTCTAACTTGCTTATACTGAACAGAAAATAACTTTAGTGATCAAGTCCTGTAAGTCTTTCTGATTTTAGCTTAAGTGTGTATCCTAGGTCCTTATCAGAGAATTGTACCAATAAGGCAGGTATATGATTGACGTACATCTTGAATAATCTCAGCATTGACCCACTTAGTCAGGCACAGTTTTATGCAGCTGATCAGTAAACTGAATTTTAATTGCATAAAGTGGTAAAGCTTCTGAGACTTGTTGGACAGTGAACAGATTTCAAGGCTTAATTTTAAGTTTCTCTTGGCCCTAAAAATATAAACTTGTATTATACAGTTAACCTTTAGTCAATTTATATGTCAGCTATGGGTGTTGATGCTGATTTAGCGTTAGTACTCCATGTACTAAAATGCTATTTTGAACTGTTTTCATAAATCCTAAGTGTGCCAACACCCGTATATAGCTTCAGAGAATTTACTGGCATGTACAGACATGCTCAAATTTGTTGGTACCCTTACAGCTCATTGAAATAATGCTTCATTCCTCCTGAAAAGTGATGAAATTAAAAGCTATTTTATCATGTATACTTGCATGCCTTTGGTATGTCATAGAATAAAGCAAAGAAGCTGTGAAAAGAGAAATTATTGCTTATTCTACAAAGATATTCTAAAATGGCCTGGACACATTTGTTGGTACCCCTTAGAAAAGATAATAAATAATTGGATTGTAGTGATATTTCAAACTAATTAGTTTCTTTAATTAGTATCACACATGTCTCCAATCTTGTAATCAGTCATTCAGCCTATTTAAATGGAGAAAAGTATTCACTGTGCTGTTTGGTATCATTGTGTGCACCACACTGAAAATGGACCAGAGAAAGCAAAGGAGAGAGTTGTCTGAGGAGATCAGAAAGAAAATAATAGACAAGCATGGTAAAGGTAAAGGCTACAAGACCATCTCCAAGCAGCTTGATGTTCCTGTGACAACAGTTGCAAATATTATTAAGAAGTTTAAAGTCCATGGAACTGTAGCCAACCTCCCTGGGCGCGGCCGCAAGAGGAAAATCGACCCCAGATTGAACAGAAGGATAGTGCGAATGGTAGAAAAAGAACCAAGGATAACTGCCAAAGAGATACAAGCTGAACTCCAAGGTGAAGGTACGTCAGTTTCTGATCGCACCATCCGTCGCTTTTTGAGCGAAAGTGGGCTCCATGGAAGAAGACCCAGGAGGACTCCACTTTTGACAGAAAAACATAAAGCCAGACTGGAATTTGCTAAAATGCATATTGACAAGCCACAATCCTTCTGGGAGAATGTCCTTTGGACAGATGAGTCAAAACTGGAGCTTTTTGGCAAGTCACATCAGCTCTATGTTCACAGACGAAAAAATGAAGCTTTCAAAGAAAAGAACACCATACCTACAGTGAAACATGGAGGAGGCTCGGTTATGTTTTGGGGCTGCTTTGCTGCGCCTGGCACAGGGTGCCTTGAATCTGTGCAGGGCACAATGAAATCTCAAGACTATCAAGGCATTCTGAAGCGAAACGTACTGCCCAGTGTCAGAAAGCTCTGTCTCAGTTGCAGGTCATGGGTCCTCCTACAGGATAATGACCCAAAACACACAGCTAAAAGCACCCAAGAATGGATAAGAACAAAACATTGGACTATTCTGAAGTGGCCTTCTATGAGTCCTGATCTGAATCCTATCGAAGATCTATGGAAAGAGCTGAAACTTGCAGTCTGGAGAAGGCATCCATCAAACCTGAGACAGGTGGAGCAGTTTGCTCAGGAAGAGTGGGCCAAACTACCTGTTAACAGGTGCAGAAGTCTCATTGAGAGCTACAGAAAACGTTTGATTGCAGTGATTGCCTCTAAAGGTTGTGCAACAAAATATTAGGTTAGCGGTCCCATCATTTTTGTCCATGCCATTTTCATTTTTTTATTATTTACAATATTATGTTGAATAAAAAATCAAAAGCAAAGTCTGATTTCTATTAAATATGGAATAAACAATGGCGGATGCCAATTACTTTTGTCAGTTTCAAGTTATTTCAGAGAAAATTGTGCATTCTTCGTTTTTTGTGGAGGGGTACCAACAAATTTGAGCACGTCTGTACATGCTTTATGACTACATACTATTCTATAATTGTCAATTACAAAATGTTTTAACACAAGTCATGTTTTTATTATAGTCAAACATCACTGGCTGGTTACGGAAAGCTCTAGAAACTGACAAGAAGGACTGGAAGAAAGATACAGAACCAGAAGCTGACCAAGATGGTTACTATCAGACCACACTGCCTGCCATTGTCTTCCAGGTACAGTTATATTTGCATTATCATTTATATAGTTACGTGATATCAGGGCTACAATTTTGCAACCATGACTATATTTTGCTTGTGGCTTCAATGAACGGCTCTCGCCACTTGAATACTCCTGTAGCATAATTTGCATGGCTTGAGAAATCAGACAACCAGTGCTGACAGCGTTTTTACAATTCAAAACCTATTAACAAAAGCAGGTACATATGTTATTACAGAAAGCCTGGGCTGCAAAGGGTTATACTTTGCATCTCAGGATTCTAGTGAATTCATAACAATCCGTTCAAGCCTTGGTCAAATTGATGATCAGCTCTATTGTTTGCATGCATAAATCTTCTGCTATGCAGGGAGGACCATTTTAAAGAGTAAGTAGCGGGGTTCCGAAAAATACAGCGTTACAAGTCCTCACGTGTTGCTACAACTGTTTAAATAACATACCTGTAATTTTTCTTTCCATTAATATTTTGACAACTTTTTACACTTATCTTTAAAGTCTGTTTCAAAGCTGTTTTCAAAATGTCCGCTCTAGTGCACTGATAGTGTAAGGATTATTGCCCACATTGTCAAACAGGTAACACAGTAGTAGCGATTCATGATGTGGTATGAAACAGAGCACTTGCTGCAGTGATTTAGAGGACAGATCTCAAACCACAGTGCACTAAAGCAGACATTTTGAAAAAAGCTTTGAAGCAGACTTTTTAAAGTAGCAATATAGCATAAAATGTTCAATACAAAAAAATGGTGTCTGAGTTACAAGCTCTTGCAGTGGTCTAAAAAAGAAAAGAAAAATCAGAAATATGGATTGTAGTGTAACAGGAAAGCGTAATCAATCAGACTGCGAAGTCTGTATCATCTGATAGAAAACCTCTGATCTTCGTTATCTGAGCCGAAGATACCCTAACCCTGAACCATTCAATGCACAGAGCAATTACTTAGACAGTTTTTTATATTCATGTGAGCCGCTATATTTCCCCTGTGGCATTATTTGCGCATTGTTATTAAAAACTGGAAATGAATGGTGAAAATCTGACTTTAAGCAAAAGTTGGGGTGGGGCAATCGGATAATATAGGATTGCCAATGTACAGCTATGGCCAAAAGTTTTGCATCACCTTATATAATTAACTAAGTTTACTTCATAAAGTCAAATGAAACCTGCTGAATAATGTTATGTTAACATTGAATTACATACTGCTTTGTAGTTTTCCATATACTTTTAACAAATAACTGACAAATTGAAAAATGACATTTTGAAATCTATCATGAAATACTGTACTGCTATTATGGCTTCCGGTAGACTTTTACTATATAATTTTGTAGTTTGTTTCATTACATGATGTTAAATAAAGTATCTAAATTATGTTCATAATTTTATTTTATTTTATATTTTTTTAATTGTATCTCAATCCTAAAATGTTAGGTGATGCTATGTACTAGGGATGGCATAGGGTACTCGGGTATCCGTGTTACCCGGTTCTCTATTACCCAAATCCATTTTCAGGATTCGATTTCTCTTCGAATCCCTTTTTGCTAAAATTGAACGTTTCCATTTTCCACGTGACCTGTTGTAGCGGAGCCACTCGACTTGACCAGTGGTTTTCAACCTGTGGTACGTGAACCTTTACTGGTATGCGACAGGCTTGCCACTGGTACGCGCCGACAGTTCTTTATGACAATATGATTCCTTAAAACACAATGCTCTTTCAATCGCACCATTGTGTATCAATCTGTTAGTACCACTGAAGTACAGAGAAATGAGAAATTATAATGCAGACTGCAATTTAAAATGGTTAGAAATGCAAGTACAAAAAAAACAAACATTTTGACAACTTTTTCAGGGGTTAGGCACAAAAATGCCGCATTTCCCTTTAAAAGCAAGTGTCAGTATTTACGAATGCGACATGACGGCCTTTGCCCCCTGTCTGATTTTCTGCATTTTTGCACATTTTTCACATTGTATTTGGTCAGATTTTTTTGTGGCTTGTAGTGGTATATAGAGGGAGTCTGAGAGAAAAAATGACACCAAAGTTTGGTGCTTCTTTCATTTTGTTTGGTGTGCAAAGTAATCAAACATGCAATCTTCAGGTGTGAAAAAGTTATTGCCCCCCCTAGTTAACTCAACCCAATTAAAGGGATAATTAGGATCAGCTGTTTGAGTACTTTGGTTAACAACCAGGCCTGATTGGGCCAGCCCTACCCAATATAAATCTGACTAACTTTGGCCCTTACCATCAGAGTGAGTTGTCAGCACACAGGTTCTAGAGGCACATCATGCCACGAACAAAAGAAATTCCTGAAGACCTCCGGAAAAAAAGTTGTTGATGCCTATCAGTCTGGAAAGGGTTACAAAGCCATTTCTAAGGCTCTGGGGCTCCACCGAACCACAGTCAGAGCCATATTGTCCAAATGGAGAAAGTTTGGAACAGTAGTGAATCTTCCCAGGAGTGGCTGTGCAGCCAAAATCTCTCCAAGAGCAAGGCGTAAAATTGTCCAGGAAGTCACAAAGAACCCTAGAACAACATCCAGGGATCTGCAGGCCTCTCACCTCGGCTAAGGTCAGTGTTCATGACTCCACCATCAGAAAGACACTGGGCAAAAATGCAGCAAGACAATGATCTGAAACACACAAGCAAGTCTGCATCACAATGGTTGAAGAACAAGAAATTTAAAGTTTTGGAATGGCCTAGTCAAAGTCCAGTCCTAAACCCCACTGAGATGTTGTGGCAGGACCTGAAATGAGCACAAATGTCACTGAGTTGAAGCAGTTCTGCATGGAGGAGTGGGCCAAAATTCCTCCATGGCGCTGTGAGAGACTAATCAATAACTATAGGAAGTGTTTGGTTGCAGTTATTGCTGCTAAAGGTGACATAACCAGTTATTGAGTCTAAGGGGGCGATTATTTTTTCACACGGGGGCATTGGGTGTCCCTTTTATCTAATATTAGGTTTTGGTTGAAGATCTGATAACATTCAGTGTCAAAAATATGCAAAAATGCAGAAAATCAGACAGAGGGCAAATACTTTTTCACGGCACTGTAAAAAAAAAATATATATATACACACACACACACACACACAATGAAAGTCTCTACGGCAGTGCAAGTGTTCAAATTTCTTTCAGCCAACCTATATTTAAATGGCTTACCAAATGTAATTCATCATTTTGCTTCAAAGAGGTTTAAATACTTGACTCCCACTCGTTTATATTCTTCATCAAAATCTCTTTATTGATTTTTAAAAAGGACATAAAGCAAACAACGTGTTTCTACACTAACGTGTCTTCATCGGGTATATTAACGCCAGCAGAATACGTGAACCCCAGTTTCTTGCAACAGTTGTGATGATGACCAAACGTGTGAATACTGTTGTGTAAAAAAAAGTAGCTTAAAATGAACAGTAGTTTAGGAAATGTAGAACAAGAACAGCAACAAATAAATACACTTAAATTTTGTGTCTTGCACACGTGCCATTAACAAAATGCCCTGAAAACTTAACGTAATTAATGAAAATGCTGCAGTAATGCAGCAACAAGAGCAAGAATTAAACAAACGAGGATGTGAAAAGGGTACCGTGCCAAGTTGAAAAAAGTTGTCTTTGTGAACTTCCATAAACCAGTGTTTTCTTTCACCAGTCAAATCGTAGTGTGCCTAAATAGAGTCAACACAAATAGATTTTTTTCGTCTCTTGTGTCATGCATCCCAGTAGATTTTGTTACATTGTTTACTATCAGGAGTTTAAGTGATTTAATTGACAAGATTCCATGGTTGGATGATGAGCTGATAATATCTCTTCAGCCAAAGAATCAGCCACAGTAATTTAAGAGCCATGTTACCATTATGTAAAACAGTATGTAGCGTGAGCTCTATACTAAGGCAGGGTCAGCTGTTGAACAAACAGACTATTTAAAAAATGTGAAAGCAGAACACACAGAAATGCATGCGGTCAGCTGGCTTGCATTCCCTTCCCTTCTTCCCTGCTCCGGCCATGACATACAACGACCTTCAAACTTGATTATTTGGACCTACGGCCATAAACACACGCACATTAGTTTGTAGTGCTTTAGTGGCAAAAATGGTGTAATTAACCCTTTTCAGGAATCTGGTAACCCGGTTCCTAGAAGGCCTAGAACCGACTCCGAATTCTTCTACCTAATGTCATGCTTACTTTATACCCAGAATTCCCTGGGACATAAGCCATTTGAAAGGAACTCTTCAAGTGCTGCTTTTTAAGGAATATGGTGGTGATTGTTGTTGTTATACATGGTAAAGTATAATTTCCTATAAATTGTCTCACAATCATATCATTCATTAGATTTGGCACTACTTTGCATATAATGAACCCCGAGTATTCACTTATTGACACATCTTTCATTCAGAACATTGTTATGATTCTTGCTGTGCATTTTCACCAGACCATAATTAATGTTTTTTATTGTCTCTAGATGTTTGAGCAAAATCTCCAAGTGGCTGCTCAGATTGATGAAATATTTAAGCAGGAGGTGCTGCGTCTGTGTTTGAAACAGATGACCTCCTTTTTAATTAGGTAAGAAGCTTATATTGCTTACTTCTCTTATGCTTTACTTTTTTTTAATTCAGTAGTATAGTTTTAACCGTAACTAAGCCAAGATGTGTGTTACTTTGCATTTCTATAAGTTTTACCTTCTCCAGCTGTTTTTCAAGTTGAATGAAACTTGTGTCCCTAAGCTAGCTTTGTGGAATGTAAACAAACTGGACTTCCAATGCAGTATAAGAGTGCAAAAAATGTCAGGTCAGAATGTAGTAAACAGACCACATTGATTTTATGTCTGCATTTCACAAACTTTAGTAATTTCTGATTTGCACATACAGGAAATGGCTTGTTTTTCTGTTTTGTAGGTACAGGGAAGAAGCAATTGCTTACAAAGAAGATCATATGAGAGATAGACAACATCCTCAGTGCTATGTTCAGTATATGATTGCCATTATCAACAACTGCCAAACCTTTAAGTAAGTGAGTTGCTAGGTATAGGCTGATGATTTGTCATATTTTTTTGGTTCTGTAAACTTGGTATTGCAACTGTGTTTGCTTTTGAATTGATCAGCGCCAGCAGATGCATGTAATTCTATTTGAGAATTTAAAAGAATAAATAAATCCTGTTGCCCTTGTTCTTAGCAGAACCACCCCTGACAGAAAATGCCTTAGTGGGTTAATGCCACTAGCGGGAATATGTCAAGATATGTTAAAAATACCCATTCACACACCACAAAATCGTGCCATCTATGCTGGTATAACACCATCATAACCTCTTCACATAACCAAAGGAATCATGAGAGACCAACTTTCAAACCTGTCAGTTAAAATCTTTCTCATGGCAATGGAAACCACTTCAAGAAATGGCACCGCCTTCGACCAAAGTGGATTTAGCTGAATTTTGTTTGCTTTACTGGATCTTTTTTCTTCATTGTGACATACTACACGGCAAATACATTCCATTGCTAAGCAGTTAAGTTACTGCATATCATTTAAAAATAACACTATTTACAAAATAGTAATGATCTTTTTATTCTCACACTCACGATGAGCTGTCCTAGGTGATTGTGATGTAAAGCGGGTCCATCTGCATTTAATCTGCCAATATTTTGTTTCATTTTGGAGTTATATATTAATGAACAGATTATGTTCTGGTCAGCCACATGTTTTCACAACCGCACAGGGTTCGGCCCCAATTATTGCGGCTATGGGGAGTTCTCGTGTGTGTGTGTGTGTGTGTGTATATAGATATACACACACAGTCATGTGGTTTGGTGCTTTTTAAGCCACGACCACTATAGCATTTCAGTTCCTGCAGAGTTCTTCACACAGACCTTTAAGACGGGTCTGTGCCGTCTCTGAACAGCCTTGCGAGGTGGTTCAGAACCGTCATTAAATATGTCGACTCTGTGCTGGTATAGGCAATTCACACAGCCCAACATGCTGCTTCAATTCTGTCTTTGAGACATAATTATTATTATTTTATTTCTTAGCAGACGCCCTTATCCAGGGCGACTTACAATTGTTACAAGATATCACATTATTTTTACATATAATTACCCATTTATACAGTTTTTTTTTTGTTTTTTTTTTACTGGAGCAATCAAGGTAAAGTACCTTGCTCAAGGGTACAGCAGCAGTGTCCTCCACCTGGGATTGAACCCACAACCCTCCGGTCAAGAGTCCAAAGCCCTAACCACTACTCCACACTGCTGTCCATAATAACTTGTCTGTGTGAAAGGGGCTTAATTTTGTTAACTCACACATTCCATAGTTTCTAACAGTGCATCCACAAGTAGTATCATTCAGAATAAAAAAAAACCTACACTGTAGCTCCCTCTTGTGTACAAAGTGCTTCATGTTCTGTAAGTTTTAAATTCCTTTAAAACAAACAAAGCCAGGCATTTATAAAGGTACAAATCTTTGTACCTTTCATCACTGAAGTCAGTGTGTTCTGATTTGTTTTATTTAAAAGTCATTACATATGTTTATGTATAGACATGAGGTAGATCATCATACTGTATTTGTAAGAAGACCTACTTGAAGGTCATGACAATGTGCGACATTACACTCTGACTAATGTTTAAACACAGTTCAGATTTTAGAAGTAGGTATTGATATTGAGCTGTTCCTCTAGGGTATGGCTAATTAGTAAGGTAGTACAAAGAAGGTTGAATTGCTGTACAGTTTATTCACTGTATGGAGATGTAGAGCATGTTATTTGTGTGTTGGAGGCAGTGGATCTCAAATGGTTTTGGTTCAGGACTCACATTGATGGGACAAGACCTTTAAGATCAGCATGCTGCACTAAACATTAGAAGGGTAAAAAAATCTAAAATAAATAACGTACAGTGAAACATGTCACCATAACATTTTACATATGCATGTGCTAATTGCATTTCCTTTTTTTATTTTTGACAGAGAGTCCATAAGAAGCTTAAAGAAGAAGTATTCCAAAACAGAGTTTGATGAAAATGACGCTGCCATCGACTCAACATTAGACAGTGTGGCAAAAGATGGATGTGTGTATCTGTTGGATGAAGTCTTTATGGATCTGGAGGTCAGTTAATGTAGAAACAAAAGCCTTCAAACAGCCTGGGCTTTTTAGTAATACTAGACACAATTTATTGGAAATTAAAGCACAGCTGGTAGCCAAACAAATAATAATAATAAAAAAAATACTATTTTACAAGCTCTAAATTACTGTAACTAATGTAATTAAGCAAAAAAACAATTCTGTTTTCGTACACTAGACCAGTGGTTCCCAACCTGTGGCCCTTGTGTAAACTCGAGGTGGTCCACAAACAACTCCCAAAGTTCGGTTATGCAGTTCTTTCAAAAACCCATTTCTACACAATCACACGTCGTGCTACTACTAAGCAACACAACAAACAGCTTCAACCACGTGATACATAATTATAAGATATGTAGGCAGTCTGCATTTTTCCCCTTTATCTGTTTTCTATTACAGGTGTATATATATATAAATTACAGCTCCCTTTGATGCACTATCAAGCATCACCTTCCAACTGAAGCAGCTTTTTAATGTGAAACAAATACTAACTGAATAACTTACACATTGTGAAGGCACATTTGTCTTTATCCAGCATTTAAAAAAAAAAAAAACTACATATCTTTCTAATCTATGCTCATTCTTCACTGTTCAGGGGAAAAAAAAAGTAATCTGGCTGTCCCAGCCTTTTCACTCCGCATAAAAGTAGTGCACTGCATTGAATATTCCTAACTCGGTTCGAATGACTAAATTAAATAATAAAAAAAAAACATTAAAACCAGATTTAGTACTTTCATTTTCAACAATATAAAATATGTGCTACAGTGTTGCCAGGGATATAGTAATGTACCTATTATTTCCATAAATTTTTGGAGAGGTTAGCTGCATATAGTAACAGAAGTTAATGTGAAACAAAAAAAGCCTATATTTGTAGCTTGACTTGACTTGTGAACTGTACCGGTTTATTCAGCCAGGGTTATATAGGGTTGTACTGGTTTATTCAGCCAAGTTTAATATCTCACAAGACTATATGCCAATAGGAAATTCTATTAACACTACTTCTGGAAATAATGTGTTCAGTCTGTTCTTGAGTCATATTTAACCAAAATGCGATAAATCCAATCACCTGTGCCACCAATCCCATTTAATTTACATGTCACAGCCCACCAGAAGTCGTATGTAACATCCTGTACACTTTCCAATCATTTTAAAATTTTTCAAATTGCTTCCCACCCACCTCGTCTTCGTATTCCGGTGTGTTTTTTTATATGTACATCGAGCGAAGTTGGTGACTCAGTGAGTGCAATAAGTTGTGTTAGAAATGGACAGATTAATTTGGTACATGAGGTAACGGTTGCAGGGACCAGCACGTATTTACATTTACTGGATCCGAGGACGACCCAAGCCCCAGTGCATTATTTGTTAGGTTTTGTCAAACAAAACTCTTAAACCTGTGAAATTGAGACACCATTTATCTACAAAGCATTCAGAAAGTGAAAAAAAAAATTAACCTAAAATTAACAAAAGAAACAGGAACTCATTATGTTAGGTACGTTATATAAATACTTTAATTTCTACACAAAGAGTAGTTTTGAAATGCTGTTGTGTTTGACAGCGCATTAATCTCAATTTGATAAACCAGATATTGCACACATGTCCCTAATGTCCCTGTTTGTGAGTAATATTGTCTTATTGTAAAATATATTGACAAACCTGTTTTTAGATGAATCTGCTGATTGAGACCTGGAGAGTGTTGTTTGAATATGCCTTTGCAGTGTGTGCAAGATGAGTTTCAAAAGGACCCAGCACTCTAACCTATCTAAAATCAATTTACTGTTATGGAAGTAATCCTATCCCATCTTACTGTATAAAAAAGGCAGACATTATTGAAGTCAACACTTTAGTTGACAGTTTGTACTCTATGCCCAATGCTGTCTTTTTCCCCACCAAGATGTCGCAGTTATGAACTACGAAGTACAAAGGGAAAAACGCAAACAGAAATGTAAAAATCTGGGTTAAAGAATTGACAAATTTGTGCATATGGGAAAGTTCAGCCTTTTTGTGAATAACAGCGCTAAAAAAGATTATGTGCAGTTAGCATTACTGACTTTTTATAGAATTCAATGCTTAATACAAATCAATTTCTTCATAGCAACATCTCAACGAACTCATGACTAGAAAATGGCTGACAGGATCCAATGCTGTGGATACCATTTGCGTCACAATAGAGGATTATTTTAACGACTTTGCCAAAATTAAAAAGCCATACAACAAGGTAGGTCCTGGGGGGGAGGTTCTTCTTCATTAAATCCTACTGAACAAGCAACTTAAGAGTGTTACCATTATAATAAAACATTAGAAAAATGGTTGAGGTTTATTATAATATTGTTTACTATAACTATACATTGAAATGTATCAATTGTATAAAAGGGGTGAAATCAATGAGGTGCCCTGGACAACAGTTTACCAATTTGAACAGAGGTATTTCTCTGGAAGTTACATACAGACATGTTAAATGTAAATACTCACCTAGGTGGCGTGTGGTCATCATTTCAGGCATTGACTCTTGTGTTTCAATCCTAACACACACAGCACATGGTCACCCAGTGGAAAGTTGAGGAATTTCACTTTACTGTGAGAAAGTCAGTCACCGGATATAAATCCCATAGATAATGTTTGCTACTTGCCAGCCTTTGGAAGCGTTCGTCCAAACCAAGCAGTGATTCAGCCCTTGAATAATGGAACAAAAAGTTGCTCGAGGGAGAAGGGTCAAGGGCCTCGCATTGATCAGTACTTCTTACGAAGCCAGTCAAGTCAGACAAGAGAAATCCTGCAACAGGATGACACCGCAGTTCGCAGGATATCAGCATCCCTGTTATAGACCAGAGTAGTTCCAATGTGACTACAGATAGTGGGGAAACCAATGATCCTGGTGAGCCTAGTCAGGTGAACCAGCCTAAGAGAGAAAGGAACCTTAATGGGTGCAAACCAATGGTTAAGTGGGGAAGAGCCTCTGAGAAAATGGCTTGGCACACGGTTGACAAATTTAAGGATACCATCTACGCGTATTGGTGTAAGGTTTGAAGTAGAACATAGAAAGCAACGGATAGACGGCGGCTTGAGACTGAATGCCTGGATTGAGAAAGGAGGCAACCAAGGAAGCAGTGGTGGAGGGCTGAAGAAAGTCAGAAGGAAGCCCTTGTCTTCTGCAAAATGATCTAAAACACAAAGTGGAGTGGAGCACTTGCTTGTAAAAAGAAGGAGCATGCATGAACCAGCTTTTATAAAGATCTGTTCAAAGAACCAGGGAAAAGAATGGTATACTTACAGCAACTAAGCCCGAGCTAGAGAGGTATCTTGAGGAGTCACACACTGATCTAAGAATAGGGGAGCCTGTGTCGATTCCCTGTGATATTCCACCAGAATACCAAATGTAATACTACTCCCAAGTGGAAGGAGGTGGAGCAAACCGAGAAAAAAACAAGGGCTTAATCATAACTTGGGCCCATACCGAGTTTGCAACCGTGTCGCGCGACTTCAGTTTTGGTCTGGGTGAGGCATACACGAGGGTGAAACTCCTGTATGCTGAGGTGGAACAGCAGGGGTGGAGAGTTTGGGTTTATCCAGTAGAAGTTGTCAGGGATTCGTCACGCAAAAGAACAACACAAAACTCGTTTATAGTATTTAAAAAGTTATATATTGAATAAATGCAGTTTTGAAGTGCTTAGCATATTTTATCAATTAAAAAAAGCAGCTATAGTCATTTAATCAAATACAAATAAACATTGTTCAAAGAGAACTGGCATACATAAGAAAAAAACAGTAGGCTCCATCCTTTGAAAAATATAATGCCAAAGTCCTGTAAAGGGGGAGGGGGGGGGGGGGGGTGCATTTACTTCAAATTGCCTCTCGTCTCTCAGGCATGGATTCTACAAGTCAACGGGTTGCACAGTAGTGGTAGCCTAATATATAAAAGATGCAGAATAAAATCATATTTTTTTGTACCGTAGAAGGTAATAAGCAGGCTACTGTAAAGAATGCAGTGATCAAATACAAAGCTGGAAACTAGTGGATGGCACACACATAGACGCATAGTTTCATGAAAATAACTATTGGCTAAATAACTATCAGATAAACGAGTCAGACAAGGATGCCCTTGGTATAAAAAAAAAAAAAGGTAAGCAATTTAAAGTTTAATCACATGTAAGGATATCCTGCGATCTTCAAAGAGTTATTCACTCCTTTAGTTTAGGCAGAATAAACATTTCATATATCTGTGTTCAGGTGTGTTTTTATTTACATCTGAAATGTCTCTGTATACAGGCCTACTGTACAAGGAGAAAGTTTTTTGATGTTAATACTCCTGACACTGTTATACCTAAAGCGTTGTTGTTGTTGTTTTTATTACAGGAGATGACATTTGATGCCCATCGGAGGGTGGTCATTGAGTACATCAAGGCAGTCATGCAAAAAAGAATATCTTTCAAAAATCCAGATGAGCGAAAAGAGGGAGCAGAAAGAATGATCAAGGAAGCGGAACAGTTTAAATTTCTTTTTAGGAAACTTTCAGCAGTAAGTTTTTGATGTTTCACATAGTCGTCAATACGTAGTCCTTAGGCTTTCATACTGAAGGCATTGCTTTCATAGCTTAACCGACTCAGACAGGATAACCATCAGTTATTTTTGTGTCAAAGTATATTCATTGTTGGAGAACAGCTTTATCTTTTGAACAAATTCACTTTGTGCCCAAAGTGAAGCAAATGCATCAAGTTTAGGTCAAACAGAAGAATTAGGAAATATTGGGCCCTGTTCACAAAGTTTTAACTTGTGAGTCCTGGTGTCTTAGGAGATAGCAGCGCTGCTGCAAAAACTGGCTATTTGCATGATAGACCCCCTCCAGAGGCCAAAGCGGGATAGCGGCCTCAGACCGATCCTCTACCTCAGATAGCTCAACCTGTATCTGAGCCGAAGTAGGCTCAAAATCAACAGCTGTTGCGGTCAATCAGGCCAGGCAACAGGTTCACCACAGTGGATCTCAAAAACGCCTATTTCCACATCCCCATAAAAGCAGCGCACAGTAAGTGCCTACGGTTTGCTTTTCAGGGAACAGCGTATGAGTTCTGTGTCTTGCCATTTGGCCTCTCTCTAGCTCCCCATGCCTTCTCGAAGTGCATGGAAGCTATTCTGGCCCCATTGATACGCAAATGCATCAGCGTGCTCTATTATCTGGATGACTGGCTCGTTGTCTCCAGCACAGGCAGAGGCCCACATAGAATTTGTCACCGACCACCTTCAACGGTTGGGCCTTACAGTGAATCATGTGAAGAGCCAGCTCACGCCTTCTCAGATAGCCTTCTGTCTAGGAGTGTGCTTGGACTCCAGGTCCATGCTGTCCACTGTCGGTCGGTCAGCAGAGTCCAGAGAATAGACGCCTGTTTGGAGCTCTTTCAGCTCAATAGATCGCTTACGGTAGTGACGTTCCTGAAACTTCTGGGCTTGATGGCAGCAGCTTTCCAGACCCTTCCTTTGGGTCGCCTGCGCATGCGCCCTCTGCAGGCCTGGTTCAACAGCAGGGTCTCATCATGGTCTAAAGGTTCTCTCTTGGTGGAAACAACCGGCCCATCTATGCTTCGGCGTAGCGCTGGGCAGTGTCACCAGAAGGGAAGTCATCACCATGGACGCATCCAGCCTGGGCTGGGGCTCTGTGTAGAATGGCAGGGTCTCCACATCAGTGTTTTGGAGCTTCAGGCAGTTTCCCAGGCCTTGCAGCATTTTTTGCAGAGCATTTTTTGCTCTGGGTACATGAGAATCTACTGTCACTGTGGGCAGTACATCTGCCCGGGGTGACAAATAGGGCGGTGGACCTCCTGTCAAGGAAAGTTCCCAGTGCCTCAGAGTGGAGGCTTCACCCCGAGGTGGTGAGCCTCATTTGGGAGAGGTTTGGGAGAGCAGAGATTTATCTCTTTGCTTCCCAGGAATCAACCCATTGTCCCCTCTTGTTCTCCATAATAGGAGGCGGGGACCCACTGGCGTTAGGACCAGGCCAGGGTGCTCCTAGTAGCTCCATATTGGCCCAAAAGACTGGTTTTCATCCCTGATGTAGTTCCTGAGCGGACAGCCGTGGAGACTGCCCAGGCGCTACAATCAGGCTCGGGGGACCTTATGGCATCACGACCCATCAAGCCTACAGCTCTGGGTCTGCCCCTGAACAGCTGCATTTGAGCCGTCTGGGTATTGACACCCTAGAAAATACCAGAGCAGCGTCCCCACGTTCCCGGTACAGGTACAAATGGGACGTTCAACCCCACCACTTGTCCCATGGCAGTTAGCAGTGATACTGCAATTTTTGCAGTACCTGTTTGACAAGGGGAAATCCCCCTCTACATTTAAAGGTCTATCTGGCAGCCATTTAGGATTGCCATGTCAAAATTGAGCTCACTTGAGCTCACTTCCTGGCAGAGCGATTTTGAAAGTGGCTCGTTGGCCACCTGTGAAAGTTGGCCACCTGTGAAAGACATTGTTCCTCACTGGAGGCTAAACTGGAGGCCTCTATCTGAGCCCATGCATTCAGCTAAGCTGAAATTATTGATCGCTCAAAGCGGCTTTTTTGCTTTCTATCACCTCCACAAGGCGGGTGAATGAGATGCATTCATTCTCCATAGTGAGAGCCTTCTTAATTTTTACGGCGGCCAGGACATAGTTTACACTCCATACCAATCCTACCTTTTTGCAGAAGACGATCTCGGCATTCCATGTCAACCAGTCTGTGGAATTGGAGGCTTTCCATCCACCTCCTTTCCAGTCTGACAGAGTGACACTCTGCACGTTGACAGGATGAAAAGTTGGAGGCAGTCCGAACAATTTTTTGTCTGCTATGGGGCGAAGTCCCATGGTCAAGCCCTGTCCTAAGCAGACACTGTCCAAATGGATAGCAGATAGTCAGGACTGCCTATGAGTTAGCCAACTTTGCCCCTCCAGTAAAAGCTCACTGTCCATTCCTCCAATGGCAAGGCAACTTCGTGAGCTTTATTCCAGGGTGCATCTGTCAAGGACATTTGCAGTGCCGTGGTGTGGGCTAATCCCCGTACCTTCACTAGTTTCTACAGACTTAATGTTGTGGATCCTTAAAACCCTGTGTGATGGGGTGCTAGCTCGCCCCTATAAATTTGTGTTTGTTATTATTGTTATTTTTACTGTTTTCATTATGTTTTTTGTGATTCTTGTTTTGGTTTGGATCAGCAGGAAGGGGGTTAAGTCCCTCCCTGTGAAAATACATGTGAGAATGTGGCTGGAGCCTTAAGTGCTTAATTGTTAATTATTAGTTAATTGGGCTCCAGCCACAGAATATAAAGGGCAGGTGAAACCCATTGTGTAGGGGTGTTTTTTTGTTTGGCAGTGCTGGGTTTTGGGGAGTTTTGTGTTTGAAAAGCCTTGGAACCTGACCATTTATTTTGTAAGTTTTCACGTGTATTATTTGTATTTGAACCTTTTTGTTGGCCCTTGTGCCTATTTATTTGATTATTTTTTGTTTAATAAAGATCATTATTTTGCCCTTTTCACTGTCTCTGAGCCTCAAACCTCTGTCATCCTGCCACACTCTGGTTTTGAAAAAGGCAGCTTTTCCGTATGGTAACACACAAGGCAGCCTCTTGGCTTAGCCTTGTAGCATTCCAGTCGTTCGCAATATTGCCCTTGCGACAGCTCACCCATGCTGTAATGGTTACATTATGTACTTGAAAGGGAATGTTAGGTTATTATTATAACCCTGGTTCCCTGAAATAGAAATGTAACCATTAACCTTCAAGGTTGCTGCGTCCATTATTGCAGCAGGCTTGAAGGAAAAATTACGCTGAGATCTGAGCAGCTGTGGTATAGAATATTCAGGTTCCGGGTTTTTAGGAGGTAAACACCCATGCGGTAATGGTTACGTTTCTGTTTCAGGGAACCAGGATTATGATAATAACCTAACGTTATTTAACTACAATTTACACTTCGTTTTTTCAATGTCTTTTTTTCATGAAAAAAGTAACGTTTTTTACTTGGAGAATCCAAAAATAGTTTAGAACATTTTCATGGATATCCAAATGTAATTTAATTCTTAAAAAAAGAGTTAACGAATAGGGTCTATTCTATGATATGATATGTATAACTTCATTCAACTATATGATTTAAATGATCAGGAGTCAGGAATTTGATGTTAAATAAATGATTCCTTCTTTATAGGGGCCTATTCATTCAACCTCGTGGCACCTTATCATTTCAATAAATATACTTAAACAATGCTCTGATGTTCTATGAGTATTAAAAAGTGTTGCTAAGTAATGTTCACCTATTTAGTTGTTATTTTTAATACACACACAAAAAAAAAGAAAATTGAATTTATCGCAGGTATTACCGTGAATTGCAGGTTATTGTATTACCCATTCCCTACAGTAATTATTACTTCTAATTCCTGTTGCTTAGGAGAAAGTACAAGTTTTGAAAAAAATAATTATGCTAGGGAAGCATTTGAATTATAACTTGGTCTTTAAGTTTTCAGGGTTCACATGACGTCCCTTTAAATGTATTATGAGCCGATTCTGTTTCCTAATTACACTCAGAAAAAGCTATTAATTGCAAAACAATGCCACTTGTTTTTACCTTCATATCTTGACTGAGCCTGATTCTGTTTCTCTTAATTTTTATTTCAAACAGACGTGACAAATTACGTTAGTTGCTTATCGCTGATCCTAATTCCATTTCATTCTTGCAGTCGTTGCATTTAATTCAGTTGTCCTGATTGTCATCATTTAAGTCTTAAGAAACATATTGCATTCCAAAAATATACCCTGCAACTGCTTGTTGACTGAGTATGTGCAACGTTTATTTGACTAATATACTCAGTTTTCTTCATACATGGTGGCACTGTTTCATCTTTTATTAACCTACTACGGTATCTTTTAATCAGTCCATTTTGGATTGACTGGCTGACACTGTTATTTGATGTGCAAGGCTGATTCATGCTGGTAGGATGCTGGCTTCAGTTCCACAGACTGCATGTTTTATACCACCTCTTCTGTGTGATTCAAGGCTCAATGCAGCCCACAGAATGGGAGTTAGTTCTAACTAGAATGGATCGAATGCCAGAGAGATTTTTTTAAACACCTACCTTTTCTATATTTGTTATCTGTATTCTCTGATTATAAATAAAGCTAAATACTTTCTGCCTTTACAGGGTTTAGGTGAGGATACTGATAGGTTGTGTGATACCATTGTTGCATTGGCAGAAGTTTTTAAACTCACTGACCCTACCTTGCTGTATCTTGAAGTATCTACACTTGTCTCTAAATACCCGGATATCAGGTAAGTTGGCGTCAATTTAAATTATAACTGGTGCATCGTGCTGACATCTTAATCTTAAAAAATGTCCACTTACATAATTCCAAACAAACTAGTGTAACAACTTAAGCTGTTACTGCAAAATGTTGCTTTCAGGCAATGTACTATTATTTATTTTTATTTTTGTGTAGCATGCCCTACAGTGACGGCATACCAATTTATCTGCCATGTTACAGTAAAAAACTAAACAAATAAACAACAATAGTGTGTTGTCTCAAAGCAGCTGTAACCTGTTTGTATGGTTTAATTTATTAGAATGTATGAAAGTGTTCAGTTTGTGAAACCTGCTGTCTCTGCTGACATTGTGAGTTTATCCACAACTGTTTTCTTCTAATCTTCAGGGAAGACCATGTTTTAGCTTTGTTGGCGGTGCGTGGAGATGCCAATCGGGAGATGAAGCAGATGATTATCGAAACTCTGAATCAAAACAAACCCTTGTCGACTGTAAATATACAGCCAGTTTTCAGAGATATTGTTGTCCCAACTATGACCGTGAATAAACTACTTAAATAGTAGTGAGAACATGAGAATACATTATTCTGAATTACAATATGGATTTGAGGGAAAAGAATCAACAGATTTTAATGAATTGTATTTGTGTGTGCACTTTGAAAATTAAATGCGGGTAAGGGGAAACTTGTGAGATTTTAATATTGTTGAAACATAATATAGGTGCCATAAGATTTAATGAATTACTGTTTTAGTTAAAGATTATATATGGATTACCTGTTAACATTTCATACTTGGTGTACAGAAAATAGTTTTCACCTTTTTTCATATGTGATTTGACTAAAAAGGCACATTTTGAAAACATTTGTTAATTTTCACAAATAAATTTGGTGTTGGTGCATGTATGTTCAGTCTCTGGGGGATCTTCTCTTAATTTACAGTTTTATACTATATCAACAAT
The DNA here is from genome assembly GCF_902713425.1 of Acipenser ruthenus. NCBI lineage: Eukaryota > Metazoa > Chordata > Actinopteri > Acipenseriformes > Acipenseridae > Acipenser > Acipenser ruthenus. The sequence continues at coordinate 61,955,103 of NC_081191.1, read as the reverse complement.
AGCCCTACTTGGGGTGACTGTCATTTTAGATACACCTACACCATTTTTTAACCCATGATTTTAATATTTTATTTTCCTGTTGAGCCATGGCTTTAAGATTATATGGAAGAATTGGTCTGATATTGACTTAAGGCCATCGCACACTAGACCGACCCGATAAGACACTGTGTCGGTGTCTTATCAGGTTGGTCTAGTGTGGGGTGACATTTAGTTGTCGTCAGCATCTGACTGTTTATCGTTTTTTCCTTCATTCTGTAAAATATACCAGGCAGTTCAACCTAAGTATGTAAGAAGTAATCTCTATCATTGTGTCCCAAAATAAGCACTCATTGTAGTATGATGCGAGTCAAATATCAAAACTAAAACCAAAAAAAACTAAAGGAATTCACATCCGGTTTTAGTGGGAGAAGTGAAATTAAACATCAGTGTTTTCCTCATGGGAACAAATGGATTTTGGCAAAAACTTACTCAACCCCCCAAAGGAGATGGCTCCATGAAATCGGAGCATTTTGATTGTGTAGTTATGTTATAATATATACAATTTTAAGCTCTTTGGGTCATTATGTACACTAAGTTTTTAAATGTTTAATCTTGAGAAATGTCAAAGGAACTGCACTCTATCTTTCTAGTGGGACTTTGAATTGTAGTTCTAAAAGTCTGGCGTATCGCCTGATTTGCAGTCACAGTGTTATGGAGAGTTTACCTATTGAGATGTTAATGGAAGTGTGGGATGACTCTCAACATTTGTACTCGCTGTACCTGCTCTGATTTCATTTTCACTCCCCAGTGTTCTTTGTAATGTTTTTACAAACTGTACTTTTTCTCTTTATTTCTTGCTTCTGACAATCACGGCAGAAAACATTATGGCCTATCTTTAGCCAGTTCAGACTTGTATAGTGCTTAATAATCTTTTAAATCCATTCTCTTACCTTTTATTAGCACTAACACAATTATTATTATTATTACCATCATCATCTATATATCCATTTATGAATTCCATACACAAAAAAACAGGATAAATCTTAAGAGTTTTATGAAATGTTCTTTTGTGGTTCATATACTTTTTTATCATTTTAAAATCAATGATAAAATGATGGGATTCTATGAAAGTGGCAAAATTGGCGGGTAATATAAAATAAACTTTCTTTTTATGAGTAAGAGTCATTACAGGAATAAAATATATGGATACTGACGTGTAAAATATGCTATTTTCTCATTGATACAATAGTTTACACTGTTCTCTAACTGGAAGCATAACCTTAGATAGACCTCTCATATACTATATTTATTTCTTAGCTGATGCCCTTATCCAGGGCGAGTTACAATTGTTACAAGATATCACATTATTTTTACATACAATTACCCATTTAAACAGTTGGGTTTTTATTGGAGCAATCTAGGTAAAGTACCTTGCTCAAGGGTACAGCAGCAGTGCCCCCAGCGGGGATTGAACCCACGACCCTCCAGTCAAGAGTCCAGAGCCCTAACCACTACTCCACACTGCTGCCCTATATATTGTAGCTTGGTTCCTGATCGAGAACAATATAAAATATTATATTAATGGGTGCAAAGCTGCTGGGTTTTTATTTATTTATTTATTTATTTATTTATTTATTACTTACTTTAAATGGAATGCTATAGATGAAATGTTACTGTTCCTTCTGGTGCTCCAACATGTCATGTTTTCTGTGGGTCAGGTTCACTACAGTGGTCAAACTGTAATCTGTTTTATAGAAAAGTCTTAGGTCCAAAGAAGTAATAGTTTCACATTTCTTGGTACTATTCTGAAGCAAGTCCAGAGGCAAAGGCACATTATATGAGAGGAATAAAACCATTTTAACATACTTATATAAGCAAAAAAAAGCTAAATACACTGTAAAACAATGATGTTTCCATAAAGGGCGCTATATAGCCACTTGGCAAAATGAACCTGCTCTCAAGGTAATTCTATTTATCTGAAATGAAATGGCAGTTTTATTCTTCAACTGCACAGGTATTTATATAATGCTTGATGTCAAAATAAATGTTCCACCTTTGTACAGGTTTACATGTCAGTGACTAGTGACTGCCACCTGAAGACTATCCAATGTATAGCACCAATATTTTTACAGTTGTTTAACTATAATGAACTGACCAAATTATATAATCTACCAAAATGATGACTTACTAATCAATGGGCCGTTTCCTGATAATGGTAGTACTTGGTGTTGGAAGATGATTCTTACGATTTGCTGCAGCTGCTTTCGATCGGTCTTCCATGTGCCTTTCCCAAAACGCCACGTGGAACTACAATTTAACTAGCGATCTTGAAGTGCATCGTATGGTGGTGTCTGATTCGCACTAAGGGCGTAGGCATGTTTGAAACACATATAAGTGGTCTTAAGGATTGTTTGCTTTTGAAAACAAAAAGCCAAAAGAAAAAAAAAGTGTTTGAAGATGGGGGCAAAATAATCTTACAAAAAATATAATTAAAAAAAAATGAAATAGAAATACAAGCAAATAAGGTGATTTTATTTGGCAAACTGAAAAAAGTTTTATAAATCAAACAAAAAGTAGGCAGATATTGCTCAGAAAATGAATGCCTCAAATACTGGCCCTCCAAGAGAAGGAAAAGACAACTGCAAAAAACGTCAAGATTTTTCTAGCGTGTGTGTGTGTGTGTGTGTGTGTGTAATAAAGCATGTACATAAGTTCTGCCCCTACACCCCTCACCCCCTTTTTCTTTTGCAGAGTTCCTGTCAAACCCAGTGTTCCCATAACCAGTGAAGCAGCCCCAGGACTCACCATTGCTGATAGTCAATAAAGCATACATGTTCAGTCTACAAAACTTAATTTTATTTACACACAAACAGTAAACCAAACTGCACTAATCATATTTGCAATACTAATCAATTATTTTTCATTCATTCAATTTAAATGCACGTCGATTGCATAAAGTTAGATCCACAATGATTAAAGCAGTGGGCTGTGCAATTAAATGTACTGTATGTGTGTGTGTGTGTGTGTGTGTGTGTGTGTATATATATATATAATATATATATATATATATATTTTTTTTTTTTTTAAAGCGTAAATACATCCACGAACATTTTACAATTATCTCAGACCACTTGTTGACTCAAGTAGATGTTCAAGAGTTACTGGAGTTCGATAATGTTTGGGAAACACTGCAGTTTCAAACCATTCATCTTATGATGGACTTACAACGCTAGTTTGGTTCAAGTAGCTTTTGGGAAACGGCCCCCAGAATCAGAACATACCAGGGAAGGGACGGTCTGAAGAGATTATATACGTAATCATCCCTTTATAAGAGAAGTTGTGGGGTAGTGTTTAAATAAAGAGAACTGGCATCTCTTTCCTGTCTGCAAAGCAATCAAAATGCAAAACATCCAAATTCAGTATGGAGTTGAGACAGTGATAAGAAGCCATTCAAATATTATTTGTGTGCTGCTTGTTCTTTATTGTCAGAGAAAGCAACTGTAAAGATATAATGGGCTTGCTGTTAAAATAATAAATTTCATGTTTTTGTTACCATATATAAAATGGGGACATCATTTATAATGGCCTTGTTGTAGTAGCCAGTTTCTAGTGCCAGTAATAGCCTTTGGTATATGACCACTGATAACAACATAACTATATACAATATTAAGTATTCTTGCTGAAGAGTAAGTAAAAAAAAAATACACTACCATTTCAAGATTTTCTTTTTACGTTATTTACTATTACGGTTTTTCAAAAATGTCTATTTATATTAGCCACTTAATATTTTTGCAGAGCACTCCTCAGTTTGTAATGAGAGATTATCTGTACAGAACAAGGGAGTTGATGAAGAGAAAGAACAATCCTTTCAGCCAGATGAGTAGAAAAGTATTCTGTCCTTCAAACTATAAGAAGTATGCAGGTGCCAACCACAGTGCCTAAACAAAGAATATAAATATATAAAGTCTTTTAGCAGAACTAAAAATATTGCAAAGCACTGCTACATAATCACATGAACCAATGTAACACTGTTTCATCCCTTTTCCATCTTAAGTAACATCATAGACTTAGAGGTGCTGATGTCTAATTTAGTAGGCCTGAGTTCAAGCCCTAGTTGTAAGTGGTGGTCTCAGTTTTGTCCCCAGTGCACATTAGTATATTTCATAAAACCACCACCCAATTTGTCACAATTGGCAGTTGCATTAGAGAGACCCAGGATTGAAAGGCAGGAGGTGATACTTTCTTTACATATTGTATTGTAATAAAGATATGTATTGTTTGTATGATAGAAGATCAAAAGCACAACATAGCTCATTGCAAAGGCTCTTGAATGATGAATGTGTGTTTTATAGTATGTATGAATACATACTCTGACTCTCCCTCATTTAAATGTCTTTTAACAAAATAGTACATCATTAAATGATCGTTTGATTGTATTATACAACATACTAGTAGCCATTCATCAGAAGTATTGTGATACATATTGTATTGCAACCTGCAGATCATAATACATATCATATTGTGATGTTAGCTACACCCAGGGCCATAGCCATGAAAAATCACTGAGGCACTTGCCCGTGCACTGTGTGAACTGAGCGGTGTCACTGTAGTCTGCAATGCCAGTCAAATAGTTTGAAGAGGCTATAGATATCAGCGGGACTTGGGAAATAATGCATGCACGCAACTAGGGATGAAATGCATTTTGTTTTGCAGCAAAGCAACATGTAAGAGAGCCTAAATAATGATTAGTATGATTTTGACCGAGACCCGTGCCTCGTGTGCCTGCCTCATAGCTAGCTACGGCTTTGGTTACACCCCTAGTAAGCACTTAGCATGACTGACTCAAAAATTTATAATAGAAATATGAATAAATAATTATAAGATAAATAATACTTGGATATTAGAAATAAAACTGAACCTAGCCTTCATGCACTTCAATCACAAGGTACTGAAACAGTGTGTGCAGTTCTTATTGGCAGGGAGGTGTCTAGCTATCTAACACACACATGGAAGTAATTAGTGTACGGGTGAGGACGATGGGCTTGCCCTCCAGAGTAACTCTTACAAAAACGATTTAAAGAGAACAAATCTCACCATCTGAATGTGGATGCTTGTTAAATTGGGAGGGTATAGTGTAAAAGCTTCAGTCCTTCAGGTTTACTGTTGAACATACAGAATGTGATTAAAGAGCAGAAAATAACAGGTTACCTGTCCAGCAAACCACAGGAAGAGGAGCATTGCTCCTTGTTCAATTGACAGTGTCAGGGAGGGCAATACTAGCAGCAACAAACAAAGGTACCATAGGAAGTACTGCTAGATTTAGTTTACGGTTTCTTACGGTATACAAAACTACATTGTTACATTCGCTCTGTAAGCAGAGCACCTGATCTCTACAATTGTATGCAAAAACAAAGCTAATGCATATGAATAGAAGATGCCAGGTTTCTTGCAAGTTTGTCACTACTGAAATGCAATTGGGTTTGGAATGTTTCTCAGCTCTTCAGGCTCTTGGGAAAACATCCGTGTTAGTGAGATCTAGTCTTACCTGTGAAGTGCAAACTTGGTTAATGCTGACAAAAATCACAGTGTGTAGGAAGCAGCAAAAGGCCAAATCTTTGCATTAGGCAAAGGATGTGATAAGAAGCAGCAGGAGCTCCACTCACTCTTTGCAGTCAAATGCAGCATGTAGAAGTGGAGAAGTTCTGGCGGATATCCCTCCAAGTCAGGTGATACAAGTAAGTGTGTTCCAGAAAATCCCAACCATACCTTCAACAACACCACCAAGAAGTGTCAAAGCAGAAAAAAGTGATTCAGAAAAAAACAAAGCAGCATTCATTAACAGAGGTTACCTCACATTTTCAACTAACTTATCAAATAATTAATTCAATTCAAGCACTTGGCTCAATCTAACTGAATAAACTATTGTTGCTGTCAGAGCTGTTGAAGAATGTTTCACATAGGTTAACCACATCTAACTATACATCCTACAAAATACAGTGAAAGTCTTCAATTTCAATCTGTATTGCTTACATGCAACCTGAAAAAGGAACACATTGAAAAAGACTTTTAGTTTAAACGTTTATCATTGCCCTTATAAATGTTTACCATGGTATTATTGCATGAACATTTTGTGGTTTTCCCATGCTTTTCCCATGGTTATACTAATTTACCAAAGTTACCATACCTCTCCGGGCTTTAAAGTGCTTACCTGAGCTTGACCATGCTTTTACTATGATTTATTCCACTTTGCTATGTTTTTTTACTATGGGAAACTTTTATAAGGGTGACCTTATTAATGTTGGATCAACATTGGTTTCTCTTTACAATAAACCATGTCCAACAGAAATGCTCAAAATAGTCAAAGGATAATGTATCTCATCTTATTGACCCAAACTTTTAGAATGTTTTGTGCTGTCAGTAAACTCCATATGGTTTTGACATTATGTAATGATACAGTATGTAACATCACTGTCAGACTTTTGCTGTCTTCTGAATGACTTTCCGTTTTTTATTACATTAAACCTTTTAAAGGCAGAAACATAACAAAATAATAGTGTGTATACAAAGAGGGGCAAAATGTATAGCGCTGTAGTGTTATTTTCAGGTACGAGGGTAAAACGTGTGTGTTTGCTTGTGCAAGCCTAAACCACTTCTAAACATCAAGTGCCCATTCAAATCTGGTACGTTATGCTGTTTTTGATCTTTTGCATCTTTTTTTTAATTTAATTTATCATATTATTCAACCATTAAGAAAATAGTATGTGAATATTTATCATATGCAATACACTGGGTCTTGTACATTTTTTTTTACTGATGCAACTTTGCGGTGGACTTCTCATTTTGTCTTGTTTGTCGTGAATTGTTTTTTCTTTTTAGATAAATTCAGTTTCCAGTTTCCTGCAAAAAAAGTATGTATAATTAACGGTTTGCCAAAAAAATTATGTATAATTAATGGTAAATGTTTGACAATAGAAAAACACATCACAGTCTCACAGCAAAATCTCACAGCATACCACTTTCAATGTGATGGTGTACGACTTTCTAACATTACATGGGTCAAGTTTTGGTACGTATACCACATTGTGACGATGTACCACTTTATAACACTACACCAGTAGTTTGCCTCCTCTGTGGCCTATGGCTTAGGCGCCTACGGTATCAATCAAGTTACAGTTCAACAAGAGAAAAAAAATCTAAAAGGTCACAAAAATCAAGTGCCTGTAAAACTTTTTTACAGTTTTCCACAATAAAAAAATAAATACATATTATATATATATATATATATATATATATATATATATATATATATATATATATATATATATATATATATATATATATATATATATATATATATAACATACACTTTTTGGCATTTCTACACGAATCATAGGAATGGACCTGGGTGAGGCCATTTTAAATTTTTCACCCATGCGTACTGTACATCCTAGTATTGCCCTTTGCAAAGGTTAAGCAATGACGTATATGCCTTCGCTGCCAAGTTTGTTACTTAGCAACCGTAAAAAAAAATTAAAAATCTGCAGACGCAGCCAAGGAAACAGACAGAGACACAGAAAACAAAACAATAGTCTTTAACAACATTGTTGGAGAGTGCAGCCAGCGGCTGGTGTTGATTCGCAGGGAAGCACGCAGAGCACAGAGAAGTTTGATGTAAAACCAATTATTTTTATTTAAGAACAATAATTAAACAAAAAGCTAATTGAACCAAATATCAAACAACTTGAAGAAAGAAAAAGTGGAAACCAAAAATAACTATTTATAGTCACAGGTACTGACTTCAATAAATGAGTCCAGCCATAGAGCTGCAAAACTGCTCTCTGATCTACACAAAAGGAAGATCCTGACTGAACCAAGTGACAGCCTTTATACCTTTCCAGGCCTACCCCTCCCCCAGGATAAACCATTATGCAGGTGGTTATATAAGAACAAAACAGCAAACAGTTATCAATAATAAATAAAGTATTCAAAAAGAAACAAAATCAATGAATATGTATATATACTAAACATTAATCTAACACATGCATTAATACTATGCTTTAAAACAAACAGAGGGAAACTTAATTAAAATCAACTATCCCCCCTTTCAATATCTTCTACAGGTACTGCCCTGCTACAGGAAGTCAGTACCCAGGGAAGTCAATAAAAGCTTCCCTCACCAACATGGCTGGTTCCCCACTTCCTGTCAAGATGGAGGACCATACCACCACACCCAACTCAGGTTGCCTAAACCATTGCATATCAAAACATGCATATTAAAATAACTGTTGTTCATTTTAGCTTAACAATAGTACTGCAATACATTGTTCTGGAAGTGTGCACCCTTCCAAACCAACTGTCTAAACGGTACTCTTGATTAACCCTCTCTTTTGTTTTTCAGGACACTCCCAACCACAGGCCTCCAGTCCTGATACCCCAGGTAAGTGAATTTTGTTTTTATTATTTTCCTTACTAGACCCAAGGTTCAGCAACACAATACACAAACAGTTAAAAAACAATTTGCAGAAAATGTCCAGATACATACTGAGACAAATGTGAGGGTCTCCTCCCTCACATATCCCCCTCCTTAAGCTTTCCCGTGTTCTACAGGGACACGAGAAAGAAAGTCTGCAATCTGATTCAAGGCTCCTGCCCTGTACTTTACTGTATATTGAAATGGTTGCATTGCCAGGTACCAACGAGTGATACGCGCATTGGAGTCCCTCATCTTCCCAAGCCACTGCAACGCTCGATGATCTGTCTCCAAAGTAAACTCACGGCCGATCAGATAGTACCGTAGTGAATCAAGGGCCCATTTGATTGCCAGGCACTCCTTCTCAACTGTGGAATAACGAGTTTCTCTTGGAAACAATTTCCGGCTAATGTACAGTACTGGTCTCAAGTTCTCTGACTCCCCTTGCAGCAATACAGCTCCAAGTCCTGCATTGGAAGCGTCAGTTTGGACAACAAAGGGCTTAGAAAAGTCTGGGCTCTGCAACACAGGTTCCCTACACAAAGCTTCCTTAAGATCTTGGAATGCTTTGTCACAGGCCACAGTCCAATTAACCTTATTCGGTTCACTCTTCCGAGTAAGATCAGTGAGGATAGCTGCTCTGGTGGAGAAATCAGGGATGAACCTACGGTACCATCCTATTAAGCCAAGGAATGATCTCACTTCCTTCTTGGTCTTGGGTGGACCACAGTTCTGAACTACCTCCACCTTTGCCACTTGTGGTTTGATGACCCCATTACCCAGGTGGTATCCAAGATACTTGACCTCTCTTTGGGCAATGTCACACTTTGCAGGATTGATGGTAAGTCCAGCATCTTTGATGCTTTTAAACACAACTTTTAAATGTGTCAGATGATCTTCCCAGGAAGTACTATAAACAACCACATCGTCCAGATAGGCTGCTGCAAAGTCTTGCATACCTCGTAGAACTCGATCCATGAGCCTTTGAAAAGTCGCAGGGGCCCCATGAAGCCCAAACGGCATAACCGTAAACTGATAGTGCCCAAAAGGAGTACGGAAGGCTGTATATTCTCTGGAATCCTCTGCTAAGGGAACCTGCCAATATCCCTTACACAAGTCCAAGGTGGTGATAAACTGGGCTTTCCCAACCTTCTCTATCATCTCGTCAATTCGAGGCATAGGATAGGGGTCGAATTTAGACATTGCATTGACTTTCCGAAAATCGATGCAAAATCGGAGGCTGCCATCCTTCTTTGGGACAAGTACGACGGGGCTGCTCCACTCACTGCTGGTAGCTTCTATGACTCCCAAGGACTTCATACTTTCCAACTCATCACGCAACCGTGGAATCAGTTTTTCTGGCACCCTGTAGAACTGCTGTCTGATGGGGTCAACATCCTTCAATGGGATCCGATGCTCCACTAGTCTAGTGTATCCTGGTCTTTCTTGGAACAAGCCAGGAATTAAACAACTAGAGATCTCTCTCTGGTGATCTGCTGATAGATGGCTCAAGTTTGGGCCATGTGACCTTTCATCTGTAGGAAAGTATTGCTCAGTCCGATCTTCCTCCTCCTCTACAGCTCTAATCAAGAGATGCGGCTGAGGCTGTTCAGGACGACTATACCATGGTTTTAATAGGTTAACATGGTAAACCTGCCTAGTCTTGCGGCGGTCTGGCATGGCAATCTCATAAGTCAGCGGGCCCATCTTCTGCAAGACTCTATATGGACCTTGCCATTTAGCCAGCAGCTTGTTTTCTTGAGATGGCAATAGCAACAACACATCTTGACCACGCTGGAACTCTCTGGTACGTGCTGATTTGTCATACCAGGCCTTCTGGTTTTGTTGTGCTTGCTCCATGTTTTCCTGTGCCAATGTCGTCATCTTTTGCAGCTGGTCGCGCATTTGCAGCACGTAGCTAACAACCGTTTGGTCTTCCGCATGGCTCGACTCCCAGGTCTCTTTTAGGATATCCAGCGGCCCTCGCACCTGCCTGCCATACAAGAGTTCAAAAGGTGAAAACCCAGTTGATGCCTGAGGGACTTCTCTATAGGCAAAGAGAAGGTATGGTATCCATTGATCCCAATCTCCTCCTGTCGTGGACACAAATTTTCCCAGCATCGCCTTCAGGGTTCGATTAAAACGCTCCACCAGGCCATCTGTCTGAGGGTGGTAAGGTGTGGTCCTAATACTTTTAATTCCCATCAGCCTGTAAACCTGGTGTAATAGTTTCGATCTAAAATTTGTACCCTGATCCGTAAGAATTTCTCTTGGGATCCCTACCCTTGAAAACAATTGTATCAATACATTAGCTATTGGCCTAGCCTTGACATTCCTCAAGGGAAATGCCTCAGGATAGCGAGTTGCATAATCACATATGACCAGTATATATTTATGGCCTGATCTACTCCTCTCCAATGGACCAACCACATCCATGGCTATGCGTTCAAAAGGTGTACTGATTATAGGAAGAGGTGAGAGGTGGGCCTTAGTCCCCTTCCCCCCTGCACATGAAAACTGACACTCAGGACAAGACTTAACAAAATCCCCAACTTCTGTGTATAGGCCTGGCCAAAAAAAACGACTTGCAATACGGGCAAGAGTTTTCTGCTTCCCCAAATGACCCGCCCAGGGGATTGTATGTCCCAACGTCAAAATCTTCCTTCTTAAGGCTTCGGGAATGACCAGTTGCTCTCCTTCCTTACTCTGACGGTACAGTAGGCCTTTAATTAACACAAACCAAGCATCGTTTAAATGATGGCTTCCCTGCTCCCCCTCAATACTAGACAATCTCGTGTACAGAGACTTCAATGTCCCATCAGCTCTCTGTAACTGTTCTAGGTTGTCAGGAACTTCCCACTCCACAGACACAGGAGGTTGGTTCTGACTCAACTTGTCACTCTGCGTTAACCGAGTGGTTCCTCTCAACTTTTCTTGGCGCCTCTGAATCCTTGACTTCTTAGGCCTTATTTCTGATGTTTCAATCTCTGCATCAAAAAATGGCAAGTGATTCAGAGACTCAAGTTGCTTTCTACTCTGTGCTCTAGTAGTCACTACATTACAGGGTCTAGCTACTCCCAGCAACTCCCCTAGTATAGGTATATCTCTCCCCAAAATTACACTGTATGGCAACTCATCAACCACACCCACAGTTACTAAAAATGTCTGATCCTGAATAACCAGATAAACATCTGCTGTCGGATACATTTTCTCTTCACCATGCACACAGAGGATCCTAATGCTAGCTCCCTCATTCAAACTCCCTCTAGAGATCAAACTACTCACGACCAGAGTCTGGAAACTCCCAGTGTCTAGAAGAGCTTGAACCCATTTACCATTAACAGAGACTTGCACTAAATTCTCATACACACACTTTTCCTCCACTGGTTTAGTAGGTCTAGGCACATAACACAAGTTTGATGGTTTAGGTTTCCTCAATGGGCATTCTGGTCTATAGTGACCTGCCTGACCACAGTGATGGCATATTACTTGTTCCCTAGCAGATTTACCAGGCTGATTGGGTAGAAACTGATTTTTAACAAATGGACCACAACCCTTCCTCCACCCTGCAGACTTACCCGGTGTTGGTGTTACGGACCCCCTGGTGTAACGGTAGGCCTTCATTCCTCTCCGAGCCGAGACATAGACATCAGCTAGATGGGCGGCCTCCATAGCAGTTGATGGGTCGTGTTCTTTAATCCAGGTGCCAACCTCTGGATTCATCATCTTCAGGAACTGCTCCAGGATGATAGTTTCACCGATCTGTTGCACTGTGTGATTGTCTGGTTTTATCCATTTCTCATACATTTCTTTGAGACGCACATAGAGTTCTTTTGGGGTCTCCCCTTCCTGGACCTCCAACGCTCTGAATCGTTGACGGTAAGTCTCTGTATTTATTTCATATTTTCTTAGTATAGCAGCTTTCACTTTCTCATAGTCAAATGTCTCGTCAGGGTGCATAGCCACAAAGGCGCTTCTGGCTTTCCCTGTTAAAAGTGGAACCAGCCTCACAGCCCAGTTAGTTTTCTCCCATGCGCAAGCCACCGCCATGCGCTCAAATGTGGTTAGAAAGTGCTCTATGTCATCTGAGTCTTCTAGTTTCTGCAGCTTTGGCTCTCTCCAGCCCCTGGACCAACCTTGCCTAATATCAGCAGAAGTGTCCTCTACTCTTCTGCCCTCACTGCTGCTCTCAAGGACTCCTCCTTGAAGGCTGTGATGCACTTCTCCTTGAAGCTGGGTGAACTGATGATGTAAATGTCGATATCTTTCATCCTGTCTGACACTCTCTTGTTCTATTCGCTCCTCTCTGGCTCTCTGCACCTCAAGATAGCTTTTGAACATCAATGCTAGTTCATTCACCACTTGATCACCGCCAGATACTGGTTGCACCGCAGCTTGGGAAGTTGCAACTCCACTTGCCATGGCTCCTTCTTCAGAATCCTCTGGTCTCTCTCTTCTCCGCTTTGCAGGCATGTTGCAAACTTTCTGCTGCTTTCCACCTCTCTTCTGTGCTGATGTAATTTTAGAGTGCCTCCTGCTGGCCACTGATGCATCCCACCGCTGCCACCAAATGTTGGAGAGTGCAGCCAGCGGCTGGTGTTGATTCGCAGGGAAGCACGCAGAGCACAGAGAAGTTTGATGTAAAACCAATTATTTTTATTTAAGAACAATAATTAAACAAAAAGCTAATTGAACCAAATATCAAACAACTTGAAGAAAGAAAAAGTGGAAACCAAAAATAACTATTTATAGTCACAGGTACTGACTTCAATAAATGAGTCCAGCCATAGAGCTGCAAAACTGCTCTCTGATCTACACAAAAGGAAGATCCTGACTGAACCAAGTGACAGCCTTTATACCTTTCCAGGCCTACCCCTCCCCCAGGATAAACCATTATGCAGGTGGTTATATAAGAACAAAACAGCAAACAGTTATCAATAATAAATAAAGTATTCAAAAAGAAACAAAATCAATGAATATGTATATATACTAAACATTAATCTAACACATGCATTAATACTATGCTTTAAAACAAACAGAGGGAAACTTAATTAAAATCAACTATCCCCCCTTTCAATATCTTCTACAGGTACTGCCCTGCTACAGGAAGTCAGTACCCAGGGAAGTCAATAAAAGCTTCCCTCACCAACATGGCTGGTTCCCCACTTCCTGTCAAGATGGAGGACCATACCACCACACCCAACTCAGGTTGCCTAAACCATTGCATATCAAAACATGCATATTAAAATAACTGTTGTTCATTTTAGCTTAACAATAGTACTGCAATACATTGTTCTGGAAGTGTGCACCCTTCCAAACCAACTGTCTAAACGGTACTCTTGATTAACCCTCTCTTTTGTTTTTCAGGACACTCCCAACCACAGGCCTCCAGTCCTGATACCCCAGGTAAGTGAATTTTGTTTTTATTATTTTCCTTACTAGACCCAAGGTTCAGCAACACAATACACAAACAGTTAAAAAACAATTTGCAGAAAATGTCCAGATACATACTGAGACAAATGTGAGGGTCTCCTCCCTCACAAACATATAATATTAAACATTTTCTCAGCAATTTTTTCATGTCTTTTCCAATACTTTTTTAAAATGTATTCTTTTTCCAGGGTATTTCCAGGACTAGAAATCATAATTTTCAAATCCATGACTTTTCCAGGATTTTCATGACTGTATGAACCCTGTTTCAGTAAATACAATTTAGCATATTATTATTCACTTCCATTTTTAATGACTACACCTACATGCACAACTGGAAACCACTGCAGCATGTAGCACATACTTTTGTGTAAGTGTGGAGTAGTGGTTAGGGCTCTGGAGGGTCGTGGGTTCAATCCCAGGTGGGGGACACTGCTGCTGTACCCTTGAGCAAGGTACTTTACCTAGATTGCTCCAGTAAAAACCCAACTGTATAAATGGGGAATTGTATGTAAAAATAATGTGATATCTTGTAACAATTGTAAGTCGCCCTGGATAAGGGCATCGGCTAAGAAATAAATAATAATAATAGTGTAAATTGGTTCTCTCTTACATGATTGATTTAAATTTGTCTCAAAAGTGATGCCTCTATAGACTGTTTTGGAGAACAACTTATTTACCTAAAGATTTGATTGATTACTTCCTGTGACCTTATGAACTGTGTATAAACTTGAATATGGTTATGATTATGGGGGTGAGGGGTGGGGGGGTTAAGAATTGGGTCATAGGAGTAATGAATAGTGCATGAATAACATCATGAATAAGGTCATGAATAACGACATGAACAGACCCCATATATATATATATATATATATATATATATATATATATATATATATATATATATATATAAGATAGGTCAGCAAGAGTACCTGAAAACCCGGGTACCCGTTGGGTTTTAAATGACCCGACCCGGATCTCTTTATATATATATATATATATATATACAGTGCCTTGCAAAAGTATTCAGACCCCCTGACCAATTCTCTCATATCACTGAATTACAAATGGTACATTGAAATTTTGTTCTATTTGATATTTTATTTTAAAACACTGAAACTCAAAATCAATTATTGTAAGGTGACATTGGTTTTATGTTGGGAAATATTTTTAAGAAAAATAAAAAAACTGAAATGTCTTGCTTTGCATAAGTATTCAACCCCCACACATTAATATTTGGTAGAGCCACCTTTCGCTGCAATAACAGCTTTAAGTCTTTTGGGGTAAGTATGTACCAGCTTTGCACACAGTGTCGGAGTGATTTTGGCCCATTCTTCTTGGCAGATTTGCTCCAGGTTGTTCAGGTTGGTTGGACGACGCTTGTGGACCGCAATTTTCAAATAGTGCCACAGATTCTCAATGGGATTGAGATCAGGACTTTGACTGGGCCACTGTAGGACATTCACCTTTTTGTTCTTGAGCCACTCCAATGTTGATTTGGCCTTGTGCTTGGGATTATTGTCCTGCTGAAAGGTGAATTTCCTCCCAAGCTTCAGTTTTTTAGCGGACTGAAGCAGGTTCTCTTGCAGTATTTCCCTGTATTTTGTTCCATCCATTCTTCCTTCAATTTTAACAAGATGCCCAGTCCCTGCTGATGAGAAGCATCCCCACAGCATGATGCTGCCACCACCATACTTCACTGTAGGGATGGTGTGTCTTGAGGCATGGGCAGTGTTAGGTTTGCGCCACACATAGCGCTTTGAGTTTTGGCCAAAAAGCTCTATCTTGGTCTCATCTGACCACAAAACCTTTTCCCACATCGCAGCTGGGTCACTCTCAGGCTTTCTGGCAAACTCCAGACGTGCTTTCAGATGGTACTTTTTGAGTAACGGCTTCTTTCTTGCCACCCTCCCATACAGGCCAGTGTTATGCAGAGCTCTTGATATGGTTGACTGGTGCACCATTACTCCACTCCCAGCCACTGAACTCTGTAGCTCCTTTAATGGTTCACAGGTGGAGGCCAATGGTAAGATAATTGTGTCCTCGTTAGTGTATTTTCTTTCATCGGTGTAAACTGGGAGCTTCCACAGCACAGGGGTTGAATACTTATGCAAGCAAGATATTTCAGTTTTTTATTTTCCTTAAAAATATTTCCCAACATAAAACGAATGTCACCTTACAATAATTGATTTTGAGTTTCAGTGTTTTAAAATAAAATATCAAACAGAACGAAATTTCAATGTACCATTTGTAATTCAGTAATATGAGAGAATTGGTCAGGGGTCTGAATACTTTTGCAAGGCACTGTATATATACAGTGCCTTGCGACCCTCGGAACACTCAGGTCTAATGGATTTAATCAAATATTTTAAACATAGATATCAAACAAAATCACAGAAAATGTGAACAAAAATACAGATAAAAAAATCATGATAAGTTTTCAGTATGAAACGTAACACACTGTCAGAATGAAAACATTACAAAGTTAGTATTGGTATGACCTCACTGAGCATTAACGCAATCCGCATTGTGTTGACACATAGACCTGATCAGCCTCTGGATAGGCTGCAGTGGGATATTCCGCCACTCTTCCTGTGCAGCTGCAGCCAGCTGGTGAAGGCTGGCTGGTCGCAGTTGTCTCCTGTGGATGGCACTGCTGATTTGGTCCCACAGATGTTCTATTGGACTCAGATCAGGAGAAAAAGCTGGCCACGGTAAGTCCTCGACATTGTTTTCTTGAAGTCGTGCAATTGTAATCCTAGCACTGTGTGGTCTTGCATTGTCCTGCTGGAAAATCGACACTTCCGGATTGGCTTGCAGGAACGGAAACACTGTTGCCTCAAGGACTACGTCAATGTATCGCTGAGCAGTAAGGTTGCCCTCAATCTGCACCAAAGGCATTCTTGTGTTAAAGGAGATTCCTCCCCACATCACCAAACTTCCATCACCCCACCGGTTGGCTTGAACAATGCTGTTCAGAATAAGGGGGTTGTGAAAGGGTGGTGGGTAGTTCACTGACACACAGGAGAAACAAAATTAATTTGGGAACACCGCACAGGTGCCCAGTTTTATTATGGGAGCGTAATTTCTTTTCAGCCCGCAGAGGGCGCTGTTGTCTGTGGTCTGCCGTACCAATGATGGTACCGACAGAGCCACAACTATACCGGGAGCGGTACAGAGTATAGATGCTTAAACACAAGATTAATCAAAAGGCGAAAGGAACAGGAAAAATAAAGCACAATAAACAAAACTACAAATAAAAGGTGCTGCGCTCGGCAGCTTCACCCCAACCGTCGCTACCCGCACGGCCCGGGTCTCCGTCCTACACTCACGGCTCCCTCAGCCTGTTATACAAATATTTATCGGGGCTGCCCAAAGTTTTCCCCGCTACCGCTAATTCTTTTTCGTTTTCTTCCTTCTCTTGTTATTGGGATTTCCGTCCCCGCAGTTCTCGAACCAGCGCTTCCGCAAGCCTAGTACGTCTCAGAGGGCAGACCTGAGGGAACAGCAGAATGTTAACTTATAGGTCCAGCAATTCCCCCAAGACCCACCTCTCAGCCATTCAGAGAGAAGGAAAGCCCACACACCCACTCTCCCACCTCTCCGTGTCACTGCCATGACTGACAGGCGAATATTGATGGGCTGCTGCCTCCTTCCTGCAGCACTTCGAACACATCAGAAGAGTCAGTACAGGTCTCCCCCTGTTACAGGGGTATTATAGACACTTTCGGTGTTCTTACCCTTCTCTCTAGTTTTTTTAAGTTCATTTTCCCAATATTCGTCTCGCCTATGGAGACAGTCAACTACTGCCTTGTCCAGCTGAAGGACAATGGTATTCACATAGCCTTCAACCCTCTGAAACCTGTTATCAATATACTGCCTCAGTGAAGCCATAATAACACAAGGAATTCAGAATGGCAATAGCGTCCTTCTTCCCCTATGTTAAACTAACTACAGGCAGGAAACAGTCACCCCGCTAAAAGCCTGGCCCCTTTCAGGTAAGTAACTCTGGAGAAAAAGCAAAACTGTGCCGAGGAAGAATTACCACAAAATCCTAGACGGGCCATTGAAAAAAGACAGGTACAACGAACCCATACATATATACAGGGCCGGATTAACCTATATGCAAATTACACGATATCATAGGGTCCCCAGCAGAATTGGGGCCACCACGAGGCCGCCGTTTGTTTGAGACATTTTACAAAAACTGCATGCAGGCGGACGGGCCCACGCACACAGGAAGAGAGGCACACAGAAGCTTGCTTTCAGTTAATTTTGTTATTTTATGAAGGATAGGCATTTCTTTATCGATTACAGCAGAGGTCTCTGAGTCTCTCACGCAAGCAGCTCCACACGCCCTCTACCTCCTGGGAGAGATCCATTCCTACTCCTACTACTTCAGGCATCAGTCTGCAGGATAAAATGTATGAATCAGTCTCAATTTACGTATTCATTTATTTCAGTTTTAGGGGCAATTTAAAAAAGTGTCCTGTCTTAAATGTGCACAGTATGACTCTTTAAATTTGAGAAATTTTCCTTTTTGTACATGTATAATGTGGGAGGATGAAGGAGATTCAAACGTGGATGTTTGCAGCCGGCAAGAATGGTTTAAGTCCATACTGTTTGTTTCTCTCGCTCCAAAAAAAAAAGAAGGACTGAAAAGTTATTCCCTTTTTTTGTTAAAACTACATTGTTTTGTTCTGTTGAATGCAATGCTACTACTGGTCCGTATAAGGAATCTACAAACAGGGTTGGAAAAAAAAAAAATTGTTTTGCTATATACATATAATTCTGCTGCTATTATATTAGGTGCTGGAGTTTCTGGTAAACGTACAAAACCACTGACCCATTAACCTCAGTAGATGTTATATTATGTACCTTCTAATGCATTTGCACTTTACTGCTTGGGATTGAAGCTTTTTTTATGTCTGTATGTCATATTGCATCATTGTGTCTTCTATGTTCCCACTGATGTTTGAATGTTAATTTAAAATGATCATTAACAACATCGAGATTTAATTATTATCACTTGCATTTGATTTCTGTCGTATGGTACAAGGCAATAAAGGCATACATAGTTTAACAAGCCTCATTATTATTTGTTTATTTAGCAGACGCCTTTATCCAAGGCGAATTACAGAGACTAGGGTGTCTGAACTATACTGTAGAGTCACTTACAACTACGTCTCACCCAAAAGACGGAGCACAAGGAGGTTAAGTGACTTGCTCAGGGCCACACAGTGAGTCAGTGGCTGAGGTGGGATTTGAATCAGGAGTCTCCTGGTTGCAAGCCCTTTTCTTTAACCACTGGACCACCCAGCCTTATGCTCAGCTCTGATCAGCAAAGAAAAAAGCCTACATAAAGTGTTTAGATAAGTTATCTAATTCAATTCGAAGACGCTTTCACATAAAAAACGCGCAAATTGAAAATAAAGTAGAAGTTAGGAAATATCATCTTGCAATTAACAGGTTTTTAACAGGTTCCTACGTTGTCGTGAACTGCACTCACATATTTCAAACTTTGCATATGATTCGTATAAAATTAGCTTTATACTGTGTTTGTTTGTATAAGAACAATATAGGCTATGTAATAAAAGCAGACAGATGGACGTACTGATGACGTTTCTCACATTTTGGCAGCTAAACAATGGGGAGAATATATATT
The DNA here is from genome assembly GCF_902713425.1 of Acipenser ruthenus. Taxonomy (NCBI): domain Eukaryota; kingdom Metazoa; phylum Chordata; class Actinopteri; order Acipenseriformes; family Acipenseridae; genus Acipenser; species Acipenser ruthenus. The sequence continues at coordinate 61,935,559 of NC_081191.1, read as the reverse complement.
TGAATTATTACTTATTTCTTAGCAGACGCCCTTATCCGGGGCGACTTACAATTATTACAAGATATCACATTATTTTTTACATACAATTACCCATTTATACAGTTGGGTTTTTACTGGAGCAATCTAGGTAAAGTACCTTGCTCAAGGGTACAGCAGTGTCCCCCACCTGGGATTGAACCCATGACCCTCCGGTCAAGAGTCCAGAGCCCTAACCACTACTCCACACTGCTGCCTGATTATAAAGTTAATTATAATTTATAATGAATTGTAAAGTGCAACACCAATCGCATTGAATATAAAAGTTTTTGTTTTAGTTATTTATTTTTTTTAAATGCAATTCTGTAGTCTGCAAAACCTAAAAGTGCCTAATTTTGGTTTGAAACTGTAAAATGAATGGTTACCATGCACAGGCATGATGGAAAATACTCTAAAGTGACTGACACCGTTACATGACCCAAAAGCGCCCTGCTTCTCAGTCATAAAAATATTGTGATGCTTGAAAAGTGACATTTTTTCTCAATGAGCCCCTGTCCTTTAATGTCCTCAGCACGTTACTGCTGTTATAAAGTACTACTATGATGCGGGTTCTCGTGCATAAAACTGAGTATTTGGCGCTCTCTAAAAGCCACAATCAGTATTAGAGCTGAGCTGTGATTAAGAATGATTCTCTTGATCAAGACAGTATTTTGGGTTTGCAAAATCCCATAAGCAAGTTATTTTCTACAAGTCCGTCAAAACACACTGAGCCGTTTCTGTGTGTATCTGGTTCCTACCTGCTGCCCTTTGTTATTGAGGATCACCTCTCTTTTAAACAGTAGGTTAGATGATTGATTGATTGGAAATTGATTTGCAGCCACATTCCACCCAATCAATCATCATCATACCAAGACAATAACTACTGTCATTGTGCAGATGAGCCGATGCAGACAAAAAAGCCACAGTCTGTCACTCAGCTTCAGTTTTACATTGAAATCTACTTTCTTGGTAATAGTTTACTACATTCTTCCTCAGGCTAGGTATTCTGCAGACTCTTCATCTTCAGATAGCAGATCTTGTTGGCTTTTCGTTTGTTTATATTCCCTAAAGGTACTATCAGCTGTGGGTACACAAACCTCCTCCATCCTTCAAGCCATCTTGCCACTTTGTAGATGGTGATTTATCCATATGCTGTCGTTGTTATATGATTAGGTTTTAAACCTACAAATTAGATATTTTGCCATGGTTCATTAACCTTTTGGAAAAGTATAAAAACTATTTTAAAGGTATCTGTGAGGAAATATATGACTTATGAATGATCCAAAATTACATTTAATTATACCACAGTACTAATTTTCATGAACTGAGAAGACATTTGTGTTTATTAGTATTATTATTATTTATTAATTTAGCTGTCACCTTTATCCAAGGCAGCTTAGGTGTATTATTATAGAAAATACAATATTCACAAATATTCAAAAGTTATTGTTATTATAATATGATTACTATTATTATTAGTAGTAGTAGCAGCAATAGTAGTAGTACTGGTAGTAGTAATGCTACCAACCCTCCCGATTTTCCCAGGAGTCCTCTTTTTAGGTAGCATGTTCCGGTGTCCCCACAAGTTTAGTCAAATCTTATTTTGTCCCACTTTTGGCTAGTTGTACCATTTTTCATGAACGTCTGTGTTTGGCCATAGGCTCAACTGTAATTAAGCAGCACCCTGATGGACCGAGGTAAATCAAAAACCAACTGGCCCCATAATCCCCAAGACACTGTAAGACAGGACAAAGTTTGTAAAATTGACCCTTAACTTAAAGAAATTAATCTGTAAATGAAGTGTTAAACCTTTGCAACATTGATAGTGTTGCTTAATTACTGCGAGGCAGCATGACGATACAATAGTAAAATGCACATTGAATCTTTTTATTTACATTAGTATTTTATGTGGGAGCTGAGATATATATATATAGAATAAAATGCAAAACAACAACTAGAGATATTAGTTGAATTCAGCACACAGCGCAGATCGACTTCACTTATTGCAACTTAAAACACAAAATATGTTTCCTGCCAGTCAGCTTGCAGTGACTTATCTAGACACTCCGCACATAAAATATTATTAAACCGAGGTGAGGAAAAGTTTTCATAGAAGGAAAGTTGCCATTGTTTTTAGAATGACTTATATATTAAATAAAATTAAACTTGCGGTTGTTTTCTTACGATATTATTATTATTATTTGTTTATTTAGCAGACACCTTTATCCAAGGCGACTTACAGAGATTATGGCATGTGAATTATGCATCAGCTGCAGAGTCACTTACAATTACGTCTCACCCGAAAGACAGAGCACAAGGGGGTTAGTGACTTGCTCAGGGTCACACAATGAGTCAGTGGCTGAGGTGGGATTTGAACTGGGGACCTCCTTGTTATAAGCCCTTTTCTTTAACCACTGGACCACACAGCCTCCTATATGATATGAGTTCACACCTCGGTACTGCAGACTGAATGAGTGTGGAAACACACACTGAGTTAAGGGGCGTTCACACCAGACGCGACGCGCATGCCGCCTCCTTGCGTGCTGCTCTGCAGTTGCTGCAGACCACTGTTCACACCGAATGCGGCAGGGGAAAGTCAGTGGGGGGTCTGTTGTTACGTCATGGCTGCATGTACAGTGACTTTTGATTGCCAAGCAACAAACAGTAAATGCCAGCGGGAAGGGAAAACTCTTTTTTTCAAGTAATGAGGAGCAAAACATTATAATTTTTTTTTATAAAACCTAATTTTAACCCCCCCCCCCCCCCCCCCCCATAATAATCTCCCCACAATTACCCAAAATATCAGGCAACTGTCTTGTTTAAAATAAAATAAAAACATGTTGCTTTTAAAAATTCAGATATTTTCTTTCTTTCTTTCTTTGTGAGTTTTGTTAGGCAAAGAGAGTGTGAGTTAAAGGCATCATTATAAATTGATATTATTGAGCATTATCGTATACACATGATTAAAAAATGCAACTACTGCCATCCCATCATATCATATTGGGGGGGAAACTGTAAAAGTGGCAACAATCAGTGGAACTGTACAATACCTGGAGCAATGAACAGCAAAGAAAGAAAGATAATTGCGATCGCCCTGCTCTACTGGAGAAAGAAATGTTAGATCGCTGTGGGTCCATGACGGCCTCAAGAAAAGAGAAAGGTACGGTGAATATCATCGGCTGAAACAGGAGCTCCGGTTTGATGATGGCAGATTTCAAACCTACTTAATGATTATTATTATTCAACTCTGGAAAATCTGAAATCAGAACCATGAGCTTTTCCTCCTTTTTTTATTTTCTTTTTTATTTCTTCATCGCAAAGGAACCTCCTACTTTCCCCCGATTGGCTGCTGGTTGTTTACGTCACAGCACGGCGAAAGTTGAAAATATTTTATCTCCTGCATGCCACTCTGCAGTGCCGCTTGAGTGCCCTTTCCCTCTGCCACAGCTTTGGACCACCTTCATTGAAAACAATTGTTTTTGCCGCGCCGTGTCCGGTGTGAACGCCCCTTAAGTCTGCAAATTGTGACTCCCGGATTTAGGCTTCGGAAAGCTGGTAATTTAAGTAGTAGTAGTGCATCAAAATCCGTTTTGGTTCGGGATAAATACATATGGGTTACCTAGTCCCCCTTTGTGAGAACCAACTTTGAAATAAGTGGTCCAAAGCAATTAAGCCCCTGAAATACCCCAGTTACTTATTCAATTTGTGTTACATTTGCTGTATGCCAATAAGAAGCTGAAATGTGCTATCTGTGCCATATCTGCATGCTGTTTTTGTAAAAACCTAGGTTTTATTCTTGACCCCTCCCTCTCCTTCTCTCAACACATCTCTTCCCTGACACACACTTGCCGCTTCTTTCTTAGCAACATTTATCGAATGCGTCCTTTTCTCACTACTTATCCCACCCAACTCCTGGTCCAAGCTCTTGTACTCTCCATGCTGGTCTCCCTGCTTCGGCTATCCACCCCCTCCAGCTCATTCAATAATTCTGCTGCTCATCTTCTATTCTCCCAACCTCGCTACTCTCATGCTACCCCTCTGCTTTGCATCCTCCACTGGCTACCTATCTCTGCTTGCATTAAATTCAAGACCCTTGTTCTTGCCTACCGCTCTCTCCACCACACTGCCCCCTCCTACCTCCAATCCCTCGTCTCCCTACACCTCCTCTCACCCTCTACGCTCCTCCTCTACAGGTTGACTGGTCATGCCTTCCATCCACTCTCCATCCTCCCATGCCCACTCCTTCTCTTCCCTAGCCCCTCTGTGGTGGAACCAGCTAACAGAGAACTTCAGGACTGCTCCGTCTCTCACTGCCTTCCGCTGCCTCCTCAAGACCCACCTGTTTAGACTGCACTTGTAGATCTTGAGCTACACCTCCTACTGTGCACTGGACTTGCCTGACCTAAGCACCACGTTACTGGATCCTCAGCTAATGCACTATCCTTGCACTATTAATACATCTTTGTATATTTAACTTGCTGTAATTCTTACTTGTTGCATCCTAGTTCGTATTGCATTTTAGTAATATTATTTGCACTTACTGTAAACTAAATATTAATCTTGCACTATAATACTTTTATGCCCTGTAACACCTGTGAGTCACCTTGGCCAAATAAATAATAATAATAATAATAATAATAATAATAATAATAATAATAATAATAATAATAATAATAATACAGTTGTCTGTTGTGTATCCAACTGTGGTGGGACCAGAGTAAGGGAGGACAAATGAATCCTGTTTTAAATACCATTCTACACAGCTGTAACAATTACTATATTCATAAAATTCTTGTTTTGAGATTCAACTTCTATTAGGGAGCTCCCCTAAATCCCTTGTTTAGAAAGATACAGGTTATTAATGCTTGTGACAGGGTAGCCATCTGCTGTGTGGGTGCTTGCATTCGCTGCTGAGTGACAGGCAGGAGATCGAGACAGAGGTTGAAGTTGATACGCCCCGCAGGCAAACAGGATTTATTTACATATCAACAGTGAACAGCTCACGTGACACTACCAGCAACAGAGTACGTACAACACAGTGTATGAAAACTTTGTTGGGGATCTGCAATCTCTGAACTGATCTTCTCTGTTTAATATGAACTCTGGCTAGTTGCCCGGGTGTTGCCGGTTTTGACTTGCTTACTCACTCTTCGGTCACACGACGGTGAATTTCAGCTTCTTTAGCCCAGTTGGCTTTGGTTTCACAGCAGCCCTGAGGTGAATAATTTTTTATACCTGACGCCCCACTGGAACACACCTACCTGCTGGTTAAATTCCACACCTGGTAATCACATACAACAGTCAGACTCCCAGGAGCAGGGCATGAAATTAACTTTTCCATGCACTAGCCACCAGGGCTAGTGGATGGAAAAATTCACCAGCCTCACAGACATTTTACCGGCCCAGCATAATGCTTGTTGATATTTCACTATAATGCAGTTTTAACATGTGCTGCAATGTGTGTTCAATATATTAAATAAGGGAACAAAAGAAACTTCAAAAACAATCAACATATACTACTGGCTCCTCTTCCATGACAGCACTATCTGTAGAACCATCCGGCATCACGCACCTTTTATTCATGCTCTTTGACACTCTCCAACTTTCAGTTAATTGTTCCTACCACACATTTTTTTTACAATATACAATTTTAATTACATTTTGCGAAAATATAAATTCTAAAAATGGTACTACTTACTGTGTTTACCACGTACTTCGTTTATGAAGTACTGATTTCCATTGTCCCTTAGAGTCCTTTATAAAAAAAACCCATCTGTTTTCTTCCAGGGGCTTTTTTGGTAACTTCAAAATGTCTCCACATGATGTGTATAAAGATAATACAGTATTTACCACAGATCGCTTGATTGCAAAGTGTACAGTAAAGTATTTGGATATAAAACTAGAGGGGGCAAAATCATTTAAACTCAAGCCAAGCCAAAAAAAAAAAAAAAAAAAAGATCTGCGGCTGTGGTGTGTAAGTATGTGAAATGTGCCCGCCACAGACCAAATTAACGTAATTTCGAATTCTGCAGGAGCGCCAGGTACTTATTAATTAATTACAATAAATACACACTATTTACAACATACATTTACACACACACACACACAAACAAAAAACAAACAAACAAAAAAAAACTCTTCATGCGCAGGGCTCCTGCCCTGCCACAGTGCTCTATACACTTACATTAGTGTCGGGTGATTTACACAGTAGCAAAATTTATAGGTTTAGGGGGAAAAAAACAAAAAAACAAACAAAAAAAACCTTTCAGTTGTAAACACAACTCTATTTCGCTTTCCTGTAGCCATTTTGCATTAGCGCTGTACATGGGTGACGTTGCTGAGGCGCTTGATCATGGAGGATAAACGGTTAGCGTGGATACACGACGGGTTACTGTAATAATATTATTTGTTTTTCAAAACATTATTAAAGTGTTCTAATACTGTGCAAGGTCCGAGTTTCGGAGTTCAGAGTTAAACGCTGCATTCTGTGGGCACATGTTTATTTAACACTATATACACCACACAGTCTAAACTAGTACAATTGATATATTAAGTTGGATCTGGATGATTAATAGAACTGTTGAAAACATGTTGAACATAACATTAAAAATGTAAAGTAATGTTTGGGTGAAAATAAAGATAAGTTGTTTAATAGATTATTGGATTAATGTTATTTAGTTTCGTGGTTTAATATTATTAATTAAAATGTATTCTGGATATAACTGAAGCATTATTAATAGATATCAACGAATTAATAATAAACAACGTTTTTTATTTTTTTATTTTTTATTTCGACAGCACCCTAGAAATGTCAGGCATCGTGTGCAGTTATAACCAACGAATACATCTGTTAAATTGCAGTAACACAACGTGATTATTAAGTATGGATTACTACGTACCACCGTCATATGGAAATCATTCCATTCAAACACCAGGAAGCGAATGGTTCACTGTCACATGATCGATCTCTGCTTGCTGGGCTTCACTGCATCAGTTGTCAGTGTAACCGTGACGACTGCGTCAAAACTTTACCGTTGTATTGCGAATCTAAGCGCAATATCATGTGCAGAAAATATTATTGTCGTACTACGTGTATGTTTCCCGCAAACGCTCACAGCGTTACTGTACAGGATAAGTAATTGCAATATTTGATTATTTGAGTCAATAAGCGAACCATGAATTGGAAAATGCGCGTCTATTCGTTGTATTACGAATCTATCAGGCTGCTGACGAATCACTGAACCCCGGAGCAGGAAGTAATTCAGCACAGTGTTGAGTCTGTCTTGGAGTGGAAGGACTGAAGAAAGTAGTTATCAGTTTGGTTTTAATTGAAATTTCAACTAAAATGGCATATCAATACCGACCGCAGCATAACAGTCCGGTCGATCAAGGCTTTCTATGGAATATATTTCAAAGGTAAGGAAATGTACATTTTTAACGAGGTAAATGATTAACATGTAGTTAATGTAGCACGTTCTGAATAGTGTAGGCGATGATTTCATTAAATTAAGTCATTTGAAATCGTGTGTAGAGTTTTAAATATAAATAATAAGAGTATTTCTGCCAAACAATCAGATAATGTAGTCTTTTTTATGGTCTTAGTAGTAGATTGGTGTGTATTCACTGGGGATTTTTCTTTGGTTATGTAATAATGTGCCGATCTGACTGCAGGCAGCGGGTATCGACGCGTCTTTGCTCGGACGTACTTGTGTTAGGTGGAGTTTGGAATATACCCAGCCAGCAATTTATTAACATTTTACAGTGGTTAATCAGTAATTTAAATTTACATTAGACGTGGTTGTTAAATTAGTATACTGTTATTTAACACTATCACACTGAATGTACAGTAGCAAAACAGATGACGTCACTCTGTTTTACTTTGTTTTGGGATGTTGTAGAGGAATCCTATCTTCTGTGTAATCTTTAAACACCCTCGTGTTTACACTATCAATCTATCTATCTATCTATCTATCTATCATATATATAAATAAATATATATATATATATATATATCTATATCTATATCTATCTATATCTATATCTATATCTATATCTATATATATATATATATATATATCTATATATATATATATATATATATATATATATATATATCTCTTTCCAAACACATTAACAGCAGGGTCATTCGACATCAAATGGACCGGCTCAGATTTTTTTGAGAACGTATGGGTCTACCTGGAAGTGTTTTAGGAAGAATCCCCAAACGTTAGCTCTCAACGAGCACTGAAAAGGGGACATGTTTGAGAGGTTAGATTTCTTGTTGAAACTCGCTGCACACACAGAACTGCTTTTCTAGTTTAATACAGCAACATGTCAACGCATTACCCATAGATGTTAATGAGATGGAGCCACATGTAGAAAAAAGTGCAATTTAATGACATCGTGTACTTGTGATTACTCCTGAACCAGTGTAGTTATCGCGTTCTCTTTATGCATTGTCATCATCACAAGGTAAATGGTTAATGAGTTATGGGACGTCAGGACAGAAATAGTAGCCATTCAGCACCCGAGAATTAAAAATGGATAGCAGATACACAGCTGGGCTTTTAATATGTCATAAAGCTATGTTTTGGGGGGAAAAGGGTGGTAAAATGTGTATGTGTTCTACTGTTTATAACCTCAGTAATGCTATTTTGTAGATTTTGGTGGATCTAGGTAACAAATCATAATTATTTAACCATTTGCAGGCCAATTATTTTGACCCTGTCAGGCTGGTCAGGTCTTATTTTAATTTTGGGGAACAAAGTAACACTTTAGACCATGTGCTGTTCAAATTGCATTAAAGTGACTTTAATGTGACTTTATTTACATAAAACATGTTTCAAATCACTATATAATCAAAGTGATACTCAGAGGAAAGTATCACACCATTCTTTTCAACCAAAAACAAGTTTTTATTCATTTTTTTTTTTACTATTTATGAGGAGAACATTGAAAAAAAAACCTGTAACAAAAATCAGTTATTGGTTTTGCTGAGTTAGTGACTTTAGAGCAATCACTCAGGTTCCAGACTTATTGTAAATCAATGACACCCCAAACAAATGAAAAGAAGTGAAAAAAATAACCAAAAACAAATTATGTATTTTATAACTATTTGAGAACTGCAAAATACAAAAGAAAGTGCACAAATCTGAACCAACAACAGTTAACAAATATAACTGGTGTACATGCTATTCACAGATTTATCTGTAAGTATCCAGTGTGTGATACTTTTCAAAGCAGACACCTATCTAACACAAAACTAGCTGCGCTTACAAGTGCGCGTCTTCACCCCCCTCCACGTCTGGCTCGTCGTGATCGCTTTCTTTATTTTCCTTCTCTGACTCGTCACTCATAAATGTCTTCCTTCACTGGATTTTTCGAAATCTTCATCTGAACTACTTTCTCATAGTCGCTGCCTTCTTCCTACATCATCTCTGCAAGTTCTTCAGGCTGTCGTGTCTTTCTCTGCCATGATGCTCTCTCCAAGTCTGTCTCTGCGGTTCTCTGTTTAAATCGTTTTTCTCCGGCTTTTGAAGAGATACTTGGCTGGTTCCGCCTTCTTTCCGATCAGAGACGATTGGGAAACACCCTCTGTCAACTTTCTCCACTCAGAGCCGACACATGATCTGTTAAAACAGGGTTTTTTTTGCGATGTCGGACCAGGTCCAACAAAGGACCGAAAAGGGTTAAGTTAAACTATGTCATGCATCCACAGCATTGTATACAGTATTGTATACCTAGTTTGGCAACATTGTGTTCGTATCCATCTCTTGGGGAGACTGGTACCTATGGTAGCACAGAAAGGTATTCTAGGTAAGCCATTTTTGTTTTTTGAAAAAAATATAGTAAAATAATCATGTGCCAGCAAAGTGAGCGTCAAGCACATGCTAAACATGCTGTGAACTGGTTAAGGTAAATTGCTTTCCCTTTATGGTTGCCTGGATCTCTTTCAACAGGTAAATCAATTCAAGACATACAGATTCAGGTGAGATTGATTTCTGTGTTTAGATAACCTATAAAGTGATCAGGTGCCAGATTGCTCACATTGCTGACACATGATTATTTTAGTACATTATTTCAAACAACTGAAATGGCTGACCTAGAATACCTTTCTATCTTGCCATATGGTCCAGTCTCCCCAATAGGTGTCTACAATTACAATGTTACCAAACTACACACAGTACTGTAGATCGTTTAGCTAATAACATTTACATAGATACCACCAGGGATGGAAATAAGACTCCTATTGCATAGCTGTTTCACCCATTCCAGGTTTTACTACAAGCTTGATTTGCCACAATGTATGGGTAACAAGCCAGGTGTGTTCTATTAAACTCCTAGTAACAGGAATGGATAAAACTGATACGCAATGGAAGTCTTATTTCCATCCCTGGATACCACAGTTTGCTGTTACATCAGTTATTTGCTGTCTAGATGCGTGTAAACCTTGCTAAATTGATTAATTGTAACAAAATACCATTCCTGATTGTCTGGCAGAAGTACTGTATTTCATTTTATTTTATTTTATTTATTTATTTATTTATTTGTACAATCAGGAAATTTAGTCTTTTTATAATATTAATAGTAGGATGGTGTGTTAATAGTAGGTTTTCCTGGTTCTGTAAATGTACCTATCTGACTGCAGCAATGCGTCTTTGCTCAGCTGTACTGTAGGTGGAGTTTGGAATACAGCCTGCCAGCAATTTATTATCATTTTACACTGATTTATCAATACTTTAAATTTACATTTAGATGTGGTTTTTAAATTAGTATACTGTTAATTAACACTGTCACACTGAATATAGCAGAACAGATAACGTTACTCTTGTTTTTATTCTGTTTTGGGATGTTGTAGAGGAATTCTTTCTTCTGTGTAATCTTTAAACACCCTCGTGTTTACACTTACAATACAGTGTACGTGCATAATAAACTTTACATTGAGAATATCAGTCGGTAACAAATTCTTAGTTTTTGAAGGCAATACAATAAATAAGGTAAATCAATTGAGAAAAAAAAAAGCAGAATGATAAAGAAGGGCAAAAATCAAGCTTATGCTATCAGAAAAGCAGCATATGAAACCGAGAACTATTGAGAAATGATGTGTTAGAAGGAAAGATAAAGAAGCTTGTCACACCTAGGAAAGTTAGATCTAAGCATCAATATTGAAAACTAAAACAACAAGAATCCAGAAAAAAAAGGAAACCGAACTAGGGGTGAGTTAGAGTACTCGAAATAATTATAATTACTCGAGCCGTAATTTAGTACTCGAAAAAATGTAAATAATATCTCTTCATGAATGTAAGTTCAATATATTGTAGCGACCCGGTCAGTTCAGGTTGGCAGACTTTTGTGTCATCTGGTCCTGTGCATTCACGTTATCTGTATTGTTCCGGGGTGGGACCATACTACTAGTCTTGGTAGTGTGGGTGTGGGTGAGTCGCTGTTGGGTGTGGACCATGTCATCTAGACGCCCTTGCTTTGCCCCCCCCCCCCATGAGAGTAGTGGTCTGCTCTCTTCTCTGTGTGTGAGGGGACTGATAAAGCTGGAGCCTGTGTGTGTGTGTGTGGAATAGAGCGAGCGAGAAAGTGAGCAAGTTTTTAGGATAGAGACAGGAGGAAGGATTTATTGTTTTTGTGGTGTGGTCCTGACCCAAACACGGACCCTGTTTAATTAATAAAGTAGTTTTGTTAGCGCCTGAATCCCGTTTCCGTCTCCTGCTTTGAGCCAACCAGGGGTTGTTACAATATTTTATTCACGTATACCACCTTAACCACGGAAGTCATTTTGACGGGTTGAGGATTTCAAATTTAAATTACTCTGCGTGTCTGAAAGTTATATGGTTGTCCGTTTATGACTTTTCCTAAATAAATACCCTGACGGCGTTTGAAAGCAGGAAGTTATAAGCCCGCCCACCTAGCAACAAAGCCGTAATTTTGACTGACTTTAATACATGTTTTTATTTTGAATATTCAATATATTATATATAGGGCCCTATGAAATCCGCATTGCGGAGAACACAGATGGAATCGGGGAATTCAGAGAAAAATACTGAATTAGGCACCCGAGGAGATTACCACAAAATCAGTTTAAACAAACAAAATATTACATTGAAATAGCACGGTGTTTAATTAAAACCATTTAGAAGGGTTTTTTTTGTGTCATTTTTTCATACATTTCTAGCTTTATCATTGATGTCAATGTATCAAACACTTGTGGTTATAAAAAACAAATTACAGATTTTTAAAACCGAAAAATCTGAAATCAGGAAAAAATAAATCCCAAAATTCAAAATAATAATACTGATTTCATAGGTCTATATATATACCGAGCATCAAAAGAAACTTATCACTCACTATTATAACACATTTATTTTCGAAAAAAATAATGTATATAAATGATGGACATTGACGAAATGTTTTTGGTTTCTCTTTAATCACTCGATCATTCATCCTTAACCATGACACGCTTGCGTGACTGTGACTGAAGTATATGCACTTAATCACCTAATTAGTGAGACAGTTGATTGGACACTGGATATGGAGTGATTTCAGCTGTTGAATTGCAAGCTTGAATAAAAGCAATAAAGAAAATCACAGAAAAAAAAAAAAATATGCTACGTCTGTCAGAGAGCAGCATCTTCGTGCAATTGGCATGTTTGAGGCTGAACTAGGGCAGCGTACTGTGGCTCGTCTTCTTGGGTGCTCACAGACAGCAATTTCAAACCTGGTGAGACAGTATAACCAGACACACTCTGTCAATGACAGGCCACGAATTGGAAGACCAAGAGTCACAACACCTGCCCAAGGTCGACAGATCTTTTTGCAGCATCTTCGTGATGTCAGTTGTTAATCAGCACAATAAAAAGTCACTGCACCTGCTCTAAAACAAAGTTTGTCATTTTTCAATATAAGTGATAAGTTTCTTTTGATGCTCAAATATAAGTGATAAGTTTCTTCTGATGCTCAGTATATGTGTGTGTGTGTGTGTGTGTGTGTGTGTGTGTGTGTGTATATATATATATATATATATATATATATATATATATATATATATATATAAATATACACACACACACAATCCTGTTATCTCTACTGGACCTGGCAGCCATCAATTCCTTCGTTTTGTACAAGGAATGCACCAGGGAAATTATCAGTAGGAGAGATTTCATCTTGATGCTAGCCACAGCACTTCAGCAGAAACGTTACGATGAAAACTGCAAAGCAGCAGGCTGCAGCAGCTCAACCTGGATTCTGTGCTGCACCGAATGACACGCACAAGAGCCAACACATGTACTTTCGTTTTTAAATTAAAAACAACTTTTGTTTGTACAGTGGCATTAGGTTCGAGTACTCAACATTTTTAACTCTCGAGTACTCGAGCACTAAATTACTCGAAAACCTATATCGCCACCAGAAAGCCCAGAAAATTCTAATGCGCTCCAACCAATACCTCGGGTATTGGTAAATACTTCAACACCAGATGCTTTGAATGTGCACCACCAAGAAAAAAAAAAAAAACTTCAGGAGAAAAAATAATAAAGGAAAATAAACATAAAATGGAATCAAAACTCCATGATTTAAAAAAAAAGAGGAAAGAAACTGAGAAAAAAAAGTACTGGAAAAGATGCCAACAACTACAAAACAAATGTGAACATCTCAACTCTCCAACATCGTCAACTAAGAGGGCATCTCAACTCTCCAACATTATCAACTAAGAGAGCATCTCAACTCTCCAACATTATCAACTAACAGAGCATCTCAACTCTTCATCATCAACTAAGAGGGCATCTCAACTCTCCAACATTATCAACTAAGAGAGCATCTCAACTCTTCAACATTGTCAACTAAGAGAACATCTCAACTCTCCAACATAATCAACTGAGAGCATCTCAACTCTTCATCAACTAAGAGAGCATCGTACTTAAAAACACATCTCATTTTGGAGTGACTTTGAGGATCTAAAAAATGTATTTAGAATGCCAGTAGCCCTATGAATGCTGTACAGATAGCCAGGTAGGTATTCTGTAGAATTCATGCAAAATGTACCACGCTTGCTGGGGGCATTAAAATTGAAATATTGTCCAATTGTCAAATTCTTGAGTGATTTTTAAGTGCATGTTCCTTCTGAAATAGAAGAGATTTCACTTATATTGTACAATATTAGCAAATGGTTTGAGTTTACACCAAAATAACCCATAAAACGTGTATAAATAAATAAATTCATAAAACTAAAACCATAAAATGTGTATAATCTTTATGTGCAAGTGGTTTGTCATAGGGCTGCAGAGGTACTGTTGACCTCATTTATTTGTTGTTGCCATCTTTAAAAATTGATTATTGCAAAGTTCTGAAACAAGCGTTCATGGGTTATAGGTGAGCATTTTGAAGGACTTGTGGTGAAAGAATTGACTTGGTAATTAGTCTCCATCTGTTTTTTCCAGTGCTTTAGAAAAGGTATTTCATGCAATTTTCAGATATCTAAATTACAGGTACAACTGCGTGTGACAATGTTCTTGAAATCCGACTTTAAAATTATATGGGCAGAACAGATATCGGTTTTATGACATGTTTTTGAATGAGACTTGTGATGGATTGTGACTTGCTGTCGACTGATTAAAGTCTTTATATAGTGGTGGTACCCCACCTGGACAGATAATTATTCAATGCTGTACCATGGTACTTGTATATTGTCCAGTAGTAATACCATGGTGCCCTCAGGGTGTACTATTGTATTCCATGATGTGCCATAGTACTTACTCTATATCTTGTCCAGTACAGTAGTAATACCTTGGTACCCAAAGGTACTAAATGCTTGTACCATTGTATTACCATCTTGTACTGTCTTGCACTATGAAATACCATGCCTTACCGTGGTACTACAGTACCATTGTAATCTCATGGTACCTTTTTGTAAAGGTAATAAGAGTGTAACCTGTGATTGTATTTGTTTCCTATTTTGGATATCATTTTGTACAAATACACATTAAAATGCATTAGGGCTGTGTCCGAAGGTTCGTTCGCTAGCCAAGTATTCGAAGATTGTTTTAAAACTTCGAAGGTTCGTCAGACGCCATTCATGCACTGTATGTGTTTTTTTTTCCTTCCTGTTAACAGAAACTGTTCGACAATGTGTGAATACTATAAATCACACATTAAATGTCACTTCCATGCAAAATTCGATCTTTATATTTGTGTGATGCATATTACGTAAACAAAAGTTGTTATTAAAATCCGCTACCAAATCGTATACATATACTCTACATGGCGCCGCTGCAGTGTATGGAGCAGGATATAGTATCCAAAGCAGTGGGCTGGTACCTCTATGGCTGTATTGCTTCAGTAAAATACATGCAGAGTACCTAATGTACAAGACAGTCTAAGAGAAGTGCTATGGTAGAATACGTTTGAAACATACAAAATATACACTAACACTAAAAGTTCATATTTCTGGGGTTGTAAGTTCAAATAATAATATTTCTGGGGTCGTAAGTTCAAATAATAATAATAATAATAATAATAATAATAATATTTTTAGTAGTAGTAAAATGTGACTGATAACGGTGACTGTTAAATAGTTTTGTTTTGCCTAAGTCCGCTGTAGTTGTGCAATGCAAGCTACTGTATACATCGCGAGCGGCCTCAATTACGTTTAAATAAACATGTATTTATTTATTTTATTTAAATTATAAAAACGTGATTACCTTTCTATATAACATATTTTTAAACTACATGTGAATGTTTTATTCCATTTACATGGATTACCTGTAAAATAATAGGATTTTCAATCAAATATAAACAAGTAGCTATGGTGACGTCACCAGTAAATTATGTAAATTAGTACCATTGATGGTTTGAACCTTTCTTTGGTAATGTGTTCCGAACCTTCGAAGGTCAAAATGTACCCTTCGTTGCAGCCCTAAAATGCATAAGGCCAAGGGTATGATTTAATTTCAAAACGTAACCTAACATTACATAATACCAATGTTAAATGGCACAAAACTGTCTGTGATTGATAGCACTACTGGATAACAAATAGACAGCTCTTCAAAGTTCTAGTTGTTTTTGTGTTGGATGTGTTTATTGGCAGAGATGCCAGAGTTGTCATAGAAACAAAATTGTCATTGGGGGATTACACTTTTTTTCCATTTGGGGAAGCGATCTAGTCATTTGTTTCCACTAGTCCTCTCAACAAAATATGCAAAGGGTGGAATATTGTGCTTTTTCATGGACAAAAGTATGTTTAGTGTGTATATGATCAATGTTATTGTTCAACCAAGAATACATTCAAGCACTTCCACTGGTTTTTCCTGTACTAAATGGGGAAGATGGGTTTAATCTCTGCACCATTATAGTATTTTTTTTTATTTTTTATTTTTTAAAGTTGATTTAATCACCATACATCTGAAATGGACAAGCTGTCTGAAAAATGTATTGTATATTTCTAATGCAGTCATTGCATAGCAGAAACACTTAATGCAGACAAACGGGAATGTTTATTCAAAAAATGATATAGAAATCCTAGAATGAAACCTGAATAGGGTTCATTCTTCTTACAGTTTCAGTTTAGCTAGTGTTGTTCTGGTATCCAGGCCTCAGATCAAGTCAGGTGGTAGTGACTCAGACGGTTGCTAGTGAGGACTGTCTTGTGCATTAAAAACAAATATCTGTGCATTTAAAAGCACAAATGACTCCATTTTACAGTTATACGCAAATGCATTCCTTTCGTATTGCCTCAGTGACTGCATGTAGGTGTGTTACTAGGTAAGTGCCCCTACTACAGAATATTTCCTAGTGAGGCTGTAATCAATTTACAGTACTTCCAAATCTGAGGTCAAACTATATATATATATATATATATATATATATATATATATATATATATATATATATATATATATATATATATATATGTATATATATATATATATATATGTATATATATAGTTTGGGTAGTATATGTACCTCATACTGTACTGTAACCTAAACTGTCGTATATGTGAAATGGCCCAAACATTTGTATCTGCTTACAGTAAGACAGTTTGTTCCTTATTGAACAAAGAAAATCTGTTCTGGTGACTGCTTAGTTCAGGAGGCTCTAAATACAGGTTTTACTGTATTATAGTTTGTTTTGTTAAAATAGTACATTAACTAGTTATTTTAAGGAAAATGTATTTGCACAGATAAAAATAAACACAATTTCCTCATGGGTCAGGCCAATAAGATGGGTTTTGTCATCCTCTTTGGTTCCAGCACACAACTATCTCAAACCCTGCCTTCACATGACAGCACTTTCAGCCTGTTCAGTCTGTCTTTTTAAATAGAGCTCCAAACAGCCTAATTGATCTTTGAATTATCCAATTTCAGTCTTTAAAAGCTATCCAATTTGATTCAAACATATGTATTTCATCTCATTATGTTTCAGGGAATTCTTGACTTTGAAGATTAGTCAGATAGCCTAGAGTTTACTAGTTGTCAGGCTGAAAGTAGTGTGATGACAGGATTGCACTATGCAGTATTTGTAACCACGTGGTATGTTTATAAATATAATGTAGCAGAATCCTCAGCCCTGATATATGGAGTCACTATTGTCACATAGGTATACACTTGAAAATATGTGTACATATTTTATAAAGCTATAGATTAAATCTCACTTCAGAAGTATACTCCAGTTCAATAAAAAAGCTATGTAGTGTAACGTACAGGTAGGGCCCTTCGTTTTCGGTTTATACAGATTTCAAAAAGAACTATTCAGGGTTTTTTTTACTGATTTTTACCTGAATTTTGGACCACTCAAGTGCATAAAAATAGATGATTTATATTAAGAAAATGCAATACATTTCTTTAGATGTGTATGTTAATAATAAATTAGGCTATATGTATATGCAAAGCTGTCTGTTAAAGTAAGGTAATGTAGTGGAAGATATCCACACACGCACGTGCCTATCTGTATGTACGGTTAATGAATCTCACCCCACCCTGTACACATTTCACGCTTTACAGATTGTGCGGATAGTTAACAACTTTCAAAGCAATTGCAGTTTATGTTGATGAACTCATTTTAATGCTAAAATGGGTAGAAAAAGAAAAACGGTATAAACTGGAAAGTGAATTCTATGTGTAGATGACAATGTCTTCTCCAGACAATGGCGACATCACTGTTTTAAATTCTGAAAAAATCCCCCACATGACTTTCCAAATTTGCACTGTGCTGCTTATCGCATCTTCAGTGCCCCGCCTGGCTCAGCTGATGTGGAGAGAATCTTTTTTAAATTCGGCTTCATCCAAGACTGCAGGAGAATGAGCCACGGAAAAGACAATTTAAAATAAACTGCTGTGAGCCTGTGCCACGCAGGACTTTTGGAGTTTACACTGAAGCCCCTTATATCAAGCGTCTGCAGGGCTTCATAAGGCTGATAAATCTATTTAAATATATCATTGTAATGGATGTAGATTGTGTAATTTGGCCCAATTATTTAATACAAATATTTATAGTTATGGTAAATGGTTTTAAGTCACCAAAGGTAAACGGTTTATCAAAAAGAAAAGTTGGGGGATTAGAGATAATGGTTTCATAAACTCAGAGGCGGTGTACAGTGTTTTGAGTTCAGTTGCAGTTCTACCACGTTAAATTCAGCTTGTTATCACAGCATTAAACTGCTTTAACTTAGCGTTGACACCAACATGAGTGCTATGCATACGCAAACTTTACACTGGAGTAGAATCTGCATTAAACTCATGAATTACTTAGCTGACATGTAAGGTTTAAAAATCAGGGTAAACCTGGAATTAACTACTTTGTTACACAATAATGTGCCACTAGCAGAACATGAGAGAAAGTAAGTGATCAATTTACCCATACACTGGTAGACGCTTTCAGGCACTACATCTGATGATCTGGAGGTATTGGGAACTTCTTGTCTGTGTATGCCTTTACGCCTGATATATGATTACTGGTACAGTTT
Source organism: Acipenser ruthenus (assembly GCF_902713425.1). Classification (NCBI taxonomy): domain Eukaryota; kingdom Metazoa; phylum Chordata; class Actinopteri; order Acipenseriformes; family Acipenseridae; genus Acipenser; species Acipenser ruthenus. The sequence goes on along the minus strand of NC_081191.1, from coordinate 61,916,579 downwards.
GTTTCTGTTATCTTGGTAGTTATAGTTGTCAGGACTAGAATGAGTTATTCAGCAGTTACTCCACTCAGGTGCAATCAACCACAAACTTCTCTCTTTACAAGGTCACTGTGCTAAATTGATTACCATAGATTCCTTTCTCATACATTCTTGTACATACCTTCTCACGCAATATTCTAGGCCTAAGGACAAGTGTGTTCCTGTGTTAGCAACTCTGCGTATCTGGACAAAATAACCTGTAGCTCTATATTATAAATATTCATGTCCTATTTAGACACATTCTGTCTGATAAATAACAATTCTTAATGGAGAGCAAGTCAGAGAAAGTATTTAACAGTAGGTCTGTTTCAACAGTCTCCATGGTCACGTTGGCCTACCTGTTGCGTTTAAGCTACAAGGGGTCTGAATCTTAGTTTCATGGGTTTAAATATAATTCTTCCTTTTGATTTGCAGAGTGGATAAAGACAGAAGTGGATCGATATCAGATTCAGAACTTCAGCAGGCCTTGTCCAATGGTAAGTGTGGGGGGAAAAAAAAGTCAACGGATAGCTGACAGTATTTAAAACATGTTGAAAATTGTAGAATATTCATATTAAACTGACAGTATGGTAAAAGCACCTGTTAATAATGGAAAACTAAGTGCCAGGAAATCCTAGCTTACGGCAAAGTTATGATTCACAGCCAGGGTGTGCAGCTGGAAATTATTATTATTATTATTATTATTATTATTTATTTATTTATTTATTTATTTATTTATTTATTTTAAATAAATTCAATTATTTTCATTGTGCATTGTTTTAAATACTATTCGTCAAAATTCTCTTTATCAAATAGGGTGAAATCACAGGTTATGAGAAGTGTTACAGGTTTTCATTTTAAGTACAGTACACCCTCACTGTAAAGCCTTTCATTGTAACAAACCTTTGGCTATAACAGACCTGGCCCCTGGACCCCCCCAAAAAAAAATAAAAAATTATATAAACACACACTGTCAACATCCTGGTCTGAACGCATGGGATGCCAACTCTGCAGTGAAGTCGACTCTTTTTTAACTGTAACTGTACCTCTGAAACAAATCATTTTATGTTGCAACAAAGCTGGAAACTATATTGATCATTTGAAAAAAAGAAGTAACGCGTATGGAGGAGCAAGATTTTTTTTTTTTACTTCTCTTTTTGGGAGAGAGAGCTGATAAAGAGTGCTTTTAACTGCTATTAAAACCAGCCCTGGTGTCCTGCCTTTTCTGCACCGCCGCTGGAAACCCAGAACACTGTTGCTCCATTGTTGTCAGAAGTGGAGGTGAGGCAGGTACCTCTCAGAGGAGAGTGTAGAAAAGCAAAACCAGACTCGCCCAAATAATTGGCATAGGCAAAACTAGATTGGCCCAGCATTGATGTTGAAGCACTGGGCAAAACTAGACTCACCTGGGCTAGCCCCGAAATTCACTGAAAACTGCTGAAAATTTTTTTCAAGTTCTGGGCCAATCTAGATTCGCCCGACTGGACACGGGCAAGTCCCGAAAAAAAGTGGCAACTTCGGGATTCATCCAGAAGGCATTGGCGAAAGTAGATTGGCCCGGGCAACTTTAAAAAACTCTCAAAAGGGCTGTCTGACATGTCTTCTGTGTTGTTCAACCAGTACACAAAAGTGTAACTCGTAATCTGCCCCTGACCCCAGTGGATGCAAGGCATGCTAGTTTTTCTCTACGTGTTCTTACTGGTGTATTTCTTGCATCCAGAATGGGGAGAAGGTGTGAGGGGAGCATGTTAATGGTTACACACTGGTGTACTAGTTGAACATAGAGAGAAGACATATTTGAGAGCCCTTTCAGGCCACAGGGGTACTTTAATCCCATTCCAGTCTTTATAGTGCTATAAAAACACACCAGAACACACTACTACATTTTCATTTTTAAAAAAAAATATATTCTACCTTTTTTAGGAGGCATTTTTTTCAGCACTTAAAAAAATATATATATATATGTTGTTACTTTTAGGTACTCTGGTGTAAACCAAATGGATTTTCTTTCACAATTTAACATGTAATTATTGAACCTGTAGTTATTATTTTCAACATAGCTAACTTCACCACATGGTAAAATAGTAAACATCTGCAATGAATATGCCAACAGGTTGCTTACAATGCAAACATATATTAATTTAAAAAAAAAGAAGATATTGCTAAATTAATGACTTGCATGTAGTAGGACATTTTTTTGTTGGGCTGAAAAAACAAACTGCAGACACTCTGGGAATGTGGGTGTGTGAGAGAGTGACAGCTAAAACTCCAATTAAAGCCACTATCTTCAACACGGACAGCCTGTCAATCAAGCTGTGTAAGTAAACCGAGAGAAGTCTGGCAGGTTCGCAAAGGGCCTGACTATCTCTAAGAGGTTTGGTGCATTTTAATGATGGAATGACGTAGTTACATAGCTAAGAAGGGACGCATATGATTCCATTAGTTAAGATAACTTGATATTTCAGACCCATACCAGCTTGTTCTTTAAGCTTCTTCTCTCATGTTGGTGCCTAAAGTAGAAATTCCGTAACATTTTGTGACAAAAAAAAAATCCTTTGCTTGTGTAGCCAGTGTTAAAGGAGCATGTTCATAAAAGGCTTTTTGCACCTCACTATTTTTCAGAGCAGAACATTACTGTTGATGATGCTTTGGGAGGAATACGAATTGGCTGAATGTGGAATAAGTATTTCTGCTTGCTTTGCTGTGCTCCATGACTACTGTATAAGCAGAGAAGTGAACACTCTTTGTTCTTAGCACAGTACAACTCTGTTCAGAAATTTTAGGTTTAACTTCCTGCACAGGTGCTGTAACAGGCATAGAATATTACTTAACTGTGTGAGTTTGTGCATGTGTGTGTTTTTTAATAAAATTTACTAAGGTTTTCTGAACTGTGTTTCTTTAATTCAGTGTGTTCCACTTGGTAGAAATAGATTTTGTATGAGAAAAGAAAGCATAATGGGGCTGGTGGAAATATTAAAAGTGCAAATCTCTTCCTCCTCTCATTCAAGTGCTACTAACAAAGCTGCTGTCTTCAAAGCGAACAACTTGCCGAACAAGCTGTGTGAGTAAATGGCAGGTTCGCAAAGGGCTTGACTATCTCTACTGGTGCAGTTTAATGACGGAATACTGTAGTTCCACAGCGAAGAAGGGACACGGAGTGAAATCGAACATGTCAGAGACCACTAAGGGAATCAAACATAGGCGATGGAGACTACAAAGGGGTTCATAACATTACATAATATTAACACTACAGTGTATATACAGGTCTTGGATACATGTTGGATTCATAAAGGCTATTACTATGAGAAATAAACATGGAGTATTTGATATCAAAAGTACAATGTATAGAAAATAATGTTTTTAACCTAAAGAGCTGAATTCAGAAAAGGACTTTCTTTAGATCAAGAACTTAATGTGCTTAGCAATGCAGTGTAACTTGTAACAGTGTGATTTCAACCATTTATTCTGTCACTGGATTTAAAAGAGCTTTCAAAATGATGCTTATATAAAGTATAAATAATGAAGATTAAATATGTTGCAGGAACATACCCCGATCACGGTACACTTAACTCGCACACTCAGAAATATAAATTTATCTAGAGGGCACAAAACAAACGATGTTGAAATAATAGTAACAGTTTAGTAGTGATATTAGGTTTAGAGGTTAAGTTTAGGAGTTAGGTGTAAGTCGCATATGATGTTGCACGGACTAAAGTTGCACATGGATAAATACATGGTGATTGTAATTGTAAATGAGGTAAGGTGAATGATGGAGTAACATGACGTTTAGTTCAGTTAGTTCTGTTGAAGGGGAAAAAAACAAGGGTTTAAAAATATGATTTGCCACATTTGCCAAAGATATCCTGTTTAAGGATAGTTTTTGTTTTTTGGGTGTTTTTAAAAAAAAAAAAAAAAAACTGTGTGAGAGCTGTAGTTGTATTTTTGTGAATAAGTTTAGAATGTTATTCTGCATTTTTTTTTTTTTTTATATTCATTAATAAAGGTTAAGGATGAGAAGTTTGGTAGAATTTTGTGTTTTTGAGTGTGCAAGTTAACTGTACCTTACCCCATACCCCTTACCCTGCAGAGTAAAATAAACTAAGTACAAAAATAAAATGAGTGACTTGGCATGGGGATTAAACATTTTCATAAAGAACACAAGGAATTCACAAGGAATTACTTTTTATAACTTAATATGTCACTGCACATCTCGGGGTGTTGTTTCGTCATTCCTCATCATTTTAAAACTGATAGAACACTGCATGGAAAGCAAAAAGGATATGGGCACAGCTGCTTATGTTAGCCATATACAATGTGGGCTGGCTGTTTTAAAAGTTTTTTTTTGTTTAAATCCATTCAGTCCCCTTGAGACCTCCTTTCCAGATTGTGAAATGAAGTCTTTCTTAAACATTTTTTATTATATTCCTTTAATGTTGTTCTTTTTTTTCTGTTTTTTAGGAACGTGGACCCCCTTTAATCCAGTGACAGTCAGATCAATCATTTGTAAGATTTTTATTGTCTAAATGTACACACTGAGAAAAACGGTTCTTGTAATCAATGGTTATTTAATCAACCACACATTTGCCATTTCATGTGTTTTTTTTTGTTTTTTTTTTTCAAACCCCAGACTTTTTGTGATCAAAAGATGTGTATATTCTTGGAGTACTCAAACACATATTTCATTTTGGTTTAGCCAAAGTACAGTAAACAACTTTACGAAAAAAAAACAGCAAAATGAAACCCGTAAATTATTGTAGTTATAAAGTGTATCACTTGAAAATATAAACTCAAGTTCTGAAGCTACAACATTTCAAATAGGACAGAGTAGTACATACTGTCCCACATTGACTCCAGGCACAATATGGCTACTGTATTTGTTTACTGTAATAACTTGACAGACTCTACGCACTGAAATAACTACCACAGGGTTATTTTTTATGAAATGTATTGGACCTGATCAATAAATCCCCTTATTGACATGACCTGCAGCAGCAGTACATTGCATTCCATTTATTACAAGTAATTACCAGTTGAGAATTGAAAACACAACATTCTGATTACTCCTGCTTTCCATATTTATTTTTAAAAGCATCTTTTTTTTATTTTTGAAGGATGCTACTTACACATGTTTTTGATGTGCAAGGGTACACTCACCATTAAAATGTTAACTGTGAATTGTATTTTTTCCCTGTATGTTTTAAGCAGTCAAAAAAAAAATATTATTTTCGTTTAGCCATGTTTGACAGGGACAACAAAGGTGGAGTGAATTTTAATGAATTTGCCGGTGTATGGAAATATATCACCGACTGGCAAAACATCTTCCGAACATACGACCGAGACAACTCTGGGCTGATCGACAAAAATGAACTCAAGCAAGCACTGACTGGGTTTGGTGAGCAAAGTAGGCTTTGAGTTTTGCTTGTAATATCAATTAAGTGTACTCTTATCTTATTAGCTGTACCGCCATTCAAGGTAGCTAGGTTATTGACAGCCAAGCAAAGTGACAACACTAACTAATAGAAATACATTTCTGTTACTTATAAGATATTATTGTTCTTGTAGTATAGATATTTATAAAGACAATTTTGCCTCTGACCTACTTTGTGGTAATCTTTGAAATTCCACAATATTGTAAAATCATCGATTTTATACTGCAATGTTACTCCAATCTGGCAAAATGGTAGTTTCCTTCCTTGAAGCACTTCCCCTGTCAGAGTTTATATTTCTTTATTATAGCTTTCGTGGAAAATCCAGTTTTTAGGATCTTGAGTGACTGAAACACAGCCAGAGGATTTCTGTTTGCACTGACCTCAGCTAGTCTTGAGGCCCAATTTTATTGTACTTGTTTGCAAAGAAGTTAACTTGATGTCATATTGTATCATGAAAGCCAATATATAATATATTAAGATTCAGATACTGAATGCCTTCCCCTGGTTTAAAATGATAAACAAGGAATGTCTTCTTCTGTAGTAGCCTACTTTAACCTATCCTACACAATTAACAGTTTGCTTATGATAGGATGGAAATCGTTTCTAACCCTTTGTCAGCTGCACCTTATGTGATTTAATAGTTCTTAGATTACCTTTTATTTTGATATCAAGCAGGAATTGGAGTTATCCTTCTATATAGTGCACATGGTACATTTTGGGGGTTTTCACTCAGTTCTGCCATGTTGACTTGCAGAATCAATGGCTGAGAGAGGCTATCAATGTGCCACCATTATAACAGCTTTATTTCAATTGCCGTTCTTTATTTGTGGAGGTTTTGAGCCTTTATATTTTGCTATGTATGCAAGTTCTTTGTGCTGCTAAGTGTGTTTTTTTTTAAATTTTTTTGCATGATTTCATATTATGCAACTTCATTCTAATATGACTTCATATTGAATCACAGGTATTTAGTAAGGGATATGAGTGAGGACAAATGGGCAATCAAATCCCCACCCAGTCTTTGTGTAAATTATTTGTTGCTTCCATAATTTGTGCCAATACTTTTCAGAAGTACAGGGAATAATTAAAATGTTTAAATATCTCTGTATTTATTGAGTTCAGTATCAAAGAGGGCTTTATAGAGTTAACAGGCAAGTCTATGCAAATTATCTGAATGTGGAGAAATATTTATTTGTAAGATTAACATTGATACTGTGTTTAAATGAAGGAAACTACCATAATGCCAAATGTTGATAGTAGCATGCGATAGTCGGTCTAACTAATGACGTAAATGATTCTTGATTTTTAAGGTTATCGTCTCACCGATCAGTTCTATGATGTTCTCATTCAGAAGTTTGACAGACAGAGAAGGGGCCAGGTGGCTTTTGATGACTTTGTTCAGTGTTGTATTGTACTGCAGGTAAGGAAACACATCTTGGTTTACAGGAGATATTGTATATACTGTAATGTAGTGCATGCTTTTTTAAAGATGGCTGTCTGTGCCCCCGGACAGGACAGGGAGACAGGACAGGGAGACTCAGTTTGGTATTGAGAAAACCTGGGGTAAAAAAAACCGTTGGCTATGACTAAAATAAAAAAAAAGCATGTTTTTTTTTTTTTGGGGGGGGGGGGGGGGGGGGGGTGTATGTTGGAAAGCCTGTTTTTGGCAGCTACTGCATTTTGAAGAATTTTTACATATTCTAAAATTCAGTTGTTTTAAGAAGTACTGTAACTCGCATTGTTTCTTTCATTAACATGTATATGATCAATATTGTGTGTTTTCAGAGATTGACAGATGTATTCAGAAGATATGATACAGATCAAGATGGCTGGATTCAAGTGTCATATGAACAGTACTTATCCATGGTCTTCAATGTTGTATAGAAAAAAAAAGAAAATACTGGGACCAATGACTGTGCGGGATGCCAAATCTGAAATGTTCACCATGTTTATAGCACTCATCTCAAATGAAATGTATGGAAGGTTTTTTTTTTTTTTCAAATAAGTAGCATATACTTACATACGAATGTCAGCACTTAATGGCATGTACATTTTTGTTAGAATTTGCATGAAAATGTGTTTGTAGCAACCAGACTACAATATTAAAACAGATGTCATCTCTTCTGGCAAAGGTTTACATATAAATACTCTGAAAGTAGGTTTTAGGTAGAAAGCCTGCTTTATAGCTACTTATGTTATAGTCTAACCTATTTATATATTCTATGGAACTATAACAATTTTATACCATGAAGCTGACAAAAGCCAGGTAGGGGGAATACATGCTTTCATATAACCATAGTTTTAATCTTTTTCATTATGCATGGTGCCTTATATTGTAGAATTACTAAATATTGTACACTTATTTTTAAAATAAAATATTGATCAAGCTGAAATCAGAATTTTGTGTTATCCAAATTGTCTAATTTCTGAAGCTCATCCAATTTATCTTTTTTTGCTATTTTGGTTTTATGCAGCTAAATGCAGTATTCCTTCGAATTTAAGCCCAAATTTCCCACCCTATAAATAATAAAGATGGGTCATTCCATGCCATTTGTACCAAAGAGATACAAAAGGAAAAATCATAGATGAAGAAAAAAAAAATAGCAAATATATTAAATGATTACTTTTCACAAGTTTTTACAAAGGAGGATATGGACAACATGCCCCACATGTCAACCTGTTCCTATCCAGTTTTAAATAACTTTAGCATAACAGAGGCAGAAGCTTTAAAGGGACTAGGAGCTCTTAAAATAAACAAATCCCCTGGGCCGGATGAGATCCTCCCAATAGTACTCAAAGAAATGAAAGAAGTTATTTACAAACCGCTAACCAAGATCATGCAACAGTCTCTTGACACGGGGGTTGTACCGACAGACTGGAAAATAGCAAACGTAATACCGATCCACAAAAAGGGAGACAAAACCGAACCAGGTAACTACAGTCCAATAAGCCTGACTTCTATTATATGTAAACTATAATAAGATCCAAAATGGAAAATTACCTATATGGTAACAGTATCCTGGGAGACAGTCAGCATGGTTTTAGGAAAGGGAGATCGTGTCTAACTAACCTGCTTGATTTTTTTGAGGATGCAACATCGACAATGGATAATTGCAAAGCATATGACATGGTTTGTTTAGATTTCCAGAAAGCTTTTGACAAAGTCCCGCATAAAAGATTAATTCTCAAACTGAACACAGTAGGGATTCAAGGAAATGCATGCACATGGTTTAGGGAGTGGTTAACATGTAGAAAACAGAAAGTACTGATTAGAGGAGAAACCTCAAAATGGAGCAAGGTAACCTGTGGTGTACCACAGGGATCAGTATTAGGTCCTCTGCTATTCCTAATCTACATTAATGATTTAGATTCTGGTATAGTAAGCAAACTTGTTAAATTTGCAGATGACACCAAAATAGGAGGAGTGGCAAAGGTCATTCAAAATGATCTAGACAGCATTCAGAACTGGACAGAAACATGGCAAATGACAATAGAGAAAAGTGTAAGGTACTGCACGCAGGCAATACAAATGTGCATTATAAATATCATGGGAGATACTGAAATTGAAGAAGGAATCTTTGATAAAGACCTAGGAGTTTATGTTGACTCAGAAATGTCTTCATCTAGACAGTGTGGGGAAGCTATAAAAAAGGCCAACAAGATGCTTGGATATATTGTGAAAAGTGTTGAATTTAAATCAAGGGAAGTAATGTTAAAACTTTACAATGCATTAGTAAGACCTCATCTAGAATATTGTGTTCAGTTCTGGTCACCTCATTACAAAAAGGATATTGCTGCTCTAGAAAGAGTGCAAAGAAGAGTGACCAGAATTATCCCGGGTTTAAAAGGCATGTCGTATGCAGACAGGCTAAAAGAATTGAATCTGTTCAGTCTTGAACAAAGAAGACTACGCTGTGATCTGATTCAAGCATTCAAAATTCTAAAAAGTATTGACAATGTTGACGCTGGACTTTTTTGATCTGAAAAAAAAAACAAGGACCAGGGGTCACAAATGGAGATTAGATAAAGGGTCATTCAGAACAGAAATAGGAGGCACTTTTTTTACACAGAGAATTGTGAGGGTCTGTAACCAACTCCCCAGTAATGTTGTTGAAGCCGACACCCTGGGATCTATCTAAACTGGCTATTTCTTCAGTTGTGCATTCTCGGAGGATTGATCTAGAGGGGAAAAAAAACAATGTGGGCTTCCAATGGCACTAGCTTGGATGGGCTGAAGGGTTATGAACTTGCATATGGGACTTGGGACGTCATTGTTATGATGACACATTTGAAACTACCAAAACCTTACTTAGTTGGATTTTAAAAACAAAAAAGTGATAGTAAAGTGTTTTTTTTTTTCATAATTTGTAGTGCCTACCTAGGGGGATAATTGATTGACTGACCAACCATTTGTGAAAAGGCCATTTGCTGCATTCTCATGCTAGTCAATCAGTCAATTTCAGGCACCACTGAAAGTCTTTGGTTTAGGAAGTCTTCGATGATAGAGACAGGTATATTTAAACGGTGCTGTAAACAGGGAAGAATTATTTTTCTTTTTAAAGAAAAATCATGAATTTAGTTTTTAAAACCCAACTAAGTAAGGTTTTTGGTAGTTTCACATGTGTCATCGTAACAAAAGTCCCAAGTCCCATGCAAGTTCATAACCCCTCAGCTCCAAGCTAGTGCCAGTGGAAGCACATACTGTTACTTTTTCCTCTAGATCAATCCTCAGAGAATGCAAAGTTGAAGAAATAGCCAGTTTGGATAGAACTATGGGCACTTTAGCCTCACCAAAGTGGCCATAAGCAATGCTTGAATGCATGACGAATGCAGCTTCAAACACCTGCCAAAAATCCCAAATCCCCTGATATCATTATATTTTGCTTGATACTTGCAGATCTCATCATCTAGCCAAACATATCTTTGGGTGATTTTTTGGAGCACTCCCCCCCCCCCCCCCCCCAAGTTATTATGGCCTAAACTTGGTATAAACTGCAAAAATTCAAATTTTAATGACCAGTGGTGGGACTTGAAATCAAGTGTTTTTCACAAAATTTGGGAAGACTAAGGTTCCTAAGGTTCTTACAGCAATATTTACATTTTAGGACCGACATCCCCTACAGGGTAAAAGGTTAGGCTGAAGTCCGAATAAAACTGGTCAGTTACCCTTCGTCTGGCAATTTGCTAGAAGTGAGTAGGGTGCTCCTAGTATTTTTTTCTGAAAAGCCCTATTCATTACGAGTAGAACAAGGTGCTACACATGATGGTAGCATCTAAATGCACCCAGGTCAAAAAGGTCATTTTTAAAAAAAATAACGTCTAGCATTTCTGATCTCGGCATGTCAAAAAACCGCCAGGTGAATTTTTCTAGGAAAATCTGAGACGGACGGGCAACAAAATGTCCCTTTTCTGATTGAGTTGGCGTGGCATGACCCAGATGCATTTACAAATATCAATTATGCATAAAAGAAAACAATGTATGGAGGCAGTTTGTGGCCATCTGCTGTTACACAAAGCATTATAGTGATGTGCTGCTTCTCATTTCCGGTTGTGATTGCTCACCTGCTTTTCTCCCTTTTTCAAACTGTTCTTGCTTGGCATGTCAAAAAAAAATAGAGGGGTCTGATCAGCATTACCAATCTGTCCAAGCTGGTACTGTTTGTTAGAACTGAGCCTAATGAAACTTTGAAAATGGCTGCCTGTATGGTTGATTTGAAATCGGGCAGTGACGTTTTTGTTCATCTTCTCTCCGCAGTCAGTCATGTTGCTGTTTGCGTACTCACCAGTCACATCTTTTGTTGGCAATTTTAAAACACGCATCACTATCCTCGAATATAAGACGCAGGCCATTTTTGTGAAGAAAAATTTGGTTTTAAAGTGTGTCTTAAATTTGAAGGGAAACAGTAAGTCTTTCTTTTTTTAAATGTTACCCAGTTTTTCTCCCCAATTTAGAATTGCCAGTTGTGTTATTATTAATCCCAGTTCACCGCTGCAACCTCCTGGGAAACGGGCTGACACACGCGTCCTCCGAAACATGCCCCTGCAAAGCCATCTTTTTTCGTACTGCAGATCCACAGTAAAGCCATCAGACCTATAGTGCCGGAGGACAACACAGATCTGAATGGCTCCACTGCAACAATCAATTTCTTAAAATGAAGAAGCTGGCTGCGGTCTGATTTGAAATGGACATACAGGTAACGCTTATTTAACACTAGAGACAGTTTCTTGAAAGCATCATGGTTTGTCTTTTTCTGCACTGTGACTATAAAACAACAGTTACCTACAGAGATATACAGACAAATAAGATACACAGCTTCTGATTATGGATTTAATTAATTACACATTCAGTAACACTTAATACAAAAATGAGCACTTTCTATAAACACCTTTTATCAGTTTAAAATTTATGAAAGACTTACTGAAACTGCAATCTTTGTCCAGGTATTTTGTAATGAAAAAAGTGTTATGTACTGGTTAATACTACAAACCCAATTCATATAGGACATACAGAAAGAAATGTGATTTGATTAAAAGAAAATTACATTATTCCAATCATTAGGGTGCTTTTTACCTTCTTACAAAAGCCATAAGTAAACCAGAAATGGTTACAATCTGGTATATTGGCATATGTAAGTTTTTGGAACATTTCAAGATGAAAGGCAAATTTAAGAGAAATGATAATTATATCATTAATTGAAAAGACAAAACACTGATACTTTTCTTTTTTCAATAAAAAATTTGCTCCAAAAGAATTGTACTTATTCGCTCAATTTCTTTGTTTAAAAGTCCTGGTAATTTTTTTTAGACAACCTTTTCAGTCATTTGCAGCTATCAAACAGAAGGAAGGGCTGAACAACAGTAAGATACTGTGACATAAACCAGGATGACCATGGAAACAATTCTAGATCGCCAGTTAATATCATCCTGCAAGTCATCCAATCAACACAGGCGATGAATATGGGTCAGCTACAACAAAGAATAGTTAGCAAAAAGGAAGGGGAGCCCATCAGAAAACAAATAATGTCACAGAACAGTGTCTTTTATAATACAGCATTATGTATACTTGTGATTGTAGATCATTATTTTGATGCTCATATTACATCATAGCATTCCTGTGGCGGTTCCCCCAGGGTGTGTTTCAAAGGCTGTCTTCTGCCATGTTCACTTAGCCGCTAAGGATCATTTGTATCTTGCTAGTCTTTTCACTTGTGCTGGTTTCTTCAAAAGAACCCTAAAAGACCAAATCCAGGTTTTCCTGAATTCCTTACCAACACCACCTCTCATCTTATTTATTATTATTGTGATGCAGAACATTCCTTAGCACTCTGTTACAAGTTCTTCCAAAAATGACAATCCTGCACCACCTGTAGCTGTTATTTGTATCCAATACAGGTGGAGATGTCCACGTCCTTAATCTTGTCTGGGCATGCAGTCACATTGGAGGCTTTCTTCAGTGTCTTCCTGCACAGTCTCATGCACTGAAACACTGGCGTTGAGAAGAGCTTGAGAGCAGTCTTCCTTTCACCTGGGCTCCATTACCCATAACTCTGATTTCACAATTTCCCCGCAGGGGCTTGGTCCTGTTGAGTGTTACCTCTTGCTGGACGTCCGCACTTGTTGTCTAACCCAGCCTGCTGGTGCTTTGGAGAAAACATTAAAGAAAAACAGAGAATTCATCAATTATTTGAATGTATTTAGAGGCATGAAATAACTAGAAATTGGGTTTTTTTCTCAACAAAAATCCCTGGTAGCATAATCTAACATGAAGTCAAATGGAAATGTAAAAAAGCGCATAGATATATTCAGATGTTAAAAACACTGGCACTGAAATGGTAAACGGACTGCACCTAAATTAACTAGTTTAAAGAAATGTGATAAATCACAAAGTGTACCAATTATAGAGACCATTGGCAAAGCATATATTCTGTATCATTAATATGGCAATAGTTTAAAGCAATGTGGTAATGATAGGGTTCTTTTTACAAGGTAACATTGGTAATGGAAATAACTGTGTCAGGAAATCAAAGAATACAGCTGTTTACCAAACATTAAAAAAAGTATATTGTCTCTATGGATCTGGAACTTTAAATGTCACACAACCTTGATTTTAGAAAGCTTACAGTAAGGTACAATGCATTTATGTTACTTACAGCGAGGATAACCAGGTGGTCGAGGATTGCTGGCACTGCTCCCAAAGGAAGAATGGAAGTTGTGAATAGTTTCTTGTAAAATCTGTCTTTCTCTGCCCTATAAAAATAAACATCACATTTATCATATATTTAGCCACAGACCCAGGAATGCCCAGATTGTTACTTCTTTTGAAGGCATTTATTAAATTAGTTATTACATTTTGTGATAAATGTTGATGCCCATGAAAGGGAAAGTAACCATCCATAACTTTAAAAACTCTCTATACACAAGCAGGATTTGTAGAGAATTTTAAAGCATTGGGGCATTACCTTAGTGAAATGCATTAAGTAGTTTTCTTATCTTGGAAGTTATTGCCAAGGTATCTATACTGACTGGCAAACGTATTTGGTATAAGTACAATTTAGTCACTATTTTGGTATGAGCTTTCTACTCAAGATCTTCTTGTTTAAAGAAATCTGATTCACTGGAATACATGAACTGCCCAACAGGTAACTCATCTAACAGCTGGACGAGTGTTTCAATCACTGTTTTTAATGATGAACAGTGTTTGATTGAACCAAGTGACTTCTTGCATACATCAAATTGCAAGTATTTGAGATTTAAGGCATACCTTTCCAGCATTTAACTCCGAGATGGCTGCTAAGATTTGTTGTCTAGGCCCATCTGTTTTTATACCCAGCTCCTTCAAATCCCCATCACTGAGTGTGAGGAATGCTTCCATGTCCACCTGCAGAAACAAATACTATACCCTATAACCAAGCCATTATAATATCTAATACTTTACAAAAATAAAATAAAAAAGGGTTGTTGAAAATATGTATATATAAGGAATCAAGTCTTTTGCATCCAATTTATAAGGACTGATGTAACTTGAAACAAGATGTAACCCAAACTGTTCCCTTCATGCAGAAAGAGCAGCGGAGAAGGTTATGAAACTGAATGATGGAGTTGGTAATGTTAGTTCCAGTTACATATGGATTACTACATGTTGGAGACTCAATGGCATCCGTTTTATAAAAAAAGTGTACATTATAATATAGGGTCTCAAAGGGATATAAACACTAAAGAGGTGAGGTTCTTGTCTGTGATACACACCAAAAAAAAAAAAAAATTTTGTGAGACTTCAGCGGCGATTTCATGATGTCATGCTATTGTTTAAACAGCAAAACGCCCCCACGTGATTTAAAAAAAAAAAAAACAGTTTTATTTAGACGGTTGTAAACTTATCAGTCCAGAAAAAAAAATTAAAGTACTGTGTATAAAAGTATGGAGTAGTGGTTAGGGCTCTGGACTCTTGACCGGAGGGTCGTGGGTTCAATCCCAGGTGGGGGACACTGCTGCTGTACCCTTGAGCAAGGTACTTTACCTAGATTGCTACAGTAAAAACCCAACTGTATAAATGGGTAACTGTATGTAAAAATAATGTGATATCTTGTAACAGTTGCAAGTCGTCCTGGAAAAGGGCATCTGCTAAGAAATTAATAATAACACTGATACTGCAAGTAGTACTGGGAAATAGGTTTCAAGTTGTGAGGTTATTTGGATTCCTATTGCAAAATTTAGTTTGGAGATTGTAAAGAAACTGGACTTTCAACTAAATGTTTTCTTAAAAAAAAAAAAATACACATAGAAAACATAACTATAAATAATATATTAAAACAGGCATCAGAGATACTAATGACAGCAGCTTTACTATATCACAGTTAGAACTGGGATAGTTCTGATTACTTGATTTAAGTAGAAATATCCAGTACTTTTTTTTTTTTTTTTTTTATATCTACACTAACAATATGTTACACTAGTTCAAGTTCTACATTATTTTCTGCAACATCTATGTATCTGGTAATAACAACTCGCTGCTGAGTGAAGCCCTAAATCAGATCTACATTAACAATTAGGACCAGTGAATGAACCTGCACTTACCAAAATGAGGCCTCCACAGAAAACAGAACAGATTGTTGAGGAGACTGCAGAAAGACAGCACAGAAGAAAGCAGAGGAAGAACTAGAGCACAAAGAAACATAACTGCTTCGCTGATCTGAGCCAACAAAGCAAATGTGAATCTTTTCTATTTGCATTTTCACACTAGCCAATGCAAAAAAACACCATTTAAGGAAGTTAAAGTTGGCAATTTTAATGACTCACTAAAAAAATGGAAGTAAAAGGAAAGAGACTAAAACAAAATGCATGCGTTTGGGTATTTGAAAAGAACAGAAAGTCCACAGCATAGTCCTCTGATGCAATCAGTCTTACCTCTTGCTCTTCAAATATTGGCTGGTATTTCTCCAGAGAAAGCTTCTTTAGGATCCCAGAGAGTTCATCTGTAGCAAAAACACACAGTTGGATAACATCAAATGATCATATGGTTGACAAGAGTAAAATGTATTGCATAAAAGACATGAGTCTTGGCTGAACTGTAATATCTATATTTGTGTAGAAATGTAAAACAACTTTTAAAAACTTGCATTACATTCAAGCCTCCCCTAATCCTGCTTTGTTAGGGCTCTAGGTTCCCACAAACTATTTCATAACTCATATTTTCTCCCTAGGATTAGTCTATTTGCTGTTCGGTGGATTGCATTTTTTGTAGTGTTCTAGGTGCAGTCTTACAAGTGGATTATACAACCACATTATAACACCCTTGATGTGTCACACAACCTCTCAAGTAGATGGCACTTCCTGACCAATTTAAACGTTTTGAAATGGTTATTTCTTTCTTGAAATTAAGTGCAAAAGTGTGTTTGTTTACTGCTACTTGTTATTTAACTTTTTGCTTTAAAAATACATGTTTTATGACAGTATCATCCTGGAAAATGAAGGGTACAAACACAGTATAATGTTGGCTATGTACCTAATACACGTTACCTACTGGAAATATAGAGTACAACACAATGTAAAATAGTGTTTAAATTGTACCCAGTGAGAATCACATGGTCCAAGGCTATGTTTAAAAGCCTTTCCACCTCTGAACAAAATTACTGCCATCTGGAATCAGCTCATTTTTCAGTACTGCTAAGGACATCTAAAATAACAGTGAAGGAACTAGAGCCAGTAATCATTGAGGAATGCTCCTGCATCGCTACACAACAATTTAAACACATAACCCAATTCAAGGCTTCAATGAACCTTTTTCAGAAAGGCACCTAGTGACATTTTCAAGCATGTCCGTTTTGTTAATCCTGGTTAAGGTTACTCAGGGCCTGAATGGTTACCCTAAAAGCCAGTATTTAGTGCTGCATTACCTTCGTCGGTGATGGTGCCACTGCTTGAGCCTCCGCTGCTCTTGGAGCGTCGATTGGAGGAGGAGGAGGATAAGGAGGACTCTGCCTGGGGGCCTTTAGGAGTGGGGGAGGCTGAAGGGGTCAGCGTGGGAGAGGTGCTCTTGGACGTGGAGGAGGTCCCAGACTGAGGCCTCTTTCTGTTGTCCGATTTCTATAAAATGAAGGACATATAGTTTCCGGTAAGGGACTGGCCGGTGAGTGGCAACAGGTGAAGGAAACGGGAGTAGAGCACATGAGAGAGGGTGTACGGGTTGTTTGTTAATCAGGCTCTTAGAAAAAGAAAAACGCCAATCAATGGACGCCAATTATGTGTGGTATTTACTTGCGAGACCAACAATGATTGGTACGTATAGGGTTTGTTGCATCTTATTTTTAGCAGTATGTCTCTGCGAGCGTACATGAATTTTGTTTTAATCCCACGATATCGCGATATGGAAATTATCGATATCATATCAAAATATCGACATTGGTGCCCACCCCTAGTTATAACAATACCTGAGAGACGCATTGGATGCATTGGAATTTGCTGTGCTCTATCTTATCAAATCACTTGAAATAGCTTTTATAACTTTTTCGGGATTTTGGACAGTTTCGGGCAATTCCAATCTATCTTATTTATTTATATTTACATTTTTGTAAAATACCAGTTAGACTAACATATTTAATGTCAATCACAGGAAATAAAGACCATCCAAAATTTTCATCAAATACAGCCCCCCGAAGCAGGTCATATTTTCAAAATGTAATTACTCCTCATAGTGAAAGTGAAAACAGACTTTGGACGAGTTTACTGTATCCTATATTGTACACAGACACATGGGCATTCAGCTCAAATATGTATCTCATTATAAGGTTGTACACACCAGAAATTCAGAAATGTTTTTCTCAACCAGGGACGGGCATGTCAAACTTTCTAGGGGGGCATGGTGAGCATTCTAATAATACAGTAATTATAGTAATAATAAAAAAATATAAATCATTTTCTTAATGTACACAAACTCACAATTAAAAAAAATAATGTATGGTTTTATTTTACCTCTGATACTGGTACTTATTTATTCTGGAATAACAGACTATTTATTAAAAAACTGAAGTGCAGCTGGAGAAATGTGTGCTTTTAAACGTTTGCAGCGATTTCAGTAATATTTTCTTTGGAGAAACTAGTGTTAAGAACATTTTTTAAAGAAACAGTGAAGTTCATAGGATGATCCATTTTACAAACGGTCCCTGGGTATGTGTGTTTTATTTTGTGTTGATGTTTGAATGTTGGAAGTAGGTGTGGTGTTCTATGAAAGGGATGACATCTGTACCCAGGATAAGAGGTACTGGAAATCTGGCAAATAATTCACTGCGATTGCTTGATTTCTGAGGTGCGATTTACAAATCTTGCTGTTGTGGCAGGGTGGGGTTTGATTCAAAAAAGGTTGAGAACCCCTCGGCTAATCTCCAAACGGTGCGTGTAAAAATGCTATTATTTTGTGTGTGTCTAATAAAACATGTGCACACGGTAGTCAGTCATTTATTAATGTAAGAAATAGCACACAGAATGTTGTGGCAATATTTGAATGCCAGGTTAGTTCTATTGCGGTGAGCAGGTAAGTCTTGATTCCTACACTCTTTAGTTTGCAGATGAACATCCACTCTTGCAGCTACTTTTGAAAAAAGTTAAAAAAAAATGACAACATATTTTTCAGCTCAGCCTGCTGGATGTGGGGCGCTCTGGTATGAGCAAAAAAGTGAAAAACAGCACAAAAACATTTTGAAAGCAGCGTGTAAGGTTCATAATTTAAAAATGATACTAGCTGTTTAAAAGGTTTTCCCCTTTGTATTCTGTATCCCCCAGTTGTAGTAGTTATTCTTATTTCTGGATACCTCTATAGCCACAGTCTAGTACATATTTTATTAAATACCAGTAATGTGGACAAAAAAATCATGTTTTCTATGAAAGAAGTAATAAAACCAACTACATTGCGGTTCTAATAAGATGCAGCAGGTGGCAGCCTGAACAGATTTCTATAGAATATGCATCACAGACAAGAAATGCACAAATAATACATTCAAATATATGGAAATATGTACTGCTGCATTTCATAATTTATGAAACTTAACTTGAGAAAGAAACTCTCTTCCCCCCGCCCCCCACCAAAAAAAAAGGGAAACAAGTTTTCACTTGATTCTTAAGCATAGCATATTTTGAAAAAAAATATGTGGGTTGTTCAGCAGAACACTTTCAATACAAATACACATGCAGCCAACCTAGGCTTTTACATTGTGGTCTATTTTAACATGTAATGCTGCTCTTTAACTCTGTGTTGATCTCTATATTAATCACATTCATTTACTCGACTAAACAAAATAACAGCGATATGAGGTCCACAATTAAGATCCAGACCCTGGTAAGTTCACTATAATAGCCTCCCTTATCTATATTGAGAATTCCACCTCATCCCCCCTACTCTATGTTCTGTTCCAGGTGATACCTTTTCACTGTGACAGCTGCTGCCCACTAAGCTGTGGGTACCATGCAGGCTGGGCAAGCTGATATCTGGAACTGTGGGTGTCTGGCTGTCCAAGGTGGGAGCTTTCTGTTCCGACAAACCAGCTGCCTTCTTTCTTTGGGCTGCAATCTGTGATAGGACACTATCAGCACTGCCACCTGGGAAAGAGTGAGACAGCAGCACTATTACAGAGCATATGCTCTCTGCACAAAGGCAGCAAACACCTATACAGAAGTTCACAACTCAGCTAAAAATGCACCAAATTATAAAAACTATATACAGCTACAGTGCGGTGTACAAAACTGAATATCTACAGACAAATTCTAAGTTTGGCCATATATTCCAAACTCATCAAATTATTTCTCATGATAAAATCAATAAATCCATGCTAAAAATATTACTACATGCTACGATTTTCTATTACAATGCAGTGTTGCAAAGAGATTTGTTTTATTTTTGTTTTTTACAGGTTTTAGGTGTTGTACTGGTACATGTATGGTTTACAGTACAAGTAAGCTTCATGCCAATAGTGTCTAGAGTATAAAAATCCACCTTCCAACGTGATGCTTTATACTCGCTTGACAGTCAGCGGAGAGCTTCTTACTTGGCATCTTTCATGTTATTCACTGATTTTAAAATACTATAATGAAATACCTGATCGATTATGTGGATCACCTCCATGCCTGTTAATGCCAGCTATACCATTGGAACCTCCTGAAGAGTGAGGGGAGTAGTTGAAATTGCCAGAGTTTGAAGGAGAGGATGGACTTCTGACAATACTCGGAAACTTAATTGGCCTGGCCACAACACGGCTAACAGACGTCTGCGATAAAAAGTGCACAAACCTCAACTTTGGAAACAGACTTTTTCTTTTTTTAAATAACATACTTTTTATGTTTCAAGTAACAGTGCAAGGTTTAAATTTAAGAACACAAAGAATTATAAGGGGCAATAACAAAACCTTTAAAAAATGTAGATATATTTATTTCACTTTGTTTTTACTTCAGTGAATCTTTGAGGTTAGAAAGTTCTCAGCACATTCTCTTCCAGTGTTAGAGTAAATAGGACCCATCTTATTAAAGTATTTGCTCTTCTGGACAGTCTTCACCTGCTTACTCCTTTGAAGAAATAGCAAAACTGAAACTCAAAGGGGAAAGGGCAGACAAGATAATCCAATGGTCGCAAGGGGGTGTCAGAATCCACTGTTTATAACAAACATGTTACAAATGGACATTTACATTTGCGCTAAACTTGACACCAGTGTGATTTTTTTGTGAAGTTGTGCAGGCATTATCCTCACCTGCTTTGTAAGTACCATCAGTGCCTAACTATCTCATTACAACTACCAGTAATCATCTGTTTTTGGTCATTAACCAGAGGTGCCCCCCAAACACACACATCACTGTTATATTCCACTGAGTTATTAAAAAGCATGAGGACCCAAATATTATTGGAGTAATATTTATATTAATATATAATCTCATCTTTATCCAATCATTTTTTTTAATAAACTAATTGTTTATTAAAATAGACTCCAGTTCTTTGGAGCTGTTGTTTTTCAATAACACAGGCAATATATCATCCACCTCATTATACACAGCAGGATTGAGCCTGTGAGTTTATTCTGTGCCCTCACATAACTCTTGTCCCTATGCTGTACTAGGTGATGCATCATTTAATCCCATTAATAACGTCCTTGAATCCCATTAATAACAACACTTTTAATAAAACCCTGCTTACTATGTCAGAGTTTCCGCTGCTGTTGAAGTTGCCTTTACCAGGTCTCTGTGGCATGGAGTGCCTTGTTTGTTCGCTCTTGCATTCTTTGTTGATCCGCGACCGGTCAGAGTCCCACAGTTCGAAGTTTGAGAGAGGAAGGAATGGAGGAATCACAGCTTTCAGCTTGTCGTTGGGGAGTCGGGTGGAGGGAGCACCGTTTCTGAGCTGGAAGCGTTAATGAGATAGCACTTTTACCACAAAATATACTGACATTATTAATATTTTGGAAGTCAGCCTGGCTTTGATTAAACTAATGCCTGGGTATTTCTTATTAGACGCTATAATACATTTTGTAGATGTAATCTATGAATACATATTTTTTACCTGTTGGTGGGTTTGTATAATACCAACAAAACGTGTTTATTTAAAGAGACTTGTATGCTGGGCAGTGTTTGATGCTTTATCTTAAAAAAAGGAAGCTTTAGTAACATAACACCACATATTATTTCTTATACACATTTGGACAAACCAACATCCTCTTCTACCGCAACATGTAGCTTAATTCAGTTTTTATTTTTTCTCATGTGGAGACATACCATAGTTGTTATTAGGGTATCATCCTTTTCTGTGCTAGTACTGCCAAGTCCTGAAAAAAAGAAAGACAATAGTTCAACTCAATGGTCCCGGGGTAAAACTGTAATATTCTGCCGTTTTTGAAAATCCATCCCTTTGCCTTCTCAATTTCATATGATCATATTGTCAGTGGTCACGCAAGGCTGTACTGCATACTTGCTAACTCCACAGGATTACCCTGGGTACCAAATTTTCATGTGTCCTTTATCAGAAGCAACACACATGCTCAACACACACTGCTTCAAGAAGGATTTTGCTAACAAATGTTGTAACTAACATTTACTGTAGATTTAGTGTTATACTAGGTACTAAGTGTATAATCTTGTTGATGTGTTATACTAGGTACTAAGTGTATAATCTTGTTGATGTGTTATACTAGGTACTAAGTGTATAATCTTGTTGATGTGTTATACTAGGTACTAAGTGTATAATCTTGTTGATGTGTTATACTAGGTACTAAGTGTATAATCTTGTTGATGCAATTGTATTTGTTGGTTTTAACTTTAGTTATCAGAAAGTGGGGTAAGACTTTTAAAAGGTCAGGTACCATAATTAAATGACTTTGTAAAAACAAAGTAGGTCTGATACTTCCAACAAGATTTAAATCAAAACTGTCTGAAAAACGAACTAGGAGGAGTCTTAAAGTCCCAGTGAACATTGATTTTAACCTTGTAGCGTTATGACTAAACACACTACACATTTACTTGTCCAGCAAACAGTGAAAAAAAATATTGTAGCCATGAATTATCAATAGCGTCCGCCTGCTTTAAAAAATGTAAGTAAGAATATAAAAAGCAGCAATAGTATTTTTCTTTATTGCCTACCGCTATCTTTGCTTTTCACTGCCCAGGCTGTGGTCATGTCAGCAGTTCCTAAGAGTGGAGGCAGCACTATCGGTCCATTGTTCCCACTGTTCTTCTGGTCTGCCTTCATTGTAGAATCTAGGGACACATCAGTATCATCTGGAAACGGTGCCAGACGACTAGTGGAGAAGCCGTGCCTCAGTGTCCTAGTCAGCTTGAGCTTCCGGAACCTATTGGACATTCTGTTCCACCAGGACTGCAGAATCAGATCAAGTTAGAGCTTTGAAAAATTCTGGAACTATTCCTCACTAATATAAAAGCACAGATCACTGAAACCAGTTAATGACTAAGGTATCTGAATTATTTAGTGGAAAATAAAACAGAAGGTAACAAGGGTCCACCATGGGTGGTAATATTATGCTCATGTATGAATCTTCCAAACAACCAAAACTGTTTTTTTCGTTGATAAATAAAATATGCAGATTGCAGTTTGGCGTAGAATTTGATACATCTGGCTCTGTATTTAATAAAGGGTTCAAGTCTAAGTGAATGGGCTGCTGTGTATTTTTATTTATAATTCATTTTTCCAAAAGAACATTGAACCTCATTTGCCCAAGACCCCTGTTGGTTGAGGCTGACACCCTACTGAAGGACAACTTGAAAGATTCTTTGAGCTTGCCCTTTTTAGATCTCCACAAATGGTTTCTTACCTTTAGCCCCCCTTTATCATCCGGAGGCACAGGTATGTTTAAAGACAGCCTGCTTTTTGAGCGTGGTAGTGATGACTTGGATTTCTGCTTGCCCTTGTCTTTGTCTACTTGCATACACACAGAGGCCAGCAACCTCACAAGTTCTGTATCTATGTAAACAAAAAACAACATATCATTAAATGAAAATACTTAAACCTAACAGTTAAGATCATACTTACAACAATATATGGTTTATTCTGTATGAACACCTGTGTACTGTAAATGAACAATAAATAAAGAAATGTACAATCAGTCTTGTCTCACAGTCAACAATTAATAAATCTAAATGCTCAAAAAATCGAAATAAAACTAACAAAACCTCTTATTCCAATGGACAGTATGTGGGCAGAAAATGTAAGGATCGCATTCATAAAGGGTGTTTAACAGACGTTTAACTTTAGACGTGGCTAAGAGTTACACGCATAGAGGCTCTCGAGTGATGCATCCAGTAAAGGCGCACCACGTGGAGTGCAGGATGCGCTCCATAGTCTGGACGTCTTAAGTTCGATTCCAGGCTATTCCTTTGCCGACTGAGGACGGGAGCTTCCAGGGGGCGGCGCTCAACTGGCCAAGCGCCCCCAGGGGGAGGGAGGGCTAGGTCAGCCAGGGTGTCCTCCGCTCACTGCGCACCAGTGACCCCTGTAGTCTGGCCGGGCGCCTGCGGGCTTGCCTGTAAGCTGCCCGAGAGCTGCGTTGTCCTCCGACGTTGTAGCTCTTGGGTGGCTGCATGGTGAGTCCGCAGGGCGAAAAAAAGCGGTCGGCTGACGGCACACGCTTCGGAGGACAACGTGTTCGTCTTCGCTCTCCCGAGTCAGCACAGGGGTGGTAGCTGTGAGCTGAGCATAATAAAACAACTGGCCATTCCAAATTGGGAGAAAATAATAAAAAAATAATTGGCAACGACTAAATTTATATATTAAAAAAAAAGAGTTACACGCATACAAAATTGGAGTTAAGCTAATAGGCTAAAAGGGCTTTCAATGGAACTTCAACCAGTATTTTAAAACACCCTTTTAGAAGAACATGTCTGAATGTGATACAGGCACTGCTTAGCTATGTGCTTTCAGATACAAGTGGCTATGCTTGCACACCAATGCTGTTCCAATCAGCACATTTTACATTTTGGGACATTTTTAGGACCCTTTTTTTGTGTGTGCGGGGGGTTAGGGTCGATGGTCAACACAAACAAGTTGGATTCACGTTTGATTAAAGCACTCGTAGCAAACTACAACAAAGGAAATGGCTGCAGAACAGTAGCAAAGAAATGTGGAATACCAAAATCCACAATCAGAGGAATAATCAAGAAGTACCACAGAAAAAAAATTACTGAAACGCATGAAAGAAGTGGATATCCAAAGAAAATGATGGGTACAGCAGGTAGGAGAATCGTCCAAGCAGCTAAAATCGAAGATTTATAGCCAAGGACTTAAAGAAAGATTTAAAAGCACCAGACACAATAGTACATGAAAGAACTGTCCAAAGGCACCTGAACACAGAACAGTTGTATACACTTAGACCTCACTGCAAACCAGCTTTAAAGAAAATTCATAAAACAAACCCTCTAAAATTTGCCAAGAAATATGAACAGGAATCTGAAGCATTCTTCAACAGATTTTTCTGGACCAGTGAGAATAAAATGCTACTTTTCCCCAAAAATGGACCACAGTATGTTTGGAGAAAAAAAAGGGAAGCCTTCAATGAAGAAAGACTTGTACAGCAGTTAGCAGTTCAGGGACTGGAGACATTCATGTGATTGAAGATCGAATGAATGCAGTTGTGTACAACACATTCTGCAAAGTACGTCAACAGCCCAAAGCATACGGTGAAGTCAACTGTGGAATTCTTGAAGAAAACAAGACAAAAGTTCTGTAATGGCCTTTGCAATCACCAGAACTCAATCCAATAGAAACGCTTTGGACTGATCTGAAAAAAAGCTGTAGCCAAGCATTGTGTATCCAATCTGTCTGAGCTGAAAGAATTATGCACGACTGAATGGGCCCAGATTTCAGCAACAAGACCGGTTAAGAATTATTATAAATGTCTGAAAGCCATAATAAAAGCAAAAGGCCACACAAAATACTAAAGCAAGGATGCCAACACTTGTCCTGAACGAATACTTTCGATGAAATAAGTTTGATTTTTTATAGAGATTTGTTAAAATTAACAAGCCCTAGTCTTGTTTAATAAATTATATTGTACTGCATTTTAGTTAGCCCTATCTAAAATTTAGAACAGACTTAAGCGCATGCAGAGATAAACATGCTTTATGAATAAGCGATTAAAAATAACCACAGGCACAGCTAAAAATTGTACACGCGTCTAAGAGATCCTAAAATGCTTTATGAATATTGCCCTTAATTTTTTTAATTTTTTTTTTTTTTTTTAATACAGAAATGTTTTTTTCATATCTATATCCTCAACAAAAAAATAAGGCAATCATAAAATGAATATAGGTTCCATTAAAGCTAATTAGTAAAATATACTGCTGGATTTTGTTTAAGTTAATACACTGTGTTTTTTTCATTAGAACAGTGGCAAATGGTAAGTGAGACCACAAGGTAAAACTAAGTTAAGTACACAAACATCTCAGCTAATGACTTCTTTAGTCTATTAAGCTCCGAACATGAAGTGATCTACAAAAAAATTATGTACAAACTGGAGACAACTAATCAAATTCATCTTTCAAGGGGAAACAATAACTTATCACAGAATAATGCACAGATATATATGCACAGAAAAGCTGTGACCACTTCTGCCCTGGGATAATCCACTCAGCTCTGAATACTTTTTAAATTTTTCATTTACCTGGATCATTAAGCAGCATAACTAGATCAAATGCCGTGTATCCATTTTTGGCCCGAAGATTGACATCAGCACCTTGATTTAACAAATACTTAACAACGTCTTTATTCCTAAAAGAAATAGGATTAAAAACATAATTAGAGACCATTAGCTTAATTAAACCAAATAACAAAACCTACTTACCCCTTGGTGCTGAAAATATTTTTTTGTTTTGTTTTTAAATGTAGTAGTTGCCAATTATTTTTATTATTTTCTCCCCAATTTGGTATAGCCAATTATTTTTAGGCTCAGCTCACCGCTACCGCCCCTGCGCTGACTTGGGAGGGCAAAGACGAACACACGCTGTCTTCCGAAGCGTGTGCCGTCAGCCGACCGCTTCTTTTACACACTGCAGGCCCACCTCAGAGCTACAGCGTCGGAGGACAACGCAGCTCTGGGCAGCTTATAGGCAAGCCCGCAGACTACAGGGGTTGCTGGTGCACATTGAGCCAAGGACACCCTGGCCGACCTACTGGTTTTATACAGTTACAATATTGTAGTGAAAAAATGTGTGGCAAGTGATATGTGGGAAAAATCCAAACACCAAGGTGATCCCTACATTGAAAAAAGGTTGGGAACCACTGCTCTATAGAAAAACAAGAAACAGTTCCTTAGCTTTACCTTGCTCCATTGCTTCGAAATAGAGCCCTCAGTGATAATATTTATAATAGTAGTGAATAAACTAAGATAAACATTTGTAGGACCTTTATCTTAACATTTGGTTACAGCGGAGCTATAACTGGTAATTTCAATAAAAATGTTGGTTACCATGGTTTTGTTGCATGTTGAAAATGATAAAGGGGTTTCGCTAAATGTCTGTTTGTTTCTTTTTAAAAGCATAATGGTCTATTTCACCCATTCTCTTCTTGAATTGAAAAATAAAAAATCGAAAAAAACCCGTAAATTATTTCTAAAACAAACGTTGATATTAATCGTTGATTTGGCAAAAAAATAAAAATCGAATAGTAGCAAGCCTACGTATAAGTAATGCTAGGCATCATATTTAGATTTCCCCCAGATAAAAGTTACTGTAGTAAACATACCATGGTAATAACATAGTATTTTAAGTCCCAGCGGGGCACAGCCAATCATGTTGTTTTAAAAGAATTATGTTTTTTGTCTTAACAGATTCGAAGTGAAATAGAAATGTTAAGCCTAGCCTATAACTTGTGTTAATTATAAATGGATAATTATTATTTCTGGAAGGTTTGGAGCCTGTGCTTAGAAGATTTTGAACATTCTGCTACCCTGCATAGCAACACCTAGATACTCAAAATAGCAACTGATTTGCCGAGTGGCACATCTGGTGAAGGCGCTGCGTGCGGAGTGCAGGATGTGCCCTATAGGCTGGACGTTGCCGTTTTGAGTCCGCAGCTCACCGCGCACCAGCGACCCCTGTAGTCTGGCCGGGTGCCTGCGGGCTTGCCTGTAAGTTGCCCAGAGCTGCGTTGTCCTCCGACGCTGTAACTCCGAAGCGGCTGCACGGTGGGCGTGCAGTGTGTAAAGGAAGCGGTCGGCTGACGGCACACACTTCTGAGGACAGCGTGTGTTCGTCTTCGCCCTCCCGAGTCAGCGCAGGGTTGGTAGCAGTGAGCTGAGCCTAAAAATAATTGGCTATTCCAAACTGGGTAGAAAATAATAAGTGTATAATTAAAAAGTACCCGTGATATGTAGCTTGCATCAGTGCTGTCCACCCGTGAACACTGTCCTGCTTGTCAATGTCAGCATTTCCATCCACAAGCAATTGAACAACATCCAGCTGCCCATTCACTGCAGCGATCATCAGGGGAGAGGCGCCATCAGGATTAGCAATGTTCACCTGGCCAGGATCTTCATCTAAGATCTCCTTAACTAACTGGCAGTTTCCTGGAGAGTGAATACAGCAATGAGACAGGCATAATTATTCAGTAAAAAATCAAATTAAGAACTTGCATATGCCCTGTGAAAAAAAGTAATAACACATTTTGAATGCTTGGATAGTCTTCCAAGAAATTTGTATAACAAACTCCCATGCAAAGCTTCATACAATTCAGAGGAAAACAATTTCCAAGAAATATTCTTAATAAGCATAACAAAGCACAAGCCAAAAATCATCTAGATATCAAAAAAAATATATATGTTACTCTACCTACATATATATGCAGGGTTCACACTGCACTGATTTTCATTTAGAGGTAGAGTGTAACCCTCTTTGTATATAAACTAGGGGTACAAAACCAAAATTTAGGGTACACACATTTTATGTTATATCTTGGTGATGGCTGAAACTAAATTCTCAAACATTTACCAAATTAAGTTAAGATTTAAACATGTCACTAGTTTCTCTCTTTGGTGAATTAATTGCTTAGTCAGGTTTACTGGTACTCTTTCTGTTGCTGATGCGTACAAAAAAAAACGTGCTGCTATTTGTTTGGCTTTATTGCACAGTCAATTCCTGACAATATACTTCAGTATTTCCAAATAACTGGAAACTACATTTCACTAAACAAGTTTGGGATACTGGTTCCTGCCAAATCGTTTGTGAAAGTAATAAATCACTGATGCAAAGGCAGCAGACTTCTTACTTCACTGACGGTGAATCAACTGAAATAAATTGATCCCGAGAACCTTTTAAGAATCATAAACACGACAACAACAAACTATTTCAACTGGCATTCATAACAATTCTTAAGTGCTCGGAATTCATTCCACATTAGGGATAACAGGTATATTTAAACAGACAGATTAACTCTTTAGACCGACAGTGTTAAAAACAAAAATAAGGTAAATGCTATGGGATTTACCAAGTTTCAGAGCATGAAAGACATCTGGCCTCCTCTTCTCTTCTCCTGAAATAGACAATTAAACACAAAACAGTCTTTAACTATTTTTCATTTGAAAGATCCCTAGTGGTGGTCATTCATTTTTATACGGATTCTTTTTTATAATTATTTTATACTTTATTCTGAACCTGCTGTAAGCGACTGATAAGTTTACAAGGTAGACCAGCCAATAGGGCGTTACAGTAGTCCAGACGGGATGAAACAAACGCAATTAAAATTTCTACGTCAGATTCTGCAAGATACAAACGGACTTGAGATATATTCTGCAAATGATAATAAGCAGACTTCACTACATTAACACGTGTTAACTTCACAGTCTGTTTCCCCCAACCATGGGGTAATTTCTTCTGGGAAGAGACTCTTTCTGGGTGCTAGGCAACAGGTAAAGACACACTTCAAATATGTGAACCCTTTACAACCAGAGTGCAAAGTCCCATATTGACATATTTTTAATAAAACTGTTAACACTAATCCATCTGCATTTTAAAAATAAATTTAAGATTTACAGGATGCATTAAAAAAGGGTGGGGGGTGGGGGGGGGGGGGGGCAGTAAAACATATCTCTCAACCTGGAAGTACTGTACATCAGGATTTCTATGTAGAATCTACATTTTAAACAATACCAGCTGAGGTTTATTGCTGTATTGAATGTATTTACTTGCTAATGTGGACAGGATTGTTAACACCCAGCTGAGTTAACAATTGCATATTCACTCTCTGAATAGGATGATTCATTTGCACAAGACATTAGACACATAATTCTACAGCTTCAACAAAATGGATGAAAAAGCTATTTTCTGTATAATAAAATGACAAAACTAGAACATTAGTTCAGTAAAATAAATGCATTTCTTCATTCATTTTTCAAATGACATACAACACCTTAGAGCATCTTGGAAGCTTACTTTTGGGCCTTACCTGTTTCAATCGCTTGTTACTTAACAGATAACAGCTTTGTAAATTTAGAGTTACTGCACCTATACTGTAATCCAGGGCTGGAGATTGTATTTTCCTGAGGTATGGGGTTACAATTCATTATAAAATACATAGCTGTTTAACAAACGGCTCTTTTATTTCTGCAGTAAGTTTAGTGATTTCCAAAGTTAGACAATAATATGGAGATTCATTTGTACATTCTTTATAAATGGCATATTCAAGCAGCAGCATCTGGTTACTAGAGGATATTTGAATAAGTAAAAACAGCTCCAGAAACCTACTCATGTTTAAGGAGGCGGACAAAACTTTAGTAACAAAACAGATGTGTTGTGCTTGAACTGAACCATGGCACTACACTACATGATATGAGTTGAATGTGTGCCATTGCAGCATATTAAATGAATGGCTCTAAGATCCAATTGGCTAAAACATTAAATAAAATCTGCATCTTCCTCTTCCAAGTAAGTTTCTGTCACAATACCAGGCAGGACAGCAGCTATGACTGACTTTGACAGAGAGCTGATAGCATGTGTCTGTGATACGGAAGCACCTGTTACCAGCTCTCTCAAAGTCTGTCATATTTGCTGTCCTAAAAACAATTAATAAATCTATTAGTCAATTGTCCACAAGAAGTTGGAGGTACAGTAGTTATTTAGAAATCTTCATGTATCCCTGTAGAAAAATGTAAACACCTTGCAAGTCAAATCAGTGCCATTGTTGGTCTACACATTACTGATAGTGTCAATATGCAACCTGGCCTCAAAGACAATCAAAGAAAAACATATACTACCTGACTGTGGGCGGATAGTGGTTATGGCATCCAGGTAATTTGTCATCTCCTTTTGTTTATAGTTCAGTGCAATCTCAAATGAGGTTTTAGCCAGCACATTTTTGTTGTCTGGGTCTGCTCCTCGTTCCACTAGCTGCTGTGCCACACTTACTTTCCCATTAAGTGTTACCAGCATAAGTGGGCTCCATCCTGTTGTTTTGATGCAGTAATTTGGATCCGCACCCCACTCCAGCAACAACCTCACGACGGCTTCATGCCCGTGCTGTGCTCCAGTCATCAGGGCAGTGATGTCTGGGAATTCTCCTTTGGTATTGTTATTGTTGTTATTCCCCATGTTAACATCCAAATGATCGTAATCGTCGACAAAGGCTCCACTCTCCATTAACAGTTTCACAACACTGACGTGACCACCCCTTGATGCCATTGTAAGGACGCTGGCCCCGATTCTATTTCTGGCATTTATTTCAGCACCATTTTCCAACAACATGTGGGCAACATTCAAATGGCCAAATCTAAATGGAAAAGGGAAAATACCATTAACATACATTGCTCACAATAGAAGTAAAACATAAGAATTAAAAACAAAATGCAACACACACACACTACGAACACTAGAAATGACACAATGCATCTACTATGAACACTAGAAATGACACAATGTGCGTGTCCAGTGACCACTGAGAAGTGTTCTTTATGTACTGGTAATGCAGGTTATGTTTATTAACCTTTTTCACAGAACTGACACCTGGTGGGAGTGTAACAATTTAAGTCTTTTTTCCATTCATATGACCCAGACAGTCCGGGAATTGGCATCTGTGTCTGTGTGGCAGGAATTAACAAACCCAGACGTAATATGCGGTTTTTAAGTGAAACGCATAACACCAACCTTCCTATAATATTTTCTTTGCCATACATTAGTTGCTTAAACAATTTCCACTATAGTATTAGATCTGTACTGTTTAGTACTGATCTGTACATTCTACTTTGTCCCCACCATTTGAATAACGAACATATCCACGTAATGTAAGCAATCCCAGTGAGGGGTTGCAGTCACGTGACCCCAGCAGGTTACATACTGGCGGTCAAAACAACGGTTGCGGCTAATGCAAAAACGGTATCTTCCACTGCAAAATGTAATGTATTTGCAACCACAGAGCATACTTCTTACTTCCAGTCAAGGGAATTGGAAAGATATAAATTTATGATATGCCAGATACTAGGAATTTGTGATCCCTACTGTGCACCACCGGTGATCCAGAATTATATACAGTATTTCTATGTTGTTTGTATATTTATTTATTTATTTAGTTAGTTACATTTCTATAGCGCCCTTAGCCAAGGCGCTTTACAAGTTTAAACAAAGCGATACAACCAGGAAAATGGATGAAAAGAATTTAAGTTTATAGGGCTAGGGTGGGGAGACAGAATAGTTGCTTGAATGAAAGCAGAGGGCCAAAGGCTAGGTCAGGGTCAGGAAAGCAGGGTCATAACAGGAGATCAGAGGCCAGAAGTAGCAGTAGGATGGGTTAGGGAGAAGAGATGCGTTTTGAGGGAGGAGCAGAAACTACGCAGTGTGGGTGTTTTCTGATAAGTGGGAGTCAATTCCAATGAAGGGGAGCAAGGGAAAAGGAACGGAAATGGGATTGGGCACAGGGTGAGGGTGGGACAGAGAGGAACAATAGTGACTGGGAGC
Organism: Acipenser ruthenus; assembly: GCF_902713425.1. Classification (NCBI taxonomy): domain Eukaryota; kingdom Metazoa; phylum Chordata; class Actinopteri; order Acipenseriformes; family Acipenseridae; genus Acipenser; species Acipenser ruthenus. Next base: position 61,884,222 of record NC_081191.1, on the reverse strand, counting down.
GTAAGGGACGTGAGGGAATATAGTAGGTAATCAATGCAGCCAGATAAGGTGGGGCAAGATCATGAAGAGATTTATACACAAGGCTAAGGAATTTGAACAGACAACGATAATAAACAGGGAGCCAGTGAAGCTGAAGGAGGAGAGGGGAAGTATGAACGGAGTGGGGGAGGTTAAATATGATACGGGCAGAGGCGTTTTGAATTTGTTGTAATGGTGTAAAAGCGTAAGAGGGAAGGCCAAGGAGGATGGAATTACAATAGTCAAGACGGGTGAAGATGAGAGTGGACTAGGAGTTTAGTAGCAGAAAGGGAAATGGAGGGGCGTATTTTGCGGATGTTAAATAGATGGAAACGGCAGGTGCGTGTTATGGCCGAGATATGATCAGAGAGGGAGAGGGTGGAGTCGAAGATGACGCCGAGGTTATGAGCAGAGGGGGATGGAATGAGGGACAAGGGAGGGAATGAGATAGTAGGACAGGGTGGGGGTGAGGAGCGGGAAGGGAAGAAATGGATTAATGGATTGATGAGGAGGTATTGGCACGCCATCCAAAATTGGATAGCAGCCAAGCAAGCTGATATACGGGCAGCAAAGTCAGGGGTAAAGGAGGGGAACGAAAAGAAAATCTGGGTGTCGTCAGCAAAAAAATGATGGGGGAAGTTAAAGGAGGAAATAAGAGCTTCAAGGGGTGAGGTGTATCAGGAGAATTGCAAGGGTCCCAGGACAGAGCCCTGAGGGACTCCGACAGTCAGAGGGGAGGGGGTAGGGGGTAGGGGGTAGGGGGTGGGGGGGAAGTGAGGCTGTTGAAAGCAACAGCAGAGGTGCGTGCAGATATGTATATGACATATTTGGTATAAGAATATCATAATTCTGTACAGTGATAAAAAAAAAATTGTTTTACGAAGCGTCAGTAACTAGAATCAGTAGATTTCCTGTAAAATCAGTTTCAGCGAGTAACAGCTAAATGGTTAAGCTAAGGAGACTGAACTAAAAGGACTATGCTGTGCAAAAAGGGGCACAGCGTGAACAACATATAAGGTACGTGCATAATGATTTCTGTTCTGTTTTCAAATTGCCTAAAATTACAGGTAGATGGATGCTGTTTGCAAGTATTGTGCTTTTAAATAGATTATAAATTGTGATGTTTCTGTGATTTCATATTAGTTAAGTAAAATACTAAATGTAGCATAATGCATTCTGTTACCTGTAAAGGCATATTTTATGTAAGGACTGGGAATCACCAACCTGCTTAATTGTGTTAAACTGTATTACAGTATAATGAAGTTTTGGTAGACCATGGGTGACTGAGAAATATGTCCGGGTTTGGTCAGTGGAAAAGGTGGCAACCCTACATAGGACTCGGGTATATCGATATGTTAAGTGAGGTGTGCAATTGTAATTTCTATACATCTAAATCTGAGTAAGTACATATTAAATCCCTATAAAACATTCATTTAAAAAGGGCACAGAAATTGCACTCAGGTAGTGGACATTTTTCCAACTTCCTCACCTCAAGTTGAAAATGAACATTGGGCTTGGTAAACAATAATAACAGGAATAATAATAAAACACACACAATGTTATTAGAAAGGTGGGAAATGTAATATTAAGAAAACGTAGATTGCTTTTCATTTCAGGCAAATGGTCACTTATTTTTGCTTGCTTACAATAAAACCTAATTCATTATCAAAACGGTGTGCATTCCTACCAAATCACACCTTATGTCGGCGTTTACATATCCAACAGCCAAAAATGTATATTTAAAAACATTTAAGTTAGACACGAACTTCTTAAACGTGCACGCATCTATCCTTCAGAACTGTTGCAATAAGTCATTGAAAATGTAGGATGCACTGACATCAAACAATATTCAGTACAAAACGTGCTTAAGAAACAGTTTACATTACAAAACTGATGATACACACCTTGCTGCTTGCATAAGCGGGGTCCAACCATAGTGATTCCGGCTGTCCACCGAAGCTCCTTTCCTTAGCAGGAACCGAACTAGATTATCGTGTCCACTAGCAGCTGCGAACTGGAGCGCTGTGTTTCCTTCTTCATCTGTGCAATCAACCGGGACAAGCGAAGCTGACCTGGGGCCCGAGCTGTCTGCGTTGCACTCGGAGACCACATCGGAACGGAGCCTTCCCGGTGTCGCGGTTTCAGCTGCACCTGGTTCTAGGATTCGTCTGGCACACTCGTAATCACCCTCATCACATGCTCGGAATAAAAGTTGCGAATTTGCTGGAATTCCGTAATCCATTTCACGTGTTTCTCAATATTAATGATACTGTGCTTCTCTGGAATCCTGTGAGTTCCTAAAACTGGTTCCCTGCAGTTCCTGATGTCTACCGCTGGCAGCTGTTGAACAGACATTGCCTTTATTTACTCTCCAGGATGAAAGGTGGCAGAACCTGATATGACACTGAGACAAACAGAACAAAAATCACAGCAGCTCCAATTAGACTAGTATTGATTTAGCGACTGCTCGGTTACCGGAAATCAGCGCATTCATTCACATACTGATTTACAAAAGGGGTAACCAATAGCAAACATCGACCGTAGTGTCAACACAAAACGCTTTGAAACCATCACAACTAGAAACCAATGGTTTGTGAAAATCTTTCGGGCTAGCCAATCAGATAACATGGGAAGTTACAGGAGAAACCGAGATATCCACCTAAAACAAAGCACTAGTTTGGCGCTTGTGAGTTGACAAAACTAGGGTTTTGATACACGTACATCCGGATTTTCAGGGGTTTAAAAAAAAAAAAAAAATCATTATATATATATATATATATATATATATATATATATATATATATATATATATATATTACAAAATAGAACCAAACAAATGCTGGCGAAAAAACCCCACAATTTCAACACATGTAGAAATATTTGTGTTAAACACACACTAAATAATGTAACATTTTGAGACTCATAACTTGTCGATGTTGGGGTTTTCTTCGAGACCTTGGGCAAAACTTCAAATGTTTAATAGAGCATTTTCCCCAGAGCTATTTTTCATATCGCACCGTGACGGAAGTGCCCATTGATAAATAAGCAGAGTTGAGTAGGTCTCTCGTGAACTGTGAGTCGTTTATAAATATTATTCGTCTCGCTCCTAAAAAACAACCAGAATGTATTTTAATGAAATATTCCCAAATCTCTGCGAAAAGCCTTTAAACAGAAACTGAATATTTGATTAAACCCCTGGTAATGTAGGTTTTCTTTCTGCTGCTGTTTGAATTACATGTTTGTTTTGTACACTTCCGTGTTTTAAAGTGAAAATACACTGCCGTAAATGGCTAGATGGAGATGAACATCCGAGAACCCCTTTGCAATTCACCCAAAACAAAATCCACGGTTTTGTTTATTGTAAATATTTTACTGTGATCAAATCATCTTGTGGGCATTTGAAGTGAATAACTGTACGACCATACAAAATATATGAAATCATTCAAATTCAGCTTTGAACAATAGTTTGTTGTTCTGTTTAAGTTAAAAAGTAAAACCACATTTTCATACCTGCCAAGTCTCCCGACTGGACTCTGACACAGAGGAGTGATCTCCTGTCTCCCGAGGAGACTCAAGAAACTACTGAGAATTTGTACTGCATTATCTTAAGTATATTTTCTCTAAGTGCCGCTTTACAGGGGGAAAAAAAAAAAAAAAGTAGTTTATATCTAGCACATCTTTTTACCAGGCCTAATGGTATTAACTAGTGATCTCATAGTAAATATAAACACCAGAACCAAAAGACATCAGTTTGTTTCCTTTACAATATGTTTTGGTGCATATTTTGTTTGTATTCAGAGATAGTTTTGAATATAAAAAAAACATAAAAAAAGAAACACAACCTCAAGCAGATTATGAAAATATGAATGCTTTATTTTGTTATTTTTTTAATAAATCTGTCAATTCACAGGTTTCTGGTATCCACAAAATACAGGTAAAGTTATAATTACTTTTTTTTTTTTTTTATAAACAAATGTTTAGTCAGCCTCACAGCACACACTGGATACCAAAATTGTACATTTAATAAATGCATTTTATACAATACTGATCAGCAGCCTTTAGAAAAGAGAAAAACTGTTTTATTGAGAAAAATCAAAGTTCTGTTAATCATCCAGGGTATAGTTTGGGTTGACAACCAAAAACGGGTCTTCCTCCATGGTAGGCTCTTCCCCTTCATCAGTCACCTTTTTCAGTCCTGTTTTGGTCAGCTCGATAATAACATGATCCTGCAGTGAAGAGATACACATGTCTTAATACAAAGAACTGCCCACTTTACCAATTCTAAAGTCAAGAGCTGATGGCGGTTGAGGAAAAAATACTGTACTGTAATTTCAAGCTGAAATGATTAATCATGTTGTAAATGCAGGTATATCTGATTAAAGGGACTGTTCATCACTATAGTAATCAGTATTCAAAAACTGGGAGTCTGCTAAGAACTGGGCTACTGCACCAATTAGGAACATACAGTGTACAATTAATAGAAACATGGCACATTTTTGGACTACCATCAGTCATGGTGACACTGTAGCTGGGATGCATTGTAATACTGGAAAGTAAACTAACTGCATTTCATAACTTATTTGCTGATTGTGTAGAAATATGATATTTGTGTGATAGAAGTCAACCCAAAAATACCTCTTCTATACTTACATAATGGATCAGTCTGTGAAGAACTTTTTCTATTAAATTCTTCTTTGCAATTAGTTCCGTCTCTGAATCAATCTCACTTTCCACTTCTTTCAAATACCAATTGACCAGCTCACTTTTTTTTAATGAAGACTCATCATCAGCTGTAACAGGGATTACAGTATATAAAGTCATTTTGCTTTTAAGAAACTGAAATCAGACATTTGCAGCAGTGCAGACACAAGAGGGTGCCAAAGTGTTGATATTTCAAAACTGAATGGTTGTGAATTTTAACTCTTTCAAAATAACACCAAATCAAAAGGCAGACTGTTTGTGCAGTCTAGGGGAAAAAAAATTGCTCCGTTAATTAGTCCTAGTCTTGAGTATGCCCCTAAATAATTTCAGTATGAGTTATTTACAGAAGACACAGGGGGCGTAATGTGCAACACAAGGGCAACATCAGTTTGCCTCCCATATTTAGAATTTTCCAGTCTTGCAAGCCAAGAAGCCAATGCCAATTACGGCTTTTATCATAGAAAACATTTGAAACATTAAGTAGACATTTCAAAATCGGGTATTACTCACCATCCTCCATCTTATGCATGTGTAAAACCAGAAGGTTTGAGATTTTTTTGTATTCTGCAAATGACATCCTAACAGCAGGCTTCTGAGAACTCAGTTTTTCAGGCTTGACAGCTTCCTCTTCAGTTTCCATAGCGTCTTCACTATTCGCAGCGTTGGCCTCGTCATTAATAGCTTTATCTAGAGGAGATTTTTTAAACACATTTAGAAAATAAATTATATTTGTTATGTTGAGTTTTTTTTTTTTTTTTTTCTTCTTATAAACACTGTAATACAGCATTATTGACCCAATCCATTTTGTACGATATAACAACCAGACACTGCTCTATTATTTTCTATGGAAGTCAGCTCTGTTATTACTCAATAATGTAAAAAAGATTACCCTATTTAAAATGACAGCTGTCATAAAACCACTGCTTACTGACAAAATGCTTCACAGGGAAACACGAGCCCGGCTCTCAGTTAACTTTCAGTGGTCTACAAATGATTTAAAAGATAAGCAGGTTTAAAAAAAAACAAAAAAAAAAAACCCACACACACACCCCTCCATTGTTGCCTAGCAACATGCTACAGCAATGTACTTATCCCTTAAATTAAACTGGAAACAAAAGAGCTGCCCTCAACTAACACCTAATGCTAGAAAGAATAATAAAACCCTACAGCTGCAAAAACAAAGATTTGTTTCAGTATGAAAATGCTAGTAAATAAATCGTTAATTGGAAATGGAAATCTGTTCTTCCAGATGAATGCATAGGCAATGGAATCTAGATTTGGTTGCCCCCAAATCTTAGATGATTTTTGTGGTATTCTGTGCTATACTAGCCTGTACCTCCTCTATGCTCCCCTGCCTCCAAAGCCAGCTCCTTCTCCACCCTCGCCCCGCAGTGGTGGAATGACCTTCCTACAGATGTCAGGACTGCCCAGTCCCTGACCACCTTCCGGCACCTCCTCAAGACTCATGTCTTCAGACAGCACCTGTAGAACGTCTCTTTTTCCTCTGGACACTATCACTCTTCCTTAATGCGCTTTACTTGCACTTATCTGCTCCCTATTTTACTGCATTTAATCCTGTAATTTACAGAGTACTGTAATCTGCCCAAGTGTTATTCAATCTGTAGTATTTTGCATTTAATCGTATCCTGATGTAACTATCACTGACACGGTTATCTGCTCTAATATTGAATTGTATTTTGTCATATACTTGTACTTACTAGAACGGAAGTCCTTGTATTATGTCTTGCTCTTAATTGTATCAATACTTGTACTGTGATTCTTGAAATTGATTTTTTGTTTATGACTATAAGGTCGCCCTGGGTAAGAGCGTCTAAGAAATAAATAATAAACATAATAAAAAAAAAAATAATAATAATAATAAAAATATTAACTAAAATGGAAGGGTAAGCAGGAATAGAAATGCAAGTTCCACGGACGACAGCCATATGTGCTAAATGAAAGCTGAATACCAGTTACCATGGCTGACAACAGTCTGGGGGTGTCTGGGGAGTTCTTAGGGGCCACATTTGACAAACACTGATCTAGGTTGTATAAACAAAGACAGATGTAGGGAGTGACAGTTCTTTAATTCAAATATTGATTAGAAGAGCATAAAATGGCAAGTCAGGGTAGATTAAATAAACCCCAACCTTCAGATATCAAACATCTTCACAAAGAATGAAAGACAAAAACAAGTATAGCATGAGGAATCCTCTTTTACATCCATTGAATCTCCGCCAAAAGAACGACAGACTGTCTGCTAAATCATTGATGTACTTTTTTTTTTTTTTTTTAATCCAAGTTTAAAAAAAGGCAGCATGGGAGAGTTTAAGAAAAAGGCAAAAAAAAACAACTTACCATTTACATCATTTTCATTGTTCTCTTGATCAAAATTGATGTCTGGGGAATCAACACGAATAATGGACTTATTTAGCAGGCGGAATGCCTCTTTCACATGCTTTGGTTGCACCTTTTAAACAATAAAATACCAAAATTCAGCTGTATATCAAACTTGACATTAAGTCTCTGCTTTTCTTCAGCGATACAGTGAAAAGGCAATTTTACAAATGTACTTAATCTGTAATACTGCCTGCAACTAAAGCTAGATGTGAAAATATCTGCATTCTGTTATTTTCCTGGTTCTTTACACATCTGCAGCAGAACAAGCTGATGTTTCAAGTACAGCACTACAGATTAAAAGCTGCTGCTTCTTCGTACCCAATTCCATTCTGTGCACAATTGGACAATGTGACCTACGGCACAGGAAGTGAACAGGTACCCCCAAAATACACAGCAATAATTGCATTACAACAGTCTTAATTATCTGACATACAAATCTTTACTTCATGATATTAATACAAGTCATTTCTCACTTGTATATTCATTCATAATGATTTGTCAATATTTAGTCTAGTTTGTTCATCTTTTTACCCACATGCATGCTACATAAGACCTACATTATATCACTTTACTATTTTTATATCACTGCAGCTTATCCCTTTTCAACTGGGCTGTTTCTGTACATGTTGCTGTTTATACTCATATCCATGAACTTTAAATCATATCCATTAACAATATAGAATGCCACATTTCTCTCCTCTGATGCAATGCAAGTATTTATTTATGCAGATAGCCTGCACTTGGCAGTTGGGTGTTTTTGTCCTAAATCCTGAAAGTATTTTGTTTGCAATTTTACACACATGTATAAATCCAAACTGTGCTTACCTCATCGGAGCAGTACATGCGAGCCATGGCTTCAGAGAGTCGGATCATACTCTCCAGCTGTCTGACTGTAATGCGCCAAGCAGATTTCATCCCGCCACTGCAATCCCTCTGCCGGAGACGCTTGTACTGCTCCACGACAAACTCCTCCGCTTCCTTAGTAATCTGTAGATCATTTGCAGAGAGGAAAATGTTGAAAGTAGCTATTTCTACCATGGCACACACACATGCTCAGGAGTCAACTGCATTTTCAAATGTATACAACCAGTATAAAACCCTTGAGATATACTTCTCATTTACAAAGGTGGTCCTGGCAAGAGAAGGCGACAAACATAAAATGGCAAAAGTAAACAAATGAATGAAAACAGGACAAAAACACTCAATAATCAAAAAAAACAAAATGATGTTACAATTTTCATGGTCCTGGTCAGTCAGTATTTACAGGATTTATAACCCTGGTCAGATTTAAAATAAATATTTATGAGTAATTTTAAAAAGGTATTGCGAAGAGGATGTTTTTATGTTTGAAGATAAATGAGTTCTAAAAGAGGAGATGCTTGATGAACAAAAGGCATGTTGGCCCATATTAGATTTTAAAAGTAGGCAAACCATGATCTAGTGCATAGATAGAGTTACATGCCTCTGACAGATGTAAGGTAACTGAGCATTTCCAGTGTACACCTTATAAACTAGACAAAGAGTCTTATATTCTCCAGGTTGAGTCACCCTAAGTGTCAGAGAATACAGAGGTGCTGCATGTAAATCTGCATTCAGTATAAATCTTGCAACTCTATATAGATGGGAACCAACTTTGTTAGAACTGTATGGGATGCACTTATGTATACTGAAGCAGCTTAGTCTATTAAAGGTCATTTCGTTTGGGTTACCAGTCAAAAATAATCTTCTTGAGAAAAACACTGCCTGTGTCTGTATAGAAAACCAAGTTTTTACTCTGCATTTGCATACCAGATGTGCAATATTGTATTGAAAATTTAGCAATGAATCAAACCCAGAAACCAAGTCATTTATATAGTGTTACAGTTTGATACAAGAGCAAGATTAGCTTTAACATTGCGCTATTTAGGTGCAGATCCAAATAGCATGATTTTAATTTTATTTAAAACCAACTTGCTATTTTACTAGTTCATTTTGTAAGTATTTTTGAAGATTGTTGGATCTCTCAAACATCCACCGACAGAGGACTATCATCCACATATAAATTAAATGTGGACTATAAGACAACTACACATCATTTAGAGAGGCTGTGTGGTCCAGTGGTTAAAGAAAAGGGCTTGTAACCAGGTCCCCGGTTCAAATCCCACCTCAGCCACTGACTCATTGTGTGACCCTGAGCAAGTCACTTAACCTCCTTGTGCTCCGTCTTTCAGGTGAAACGTAATTGTAAGTGACTCTGGAGCCGATGCATAGTTCACACACCCTAGTTTCTGCAAGTTGCCTTGGCTAAAGGCGTCTGTTTAATAAACAAATAATTAATTTATATAGATAAAAAAAAAGCAAAATGGACCAGGAATTGAACCTTGACTAACCTGCTTTTTGAGGTCAAATGTAGTCCTATCAGTCACTCTGAGTGTGATCTTGTAAGTAATTTTCAAACCAACTTACAAGAGAATCAAAGCCAATATTCTGCAGTTTAATAGTTTAACCTAGAAAAAGTAGCCTTAAAACAGGTAGCACTATAAATATGAAAAATGGACATACTACAGAAGCAGTATTTTTTGATCCAGGATTGCTCTGCAAGAGTATTTGGTGTTACAAAGTTTTTTCTTCCTAGCTCAAACACATTTTAAACAGTGGCGCCATCAATTTAATCCCAGACCCTTATCAAAGTAATTGCATTATAAATAAGGAAGCCACTCTCATCCAGTCAAAACATTCCAGTGCATTATTTTGCCATAATGTGTCATAACCGCTCAGCTTCAAGACACAAGGTCAGCTGTTCATATTAACTTATATAATATTTGAACAAACCTTAATTACAATAAATTGACTGGAAATTATAAGCATCCTAACAAATCATCTTAATATGAAGTTAATATATGCATGCTCAAATTACCTGAATATGTGATGTGAAGGCATAAAAGGAGTTTATTTCACTCAGTTACACTAGTACAACAGGAGGAGCCTAAAGGAAGCTAAATATTGTAAATCAAAGCATTCATAATAACAAGCAATTCAGGTCAGTGGAGTTAAGCAGAAATGTCAGCTATTAGATCTTTTAAGCAAAATTATTAATTAAATATTTCACAAAATTGCATCAATTGTATAAACTAAAATTGTAGTCTTGTATTAAATAACAAATCCCCAAATATTCTCAAGAGCCCCATAAATCTCATACGCTGCTCCTTTTAAAAAAAAAAAAAAAAAAATCATGTCACTGGTCTTTAGGCCATAATATGGTATTCCAGAAAGCAGTCTCACTTTTGTAATCATTTGTGTACTCAGCCCTCGGGTTATAATTAATAGTCTTTCAGAGCTTAGGGTGGCATGCTTTTTTTTTTTTTTTTTTTTTTTTTTTTTAATTAAATAAATATTTGTATAGGGGGGGGTACCAAAAACTGAGGAAGCCTTAACACTGCATCCAATACCTTTTCATAAAATATGTATATGAAAACAAATGCAGTAATTTCAGACCATGCATTTAGGGGTGTCGCGATAGGACGACAAAAAAAGATAATCCCGATATAAATTCTAATGATTATTCTATCGTCAATAGTTTTAATTATCGCTGTAATTTATTTTTATTTATGATTTTGCCCACTCGGACGCATCAACTGGACAGAATGCAGAAAAAAAAACTGTAATAGGATGGCGATAATGAACCTTTCACTGGGTTTTATGTAGCCACAAAAATCAACAAGAGCAGCGCACCACAAATGTGAAGGATAGCGAGAAGAACAGAAACAAACTCTTTCCTCCTACAAGAAGGATACAATCAGTTATCTGGGATTTTTTTTTTTTTTTTTTTTTTTTTTTTTAAATGATGATGGTCAGGTTATTGAAGAGAGAGGGCCAATTTGTAAATTGTCGAGCTGTTCTTTCAAAGAGCAGCAACACGACAGATATGTTCACGCATTTAGATCACCACCTAAAGAAGCAACATCGGTAAGGCACACAGTGTTGATAGTAAAACCAATTGCGTGTATAATAATCCTAATGTGTTTAAGTATTCCCATTTTAGGATTACAAACCAATATATATATATATATATATTATATATATATTTTAGCTACATAGTTAAAGGAGGACAAACATTTGAACACTATTTAAAAAGACACAGGATATAGTGAGTATGGCGTGTATTCTAACAGGAACGTCAACATATTTGGTTACTCCCTAAACGCTCCGTCGCACACTATATCCTTGCGGCTGTTATCTAATTATTTATTTTCAACTAAATATTAGCATTTCCAAACATTAACTGAATTATTATTATTTATTTCTTAGCAGACGCCCTTATCCAAGGCGACTTACAATTGTTACAAGATATCACATTATACATGATTTCACATTATACAGATCGCACATTATTTTTATTTGCATACAATTACCCATTTATACAGCTGGGTTTTTATTGGAGCAATCTAGGTAAAGTACCTTGCTCAAGGGTACAGCAGCAGTGTCCCCCACCTGGGATTGAACCTTGACCCTCCGGTCAAGAGTCCAGAACCCTAACCACTACTCCACACTGCTGCCCTAAGTATAAGAATTTTGTTGATGTGCAGGTCAGCAGTAAAGTCATAAACAATTTGCATTTTAAAACCCACTTCTGACCAGAGCATGCGAGTGGAGTGGAGCGGGACCGTTTTGCTAGGAGCGTGGAGTGGAATGGGTTAAGCGCCTGAACAGTGCGAGCATGAAAAGCTTCTGGCGCCACTCCCGCTCCGAAAGATGTTTTGCAAGGGAAAAATATTTGACATGGTACATACAAGACTTGATTAGGGCATCTGATTTTCAGGTTTTACCCGATTTAACCCAATTTCTCCCCCCCCCCGAATACTTTTTTCTGCATTCGGGTTAAACCCGAAAACTCCCTGAATAGGCACATACTGTATATGAATAAAACGCAGTTGTCTGCGATTCAAATGCAACAGTGCAGAACTGTCTCCGATGACGGCAAGCTGATTTACCTATTAGAAATGTGGCTTCTGGGGCTCCTGAGTGGCGCATCCAGTAAAAGCACTCGCGTACAGTGCAGGATGCGCCCTATAGTCTGGACGTCATCTGTTCGAGTCCAGGCTATTCCTTTGCCGACCGAGGACGGAAGCTCCCAGGGGGCGGCGCACAATTGGCCAAGCGCCACCCAAGTTTGCATACCCCAATGTGTGGAAATATACATACGTTGAGGATTTAAAACTGTTGACAACAACTTTGTCGTCAACACTTTGCGCTTAAGCATTTGTTTATTTCTTTCTAAATAAAACCCGATTTCTACCCAAATATTTATTCTTCCTTGATTATATATACAAAAAAAAATCCACCCGATTTCACCCAATTCTTATTTTTTAAAAAGCATTCACCCGAATTTAGAAAAATAGTCATCCAAAAAATCAGACGCCCTAGATATGATCCATAAACAATGCAGCTTTTGCAGTGCTCCAACGATAATGTGAAATCTATGAAAATCGCCCGCATGTTAGGATCCCAAGCTGAAACACGACCCCATTGGCTTGGGGTTAAATTACTTTTTTTATATAGCTGAAAGTGTCGGGTTTGGCTTAGGGTTGTTTTGCGGTGCAGAAGATTCACTTTACCCAAAGCGTTTTCATCACTTCATGTAAAAGTGAGATTGAATTCTCCAGGGAAATTTAATTAAAAAAAACAAAACACACAACACCCCACCCTTTAAAAACCCTGTTAATGTGTTAATTATAGTTATCAAATGTATTTGACAGAAATTAATGTTTTAATAAATCAGTTTTATTAAAAATAGTACCTCACTGGAACCTGATCTCTGATATTTGTATCCGGTTTGTCTGCTCCAAAGCAGGAACTGGGTATCCGATTTCAAAGGAACTGGTTCGTACATCTCTACATTTTGGAAGCGATTTACACTAGCAGTGGAGCGGAGCTGGCTGCAGAATTATAAGCACCGGACCAGAGGACTGGGGAAAATAAAAGCCTTGGAGAGAGTTGTTTCAAAAGAGGAATAGAGCAAGGAGCAGCGTTTATGAGCGCTCCACTCCGCTCACATGCTCTGGTTCTGACTCCTAGCATTGTTATTGTGGTCCTAAAATCTGTTGTCTTAACAGTTATTTCACCTATTATTATTTTAGAAAGTTCTGAACGAGAAACATTTAAACACTGCACGGAGAGGCTCACCACAGCTAGTCTGTATTGACATTTTTTCTATTTATTCATATTCATATGCTCAATTACTGGTACTGGAGCAAAGCTTAGGGCAGGCGGACATGATCAGCTCCATTTGGAAATGCATTTAACCCAATAATAGCGTAGCTATTGGATTTGGGAACAAGACGTTTAACATCCTTAAAATCAGACTAACAATTACGAGAAATACCCAAACTATTCATGTATAAAACAAACAAACTTTAGATATATTAATTGGGATGAATAAATAAATAAATAAATAAATAAATAAACAAACAAACAAACAATACAATTGGTAAAAAACTGTTTAATTGAAACATTGGTGAAAATCAGGGAGAAGAATCTCAGTACACACACTTTACATGTGGAATATGATGTGTAGCAGTTTTGGTTTCCGATTAAGTTTAATGTCCCTGGCATGTATTTTGAAGCAGAATCTGTGTAAGTCAAAGCCACATTTTTCACCCTAAGTTAGTTGGTACTTTGCAAACATTTGGGCAATCGCTTTGCTGACAATAACAGTATCTGCAGAAGTTATGACCATGACATCCACACAAAACAAGACAGGTTTATTCACCTTAAATCGTAAAAAGAAAAGAATTGACAGCACGGGATGGTGCAAAAAAAAAAAAAAAAACACACACACACACACACACACACACACACACACACACACAACACTGGACATTTCCATCAATACGTTCCATAAGTTTACCAACTAAAGCATCACCATTTTCAGTCAAATATTTACGATTAAGACTGTCAGCGTTAGGCAGTGTTTTAACGGATGGACAGCAGTACTGTTGCATGAAGTCACCAATACATACCTCTCTGCAATAAACAGCGGCTGTCCAGCAAAGCACAGCGCTCTGACAAACTCATTAACAGTCATTCTGTGCTTTCTTTTATTAAAGCATGTGTAAAAGCTGCATAAATGGATTGCTCATCTCTCGGTTCACTTTGTTTTAGTTTAATGTGTCGTTTATTTTTCATTATGTTTTTATTGGCAGCGTGAACACGTACCTCAATGCAGCAGTATTTGCAGCGCTATGCGTCCACTGCCTCATCTGACCAACTTTTGCTATTTTTGAATACATCAATACATTTGTTTTCTTTTGTATATTCATAAACTGATTTATGTTTTCTCCCCATTCCTCATCCACTAAATGTTATATTTTATCTAAGTCTTTCAATTTAGTTTCCAATCAAGCTAGTAGTTACCACATCCAGCAATTGCCACAATAACCAGACTTTGATTGGCCAACATAAATCGGGTGATAATGGGTTTGTGAAGAGAGAACCACATTTGAACGTTACTTGATCATCTGACGTCTAAACGTCTGCTGTACCCTAGGATACAGTGTAGGGCTGATTTCCATTACATGAGAGTAGATATTAACTTCATGCTGATTTGAACTTGGCTCTCACCAACATAAGCACCAACTAAAACATAGATATCCTTCTGCCTGGTGTTGATGGCTGAAGTGTGGCTCCAGGGATCAGCTTATTTGGCCTCCGCAGCGCATCAGCACACACAACAGCTGCGATGCTGGCTCCGGGGATCAACCACAGTGCGGTCTCCCCAGCGCATCAGCATGACAATCATCGGGATTGAGCCAAGTAGGGTACATCTCTGGGGTCTTCAAGTGGGCACCTTCTATCCTCTGTGTTTTGTCGACTAGCCCGCAACACCTCAAGAGGGCTCGACAGTGATTCTGGCGTCCCAGCATCACCCCACTCCATCCCCAACTCAACTCAGCCCAGCTTACTTACCCGTACATCAGCGTTGCTTTCTTTCTATCGTGCTTGAGATCCCCACCCAGAATCTTTCCGTCTGAAACACAGCCAGTTGCTGCTCCTTTCTGCTGCTTCAGAAGTTCTTCACTGTGCAACGCAACTCTTGACCACTGAACCCGACATCTGAGAAACCGGGTTGTAGAGTGTGCCACAAATCCTCGACAACCCACCTCCACTGGGTAAACTCAGACTCTCCATCCTCGCTGTTCCGCTTCAGCAGTTAGTTGAGCATACCGAAGTTTCTTCCTCTCATACGCCTCATCCACAGCATCCTCCCATGGCACTGTTAACACTACCAGATGAACAAGGCGTGCTGATCCAGGCCACAAAACAATGTCTGGTCGAAGGTTAGTGGTGGCAATCTCAGGTGGAAAAATAAGCCATTGACCAACATCTGCCAGCATTTTCCAGTCTCTAGCAGCTTCCAGTTGTCCTGGGCGAGGATTGGCTTTAACACCTTTTCTTGATGGTTGCTCTCCTGGATGGAGGAATATTGTCTTTTGTGTGTAATGCTTTGATGGAACTGGTGGCAACTTTTTGGTCATGTTACGCTTGTCTTCCAATGCTAAGGCCAGACATCATAGCACTTGGTCATGGCGCCAAAGTAAACCATCCTTGGCTAAGACCCACCTTACATCCTGTCAAAATGTGCCTTAAATGTTGGAGGTGAACACAAAGGACATGAGGGATCCTCACCCACCCAGAGGTTTAGGTTCTGTGGTGATGGGAGAAAATCATATGTTGACCTGATGAGGAAACTGATCCTGCTCTGTTCCATTGTCCATAGGTCTTGCCAGCCAATCTTGCGTTGTTCCACACTCTCCCATCTCATCCATTCTCCCTGCTTGGCCTGGGAAACAGACTTTATACACCTCATCGTCTCTTCCTGCTTTTGCACATCGTTGACTACCAGCTTCCTCCATTGAGCTGGGGCTGCCTTGTGCCATGTAGGAGGAGCTGGACTGAGACCAAGACCCCCTCTTCCATGCTGAACTTGCCCCATAATATCACCGATTCAAAGGGCAGCCTTTGCATCTTCCACGGCTTTCTTTGCCGCCCACTTTCTTCCAGTTTAACACAGATGCTGCCTCCCTTACGCATTTGTCACGTGACTCTACTAATGTCATTTTCAGTCGGACCTTGGTGCACTTAATCTCCTCGGTTAGAGCGGATACTGGTAGCTGCAGTATTCCTTTACCATAAAGTCCCACTCTGCTGAGGCAGTGTGGAACTCCCAACCATTTCCTGACGTATGAACTGATTAAAGCTTCCAGCTTCTCTACTGTTGTCAAAGCAACCTCGTACACAGTCAGTGGCCACAGCAGCAGACCAAACTGAAAGCACCAGTTTTAGGTAAAGCGCTGCTGTCTATGCTCTTCAACCCTTCCACTGCTTGTTGTCCAATTTCTCCCACACTAACTGTGTACTTTAGATCCCTGTTGTACCATCTCCCAAGATTTTTCACTGGCTTCTCTGACACTGTTGGTATTGCCTCACCATTAATGAAGAACATTTTATCTACTACTTTACCTTTATTTATAGAGATGCTCCTTGATTTATTGGGCTTGAATTGCATTCGTGCCCATTCAATGTTAATGGTTAATTTGCCCAATACCGATTAGTGCAGGCTACTGTTGTAGTCATGGTTGTCATGTCATCCATGTCCTGGCTAACCAGGTCAGAATCTTGCGTAGTTTGAAACCACGTTAACCTCAGGACGTGGGGTGACGTGCTTTGACCCGGGTTGAGAGACAAAATGCTTGACGGCTGTTCGTGAGCTGACGCAATAACAAACAGCCATGCCTGCGTGAAGGTTTCACTTCCGCATGGAACATCTGTTTATTCTGTTTAGCCATATTTTTGTTGACGGAGACACAGCATGGAGTCAGATTGCAGGAGGGATGTAGAAACATTTGCTCTAATTAAATGTGGCAGATGTTTCCATCCAAGCTTCTATGGATTGAACCATCAGTAACAAGCTGCTTCTGGGGCATGGATATGTGCATTGTGTACTTGCGTCTGTCACCCAGGTCAACCCTGCTTTAACCAACCCACATGACACCGGGTCCTGACCGGGTAGATCATACTAGTGTGAAAGGGACTTAAACAATAGGAAAACACAGTATGCTTGATTTTAAAGATAACAGCAAGGGGGGTGGGGGGGGGGGTGGGGTGTTAAAAAAAGATAAAACTTACTTTTGGTTGAAATTGACGAGCAAACAGTAAGTATCTTTGCACATCTTCAGTAGAAAACACTCGTTCTATGGACTCCTGGTTTCCGGAATGCAGGTCAATTATCCTTCTGGCAATTGCATAATCTGTAACCTAAGAATTTGTAACACTTATTTACAAGCATGAAAGATAAATACTACATCTAAACTTTTACTTAGTATATTGTCAACAGGTTGCTACATTTTAGATTAGGGCTTTTAAAAAAAATTGACTGTTGTGATGGGGTGAAGGAACTTTATTTTATTTTTCAAGGCCAAAACACTGATCTATACCTGTATTAGAATTCAACACCACAAAATCATATTTGTTGACTGAAAGAGTACCATGAAATCTTTAAATGTCCACCAACAATGCTCCCCCTAATTCCAAGGTGGGGCATTGCCAGAAGAAGCCAGCCAACTGAGCCACCAACACCACTTCCTGCTTCATCCATTGTCCTTCGGAGGTACAAAACTAGTTTAGCACTGGCCCAATTCTGTCTGTTAGTAAAGTTGCTGAAATCTTAACATCCACAGACGTTTAGCTTTTTGTCTCTCTTCAGCCAGCTATTAAATGTTCCAGTAGAATTATGGATGGTGCTGAACCCTGTATACTGTACAAGACAAGTTATGAGTGCCCTTTGCAAAGTGGTTTTAGCTCTTGCTTAGATACCACGAACACATTCAGATATTTCTCTGTAATTGATTATATTTACACATGATCACATATATTGTAAAAAAAAAAAAAATCCTTGACAGACTACCAGAAATTATTTCTTGGTCATTGTATGTTGTCACTTACATGTTGATACTGTATTTGGAAAACAATTAGAATTGTCAACATGTTATGAATTTCAAATAGCTGTAAGTTCTTACCTCATTGCACTCATCCACTAATATAAAGAACAGATCAAATCTTGACATAATGGGAGCAGACATATTAACATTCTGCTTCAAGGACTTTGATCGGTTATATCTTCCATCAACAGGGTTTGCAGCTGCCAGGATGGATGTGCGGGCATTAAGCGTGGCCTAGATGTCAAATGATCAAACGATTAGCCTGTATCCAACCAAAATGTGATTGACAATACTATAGTTTATACCATTACTTTGATACAGCACAAACACACCTGAAGAACTTTATGGCATGTGTGGCTACTCTGTTCATTATTATATATATATATATATATATATATATATATATATATATATATATATATATATATATATATATATATATATATATATATATATATATATATATATATATATATATATATATATATATAAAATTACACAAAAATGTATAAACCAACCAGAATTCCTGACTACAGAGTTCACACATTAGTTGAATTTTAAGACATTCACCTTTGAACCAAGAGGTTATCAGTTCATGCCCAGCTTTTGGCTTTCCATTTAATTCAAAAGGCTGAGATGCCGATACTCAGGCTAATAGCCCTGTTTTTTTTTTGCATACTCTTTTTTTTTTTTTTTTTTAAAAAAAAAGGTATCCTCTGAATAGAAAACTACTTATGGATGTGTAACTACATTTCGTGGCTTACCCTAAACATTTAGGGATGTGGCTGGTTTACTTCACGGTTATAATAATATGCATGAAGTCCTGGGGTATCTACAGTACATCTTACAATTCAGTTAAAATCAGCTGAATTACCTTTACTCCAGCCTTGGTGATGGAAATAGTTTGCTGCTCCATAGCTTCGTGAATTGCCACTTGATCTTTCAAATCCATTTTGTCAAACTCATCAATACAGCAGACACCCTGATCAAATCACAGAAATGTACAACATTTAGCCACTCAAACTAGTTTTGCCATGTTTCAGGGAAATCTATTGGCAACCTCACATACATTGTCTGCCAGCATCAGGGCCCCAGCCTCAATCACAAACTCATGAGACTCTTCATCTCTCACAACTGCTGCAGTCAGACCAGCAGCACTGCTGGCTTTCCCACTGGTGTAGACTGCTCGAGGAGAAAAGTCTTCAACATGTCTAAAGGGGAAAATAATATCAGGGACACTAAAAAAATGTTTGTATGCATTTTTAGCAGATTCTGTTAAGCCTGTTTAACATAGAAGGGCAATATGAATATTATAATTGAACTTTGGACACTGAAAAAAATCTCAATTGCTTGTATTGCACACACAGTACATGATTCAACAAATAGTGCAAATTACATTTTGTTGTAACTGCCTTTATAAACCAATTCTATATAAAAATAAAGGATAATTTAAGATTGAGGTTTCCTCTATGTAATAATTTATTTTAAACATGTATTCCTTAAATTGCACCTAAATTCAAAACAAAAAAGATTTAAAAACAAACAAAAAACAACCACACACACACTATAATCAGGGGGTCACATAACTTTAGGTTTTCACCTCCTCTGACAGTTCAAACAATTTGGATGTCAAAGATCAGGAGTGCAAATTTGGAGCTAGATTTTTGATATTTATAAAATGTCTTAAAATAAATGTGTGTTTAATATATACATTAAATCACATGACAGACAATCATGCAGTGAAGTTCTATCCAACCTGTACTGCAAAGTACGGTGGCCCTGTAAGTAAAAAAAAAAAATTTACGTCATGTTTACAAGACCATGGTCCTTAAACTTTGGTTAATGACAGTGTCAGAGACAACAATAGTTTATGGATGTTGAAGTACGAGTCCAGATTGCTGGTTATTAAAAATCGAACAAATCACCACGCATTCTCTGTTTATTTCAATAGCCTACCACCAAATTCCAGCCCTGGGATTCAAAAGTAAAAAAAACGTCTTCACAGTATTGGTGTTGAACACGTTAGCTTGACGGCACAACGGTATTTATAAAAAGGATATAACTGTGGGAAACTAAGTATTATTTTAAGTAAAATGCTTTTTTTTTTTTTTTTAAACTCACGTTGAAATATAATGGCTCTCAAACATCAACCCCTCCTCTCATCCACGCCGAGTTTGGGAAGCGAAGCATCAGTGAGCTTTCACACTGCCACTCCCCGTAACTACATCCCTCTTCTCTGAATGGACAGCTAAATCAAGATCCCTTCTATCATTGGTTGCTTCAAATGTCCAATAAAAGAAAATCATTCATGTTACGAACTTGAGTTTCCACCTATCGCTCTCCATTTATTTTTTATAAAACCTTGAAACAGCCAATGATAGCGCTAGCAATATGGGGACTGGTATTTAATTATGGTCTTGAGACTCAATGGAAAATCGTGAGGTTAGGCAGGTATGGGTCACAGCCAAAATGCTTTCCTGTTAAAAAAGGACTGACAGTA
Source organism: Acipenser ruthenus (assembly GCF_902713425.1). Lineage (NCBI taxonomy): Eukaryota > Metazoa > Chordata > Actinopteri > Acipenseriformes > Acipenseridae > Acipenser > Acipenser ruthenus. The sequence continues at coordinate 61,863,627 of NC_081191.1, read as the reverse complement.
CAGATTCGCGTCTTAAACATGGAAGTCTGCATTTTATTTTATTGGTGCGCATGCGTACCACTTATGTGAACCCCTGATTATAAATATGAATAAAAGTAACTGTTCTAGAAAACACATGTACTGAGCTGGCTTACTTCAGGAACTGGCTTTTAGATGTACTTGGGTCCCCTACAATACAAATATTAATGTCACCCCGCAATGAAGTGCCTTCCATTGTGGTCTTGGGAACCCCCCCAAACAACATTAGCAGGATGCCTCTCTTTATCTCATCATTCCCTGTAATCAAAAACACAAAACCGTAAGAGTCTCCTGTGGTTTAGCGATAATGTAAATATCTCAGATAAAAAACCAAGAGCATTATTGACAAAACAAAGGTTCCTAAGAGAACCAGCTCCTACCCGTCTAGAACTGGTTCCCAAGATCACGATTAGCAACTAGTCTTGGACTACTTTACCCAAGGTAAGAGTATACTCTTCAGACCTCAGGTCCCACATTGACATGCATACTGGGTACAGTATACTGTAGAGACAGGAAGTGTGTGAAACTAATCAATTACCAGCAGCATACAAGTACAGCAGCACCCATAGGCAGCCGCTATGACCCGCTTTCATACTGTAACATGACGGTTTTTAAACCATGAACCCATGATGCAACATCCTACACTTTGGCCCTGACTTAAGTTTAGTGGCCTTGGTGCCCTCTACAAAATTTAGCGAACAGAAGGCCATTCTGGCCTTGCCCTTTTTATTGCCAGTTTAGAGCCCTACTGTATATCTATTTAAAATCAAAGACAAGTAACTCACGGTTTTATTGCACAAAACACCTGACCGTGTCATTGGGAATAATGTTTAATACCTTTGTTCCAGGAAGGGCTTGAACACCAATAAACTCACTCAGCCCAGATCCCCAGAGGCTGTAACTGGGTTTTTATAGCCTGGGTGCAACTCTACTTCAGAGTTCCTACAACATATACTACGGATGTAGAACTAATCGCAGGGAAATAATAATGCCAACCAAATAACACTAAAAACAGGTCTAAAAGATAATGTTTACCACAGATTAAAGTGAGAAAATGGCTTACCGTGTATGGTAGGGAAGAGGCTGGTACACAGGTTGTGGTAGAGGTTCTTATCCTGACTCATGTCAAAAACCTGTTCCCATTCTTGAATAGTCATCTGGTTCTTAATATTTTCAGCAGTTTGGTCTTCTTCTCGAAGCTCCTTGCCGCCAAACTTGAAACATTACTTGTGTTAATTTGTTATACATGGTTGGCTCACCAATAAGTTGTGCAAATGACTAGCAATTAAACATTTGCTCACTTCTGGATGACTGAACTGAACCCCATTACTTGGGCAACCATTCTTATATATAAACTTGTTTAATATTCTGCTACTGAAGATTTTGGGAAAGCAGCAAAAGCAGTTCCAAGACTGTTTACTGTAACTTCTTGGCATTTGTCTCAACCTCCCCCCCCCCCCAGTTACCTCTACTACTATGCAGCATAAAAAAGCTCACTTATCACCCTAAACACCTTCTAAAAAATAAATAAAATAAATGTAACCCCACGGACCCAGTGTGCACTATTACTGGGTAATCTGTTGACTTGCCTTTATTTCTAGTATGCTAAGCCCCCCAGTTTGTCAGAGCAGAGGATCTACATCATTGTTGAAGGACCGGTTCTGTAATTATAGTATTGCCCGGTGGCCCCCAGTAATGCTGTACTTGGTAAAATAGACCCAACAGAAAGATCAGCAGATTTAAAAAAAAAACCCCACTGTTGAAGGATCATTGGTCAGGCTGTGAATCTGAAGGAAAATGAAGACCAAAGAGCATTCTACAGAAGTTAGAGATAAAGTAATACAAATGCATAGATTGGGGAAAGGGTACAAAATAATATCCAAGTGTTCGGATAGCCCAGTGAGCACAGTTGGATCAATAATCAGGAAGTGGAAGCTGCATCACACCACCCAGGCACTGCCAAGAAAAGGCCGTCCCTCAAAACTCAAGCAAGAAGGAGACTTGTGAGAGAAGCCACAGAGAAGCCAACAATCACTTTGAAGGAGCTACAGAGTTCAGTGGCTGGGAGTGGAGTAATGGTGCACCAGTCAACCATATCAAGAGCTCTGCATAACACTGGCCTGTATGGGAGGGTGGCAAGAAAGAAGCCGTTACTCAAAAAGTACCATCTGAAAGCACGTCTGGAGTTTGCCAGAAAGCATGAGAGTGACCCAGCTGTGATGTGGGAAAAGGTTTTGTGGTCAGATGAGACCAAGATGGAGCTTTTTGGCCAAAACTCAAAGCGCTATGTGTGGCGCAAACCTAACACTGCCCATGCCTCAAGACACACCATCCCTACAGTGAAGTATGGTGGTGGCAGCATCATGCTGTGGGGATGCTTCTCATCAGCAGGGACTGGGCATCTTGTTCAAATTGAAGGAAGAATGGATGGAGCAAAATAAAGGGAAATACTGCAAGAGAACCTGCTTCAGTCTTCTAAAAAACTGAAGCTTGGGAGGAAATTCACCTTTCAGCAGGACAATAATCCCAAGCACAAGGCCAAATCAACATTGGAGTGGCTCAAGAACAAAAAGGTGAATGTCCTACAGTGGCCCAGTCAAAGTCCTGATCTCAATCCCATTGAGAATCTGTGGCACTATCTGAAAATTGCGGTCCACAAGTGTCGTCCAACCAACGTGAACAACCTGGAGCAAATCTGCCAAGAAGAATGGGCCAAAATCACTCTGACACTGTGTGCAAAGCTGGTACATACTTACCCCAAAAGACTTAAAGGTGTTATTGCAGCGAAAGGTGGCTCTACCAAATATTAATGTGTGGGGGTTGAATACTTATGCAAGCAAGATATTTCAGTTTTTTATTTCTTAAATATTTCCCAACATAAAACCAATGTCACCTTACAATAATTGAGTTTCAGTGTTTTAAAATAAAATATCAAACAGAACGAAATTTCAATGTACCATTTGTAATTCAGTAATACGAGAGAATTGGTCAGAGGTCTGAATACTTTTGCAAGGCACTGTACATATATATATATATATTATATTATACACACACACACACACAACCAGTCAAAAGTTTGAGTACACTTGCTGGAAACTAGGTTTTTTTCATAATTGACAAATGTTTTACGTCGCATACGTTTCTGTAAATACTTAAATGAAAACACATGTTACAATATACAAAACAAAAAACATAAGGAGTATCAAAGCAATGTTCAAGAAAATTGAAAATTGTCTCTAAATCTTGGATTCCTCAAAATAGCCACTCTTTGCCTTATTAACAGCCTCACAAACACGAGGCATTCGGTTAAGCAGGAAATCACCTGACATGTCTTCCCAGCTCTTCTGCAGCAATTCCCAGAGATGTAGGGCACTTGTGCGTAGCTTTGCTTCGACTCTTCTGTCCAGTTCGTCCCATACAAGTTCTATGGGATTGAGGTCTGGAGACTGGGCAGGCCAGGTCATTAGATTGAGTTGTCCTTCACTATCCTTCTTCGCCAGATAGTTCTTGCACAACTTTGAGGTGTGTTTTGGGTCATTATCTTGCTGAAGAATGAAGGACTGCCCAACTAGCCGTAATCCTGATGGAATGGCATGCCTCTGAAGTATGCTACGATAGCCATGCTGGTTGAGCTTGCCATGGACTTGGTAAAGATCACCAACTCTGTCACCAGCAAAGCAACCCCCAGACCAAATAACTGCCTCCTCCATGCTTGACAGTGGGAACCACACATGCACAACTCATGTGAAAACCTTCTCTGCGTCTTACAAATACTCGGCGGTTGGACCCAAATATTTCAAATTTTGACTCATCGGTCCATAAGACCGACTTCCACTCCTCAAACGTCCAGTTTCTGTGTTTTTTGGCCCAGGCAAGTCTCTTCCTCTTATTCTGCACTATTAACAATGGTTTCTTTGCAGCAATTCTTCCAGTTAGGCCAGCTTCACGCAATCTCCTCTGAACACCTGATGTTGAAACATCTGTACTTCTAATAGCATTTAGCTGAGCTTGTATTTCAGGGGCAGTTAATCGCCAGTTTCGCAGACTAGTGACTCGAATTAACTTGTTCTCTGATTCTGAGGTCACCCTTGGCCTGCCTGACCTTGTTCGGTCCTCATGAGCGCCAGTTTCTTCAAATCGTTTGATGGTCTTGGCCACAGCAGTTACAGACACTTGCAAAGTTCTTGCAATTTGTCTTAAAGATTGACCTTCATTTCTTAAATTAGTCTTTTTTCTTTGCTTAACTGAGCGTATTTTGCCATTTTCTGCTCCCTTACATTCAGTCTACCTATATTTATAGTAATCATGGACCCGCACCTGTTAACAATAATTGGTGACAAAAGGTTAATTAGGTAACATGCTAGTTAACTCGGAGAACATCTAAGAACAGAAGAACGTTTACAAACGAGAGGAGGCCATTCAGCCCATCTTGCTCGTTCGGTTGTTAGTAGCTTATTGATCCCAGAATCTCATCAAGCAGCTTCTTGAAGGATCCCAGGGTTTCGGCTTCAACAACATTACTGGGGAGTTGGTTCCAAACCCTCACAATTCTCTGTGTAAAAAAAGTGCCTCCTATTTTCTGTTCTGAATGCCCCTTTATCTAAATCTTCATTTATGACCCCTGGTCCGTGTTTCTTTTTTCAGGTCAAAGAAGTCCCCTGGGTCGACATTGTCTATACCTTTTAGGATTTTGAATATTTGAATCAGATCGCCGCGTAGTCTTCTTTGTTCGAGACTGAACAGATTCAATTCTTTTAGCCTATCTGCATACAACATGCCTTTTAAACCCGGGATAATTCTGGTTGCTCTCTTTGCACTCTTTCTAGAGCAGCAATATCCTTTTTGTAACGAGGTGACCAGAACTGAACACAATATTCTAGGTGAGGTCTTACTAATGCATTGTAAAGTTTTAACATTACTTCCCTAGATTTAAATGCAACACTTCTCACAATGTATTCGAGCATCTTGTTGGCCTTTTTTATAGCTTCCCCACATTGTCTAGATGAAGACATTTCTGAGTCAACATAAACTCCTAGGTCTTTTTCATAGTTCCCTTCTTCAATTTCAGAATCTCCCATATGATATTTATAATGCACATTTTTATTGCCTGCATGTAACACTTTACACTTTTCTCTATTAAAATTCATTTGCTATGTGTCTGCCCAGTTCTGAATGCTGTCTAGATCATTTTGAATGACTTTTGCTGCTGCAACAGTTTTTGCCACTCCTATTTTTGTGTCGTCTGCAAATTTAACGAGTTTGCTTACTATACCAGAATCTAAATCATTAATGTAGATTAGGAATAGCAGAGGACCTAATACTGATCCCTGTGGTACACCACTGGTTACCTCGCTCCATTTTGAGGTTTCTCCTCTAATCAGTACTTTCTGTTTTCTACATGTTAACCACTCCCTAATCCATGTGCATGCATTTCCTTGAATCCCTACTGCGTTCAGTTTGAGAATTAATCTTTTATGCGAGACTTTGTCAAAAGCTTTCTGGAAATCTAAATAAACCATGTCGTATGCTTTGCTATTATCCATTTTCAATGTTGCATCCTCAAAAAATTCAAGCAGGTTAGACACAATCTCCCTTTCCTAAAACCATGCTGACTGTCTCCCAGGATATTGTTACCATATAGGTAATTTTCCTTTTTGGATCTCATTATAGTTTCCATAAGTTTACATATAATAGAAGTCAGGCTTATTGGACTGTAGTTACCTGGTTTGGTTTTGTCTCCCTTTTTGTGGATCGGTATTATGTTTGCTATTTTCCAGTCTGTCGGTACAACCCCCGTGTCAAGAGACTGTTGCATGATCTTGGTTAGAGGTTTGTAAATAACAACTTTGGAGTACTATTGGGAGGATCTCATCCGGCCCAGGGGATTTGTTTATTTTAAGAGTTCCTAGTCCCTTCAACACTTCTGCCTCTATTATGCTAAAGTTATTTAAAATTGGATAGGAACAGGTCGACATGTGGGGCATGTTGTCCGTGTCCTCCTTTGTAAAAACCTGTGAAAAGTAATCATTTAATATATTTGCTATTGTTTTTTTCTTCATCTATGATTTTGCCATTTGTGTCTCTTAGACATTTAACCTCCTCTTTGAATTTTCTCTTGCTGTTACAATATTGGAAAAACATTTTGGAATTGGTTTCCCCTTAGCAATATTGATTTCTATCTCTCTTGGCCTTTCTAACTTCCTTTTTGACTTGTGTTTGCAGTTCCAAGTACTCTTTCTGTGTAGATAAAGACACAAAGACACTTTTATACTTAGGCCAGTGTTCTAACACCGTGTTATACACATTTCAGACTTTTAACTGACTTGGGCTTCAGACTGAAATCCCCTTGCTTTCGGTGACCATTTCTTTGAAATTGACAAGATTTACATTTTCATTTAAAAATACAATTTTTGAATGCAATTCACTTATAATCAACTTATATAAGTACACGTATCATAATGAAATATTAAGTGTTTATAGACAAGTTTATACAGTTAAAAGCATAGATAATCATGAAAAACCTGGTTTCAAGCACGTGTACTCAAACTTTTGACTGGTACTGTATAATTATATATATATATATAAATATAAATTAAAAAAAGGAGGAGGTAAACAGATGAGAATGTATTAAAACATTTTCTTTTGGATCTCTTATTACTACTGTATATAGAGTATCTTTGCGATAACCACAAAAATTAAATCTTTGGTAATGAGATGAATGCTGAACCTGTGCTGCTTACCCGAGGATTAGTGGGTGCTACATTACAAGCCAGGAAAGCCAGTCGGTAGGAAAGATCCCGAACACCCAGGGCCTTCAAACCCTGGACACCATCTGCCTGGAAACCCTCTGGTCCAGTCACTCTGCTGCTCGTCTCGGTACGTGGCCCTATAAAACAGGTAGCCAGGATTCAGAAAAGTGGTTGTAAAAAGGAAGCAGCCGTGTCACTAAAATGTAATGTGGCAGAGTCGTACAGTGTATCCGAAAGTCACACTGGAGCAGGGATGGGAAACTCTGGCCCTTTCAAACAGGGCTTTACAACCGTATTATAATAATGAATAAACAAGAAAATTGACGTTAACGTAGATCATGGTGATCTACTTTTACATGTTACTAATGCTCTAAATTTTGCATTTGCAACATGGCGGGTATAAATGTCATAAACATGCTCTTTCTAAAAACGGTCGATTGCAGACCAATTCCCATTGCCATCACTGTTTTAACTGCATCCCATCTGCTTAAATTACAGTGCCATAAGGCTTAATATGGCTATAGGTGGGCGCACATGGTGGATGGTACTCAGCGAATGCACCTGGAAGCTTCTTTCATTGTGGTTGGGTACAACTCACAGAACTCGCCATGTCATATTTCTGAAGTGGAGAGCATGTACAAACTGAAATGAGATACAATGGTACTCGCCAAGCTTATTTTATTATTTACATAAACACAGTAATTAAGGATTGTAATCTAATTTCACCCACCCATATCTCTAAACAAAATGGTGCAAGCTGAATCTGTAGTAAAAAGCTATAAAAATAATTAAAATCCCTGGATTCATAGATTTACTGTCATTCTATTTTCTGGGATGCAAACAGTTGAACTTACCTCCAGCTGAAAGTGCAAACACATTTGGTACTACAATGAGAGTCCCAGTAAAGTCACATCGGTCCCCAGCCTGTGCTGTTTCGACAGCCTCTGCCCGCAGAATGACCTCAACGCTGCGAGGAATGGCACCTCTGGGCAACTCTGCTTGTGTCTCCTGAATTCGCACCTGTTCAGACAGGCAATCACTCTGAAGATTATCAGCTGTACTAAGAATTGGCATTAGAATGCAACAATCTAGCAGTTTTTTCCCTACTTAATAGCATTTGAGTTTCAATAACTGCCATAAAAAAAAGAAAAAAAAGTTAACTGAAAAACATTGCCGAAAGAACTTTTGCAGGGGGGGTGAATACTTCTGCAAACCACTGTGTGTGTAATCAATAATAATATAATATTATATATATATATATATATATATATATATATATATATATATATATATATATATATATATATATATATATAATAACACACACACACACACAAAAAAACACAAACCTTCTGAAAGTCGACGAAACGGGACTTGTTGGTATCCAGCATAAACCTGCGGCGATTTGAACAGACTGGGTTTCTGCAAATAGTTGGCTGGGTGTACTTGAACTGCTGCTCCACGTCTTTGACAACAGACTGACAATCCATACACAGGAAAGTGCCACTCACAAGTTCGGGATGCACCGGGTGAGTTCTTACTACCTGTCCACTGATACGAAGCAGTGTCCCAATCCTTGCAGCGGTCAGTTCTCTAATCCTGTCAGCAGAACAATACACTGTAGTTTTAATATTGTACACTTAAATACGTAAGACAATGTCAACACAATCATTATTACAGTAAGGTTATCCACAATACACAACTACTTTTTTTGCATCAAAACCAACTTTTTTTTGTGGTGGGGGGGGGTTACTCATGTAACCAATATGTACAAAAATATAATATTCTATTAAAATGAAATCACTCAAAATGTTGATAATTCATAATAAAAAAATGCATATTTTACAACTCTGTATAACAGAGCTTAATTGTACAAGTCCCAATTCAATTTAAAATAGTGTTCTTGAAAATAAATTAAGTGGTTTACTTCTGTCTAGTTGGGAAATCCGAGAAAGAAACATAGAACTCTTTAGATGCAGGAATATTTCCATGATCCCTGGCAAAGTTTCTCACAGCTCTGCAGAGATGGGGGTAGACCCTGAATCAGTGAAGAAAGAAATAAAAATATGTTAAACGCAAACAAAATTACACCATTTCTGTCTGTATGTCTGCTGTATCCTTCTGTTAGCATGACTTAGATGGAACCTAGGATACACCACCAAAGTTGATGCATCAGTGTCAAATGACCAGAAGCAAGGTCTTCCCTTAACCCTTTGCAGTCCATTTATTAAGTGCGTGTCAGGCGCGTCAGGTCCAATTTATTTTCACACGCGCAGTTAATTTTAGACATGCTGTTTAAAAGTATTTTTTTCCACAGTCAAACAGGTTTAAAAGGCCCTGCACGTCAACAAAGCACTCACTAGGCATCTCCAGCCCCGCCCCACCCTTTCGTTCGCTATAGCCAACACATATGCGAAGAAAAAAAAATAATAATAGTCATACATACCAATCAATCATCTCCTGATCACTCGTTTTATCACCAAACACCTCAATAATGCGATCCAAGTCATTATTTTATTACTATAACATCTCAAAAAAGCTCTGCAAATGTCTGTGATATTCTCTGAGCGCTGACGCAGTTACAGCCAGCTTGTTTCCTTATGGCCGCTGTTATCTGATCCCAGGGGCAAGTATGACTAATCATGAGATACGCCCTTTTTTCCGGCTTGTCTCGGCTCCTGTCGCGCCCACTCGGCCATTGAATGGTTCTCAGCTTTTTCCAGAGAAAAAACGACTAGAAACCTGTTTTTTGCGTCTTTTTGATGATGTCGGACAGGGTCCGACATTGGACCGGTTAGGAATAATTGCAATGTCTGACCAGGTCCGACATAGGACCACAAAGGGTTAAGGGTAGGTGGATACATTATTCCATTTGATACTAGAAGTTGACTGAGGAAAGGATGCTCCAAGTGGCACGGAGGTCAACTGACCAAGCTATTCAAGGACCTGCCCCTCTATGGAAAAGTGACCACATCTAGGCCCAATATAAAATGCTGCTTTGCTGCGTTTACTCTGACAAACTGGTCTAACGATAATACCTCTGAGTAACTAATTTCTTTAAAACCTACTAATTACCAATAGTCAATGTAAAGGTGCGATTAAGTTGTAAATACAGTACAGTACTATATATGAATGAATGGCTAATGTCAAGTTCTCAGATTACAATTTAGCACATCTTAGTACCTTTATAAAATTTGCACTTCACATGGAGAAAACAAAGCATCCTCATGGGTATAACACAAGGCAATAGCATCTCTGATGGGAGATTATACACAATGTAAAATGGATGTGTGAAAAAGATCTGTCTCATTGCTATGGCTCATGGTTACAACAGGGGCAGGGAGAGAGTTAATTAGTACTGGACAACATTGGTAAGGTAACTTGACAGAAAAAAAAACGAACAGCTGTCCCAAGTGCAAAGCCAGCAAGAATACCAAAGTGTGTGGTCTGCATTACTGCTACAGCCAGAGGTGAGGTTAAATAGATAGGGCAGTAAAACAGTAATCTTTTACTGGAAAACAATGGTAATGGAAAAAAAAAATCTGTGTACCAATTATTAAGACAATAACTTAGTGTTCTGCTAACACAGTTGAATGGCAATTAAGCTTCCATTATGGGATGCCTAAAATTGCAAGAACCGTGAACACTACAGGCTACCTGTAATACTCTTCCTGAATGGTTGTTCCCAGCTGTTGGTTGTAATGTTCTATGTTGGTAAAGTTCACAGTCAGTGTATTCCTTTCAGGTCGAATTAGTTCCTCTGCATCATGAAGGTAATGTATCTCTCCATTTGGGTTCTGAAACCTAGTTTGTCAGAAAGAACATAATACAGATTTAATATTGAGCTACAATGCTTATATCCAAAATGTATTCATCATGATGTATTTATAGAAAGAAAATCCACATTTAAAAAGTTGCATTTAAGAAACAAAAAGATCATATAAAAATATTTCATTGAAATTGTTCAGTTATACATAGATCATACATAAGCATTTAAATACATTATTTAAACCATTTATAAAAGCAAAATATTACGTTTTAATTTGTCCAACTTGAATATTATATAGAAATGCACACTATTATGATTGTATAAATGCAAAAGAACGACAGAAAGCTAAAGGTGTTAAGGTATTTTATGTCGAGAGTTAAGAAAACAGTTTAAATGTTTTACAAAAAAAGTTCCAACAACTACCTGACAAAGTGAACAGATGTATGCTTTAGTTGAGTTAAATGGAAGTATTAATCCTGTAAGCCCCCTGCATGCTGGATATACTGCAATTTGTAATACTTTAAAGTATCTTACCAAGGCAAGAAAAAGACAGGCGATTAAACCCGAATTAAAATTCAACTGGTTTGCCATCGTCTGTGTTTTGTACTTAAAATTTGCATAAATAGCAAAGCTTGTTTTACGGAAGAAGAATTTTGGTTAATTTCCTTTTAATGAACAAAAATATAATTATTTCACATGTTCATTTACAACACTTACTCTTCCAAGAATTCGAGGAAAAGTTTTTGACACTTTTCAGATAACTCGTCCTTCACTTGCAGTCCTGTTGCAGTGTTTTCAGCCGGCTGCACGAGCTCCATCCTTCAAAAGACAATCTTCCAGCGCCAGACGCCAAAACAATAGTCAAGTCCCCTCTCGGCAGCTCACCTGACTGCTAGCTTATCTATTTCTTAACTATCGCCCCATGGCGGCAATCGTATTTATTGACATCAGTGTGTAATACAGTGCGCAACTGATGGGAACGAAGCTTCAGCTGGTTCGACTGAACCAAATGAGGCAAACAAGTAACAAAGCCAAGGTTAATTTGGTTCCGTTGAACCTACACGTGACCTGCGAGATAAATCAGGCAATTTGTAACAACCGGAAGTTTGATTTCATTAGTCACACTAAGTTTACGGTGTACACAAAAATGTACACTTCTATTATATTTTGCGAGTTGTATATAGGCCTAGCTGTATGCTAACTGAATACACAAATTGTAAATAAAGGACAGTAGGTATTATTATTAGATAAATATTGATAATACGTTAAAATGCATTAATATTTTGTTCATAATATACGTTAAATGCATGATTGGGTGGCTATTTAATTTAAATGTGTTATTGAGCATTTTTTAAAAGTTAAAAGAAAGGATATTAACACTACTATAAGTAGTATTCAAAACCTGAAACAGTTATTGAAATAACGCTTTAGTAAAGTAAGCTATTTTTTGTTTTTCACTCCACATATTTCAGTAGACTTAGTGCAAGAAAGCGAGGTCCCAATACAGCGAGCTATACAGCAGGAGCAACCTGAGTGCAGCACCGGGAGAGGGAGAGAGAAAACATCAATCACCACGGATATGATAATGGAGAAACAATACCACAATTTAATTATTTAGGAGAGGAAGCTAAATTTAGAAATAGAAAAATGAGACTAAAAAAAAACTACACATGGAAATAGCAATAATGTCAGAACTTTCAAGTTTAATGCAACAGATTATCAACACACTTGTTTTAATAATTATTTGTAATACAACTTTAAAAAATAATATATATATATATATATATATATATATATATATATATATATATATATATATATATATAAATCTCCAAGTTCCAATTCCAATTCCACAGTAATATTTACTATGTTTTAGTAAAATGTTAGTACATTTTTTTACGAATAGTAATTGTTAGCAATTTATAGAAATGTGTGAGTAATGTTATGAGTAATTAAAATAAAAATACTAAGTGAGTGCAGTTGGTCTTTATTTAGATATGTTTCAGAAAATGTACTAAGGTATTAAATACAAGTTCCATTTGAATATATCTACATTTGTCCTAATAAAAAGTATTATCCTAATAAAAAGTAATTGCAGGTATAATACATCACTACAAGCTAAGTTGTTTTATTATTATTATTATTATTATTATTATTATTATTATTATTATTATTATTTCACTTACTGAGGTAATTGAAAGGCTTTGTTTACCAAAGGCAAACCATTATAACATTTGCTGAAGATCTAAAGGATATTTTGAGGCTTGCTACAGGCAAAAATCAGAGTCCCTGAGGTGCAACAGGTTTGTTTTACACTTGGAATTTATACAGGGGGTTGTGGTTTTACATTATGCGGGAGATTTTATATGGCTTTGAAAATACTAATGTGTAAAACATTAAATGGAGAAACAATTCTCCACAGTCATTTGTCAAATGTATCTTCCTGAGCCATCTTCATCCACTCCTGCTTGCTCAGGCAGTTCATCCTCTTCATACTCAGGTACACCATTTGGTCCCTCTGGGTCTGGCAGTGCAAGTTCCCTGTCATTACATGAACAATAATTTAATGTACTGTATTGCATTGAAAAAAGTAAGCAACATTTTATTTTCCACAATATTTATTTTAATTAGTTATTTATACTTATTTGAGTATCTATACAAATAGTTAACTAAAGACAAACTACATTTACATTTAAATGTGATTACACCTGTCATAATAGGAAAATTAACATGAAAGCACATTTGCTCTTACCTTGCAGTGTTATACATGACTACAGCACCACAGATGATGTTACAGGCTCGCTCAGGCACAATCCTCAGTTCTCCATGTAGACAGTGGAACCTTCTCTTCAGCACACCAAAACACCTCTCTATCACATTTCTTGATTTTGCGTGAGCATTGTTATAGCTTCATTTGTTGGGTTGATGAATGGTGTAAGTAAACAAGGTTTCAGCTGATGTCCACTGTCTCCAAGCAGTATTCCAGGTATTCTGCTACTGTTAGAATGGTTTGCCTTGGTAAACAAAGCCTTTCAATTACCTCAGTGTCAGAGTACACTTCCAGTGGATTGTTTCTGTCTTTAAACTCTCTCTCTCCTCAGACAGTGTTCATACGGCCAGAGATTACGGTGGGAGGCCATTATTTGTTTCTGACAGTTAATGGTTTCCATGGAAACGTAGACCTAAATTCTAAGTTAACCTGAGGGTGAGAAGACTAACTTTTTAGGCTAAGACTTAGTCAGGCTTAATTTTTATGCAACTGGCTAACTTGTATTAGACTAGTCTAAGTGACAAAACTAAGACCAGTCTAGCTGTTTAGACTAGTCTAATGTAGTTTTATGTACCCGGACCCTGGTGCAGTATCGAATTCTGTTCCCCATAGAATTCAATGTATCTTGCTCATTGTGCGCATGTGCAGAGGTATCTTTTACCAGTCACTACACATGCTCTGCTGATTTATCAAAAGTACTATTCGCACAGGACTAAAAAATGGGTTGTCCTCAGAGTTGATCAAAAACAGATGAGGTCCTGTAACCTCCCGGTTGCATTGTATTGTAGCGTTTCAGGGGAACAAACAAGAGCCAGACGACTGCAGCAAGATCTCATTCAGATATTTATTCATTCAACGTCAGGACACAACAACACAGCCCGAGCTGCTCGCAGGCAGCTCCTAAATAGAGACCCCCCCCCTGCCCCCCGAGTCTTATTGGCTCACACACACAAGGGCACATTTACATACACACTGACCAATCGCTCAGACCTTCGGTTCCGTGCAAGCAGCTGACCAGCGGAACCAAACACAAATCACAGTGCAGCAAACACAGACCCCCATCTACATACCGCTGCACTGTGCACGTGACACTCCAGGCAGCTCGCCAGTACTGCCTAGACACAAAATGCTCTTTACTCACAGATTCATGCAGGGTGACACACAAACGGCGGGAAAGACAAGGCAGCAATGCAAATTGTTATCAATATATATATATATATATATATATATATATATATATATATATATATATATATATATATATATATAGTAACTAAGAGAGGACGTGTCCTAGGTTGTTTTTTTGCATCATAAATTCTGATGCTCATGTAAAAATTCTAGTAAAGTACATAAACTCCTTAATTTTCTGTGATGGTTTGCTGTGTAACATAGATTTTGAGGTCCTATAGTAAATGCCAAGCAGTCAAATAGCATTTCAAAAAGGCATTCATTTCATTAGGTGATTTGAATCAGCTGAGCATTCAATGAAAACATTCATATTTCGGCGCCGAGCAGGAACGAATCCACCAGAAAATCTGTACAAATCTGACAAGAATATACAGTAATCAGCAAGAACGCTCCACTTCTCCCTACAGTTGCATACATGCCAACAGTCCCTATATGGCCGGGACAGTCTGAATAGCCTAGCAAATGTCCTGCATCCCGGGTGTTCACTCTTGTGCCGTACCATTTTTTTTCTTTTTCTCTCTTTATGGCTGCTGACCCTCGTGCAGTGCACTGCCTGGCAGGGATTGTGTTCATATGACCAGATGTCAATTGATGGACAAATGTCATATCCAGTCATATTGCAGAAGCGTATTGTTCCCACTGCTGCAGCAATATGACTTGATGTATGATTTTGAGTATGTGTATAATGTGTGAGTGTGATGGGGTACCCCCGTCCCTGGGTGTATTTTTTGGTTTATTTTGTATAGTTTGGGTTATGTATCACGGGGGAGTTAATGTATTTTGGTATGTGAGCACAGGGATGTGGGTTTGTGAGTGTGTGGAATAGTGGTGACAGGGAGGCAGTTAAAATCCTCCTTGTAAAAACATGTGGGAATGTGGTTGGAGTAGTGAATTGAATAAATGATTAAATGGTTAATTAAGGCTCCAGCCACAGGTGTATAAATAGGGTGATCACGGGTGAGAAAGAGGTTGTGTGTTCAGACGCAGAACGAGAGTTGGGAGGTAGAGAGAAAATATAAAATAATTTATAATTGCTATTCATGCTGGATTTATACCAGCGTGATACTTGTGTGTTCCGTGCCTGTTTGTGTCTGTTTTGGCCATCGTGCCGTTTTGTTTTGTACCAGTGTTTGTGTTTTTGTTCAACCTTTTTGTTTAAAGAAACAAGCATGTTTGCATCTGGCACTGCAGTACTTGCCTGTTATGGTTTCATATCTAGTCTGACATCATCTACTCAAGTTATCCTGCCACAGGGAGCCAATAGAACGTGAAGCTACACCCTTCATTTCTGTACAGCATTCGTTGATCACGGGAAGAGTAGTGTTGAAGGTTCTGAGATATATTTTAAATAAAGCCGGTTCCAGTAAATGAAAATGGCATCTATCAAAGCAACAAAAAAAAAGTGATCGTTTAACAGTGATATCTGTCTTTGTGAAAAGGCACTAATGCTGGTACTTTTTATTTCCTGGTCATCTATTGAAAGTTAATGTACCCCCTGCCAAGGGTAATAGCCAATGAAATGGCAGGAAATAAAAGCCCATTTTCTAAGGTCTAACAGACCCTGATTAGCAATATATATATATATATATATATATATATATATATATATATATATATATATATATATATATATATATATAACAGCATATATGATCAGTACTATCTTACTAATGCTCTTTACATCACAAAATGGCCCTAAATATAAAGATCTATAAACCTATTTGAAATGAAAACATTCAGAAATTACTGTGGATGGAGTTACTGATGGCAGTAAAAAGCAAACATCCATAATAAACAGATGGCGACCGACATTTATTTAGCCCTCACATCCCTGTGAATACGTATAACACGATTTTAAAAGGAAGTATTTTGTCTTTCAATATTAACTGAGAGAACACATAAGTGTAAATAAATCATGTATAGGCTTTAATTTACCAGTAAACTTATGCAAATTGTTTGTTTTTTTAAAAAAAAAGTAATTTTATCTATGTAATTTGTCAACAGAAGGGGATATTTAAAAAAAAAAAAATAATGGTTTCCCGTTTAGTAAGCAAACTTAAATTTGCAGACGACACAAAAATAGGAAGAGTGGCAAACACTTGCTGCAGCAAAGGTCATTCAAAATGATCTAGAAAGCATTCAGAACTTGGCAGGCACATGGCAAATGACATTTAATAGAGAAAAGTGTAAAGTACTGCACGCAGGCAACAAGAATGTGCATTATAAATATCATATGGGAGATACTGAAATTGAAGAAGTAATCTATGAAAAAGACCTAGGAGTGTTGACTCAGAAATGTCTTCATCTAGACAATGTGGGGAAGCTATAAAAAAGGCCAACAAGATGCTCAGATATATTGTGAGAAGTGTTGAATTTAAATCAAGGAAAGTAATGTTAAAACTTTACAATGCATTAGTAAGACCTCATCTAGAATATTGTGTTCAATTCTGGTCACCTTGTTACAAAATGGATATTGCTGCTCTAGAAAGAGTGCAAAGAAGAGCAACCAGAGTTATCCCGGGTTTCGTATGTCTTATGCAGATAGGCTAAAAGAATTGAATCTATTCAGTCTTGAACAAAGAAGAGTACGCGGTGATCTGATTCAAGGATTGCAAAATCCTAAAAGGTATTGACAATGTCAACCCAGGGGACTTTTTTGACCTAAAAAAAAGAAGCAAGGGCTAGGGGTCACAAATGTAGACTAGACAAAGGGGCATTCAGAACAGAAAATAGGAGGCACTTTTTTACACAGTGAATTGTGAGAGTCTGGAACCAACTCCCCAGTAATGTTGTTGAAGCCGACACCCTGGGATCCTTCAAGCTGCTTGATGAGATTCTGGGATCAATAAGCTACTAACAACGAAACGAGCAAGAGGGGCTGAATGGCCTCCTCTCGTTTGTAAACTTTCTTATGTTCTTATGTTCTTATGACACGCTTGAGTGACTATGACTGAAGCATATGCATTGGACACGGGATATGGAGTGATTTCAGCTGTTGAATTGCAAGTTTGAATAAAAGCGATAAAGAAAATCACAGAAACTAGCATTTCTACTGGAAAATCACACCGCCATGTCCACTGTGAATTGTTTGTCTAAGATCATCAAAGACATTGTAAATGACTGTGGGAGGGTAGTGGGTGGAGCTTTAGGTAAGGACCAGAAATGACAGCACACAGGAGCCAGAAGTGTCGTTTAGTCCTTGGAGCCCTGTACCATCAATGGTAACAGGCAGAATTTTATTTTAACAAACAAAAATAGAACAGTCCAGCATTGCAGAAAATAAACAAGAAAACCACCTGGAATACCAGCAATGGTAAACTCAGGTTTCAAATAAAAAGAATAAACAAAAACATCTCGTTACAAAGCAACAGTAAAGGAAGCACTGGGTTTCTCCGTGCTACTGCAGTGGGTTTCCTCTCACCGCCTCTTGGCTCCCTTCCACAGATTACTGGCTTGTCCTGGGCTTTCTTCACTGCGGCAATCCACCAAAGTTTCAAGCTTCTGTGAATTACAGCAGTTTTGATAAAAACAAAACAACAAAGCACAGCGTGTGTTTTCAGTTCAGGACAGGGAGCCGAATGGCAAAACCATACTGCTTAAATACTACCAAGTCCCACCCCTGCAATCAGCACGCTGCCTCACGTCAGCCAATCGACTAGAACAGCACAGCTGATTGCAATGATGGGACCTGACGGCCGCATGGTTCCACCTTGGTCCAAGATGGCCGCCTGACCCGGAACTTCCTGTATGGTCAGAGTTCAGTCTCCTGACCCAATCACGGTCAACCCTACACAGCGCTGCCGGTGGTCGGGAGGGCGAATTAAGACGGGGACTCCTTTCAAACCTGTCACAATGACACAAACTGCACCGATTTCAGCTGCAAAGAACTTAGTGCTCAGCAGTGATAAATTCAGTCCTGGGGCCATGCTTTTTAATTTAATTTTTTATTATGGTTTCTTTCAGGAAGAAGTAGGCAGGTTTTTGTAAAAGTAGTTGTCCTTTGTTACAAATGCTAGTTGCAGATACGCATGGTTGAAAGGTCACTGCTGTCTACAGGGTATTTATGTCCCCTAACCACTGATATTTATTGGCAACATGCCATAATACAGGAACAAATGTTCACTTAACATTTATCTGGTAGTAAGCCTTCTCCTTCCTTGTTTACAAAATTCTGTATGTAAGCTACCTTCAATCAATAAACTTTAGTTTAGTCACACACTCGGTATGCATATTCATTCCCATTCGCGTCTGTACACTCCATGACCTAACAGTTTACTATTATTATTTAACTTCTTCAAATAATGAGTCCTATCCTGGAACTTCTATCTTTCCTTAACGTTGCTGTTTAAATGCTTCCTGTTCACCCTGGTCCACTTACAATTATTCAAATATATTTATGCATGCCTGTACAAAGTGGGGTGTAGCCCCCTCAATTGTTTGTTCTGCCCCCCCTTCCACCTCATCATGGAAAGTCTGACGCCGCTGTCATGGCAAATTTGCCATGTCACCGCCACTGATTGACGCGATTTCATTATTTGATTGCTCGTTGTGCAGTAATTTTCCGGACACAAAGATGGTGTGAGCTAGTGTAAAAATTTTAAACAAAAAGAAAGGAAATTAGATGTCCATTTTAATGTAATAGTTTTAATAAAATTACAATTGATAGCAGTACAATGATAAATGTATTTACTTTGTATTTGTATTATTAAATGATACGCACATGTGGCCCCCCGGTGGCCCCCCAAATTTGGACATTGCCTTATCTGGCCCTCCAGTGAATGTAATGGTAACGCTTTATATTTCGTGGCATAAATTAATATTAAATAGATATTCAATAAATATGCAATTGCATATTAAATTAAAGTTAAATTACTATTTAATAAATATGCAATAGCTGGTTTCTTGCAAAATGTTAACCAAATGTCGACTGAAAATGTAATTGCATATCATGTCCATTTATATTACGTTTTGTTACTATTGAAAATATGTAATAATTTCCCATTGTTTACATGTCCTTATTGAAAATACAGTTAATCTGACTTAAATGTTAATGGAAAGTAACAAGGAATAAATGAATGTAAATTTAATATGCAATTGCATATCTATTTAATATTATTGTATGCCACGCAATATAACGCGTTACCAACGTAATTGAATACTCCTGTGGTATAGCAACATAAAAAGTGTAGGCCAAATTGGCCCCATTTGTGTCTTGTTTAACTTTTACTTTGCATGTTTACAGGGCTGACCCTTTTTTGTGGACTATATCGGTCCAGTTTTTAAAAGAAACACATGCTATACTCTTGCAAGTATGTATTTTCACTTTAAAACATGATATTTGGTACTTCACTAGAAATGTCAGTTTGTAAGACTTCAGCTAGTCTTGCATTGATCATTCACCTGGAGAGTGAAATAGTCTTTCCATAACCAACCTTCATCCCCATGACTGCTATGCTTTGAAGTGAGGAACATGCTTTGACCACAACACAATTAAGTGAAATAACACAGGCAGTGAAACAGTAATAGGCTGTGAAGTTGATCAAGATTTTGAAGTTGATAAAGGCTTCAAAACTGATGTTGAAAAGTAATGTGAGTAAAAACAGATGGTAAAATAAAGAAACTTGAAGTCCTTTTGATACGGTTGCCGTTTTTATTACATTATGCAGGAGAACTCCTCAAAAGCACTTGACCTGAGTATTCTAACGATAGCTTATACAGAGTGTAAGACAGCATCTTATTATCCCACACCCCTTGTTCATTGTTATTCTGCTCTCACTGGACTCTAACACCCTAAACTAAACTTGCCTTGTACCAAGTACTGGTTTCTAACCAGTTTCTTATCCTAGCCCTGAACCACTCCCATGGGGGCTGCAAATTTATATATAACAGGAGTTAAGGGCTTTTATCTGCATACCCATCTGTTTCCCTTGTGGGTTGCGTTATCTTTAATTTGTGCTGGTTATTTTGCTTTTCTGCTAATCTGCAAGTTTTTTTTTTCTACAGTGCTTACAAGCTTCTCTTCGTATGATACAACACAGACATTTTATTTCCCTGCCCTATTTTAGTCTTGTTTGTGCGACTGTGGTTACAAGTCAAGATCCTTTGGCTGAACGTCCAGGCTTTGTCCATCCGGTTTCTTCCCTTGAACTGTGTGGGCGATTTCTTGTCGCAGCTGTGTTTAGTTTTCTAGTGAAACCTGCTGATTTAACAGAGCCTCTACAAGACCTGTTTCTCATGTTTTAAACTCGATTTCATATTCTTTCATGCTTTCTAACATTTCTACATTAACGAAAAGGAAAGCAAACTGAGAACTTTAAGCTAATATTATGAATAAAAATGCAACTCGAGCCCAAAGAAGGGATGGTTTTACCACCCTTCTCGGAACACCCGCCACAGACTGGGCAAAAATACAACCAATAGTAAGAGAAAAAGGGGAGCATCCAGCTGCCTATGCTTCTAGACTGTGGGAAACTTTTCAAAACTATAGCAGTATTCAGGCAGCAGATCACAACCACCAGGCAGGCATATAAGTAGCTCTTAATTCAAAACTCAGGGCACAAATTGCGACAAGCCCTATCCATGTATTCGGCAACCACACAGTATGATGATCTCATGAATAAAATGTGATGTTTCTATGCAGCTAATGGAATGCATCACCCTGTAGCGGCAGCTACAGAAAAGAGAGTGACATGGAAAAATGAAGGGAGAGACAAACAGCATCATGTACCACAAGAAGTAAGGCAGGCTAAGGGTGAAAGAACCCCACCTTACAATCCTAATGCGCAACAGAGAGGACCATATGTATGCTTTAATTGTGATAAACAAGGACACAGTTTCCATCACTGTCCCAAACCAAAAGTGTCATATCAGGACCTGAAAGAGGAACTGAAGTGTTTGAAGAAAGACACTACGAGTTCACAATGAAGGGGTCAGGCCTCTGGTAAGGTGGCAGAAATACAAAGAGACAGTTATGGTAGACCTGTAGTCAAGGCTAGTCTAAAATGCCAGTCTAGCATGTGGTTAGTTAACTATTGTACATTCTGATCCACCTCCTATTGCTTCTGCTTCTAAAACTATTACGCTGGAAGGCCTTATGGTAGTGTTTCACTGGCAGTACAATCTCCTTCTCTACCATGCAGCATAAGGAGCGACAGTTTCCCTATTAAAGTACTCCGATTAGGGCGGAATGAGTGGAGCTGACCGATTGTTAGAACTGCCATTGACACCAGCGCTTCTGTCTCTATCTTACACACCCACACACGCACACACTCTCTTTTTCTCCCATGCTCATGTGCTTATTACGCTATTTCTATAATAGATACTTCTATTTCTGTGTGTGTGCTATTGAGAAACATGAACTTTTCTTTTTCTTTTTCTTTTTCTACATGACAGTAGATTTATTAGCAAAACAAGCTTCTATAAATGGTAATGTTTATACTCCCTGGCATGAACAAGACATTTGTTAGAGTTGCATTGGGCTGCAAAACATTTTTGAATACATTTAAGGGTACCACCTAGTGGTTGCAGAGGAATATTTTTTATTATGTTCACAACCAAAGGGGGGGGGGGGGGGGGGGAAGCTTACAACATTCTGTGAAGCAGTACAGAATTACATGTGTTTGTTTGACTGTTTGTGTTCTGTTTAACCGTCTTTTATTTTGTGCCTGATTTCAAATCTATTGGCTATTCAACGGTAATTTCCATTTCCAGTCTTGCAACAGCTGGTTTTCTTCACCAGTCTGTAACTTTATTTTTGTTTTTCAGTATAATCATGCACAACAGGACTACATTAAAAAGGTGGTTTACTAACATGATCAAAAGCTCAAAGGATGGAACTTACTCTTCAAAGGACAGAACTTAATCTGTTCAAAACGTGGATTGTTCAGCTGTTCAAAAGATTGAAACCTATAGCTGCTCAAAATGTGCAATCAACACAGACATGCCCTTCTGTACATGTGCAGTGTACTTGCCATGCACTTGCCCCTGCTGTGGTTGTGTTTGTCTCTGTCCCCAAATTTTTGCAACTTCGTTGTCGTAATTTAACTTCTTGATAGTCTCATAATATTGATGATGTTTTTTCCTTTCAGAAAAAAATGGACTGTGACAGGGTAGCGGCAAGACAGAGACTCAGAAGCCAGGAAACTATGGTACGAGCGCTAAAGCGCACTTTAATAAACAAAAATAACACAAAAGTACAAACAAAAAGGCACAAGGGGAAAAATAAAGGTTTAAACAAATGGGGCCCTGGACTCTCCTTTAATGAGATGTGGCTGGAGCTTAATTAATCAATAATTAGCGATTATCTAATTAAGGCTCCAGCCACATTCTCACATGTTTTTGGCAGGGAGGAATTAACCCCATCCCTGCCAACCACCACCAAACACCAATAAATATACATGGGCAGAGCTCTCGCTCTGCCACACAGACCTGTAATTTTTCGGAAGTTAAAGCAAGTACAGGAGCAAGTACATTGATAAAAAGTTATCATTTTTTTTTTAAAGATTACATTTTTTCTTCTTCTTTTTCTTATTATTATTAAATATGCAATTTTACAATGTACATGTTAATTTCCGTGAAACAAGATGGAGAATACAATTGTTAACATAATAAAAAGTACCAGGGGCAGAATAAAAATAAATAAATTGTATTTACAAGAAGAAAGACTTATTATATTAAAAGGAAAACATAAAAATAACAGATATATCTATATAACCATGCATGTGTAAAAAATCCATATAAGCATACACATATATCTACATACACAAAATCGTTTCAATGTATGTAAAGATCCGCCTTATAAAAGTAAACATGTATTTAACAGATCATAAACTTTCTTAGCTAATGTTGCTTTAACATTTTTTATAGCTGTAATATAAAGCCCCATTTGTTTTAAAAGGTTATATCTGACGATACTGAGGTAAGCACCCTACTCTTAGGTATAAAGAACTTAGATAATAAAATAATAACATTAACCGTTATTATAATGGTCTTGTTTTCACCAGAGTTGAAGTACCACACTACGACAACATAGGATAAAGCTGACAGGTTTGGGATTTTTAAAAACAGCCATGTGTGTATACCAGCGATCTTGTGTATGAGCAATAGTAAAATAGATGGTCAGCATCTAAAACATTATTTTTAGAAAAAAAAGACAAAGGTTGCAAACAATACTAAATCTTCTAAGGAGTCGTTCACATGATGGATAAACACCACTAAGTAGTTTGTAAATAGTTTCTTTTACTTTTGGAAGGATTGGGAAAGTTAAATAGAATGTAGCTGCATTTTTGAAGATTTGGTCTGTAATGTCCCTTGACAGACTTTGAAGGCTGATGCTTGTTTGGCAGATGCTCTCGTATCCATGACTATAGAACTCACTGGGGTGATTAAAAAGGAAGTCACTTAACAGCAAACTTATGTTGTCAAATCAATGCAGTCTTGACTGCCCATAAAGTATCAATTCTATTCAATGACTTATTTATCCCTTACTTAAAATTATAATAAATGTAGTTTTTGTTTAGTCCACTAGATGGTGGAGATGTGCTTCTTATCCAACTTTTACTGTACAGGGTTTCATGTTGCCTTGAACCGAAAAAGTCACAGCAAAAAAAACAAACAAAAAAAACAAAAAAACAAACTTGCAAGCAAAATCAAATTGTACATGGTACAAGTGTAATTTAAAAAGTGACACAATGAGAAATGGCAGGACACAAAAACAAATCACCTGATACTAACAGGGGTTGGCACCACCATGTTGTGTGATGGACATCTGACAAAATTACTGGACTCAGTGACGGACATGGGGGGGGAGGGGGGGGGGATGCCATCAGAACACAGTCCGATTTAAAACACATTTTCCCCTATAAATAAAGGAGCTAAGCATACAAACATCAGTGGAGAGCAGCACAAGTGTATTAGCTAGCTAATAATAATAATAATAATAATAATAATAATAATAATAATAATAATAATAATAATAATACATTCAACTCACTTTAGTGTTTTCGAATGTACCTTGCCGCCGCAGCTACATTGAAGTTGTTGTTGCAGTTGCAATACATAGACAGCAGTTAGGGCTCTGGACTCTTGACCGGAGGGTTGTAGGTTCAATCCCCAGTAGGGGACACTGCTGTTGTACCCTTGAGCAAGGTACTTTGCCTAAAAATTGCTCCAGTAAAAACCCAACTGTATAAATGGGTAATTGTATGTAAAAATAATGTAATATCTGTATAATCTGAAATAATGTTTAATGTGATATCTTGTAACAGTTGTAAGTCGCCCTGGATAAGGGCGTCTGCTAAGAAATAAATAATAATAATAATAATAGACAGACACCAACCCGACAGTTCTCAAGGCGATTCCTTGTGGATGTTTTCATTGCGTTCATGTGGCTGAAGCCTCGTTCGCAGCAACATGTGTCAGGGTTCAGTGTCAGTGAAAGAAGTGACAGCCTTGCCAGTTCACTGTATTCATCCTCACTTGACTCAAACAAAAGATACCACAATTTGGTAACATCACTGCCGCAGCTGAAAAGTGTCTTGACGGTGTATATTGCATTTCAACTTTCAATCAATGTGCTTTGTAAATCTTGCAATCTTTTTGAATTTCTGATACTGGTGGCTTTTGGTTGCAGGGGTCCAAGTAAAGCATGCTTTTCACCAGATCTTTTTCAGGAAACCTGGCTTTGAATGCCTTTTAAAGTTTCTTTGTGTATTCGATGAACGTTGCTTTTACCTGAGCAATCTCCGTTTCTGGCAAGTAGTGCTGCTCCTCACACTCCCTCAGCATCTCTGTGACCTTGGCACGGGATAGACAGGTCGCTTGGAGATACGATAGATTCCAGCCTATAATCCTCATTTGAAGGCTGTTTAAACAGCTTCAAAATGACCTTGCAGTTCTTCTCCAGAGAGCAGTATGCGTTGTACAGATCAGAGTTCTCTTTCTGCAGTGCCAAATTAATTGATGCGAGAAGTGGCAAAACCCAATTCAAGAAAGTGAGATACAGAATTAATTTAGGAAATTGTAGCATGTCATGAATATTCTGGCAACTTGTTCTTTAATTTGGCGACCCATTCCCAAATGCCTCTATGTCATAGTATTGCACTAGAAAATCCCGCAGTAGCTCGAACCTCTCAACGCAGGCAGCCAAATTTAACAAGCAATTTCTTTGTTGTAGCTAACCAGGTTTGAGTATTCCTCTTCATTCAGCTCATAGATCTGTCTAAACTCCTTTTTTCTTGCAGCCCCACTGAAATGTCTTAGTGTCGCTTTGATCGTGTCTTCCACAAAGTCAGGTATAACTAATTCAGCGTCTTTAGCTATTAAGGCTTGGTGATGGGTCATACAGTGCTGGACGAATAAATCACCATAGCAATCTTTCAATTGCCTTGAAACACTTTTATGTTGGGCTAGCATTACAGATGCCCCGCCCGATGTAAATCCCACAATATTCTCTACAGGGTACTTGTTTTGGTCATTTTCCAAACA
Source organism: Acipenser ruthenus (assembly GCF_902713425.1). Classification (NCBI taxonomy): domain Eukaryota; kingdom Metazoa; phylum Chordata; class Actinopteri; order Acipenseriformes; family Acipenseridae; genus Acipenser; species Acipenser ruthenus. The sequence goes on along the minus strand of NC_081191.1, from coordinate 61,837,649 downwards.
ACCAATGATGGCTGCACTCAGATTTTGTGCATTACAACGCTCAGTTATTTCAATTAAGCTAAAAAACTTTCACCTGTGTCAACATTCACAAAACAATGGTAAATTATTATTTGACTCTTGTCACTGTGGTCAGTGTTCTCGTCGCACATTAAGTTTACAAACGGAGGATCTACTGCTGCTTGAACTGTTTCACTGTAAAGGTAGCCTCCTACATCCTTGCTGTTTCTTGCCACAGTTTTTGCACTGCAGTGCTGTCTTTGAAAAGGAGCAGTTTGGGTAAATTTTTTCAGCGATTTCTTTGAAGACGACACCTGCTGTAAATGGCAGTTTGGCTTTTGCTAAACTGTAGGCAAGGCAAAGATCATTCTGTGCATCTTTGAGATCCCGGTTAAGAAAGTCGTTCATTGACTTTACCTGACTTCCTCTTTTGGCTTTTGCCTCCTTGATGAATCTGTCCTTCTCTACACTCGTTGCAAGCTACAGTTGACTTGAGCTGTTTCATTACTTGGCCACATCTTGCGCACTCCATAAAACAATCTGTGGGTCTTTCAAAAATGAAATATTCTCTTTCCCAAGCTGGGTTGAACAATCTTATTTCGAATTCGATGCCATGTTTTTTCCCTAGTAAGAAAAAAACGTGCACAACGTGAACTTAGATAACTCTTTGTCTGATTGGATAACAAGGCTTCTATGATTCAGTGTCATCAAGATTCTACAGTAACCATAGTTACTGTAATATTGGCGTCACTGTCAGTTTATGGGGAGAAGCAGAGGTCAAATCTGGCCTGTTCGCATCACAATTGCAATATGTACATAGATAAATCTTTTTTTCAACAGAGCCGAATAAATTGCCATGGACCTCAAAATTGTTCTTCTTCTTCTTCTTCTTCTTCTTCTTCTTATTATTTGTTTATTTAGCAGATGCCTTTATCCAAGGCGACTTACAGAGACTAGGGTGTGTGAACTATGCATCAGCTGCAGAGTAACTTACAAATACGTCTCACCCGAAAGGCGGAGCACAAGGAGGTTAAGTGACTTGCTCAGGGTCACACAATGAGTCAGTGGCTGAGGCGGTGTACACTGATGTCCATGTACAGACATGTTGCCGACCCCTGGATACTAAGCAAACACAAAATACACAGAAACAGACCTTTATTGATTTATCATAAATCACACAGTACAAAGATACACAAAAGGCATGGCCTTATTTATCTAAACCCTACACAAAAAGATGAAATCACTAAACTACAAGATGCATGACAAATTACAGGATACCAAGAAAACAAACTATTTTAAACACAAGGTGGTGGTTTTATTGCTTCATATGGTACTGCTACCTTCTGTTTCCCTCCCCCCCCCAATATTAAACATAATCTTCTGAAACCATTTTTGACATTTATCTCCCCCCTCTGCAAAATGAATGAACCACTTATTTGGTGCCATGTTTAATTACAGTAAAGTGAACATGTCTTTACTTGTCAACAAATATCTGATTTAAAGGAATTGCCTCTTTAAATGTTCAGAACTGTTGCTTGACACATTTCATACAAGTAGAAAACAGAGCTAGTCCTTTATTGATGATCCCTTTGTACAAAGCAACTCCCCCACCACCCAATGCCTGCCACATCTCACAGAAATATAATTGTACAGTAAAACATTTTCCTTCTGAAAGACATAATATTGGGAATTGTTGCTTGATTCTGCATAGCTCATGTTTGTTTTTCTACCAATTTTTGAATGATTCAACAAACTCTTCTGTTTATGCCCATGATATTGTTGTTGGCTATTGGGTTAAAATTTCTTCTCTTAGAATATACATCAGTGGCCCTAATAACAAAGGCAAGTTTCCCTTCTCTGCTTTTTCCAGGTAAACTGTACACTTTTTATTATGTCTAATTTGCAAGTCCCTGTAGTTTGTGACTTTAAACAATATACAAATCTGAAGCATTTGTGGCCTTCATAATGCTGAAGAAACTGTTTTGGCTAAGATCGTTTGTAATAGAAAAGTGTTGTTACAATTTTTAGAAAACCACTAAGCAGCATCTGTGAGACAACACATTTGTGAGAAACGATTGATTAAAATATTGACATGTGGGCCCCAAAGATTATGTTGATACTAATGTGGCCCTCCACATATTTTTAACGAGGACCGCTGGTATAGCGTGACCTGTCTAGCTTAGGTCAATTCTGGACAAATGGTTCTTTTTTTTTTTGTTCAATTGTTTTTATTTTTTTTAAAAAGCATATAACAAACACAAAATCACAAACACACAGAGAAACAAAATCAGAAATAGAACTATATATACTTCAATACACCAGAGCTTTCAGGTAAATAAGGGCTCAGAAAAAGGAAGGACAAGGATTTAGTAATGAATAGAGAGAGGATGATTATGCCATTAAGAGATTGGCGAGAGTGGTAGAGACTCCAAGCCTGAAGTGTTGCAGCACGGGCTTGATTTATACGAGCTGTGGAGTGTTCTAATTGGACAGTATCCCTAAACATACCCATCCAAATCTGTTGTGGTGCAGGGCTAGGAGTTATCCATGAGTGTAATAAAAAACTGAAAATGTATGCAGGGTAAGAATGTTCATTTTAATTGTTGATACTCTCCCCTGTAAGGAAAGTTGGAGAGTGGACGTTCTCTGCAGGTCTAAAATAATTCTTTGTTTCAGCTTAAGATAATCTCCTTTGCAGTACAACTGGTTCTTTAAAGGAGGGACAGTGTGGTGTTGCTGTATCAAAACTATGTCACGGGTGGGGTGACCAGGGGTAACCAAAAGTAAATAAATAATTTGAATAATACCAACTACGCCACCTTGAGTTCGAAAAGGGCAAGGACCTTGATGATCGAGTAGTAATAGCCTTCCCGGAACAGGTTATTTTGATCCCCGGGGGTCCAACACACACACACACACACACTATGGGAAACCCAGGTAGGTTAAAACAAATTTTTATTGTTTCTCAACAGGGGAAAAAAATGCTCTTTAAAAACCACATACAAATAGAAACAGTTATAAATGAGGGAGAACCTTAAAAAAAAATACAAACTGAGGTAATCCCCTCCTGTTGGTAAAAGTCTCTAAAAATATATATATATATATAAATAATGTTCGTGCTTAGCTGCCACACAAAAGTATTGGAAGTCCGATTAAAGTTAGTTCCCAAACCGCTCAGCTGCCCATTCGTCCCAACGCCCACTGTCCCACGTACTGAACCGCCAATGGACCTCACTGCAACGATATGCCGACCCACTGAGGAAAATGAAGATGGTGATCCCGGGAAACCTGAGAGGGGGAAGGGGGGGCAAAGAAGGAGACCGTCAGAAACGTGTACAACGGTAAGTAAAGCTTTCTCATACACTCCTGTGTTCCAGCTGGTTACTTCCCCTTAGTTTATCTCTGACTCTCGCATATATCCCTCTCTCTCTCTCTCTGGTTCTGGAACTCGACTGTTGCACCCTGGACTGGACCACTGGGCTTCGACCCCCAATGGTGGACAGATAAGTACCACCCTGGAATGGACCCCTGGACCCCGATCTCCGACGTGGAACCAGTAAGTATCACCCTGGTGGGCTTCAGGTGTACCCTGACAGAACACAGAGCCGACTGAGGGTGGATAACTAGAAGTTATGGATAAACAGATTGTACTATATCAAAGTCTCCAAAAAATTAGCAAATAATAATGAACGTCACTTCCCTTCTTCACCGGTCACAGAACTCCTGGCACCGTCTGCTCAAATCTGGACAGCCCCTGCAATGTAGCCCAGCCAAACACAAGCACGACCAGAAAAAAATAAAAAGATGTATAAAGCTCCAAAAAAAAACAAAAAAAACGTCTTTCTAAATCCCAATGAGTTTCGCAGTGTCTGGTAGCTTTAAAAAAAAACAGCCCAATATGACAGGATATGAAAAGCCGTCACAAAAAGTTGGTGCGGTACATAAACAAAAAAAGAAAATCCAAGAAATAAACAGAAAAATTGTAGCACAGTCCTGAAACAACAAAAATCCCAAAACAGCAAAACAAAGGAAGCCAAATCCGTTAATTACCCTACAGCCAGAATCCTTCTTTCAGGGTAGCCAAGACTCTCTTCCTTCTTCCTTTTCTTCCGTCTGTTTAATGATTCCAGCAACCAGTTTTCCTTCATCAGCCACAACCAGACTGCTTCCCTACACCACTTACTTCCTCCTTCCTGTCCTTCCTCTTTTATATCCCCCTGGATACTCTCAATTGCTGGACTGGGTGTGGGGCGGGACTTCCTACTAATGTAGGGAAAGTGCTCATGCAGATGGTAAAATAGTGTGCACACAAAAATAAACAGTGATTTAAATGGGCAGATTCCAAAGTGCAACAACAAAAAGCAAATACAAAAGAAAAACAAATCAGGTAAGGGTACATCGTAAATGGGAAACACAATAATAAATCATTTCAGTGCACAAAATAATAATAATTAATAAAACGTCACTTGTGACAAATACAACCTTGGTACACAAACGCTATAACCTTATGTGACTCCCTGTACAGTGTATGGTATAATACAAAATGACATGCATGGGCAAAATGTACTCCATACTATATGATATTTTAATGACCTAATTGTAGAACATTTTACTGCAGTATATTATGTGTTGCAAAGTGTAGTAATGCAGAGTCAAGCAAGGTAAATAACAGAGATGTATGGTTAATGTATATTATAGACTGCTAAGGATCTTTCAGCCCATCAGAACGCATGCTTTCCTTGCTATATTCCGCAACACATCACAGAGACACCCAATTCATCACCTGTACCATATTGATTTTTACTGTGCTGTAATCTCCATACAGGTATGGTTGACATCACCTGCTTTAAAAAAAAATCATACCTCAGGCACCTCTCGTAATTACAATCAACTGCAAATCCAATTCAAAATGGTGACACCTACCTCAGCCGCTTAACATCAGCTTTTCAATTAAAATGACAATGGACTAAATAAAGCATCATATAATGGAGTGAAATGACTACAAGCTTAGGTGTATGGGTTATATCGGCACTTATAGCATGTAAGTAGACCTCTGCTTTTAGCCTTGGTCTCTTCACTTGTACTCAATATTCCCCTCATACACAGACGTTCACCATCCTATAAGCCTATACTATACTGGGGAAAACTGCAAACATGCTGCAGCATTAAGGACAATGACTTGCTTTCATAGTAACCTATCTGCCCTTAGTTTCTCTCTGTAATGACCAAAAATAGTAAAAAAGTAAATTGACACATACAGTACAGATAGAACTGACTGCATCTGGCTCAGGCTTAATTTCCAAAGCTCAAGTCATTATGGTCTCTCTCATTTCTTCAAGGGATAATAGTTTTCCACTTCAACCTGAAGAAAATAAATTAATATCCGTCACTGTGAGTTGTTTTATGGAGCCTGTTTGGAACTTTAAATTATCATCTCGACCATTCCATCACTGTCAATGTATTGTATTTTAACATTTTGTATTATTACAGTATCACACAACCCTTCAGTTAAGTTGACTACAAATGCATTTGTCTCCATGGAAATCAATTAAAACACTGTAATAAAATGATCAGGAGTCAAAACTGTAAATGCAATATTTATTTATTTGTGCATGCAGAGCAAGAGATGGCAAGGAACATGTGAAAGTGAAATACCCACTGTTCTGAAAGACATTACTAAAAACATAAGTGAGCTTGTTCGTTGTTCGTTGTTTTTCCCAACAAAAAAAGTAATACATTAAATGGTTGTCAAGTGTTTAATTGTTTTCTTTAAACAAATAGGGAACACATTTCTTTCTAATTTTAGAGTATTATGTTGAAACAGGTTATCATAAAAAGTTGCAAGAAAAAAATATTTTTGTGTTTGGCCTATGTAGTGTCACAAAGACGGCCGGAGTGGGTGGCGTCAGACCAGAAGCAGGAAATAAACAGACAGAGAGGTGTGGTTTGGTGGAGCTGAGCGAATGGTTTCGCTCAGCATTTAATAAACAGCACAGAAAATAAAAGGTTTGAACACAAAACACAGGACACGGCACTTACGCCAAAATAAAGAGACAAACAAAACGTACTAAACAGTGAACAGACAAACGAACAAACACGGTGAGTGAAAACAACTATCAATTTAATTTACTTTACTTTACTTTACTTTCTCCCGTTCTCCACTCACCGAACACCCAACCCCGAGTGAATGCTACGTGTCTCTATATATACTGTTGTGCTGGGATTCAATTACTAATTAATTATTCACTTGAATCCCAGCACGTGAATTCATTACGTGCAACCCCGTGCTCACATATTACATTTAACCAGCACGTGAAGTGATTTGTGCCCTCCTCGTGCCTAAATACAAATCTACACTTTTTAAATACACGTGAAACACAGACCCGTTTATATCCCGTGTACCAATGACTATACACCAACATTAACACACGCACGCAACATACAACACATGATATGCACACAGGGGCGGGGCACATTGCCACAGTAGGGTTTTATTTAAATACCACAGACAGGTCAGGAGCTTACTGTGCTGTCCTATAATTGATTTGAAACATTCCACAAAACAAATGACTTTCTTTGATATGCTTTTTGCAGGCATTGAGTCTGTCAGCAAGAAATGTTGGTGAGGTTGGCGATATTTCCATTTGGTCTTGTTTAGCGTTTAAGAATTCAACATATACGGAGTTTCGACAGAGTACACTTTTAGAAATTAAGGATCGCTCAAGCCCATGAATCAAGCGAAGTATGATAATAGAACCAATATAGAATAGTATTTGCAATTAAGGAGAATATAACCATTACACAATGAATGCTTTGTTTTATTTAGACAATTGTAATAAAAGAGAATACTTTTTTTTAAAAAGGCAAAGAAAAACATCAGTAAAGGATACCCTTTTAAAGGAAATTAATAAGAAAATATACAGTATCATTTGAAATCTATTAAGGTGAATAATACACTGACTCCATTGTGATTTAGCAGTTGGTTCCAACAATTTAACAGCAAATGCTGGAGTATTTCTGTATAATTCTGTGTAAATAAATATAAAACTATAAAGAAGGGGCAACAATATGAATCCATATTTTTTATTTTTTATGCTGGGTTGTTTTTTGGATAATAATAATAATAATAATAATAATAATAATAATAATAATAATAATAATAATAATAATAATAATAAAATAGAAATTTCACTTATATATCGGTCTTCATGCAAGCATTCCAGGGTGCTTTACAAAAGAAATATAAAAAAGCCTGTGTCTATATATAATCCAGCTATACAAATAAACAGACCCAAACAAACACATTTTAAAACAGGATTTAAAAGATTAAATTGTGCTAGCATTCCTGGTATGAATCGGGAGCAAGTTCCAAAGACAAGGGACATTATAACTAAATGCCTTGGCTCAGACAGAGTTCAAACACAGGACTGTCAGAAGATGAGCATTTTCCGATCTCAAGGAACAACCAGGGACATATGGGGTCAGCAGATCTTGAAGATAAGAAGGTCCAAAAACTTTAAAACAACAACAACAACAACAATAATAATAATAATAATAATAATAATAATAGCATCAGTAATAAAAAAAAAATTGAATGAGATGGATGCAGTAATTGTATCAATTAAATGTGTGATTAAAAACAAGATTAACTAAGATTAAAAAAGTTTATTGCAAGATTAATCGTGATTAATTTTTTTAATCACTTGACAGCCCTAATTTTTATATAAGCTTTGCAAGCTAGTGCTTTTTTATTTTATACCAAAATATACTATTTCTTTGATGCCTGTTTACCAGGTTATTGAGAGGAACGGTAGTTGCGCATGCAACGTTATCACTGAGAAATGCCAGACTCTCTATACAGCAAGGATAGTTTACATGTTTTCAGGGTATTAGCACAGCAAAAGTAAATCAGCCAAAAGTACCATTTCACTTTTAATTTGTAGTTCCAAACACTATTAGGTGAAATGTAGAAAAAAAGTCAATCAATACCTGTCATAGAGTAAGAGAAATACGTCACCAAAGTAAGGTAAAAATGTCCTTCTCCTTTTTCTCCCATTTTTTTGCAGATTTTTGCAGACTACAGGGAGTTTTGTCGAAATATACTAGGGAACGGATTTACTTTGACGTCTATATCATTTATATTAAACAACTTATTTCTGTTTTAAAATGGAACATTTGCCTGCAAGAAATATCTTTTTTTATATAAATATAAAAAGGTCTGGCATGTGTGGGATTTGAAACTATAACCTTCAGTTTGCAAGCAGGTTGTATTGCTGTTTGTGCTACATGGTTAGTTGAGACAAGCAGTATTTTGAAAGCCAGCTGAGAATTCTCAGGACACTCATATTTTAGAGATTTTTCGAGTCATTCATCATCATCATCATCATTATCGTCATCATTCTGAGATTCTTATCATGATCTCTGAAAAATGTTGGTTTCCTCTCGATACTGGTTGATGAAAGTGACGCTATTTGTGGTCCCCACTGGACAAAAAGGAACATTAATTTCTCAGAATTAGTTATGCTGAAGGATAGCCAATCTGTATTTGGTAAAAGTAAAACATAAATAAATACATTAATAAATATAGAAATAAATGAATACATAAATCAATACATAGACATTTCTTTCTTTCTTTATCTATCTTGATATTTATTTATTTCTTTTTCAATATCAGGTATAAACACAATTTAATACTGTATGAAACGAAAATAAATACTCAACAGTTCTTGTTCAATTGTATATTAGTGAAGATTGTACATAAAGGTCGTCATGCTTTCATATATTTTTACTTTCAAATTAAAAAAATATATTGTAATGACCCGGACAATTGCTTTGTTGCAGGACTTGTCTTGCAGGAATTCAACACCGTCTCCCTGAGTACCACTACATGAAAACATTACAATATACTAAATGAAAGAATCAAGCTTATTATCATAGTTTGTAAAATCAGATGAAAGCTTTCAATACAATTGGGATAATACATAATCATTATTTACAAAATCTTGTGTCATTACTTGTTAAAAATGGTAACTTTACTGCTATACTACTTGCAAATGTTGTAAAATAGAAGGGCAAACTTTGTGGTGTGAAAGCGAGGGCGTCTGCATTGCAAGCTGCATTAGAAGCATGTCTTGGGTTCAATTCCCGCACAGGGTTTATATTGCAAACTTAATGAAATGTGTTTTATTTATGTGCAACTAACATTGTTGATATGAATGACACATTCATTGAACATACATACTTTTGCAAACATAATTATATATATATATATATATATATATATATATATATACACAGTACTGTGCAAAAGTTTTAGGCAGGTGTGAAAAAATGCTGTAAAGTAAGAATGCTTTCAAAAATAGACATCTTAATAGTTTATATTTATCAATTAACAAAATGCAAAGTGAGTGAACAGAAGAAAAATCTACATCAAATCAATATTTGGTGTGACCACCCTTTGCCTTCAAAACAGCATCAATTCTTGATACACAGTTTTTGAAGGAACTCGGCAGGTAGGTTGGCCCAAACATCTTGGAGAACTAACCACAGTTCTTCTGTGGATTTAGGCAGCCTCAGTTGCTTCCCTCTCTTCATGTAATCCCAGACAGACTCGATGATGTTGAGATCAGGGCTCTGTGGGGGCCATACCATCACTTCCAGGACTCCTTGTTCTTCTTTACGCTGAAGATAGTTCTTAATGACTTTCGCTGTATGTTTGGGGTCGTTGTCATGCTGCAGAATAAATTTGTGGCCAATCAGATGCCTCCCTGATGGTATTGCATAATGGATAAGTATCTGCATGTACTTCTCAGCATTGAGGAGACCATTAATTCTGACCAAATCCCCAACTCCATTTGCAGAAAGGCAGCCCCAAACTTGCAAGGAACCTCCACCATGCTTCACTGTTGCCTGCAGACACTCATTTGTGTACCGCTCTCCAGCCCTTCGGCGAACAAACTGCCTTCTGCTACAGCCAAATATTTCAAATTTTGACTCATCAGTCCAGAGCACCTGCTGCCATTTTTCTGCACCCCAGTTCCTGTGTTTTCGTGCATAGTTGAGTCGCTTGGCCTTGTTTTCACGTCGGAGGTATGGCTTTTTGGCCACAAGTCTTCCATGAAGGCCACTTCTGACCAGACTTCTCCAGACAGTAGATGGGTGTACCAGGGTCCCACTGTTTTCTGCCAATTCTGAGCTGATGGCACTGCTGGACATCTTCCGATTGCGAAGGGAAGTAAGCATGATGTGTCTTTCATCTGCTGCAGTAAGTTTCCTTGGCCGACCACTGCGTCTACGGTCCTCAACATTGCCCGTTTCTTTGTGCTTCTTCAAAAGAGCTTGGACAACACATCTCGAAACCCCTGTCTGCCTTGAAATTTCTGCCTGGGTGAGACCTTGCTGATGCAGTATAACTACCTTGTGTCTTGTTGCTGTGCTCAGTCTTGCCATGGTGTATGACTTTTGACAGTAAATTGTCTTCAGCAACCTCACCTTGTTAGCTGAGTTTGGCTGTTCCTCACCCAGTTTTATTCCTCCTACACAGCTGTTTATATTTCAGTTAATGATTGTGTTTCAACCTACATATTGAATGGATGATCATTAGCACCTGTTTGGTATAATTGTTTAATCATACACCTGACTATATGCCTACAAAATCCCTGACTTTGTGCAAGTGTACCTAGAAGAATTGATGCTGTTTTGAAGGCAAAGGGTGGTCACACCAAATATGGATTTTATTTAGATTTGTCTATTTTTGAAAGCATTCTTACTTTCCATCTAGGGTTTCTGTGATGTCATATATTACGAGACCCTTGTGATGCTAATATTAAAGAAGAGGTTCAGCAGTACAGGTGGGTTTTTTTTTAAACATAGTGCTTCAGTGCTGTACAAATGTTCAATGTCGTTATCCGTTAGTGCTTCAGCTTTATTTGGATGATTGCCTTTACCTTGTTTTAATTTTCTGTTCCTCTCCAGTTTCTCTGAGATATGAATTTACCAGCTTTATATCTTTTTTTCTTTAAAACATATTCTCATTTAGTTGATCATTAATGAACATTTTTGCTATGTGGGTGTTGTCGAGTGATTGAAAACGAGACATTTTCTGTTTGAATTGAAAGTGATGGTCTCGAGTCTCGAATGGGTCAAAGTTCAAATATATTTTCCTCTAGAGGAATTATCACTTTTTGACGTCACTACTGTGGTATTATGCCTTTTTTTTCTTCGAGTGGCTCAGGATGCAAATATAGCCTTCATCCATATATAATAGGCAGGATTTGAACCCTAACTAGTCATACTTTCACTCCAACTACATAACCGCCACGGTACACAGATTCACATCTTAACTATTTCAACAGACTAGGGTACTATTTACATTTACCTTATCCAAACGGCAATACATTGCCTCAATATAGGTTGAACAATGTCATATTCCCGTAATGTGTGTGTGTGTGTTATTATCCATTAAGTGATAAAAGTGGTATCTGAAACAAAAACACATTGGAAATGTGAAAAAACTGCAAGAAAGTGCCCAGCCATTTAAAGTGGAGATATCAAAAACACAAGCCAAGTTTCAACAAACCATTGGGGCAACCTTGCCCAGCACAAAGCAAATAGGCACAACTGTAAAAGCGGTGGGGGTCAAGTTTGCCTTAATTGTTTATTGTGTTTTTCAGGCACAATAAAAGCAGATCGAACTTGCATCAAAAACACAACCCAAGTTAGTAAAAACAATTGGGGCAACCTTGGCCCCCATCGGTTTTACAGTTGTACCTATTTGCTTGGTGCTGGCCAAGGTTGCCCCAATTGTTTGTTCTAACTTGGCTTGTGTTTTTGATATCTCCACTTTAAATGGCTGGGCACTTTTGATAACTTGTCGTTTTTTCACATTTCCAATGTGTTTTTGTTTCAGATTCCATAGTTTAGGCAATTGTACACTCTGTGTTATCACAGTTGCTGACAGTTGTAACTGCTTAATGCAACATTTGTATAGGTACACAAGGTGAGATGAACTTCAGGTAGGAAAGTTTCTTTGCACAGCAGCAACACAACATGGCTGAGTAATGTTATAACCTTGTATATTCCAGCAGTCACATTTCATGACTGACTGAAAAAGGGGTGTTAATAGTTTAGAGTTTAAACATAGGCTAATAAGTTTAACAAATTTTGGTTAAACATTTAGCCATTGTCAAAAATATGTAGGTCCAATATAGGTTGTTAGTCTGTGTTTATATAGTCATAGTGTACAGTGTAAGCCATCTGTTTCATATTTAATATTTCTTCTCAGTCTTCTCAAATACACATTGCGATAGTTTATAAACAGTGATGGGAGGGCTTCTTTTGATGGCTTTTCTGATTTGTTCCAAACATTCCCAATATGTTGTCATTTAAACAATCTTAAAGGTTAAAGGTATATGGAAATTTAACCTAAACTGACAGAAAACAGAAACTCTTTACCATGGTTTGAAACTACCTTTTTCTATTTTTTGTTTTGGTGTCTCCCAGTCTGGAGATAATATAACAGACTAAACAGACTAAATATGGATGTATTTATTGTGCATTTGGACTTGGTACCCAATTCTAAATGTCTGTATTTTAACATTCACAAAATGGAATTGAATGCTGACTTTGAAAAGCATTTCTAAGGCCTGCAAGTGTTTATGCTGCACTTCCAAATAAAAAAAACAGAATAGATTACATACTGTACATACAATTTTTTTTTTTATCTTCTACAGCCATCTGTACTCTTTTCCAATCTGCTGGCTTTGTCGGATGAAACAATAGCTTCATTTTTTTTCAGTCTCCAGTTTGCACACCCATGCATATTTGATTTCCCAAAACAGAACTGTTTTGTTTATCAAAAAGAAAGTGTTTCCATTTTTATTGTAATTTATAAATGTATTGGAATATGTTTCTAAAACCTTAGTCCTGTGCTAAGCTTTGCATGTTGCTATTTTTTTTAACCACTAGCATGTAAATCATGTTATAAAGGATTATTAATCACAAAATGTGCAAGGAAATCCATTCTGCCATTCATTGGGATCAAGTCATCAAATAGTCACAGGCACAGCAACAACCTGAGGAAATGTTTAATTACCAGGCTAGAGCATGGGTCATTTAAATCCTCTCTGGTCCCACACCTCCATTAAATCTCATGAATTCCCTACTGTAGGTGCTTTTGTCTAAAGTATTTTTACCCTCTGTTTTGTTGAAACTGAAAAAACTGTAATGTGGTAGAGATGGACACTACATAAATGGAGTTTGGGTAATATTCTCAGCTGATTAACAACCCCAACAAGTTTTTAAAAATATTTTTTACAATACATACTGCAGTTTACATGAGGCAGAAATTTAAAGAGCCAGCATCACAGTTATATAAGTTATAACCTGTACAACTTCTTAAACCTTTCAGTACTGTTTAGAATTACGTGACAGCTTCAGGTAACTCTGATATTCCCCCAAAGAAGCTGTGTTTATATTTAGGGTTGCTATTCCAAATATAGTGTCATCATTCTTCCCATTCAAGGTATACCCAATATAAGTCAGATGCACCTATTCATTCTCACTTTGAGTAAGACAGCTATAGATCTTCTTTAAACTCAAGCTACGTCCCTGAATACTTTTGGCTGCAGTGTGTAATCGAGGAAGCAACCCACTTTTTAGCTGCATAGATCTGCAGGAATCTTCCCAGAAAACAGGTTGGTTCTTTTTTCCGGTGTGAATAAGATAGCCTTGCAGGAGGCGGGGCTCTCAGATATGGGAAAACAAGTTAATTCAGAAAGACAGCATGGAAACTCAGGTAAGGTCAAATTGTTCAGAATGAAAAAAAAATATGTTAAATGTTAAAAGGGTGTATTATTCTGTTACATTACAGTGTTTTTAGCTATATCATGTGAATCATCATAGACGCACAAGGGATGGCTGTTAGTCACACATTCTGTTTCACTCAGAATTTCAGCAGGTGTTTGTGACTCTCTCATCAAGATTGATGAAGTTTTATAATTCTTTATGCTGCTGTGATTGCATTTCTTAGTTTTGGAACAGAAAATGTGGACCCTCTAGAGCATAAGTGTTTTTGTTTTCCTCTATATGCTATTTGTGTTCTATTATGAATACCACTCAAATGAAAAGTTGATATCATCCAGTTGATATTTCCCCGTAATAACCAGAGGGGATCATTAACACCAGCAACAGAGTGTAACCCCAGCGCGAGCTGTCAAACTGAAAGGAATTCCAATCATACCTCACATAGTTGCTGTCTTCTCTCGCTCGCTTCTCAGCCGGGGAAAAAAAAAAAAAGATTATTGAGATTATAAAAAATACTGCATGGGTAGTGTGTGATAAATGTGAATTTAATGCCCACTTTAGGGATGGGATGCTTGTAGCTATGTAACATCCAACCCCTTGGATGGGCATTAAATTCTCATATCACACACTACCCCTTGCATTATTCTCTATATCATATTTGTATTACCCTTGATAAACCCCAGTAAACCATTAGGAGACTAAAGCATTACCAGTGATGGCAAAAGAATGAATTTAGAACCAAAATACAATACAAGTGTCTATTGATTCATTTGATATTAAACCAACTGGTACATTGCAGTTGGCCTTGTACTACCATTGCCCCTTAGAACAGAACCATTGCATTGCTATTGAAGAGTATCTTAAAAATGTAGATTTGAAGTCAACCTGTTCACCCATTAAATAAGTGTAAGATATTTACTATGCATGTACATTTGGTTCAAAAACCTGATTAATGCTTTACTACATACCAGGTAATAAGCAAGTACCATTTTGGTAGGGATGAGGCCCTGCACCTGTAAATGTGTGTTTTTCTGTTTGGGTTATTGTAAAAGATTATATATAACTACACTACACTATATAAGCATTCAGGCTATGATAGTTTTACAGGTTGCTAAAATGTTTGCTTTTATCAAATTAATTATTAGTAAAAAATGGTGTTAAACTAATATATTGTAACAACGAGGCAGACAAACCTGGGAGGTGGTGCCACTTCTACGAACAATCTCTCACACGACAGCCAGCCCAGGTTTTTGAGTTAAGGGTTCCCTTGTTGCGGACAACGGGATTACAGCCGATCGCAGACATGCATTTGCAGCAGAGCCCCCATGGGTATTGATGGACTTTGTGGGTGCACTGAAATAATAGGTGGTGGGATGGGAATGCATGCCTGTGATTGGGGGAGCGCGTACGATGTCGCGAAATGTAGGCTTGGCAGAGGGAGGGGCTGGGTGAAGAGTGAGTTTTGGAGCTGTGGGAGAAAACCTGATGTTTACCAAGTCAGACACGCAGAGACTGTTAGCTTTGTGTTTTACCTGCCTGTTTATTAAACCCTTTTATTTATCCTGTGTTTGTTATTGTTTATTGCATTTATTTTATTGAACTGCTCGTTCTTGTAAAATAAGCTGTGCTTTTGAGACCAGAATACTTGCCTGGATTGCTTCCTTTACCTCCATGTTACAATATCAATTTTAAATTGTGTTGCAACATACTGAATACCAGTTTTAATGTTCAATTCAACATCAAGCATTGCAAACATACCAACAACAGTCAGTTGTGCAGTTTTTTTGTTTTTTGCAGTAAGACAGCGACTGATTTTTTTAAGAACGTCTTGCTGTTTAGCTAATTGATCAGCTTTCACCTGGAAAAACTTGTGTCCTTTCCCAACGCAATCTGGATGTCGCGTCTCAAGATATTGACTGCTTAAGGCTTTCGTGAGCCAGTACTTCACAACAAATGACACATGAGGACGCGGATCATCCTCGTCACCAATGTAAGAAAATCCGAAGTTAATATAAGATGGTAATTGCGAGTAGGATTAGACATTTTTAATTTTGCATCCATTTTAACAACTGTTTTCAAAAGTAACCGCACATAAAATGTCACCTTTTGCTTTGATAAAACAATACATTGTTTACATAATTACTGCCAATGATTTGTATGTGAATTATATTTATTTTGAATATAAGCATAAGTTGTATAGTGAAAAAAAATCTTAACAGTGTGCACTGAACTTCATATTTTTTAGATTGTTTGGCGACCCATCAGAAACCTTGCCTTGACTCATATTTGGGTCGCGACAGCCACTTTGGGAAACGTTGCCTTAGGGGGTTCTAATCCCACCCCAGTATATTTAAGCGTGTGTCAAGGTTCCTGCAGAGGGCCCTCCCTTTTAGTGTGAGCAGCGCTTAGCTGCTTGTTGTCAAACTTTTATTTTGTAGCTGTTTTTGCTCACTGTGTTTTGGTTTTACTTTTTGTATTTATGACACCTTGTTTGTGTATGTTCTCCTGCACTAGGACTGCTGGTACCCTAGTGGCGGCCACCTACCACTCCAATTGAGTTGCAATAATATTGTAAATAAATCCTGCATGGTGTGTCAAATACAACCTCAAATCTCTATCTTGTCTGTCATTCCGGATACCCACACACTTAACACACCTGTTACAATCCTAAATAAGTAATTGTGAAAAATTTACTGGTAATCAATCATTTGTTGAGTTTCTAAGCTTTCAATGCATACCAAAAATACAGTACCTCCAAGTAGCCACAGCTTTTCCATTTTCAAGTTTGAGTGAACTTCAACAAAAAAAAAAAAAAAAAGTAATACAAGTTACAGTGAATGAGGAAGCAGCAATGGTAATATTCATGAATCTTACATGGCTAGCATTTCCAGACTGGGTTTAAGAGATAAAGACACTGTCCTCCAAAGCGTGTGCCATCAGCCAACCGCTTTTTTTCACACTGCGGACTCACTATGCAGCCACCCAAGAGCTACAGCGTCGGAGAATAACGCAGCTCTCGGGGCAGTTTACATTCAAGCCCGCAGGCGCCTGGCCAGACTACAGGGGTCGCTGGTGCGCGGTGAGCCGAGGACACCCTGGCCGACCTAACCCTCCCTCCCCCCGGGCGGCGCTCAACCAATTGAGCGCCGCCCCCTGGGAGCTCCCGTCCTCGGTCGGCAAAGGAATAGCCTGGACACGAACTCGCGACGTCCAGACTATAGGGCGCATCCTGCACTCTAGCGAGTGCTTTTACTGGATGCGCCACTCGGGAGCCCCCTGCTGCAGAGGTTTGAGTTCTCTCACTTCCCCCTCAGCAAGATCAGCTACGTGCAGTTTCACACAGAACAGGGTGACTTAAAGTCGCAAATAAGTATCTGAGCTAACCACATGCGAAGGAACAGGAGGTGTGAGTTAACAGAGTGTCCACCATAACAATTGGATATTGAACAGGGTTATGGGAGGGGAATCACCCACAATGTTTGTGTATAAATATATGTTTTTCCCCTGTTAGAACTTGTTCCTTTCATTTCCTTGAATTGAACCCCGGATATCTGTGTTATAAAACAAATAATACATTGAGTTAGACAGAGACTTGTATTTGAAGTCGACTGTAAACAGTGTTTATATGATTGTATTAATGGTATACATTTTTCTGCATATAAAGTGTTTTTGATCAAAAAACAATGTCAGTCTGTCTTACCATGACAACATGTTGAGTTTTTGAAAGTTGAATTTAGTAAATTGAACACTATCAGTGTCGTATAATTTAAGATAATATATGTGATGTATTGTTGTTTTTTTAACTATTGTATTAATCTTGTAGTGATATAAATTCCTATGGTTTCTCCAGCCTTTCTTTGGAACTCTGATTGGGTTCTATACTGAAAACAAGGTTTCATGTAATGGGTTCTAAATAGGAGTAATATAGCCTCACCTATGGAACATATTTGATTTGAGTTGGGAAACCTTAAAGTAACTGCACAGGTACTTAAAAGTTTACCAACTGCACACTAGTAGAGCAGCATTTTGGCCTGCCTATATACTAGCAATAGGTAGTGTGATGGTATCACTTTGAAATTAGTGACAAGTCAAATACTGTTTAGTGAGAATATCTGGATACAATATAATTGGAATGCTGTTTATAATTTCTTGAAATAAACATTAGCAAAGGTCTTATTAGCAATGGTAACACAATGTACTCCTATGGGTTACTGAAGAGGCAGGAAATATGTGATGTGGTATCTAAAGGGTTGAAGATGATTGTGTGTTGTTCTGAGCACAGTGCGTTCTACTGAGAACTGCTTGAAATGTGTTTATCAACTGATAAAAGGGATATAGTTAGGGCGCTGTTATGTCTACTTTGAGGTGAAACTGCTTAATTGAAAACAACCGCTTATAAGGGAATCTTCATCTTTGAGAAAGTTCTAGAAAGTTCTGTAATCATGCTGACATGTTAATTTGCCTATTGTTGCTATGCTAATCCTGTATAAATATTGTGCTACCATGTCAATAATCAAGAGAGAGTGTGTTCCTGTAACCGCTGCTGCTCTTCCCTTGCTCGCATTGTAATAAAGCTTCTTGAACTGCTGCCGGGTGGAGTCATCAGTCATTTCATATTAAACGGGAATTTACCGACTACAGTTACCAGTGTGTATTGGTTTATGGTAGTATTCGTCTGACAAAATATTAATATACCATCACTATGGTCTGATGGCTCATACCATTATAGTTGCCTTTGTGCTTCTGTACTATGAAATCATAACACTGCAATTTTTTGACAGAATACTATAAATAATTTATTTGTAAACCAATATTTTGTGCAGAGAGGGAGAAAAACAAAACAAAGGTCCCTACTGACAGAGAGTGAATTACAGACAGACTAATATCAACATACTTATGTGTTTCTGTTTTTAATATAATATAGTACCAGACATATCCCACTAGGGGCATATGTGTATTCAGATAAGTATCATTATAAAGTACAATGAAGGAAGGTAATGCATTTGTACCCCAATCAATAGAAAAACAGTTAAAATACAGTTTATACTCTGCTACCCAAAGCTCCTCTGGTACAATATATAGAGAAATGAGAATAGTTGTGCATTGAATTGTTTCACTGAAGCACAAGTAAAGTGACTTGGGCAAGTTAACATTCTGAGCTCTACTTTTAAAGCAAATGCAAAGCCTTGCCTTTAAGACAACTCAACTACAAAGCACTATCACTTTATGAGTCAAATGAAACGTTGAATAAATGGTATCACATAATAAAAAATAAAAAAAAATCTGAAGAGGTCTCTAAAACCTCGTTTTGTATGCTTATTTTTCCTGTTTGGTCAAAGAAGCTTCCCAGAGCTACTTCCAGCAGATTCCATTGCACTGCGAACAGCGCGTAGCGCGAACAGAAATAAAACAAACGTGTTTCTATATTCACTCGCTTCGCTTGATTCATGAATATTACCATTGCTGCTTCCTCATTCACTGTAACTTGTATTACTTGTTTTTTTTTTTTTGTTGAAGTTCACTCAAACTTGAAAATGAAAAAGCTGTGGCTACTTGGAGGTACTGTATTTTTGGTATGCATTGAAAGCTTGAACAGAAATAAAACAAACGTGTTTCTATATTCACTCGCTTCGCTTGCAGTGTGCATTACTTCATTTAAATCAAAAGTTTTAATTATTTCTATTCGCTCGCTTGCATCCGGTGTGCATAGCCCTTTAACAACCTGAAACCAGGTAGACAACAAAAACCGTAAGAATCCATTGCACGGACGTGAGACCCTCAAAACTGAAAAACTGTGAGTTTCAACGATAAACATTGAGACTCGACATGTCTGAATATGTGCTGCTACATCACAATGGAGAGAGAATTTGGAGTTAATAACCTGCATGGAAACCTGGTCTGTATTTGTCGTATACCGTGTTTTTTCATTATGTTAGTGTGGTATAGAGTTTATTATATGACATATACATGTAAAACACAGATACAATGTAATGTAATATGTAGGAGGAGGAGACATATAATGTAATAATCAAATGTATAAACTATGGGATGACATTGTTTTATATAGATGAATATTTTTGTTTTATTTCTTTACGCATAGATCTGTATTATTATAATATTCTATAGAACTAGCAGTGGTCCTGAGTGATCTGGAGACAGAGTTGATAAGACCATAAAAAACATAAACTGGGTAAAATACAGGCAGAGCCTTGACATTGTTATATGGCCACACTGTATGCAAAAAAGCATGTTTATAGTTTGATGTTCACTTTTAGCAGTATTATACAATTTTTTTATTGTTATTATTCTCATTGCAGCTGTTTACTATTTCAGTATGTGGTGAAGTTGGTTATGTTGAGTATTACAACTATAAGCTCAATAATTCATGTTATTTTTTTTTTTAAATCCCTTTCGTTTACCCCAGGGTACCTAAGGTAACAATTTATATTAAAAATCTTCTCTTGTTCAAAAAATTCCTCCAAAAGGTAGAAAATATCTAGCCTGGGGCTGAGATCGGTAGCCTACAGTAAGAGACCACTGGCACGAATTCCCTGCTAAACTAATGCAATAGATTTATGTTGGGATACAATTTTTTTTTTATTCTTTGTTTAGAAAAAAAATGTAATTATAAAGCAAAATCAATTTAGAACTCACCCATAAAATGTCAATAATTTGAAACGTTATATAAATATATACTGCTTTGTATGGCCTCTTTCATGCTTTTTACTCCAGAATAAAGCCGTGGGACTTGTTTAAGCACAGGAAAAAGTTAAAAGTATGGAATTGCAAAACAACTGAATGTGATAACAAATAATTCCTTCACAAACAAGTTAAACATTTCCAGTATGGGGCAAGGCACTGATGTATGCTTACTAATTAAACTATAAATCACATATCAGAAATCAACCAATCACAATCAATGATGCCCTCCCCCAAACTGCACGAGGTGACATCTCTTATACAATATAAGACACCCTACACATAAATTATATTACATATATATATATATATATGTTTATTTATTTAAGCACTAGCCCTGCACATGAAGAGTTTTTTTGTGTAAATGTATATTGTAAATAACGTGTTTATTATAATTGTTTTAACTAATTAATGAAGTACCTGACGCTCCTGGGACAGCCTACCTGCTGTGGAATCTCATCAGCAGGTAGGTGTGTTCCAGTGGGGCGTCAGGTATAAAAAGGTCCTGTTTATTCACCTCAGGGCTGCTGCAAAACCAAAGCCGACCGGCTGAAGATCGTCCAGACTACCCGGACATAGAGACTGAAATACTGTTACTGTCCTTGACATTGTTAATAAACACCAAGAATTTTTTTTTTTTTTATCTAAGTATTAAATTGACTTTTATCAACAATAGTAATATAGTAAATTATTTGATACTTATTGTTATTGTTACTGGCAACAGGAATACATGTTAATGCCATGGTTTAATGTTTGTACAAGTTATTGATTGAGGGAGTAAATACTAAGAAATGGTTTACATTTATTAAGTTTGTAATTTATAAGATGAAATATTGAAATGGCTAAACAAAAATACAGACCTGTCAACTCTCCCTTATTTGCCGGGACTCTCCTGTTTTTTGAACTCTTCTCCCGGAACAGATTGTCTCCTGTATTTTGTATGGTCTGTGGTTATTGCAATCCCCATCTATACCTAGCAGGGTTTAGGACCCAGGGGAGTCCTGTGGCAGGCATGCATTCAGTGCGCGAATGCATGCCTGCCTTCCCGCTCTACAGGGGAAACAGTAAAAAAGGTATCATGGATTGCACCCTCCCCCCCACTCCCGATTTTGTATTCTCAAAAGTTGACAGGTATGCAAACGTGAAATACCCAGATGCACGTAAAAGGAACAGTGGAGGAAAGGCACATTTGCTGAGGCAATGCCAGCGTTTTTTCACTACAGATGGCCAATTAATGTACAAACACAAAGTTCACAAAAAACGACCAAAAAAAAAATAAACCACAAAGGTGAGCCACAAAATAGACACGTTCTATCAGTATGCACATCGGTATGTTAATAACACGTTAATAACAAGTAGTATTTGTTATAATATTAATTAAACATTTTTTGTTCATTAAAAAAAAAGTTTTATTAAACAAGATAACATATTCAAAACGTGTTGTATAGCGAAAACATTTGTCATCCCTCAAATGATTTTTGTTTTTGGAGCAAAAAAACTCAAACAAGTACGCTTGAAAGAAGGTCATCAGTTAGCAATAGTTTTGAAAGTACGTAATGTGTAGTATTGAATGTAGAAGTAGAGTGTTATGAACATGACTAGTTGAGTGTTTTGAACGTACACTAAAATAACTTGTTGAAAACACTCCCCAGAGTGTTTTTTTTGCATAAGTGTTTTGAGCGTACTACACTGGCCCTGCATTCAATAGCACAGCACTCTCTCGTGGAGCCCTGTAACACATGTTAGCAGTTATTGAACAGTATGTGGGAGTGAGCAGTTTCACAATAGCAGGCAATACATCGTTGTGTATTAAAACAGTTGCTTTGAGTAAGTTTTGCAAATAATGCATCAGGGTAGAAAAATGCAACGTCTAAGACTATTGCACAGCAGTGTGTGTGTGTATATATATATATATATATATATATATATATATATATATATATATATATATATATATATATAAAATCTAGTATTGTTTCGAAGATGACAAAAAAAATATTTTATCACATTTCCAATATGAGCTTTCAGGGACAGAGCTGAGTCAAATATAACACCCACATTTTTAATCTCAGATCTGAAACAAGTCCTATGCACATCAAAATCCAATGCAGAGAAAGAAAAAATGTTTATTAAATGTTGAGAACCTAAAGAAATCTGGAATTTAAATGGAGTTTAATTTTGTTCAATCCATAAATGTATATCAGTTAGCCCTGATTCGCATGGGATTAAAACTCACCAAAATAAAAAAATCCTCTGTGCCACTGCCAGTCCCTGAGAAATGTAATCCAATGCAAACAAGGTTGGTGTAATTATGAATTGCATAATTTGTCATTATGCATATATAATAGCATATATGTCTGACTAGCAATCAGAGCTGGGTCCATTCAATTGTGAGAAAACCAGTGAATGATTAGACATATAAAAATTATGAGTTAGTATTTTTTAGTTTAGTTTCAAGTGGCTGTAACTGAGACCACTTTTGGGTGATTTAAATCAACAAGCCCTTATGTCAAATTAAGAATAAACACAGGCCTTCAAGTCACGCCAGATTTACGACAACCCCACAGGACAAGGAAGGCTTGTCACAGTTCATGAAACAAAATCACAAATTAAACTTCCTTCTATGATTCTCCTTCGAAGCCACTGATCGCAGTCATCATCATGCTAGCAGTGCTAACTTGTCATCAAAAGATCAAATCAACAACAGTAACCAGAACAAGAAGTTGTATGAACAAGGTAGCCCAGACACGGTTCTTCTCTTAGGAGTTCAAAGATGACTTGCAGCAAAGTCTGGTAGGCATGCTATTTAAAAAGGGATTTAGCAGACACTGCCATCAATTCCATGCCAGCAATAGGAGCAATAAAGTGGCAATGAAGACTACACAGGAGGCAGACAGTTGTATGTTTCTGCATGCCAAACAACTGTGATGATCAAGACACCAGACACAGATACAATAGTCCTGGTTTTTCGGTGAAGGACATTCCTGAAAGAGTTCAGGTGCACTCAGGAACAAGAACATCCATGTGCTTTGTGGGTATCAAGGATTTGTGGATATGTGTGAGAATCTGTGTGTGACGCTCTCCCCGGAAAGAATGCTTTAATAAATTGCCACTAGTGTAAGAAACTATCCTTTGAATTAATTAACAACAATGTATGACATTGACAGTCAAAAGCTGATAGGGGCAGCAGATTGAGGCTCTTTTCTCTTCAGCGTTGTGCAACTGTGATGTGCTTGCGAGATCGCACAGGACTGTGAATTGTGCAGGTATTTGCAAACTGTCACTCCTAGAATGGATTAACTTTGTGTTGTGTTTTACAGAAATAAAGGCAGTCACAGACCAGTCTTGGGTTCCCTGTGTTAATTTATTTTTCCTGCGTTGTGAACATAAGACATGAAAGAAATGAATAGTCGCCTCTCACAATACAGCCACCTCATTCCCATGCGTCACTGACTGGGCAGTGGTGTATTTGCTGAACACCATCAGATGCAGACTATACAATATTAATCCAAAAATATAATCTACATAACATTACTATACTAATGCAATTTTAAACCAAATAACAAATACATATTAAACATTCACAAACATATATACAAAACTCACATTATAGGAAATAATCAAAGGAATAAAGGAGATATCAAAAATTATACATAGATGAATTTACCTGCGTTGTGAACATAAGACATGAAAGAAATAAATAGTTGCCTCTCACAATACAGCCAGCTATATCAATCAGAGAGGAAACCAATCATCTTTCATACAAAAATAATATTAAAATAAAGAAATAAAATACCATCTTGCGCACATGGGCTAGGCCTCTCTTATATAAAGTACATGCTGCATCCACATAGCCCTCATTCATATGCATTATCCACACGCACACGTGGTTAGGCCCAAACAGAAAATAAAAATAAAAATACAACATTTAAACAATATTCCAACGCAATTCATCCCTAAATATCACTTTATATATCTTTCGATTGTCGTTCCCATAACCATTTACTACAGTGGTTCTCAACCTTTTTTTTTAGCGGACCACCTGAATGTTTTTTTGATCTTGGCGGACCACACAATAAACAGTATAGCTGACTGAAAAATAAGCACATAAAAAATTACTATAATACTAAGAATAACCATAGACTTACCTTTCTTTGTTTCAATGCAATGGGTGGGCCTGTTTCTGTGAGCAAAGTTATTTTAAAATTGAAGTTTTAAAGAACTGTTTTTGTTTGCTTTTCATTAACACGAATTTACCGAGAGGGGAAAAAAAAACTGATAATTGATAATTATAGCAGAAATTGATTTGTGTGAATCAATAATCTGTGAAGTTTCAATACAACCATGAGGTTCCAGCACAGTCGGAGCTACGAATCTCCAGCTATAATCTTTATTTATAAAACTAAATGTTTGGATGCTGCATGCTGATTGGCTGTTGAAGACAGTTGTCAAAAAACTTATTTTTGCCATAGCACAGTTCAATTAATAAATTATCAATACACACAACATATTAAACTCACAATAAATATACACATTGTTGTGAGAGGTCTTTTAAAATTTTTAAAAATGAGTGACATTCCTTTCGTCACATTTGATCTTTTCGGAGGCATGACAGTGGACTAGAATTACAAGAAAAATTAAAAAAAGAGACAAAGATTTAACAAGTCAACAACTTAATGGAATCGAAGAAAACAAAAATGCTTTGGCAGCTGGTGTTTTTATTGATTTGATGAAACATAATGAAATGGTAATCGACTTAAAAACAGTTTGTCTTGAAAATCTAATGGTATGTTATGATACACCGTGTAACAATTATTATTTTTTTTTTTTTGGTTCCTGGGTAGTAAGTGTTATTTCCTAATTGCTTATGCCTCAAAAGTATAGAAAATGGCTATTATTCCCCACAAACTTTGCTTTTGTGACCAGGACAGTGATATTTTGAAATGTACCTATTTTTACCAGATAGATTCAGTGCTGAGTAAACTTGGAGTAACTTCTAGAACTTTCTAGAACTTTCCAGTAATATAAATAGTAGTATAAATACAGGGGCTTTAAGCCCACCAGTTCAGTTTAGTTCCAGCTGCCTAAGTGGATACATATCTGCATTTTTCTGAGATGGCATCAAGAGGCTGCAAGCATCCGGCAGACGCATTTTGCTATGTCTGCGGCCCATTTATCAAGACAAGAGTGAAAAAGTACTCCGTGGAAGCATCTGCTAAGATGTGTGAGGCCTACAAGGCATATTTCGGCATGCCTGTCAGGGATCAAGACAAATCCTGGGCACCTCATTTCACCTGCGAGCACTGCAAAAAAACTTTGGAAGGTAAGATGGACAATTGTTGCTCGGAATTTTATGTTATAAAATTTGTTAAAATTTGTAAAATTGTAAAAGTTTTTAATTTTAAAATGTTTTACAATTTTCAATGTTACTGAAAAAATATATCATATATGAAAAATGTTGCGAGAATCTCTTACACATTAGTCATGGGTGAAATAAATATATTTTTGTAGGATGGTACAGAGGGGAAAAGAGAGCCATGAAGTTCGCTATCCCAAGAATTTGGCGGGAACCCACTGACCACTCAAGCAACTGCTACTTCTGCATGATGGACCCTTCCAAGCGGACCGAGTTCTCTGTGGGGAGGAACAACGTCAAGTGGGAGCCACTGGTGGACCCCCAGAATGGTGCACTGCACATCAAATTGGGCCTTATGAAACAATTTGTCAGAGCTCTAGATAAGGAGTCGGCAGCCTTCATACCTTCAAGACTTCTTCCCTAAGCTGTCTGAGGCAAAGGTCAAAGCTGGTTTCTTCGTCGGACCACAGATGAAGAAGATCCTGGAGTGCAATGAATTCCCCAAAAAGCTCACTAGTAAGGAGAAAGTGGCTTGGAACAGCTTTGTCGCAGTGGTTCGGGGCTTCCTGGGCAATCACAAGGCCGAAAACTATGTGGAGCTGGTTGAGACTCTGGTGAAGAACTATGGCACAATGGGCTGTAGGATGTCCCTCAAAGTCCATATCCTTGATGCTCATCTTGATAAATTCAAGGAGAACAAGGGAGCGTACTCAGAGGAGCAAGGCGAGCGCTTCCACCAGGATATACTGGACTTTGAACGCCGCTACCAAGGACAGTATAACGAGAACATGATGGGAGACTACATTTGGGGGCTGATTCATGAAAGTGATTTACAGTATAATCGTTAATCTCGAAAAACTACTCACTTCTAAATCTTTTGTAGTCATTTTTGTATTACTTTAGTATAAATACATGTTAATTTGGATTCATATGTTGTTTTTTTCTGATTTTATGTGAACGAAAAGACACAAATTCGCCAGTTTTCTCATTGGAAATAGGTACATTTCAAAATATCACTGTCCTGGTCACAAAAGCAAAGTCTGTGGGGAATAATAGCCATTTTCTATACTTTTGAGGCATAAGCAATTAGGAAATAACACTTACTACCCAGGAACAAAAATTGTGTTACATAGTGATTTGTATACTACACCTACCCTAACCTCTCACTCGCATCCGGCATCTGGGTGTGCAATTATTATTATTTTTAAAACTCCAGACATGTCCTGTAGCCATAACGTGATGGAGTAAACAGACAGTGTAAACAGACGGTGTATACCATTGATGTCTTAAGTAGGGGACATGGCTCATTTCTATACCTCTGACAATTGGTGACATAAAATATCTCGGTAACTATCCGTGATGGAAAATCATATCTAAAACCATTACCCGACGGTCAAATAACCATCCCATAGTTTTCTAAATCACATTTTAAATACTGCCCGGTAATTTTTTTTTTACTGGCTGGAAATTATCGCCATCTTTTGTGAATATGGACCAAACAGATTTATTTCACTCTTAATTTCCAGAGGGGTAGTGAAGGTTGGGACCTTAATCAGTTTTGACAACCAAGCATGGCAAAACCCTGAATCACTAGCAAGTGAGCTGGGGGTGAAGTTAATGCATGTGGTGGAGGGGTTTCTAATGCAGCTCAGAGCTGCCTTATATGGAGAGGGATTACAGCAACTGAGACATTTTTTTACAGGTAAAACTAAGCTGGAGTGAGAGCCTCCAGAACTGGACCTGCAGACCGGACCTGATTCGGCAGGTTGGGAAAATGTAGAGTTCAGTTGGAAAAAAGAATATGTATAGGACATGTGTGAAAGTGCTGCATTTCAAAAGAATATGTATAGGGCATGCCTGATACACATTGGCAAGAGAGGCTGCATGTAGAGGAATCCCTCACACCTGCATGGAGGAATCTGTATATGTCACTGTAACAGGGCGAGGAGCCTGTACATGATTGTTTATTTATTTTTAGAATGGGGTCTCCCCCTCCGCTCCTGTGTCTCATTTGTGTTGTTTTGTATTTGTGTTTTATGATTTATGTACTTATTATATAGGACGAGTGAGGTGCCGTTCTTCAGGGTTTTGTTATTATTTTATTTCTGGCAGAGGCGAGACTAGGCAGCTCGTCCTCTGCCAGTATATAATTAAAAACCTTGTGTAGAAGGTGGCCATCTCCCGAATTGATTAAGTGATTGTTGCTAATTGGGAGATGGTCACCTGCATAAAAGACTGCAGCTGTCTGCACTCGGGGTGGGTGTTCAGAGGAGCGAGCGAGAGCGAGAGAGGCGTGTAAAATAAAAAAAAGAATAAGTACGATCAGTGCGATCAATGAAGGCTACTGCCCAGCCTGATCACAGTATTTTATGTTTTGTTATTTTGTTTTATTTACAGCTACAGTTTTATTTACAGCTACCCTGTCACACTTGGTGTCCTGTGTGGGATTGCAGCGCCTCCAGGACCCAGGCCAGAAAAGGAACTGCAGTTTTTGTTTTAATTTTTTTTTTATTATTATTATTGCTTTGTGGAGGATGGAGGAAGCTTCGTGGTGCCTGCACTTCATGGAGATGAGGCACTACAGGAGGGAAAGTGCTCCCCAGAGGCCACCTCTCCAGAGAAGGATGGAGAGGCATGAGAGCTGGCTGAGGGACCCTAGTGCCCCTCTGTGGCTAAAAACAGAGGGGAGACATCTGCTGGGGGACAGCAACCTGGATATCCTCGTGGACTTCATCAGGCTGAAACCAGAAGTCCAACAAAAAGCCATCACCAGAGGCTCATAGAGGCCTTCCCAGCCAGAAGGAGAGGAGCCCCTGCCGCCTTCGCAGCCAGAAGGGGAGGAGCCCCTGCCGCCTTCGCAGCCAGAAGGGGAGGAGCCCGTGCCGCCTTCGCCGCCTGGAGGAGAGGAACAGGAGCTGCCTCTGCCTCCATCACTCCCACCTGAGGGAGGGAGAAAACCGCCCGACCGCAGTGGCCACAAAGACGGTCAACCCCAGCACCCCAGCTACTCCTAATTCCTTCACCAGGGGGAGAAGTGGAGCTCCCGTTGCCGCCTTTATGGCCAGGGGCTCCCCTCCTGCCGTCGCCTCCCGAGGGTCTGCTGTCGCCGTTGCTGACTGTCCCGCTTCACCTGGGGTTGCCTGTAGGCCTGCTTCACCTTGGGGTCGCTGCCGGCTCTGCTTCACCTTGGGGTCGCTGCCGGCTCTGCGTCACCTTGGGGTCGCTGCCGGCTCTGCTTCACCTGGGGCCAATGCCGGCTCTGCTTCACCTTGGGGTCGGTGCCGGCTCTGCGTCACCTTGGGGTCGCTGCCGGCTCTGCTTCACCTGGGGCCACTGCCGGCTCTGCTTCACCTTGGGGTCGCTGCCGGCTCTGCTTCACCTTGGGGTCGCTGCCGGCTCTGCTTCACCTTGGGGTCGCTGCTGGCTCTGCTTCACCTGGGACCGCTGCCAGTCCTGGCAGCAGAAAATTGTGTGGCTAAAGCCCGGGAAGAGGGAGCTGCTAGTCATGAAGTGGAGGGTGAAGGACCTCCCACCATGGCCGCCCCCATGGACACTTTGCTTCCCCTCTTCCAGGACTTTGAGACTGAGGGGGGAGGTGGCCGTTAGGGCCATGTGTGCTTTGCTCAAGGAGGGGGAGCCCTGTACATGATTGTTTATTTAATTTTAGAACAGGGTCTCCCCCTCCACCCCTGTGACTCATTTGTGTTATTTTCTGCAGTGTTTCTTTGTTTTCTCCCTGCATTCTGGCCTGACGTCACCACATCGGCTATCCTGTCACAGCCACCAATACCAAAAAGAGTGGGTGATTTACAGAGGAGAGTGTTACACACCATTGTGGCCACAAACTCCCTTCTCACTGCCATTCAGCCAGGGGTGAATGATAACTGTCCATTTTGCTTGAAAAGGAACCAATAATGTAAAAAAACAATAGAAATAGATAATGGGTAACACTAACACAGCAAAGTTAACATTATTGTAAGTGTAACATCTTAACCCACACTAAACAATTGGACACATTAGTATATTTATAACCAGGGCTTATTTCACACAACTTACATCAATTCAAAACTAAACAAGCAAAACTGGAAAGTTCCCAGGCTCATCTACTTCAGAATCTTCATTATCGGCGTGAAGACGTTGTAATCCAAGAGATCTTCTTCTCTTTCTGGCATTCATTCCATCAACATCTTCTATAAAAATGTCTTCTATTTATTTTGATCAGTAAGCGCTGTGTGTCTTGAAAAGTGATTTAGAAAGCTCCAAAGGATTGCACTTTGATGCCATAGTCTATGGCAGAAGTTTTCAACCAGGGGTACTCGTACCACTGGGGGTACTTCCAAGGGTCATAGGGGGTACGCAGAACGACTCAGAAATGCACAAATACAAATGAAAGTAAAAGAAAAAAATGATCTTGAATACATTTTTTAACAGTATTATATATATCTCTAAACCACTGTGCATAAATATTTCATTTTGGTTTGGGGACGAAAAAAAAAACACAGAATCTATCACGTCCACACTTTCCATCTGTACGCATGCGTGATTTTGATTGAGCGTTTTCTCTGATATATATTTACTGGTGGGTAAAGCAGGTGAATGTGGCGATTGTGCCTATGGAGAGTGATCTGTGCTCCCCATGGTCTTTGCTGTTTTCAACTTGTCATATCAGTTTCTGCATTTTTTAGAAGTATAAATGCTCTGGGAAACATAAATAATCACAATACTCATACTTTGACGGTTTTAAGCCAGCTGCATTTAGCAATAGCGTCTGGTTGAATTTATTTTTGGTGTTTGAAATGGATACATTTCTTACGAAAGAAAAACACAGGAAGAAAACACAAAAGTCTACTGAAGAAAGTGCAAAGCGACAGAACGTTATCACACCTGTCAACTCTTCCTTATTTGCTGGGACACTCCACTTTTTTGGACACTTCTCCCAGACAACTCCCGGGACCTATTTTCTCCAGTATTTGGGACATGGGAGCACGAATGATGTTTGTGGTATTAAGCAGGAGAGATCACAGAAATACCAAACAGCCAGTGACGCTCATAAAACCAGTGAGTCAATAAAATCTTTCGTCGCCAAAGGAAAAACGGAGATCAAGAAAGTTACATCTGCAGAGACTTTACATGTTGTGACTAGACTAACAAATCTGGAACCATGTAACCAGACTCACAAATTGCAAAGTATTCTGCACGTAAGTGTAAAAGTCACAGACATAGTGAAATGCGATTCCATTACAATTTCAGCATCAATTGCTTTATAAATTCAGGTTTACTGCAATGAATAATGTTGCAATATCACGTTGTTGTGTATTTTGGCTTTTCTTTTTTAAATGTATGATGGACTTATTGACCTGTTTACAAAGTACTGTCACCTACAACACTACAATAAAAACCACAGGGGGCAAGAGAGAATTTGATTGTGAAGCATTTCATGGTTAGAACATAAGAACATAAGAACATAAAAAAGTTTACAAACGAGAGGAGGCCATTCAGCCCATCTTGCTTGTTTGGTTGTTAGTAGCTTATTGATCCCAGAATCTCATCAAGCAGCTTCTTGAAGGATCCCAGGGTGTCAGCTTCAACAACATTACTGGGGAGTTGGTTCCAGACCCCCACAATTCTCTGTGTAAAAAAGTGCCTCCTATTTTCTGTTCTGAATGCCCCTTTATCTAATCTCTATTTGTGACCCCTGGTCCTTGTTTCTTTTTTCAGGTAAAAAAAAGTCCCCGGGTCGACATTGTCTATACCTTTTAGGATTTTGAATGCTTGATTCAGATCACCGCGTAGTCTTCTTTGTTCAAGCCTAAATAGATTCAATTCTTTTAGCCTGTCTGCATACAACATGCCTTTTAAACCCGGGATAATTCTGGTTGCTCTTCTTTGCACTCTTTCTAGAGCAGCAATATCCTTTTTGTAACGAGGTGACCAGAACTGAACACAATATTCTAGGTGAAGTCTTACTAATGCATTGTAGAGTTTTAACATTACTTCCCTTGATTTAAATTCAACACTTCTCACAATATATCCGAGCATCTTGTTGGCCTTTTTTATAGCTTCCCCACATTGTCTAGATGAAGACATTTCTGAGGCAAACTCTTAGGTCTTTTTCATAGTTCCCTTCTTCAATTTCACTATCTCCCATATGATATTTGTTTTTCTGTTTGATATTTTTCCTTTTTAAAAGTAATTAGAAGGAGCACCATATCGCAATCTATCATTCTACCAAGTAATAAGTGGAATAGTTGTATGCCTTTGTTTTATGTAGGTATTCACTTCAATTCAGGCACTGAGATTTCAGTTTACAAAAGCGCTCTTATTTTGAAAACTTGAAGTTGACAGGAGTGAGTTATACAGAGTCCCTCTGGATATTTATTTTGCTCGCTTTAAAAAAAAAAAGTTTATCCTAGTTAGTTATTATAGTTTTATCTTGAGGTTAATGTTTTGGATATTGTAAACATTTTAAATGGCACACAGAATTATGCTGAGATGGGAAGTAAATGGTAGCATGATAAACATTTACAATACAGGCTTTTTTGTATTATTTGTATTAACTTTGCCAAATAGAAAGTGATTGCCAGTGTTTCCAAAGAGATCCCTACTGTAATTTAATTCTGTGCATCCAAAGACTTATAATTAAGTTTTAAGATTGAAGCCCACTGTTTGGTATTCTGTCTAAACCATCAATTTGTCAGCCCCAAACTTGTGAAAAATTATATATTAAATAAACAGGAAAAAAATATTCTGCCTTTTATTGCAACTGTGGTACCATTCAGTAGAGCAAAAATGGTAAAGGGTGCTTAGCTGAAACCTTCAGACAGAAGGGGTACAGTTTACAAAGAAAGTTGAAAAACCCTGGTCTACGGTATGTATTTTGATTGGTTTGTCACGCCTGACATTTCTCACACAGATATTTCACTACAGTAAATGTTTTGTTTGTTTATAAACATTTTGGGTGATTTAGTATGCTGTCAGGTAATTCTTTGTACTTGAACTCATTGTGATCGCTGAATCTCAGCAGGAAAAAAAAAAAAAAAAAAAACATCGATGTTGACCTACAGACCGGACTGACCTGATGTTTGGTTTATTGTCAGATGTCTGACGAAGGTTTTTATGCAAATTTGAAAAAAAAAAAAAAAAACATCATTGTCGCAGCTTTGTGTGCAATTATGTCATCAGACGAATTTGTCTGAAATTATAATGAGCGGTCTGTAAAGGGTTAAAGAGGACTTTTTATTTTGCCACTCTGCCCCAATGAGAACTTCTTCTTTTAAAAATGTATGGATAAAAACACAGTGGAATTGTTGTGTCGAGATTTGTAAGGATTGGCAAAAGCAATGAGTGGACGTAAAAGTGGATTTGCAGCTCGCATAAAAGCTGTTGCTCCACGCTGTGTATGGCGTCATTGTTACATTCACAGGGAAGTGCTTACTGCAAAAGCAATGCCAAAAGAGCTGTCAGATGTATTAACTGTAGCAGTAAAAATAGTTAACTTCATAAAAGCTCGACCACTGAACTCACAACTTTTCTCGGTGCTATGTGAAGGGATGGGATGTTTGCACAAGCAACCTTTGCTTCATACAGAAGTTTGACAGGGGTAAAGTTTTGGCAAGAGTCTGAGAATTCAGTGAGGAGTGTTGCATGCTTTTGATTACGTCTGACTCACCACTTGACCAACACTTTCAAGTTTCACTGATAAATAACATGGACAATTTACAATTTATGTTAAACATTAAATACCAGTTTTTAGAGCTCTATCTAAACAACCCTGTGTTTAAAAAATATATAATAACCATGTGGCAAAGTTTAATGTTCTTTTCTTTTCTTTTTTTTGGCACAAGTTAATTAGTTAATATTTAATAATAATATTTAATTCCAATTTCCGACAAATCCTCCTCCAACAACCACATACACACCTTTAAGGCTTCCCTTTCATATACAGACGTGCTCAAATTTGTTGGTACCCTTACAGCTCACTGAAATAATGCTTCATTCCTCCTGAAAAGTGATGAAATTAAAAGCTATTTTATCATGTATAATTGCATGCCTTTGGTATGTCATAGAATAAAGCAAAGAAGCTGTGAAAAGAGATGAATTATTGCTTATTCTACAAAGATATTCTAAAATGGTCTGGACACATTTGTTGGTACCCCTTAGAAAAGATAATAAATAATTGGATTATAGTGATATTTCAAACTAATTAGTTTCTTTAATTAGTATCACACATGTCTCCAATCTTGTAATCAGTCATTCAGCCTATTTAAATGGAGAAAAGTAGTCACTGTGCTGTTTGGTATCATTGTGTGCACCACACTGAACATGGACCAGAGAAAGCAAAGGAGAGAGTTGTCTGAGGAGATCAGAAAGAAAATAATAGACAAGCATGGTAAAGGTAAAGGCTACAAGACCATCTCCAAGCAGGTTGATGTTCCTGTGACAACAGTTGCAAATATTATTAAGAAGTTTAAGGTCCATGGAACTGTAGCCAACCTCCCTGGGTGCGGCCGTGTGGCAGTCTGGCTCGCAGTGGTGATGTGGATGACGTCACGGACCAGGAAGTAACTCAAACCAAAACAGTGGATGGGCGGTTGAAGCTGAGTGCTGGTGCACTCAGCGTATTTAATAAACAAAACAAAAACAAAAGATTTAACAAAACACCAAACAAAAGGGCACGAGGGCCGAACGAATAAACAAACAAGTAAGTTTCGTGCTGGATACTCCAGCACGTTTTAGCAATTGTTTTCTTCCTCTCTCTCTCCCGTTCTCCACTCTCGAACACTCCACACCCCGAGTGCATAGTGCTGCTGGTTTATATACTCTGGCCGAGGGATTTAACTAGTTGGTAATTATCTTATTATCCCCCGGCCAGAGTCTGCACGTGTTTGGTAAGGATGCATGACTGTCAGCTAGTTAAATAATCAGTAGCTGATCAGCCATGCATCCTCACGAGGTTTTTAAATATAACAATAAAAGACGCGGCGCTTTTACCCGCGCCGCAAACAAAAATACAAATAATAATAAATAGGGGCGGGACACTCCGCCACACATGCCCCCCCTTGTGCGCAGCACACATGGCCTTTTCGGCCACCTCCCCCCTTAGTCCCCAAAGTCCCGGTTAGCAGTCCCGGCGCAGGAACAGGGGCAGCAGCGGACCAAAGGTGGCGGCCACGGTGGGATGTCCTCCTCCCACCCAAACAGCCGTAGCGTTCCAATGGCCCGCGCACCGGCCGGCTCCTCTGGCCAAAAAAATTTTGGGGGTGGTCTCCAGACCTGCCCCCCCTTCTTCATGGCCGGCCACCCTTTCTCCTGCAGCGAAATTGCTGCGGGGGAAGCTGGTCTCCTGACCTCCCCCCCCTTCTTCATGGCTGGCAGCTGCCCTTCATGGGGCTCCAGCCACAGTATTTCCTGCCGCGAAAGTGCGGCTGGGGAAGCTGGTCTCCTGACCTCCCCCCTCCTCTTCACGGCCAGCAGTTCCCCTCCGTGGGGCTCTGACCACATGATCTCCAGCCGCGAAAGTGCGGCTGGGGGAGCTGGTCTCCTGACCTCCCCCCCTTTCTTCATTTCTGGCAGCTCCCTTTCATGGAGCTCCGGCCATCGTGTAGCGACCCCAGGCGAAGCAGGATCCCTGGCGACCCCAGGTGAAGCCGGACCCTCGACGACCCCAGGCGAAGCAGGATCCCTGGCGACCCCAGGCGACGGCAGCAGCAGCGGACCCTCGGAAGGCGACGGCAGCAGCAGCGGACCCTCGGAAGGCGACGGCAGCAGCAGCGGACCCTCGGAAGGCGACGGCAGCAGCAGCGGACCCTCGGAAGGCGAACTCGGGAGGGGAGCCCCTGGCCATGGAGGCGGCAGCGGGAGCTCCACTTCTCCCTCGTACCCTGTGTCCTGTGGAGAACAAAAGGCAGCCCCAGGCGATGCAGAACAGCCATCCCCAGGCAATGGCAATGGTGGGAGGGGAAAGCAGTCCTCCCACAGCGGCTGAGACGGAACCAGCAGGTATTCACCCTCTGCTGGTGGAGCTGGGAGTGGCAAGCAGTCCTCCCACGGCGGCTGAGGCGGAACCAGCAGGTATTCACCCTCTGCTGGTGGAGGTGGGAGGGGCAAGCAGTCCTCCCACGACGGTTGAGGCAGAACCAGCAGGCATTCACCCTCTGCTGGTGGAGGTGGGAGGGGCAAGCAGTCCTCCCACGACGGTGGAGGCGGAACCAGCAGGCATTCACCCTCTGCTGGTGGAGGTGGGAGGGGCAAGCAGTCCTCCCACGGCGGTTGAGGCAGAACCAGCAGGCATTCACCCTCTGCTGGTGGAGGTGGGAGGGGCAAGCAGTCCTCCCACGACGGTGGAGGCGGAACCAGCAGGCATTCACCCTCTGCTGGTGGAGGTGGCGGAGGCAGAGGCAGCTCTTGCTGCTCTGCTCCTGGTGATGGTGGAGACAGAAGCAGCTCCTGCTGCTCTGCTCCTGGTGGTGGTGGAGACAGAGGCAGCTCCTGCTGCTCTGCTCCTGGTGGTGGTGGAGGCAGAGGCGATGGGGCGGATGCTGGCCACTCAGAGGGAGGCTGTGGCGGTGCTGGCTCCCTCTGCTGTGGCGGCTGGGCTGGTGTGTGCCGTGCTCCCTTCAGCAGCATAAATAGAGGCTGCTGGGGAACACCAGCATCCTGCCCTTCTCCCCCCCAGAAAAATTCAGGGGGTTGAGCCTGTAACTCCTCCCCTTCTGGCTCTTGGGACTGCAGCTTGGGTCCTAGGGCTGTGGAAGCCCCGACTTCCCTCTCTTCGGGCCGTGGACACACCGACTCCTCCCTTTTGGGCTGTGGACGCACCGACTCCTCCCTTTTGGGCTGTGGATGCACCGACTCCCCCCTCTTGGGCTTAGGACGTTCGGGCTCCTCCCACTCAGGCGCAGGACGTTCGGGCTCCTCCCACTCAGGCGCAGGACGTTCGGGCTCCTCCCGCTCAGGCGCAGGACGTTCGGGCTCCTCCCACTCAGGCGCAGGACGTTCGGGCTCCTCCCACTCAGGCGCAGGACGTTCGGGCTCCTCCCACTCAGGCGCAGGACGTTCGGGCTCCTCCCGCTCAGGCGCAGGACGTGCGGGCTTCTTTGCCTTCTTAGCACCGCCCCTCCTTCCCTTCTTCGGGACCAGCAGTTCCACCTCCTGCCATGGAGGGGGTTGGTCGGGTGCTTTGTGCCCGACCTTGCCGACGGCAAAGCACCACTCCTCCCCTTTGAGGCAGGTGAGGCAGGTTTCCTGATCCACCTGCGGCGATGGTATGGCCTTCAGGTGGATCCACTCCTCCGCAGTCTCCACCTCACCTCGATCAAAGGCCTGCACAAAGAGGGGGTCTTCATATGGGCACACCTCAGGGAGGTGCCCATACTCCAGGCAGGCGAGGCACCATGTAGCCCCTCCTTCCTTCAACTCCCTCTGATGCGCATGCCACCTCTCCATATAGGCGTCCACTTCATCCATTTTTTTTTTTTTTTTTTTTTTTTTTTTTTTTTTTTCAAACACAAAAAACACTATTTGAAAAAACGAACACGAAAAAAACTTCCTTTGCTGTTCCTGGTCCGGCTGTTGGAGGCGTTGTTTGTCCCACGCAGGACACCATATGTGGCAGTCTGGCTCGCAGTGGTGATGTGGATGACGTCACGGACCAGGAAGTAACTCAAACCAAAACAGTGGATGGGCGGTTGAAGCTGAGTGCTGGTGCACTCAGCGTATTTAATAAACAAAACAAAAACAAAAGATTTAACAAAACACCAAACAAAAGGGCACGAGGGCCGAACGAATAAACAAACAAGTAAGTTTCGTGCTGGATACTCCAGCACGTTTTAGCAATTGTTTTCTTCCTCTCTCTCTCCCGTTCTCCACTCTCGAACACTCCACACCCCGAGTGCATAGTGCTGCTGGTTTATATACTCTGGCCGAGGGATTTAACTAGTTGGTAATTATCTTATTATCCCCCGGCCAGAGTCTGCACGTGTTTGGTAAGGATGCATGACTGTCAGCTAGTTAAATAATCAGTAGCTGATCAGCCATGCATCCTCACGAGGTTTTTAAATATAACAATAAAAGACGCGGCGCTTTTACCCGCGCCGCAAACAAAAATACAAATAATAATAAATAGGGGCGGGACACTCCGCCACAGGCCGCAAGAGGAAAATCGACCCCAGATTGAACAGAAGGATAGTGCGAATGGTAGAAAAAGAACCAAGGATAACTGCCAAAGAGATACAAGCTGAACTCCAAGGTGAAGGTACGTCAGTTTCTGATCGCACCATCCGTCGCTTTTTGAGCGAAAGTGGGCTCCATGGAAGAAGTCCCAGGAGGACTCCACTTTTGAAAGAAAAACATAAAAAAGCCAAACTGGAATTTGCTAAAATGCATATTGATAAGCCACAATCCTTCTGGGAGAATGTCCTTTGGACAGATGAGTCAAAACTGGAGCTTTTTGGCAAGTCACATCAGCTCTATGTTCACAGACGAAAAAATGAAGCTTTCAAAGAAAAGAACACCATACCTACAGTGAAACATGGAGGAGGCTCGGTTATGTTTTGGGGCTGCTTTGCTGCGTGTGGCACAGGGTGCCTTGAATCTGTAGAAGGCACCCATCAAACCTGAGACAGCTGGAGCAGTTTGCTCAGGAAGAGTGGGCCAAACTACCTGTTAACAGGTGCAGAAGTCTCATTGAGAGCTACAGAAAACGTTTGATTGCCTCTAAAGGTTGTGCAACAAAATATTAGGTTAGCGGTCCCATCATTTTTGTCCATGCCACTTTCGTTTGTTTTATTATTTACAATATTATGTTGAATAAAAAATCAAAAGCAAAGTCTGATTTCTATTAAATATGGAATAAACAATGGTGGATGCCAAGTTTCAAGTTATTTCAGAGAAAATTGTGCATTCTTCGTTTTTTGTGGAGAGGTACCAACAAATTTGAGCACGTCTGTACAGTACTGTATTTCTTCAGCTAGTTCCACTGTGAGGAGCCTTTGATTTTCAACTACTGTTTCAAAGTCACGCAATACCTTGGTGTTTTAATGAAATGGACGCCTTTTCTTAAGATTCCTGAAGAAAATTCCATCTGCTAAACAATTATTTATAATAAACAGGGTTGGCGATTTTTAATTTTTTTTTTTAACAAAATCAGATTTATTTAATTTAAATTAGATTTTATTTATTTATTTATTTATTTATTTTTTAATTATGTAATTTTTTGTAGTACCGTAGTTGTAGCTGTACAGTACCTCCAAACTGTAAATTTAAGGATGTTGCAAATGGTGGTTTGTGGATAGTTGCATACCAAACTAAATTACTCAATCTTAAATGTATACATAAATAAAGCAACTTATTTATCATTGTGGCATCCTCTAAATATGTGAACTACAAGAATTTAGCGATGGAGTACGCCAGAGAAAAATCCCCCTCACTCATCCCAGTCATTCTTTTCTTTTACTTTTCTTTCTTTGATTTCCTCTTTCTGTGTCAGTCCAAACAAACACAGTTGTTACTTAGGACTGCTTTGCTTTTTATAGTGTGTTCAACTGATAAAGTTCCTGATTGCACCACTAAATAAACTTGGTTTCGGCGGGTCTTAACACTGTGCTCAATTGTCTATTTGGGACCCCATTGCATCAGAATCGCTTCGTCAAATATGTTAATGATGGGGCAGGCGCTCTTGCAACTGGCATTTGCGCTGTGATTAGAATACAGCCCTAAGATTTTTAGTTTATAGACAGTAAGAGTTAATAAAAGGTTTTTAAAACATACTTTTAATGTCTTTTCCTTGAGAAACTATATTAAATATGTAGTAATTGACTTGATTTAAATCAGCCAACCCTGACAATAAATCTGTTTGTTCAGAAAAAATATAAGACATTGAAAAAAGTTATTTTTCTCCAATTTTCTTGACCCGCAATAGCAGGTCGGGTTCAGGTCGGAATGTTAACTTTTTCACAGCTTGCGGTTCGGTTCAAGAAAATGTAATTTTCGGGTCAGGCTGGTGTCTAAATTTGAATCACCAAATTTTTTTTGTGTCCTTTCAGCTTACTCGTCTGTAACCCTTTCCAAATAACATACTAGAAGGTAAATGTACCAGTATTTCGATTAGGGAGGAGTCAGCTGACTAAGCAGTGCTCTTGGTTTGTATTGCCGCTTGTTTGATAAGTCGCAAGATCCTTTTACCATGTCTGCTTGGTGATATTAAAAATGCCTGTGGATAGGGTGAAACAAAAGATAGCTGAAGTCTGAAGTGTGGAATTATTTTGGAATCATAGCGAATGAAAATAATGAACATGTGACTGTGCTTATCAATATGTTTTTTTGAAAGACAGTCACAAAACTGGTACATCTCTGCAAAAGCACAGGTGTAGCTCCCTTTCAACTGGTGGTACAAAAGGAATAGACAGGTATTTTATAGTAAAGTAAGTAGAGATAAGACTGGTATAAGGACTGTCCATGGTTAGAATATTCTATATCCAATGATGCAGTCTTCTGTTTTGCCTCCCGCCACTTTGCCCCTCCCAGTTTACCACCAGAAGCAGCTTTCACACATGTTGGATTTTCCAACTGGAAGAAGGCAAAGAAAAAGATTGAGGTTTTCACTACCATTCAAAATCACACACAGTCAATGATAGCCTGGACAGACTACAAGGATAGGCAATGATACATCTGCTGCTAAAATGATTAACAAAAATTACTAAAAGGCAGTGAAAGAAAACCGAGAATACATCAGAACTGTGGCAGAGGTCCTCCTCCTAACAGCAGAACAGAACATAGCTCAACATAGAGAGACAGTAAAAAAAAAAAAAAAACAACTTCCTTGAGATCCTGTCCCTGCTTGGGAAGCACAACCCAGTTATAGCAAATAAATTGGTTAATCTACCAAGAACTGGAAACTAGCTGTGTTTCCGAAAGGAGACTCAACCCATCAATCAAATACGTTACCAGTTTAACCAATTAAATAGGTCTCTCTGCCCACAAACCCTGAATTATAAGGACTATCTTGTTGGCCAAGCCTACGATGGAGCTGCTGTCATGAGTGGACAGCGTTCAGGCATTGCAACAAGATGTGGCAAAAAGCTACTGACCTTGCCACACAAAGCAGTATATCTACGAAGTGTGGAGAAAAAAGACTTCATGGCTATTACCCCATACAGTGCAATCATCACAGAGATAAAATCGTAGATTTCCAAAAGAAAACTGTTCCATAATGACTGGCATACAGGCATTATATCCAGGGAGTAAGCTGTTCCTCTAATGCAGTCATATGCTGAATCATTCTGCTCTGACAGTGAAGACCTGGTGCTGCATGAACTATATCAGACTAAATGCTTAATGGAATGAAAATGTACAGCCTGTCGTAATGAGAAACCAAATACTTTGTTTCAATTCACAGCATTTCTTGAACTTTACAAAGATGCTTTCCATGAACTCTTTTGCTTGTGTTGTTGGAGTTACAATGCCAGTATGAAGCGCTGCTTGTGAACGGAGTTTCTCAGGTCTGAAACTTTTAAAAACATACCTGTGCAATACAATGTCTGACAGCCATGTCAGTGACTTAGCTATTATTAACATTAAACATAAGAGGACACAAGCTTTGGACATGGAGACATTTGTGGAGATCTTTGCTGAGGAACACAAAAATGCCAGGATTGCTCTCTTTTGATCCTGAAAAAATGGTAAATTGTGCATGGTTATTCATTTATTATTTATTTAAAGTATCTGTATATAATTGTTGATAATTTAGGCCTTTGTAAACATCACATTTTAGTAAAAATCACTTTTTTTTTTAGTCAGGATGGTGAAGAAATCCTACTACTTTAAACTGAAAGCTGTTGAGCTTGCAGATCAGATCAGTGTCTGACTAGGTGAGGACACATACCAGTGTAGCATGGAGAGGGAAATAATAAATAACAAGAGACAAATGTCAATTCAACACCGAGGAGGTAGGTTTATTTTACAGCAGTTTCTAAGAGTCACAGGGATGATTTCTTTAATATCCGGTGCATTTCTTTCTCTTCAACCAGCAAGACAACTAAACACTTAGTCTCATGGTCCAGGCAGGGCTTCGGTGAGGAAGATTAGTTGATCCTGTGGCTATCCCCTAAACAGCAATGCTTCAGCGAGAGCGAAACTATCTTTTGCTTGACACTCCAAAACACCACATCCCCCACTCTCCAACTTCCTGTCTGGATCAGGATTCTGCAGCGTCTTTTATTAGCCAAAATACCGTGCATACAACCTAAACAGAAATGCATTTAAGAAACTTAAATAATAATCACACAGCTCTGTGAACAGGCAGTGGTGACGTCAAGCCAGGAAGCAGACAGTCAGGACTGGTGAGCGAGTGCGCTGTTGTGCTGGTTTATTATTAATAAAATATTTAAACACAAAACAAAACACAGAACAAACAAAACAGCACGTTGGCCAAAATAAACAGACAAACAAAAAACACTGAACTAACCCCACAACAAGTATAATGCTGGTCCTCCAGCACGAATAGCAATTGTTATTATTTATTATTTTTACCTCCTGACTCTCTCTCCCGTTCTCTCCACACTGAACACCCCGCCCCGTGTGTGTGAAAAACTGACTCTTTCATACAGCTGTACCGAGACTTGATTGCTAATCAAGCATTCAATTGAATCTCAGCATAGTCTGCACGTGAACTACTTTGTGCACTCCCCGTGCCCAAATACTAATACATGTTTTATCTGCACGTGAAGTGATTGTGCAATCCCCGTGCCTAAATACAAATATACATTTTAAATCACTCGTGCTACATAGCCCACATTATACCCCATGCACCAATATATATACACCAACAATAACACACCACATAAAACATAAAACACAAAATAGGGGCGGGGCACCCCACCACAAGCTCCTGCATTACAACTAAAACGTATTACTTTTCTTGATAATTCTTATACATTATATATATACCAGGGCTGTCAGTATATATTAGAATGTAATATAAAGAGTGTGTGTGTGTGTAGATATGGTTTAAACATTTAAATGTTGACACTGCAAAGCATTTAAATGTTCATAAAAATGTACCAAAATGCACATCCCTAGTATTTTTTAGGCCTTAAGGAATCTGAGGCTTTGCAACTTTATTTGCTGTACTTTTAAAGTATAAACAAATTAAACTGTTTTGAACTGTTAACTTGATAACTGACCAAAGGATAATTGATGGCAAATGGGAAGTTCAATACTTCATTATTGATTTCACTTTATACTGTCTCCTGTTTAAGAAAAGGGTATATAAAGGTAATTAACAAAATAAAAACATAATTTAACATCATCACTATGGTGACTGATTTGTAAGCGCCTAGGATTTTTGTTCTTCCATTCTTCCTTCACCTTGTAAATCAGAAAGTCTTGAAGGGTATCTCCTTAACTTTACCTTTAAGGTCATTCCAAGGCTACTTGATAAGCCTGAAAAGTCTGGTTACTGGGGTGGCCGTTCAAATACTTGATACGCAGACCCTTTCTTGTGAATAACAGCATGTGAGAACATCTAATATGAAGATATTGTATTCTAAACTGCTGCTGGTCCAAAATGATGACTCTTTGTAAACACCAGCTACACAAATATTTTTATCTACAGGCGACACTAGAAACATTTGCAAAGGAATTACAACACAATGGAATACCATTTTCATAAGACAAAGGCCTTCACTCTTTCTGGAATGTAAACTGGCTAGGGAATTCCAGGTCTAAATGTTGCACAGCTGCTGTTGAGAAAGTTAGCACTAAAGTGGGCCTTCAACACCAGTAGCACAGCTGGTAGTGATCAGGAATGAGAAGAGGCACGCACTCACTGTGGAACAGAACACCTTTTATACTGAACTGCTGCTATTTTGATTTGCTTAGCCCAGTCCCACCGTACACAAAAGTCCTGCCAATGCCTTCATGTATTATTCTCTGTAGTGTTATTTGATTATAATTGTGGT
Organism: Acipenser ruthenus; assembly: GCF_902713425.1. Lineage (NCBI taxonomy): Eukaryota > Metazoa > Chordata > Actinopteri > Acipenseriformes > Acipenseridae > Acipenser > Acipenser ruthenus. The sequence continues at coordinate 61,793,837 of NC_081191.1, read as the reverse complement.
TGGTATTTTTGAGTACCTGCACACCCTTCGTTAACTACATGAAAGTGTCTGCTAGTATCAAACATGAACAAAAGAACAGACAAGATCATTTTAGGTTAATGAGGTCAAAAAGAAGATACACATCTTATTTTTTTTTTTGAAGCATTTGTGGTTTAATGTTGAGCAAAACCTAGATATATACTGTAGAAACACTTAGGTTTGAAAACAAATGGCTGTCCATTCTCTTATTAAAAAAAAATAAAAAATTATCTTCCTTTTTCTGAGTTTTATATGGCAGTGGATATTATCAGACACATTCAAATGTTCGTGTTATGAATAAGTATGTCTGATCTCTTCAAGCTCTATTTTTAAATTCCATAAATTTTTATTTATGTCTCTAGAGGCTGAACTACATTTACCATATTATTTCCCAAGAAATAAATGCAGACAGCACAATGGGTTTTCAATAATTTAGCTCCTTTGTCACATTCTTTTCGTGCAGCTGGGTCCTTCTCTGACCTTGGGGCTTGCAGCACGGGGGCAGGGCTGTGTTTAATGCCTATGAATAGAAACAATTTTCTGTAGTCAATCCAAGTATAGGAATAGATGCTTGTGTCTTTGTACAGTGAACACAATTATTATCTTTTAGCTTCAAGCCTATCTCTCTCTCTCTCTCACTCTCTATATAAATATCTAGATTATATATATATATATATATATATATATATATATATATATATATATATAGATAGATAGATAGATAGATAGATAGATAGATAGATAGATAGATAGATAGATACTACAGTCTAACAAAAAACACCAATAAAACAGTTTGTTATTTGCCTAATACATCTGAGATCTGAGAGTTAATAATCATGAGGCTTTAGAAATCACAAAGCAAATTTAAGTTCTAGTTTTTATCTCTTTGTAGCTTTTAGTTTCTAACTGTGTAGTGCAAATTAATCAAAGCTTTAATTCCATGCAACAGGTTCTGATTGTGTTTAATTCTGACTTTAATCAGATTGCAGGGGATTAACCAAAACAGTAAGATTCATCTTTCAACAGACTACGTAAGCAATTAAACAATCCTTCTTGTACAAATTAGTACAGAACAGATGTGATTATTGCTTAACAGTAGCATTGCTAGGCTTTTTAAACTGGCACACCGGGAAACATTATTACGGTTATTACAAAGTGCTGTTATCAGATGAGCACGGCATACCAGTTTTGGGGAATGTCAGAATACATCCGCTGTAAAACTAAAAACCTCGGCAAGTCCTTAAGATCCAAGACTTATGCTCTTTACAGAGCCGTACATTGGTGCAACAGGAGGCTGTGTGGTCCAGTGGTTAAAGAAAAGGGCTTGTAACAAGAAGGTCCCCGGTTCACATCCCACCTCAACCACTGACTCATTGTGTGACCCTGAGCAAGTCATTTAACCTCCTTGTGCTCTGTCTTTCGGGTGAGACGTAATTGTAATTGACTCTGCAGCTGATGCATCATTCACACACCCTAGACTCTGTAAGTCGCCTTGGATAAAGGCATCTGCTAAATAAACAAATAATAATAATAACATACTCAGAGATGCCAATGTTAGATGATCTCAAGGAGTGAGTCTTTTTTCAGAGTGTATGTCAGTATTGAAGGGGTACGGTGAGATGACAAAACCAGGAGGACAGTTTTAGACTGAGCCAGGGGCGTGCACAAGGGGGGGCAAGCAGGGGCAATGGTCCCTCCAATAATCATCTCCAAAATATTGATTTCTGCTTATCAATGTATTGTGTTTGCAATTCCTGTCACTGACACTCACAAACTCAACATATTTCCTCATAACGTGCAGTTATGGATGCGCGTGTACTCGGTTTGCCCCCATAAGTGCAGTTAAGGACAGTTGCGTATTCGTGTCCACTTAATGTTTGAGTCCAGCTGCATTAATACAATTAGTGGAAAAACAGCACATTCTTAAAATTATGCTATTTTATGCTAGCACTTTTTTGCAGCGGGAGAACATTGATTTAGCCATTGCAGTAAGTGTCGCAGAGAGCTGTTTAAAAGTTTTGCGCAGCCTGAGAACGGACGAAAAGTTAGTTCTATGAGTACTTTTTAAAAGCTGAAAATCGTGCTAATGAACTGAATCTGCAAATGCCAACATTCAGGAAAAGGCGCCCGACAAAAACACTGGAACATTTTTGTGGGACTCTCACAGCCAGAATCCTATGTTTTTGAACCTATCAAGAGAAATATAAAGTTTTTTTTTCCTGAGCTTGATGCTGCAATAAGTGAGATCGACAGACAGTTTAATCAGAAAAGTAGAGAAATACTTCAAGCCGCGTCCTTGAAAACCTGAAAACTGTTAATATACTAAAGGGAAAGGACTTGTGACGCTGAATCAAGAATTTCAGTGCAGAGTTCCTTTGAGACTATTTTTAATCCTCGGGAACTGGACAATGCAATGTCTTTGCCAGAACTCATGAAGGTCTGTAAAGAACACGACCTGGGACGTCTGTATCCTGATGTATTCGACCTATTGTTGCTTTTGGCCACGCTACCTGTTACAGTTGCAACTGCAGAAAGATGTTTCAGTGTTAAAAAGCTTCACAGCGTATGGACTTTCATTGAAATGGCGCGTGAGTGTAATGCTATTTATTTATATAACCATATCAACACACTCACACACACACACACCTATATATATATATATATATATATATATATATATATATATATATATATATATATATATATATATATATATATATATATATAGTGTGGTGCTACTGTACACCGACGTTTTCTTCCTCACGGACAGAATTGGACTCACTACGTGTTCAGGTGCGTAACTTTATTTACAATATTTATACAAGATATACTTAACCCTGTACGGGCCACTAACTAACTCGCTTCTTCTCCCCTCTCTATGCTAATTCACAACGACAAGCAGCCACAGGCTCTGCCTGTAGAACGTCTGGGTCTGGGAACACAGGCAAGCAATGAAGAATGTCATCTCCGCGTGTAGTAAGCCAAAAATACAGATAAGCAGCTGTTTGGCTCCCTCTGGTGGAGTGAGCTGGAACACAGGTAAGTTGAGTGTGTGCTCCCTCTGTTGGAGTGAGCTGGAAACACAGGTAAGTAGTTGATGGGCTCCCTCTGGTGGAGTGAGCTGGGAACACAGGTAAGCAGGGTATGGGCTCCCTCAGGTGGAGTGAGCTGGGAACACAGGTAAGCAGCTGATGGGCTCCCTCTGGTGGAGTGAGCTGGGAACACAGGTAAGCAGGGCGTGGGCTCTCTCAGGTGGAGTGAGCCAGTAACACAGGTAAGCAGGGTATGGGCTCCCTCAGGTGGAGTGAGCCGGTAACACAGGTAAGCAGGGTATGGGTTCCCTTCAGTGGAATGAACTGGGAACACGGGTAAGCAAGGTGTAAGCTCCCTCTGATGGTAATCGCCTGGAACACAGACAAAGAGATAACAACGGGCCCCCTTCTGTTGGAGTGGGCCAACAGCACAAACGTGTGGGAGCAGGAGAGCGTAGAAAGGTTCCCACCACTGAAGTAATCCTGAACCTCCACAGGGCAATGTTGTCTTCGCTAGCAGAATGACGGGGTACTGGTCCCCCCCCCCCCCCCCGGAACGTCTGGGTCTGGATAAACCAGTTCCAAGCAGTAAATAAACACTTTACACTATCACAGTCCTGTGTCTGAGTCTCTGGTTCTTTGTGTACTTTTCCCAGCGACTTGCCGTTTGCTACTTCAATAACTCACAAGACATAAATAGCACCCTAACCAGTCCCGGGTATATTTCTCTTCATTTACAAACCCTACTAGTAATCCAGTACAGACTGCCGTGTCTGTGCAGCAACGAGCACCCTATTCTCTAGTGGGTGATGCCTACTAATGGCAGCGTAGTAAACAGTAAATAACGTAGAAAGCAAATAACTCAACAGAATAAACCAAAACAAAGTATCTTTGCTTAATGGCTATGTTTCCATTAAGACATCTAAGCAAATAATGTCTTATACACATTTGAAATTCTGCAAAAGTTATGTGCTTAATCATCCTAAAAGTCAGGTTTCCATTAAATAATCTATCTAGAGAATAAACTAGCCAGTCTATTTCTTGACTTTGTTCGACAAATGTATGCATATTTTTTATATGATATTAGCTGTAGTGAATGTAGTGTAGCATATGTTGTAGTGAGCATTCATGAAAATAGGATATGCATATCTGAGCAAGTGGTTTATCTCTTCCCACCTGCTTTATGAGCATTATATTAAAATAACTCCCTCAGTAAAGCATTTCATATATTTAATAAGTATAGCTCTATACTAAAAAAGTATGTGGTTTACCCCTTATGAGCGTTGTGGCAGGCTGGCTGGGACGGTGACATCAGGCCAGATGCAGGAAGTAAAAATACTGACATCAACAGTAATGTAGTATTAAACAAAAGAAAGACGCGGTGGCGTCGTTTTATTTAAATAATACAAAAATAAAATAAAAAAGTTTTAACAAAAAGACTGTGCTCACAGAGCAAAATAAAAGGTTCAAACAGAAACAAATCTCGAACACAAAATAATAATGAATGATCCAGGTCAGGCTGGGCAATAGCCTTCACTGAGCCTGGATTTTCTTTTTCGTTTAGTTTCGTTTTCTCTCGCTCGCTCTCTCCGCTCTAACACCCACCACGAACTGAGAGCGCTGCAGGCTTTTATGCAGGTGACCATCTCCCGATTTAGCAACAAATTAATCACTTAATTAATTTGGGAGATGGCCACCTTCTGCACGAGGTTTTCTAATTATTCCTGGCAGAGGATGAGTACCCACTCTCGCCTGTGCCAGAACACATTTTAAATAAACAAAACCGCACGGCTACGCTGTCATCTATACATAAATACATAACGATAATAATAAATCATACACCAAAACACACGACTTTCGTCGTTATTTACAAACAAATAACAGGGGCAGCAGTGTGGAGTAGTGATTAGGGCTCTGGACTCTTGACCGGAGGGTTGTGGGTTCAATCCCCAGTGGGGGACACTGCTGTTGTACCCTTGAGCAAGGTACTTTACCTAGATTGCTCTAGTAAAAACCCAACTGTAAAAATGGGTAATTGTATGTAAAATAATGTGATATCTGTATAATGTGAAATAATGTATAATGTGATATCTTGTAACAATTGTAAGTCGCCCTGGATAAGGGCGTCTGCTAAGAAATAAAAAAATAAATTGTCACGATAATACAACAATACAACAAAAGAAATACAAAATAAACTGCACAGGGGCGGAGGGGGAGACCCCGTTCTAAAACTAAACAAAATCCATGTACAGGGCTTCTTGCCCTGTTACAAGTGTAATAAAACATTTTCTTTGCTGTGCTTTCACAGACCCTCATTAGAACTGATCTTAGACTGCCCTTCAGGCACTGATGCCACAACCTAAATAAAAAAAAAAACTTTCCAAACACATGGCAATATTTGCCTATAGTGGGTAATACATTTAATTCCTAACTTCATGTACTATTGGACGATGGCCCATTATTTCTTTTTTTCTTTCAGATATCTGTTTCAGAGCCTTCCATTTAACTCTCATTACTTCCTGGGGATTGTAAAACCCTCGTAATGCCATTTCCTTTTCAAAAATGTGAAATATTGCAGCATTCCATTGCCGTTTCTTGTTAAGGGCACTAGATACATCATATCCATGTATAAGTTCTAAAAAACAACATATTTCCTCTGTCTTCTAATTGCATCGAAGTTGTTCTGCGCTCGCCCTGCTTTCCTTTGTATAGTCTACTCGAATAAATAGGTGCAAACTGGAGGGTTCACTTATTTTATGTGAATAAACCCTTTTCATTTCAAAATATGCACACTAAGGCACCTTCATTTGCATTTTCTTTCAATGTCGACATTTAAAATACGCTAAAGTCTAGCATATTTTAAAAGTTTGCATATCTGCAAAATGTATGCGATTTACACGTGTTTGCATTGAGCATGTCGTACTTTTTTCCTGTGCAGAAAGGAAACATAACTACTGACATAATGCAGTATGTTGTTCTGTTTAGGGTTAAAATCAAACCACATACATTGTATTCTATATGTCACTGAGCCATTTACATATAGGCACTTGTTATATCACTTCATCCATCAAAGGGAATGAGTCTGAGCTTACTTTTTAAGTTGTGTGTATTGCAAACCTGTACTGTCAAAGCCAGTTCAAATTTCATTGATACTCAGCTGCTCATAGAAATGAACAGGATTGATTTTAAATCACTTCAACTAGATAGATCCCAGTGGCACATGAAGGCAAGGAAGAAACTGGCAGGCTTTATCAGGGGTCATACTTCCAAGCATGAAACTGCATATTCAGTCAGGCTGCAGTCACTCACTACAGTTTTTGCTGTTGAATTCTTGAAAGACGAAATAAACTAATACTCACTTATCCTGCTAAAATAATTATGTTTTTTTTTTCATCTTTTGCTTTTCTTCCTCTTTCCCATTGTAACTGAAAATCAAGGGTATAGCTATAAATTATTCTCAGAAAAACTGATCTGAGCATACTAGTCCCTAAAGATGCTTTGGTGAATGTTTCCTGCAATGGAAAATGTGTTTTAAGAAGAAAAATAATACTGAACAATAACCATAAAACTGTAGCCAAATATTTTTTGTAGCCCAAATATAGTATTGCTTAGATTGGCCAGCAACATTCCTTGCCACCGTCTGTGTACAATTATTATTATTATTATTATTATTATTATTATTATTATTATTATTATTTGTTTATTTAGCAGGTGCCTTTATCCAAGACGACTTACAGAGACTAGGGAACTGTGATTTCAAGGCATCTTAAGATCTTCAATATTTTCAAGCTGCTCTTCAATAACCAGTTCAAATCCCACCTCTGCCACTGACTGACTCACTGTGTGACCCTGAGCAAGTCACTTAACCTCATTTTGCTCCATCCTATAGATGAGCTGTTAAATCAGTGCCCTATTGTAAGTGACTCTGCATGTAATGCACAGTTCACAGCCTACCACTGTAAAGCGCTTTGTGATGGTGGTCCACTATGAAAGGCGCTATATAAAAATAAAGATATTATTATTATTATTATTATAACTCCAATAGAGGAAGGTAATTATTCCATATTAAACTTTATTTGTGTATTATATATGTCGTAGTGTTTTCCAGCAGGTAATGGAGTTTTCCAGTATTACATGCTGAGGGCATCTGTTTTATGGAGAATAATATATTGTCCCATTGGCGTACTGAATAGAAATGTTAGAATATGATAGTTTCTTTAAGGTTAAGATTGAGTTAAAGTAATTACAGTTTAAATATAGTAGATGCTCCTGGAATTGTGGATGTTCTCAGGGAATTTGGCAACATACAGTTGTATTCTATAATCTGTACTATAGTCTAAATTAGGATAATGTATTCTGATATCTGCAACCATCATCCTTACACATAGAGCATCATAATAACATCCGCGCTGTGCCTTGTGAACTGTGTGTGCTGTGTACTTGGTTCAGCCAAGTGTTCATAACGATTATGGCAGTTTTTCCAAATACAATTCATATATTAAAACACAGTAAAAAGCCTACTCATTCATGGGGTTTCCATGCAAGTTTTTTTTTTATTTTTTAACTCTGTCTCATGTAAAAATGTCTTGTGTAAATGCTTTTTTGGGTTTCCATTCGCTCAGTTTATTTTACTCGAGTAAACCGGGCTTTTCATCCGAAGCGGGCTTTTCATTTTTTTAAAATGTCTAAAACTTAAAAAGTAATAATTAACACAGTGTAAAATCAAGTTATACATCCCACATCACATCTGTATTAACCTACATCTATTTTATTTTAGTTTATCAAGTACCCAAACAAGTTCAAGTACATATTATTGCTTTACTGAACATTTCTTTCCAAACCCATACTTAGGACAATCATTCCCGCTGCATTGGCTTTTACAAATTAGTTGTATTAATTCAAATTTCAAAGAAAAGTATTAAACAATGCTGCTTGCATCAATTAAAAAAAGCAAAAAAAAAACAACAACAAAAAAACCACAATAAACTAAACAGTGCACCATCTAATAACCAGTAAACAAAACATCATAGTGCTGCATACGGTGCAGTACAATTGCATTCAATTTCCAGCTGTACAAATACATTCATTTTGTTTTGTTAATCAGAACCGTAACCATACACATACTTTACAAGTGCACCACTGTGTTGCACTGACATGTGGAAAAAGGTATAGTATGTATTAAAGTCATTCAAAGTACTCCATTCAAACAAAATGTTTTCTACATCGGGCCCAAACACTTTCTTCCTCTATCAGCTTGTTTTCCTTTGTCATTTTAAGTTTGTCTTTGATTCATCTCCAGTCACATACTGTTTTTTCAGCATTGTGATTAACATGTATTTCGGCAAATTCAACAACGGGCAATTTCAAACCTGTTGAGTAGCATTTTCGTTTTTTGTCTGACTACCCTACTTTATCCAGTCTCAAAGTCACCTGCATTATTATACAACGAACGGAAGACTTGATAGGTTTACTCGGCTTTCTAACCAATTGCTGTTTGCTACGGATACCAGGGGCAGGTTCAGTCTGCATGTTGATTAATCAATGGTTTGGGAGGGTGGGAATAAGGAAATTCATAGAGATTCACAGCTATTGAGTTAACAGTGAAGCTCTGATGTTTTCTAGAGGTCAGTCAAGAGTCTGAAAGCTTGCGTTTAACATTCAAAATGACTAAGGGTATTGAGAGAACAAATTAAAACTTTTAATTAGAACAATGATTTTGTGTTTCTACTTAGCTACATGACCTGAATGCTGTAGATCGTGAAAAAAAGAAATCAGGCTGTTGACAGTTAAGTTTGTGTGAGCCATAACCGTGGCTGTAGTAATCCCATTGTGGCACTGGTACAGTAGTTTAATATTAGACACACCAGCGCATACATTGCACTAGTGTATTAGGCCTTTCCCCCCTTTAAGGGCTGTGCAAAAATGCCTAGAAAATCGTCTTATAAGGTGTTTTTTTACAGTATTACCGGAGTAGTGCTAGGTGTTTTCACAGCAACTTTTATTTTATAGTTTTTGAACTGTGTTTGCCTTTTGTATGCTGTGCCATATGTCCTCTATGTGCTACCATTACTGGTAGTGTCATGTGAGCTGTTCCTGTCTGTGTTTGTTTGTAAAATAAATCTGCTCGCCTGTGGAGCGTGTCAAGCTCAACCTCCGTTTCTCGATCTCCTGCCTGTCACTTAAGCAGCAAATACTCATCCACACAGCACTCACCTCTTACACTAGGTTTGCAGTGATCCACCGGTTACACGATTGTAGCATGATACAGAAATTGTTATAATTTGTCTCATTTGTTAAATCAACAATATAGGATAATGGCACGGTTAATGTTAGTAAGTCAGAGATATATAGCATTATCTAGCTATCCACACTTGGAAACCTTCCTTACTTGTCAGTTAAACAATATGAAAGGCTTACGTATAACTTAAGGCCCCAACACACCAGACACAATGTGACAAGTGAAACTGTGCAGCGATGCAACAAAATTAATAGAACCTACACTGTTTCACACGACAGGTGATGTGAAATAAATAGGATTGAACCCTGTTTTGTGAATTGAGCAATCAGAGAACAGCTTCAATGCACCTGGTCCAGCTGGGTGAAGCAGTATCCAAAATGACGCAGGAAAAAATAATACTTGTGTAGAAAAATATCTAGAGCTTCATGACAAAGATCATTGCAATTATAAAGATACAGAGATGAAAGATAATATATGGGAGTCAATTTTGAAGGAAGTGGAAAAAGCCTGGTATGTATGATTTATTGCCATATATGCTGAAATACTGTCAGAGAAGACACTCATAATTTCCACATCATGTTGACGAATGTGTACCAGTCTTGATCATAGTTTTGTCAATTACAATTTTTAATAGTTTTTATAGATCTGGCAGTTTTCACATCTGTTTCATCGTGTTGTTGCAAAAGTATATTGACGCCCGATGAAAAATCGCATTATGTCTGGTGTGAAGCGGACTGTATAAGACAAGCAAAATGGCATCTGGACAAGGAGGTAGTGATACTAGTGGGAACCAGCTATGAGGACAGAAGAAAAATACATATTCTGTCATTTGGGACTATTTTGAAATCATTGAAATCAATCAACTAGAAAAAAATCCAAAGACTTGCTAAGCGCATGTAAAAAGCTTGTGTCAAATCCCCTAATTTATTCATTTGTGTGATCGGCACCCTCAACTTCACGTCGAAGCTAAGAAGACATTTCAATCTAAGCCACATACCACGGCCACTGCCAAAGTAAATCAGTCTTTAATCAGCAGCTTCTCAACAACGCTGAGCAGGCCCACCGTGAGGGCGGGGAGGACAGGGAAATTTCCCCGAGGCCCAACGTCTCGAAGGGGGCCCAACGCCTCGAAGGGGGGCCCTGATGAAGGGGGAACAAGTGTAAAATAAATAAAGTACTTTCTTCAGCTGGTGGTAAACATAATTAGAGAATGATTGGTTATATTGCTTAAAATACAAATATATTTACCAAAACAGGCTATTAGTTAAGAGCAGAGATGAGTGGTTTATTTTTGGCACAGGATAAATAAAATAGTGTATAGCAACTCCATTAAAATATAGTTTATGCTAAAAACGTATGTTATTTGATGTTAAGTAAGCTTCCAATTAATGACTATTACACGTGGAGTTTGTACAAAAAATATGAATACTGTAAATAACTTAAACATAACTACTTTGAGAAAGAGTAAACTATCCTGTTGCAGATTTTAATTGAGATATTGAAACTTATACGCGCCGTTGACAGTTTCCTTCAAACCCATTATCAAAATACTGTATCGGTTGAAATGATCTTCCACAGACACTGCTAAGATTGCAAGTATCATTGCTTGGTTTAGACTACAGTATACTACAAAGTCGGATGAATGTAGTACCATGGGGGTAGGGGGTGGGGGAGGTGCGGGGTCGGCAGCGGGACATACCAATCCTTCCCCGAGGCCCATGCCGGCTCTTGGTGGCCCTGACGCTGAGGCTACGAAGCTTCACAAGGCCATTGGATTCTGGCTTGTAGCAGACATGGTGCCAGTCTGCGGGCATTTAATCCTCATTACAAGGTAGGAGTTACATAAAAATAAAAAATAAAACTACACGCATTAAGTTAAGTTTAGAAACATGCAAGTATTCTAGATGTAGCTAAGAGCATTTAGCCAAGGCTTATTATTTTTTTATTATTAATGACGCATTTTCTGTGGAACATAAAGATAAAAATGGAAATGTGTTAGGTATGCCTTGTATTGAAATACACACAGTATTCCATAAAGCAAATCCAACTTATGAACAATTGGATGTATGTATGATAATACAAATATTGTTGTAATGCGATTACTGCAGCTTTAACAGGTGCTCTGTTAAAATTAAAAAAAATGTATAGTAATATATATTAATATAAATTAAAGTGTGTTGAAGTCTGTTTACTGTCTGGAAATTGTACTACTTTTGGAAGTTTACAATAATACAATTCAGTTATATATATATATTATGACATAGCAGGGAGGGTAAGACATGCGTAAGACATGTGCGCAGGCACAACTTTGTTAGTTTGTTTTATTGTTTAATCAGTTTTGTTAATTGTTTTGCTTTATTGTTTAATTATCCCCTGCACCTGGGCGGTAATTGTAAATTAGGACCAGAAGGGGTGCTCTGCTTCCAAGCAGTCGTTAAAAAGTAAGTTTAAAGAGAGTGTTTTGGTGCCTGTAGCAGGAAAACGGCTTAGTGAGTGCTCATTGAAGAGCTAGGTGTTTATTTTATGTTTTGTTTTGTGTTTTTGTGAATTAAAATATAGCGCGTCAGTGCGTGAAAATCCATTTCTGGTGTCCTGGGTCTAGTTTTAAAGGGGCAACGAACCGAGTGAGTTGCAATTTTGTTACAATATATCATCTCTTGCTGACCTGGGGATCTCTGGCACTGCTCTGGCCTGGTTCTCCTCCTACCTCTCCAACCGCACTTACCAGGTAACCTGGCGTGGAGCAACCTCCACACCTCACCCACTCTTAACTGGAGTCCCCCAAGGGTCAGTCTTGGGTCCTCTCCTGTTCTCTCTCTACACCCGCTCCCTGGGCCCCCTCATCGCATCCTATGGTTTCTCATACCATTTCTATGCTGATGATGCTCAGATTTTCCTCTCCTTCCCCACCTTTGACTCCACCATCTCCTCCCGTATCTCTACCTGTCTGTCTGCTATTTCCTCCTGGATGCAGTCGCATCACCTCAAACTCAACCTCTCTAAATCTGACCTCCTTTTCTTTCCCTCCTCCTCCCCCTCCTCTGATCTCTCTATCTCTGTTCCTCTGGAATCTACCACACTCTCTCCCTCTTCCTCCGCTAAGAACCTTGGAGTCACCCTGGACCCCTGCCTCTCTTATTCCCAGCACATCTCCACTCTGGCACGCACTTGCCGATTCTTCCTGAGCAACATCCGAAGAATCCGACCCTTCCTCACCAACTATGCTACCCAGCTCCTGGTCCAGGCCCTGGTACTCTCCCGCCTAGACTACTGCAACTCCCTCCTGGCTGGCCTCCCTGCGTCCGCCACCCGTCCGCTCCAGCTCATCCAGAACTCTGCTGCCCGCCTGGTGTTCTCTCTGCCTCGCTTCGCCCACGCTACTCCACTACTCCGCTCGCTCCACTGGCTCCCGATCACCGCTCACATCCAGTTCAAGACTCTTGTACTAGCCTACAGATGCCTTGACCAGACTGCATCCAGCTACCTCCAGACCCTCATCTCTCCCTACACCCCCACTCGACATCTCCGCTCCGCCTGCACTAGAAGACTGGCTCTACCTCCGCTACACTCCCCTGCCTCCCGAGCCCGCTCCTTCTCCACCCTTGCTCCGCAGTGGTGGAACGACCTTCCTACAGATGTCATATATATACTTTTATATATATATATATATATATATATATATACTTTGAAATGCTATTCTATACTGTTATTGTTGACATTAATACAATTGGCTATGTCTTTAAAATTATCTAAAAGAAAACAATATCAGTTCTAGATTATAGTGATAATATTGGGAAATCATCATTTTCTGTTCAGCTTGTATTGTGACGTGAAAAATCGTATATCGCTGCAACTCTAGGGTATAGACACTATTATTCTATGTTTGCTTTGGTTGTTATATAAAAAAGCCGTTCTACCTTGCCAGGTAGCCCTTTTTTGCCCCTCCCACTTTACAACAAAGTTAGATTCCTGTGATGTTAGTCCAGCTACTTCTTATAGAACAAAATTATTGATAATTTAACATGTCACTGTGACAAGATTGGCAGAGGTTGAGACTCAGAGACAGTTTAGAAGTTCAAAATAAAGTTTTTTTTTAATAAACAAAAATAATCAAATAAATAGGCACAAGGGCCAAACAAAAAGGTTTTAAACATAAAATAAACACAAAACAAAAAGCAAAACTTACAAAAATAAAGGTTTCCAGGCTGGGCATTGTCTTCACTGGATTCAAACACAAACCAACAGAAAAACAGCACACACAAAACACTGGCTCCTTCTCCTTCCACAACTCTCCCCTAATGGGAGGCTGAAGCCTCCTTTTATGCCAGGTGGCTCAGTCCTTAATTGAATAATTAATTAGTTGATTGCTCCCACCTGAAGCAATCAATCTGGGCAGGGAGGAGAATTTAACTCCTTCCCTGCCAGTATTTCTAAGGGCAGAGCCCTGCTCTGCCACACACCTCCCTCCAGGCCGCAATCGGCCAAACTCCCCCCCCCCCCCCCTCTTTGAACCCAAGCCCTCCCCCCCAAGAGTCCCCTTATGTCCCATGGGTGGGCTATTTCAACGGGCGGTGGTGGGCGGGGTTGATGCCGGATCCCCCAAGCTTCCTTCAATAGTGGGGGCCCCGGACCTTCAAAGCCCCTGAACGCTGGTAGGGAACCTGGAACGTCTCCCTCTGGTGGCGGAGGCGGGAACGGCGGCCCGACTCCCTCTGCTGGCGGAGGCGGGAACGGCGGCCCGACTCCCTCTGCTGGCGGAGGCGGGAACGGCGGCCCGACTCCCTCTGCTGGCGGACCCTCTGGGACAACAGGTGGAGACGATGGACCCTCAGGAACAACAGGCGGAGAAGACGGCCACTCCGGCAACGGCAGTTCCAGCTCCTCCAGCGGCAACGGTTCCAGACACTCTGGCACTGGCGGTGGTGGCTGTGGCCATTCTAGCGGCCTCTGAAGTCGGGCTGGCACCTCCTGTCGTCGCAGTCGGATGCGCCTCCCCTGAGCTCCTCTCAGCAGCATGTGCAAGGGCTACTGAGGGGCTTCAGCCTTCTCCCCTTCTGGGTCTCAGGTCCGTGGCTCCTCCCCTTCTGGCTCTTGGGTCACTGGCTCCACCCCCTCTGGCTCTTGGGACGGCAGCTCCACCCCCTCTGGCTCTCGGGATGGCAGCTCCATCCTCTCTGGCTTTCGGGATGGCAGCTCCACCTCTTCTGGCTCTCGGGACGGCAGTTGCAGGGGAACCAGCAGGCATGCTCCCTCTGCTGGTGGCGGCGATGGAGGTAAAACCAGCAGGTACTCTCCCTCTGCTGGTGGAGGTGGGAGCGACACAAAGTCCTCCCATTGCGATGGAGGTGGAACAGGCAGGAACTCTCCCTCTGCTGATGGATACCTGGACTGTGGACTTTCGGCCTTCCCCCTCTTGGGCTCTGGACGCACCGACTCCCCCCTCTTGGGCTCTGGACGAACTGACTCCCCCCTCTTGGGCTCTGGACATTCGGGCTCCTCCCACTCAGGCGCAGGACATTCGGACTCCTCCCACTCAGGCGCAGGACATTCGGGCTCCTCCCACTCCAGGTCTGTGTCCTGTAACAGCTCTGGGCAGTGATGCTCCTCGTGCCCGTACTGCATGCACTGGGTGCACCACTCCTCTTCCTCCCATGTCTTCCTTCCTCTCTGCCTCCTTCTTCTCCCCTCTGTTTGCAGCAGCAGCTGCTCCTCCTCCTCCTTCTCATACTGGGTGGGGCAGATGGCCACTGTGTGCCCATATGCCCCACAGCCAGGGCACAACTCTGCCACGAGCCTTTTTAAAAACAGCTCCCAGTTGTCATCCACCTCCTCCTGGGCCAGCTCCATTTCTTTTTTTTTTCCAAAAAAAACTCAAAAAAAAAACCACAACAAAAAATACTGCCCTGAGCCTCCAGGTGGCGGTATCCCACTTCTGAGCACAAAATGTGACAAGATTGGCAGAGGTTGAGACTCAGAGACAGTTTAGAAGTTCAAAATAAAGTTTTTTTTTAATAACCAAAAATAATCAAATAAATAGGCACAAGGGCCAAACAAAAAGGTTTTAAACATAAAAAAACACAAAACAAAAAACAAAACTTACAAAAATAAAGGTTTCCAGGCTGGGCGTTGCCTTCACTGGATTCAAACACAAACCAACAGAAACCCAGCACACACAAAACACTGGCTCCTTCTCCTTCCAGAACTCTCCTCTAATGGGAGGCTGAAGCCTCCTTTTATGCCAGGTGGCTCAGTCCTTAATTGAATAATTAATTAGTTGATTGCTCCCACCTGAAGCAATCAATCTGGGCAGGGAGGAGAATTTAACTCCTTCCCTGCCAGTATTTCTAAGAGCAGAGCCCTGCTCTGCCACAGTCACCAAAAACGTAAATGTATTCATTAGCCTTAAAGCTTTAAATGTCACGATAATGTTTAATAATCTGACGTCATTTTTAGGCAGATATTAAACAATGACTGGAAGCAAACTATTTGTTCATGAAAGCCTACTGGTTTGCTTTGAGAGAGATACAACAGAAAAGCTAACCAATCTTGACCTTGTTTTATTGAATTTTGATTATAATTTAAATTTAATGGGATTATAAAAAACAATCCAATCCCCTGAATAATATACTGTGAAAGCATGTAATGGGGTTAACACCCAGTGAAATTGTTTTGTTTTAAATGACCTGCCATGTACACTAGCAATTATGGGAAAAAGGATTGTTGCAGACAAGAGTGTTACTTGTCTAAAGCATTAAGGCAGGTGAGATGACTAAAATTGTGTTCACGCAAGAGCAATGAGTACATGTAAGTGTACAGGGCTCCAACCAGAAGTGTTGTAATAATCCATCTCTTTTAAAGTGTCAACGACTTTAAAGTTTTGAAGTTCAAATGTGTATTTTTTATACTGATGGAGGTGGGCTGCAACTGAACGGGCTTCAAAAACGTGTGCCTGGCAAAAGAATCGGACAGGGCTTTAACATTAATTGACAGTGGTTCCTATTTCTATTGTTTTTACTATGGAAAGTGGGCAGGGATAAAACCAGAAGTGTCCTAAAAAGTAATACGTGAGTAATGAGTAATAAATTCTCTATAGTACTTGTGTATCACTCGTACTCCAAAAAAATGTTCATACTTGTTAAAGATCCAGATTTATACTTGTTACTCATGCTTCATAATTGCACAAATGTGTCAGTGCAGAACTTACCTACAGTAAGTACCTTGAGATACACTGGCTTTGTTTTCTATTTTAGTGGCGCAGTAGCACCACTATAGATAGGTTTGAGACTGCACTTCAATGTTAACCCCATTTTTTGTACTTTAATAGCTTCGACCCCATTCAAGGGATTTGCATGAAATATTCCATGTGTGGTCTCATGGGTTAGATCTCTTGACGTGGCCCATTTCGGACTTCTCGGATGTGCAAATTCTTTTTTAAAATTTGGGTTTTTTGCTGTTTTTGTGTCGACTCTCCAGCACCCAAAAGTTTGGAATTTTGGTCTGAAGGTTTTTTTGGTTTTCAGTATACAAAAGGGACTAGCCCAGAATAGTGCCTGGTTTGGTGGAAAAATATGAATCTGTTCAGGAGTTATAACGATTTTAAATGTTGGGTTCTAAGCATGCTCAGTAACAACTCTTCAGGATAGATGTTTGAGCACGAAAAAAGAAATGTGTTTATTTTCCATTAAAAAAAGAAACATTTGAAACTCTTTAGTAAACTAGGACATGTCTCTGTATAAACTGACTGCAACTGACTTTCCATTTTGTGAGTATGTGTTTATTATTTTCATCTCACGAAAAAAAATAATTCTTCTCACAAATAAAGCATCTGTCAAAATGCTTCGATGCATTCTGGACACCCCTCTTCATCCTCAATAATATGTAAATGGTTCCAGTAAATCAATAAAATACCTTGTAGTACTTTTTACTTAGTACTATATTTTGTTTATTTATCTTTGCTTTAGGCTATTTGATTATACTTTGCTTTAACTTGGGTTAATGATTTGTTGTATGTGTTTAAGATCAGAGCCTGGGTGCAAATCAGCGACCTTGCACACCTCAAGCAAGCATCTTAACCACAATGCAAAAGAGCCAGGCTGGTCTGCATTCTTGGTTATAGAGCTTTTAAGCTTATCTCATCTTTCCAACAATGTACAGAATCTGTAATGGCAGGGTATCACACAATAATACTTTTTTCTTCAAAAGAATAACAAATATACTGTGAATGCAAAATCAAGGATTCCATTTATTAGCAATCAAAATAAATATATTTGTGATGTTAAAACTTGGATTACTAAAATACAGAAGAGTATTGCTGCCACGTAGAGCCGAAAAAAATTCAGCACATATATCGTTAAAACGATATAACTATTTAGTTAAAACTATATAATTATTTCGTTAAAACGATATAGTTTTTTAATTATAATGAAAGTTATCTCGTAAAAACGGAAACAGAAATCAGTGTCAGTCTTGAGAACGTCCCCAACAGCAGACATCTCTACTCTACAGCCCCCCAATCCTGTGTGAGTAAGTCACACAGTCTGTTTAAGTAGACCTATTTATTTCTATAATACTTTATTAACACAATGATGTAGTTAATATATACGCACACTTCTGTAAATGTGGAATGTGTTTGTGTGGTGATAAATTAACTAAAAACAATGTTTAGCCCTTTGCGGTCCATTGTCGGACTGGGTCCGACATTGCAATTATTCCTCACAGGTCCTTTGTCGGACTGGGTCCGACATCATTATAGCAACGCAATAAACGGGTGTTTAGTCGTTTTTTCTCCGGAAAAAGCCGAGAAAACCATTCAATTGCCGAGTGGTAGCGACAGGAGCCGAGACAAGTCGGAAAAAAAAAAAAAAAAAAAAAAAAAAGGCGTATTTCATGAATAGTCATACATGGTATCAGGTATCAGATAATGGGCGTCCATAATAAACAAGCTGGCTAAGTGCGTCAGCGCACTGAGTCTATCATGGACATTTGCAGAGCTTTTTTCAGATGTTATAGTAATAAAATAATGACTTTGATCGCATTATTGAGGAGTTTGGTGATAAAACGAGTGATCTGGAGATGATCAATCGGTATGTACGACTATTATTATTATTATTATTTATTTCTTACACAGCTGAACGCTATAGCAAACAAAAGGCTGGGGAGGGGCTGGAGATGCCTAGTGTGTGCTTTGTTGATATGCAGGGCCATTTAAACCCGTTTGACTGTGAAAAAAAATACTTTTAAACAGCGCGTATAAAATTAACTGCGCGTGTGAAAATTAATTATTCCTGGCGTGCCTGACGCGCGATTAATAAATGGACCGCAAAGGGTTAGAGCTATAGGCCCAGCCTGTTCAGTCCATTGAGGCACTTGCTTCTGTAAAGAGCTGGTAAATACATTTGATAAATAAAACTGTAACTTTAGGGTATAATTATACATTTGTACTCAATAGTCATTATTACAGAAGATAATTTAACTTATTTTCCAAAAGGTTAAGTGTCGTCATGACAAGAGCACTGGAGGACGATGCTGTAAGATTTCTCAGAGATCGCGGTATGCCTGACGATCAGCTTGCAAAAATGGAGTAGAAATGTGCCACGTCAAGAGATCTAACCCATGAGACCACACATGGAATATTTCATGCAAATCCCTTGAATGGGGTATGATGAGTACGGCTGGGACCCCCGGAAGGTGCTGATGCCACCACTGCACATCAAATTGGGCCTTATGAAACAATTTGTCAGAGCTCTAGATAAGGAGTCGGCAGCCTTCAAGTACCTTCAAGACTTCTTCCCTAAGCTGTCTGAGGCAAAGGTCAAAGCCGGTGTCTTCGTCGGACCACAGATAATGAAGATCCTGGAGTGCAATGAATTCCCCAAGAAGCTCACTAGTAAGGAGAAAGCGGCTTGGAACAGCTTTGTTGCAGTGGTTCAGGGCTTCCTGGGCAATCACAAGGCCGAAAACTATGTGGAGCTGGTTGAGACTCTGGTGAAGAATTACGGCACAATGGGCTGTAGGATGTCCCTCAAAGTCCATATCCTTGATGCTCATCTTGATAAATTCAAGGAGAACATGGGAGCGTACTCGGAGGAGCAAGGCGAGCGCTTCCACCAGGATATACTGGACTTTGAACGCCGCTACCAAGGACGGTATAACGAGAACATGATGGGAGACTATATTTGGGGGCTGATTCGTGAAAGTGATTTACAGTATAATCGTAAATCTCGAAAAACTACTCACTACTAAATCTTTTGTAGTCATTTTTGTATTACTTTAGTATAAATACATGTTAATTTGGATTCATATGTTGTTTTTTTCTGACTTTATGTGAACGAAAAGACACAAATTCGCCCGTTTTCTCATTGGAAATAGGTAAATTTCAAAATATCACTGTCCTGGTCACAAAAGCAAAGTTTGTGGGGAATAATAGCCATTTTCTATACTTTTGAGGCATAAGCAATTAGGAAATAACACTTACTACCCAGGAACAAAAATTGTGTTACATAGTGTTATTAGCAAGTGAGCGGGTTTTACATAACCCTTTACAACCCTAAAAAAGGTTTTATAAATCCTTTTAAAACCTAAGGCCTGTTTTACCCTCTTGAAATCAAGAATCAATTATGTGCATTGCTTTCATGTTTACTGTGATATGTACATGGTGACATTAATGGTGTACGGTTCCTCATTGTTTATTTATTTGTTTCTTTGTTTTTATTAATGGTTAATGATTATGATTACATCTCTATCTGATTTGGATTTGTTTTTGTGCTATTTTAAAACATAAGTCAAAAGTTTTAAACATATATTAAATCAGCGGGACCACTGTCTCTTTAGGTCAGTGGTCTTTTTTATATGCCAGGGATATGTGCATTGTACCCTTATTTCAATTCTCATATTTTTTTTTAAAAGGGAATTTAAAAACGTCAGCATAATTATCCACATTCCTTTAATTGCATTTCAGAAATCTGCTTCAATGTATCTATTATTGCCAAAGTGTGCCTGGAAAACACATGTAAAAACAGCTTGAAAATTCCAAGAAGCATTTCATAATATGTTTTTCCTTTTTAATTTGAATGCCAAAATGTAGGGGGGGCAGATAAAGTTGAACTATATCCTACATATTTCATAGGCCTAACATCAACAAACCCTACTAAAAAAAAGTTTTGCAGATAAAAACAATGGTTTTAAAACAACACCTTTTCAAATAATGCTTCATATTTTTTTGTGATTTGTGGAGGTTCTACAGTATATAGAATAACAAAACTAGAAAATGTACTAAAATATTAAATATTAATATCCATCTATGCTTCTGAATATTTTCTGCAACACTGTTAATAGTGTACCATCCAAAAAATGTCCTTGCAAAGCATTGTAACAATATGTCACATTTTATTTATCATATTATATGTAGATATGTAACAATATTTTTACCTTTAAAGATTGACAGAGAAGTAATCTGCCTGACCACAAAAGGATATTTTGCCTCAGATTGATCTAACTACCGACATAAATGACTGTAGTCAATCCCTAGCTCAAACCCATGGTGAGGCCAAAGATGGATTAATCTTTCCACATTAGCCATGGAACAAGAGGCAGATCAAGAGACCATGAACGAACACAGTGAAGACAGATCAGAAATCATAGTGGCACAAATTGCACTGAATGCTATAAGTGAAGAACCCATTGTGCATGAACCAACATTTCATGTTGTAGAAGGACTTTCTGCAACCAACATGGAGCCCCTGAACCAAAGTGTCTTGTATGAAATACAGTTTGGACCATTGTCTGAGGACCTAGCAGCTTCTCAGTTGACTGACACACTCCCATATGAGACAACACAACCTCTACGGAGTCAGTCAATTCACAACATTACCCATTCCACTCCAGAGAATTCACAATGTGTTGTGCACCTAGATTTGTCTTTAATAGAGGTGGACAGTGTTTCTTATAGTGTCCCACCATTTTCAAGAAGACTGACCCCTTGTCCTGAAGACCAGCTCATAAATACAACTATCAGACTACATAGATCTAATCTCCTTCAAAAAATGAATGCACACTTCAAGAATCCAGATATACTGTCAGCACAGCTAAAAATGTTCTTCATAGATGAAGCAGGAGCTGATGTTTCAGGACTGTCTAGAGATGCTTATTCTGCCTTTTGGACAGAATTCTTTGCTTCTGTTGCTGAAGGGAAAATGTTAGAGTTCCTTCCATATGTCCTAGGTGGCAAGAAGAAGAATGGAGGGCTGTTGGCAGAATTTTAGCCAAGGGATATTCAGACCACAGTTACTTCCCACTACAGCTTGCCCCAGCTTTCACAATAGCACTCATTCATGGAGAACACTCTGTTAATCCAGCTATTTTGCATGGGTCATTTCTTTCCTATATAAGCCAAACTGAAAGAGATGTGGTTGATGCAGCAATTGAAGGCATTCTTACAGAAGATGACACAGATGACTTGTTGGATTTTCTGGACAGGATGGGGTGTGCCACTATTCCAACAAAGGAAAACATGAAACAAGTCTTCCTACAGATTGCCCACAAATGACTTATCCAGAAACCAAAATGTCAGACGTCTCCATAGTTATTCTGAAAGGGTTTTTCCCAAACAGCCAAGAAGTGGAGAAAATGTACACAGAGAAGGTGCCAACTGTAAAAAAAAAAGTGCTGAAACTGTTGCAAGCAACTCCATCAACCAAAGCTGAAAGCCAGAGCTTCAAATATTTACATCAATACCTCAGAGGTCTAGATGATGTGTCGTTAAGGAAGATGCTCCATTTTATGACTGGCTCAGATGTTATGGCAGTGGAGAAAATCCAAATTATGTTCACCAGTTTGGATGGTCTAGCAAGACGTCCAGTTTCACATACATGTGGGCTTGTGTTTGAACTTCCTTCAACGTACCAGAGCTATCCAGAATTGAGGGGGGAAAAGGAGAATATTTTGTCAAGCAAGGAATGTTTCAAGATGGACATTGTTTAATATCTGATGGAGTACAGTTTAATTTTGAAGAATCACAATAACTACAATTTAAATCTAGTAGAAACTAAAGAAGATAAAAGTCTAAACATTTCTTTCTGGAAGTTTTGAAAATTTTGTTTAGCACCTAATTAACCACCCAATTCATTCAGAATCTGGATTTGTCAAATTATCTACACCATTTTTGTGAAAGTGAAAATAAACTGTTCATGTTACAGATATAGTAAAAGATAAATGGCATTTAAGTCCATAAATTAGTAATGTAAATTTCTTGTTCAGAGTTACGTAACATTAACAGTTTGGATTTCTTGTCACAACAAAAGGTGTGAGTTGCAGTTTCGAGTTTTGAGTCTGTTTTCTACAATTTCAGCTTTCCTTTTCGGGAAGCGTTTTGGAAATGTTAAAACATAGACACATGGTACTATATGTGATTTATGGATCATTTTATTTTTATACTATTTTGTTGTCTCTACTTTCTTTTATGTCTCCTGTTAACACACACAAAAAAGAAAACTTTTTGCAGCCCATACTTCACTTATTTGATACCTTTTTTTTAAAATCTTACAACACTTAACTAGTACTGCGCACATTAGACACTGATGCTTTGGTGACATGGGTGGGTTGGCTGCTATGGCAGGTTTGCCATGTTTGTGGTGTTCCAAGGTCATATGGTCGGGGCCACCACCCTGCCACATTATTGTGTCAGAAGCAGGATGGTGGGAATAAGACTCAGGGAGACAGAATTGCAGATTAAGCACTTCAGCACATGTTTATTTACACAGAACACAGAACACACTATCACCCTGTGGCAGTCTGGCTCGCAGTGGTGAAGTGGATGATGTCACGGAC
This sequence comes from Acipenser ruthenus, assembly GCF_902713425.1. Lineage (NCBI taxonomy): Eukaryota > Metazoa > Chordata > Actinopteri > Acipenseriformes > Acipenseridae > Acipenser > Acipenser ruthenus. The sequence continues at coordinate 61,770,725 of NC_081191.1, read as the reverse complement.
CAGGAAGTAACTGACACCAAAACAGTGGATGGGCGGGTGAAGCTGAGTGCAGTAGCACTCAGCGTATTTATTAACAAACAATATATTTAAACAAAACACAAAACACAAAACAAAAGGGCACGAGGGCCAAACGAATCAACAAACAAACAAGTAAGTGTCGTGCTGGAGAATCCAGCACGTTTTAGCAATTGTTTTTTACAAATGTGACTCGCTCTCTCCGCTCCCCGTACTCTCCTCTGTACACCCAACAACAAGTGCAGAGAGCTGCAGGTTTATATACTCTGGCCGAGGGATTAACTAGTTGGTAATTATCTTATTATCCCTCGGCCAGAGTCTGCACGCGTTTGGTAAGGATGCATGACTGTCAGCTAGTTAAATAATCAGTAGCTGATCAGCCATGTATCCTCACGGGGTTTTTAAATATAACAATAAAAGACGCGGCGCTTTTACCCGCGCCGCAAACAAAAATACAAATAATAATAAATAGGGGCGGGACACTCCACCCCACACCCTCCACTCGTCTCCCTACTCCAACAACTCTCTCATACACACCTAGCCCCCTCTATATATATATCCCTGTGCATTAAACAATCACAAACAAACCACTGCAAGTGAACAATAAACCAAACAATTATCTAAACAACACACACACATGGATTTGAATCGCACATGCACTCGCACAGGTTTTAATCAAACAATCTCACAACAGCACAACAACATTCAGTACTTTTGTTTTTCAGTGTAGTGACAAAAGCCTAGTCTTTGAAGAGCTTCTGTTAAATACCCAGAGAAATATGTAACACTGACAAAAGTTGTTAGTTTGATATTGTTCAAAATAAAAAATGAAAAAAAATTTAAAATGTATTTTATTTAATCTCACCTACATCAACCTTTTATTATTATTATTCATGTTTAATAGGTTTAATGCATTGTTATAGAATTTCTGAGTCAAGTATTTTTTTATTTCTGAAAACAAACCAAAAAACTATTAATCAGACACATTTATGAGCTGCAGTGCATGTTTGTCTTTAACAGACTAGTTAACAGGCTGATAGCTATCATGAAGTAATTACATTTTATTGCAGTTGATCCCTGACAGCAGGGCTCGGAACCCCTCCTTCTCGAACGCTGCACCAATCAGCACGGCCGATTCACTCACAGGCAAAGTCGCCACATACACAGAAAAAGAGAGAGAGAGAGAGAGAGAGAGAGAGAGAGAGAGAGAGAGAGAGAGAGAGAGAGAGAGAGAGAGAGAGAGAGAGAGAGAGAGAGAGAGAGAGAGAGAGAGAACAGTAACACACTCAACCATTCACTGACACTCCGGGACTCCACACACACTCAGCGGTACAACAGAAAACACTCACTATATAGACTTCCCAACATACTCCCTGGTAATACACACTGAACCAGGCATTATTCTATAACTGTTTTGTTTTTATTGCAAAACAATAAACTAGATCCTAAACGGCAAAGGTTTCGACTTGATTAATAAGATATAAGTCAACATTGCTAATTAGTTATTCTGGTATTCTACACAGTTATTTAACATAGTGGTCCTAATCATGTAACCTAACATCTATCTTAATTTAATCTGTAAACCATTGTGGCAGGATGACAGTGGTTTGAGGCTCAGAGACAGTGAAAGGGAAAAATAATGATCTTTATTCAACAAAAAATAATCAAATAAACAGGCACAAGGGCCCAAACAAAAAGGTTCAAACAAAATACAGAAATGTAGGCTGGGCATTAGCCTTCACTACAGTTTCTTTCTCCTAAACAGCACAGCACAGCACAGCACAGCACAGCACAGCACAGCACACCACACCACACCACACCAACCCAACCAACCAACCAACCAACCAACAAACAAACAAACAAACAAACAAACAAACAAACTCACCCAAAAACTCCTCTCCCTAACAAAGGGTTTCAGCTGTTTTTTATAGTCTGTGGCTGGAGCCCAATTAACTAATAATTAACAATTAAACACTTAAGGCTCCAGCCACATTCTCACATGCATTTTTACAGGGAGGAATTTAACCCCCTCCCTGCCAATCCAAAACAAACCAAGAATCACAAAAACATAATGAAAACAGTAAAAATAACAACAATAACAAAACACAAATTTATAGGGGCGAGCTGGCACCCCATCACAACCATATTTTGCCAATGTGTTTATTCCAGTGTAATGGAAGGGATATTTAATATATGCATTATTTATCCCTGAAAGATACATGTATTTTTATTGGGCATATATGGAATTGCAATTAGACAATAATTGAAAAGATTAATGTGAATAAATCTAATTTACTGTTTCCAATTCAAGCTAGCTTTCAATCAACTAACAGGAGCACCGCAGCACCCAGGTTGCTTTAAAATCGCTTAAAAAATTGCTAGACAAAGTGTCACACGGCTGGCTGAGTGGTGCCGTCAGATCCAGGAAATGAATACACAGAGACAGGACAGATGAGGTGAAATGATGAAAGTGCTGTTGCGTGGTTTATTATAAATAAAAGGTTTAAACAAACAGAAGACAGGACACGGCACTTGCCAAAATAAATAGACGAACAAAACGATAAAGCAGTAAACAGACAAACAAACACGGTGAGTGAAATACTTCTTCTTCTTCTTCTTCTTCTTCTTCTTCTTCTTCTTCTTATCTTTGTTTATTTTCCTTTCTCCTCTCCACACCCGTTCTCCACTCACCGAACACACAACCCCGAGTGAGTAAAACGTGCATCTATATATACTGTTGTGCTGGGATTCAATTACTAATTAATTATTCACTTGAATCCCAGCACGTGAATTAATTATGTGCAACCTCGTGCTCACATATTATATACTTTAAATGCACGTGAAGTGATGTGCAATCCCGTGCCTAAATACAATTATACATTTTAAGTAACCCGTGCTGCACACACCCATTTATATCCCGTGCAGCCATTTCTATACACCAACATTAACACACCACACGTAACATACAATACAGAAATGCACACAGGGGCGGGGCACATTGCCACATATACCCCCCCTTGTGCGCAGCACACATGGCCTCAACGGCCACCTCCCCCCTTAAAATCCCAAAAGTCTTGCTCAAAGTCCTGGGCCAAGAACAGAGACTTCAAGGGGTTCATGGGCGGCAATGTTGCCAGTAGCCCTGTTGCTACTGGCCATGCTGTCAGCAGATGTGCTGATAGCTCCCAGACTGACTCCTTCAGCCGGGGCAGTCCTGGCAGCGGAAGGGCTGCTTGGGGGGTGGTCTCTTGACCTCCCCCCTTCTTTGTAGCTGGCAGCTCCCTCTTCCGGGGCTCCGGCCACAGTATCTCCTGCAGCGAAAGTGCTGCAGTGGGAGCAGGTCTCCTGACCTCCCCCACGATCTCCGGCAGCGAAGGTGGTCGCGAAGGTGGTCGCCAGACCTCCTCCCCCTTCTTCGTGGCCGGCAGCTCCCCTTGGTGGGGTTCCGGCCACAGTACTTCCTGCTGCGATGCGGAGCAACAGGCAGCCCCAGGCGATGCGGAGCAACAGGCAGCCCCGGGCGATGCAAGGCTGGCATCCTTGGGTGAAGCGAGGCTGGCACCCTTGGGCAAAGCGAGGCTGGCATCCTTGGGTGAAGCGAGGCTGGCATCCTTGGGCGAAGCCGGAGTCAGGACCAGTCGTGGTGCTGTGGTTGGCCACTGTGGCAGTAGCTGCGGCGGTGCTGGCACTCTTCGTAGCCGCTGCGGCCGGACTGTTTTCCGCTGTGCTCCCCTCAGGAGACTATGCGGTGGTTGCTGAGGAATGCCAGCATCAAGTCCTGGTACTTTTTCTTGTGAAGGGAGAGGCAGCTCCTGCACCTCTTCCCCTGGTGGTGATGGAGGCAGAGGTAACTCCTTCTCCTCTCCTTGGGGGTGAAGATGGCGGTCGGGGAAGTGATACCAGCAGGCATTTACCCTCTGCTGGTGGCAGTGGACCCAGCAGGCATTGACCCTCTGCTGGTGTAAGTGGACCCAGCAGGCATTGACCCTCTGCTGGTGTAAGTGGACCCAGCAGGTATTGACCCTCTGCTGGTGGAAGTGGACCCAGCAGGCATTCACCCTCTGCTGGTGGAAGTGGACCCAGCAGGCATTCACCCTCTGCTCCTGGCGGTGGAGGAGGTAGAGACAGCTCCTGCTGCTCTGCTCCTGCCGGTGAAGGTGGGAGCAGCGTGTAGTCTCCTGGCGACGAAGGTGAGAGCAGCGTGTAGTCTCCTGGCGACTAAGGTGGGAGCAGCGTGTAGTCTCCTGGCGACGAAGGTGGGAGCAGCGTGTAGTCTCCCCCTATTGCAGGGGACTGGTGCGGCTCTCCCCCTATTGCAGGGGACTGGTGCGGCTCTCCCCCTATTGCAGGGGACTGGTGCTGCGCTCCCCTTATTGCAGGGGACTGGTGCGGCTCTCCCCCTATTGCAGGGGACTGGTGCGGCGCTCCCCCTATTGCAGGGGACTGGTGTGGCTCTGCCTCGGAAGGGGAAACCAGCAGGCATTCTTCCTCTGCTGGTTGTGATGGGGACAGCAGGCATTTTCCCTCGAGCCCAGTGAGGGTGCAGGTAGGTGTGGCTCCTCCTACTTGGAAGTCAACCAGCTGGGGAAGTCCCATATCGGCAGCCAAGTAGTTGATTACCACGGCTGCCGGGTTCACAAAGGGCACTGGGTAGTAGTGTTGTTCCCAGTGTTCCCAATGTTCCCCATCTCTGGCCCACAGCAGGTCAACAACCTTTGGGAGGTCCTCCCAGTTCCACTCCGGGTCCTACACCCAGTCCAGCATCTCCTCAGAGGATGAGAAAGGCTCTGTCTCCTTCCTCCTGGGCTGTGGATGTTCTGGGACCTCTCTCCATTCCTGCTTCTCATCATAACGGAAAGGACAGTCTGCAAACAGATGCTTCTGTTTGCAGAGGGGGCACACCGGCGATGGCTGGTCGTATCGCCCTGGGTTCCTGGCCTTCAGGCGGACTTCCTCTGTGTCCTTCACCTCCTCCTGATGTTGCTGAGGTTGCTGCTTGTGGCCCTTTCTTCCCATTTTCTCTTTTTTCCCAAAAGGGAAAATAATTTTTTTTTTTTTACACAAAAACACCTCTCCTGGTCTGACGCTTGGAGGCGCTGTTGTCCCACTTAGGACACCATATGTCACACGGCTGGCTGAGTGGTGCCGTCAGATCCAGGAAATGAATACACAGAGACAGGACAGATGAGGTGAAATGATGAAAGCACTATTGCACGGTTTATTATGAATACAAGGTTTAAACAAACAGAAGACAGGACACGGCACTTGCCAAAATAAATAGACGAACAAAACGATAAAGCAGTAAACAGACAAACAAACACGGTGAGTGAAATACTACTACTTCTTCTTCTTCTTCTTCTTCTTCTTATCTTTGTTTATTTTCCTTTCTCCTCTCCACACCCGTTCTCCACTCACCGAACACACAACCCAGAGTGAGTAAAACGTGCATCTATATATACTGTTGTGCTGGGATTCAATTACTAATTAATTATTCACTTGAATCCCAGCACGTGAATTAATTATGTGCAACCTCGTGCTCACATATTATATACTTTAAATGCACGTGAAGTGATGTGCAATCCCGTGCCTAAATACAATTATACATTTTAAATAACTCATGCTGCACACATCCATTTATATCCCGTGCAGCCATCTCTATACACCAACATTAACACACCACACGCAACATACAATACAGAAATGCACACAGGGGCGGGGCACATTGCCACACAAGGGTATAGTCTACTCTGAGCATGGTTTAAATGGGAAACTTACCTGTACCAGTTGTAGGAAACATAACTGTATCAAGTTCTTATCTAAAAAATGTCTTGCAAATTTGTCATTATCCTTGTTCTCTATGTGGCTGTTTTCAGTTCACAAATATGCACGTATTCGCTTGGGACACCCCATTCTTGATTTCACAGCCTCCATAAAATAACTTGCTACTATGACCAGATCACTGTTAGTTGTATATGCTTTTAACCAAATAATATGTCTAGGATATCCATCGATTGGTCCGTTAATGCAGATTCTGTAGGGTTTCAGTTTATCGTAGGAATCAAGGTGCCATAGAAAATCTATGCCTGAGTTGTGGTATGTTCTGCGTCTCCATCGATTTCTACCCCGAAATTGAACTCCTTGCGAGTCAATAATATTAAGCAACTCTCTAACGTCATTCTGGCTGACAACAAATCCTTCTTGAATGCATTTCAAATCTGTATCCATGTAATTGTCCAGAGTGTTCAATTTCTTGCATTAAATACAGCGCCACATCTAGTACATCAGATTGGTGTTTTTGCTGATGCAGTCTTCTACTTTTCAAGTACCGTCTAAGTGTTCTAATGCTTATAATAATTCCATCCAAGTGCACTAAACATTCCAAAATCTCCTTATGGTGAAGGTCTAATCCAAAATAAAATCAGATTTTGTTCACCAAATCCGCCATGAGTGATCAGTCTCTCCTAATTTCTGGGGTTTTGTGATATTTTAGTGAGATGTTGCATTTGTCTGCATGATGTTGGAAGTGTCCATATCTGATTTCTGTTTCCGTTTTCACGAGACAGCTATTGCCTGACACTGATTTCTGTTTCCATTTTTACAGGATATAATTATATCACTTTAACAAAATAACTATATCGTTTTAACAAAATAATTATATCGTTTTAACAAAATAATTATTTCGTTATAACAAAATAGTTATATCGTTTTAACGATATTGTAACAGGGGAGACCTGGACTGGCCGTCTGACGTATGCACGATGCTGCAGGAAGAGGGCGGCAGTCCCGTGGAATCCTCCTGCCAGTCATGGCAGTGACACAGAGAGGTGAGGAAGAGGGTGTGTGGGCTTTCCCTCTCTCTGAGTGGCTGGGAGGCAGGCTTTGGGGAATTGCTGGGCTTATAAACGAATACCTTGTTGTTTCCTCAGATCTTCCCTCTAGATGAATGAACCAGCGGAAGCGCTACAGACGGACGGAGCGTGGTTGGAAGAGAGCCGCCAAATAATAAAAAAAGGGGGAAATAAATGGGCAGACCCCAGTGATTGTATAGGGCAGTGAGGGAACGTCTGAGTGTAGGACAGAGACCCGGGCCGTGCGGGTAGCAATGGTTGGGGTATATGCTGCGGAGTGCAGCACCTTTGTAGTTTTTGATTAATAGTGTTTATTTTCATTTTGTCTTTGTGCCTTCTGTTTTTGACTTATTTAATGCACCTGCATGTGCGCCATGGGTGAGCTGTGATACTTCTACCATCGCTGGTAACAACAGTGTCACAGTGCCACCTTGTGGCAGCAAATAAATCGTGCACCCGAGTGGTGTTTAGAAAAATCCAATTTTCTGTCTCCAGTGTCAGTGATTTACCCCACCCTTCCACAGATATATGTGCTGGATTCTTTTTTTTTTTTGCTCTACGTGGCAGCAACACGCTTCCGTACTAAAATAACAAAAAAGAACTAGTAAAAAAATACCAAAGGTGGTTTATGATATAGTGCCCCTTATTGTTCTCTTTCACATAAGTTTAAAATGTTAATTGTCTAACATAGCAATCTTACTTTTGTTTTTTAACTGTTATAGCCAATTCTCTACAATAAAAAGTAGTATCAGAAACATACAGAGAATAACAGTAATGGGAGAAAATGAAGGAATATAAATAAAGTGGACTGCTTACAAGATCTTCTGTCTGATAAAGCACGGTGCACCGAAGCATAGAGTTTATTAAACAAACACCAAGGAATTATACTGTCTTGCAAAACTGAACAAGATTGAGGGAGGCTGCAGTTTTAATGCTCTGCAATACAGTGCGGTTGCTACAACCAAAGGATAATCACAAAAGAGGACAAACAGAGGCTGTTGTTTACAATTCGATTCAGTTTTATCAGTGGCGCACAGCAGGCATAGAGCATTGTAGCTGATATAGTTGGGTGATTGCTTTTTAATTTAGTATGGTTGTAAAATGGTGATATTCAGTCTTTTCAGCTGTGATTGTTCTGACAAGGTATATTTAGTCTTTCTTTCTGAGGCTCATCCCTGAAAATAGCAACATAGCCAAATTTAAAGGCCAGCAGCAAATGTAAGGCCCTGTGAAATGTGTTTCATTTTTTTGTTTGTTTGCATTTTTTCCGTATTAAAAATTATATTCTGTGTTTCCGTTATTTTAAATCAAAATTGTTTGATACAGTGATAACAATTAAGTAGCCTAACAATAATGTGCAAAATCTTTATTCAGAATTGGATTGCAATGGCAAAAAGTATGATTGGACAAAAGATACCAACAATTTCAACAAAACATTCTGCAATTATGCAGTATACTGAGAAATATTCCAGCAGGATATCGGCCTCAGCACACAGCGCTACAAAATCTTCAAATTCCCGTCTGCTATCTGCAGATTTCATAATGTCAGTGATCGTGGTTTGGCTTGGGATCCTCTGTGATTCTCTTCATACTTGATGTGATTATTCAGATGGATTTTAGGCATTAAATTATTTTTGAAGATATCTTTCCGGGTCCAGTGAATTGAATATTGACAGCATTTGTAGAACATCATACCACCTGATTCATAGAAGTTGGATGTATAATGTGTGCTGTTTTAATTGTTAGACAACCTCAAGATCCTGTGCAACAGAATACTCATTTCAAGTTTAAAAAAACAACTGCATTACCAGTTCTTTAGATAGATCTAAAAATAGTATACATGTACATCTCACTTTATTCCTGTCACCTAGGATATGAACCTTCTGAAAGAGACAATACAATCTGCACTGTATTTACAGTTTTGTTTGTTTGGATGGAAATATGCTTCCAGATTAAAATATACCAATATTTATTACTGAAGTTTATACAAGAAACTAATCTTATATAATAATAATAATAATAATTCTTTTGGAGTTTTTGAAAGTAGTGTGTCTGAACAAATTTTAAAAATAGTCAGCAAGTCTGCCTCTGCATATATATATATATATATATATATATATATATATATATATATATATATAAGCTATATTCCTAGCAAAGTAAAGTTCCAAGAAACTGGTTACCTTTTAGTTTGCAATAGTAAAAGCATAGTGAAGTGTAATAAAGCATACTGAAAGTATGGTAAATCATAGCTAAGCATTGTAAAGCACAGAGAGGTACATTATATTAAAGAGCATGGCATGGCAAACCATGGTAAACTACGGTAAAATGCATAGTACAACCATAGGTAAGGCATGGACAAACTGCAAAATGATCGTGCAAAAATACTTTGGTAAGCTTTTATAAGGGTAAATAAGACCATAACTATGGTGTCAAATATTATATGTTGGTATTCTTATCAGAGCACTATGTGAAGATGTACAAGTGCCGTGGGGCTCCCTTTGGAAATCAGTTTATGGCTTTTTTTCCCCACTAATGTCTTAACACTCCTCAGGAAGCAAGCAAAGTGTTCTCTTAGGCGAAGTGTTCTCTAAGACCGAGTTGACCACCAGACACAATATGAACCAATCAATAAATAAATATGTATTACTTGTCATGACGCACGTGCATCAACATATGAAATGAACTGAATAAGAGAAAAGCAATAGGCAAGTGTATGTTAATGAAATATAACAATAAAGTAGCAGACAAACTAACGTTAATAAACTAACTGTCACAATAAATTAACACAGCACCCCTATACATGTTAAAAATGCGGCAGCAGCTCTAGATTAATTATGAATACATGTACAGGAGTATTATTTAACAGAATGGTGAAGCAACTTACCAGAACGGGAAACACAAATTGCTTACATGTTTGAAAAGACTGAATAAACCATGTTAATTTAAGTTTGATGATGATGAGTTATCAGGTTACAAAACAGTACTGTATCCGTTGTGAAGGATACAGCACTGAAGTTGTTCTTTTAAGCGAAGTTCCTGTTCCTTTAGCCGGAGCATTTACAATAGGAAAAATCAGTTTCAACACAAGGGTGTTCTTGGGATGGGAAACCCTTGTGAAATCAGATGTTCCACAATTATTATATTTTACTGTTGATTTTCCATGATATCTGTTGGTGTTTCAAATAGCAAGTTGTTAACCCTTCTACTAGTTCCTTCAATAAACATTTAACAGAATTATAGTATATCTTAATGTCTTTTTTTTATATAATAACTAAACAATTTCTTCTCAATCCACAGATGAATGGCATCTTGAGAACACATCAAATCACACTGGAGAAGTAAATCCACTGTTTCTCATACTGCTTCTGTTTCTTTTAGCTGCTATTGGCTATATCAGATTTCATTTTGGCATGCGTCACAAATATCAGCCCATTTCGCTTTGTGTCAGTGCTCATTGGCTGAGCAACGAGACAAGACTTTATCAGTACGATGTGAACCAGCGGTATGGAGTAATTATTATTATTATGGAGTAATTATGATTTTCTTTAGTGTGATGGAGAAACTATCTGAATATTGGAACAACCATTGCTGCACATGAACTTTAAGGCAATAATCCACATCCGTGTTCGCCATAAACTCTCAATTATACTGGACTATATGGCACCCCATCGTATCAGTACTTGCATCATCTTGTAGTTGCACTTAACTGCTCCACTTTGCTGTTTTCTACTACTGCTCTCAATATTTCTACAGTAATTACAGTACCGGTGTTGTTCAAACTGTAAACAACTTCTCAGTCTAACTTCCATTTCTGTCTCTCCCTTTTGATACAGTATCTGTACTTTATAACACAGACATCTTATTCAGCATTAGTTTTATAACTAAACTAATGTTTTTACTTTTTTGCTGTGAAAGGAGCTGCAGCTTTCTCCGGGAGACGAGATGCTTCAGCTTCGCTTCAGACCCCCTCCGGCAGCTGAGCCTGGGGTGAGCCCATTCCCTCTTCCCCTCGCTCGACCCGCTCTCCTTCTCACACTTGAACTCGCTGTTTAGCCAGGCTATTTACAGTTTAAAAACTGCTTCACTATATGTGCATTATATAGAGGGAGTTATTTTATTCTGTATTTTAGTCAGATGTGTATTATGTGCGGTGAAAAAGTATTTGCCCCCTGTCTGATTTTCTGCATTTTTGCATATTTTTGACACTGAATGTTATCAGATCTTCAACCAAAACCTAATATTAGATAAAAGGGACCGAGTGAACAAATAGCACACAAATTTGATACATATTTCATTTATTTATTAAAGAAAGTTATGCAACACCCAATGCCCCCGTGTGAAAAAGTAATCACCTCCTTAGACTCAATAACTGGTTACGCCATCTTTACCAGCAATAACTGCAACCAAACGCTTCCTGTAATTATTGATTAGTCTCTCACAGCACCGTGGAGGAATTTTGGCCCACTCCTCCATGCAGAACTGCTTCAACTCAGTGACATTTGTGGGTTTTCGAACATGAACTGCTCGTTTCAGGTCCTGTCACAACATCTCAATGGGGTTTAGGTCTGGACGTTGACTAGGCCATTCCAAAACTTTAAATTTCTTGTTCTTCAACCATTCTGATGTAGACTTGCTTGTGTGTTTAGGATCATTGTCTTGCTGCATGACCCAGCTGCAATTCAGCTTCAGTAGAATTCTCTGATACAGAGCAGAATTCATGGTTCCTTCAATGATGGCAAGGCGTCCAGGTCCTGATGCAGCAAAGCATCCCCAAACCATGACACTACCACCACCATGCCTGACCGTTGGTATGAGGTTCTTACTGTGGAATGCAGTGTTTGGTTTTCGCCAGACATAACGGGGCCCATGTCGGCCAAAAAGTTCCACTTTTGACTCATCTGTCCATAGAACATTGTTCCAGAACTCTTGAGGATCATCCAGGTACTTTTTGGCAAACTTGAGACGAGCATTCATGTTGTTCTTAGTGAGCAATGGTTTTCGCCTTGCTACTCTGCCATGAATCCCATTTTTGCCCAGTGTCTTTCTTTGTGACTTCCTGGACCATTTTATGCCTTGCTCTTGGAGAGATTTTGGCAGGACGGCCACTCCAGGGTAGATTCAGTACTGTCTCCATTTGGACAATATGGCTCTGACTGTGGTTCGGTGGAGCCCCAGAGCCTTAGAAATGCCTTTGTAACCCTTTCCAGACTAATAGGCATCAACAACTTTTTTCCGGAGGTCTTCAGGAATTTCTTTTGTTCGTGGCATGATGTGCCTCTAGAACCTGTGTGCTGACAACTTCCCTCTGATGGTAAGGGCCAAAGTTAGTTAGATTTATATTGGGCAGGGCTGGCCCAAATCAGGCCTGGCTGTTAACCAAAGTACTCAAACAGCTGACCCTAATTATCCCTTTAATTGGGTTGAGTTAACTAGGGGGGCAATAACTTTTTCACACTTGAAGATTGCATGTTTGATTACCTTGCACACCAAACAAATGAAAGAAGCACCAAACTTTGGTGTCATTTTTTCCTTCAGACTCCCTCTATATACTACTACAACCCACAAAAAAATCTGACCAAATACAATGTAAAAAATGCAGAAAATCAGACAGGGGGCAAATACTTTTTCACAGCACTGTGTGTGTGTGTATATATATAAAAAAAACAGCAGTGTACACAATTGAAGGCATAGAAAAGGTTTAAAAAAAAAAGATTAAAAAATCTTTTATTTTCAGGACGTTTCGGGCAAAAGCCCTTCTTCAGCTGTTTAAAAAGAAAAGTAAACACAGTGCAGTAAACTTGTTGTTAGTCAAGAATTGTAATTATACAAAAAATCTGTGGCTGATGATTATTAGAATAGAATGTTCATTGCCAGAGGTTCCAAAGTTCCCATTTTGAAGATAAACTCTTGTTCCTTTTGTTTCCGAGCAACAATTGTTCCATAGCACTGATTTATCCCACAGACTGTGATGCCTTCAGCAGTGTGATCATCACTGTTGAAGTGATGGGCTACTGGAAATGCAGTGTTGTTAATGCGAATGCTTCTTAAGTGTTCTACAAACCGGTCTGCGCATTTTAGTTTCCCCAATATACAATTTGTTGCATTTCTTGCAGATAATGCAGTAGACTATCCCTTTAGAGGCACATGTAAAATGTTCATGAATGTTGAATGAAGATTTAATGCCTCTAATCTCTGTTTCAGAATGAATGTATTTACAGGTATTACATCGTGGTCTATTACATGGATATGTGCCTTTCAAAGGTTCCCTAGAAGGACAAATAGCACTGTGTACCACATATTCTCTTATATTCTTGTCTCTTCTATATGACATCAAGGGGGGAGTCTTGAAAATAGGCACTGTAGATGGGTCTTGTAAAATTGTAAAGTTTCTTTGCACAGTCTGTATCTTTCTGTTGGTTGGGTGGTAAGTGAGGACCAGAGGGATTCTATCATCTGTGTGTTGTATATTGCTATTATATAAAGTATTTCTATTTATATTTGAAACACAGAATTTAGCTTTAGTGATGATCTTGTCCAGAAAGCCACCATTTCCAAAAAACACACACATTTCCTCGCTTTTGGCGAAGAAATCTTGATCATCGCTGCAAATATGTCTGAGTTTTAACAGTTGTGAATAGGGAATCGAGTCACGTGAAGCCTTAGGGTGTGAGGAGTCATACTGCAGATATGAATGAGAATCAGTTGGTTTGTAGTACACAGTGGTGTTAATGGTGGAATTCAAAACAGTGATGGAAATGCCTAAGAAAGATACACTATTGCCTGTTTCTGATATGTTCCATGTGAAATCCAAGGCTGGGTGGAAATTTGTTACTGACTGAATTAACTGTTTTTTAAATAAAAAAAAACATCCGCCCCATACTGCAGAACAAAAAAATATATATATGTTGATTTCAACATATATGGTAAAATAACCTTTGAGTAATGCTGGCTTGATGAAATTATCAAAACCAGCCAAATTAAATTCACTGCAGCTATTCATTATTTTTTTTTTTTTACTGCAGTTATTTAAAAAAAATGTGGAGACAAAAGACAGAAGTTAGAAGTTTCCTTTCATTACTTAAATGACTAGTTAAAGAAACAAAAAACACCAGCAGTGTTTAACACTGGTCTCTTGCAGTGACAAAACCAATCCAATTGTAACACTAGAACAATATATAAGTAAAATGCCAGTAAAGCACTTTGTTTCTATCTTAGTCCACTGATTCCTGGCATTCATCCAGACCCATGGGAAAAAGACTTTAGGAAATATGTCCACATTTAGCACCAAAACCAGTTGTTGTGAGGTCGATAATATTGATAAATTAATTAGTAGTTTTTTTAGTTTAAAATATGTGCACGATCCCCCTTTATTCAATAGGTACCTTTGTTATTTAATTTAGATGCAAATAAACATAACTTCCTGGAATAACATGAGCATTAGGAAACATATTAACCCTTGGCAAACAGCCTATTATAATTTAGATTGAATTCAAACAATGACATAATTGCAAACTTGTAAATGCACAAAAGTAACTAAAGATCACGGATTAAAAAAAAAACTTTTTTTTTTTTTTTTTTTTTATTTAGTCGTTGCCAATTAGTTTTTATTATTTTCTCCCCAATTTGAAATGCCCAATTATTTTTTAGGCTCAGCTCACCGCTACCACCCCTGCGCTGACTCGGGAGGGGCGAAGATGAACACACGCTGTCCTCTGAAGCGTGTGCCGTCAGCCGCCCGCTTCTTTACACACTGCGAACTCACCGTGCAGCCGCCTCAGAGCTACAGCGTCGGAGGACCACGCAGCTCTGGGCAGCTTACAGGCAAGCCCGCAGGCGCCTGGCCAGACTACAGGGGTCGCTGGTGCGCGGTGAGCCGAGGACACCCTGGCTGACCTAACCCTCCCTCCCCCCGGACGACGCTCGGCCAATTAAGCGCTGCCCCCTGGGAGCTCCCGTCCACGGTCGGCTGTGGAATAGCCTGGACTCGAACTCGCGACGTCCAGGCTATAGAGCGCATCCTGCACTCTAGCGAGTGCTTTTACTGGATGCGTCACTCGGGAGCCCAAACAACAACTTTTTAATGAACTGTGTAGAAGTACATTACAGTATAAATTACTGTTTGAAATATTTGTTGTCGTGCATTCTGTAGCCCAACTGCTGATATCTTTTTTATGAGGCCTCTAATCTATCACAGTGATTCCAAAGAAATCAGGGGTTTGCTCTGCATAAGCCTTTAATGACTCCAGGCCATGATGGGCTTCTCTTGCTGTCACTGGTCTTGGGGGTCAGTGTCATCCACGTCCATAGCCTCACTCTCTGAATCTTGAGTAGAATGCTGCACTAGTTTAATCAAGTCATCATCAGCCAATGTAGTGCTGATTTCCATGTCTTCATCAGCCCTGAGGATGCTATCAGGTGTCACTCCAGCAGTGCCAGGTAGGTGTGTAAAAATTTCAGAAATGGATCTGATTCCCTCTTCAGTTGTATTGGGCTCTTTGATATCGGGTCCAGGGATAAGAGGTTCTGGTTCTGTTGGCAATATGTTGTAATGTCTAGCAGTTTAATATTGTTGCAGCACTAACTTGACACATTGGTCAGTTGATCGTGAATATTTGTGTGCGATGAAGCATTATCAAGCAGTAGAACAACGTGTCTGTTTTGGATACGCATTGACCTGTCAAACCCTTTAAGCCATTCTTCAAAAATCAAAGCAGTCATCCAGGCTTTTTTGTTCCACTATCAACAGCAAACATGGTTTGGATCAAAGTCTTGTCCAAAGCAATGTGGGCGCTTACATTTTCAAATTACCAATGGCTTCCGTTTGTCAGTGCCAAATGTGTTCATGTGTTTTCTAAAAAAAACAGTTCCGACTCGTCCATGTTGTAAATATCATTCAGGTCATAGATACTCAAAACTGTCATCCACAGTCGCAGCCTCCCCATGACACTTATAAAAAACGAATTTCGCGACATTTTAATCTCTGAAGCCAGCCAACTGAATAAGAAAAAGTAGCAGGTACTCCAAGTCTGCCCTTTTTAGCATGACATCCAGAAATTTGCCTAGCACTGGAAAAGGTGGACTGGGCTATCCCTCCAGACATTTCAACTGTGGTCTGAAAGGAACCAGAGGCTAAGTAGTGCAGAGAACACAGCACTTTCAGGGATGGCGGTCTCTAGATTGACGCTGGAAGTGTACCACAGCAGCCATCCTGAAGCTATTGACAGGTCTCTGCAGATGTGTGCTTTTATACAGCTTTAATTACTCGCAACTACAATGGTTTGTACCTTGTAAGAAGAGGTTTAACCCTTTGCGGTCCTATGTCGGACCTGGTCCGACATTGCAATTATTC
Organism: Acipenser ruthenus; assembly: GCF_902713425.1. Lineage (NCBI taxonomy): Eukaryota > Metazoa > Chordata > Actinopteri > Acipenseriformes > Acipenseridae > Acipenser > Acipenser ruthenus. The sequence goes on along the minus strand of NC_081191.1, from coordinate 61,754,510 downwards.
CTATCCGGGTTTCTAGTCTGGTTTTCTCGGCTTTTTCCAGAGAAAAAACTTCAGTGGCCAAGTGGGAGCGACAGGAGCCGAGACAAGCCGAAAAAAAAAGGGCGTATCTCATGAATAGTCATACTTGCCCCTGGCATTACATAGGGGCGGTCATAAGGAAACTAGCTGAATGGTACTGTATCAGCGCACAGAGACTATCACGGACATTTGCAGAGCTTTTTTGAGATGTTATAGTAATAAAATAATGACTTGGATTGCATTATTGAGGAGTTTGGTGATAAAACGAGTGATCAGGAGATGATCGATCGGTATGTACGACTATTATTATTATTATTAGCATATCTGAAAGCGATAGCGAACGAAAGGGTGGGACGGGGCTGGAGATGCCTAGTGAGTGCTTTGTTGATATGTAGGGCCTTTTAAACCCGTTTGACTGTGAAAAAAAAATACTTTTAAACAGCGCGTCTAAAATTAACTGCGGTGTGAAAATAAATTGGACCTGACGCACACTTAATAAATGGACTGCAAAGGGTTAATAGGTAACTTTGGGGGGAATTCCTTGTATTGCTCCACTGAATATATGTATGTATTGTTGATATAAGTTTTTTTTCTTGCTGAATCTTTAGTACAGCTTTAGTATGAATCTTTTGCTTCACTTTTGTTGCTATTCTTAAAAGTTTGCACAGCTCTACAGAGTAAAATTTATTTTCTGTGATAATTGTTTTCCTTTTTTTGCTGGACTTTGCTGCATTTGCATGTTTTTTTTCTTTTTTGTGCACTGGATTCTTTTGTTGTACTTTATTGGATTGCCCTTTCTGGCTGTTTTTTTAATATTCTGGTGGATTACAAAAGAAACAGTAACTTAATTTCATCTCACTCAAGTCAGCTATGGACTCTTTGGACCTCTAACGCAGGTGGGATCTAACCAGCACTTTATTCCACATATATATTTTCTTGCTAATGACTCTTGCCAACTGATAAAACAACTAATGTGATTACAAAGGATTTTGCTGGGCATTTTATAATTGAACTCACGGTTTTATTGAAACCTGGACTTTTAGAAAAACTCGGACTTGGGACTTTTCTGGGTTGACTTATTGGCTTATTTTTGTGTTGTTTTTTCTATTTACCCAGATGTGCCCTTATTGAGTGTTGGTGATATAATTTGTGGTTCTGTTTGAACAACACATTTGGTTCTTGGTTCTTGTTGTCACCTTGTTGCCTTGTTCATTCTTTTCTTTATTTTTGTACATGATTGCTGGCTGTTAGGCTATATATATTCACTGGGCGCCTACAAGAGCGTGAGAGTAAAGAAAGGCATGAGGGGCAGCGAGCTTGAAGCATGCGAGTGCTTGAGTGACAATAGTGTTAGACATAGGACAGGCTGGACAGATCCCTGTACTCAAAGGACCAGGTCAGGCAGCACCCTCTGGCTGCTGAGCGGCTTGAGACAAGTAAGGGCCAGGACAAGACATACTCTGAACTCTCACCGTGGAGGATGAGAGACAGAACATACGAAAAACTAAGCTCTCAAGTCCAGTCCGGGTCAGGCAGCATCCTCTGGCTGCTGGGCGACAAGGAGAATGAGGAGACAAACATGAAGGACACTGTCAAGTCCAGGTTGGGTCAGGCAGCATCCTCTGGCTGCTGGGCGACAAGGAGAATGAGACATAGAGGACAAAAGGACAGATCCCGATCACTACTCAGACAGGATCCTCAGGCAGCATCTCCTGGCAGCTGGGTGGCGTGGAGAGTTAGGGAAAAAGTGTCTCAGGTCCGTATAGGAGATGAAGGAAGAGATACCCCTGGTCTTAGAATACAACTCACAGAATGGGTTAAACATTAAGTCAGATTCTGGTTAAATTCCTATTTAGGCAGTGAGTTGATAAAGATCTTTCTGGTCACTTTGTCCTTGCTAGGATAAGGCTGACCTCTAAGACATTTTGAAATAGGTTTTGGCCTACTGTCCATTTGTCCATTTCTAACATGTAAGGCATTTGCCATTTAGGGTGGATCATTGTTTTTGTGTTAGAGGTACCAACATATTGTTAAACATCTTTACAAACTAGATATAAAACAGGTTTTCCAAGGAAATTTGTTGATTTTATGAGGGTTATAAAAACTAGCTACTTCAAAGAGAAACTGTACTGAACCAGATGCTTTGAGGTGTGTCCGGGCAAATTCGTGGGCAACATCCAGCCGGTCCTGGAGTTGATGCAAGCACTCCCGGTGGTTTCCCAAACAGCAGGTCACTGGGGTGCACAGCTCCTTTCACAGCTCCAAACATCAACGCAGCCGGTGTGCACCCTGTGGATTCCTGGACCGCTGTCCGGTAGGCCATCAGACCAGGGGCAGATGCTGGTGCCAGTCGGTGCCGATCAGCAGCTGGGTGGCCAGGGTCCTGTTGAAACGTTCCAAAGACCATTGCTCTGAGCCAGCGGAGAACTGGTCCAGTTAGTTCGGGCAGGGTTTCCACACTGGTAGTGATGGAACTTATCCAGACATCGCTGTGCCTCCTGCCCTCCAGCCGTGCACAGTGCCTGCACTGCTCCTCCACGCACAGATGACGTGAAAGGGCATCCGCGTTGCTGTGTAGGCAACCGGCCGATGCTCAATGAAGTGATCATATCCTTGCAGGGCGTCAATCCATCTAGCCACTTATCCATCTGGCTCACGGAACCGGAGCAGCCACTGTAGGAATGCATGGTCTGTGCGCAGGTGCTGTATGGCCTGGACTACAACCAGCAACTCCCGGCGGGCCCTCACAGTGTCCCGTGGTTTCCTTCCCCCGGCAATGCTGCTGTCACCTGCTTCTGCTCCATCCCCTATTTCCCTTCTGCCATGACAAGGGCCCCACTGGCTGTGGTCCCCTGACAGGCCTTGGACTCCTCCCCTCTTGACCTGTCCTGCAGAGTCCTGTGGTCATAATGTTGCGACTCAGATCCAGCATCGCCCCCACCTTGCTGAGCAGGTCCAGCATGACAATGCAGCAGTCATGGATGTCCGCCAACCAAAACTTGTGCTGCACTGTCCAGTCCCCGAGCTGGACCCTCGAGGTTCTTTCGGCCATGAATGTGGGCGGGTTGCCCGGTTACTGTTCTTATCTGGACCCGGGTTAGCTGCCATGTCACTGGATCAACGCCAGAGGAGTGTGGGCTAGCTGGTCCTCTTCTAGGCCGACCTGCCAGTGTTTTCCTGGCTGCATGGCTGTTTCTGGTGGTCTAGCCAGCCAGGGACAGTAAGTACGGATGTGGCCAGGCCGCCAGCACAGCTGCTCGCCCCGCTGAGATGGCCTGGTTGCGGGGGCAAGGTGCTGTACTGGTGCAGCTTTTTATTTGCTGTCCCCATCATAGCTAGCCACACGGATGGCTCTCGTGGGTGGCGCTCCCCCTCCCCAAGCACAGCCTCAACTCTCTCGGCATGGGTGAGGGCCTGCTCCAGGGAGGCCGGGGCTGCCAGTCAGATGTGGTGGTGTTCAACAGGTATTAGACCCCTGATAAAGGCCTCCTTTGCCAGGTCACTGCGGACGTCGGGGGGTATAGCAGGTAGGCCTTTCGTCTGCAGCAAGCACACCAAGCTTTTCTCCAGCTACTCAGCATCGGCTGGCAAGTCTTTCTCTGAGTCCATCCTCTGATTCTACAGTGCCAAACCAGCGACCGAGTGCTACAGTGAGTGCCTGTGTGAGTCATTTTGCTGTCCTAGGTCTAAATCTAGCAGTATTTGAAGAGCTGGCCCTTCTAAAGTCCCTGCTAATTGTCCAGCTTTCATTTCTTCAGGCCAGCCATTTACCATTGCTACCATTTTAAACTTTGCTAGGTAGGCCTCCCAGGGTGAAGTCCCGTCATACCTTCCCACCTTGAAGATTGCCCTGCTGCCTGTCCGCCATGGGTTCAACGGTTGCCGGGCTGCCTTCTGGCTGCTGGAGCAGGCTCCCGGCTTGGGCTCCGATCATCCCTTACGGCTGCTGGGCTGCCTTCCCGCTGGCTGGGGCTGCTGGAGCTGGCATGGGCTCTGCTCTTCCTTTGGTTATGACACAAAACACCACTACTACACAACTACTGCACAGTGCAAGATTCCAATATAATGTTGTAGAGAGTAATAAAAAAAATGTTTAAAACAATGCTAGTATTTAAAATACTAGCATTGTTTGTGTCTTTGTTTTGTGGCTCTCAGCCATATGAACATTTTTGTATGTGACTCCTAGGGTCAGGAAGTTTGGACACCCCTGCCATAGAGTATTGTTGTAAAGACACATTGGGAGCAAATGTTTGACTTTATGTGTACTCTTGCAAACAACATGAGATAGCTCTTTTATAGTTAGCAATTTTTATTTTAAAATTGAATATGCAAAGTAAATATGCCAATTTTGAACAAGATGTCATGTTTTTGTTGATAACATTAAATATGGGGTAGATATATTGAAGACATTTTAATGATTTGGATAGGTACAGAAAATGAACTTGGTTGTTTTTTTTTAATTATATTAATAACCAGATTGAATCTTTGAAATTCACAATAACTAAAAGTAAACAGAATGTACATTTTTTGGATTTAACTATTTTCAAGAGGGGTACTAAGTTATCAACTACGGCATTTGTGAAAACAACAGATAGGAATAATATACTAAGAGCAGGCAGCTTTCACCCTGTACATTGTAAAAAGGGTCTTCCTGTGAGTCAATTATACAAAATGAAGAGAATATGTGACTCTGATAATGACTATAAAAGCAATGCAGAACAAATTCATGGTCCAAGGTTATCCAGAAAATTGGCTTTTAAAAGCTAGGGTCAGAGCGGATAATTTGGATAGAAAATTGTTACTAAAATCTAAAAAAAAAAAGATAAAAAAGATTTCTCTACAATTTTTTTTTCACTTATACAGTACATAGTATAAATATTAAAACAATCATTATGAACCATTGGAATATTTTGTCGTCAGATTCCAGATTGGGTCCATTTTTGACCAGAATTTAAAAGATAAATTGGTCAGATCAGATTCATATATTCCCCCAAAACCATTTTTTCAACCGAAACCTGGATTTTATAAATGTGGGCAATGTGCACAGTGTAGTAATATGATACAGGCTAATACATTTTCGCACCCTAGAACGGGTAATGTATTTTTGATATAGTGTAGGATTACATGTACATTATCACATGTCTTACATCTTCTAAAATGTCCTTGTAGTTGGGGCTATGTAGGTAAAATAAGCAGACAACTAAAAACTAGAATTAGTGAGCACAAAAATGCAATTAGGCGTAAAGACAAAACATCTGTTTCAAGGCTCCGCATTGGCTTTGGCGCCCCCGGGGTTGACTCTGTTACTGCTCTGCAGCAACCCCTACAGGCCAGGCATCGAGTGAGCTTGGGGACAGAGATTTGTTGGGCTGGTCTTTGTCCTCCAGAGGCCGGTAGCCTGCAGACATCCGCTCCCGAGTTCCTGGGTGTAAAAGGACGCTGATTGGCCCTTGGGATTGGAGGACGCCCACTAACCCTCGGTTAACTGAGCTGTTTGGGGAATCGCCGTGGTGAAGGAGAAAAAATAATAATAATAATTGGGCATTCCGAATTGGGAGAAAATCGTGGGTAAAATTAATTGGAGATTCTAAAGTTATTAAAATAAAATAAAAAGATTCATAATCTTGGTTTCCAGATGGTTGGCATTTTCTCTCTAAGGTGAACTTCTTAGAATTCGGTTTCAGCTGGTGAATTGCATTGAGTAAATCTAGCACTTCTCCAAAATGTGTCCTTTCTTTTGCATATCACCTTGGTGCCAGGCCAGGTTTGCTGACAGATTGGACCTTATTCCTGCCAGCAGGATGTTTTCAATGGTTTCTACCTGGCCAAGGCCTTGGGAAATACAATCATTATAAAAATAACACATGAGCAGCCAGCAGCTGTGTTGCTTTGACACACACACACACAAAGGCAAACTGCAGTGTTCATGTGAATTTAAAGTGTTACAGAACACACTGCAAAGTTACCTTTGCTGTATCCCGTGTTGTCTGTATCTCAGTGTTATATTTTTAAACATATTGCTGACTTATCACACATCATGGGTCATTTCTCAAAATGTACTCTGGAGTGTTCAACTGGAGGAACAAATATGTCTTCTAAGGATTGCAGTGTATCCAGATCATGCTCTCTCCTGCAACAATGTATATTTCATTTCAATCAGAGCACCAGCATTGTTACAGCAGGTAGCATTAACTGGATACACTGCCATGTTTAGAAGAAGAAAAAATCTCTAAAATTCTGCTGCCGAACATTCCTAGTAAAATGAAAAAAAAAAGTAATTCCCAACTAATTCCCATTTACCTATGACGTGTGAATTAAAATAAAATATCTAAACAATGTGGAATATGTTCAATTATTCAATTATCAATTATTTTCTGTTTTATATTTGTAATTAATTTAGAACAATTTGTAGATTTTATTTTTCACTTTGACATTATGGACTTTTTTGTATTGATCAGTGGCAAAAACTCCTAATTAAATCCATTTTGATTCCATGTTGTAACACAATAAAATGTGGAAAAGACCTAGGGGGGTGAATACTTTTGAGAGCCAAAGTAGTGCTTTATATGTGGTAAGTTAGAAAATAAACCCTTTTATGTTTAATTGTTCATTTAAAATCTGTGCAGATGTTTGATATGATGTGCTTGAATAAAACTTTTGAGTTGTATGCAATAGTTTGTCTTTCATTTTAATATTGATGGTGTTAAAATGTACTGGTGGTTGTAGGTATGAGTATAACTGTGGTGGTTCTAGTGTTGAAGTAGTCCATAAATGTACAGTGTGTGTGTGTGTGTGTGTATTTTGTACGGCCTTTCTGCTGGAGATTACGTGACATTAAGTCAGAAGAACGGGATCTTGACTGATAAAACCTCGTGAGCCACAAGAAGGATTCCTGCTCCGATTTACATGGGTTTTTACAGCTATTTATATCATGAGAAAGCATTGACCCGGCCCTTAAAGTCGTGCTGACCAAAGGATGTTCTTTTGTTGTTTTCATGACAACGTCACAGTCAAGACTGTAGAGTCGATTTTGCATGTAAACCCAGCCATATTGTCTTCTTCACTGCAAAATTACTCAAGACCGTAAGAATGCCATGTTTTGCAGCTGCAGACTGTTACTAGAATGTATAAGGAGTCTGTGCTTTGATTTAAGACATGAAAATTGTAAATGGTATTTTGAAGTAAGTGATAAGATGTCCTTGTTCATTTTTTCATGTCTGAATACACAAAGCAATTTAAATGAAATGTGTATTAAACCTCAATGCTTCTGGTCCTGAAGTTAGGGCTGCTTGCCTCATAGAATGAACAAATAGGTAAGTTAAAAAAGAAATGCTATCACTAATGTTATGTAAGAAATATTTTTTGCATTAAAAAACTTTCAAACAGCTGGATTCAATTGCAGGAACTTAGAGATGACACCCAAATGTTTTATTGATTGAGCTGCACACTTCCTCTTGCTACTGAGATGTCAGTGTTTTTTTTTATTTTTTATTTTTTTTAGCAGCGACAGTCTAGAGACATATCTTACCCATGCCTGGGTGTGTTGCATGAAATGAAGGTACAGTAGGGGTGTGAAGAGAACCCATTACTCATACTCGTAATCATACACGAAAACCAATACTTGTATAAATATTCATAATTGGATTTTACACAGATGTCACCAGAAGTGGGCAGGTCTAAAACTAGAAGTGCTATTAAAATACATCTCTGGTCCTGATTTTCTGGTCCAGCAACAACATTCATGTTCTGAAGGGCCATCGATTGAGACTTTGGAGGAGGCATTGCAGCCTTGCCCTCTGCATGGGCCAAGTACTGGACTGGACTTGAAACCCTGCTGCTGGTATTGGACCAGCTCCTTTTAATAGTTTTCTTATGGGGTTGTCTGCCATAGTATATTTGTTTGGTATAATTTAATGATAATGCTACTAATAATAAATGAATCATGATTATAGCAGCAGTTTTTATGTATACTGTAAATATTTCATCTAATAGTTAGAAAATACAGTGGGGCTGTCAGGTCTTGCTTTCAAAAAATATCGACACAGACATTATATACAAACCAATGGAATACCATGTGTGTATGTATGTAGGTATATGTGTTTGTGTGTGTGAGTGTGTGTACGTGTGTGGGTGTTTAATAGGGAGAGATTACATGCATGTCTCCAGTCATATGTGGTTTTCACAATGACATTGCATTAAGTTCTAGCCATAATTGTAGATATTTATTACTGCCATCTTTTCGTCTATTGCTTCGCCCCATTGCCACTATACTTTATGCATCCATGCATCCCTTCCTGCAGTGTCATCGGGCAGTGTGTTCTGGGCTTAAGGTTACAAATTGTTAAAACAAGTGAACAAATCTCATTCATAACCACAAGTATATAAAAGTCTAAAATATTTTCATAACTTCAAATATTGAATTATCTAGGTAGTCTCGGTATCGTTGGTGTCACAGCCGCGGTCTGTTAAATTTCTGTTTCAAGGTGACTTAGAGTCAACTAAAACCCTCTTTTCCAAGTGCAAATTAACTCCTGATAAATTATGACAATTAACACAGATTTTCTTTTAAATTCCCATGCAAACAAAAAGGAATAGTCGCAAGAAGCACTGCTCGTTAAGATAATCAACATAATTTAGGAAATCATGTTATTTAATAACAAGATAGGCATAACGACCGCTTAAAAATGCCAAAATCAATGCTTCGAGACTTGTTAAGCACAGTCTCCTTTGTGTTTCTTAAAATCAGTGCTTATAACTTTTAAGTAAACTGAACTTGTCATATCACTCCCAGTTTATATTAGGTTCAATTCAGGTGGATCAGGGCTTTTAAGTTAGTCTTAATGTTATTTATTACGGGATACATCCAGCCTCTGCTCTTCAGAATCTGAACACTATCTCTGCCATGGCTAATTTGAGTATATTGTTTTGCGGTAATTTCCTATTTCAATCTTACTTGGAGGACAGAGACTCATAAAACGTTTTAGCTTTGGTGCTGTAGTTTGGATGTGATATGTTTGACTTATGCAAAGTGACTCCTGTTTGTCACTACTGGGAGTTTTACATTTATGTAGAAATGTTATTACAACGTATCTTTAGCACAGTTTATTTTAAATGTCAGAATCTGGTGCCTACCTGTACTTTATGGTGCATCTCCTTTTTCATAAAATAGTAGTCTCTGGCTAAGAGAATACCCCTTGTGAAGCAAGTGAAGTTGACCACCAGACACAATATAAATCAAGAAATAAATAAATATGTATTACTTGTCATGATGCACGTGCATCAACATATGAAATTAACAGAATAAGGGCAGGACCAAATCAAAGTTAGCACTTAGCAAATGAGGACACAAAAGCATTCGCGGTAATAAAACACAAGAAAAATTCCAAGCGAAATCTCGCGGAACCAAAAGAAGCCCTTATCGCCCTTCAAAAAGCAGCTCTCGCTTGTTGACTACAAGTGGGTTGAGAAGGGGGAGTGGTTTGCTATTACCCGATCAAATCTACTCAATTTCAGCTATAAATCACATTGCAAGACTTTCGCAGGACCGGATTTTATAGTCAACTTCAAACTTGTCGAAAGCTATCGCGTATTAAGCAAATAGTAAAAAAATAACACTAAACATCCTGATATTTGCAAAAAAAAAAACAGTACATACCTCATGACGCTCCACTGACGTCATATATCGAACACTTGCACACAACACAGAATAATTTAACATTAATAATTTACAGTATCAAATATTAGTATATTTATTATTCCTATATTATCATAATATATGTTGTGTTTGTTGCACCCTTAAACGAAACACGCACAAGACCGTTTTCTTTTATAGCCTACTTTTTTTTTGCAACAGTTCGAGTTAAATGTTTAATAAAGCAATACGTAATATTTCTTTAATATGTACAAACAATAAACTCTTTTCTACTCACGGAGAGCTTTGCGTGGAGCAGTGTCTCTTTCAGTGATGGTAAAGCTTTTTAGATATATTTTCTTTTATTTCTTTGTAGTAAGCTACAACTACGGACGGTACACTTTTTTTTAAGTCCATGTACGTATTCCCACGTCATCTGTGACGTCACCTACCTCTGTTCAAATTATTCATTTCTTAAAGGCACAGTGCTCCATTACATCAAACTCAAGGCTAACAAAAGTAACTAGAATACTAATAAAGAATGTCCTGGAGAAATGTTTGTTATATCAGGGTGTTCACTATAATAGGGTTTGGCATTTTTCTGTATCAGAATAATGACATAAGGGCAAATTTGAATTGAACATCAATATATAGTACTTTTATGAAGATTTCTTCACATTGATCAACATTTAAACAGTATTGTGACAAGGTACTCATGTCACATGTGTGGGTAACAGCATTGCAAGACAGAAAGACATGGGAGTTGGAGTTGAAACGCAGACACAGGCGCGCAGGATTTATTAAACACAAAACAGAAAGTAAACAAATGGCTCATGTGACACTACAGAGGACACACACAGAAGACAGGCAGGCAGCAAGTCTCAATCGAGCGCCCGTCTGTAAACAATCATTTGATCAAACATAACAACTCCAAAAAGCACACAAAACAAACCTGTTTCCACATATAAATTACACCAACACTAATTTCCCTTGTGCAGGGCAATCGCCCTGCCACAGGTATGTTTAAAAGAAAACAGTAAAGAAATGAAAAAGGAAAGAATGTACACTTACATGTTGAATACAGTAATTACATGTTCTTTCTCTTGAAAAACTATCCAGCATAGATTGTCTGCTAAGTCTGCTAAGAAATTAATTAATAAATAATAATGTTATGTCCACCAAAATGACTGACGAGCCAGTTAAATTCAGATACCACATCTCCTTGTTGACGTGATTCCATACTACACAATGTTGTAAGTATCCAATTTATAGCAAATACACATTGTCCTCTGGGATAATACGGGCAGCTTTTAGTTTAAGGCTTTATTAATTAAAATGTTCACAAATTTATCCTGGCCCAGGTTACATCAATACATTCAGTGGGTCATATCGGGAGACAAATACTATGTACTATATGCCATTATTGTATGAATTAATAGATTATAAACTGAAATCCCTGCTTTTCTTTCTTCTTTTTAAATGTTTATGTACTGTATTGCTCCTTTCGAGGCTGCTGCAATTAGGTATCTTCTAATTATATATTTTTACTGACAAAAACAACATGCATTGAAGAAAGCATTACAGAACACAAAGTTTTCATTACATTACCTTTTCAATGCATTACATTACCTTTGTTGTGTCCCATGTCTTCTGTAGCGCAGAGTTACATTTTCAAACATATTGCCCACTCTTGAAAACTGTAATCACCAATGATGCGTCATAAATCAACTGGCCAATATATTTCTCAAAATATATTTAGGAGTGTTTGCTTGCTTTAGGGGTTTTTGCTTCTCAGGATGGCAGAGTATCCAGATCATGCTCCCCCCTACAACAAGGCAGGATTTCTGTTTCCAAAATATGGCACTTATTTCAATCAGTGCATCAGCATTGTTGCAGGATGGACCATAAGCTGGATGTACACACTCATTCACCTGGTGAACATTCCTGAGTTCTAATTTATTGACCTATGATGTGTAGCAAAAAAATATCAAAACAATCAGGAATATGTTGGGAAAAAAATGGCTGCAATGTGAACAACATGGGATACAGCAGGGGAAAGTAAAGTGTTTCTTGTAAACACTTCTGTAACACTTTAATGCAGTCCGATTGTAAAAAATAATAATAAGGTTCAATAGTCGGCCAGACCTTTGTTTAAAAAAATATAATAAATTAGTGGCGTATACCATTTTGTCCTGACTCTCAAGAGAGTTCTGTAAACCAAGAGCTGTGGGTTCAAATCCTATCCCTGTCTTTATATACATATAATCTTAACACAGATAAACTGCTTTTGAACTCTGCCTCGCAGGAATATGTGTTTCTAAAACAATTGTCCCTATAGGATGTCATTTGTTGGTGTGCACTTTTATCAGTTCTGAGGTAAAAATGTCTTCAGTTCAGGAATTCAGCTTCAGAGTCAAATCTACCGTTTGAGATTTACAAAAATCTGTCTACAGTGAGGTAAAAGAACATGAATGGTCTTTTCCAGTTTCTAACATGATGTTCCCATTTGTGAAACAATTTGTATTATATACCTATATGAGTGAGATATTCTAGGTCACTGTATAAGTGGTAAACATTGTTAAATGTCACCAGGAAGTCAAAACTATTAATAATCCAGCCAAAAATATGCATGTCTTTAGTTTCTGTGTGGATGTTAAAAACATTAATTTGAAGCACACCTTATCTCTTCCTTGCTCTTGCTCTCTGGAAACAATACAGATTCAAATGTATACACTATGGGCCAACAAGATTGACAGAGAAACACCCCCATTGTTCTCTAAAACAGTTATAATTCTGCATGATTAGTAACAAGTGGTCATTAGTGTGATTATTATTTTGTTTATTTAGCAGACGCCTTTATCCAGGGCGACCTACAGAGACTAGGGTGTGAGAACTATGCATCAGCTGCAGAGACAATAACGTCTAACCCGAAAGACAGAGCACATGGAGGTTAAGTGTCTTGCTCAGGGTCACACAGTGAGTGATCTGGGATTTGAACCAGGGACCTCCTGGTTACAAGCCCTTTTCTTTAACCACTGGACCACACTGTCTCATATGTATGTAATACTATGTTATCAATTAGACGGTGGAAAAAATGTCAGAATTGATTAATGTATTGCTGTTTTGGTATACTAGTAGGGTGTTACCTAAAAAGTTTTTATAATAACATTTTCTCGTAAGTTACTGTAACAGGGCGATGTTACATATGTGGGTCGTCACTGAATAACACTGAATCAGACACAGAACAGTGGGTGTTGACATGCCACACAGGCCCCGACGCTAGGATACCAACAAAAAAATGTATTATTTTTGTTCATGAGTGCGAACATCCAAAATGCTAACAGTGTATTACATTTGACATATTAAATATTTTAATGGTTATAGTAAAATTAAACTTTCAACTATTACGTTTTTTTTTCAACTATTAATTATTTTATTTTATTTTGTTGATAGAGATGGTACAGCTATGGACACAACTTACGCATCACATACATTTTATTTATTTATTTTTTTTGGATTGAAAAAAAAGAGCCTAGATTAACATAATTTAGATCTTTTATTTAACATCATGTAATCAAAGAAACCACAGAACCACATCACAAAAGTCTACCAGAAGCCATAATAGTACAGTAGTATTTAAGGCATGTTGGATTTCAAAATGTCACAGTTTTGCGTTAAGTATGGAAAAGCGGTATGCAATTCAGTATGTTAACGTAGCATTATTCTACAGGCTTCATTCGACTCCGTGAAGCAAAATGATTTAATTATATAGATGCAAAACCTTTGGCCATAGCCAGTAGCGGCCAGTAGCTAAAAATATTGGTGGAGCACGGACTATTATTGTTATTACGATTGCTTTTGTTATTATTATTATTATTATTATTATTATTATTATTATTATTAATATTATTATTATTATTATTATTATTATTATTATTATTATTATGGATCCTTTATTCAAGTTGATTTACTGGATTTTCAATGAATACAATATAATGTTACATGTACTACATCACACAAAGTAGCAAACAGATGCCAGCGTGCGGAGGTCAATGTATCTTATCTAACAGAGTATGATAAACATAGTAACACTTAGTTAGCTGTGTTGTTTAAACAGGAAACTGGCACGGCAGTTTTTCATTTCGGCAAATGTATCAATGGACAGCATAGACAAGACATTCAGTAGATTTGGAGGTTGTCAATGGAGTTGTTATAACAATTTGGAGAAGTTTAACCGTTTCAGACAAATAATTGTGTAGGTTATTTATTTTCACAGATTGATTTTAACAGGGACAGTGCTGTGTTTCCATGGTGTAGCTCAGTGTGTTGATACACCACTGAATGCTTGGTTTTCAGCTTGGGTTGGTTAAGCATGGGGTAGTGGTTGGTGGCACAATTGAATTCCTCTGTTGGAAATTTGTTTGCAAATGTGGGAAAAAATGAGCAATCCACTAGCCTTGCTGCTACTAAATGGTTGTTTGAGCAAATCTGTGTTCTACTTGGACGATTATTGTGTCACAAGCCTCGTTAATTATGGCTCAGATGTTCATTTTCCTTCGTTTTGAAACAGGCTCGTTTTCCTCATTCATACATGCCAACAGTCCCTATATGGTCGGGACGGTCCCGATTTCCTAGCAAATATCTCTCGTCCCGATGCATAGAAAAAGTCCCGATATTTACCCATAGAAAAAAATACATTTATTCTGCACAGTAGTTAGTGAAAACCACACGCTGTGCTATTCGTGCGGTTATGTTTATTTTTCCTGTCATGATGGCCGTGTGGTGTTGATTTGGGGAATACATCTATTATATGATAATATATATGATCAGTGTCCCGTTGAACAGTTTCCAAATGTTGGCAAGTATGCTCATTTGCAGTTGCCAGCGAATCAGTGTGTTCCCTAATTTTGTTCATGTTCATTTTTAAGTTGTTTATTGCATTATTGACTCCAATTGTGTCAATGTCACACTTCCAATGTCAGTAAATTCCAATTAATGCAGAAAATCACAGTCATGCAAATGCTTGGATAGACTGTATGCTTCAGTGATTCACAGTATTTCTGTCCCAACCAGATTGTTCATGAATATTTTCCATGCATTTCCTAAGAGCATTTAAATTCTCCCAAGCAGTACTGACAGTTCTCCCTTTAAAGTTCCAATGTGTCCTGCTGGGCTGTGGAATTTGTTTGCTCGTTGTTTTTGCAAGAGCAGAAGTTCTTTTTGGGGATACAGAAAAAAATGTGGCAAAAGCTGACAGATGTTTGTTCCTCATTGAGCAAAGTTGCTGCAGTATCAAGTTCAGTTGATGAGCATAGCAGTGAACAAAATGTGCGTGCGGATAAACGTCTTTCAAAAGGGTTTGCACCCCTTGAATGTGTCCACTCATTACTGCAATAACCTCTATGAATTCTAAACATCTTTCTTTCACCTGATTGTTGGGTAGCAGGTAGCCCAGTATTATCACCATCTGCGCCTGTTGTCTGTGCTATCTGCCTGCACAGCAACAAAGCTGCTTTGAGAGAGCTTAAAAATGTCCTCCCTGTAAATACTAAACATGCAGTCTAAAAGTTCGTTTTGAATGGTTTTGGATGTCTCTTTAAATATATATTGATTTTCGTAGTGGTTTCTTAATCGAGAGTCTCTGTTCCAAATTGTTTCGAAAAAACTATGGAAATCACCGGGATTGATGGACTCTGCTGTTTCACCATGACCTCTCAAAGCAAGCTCACATTTTCTGCACAGTTTGATGCATGCTATTATTTTTGACAGCACGTACCTGTTCACGTAGGTACCCACTGTTAATCTGAACCGCGATGTTCACCTTTCCCAGTAATTCCAATTTGAGGGCGTTTCCCACATGTGCACCACAGCCTTCATGTTTTGCTAGTCTTTCCAACAAATGTTTCAAGTCTTTGTAGCCTGATTTTGTCCACACGCTATCTCTGCCAAATAAAAGCCAGGAAAACAAAAAAGTGATTGTGACAGAGAAAGAATGAATCTTGTTTATAAATCTCACTCCCGACCTGTGAGGATGCTGTGTAAAGGGAACAGGGTGCCCCGGACTGGATGGTCTGACAATTCATTCCAGGGAAAGGTGGAAGTCTGCCATCTAGAAAGGTGGCGGAGCTACGGTACACCAAGTCATCGCCCCAGACGGGAAGCGATGTGCAACCACGGATTGGAAGAAAAATGGTCGCACTTGCTAATCAAGGGGGCGTGACTGACGGTACAAAAGGCGACGTGGCTAAGCGATCTGTTCCTTTGTTATGGTTCAGAGAGAACCGCTGAAGGAAAATAAAAAGTAGCCGTGAGTGTTTAGTGTTTGTTTGTTTTGTCGTTTCTGATTGTACTCGTTTGTTCTTATTAGATGGCTAACACTTACTGGGAGCTGTCACTTAAGGCCAGCACCAACCCGGACAACACTTCACCACTGTGCACTAATAAATTGTATTTCTCCACTTGCACGTTAGCACTCACTCTGAACTTGTGATTGTGTTTGTGTCTTTGTATGTGTTTATACTGTGTTTATTAATTCGAGACTGTAACCCGTGGTTTAGAACTGTGCAATACACGTTGCTGATTATTATTTACGGTCGCCACGACCTGGATTAAAAACTGAACCAATAAAGAATTGTTTGGACCGTGAACTTTGTTGTCTGTCATCTGTTACGCATTGCATCACTTCTACAACTGCACACTGCGAATCACTTTGCCACAGTGATCGATTTAACACTGGCGTTAAGCCACCTTTTCTTATTGAACACTCAGTGTTAAAAGCCTGATTTTTTTCTTTGCCCCTTTGGGTAATGACAAGATCAGTGAGCTGATGAGTACCTAAACGTTTGACCTCAACTTTTCCTCAAAGGTCAAGGAATTTTTTTTTTATCTAACAAAAATTAAACAGTGTTCATTCTGGGTATAGTAGAATGAAAGAATACGTTGTGTAAAGGGTGTCTCTTACTGTATAAGAGATGTCATCTCGCGCAGCTTGTGCAAGAGGACCATGAAGCGAAGCTGTTCTGGCTGCACAAAATCTGTTTTACAAAATGGGACCCTGCTTTCAGGAATTTCATGGAAGGGTGTAATACACAAGAGCATTATTAAATATGACCAGATATTTGGTAAGAAAAGAATGGACCACCCTGTTCATCCAGTTATACTTTTCAGTCTTTAAGAATTGTACTATTTCACATTTTAAAATGTTATTATTGCCATTACTACTTTTATAATGTTTGGTGAAAGAATGATTTGAACAGTTTATAATAAAAAAAAAACTTGTAATTATGAATTTTTTTTGGCTATGTTTGTTAGAATAAAACATTGCCAAAATTCAGAGGAATCTATAGAAGGGTTCAATAATTATTGTGGGGGTCTACAGGGATACATATTTTCCAGCAAACTATGTTCAAATTTGACCACACACATGTGAAAATGTATCAAAGAATAGCGCCGTCTCATCGTTCCAAACTCATTCACGTCAACCGTTCAACTTGCTAAGAGTATGTTGTGGAAAAATTAAACAATTACTGACATAAGCGCTGCAAAACAAAAACTTGAGACATTCTCGAGCTACATGGAATCAAGCATCGCTACCGCACTGCATGTGTACAGAGAATAGGGTAAGACAGCTAAAAAAACACATGTTTATCTTTTGCAATTTTTTTATTCAGTAGAAACGTTTTACATTTTATGATTTGCTGTTTTTTGTAAATGGGAACAATTTATATGGCCCCCAAACTTGTTGAAATGATGTAGTGCGTTCCGGCACTTTTTTGTTTTGGACTCGAGCACTGAACAAGCTGAACGTGTTGGAGTACACTCTTAAACTGCAACACGGTACTTGTGAAGGCAATGCCCAGCCAAGGCTGTATGAAGAAGCATAAGTCGTCGTATGGATACCGGCTCATAAGTAGGTTAGTTTAGGGGATATTGATCCCAAGTAATGTATGGCGAGCAGTTTCCTGGAGCGGGACGGTCCTGTGTAACACCTTTTATTTGTAGTTTTTGTACTGTGTTTTATTTTGCCTTTTGTACAGATGTTGGTAGCGTCACATAACCCGTTTGTTTACTTTCTGTTTTGTGTTTAATAAATCCTGCACGCCTGTGCTGGCATTTCAACTCCAACTCCCATGTCTCTGTCTTGCAATGCGGTTACCCACACATGTGACACGAGTACCTTGTCACAATACCGTTTAAATGTTGATCAGTGTGAAGGAATCTTCATAAAAGTACCATATATTGATGCTCAATTCAAATTTGCCATTTTGTCATTATTCTGATACAGAAAAATGCTAAACCCTATTATAGTGATCACCCTGATATAACAAACCTTTCTCCAGGTCCCATGGGGGTTCATTATACTGAAGTTAGCCTGTATGTGTGTATATATATATATATATATATATATATATATATATATATATATACACACACACACACACACGCACACACACACAGCTGCAGACTATTTTGGGTAGTTAAAAAATTGTTATATTGAAAGATATAAATTAAAGTAGAGATTCAGCTTCATAGTAAAACAACAAATTATTACTTAACATGCATAAAATGAAAAGTAACATAGAAAAACTAACTTCATACTTTGACAAAAGTATTTAGGCAATCAACATATTTTGTATGAAACCCATTCATTGCTAATTATTGACAGTTATCAGGATTGAAAACCAACACCAGATAATTATAGAATAAATAAATACATAATCATCAAGTGCTGAAAAAAAAACTGGACATTTGATTCAAAAAAGCAATAAAAAACGATTAAAACTAAAGAGTACAGCAACAATCTCAAAATGGCAGTGATATAACTAAATGAAAAAGGAGAAACTACCAGAAAAATAGCAGAAAGACTTGGTTTACCAAAAAGCACTGTGTGGGCTATTATTGACAAACACAGGAGAACAGGAACTACTGCAACTAGCTCCAGGTCTGGAAGACCAAGAAAGATTTCTGCAAAATCTGGAAGTAGAATTGTTCGAGCAGCCCGTCAAAATCCTCGGTTTACTGCAAAAGATTTGACATAAGAATTGAGAGAAGATGGTCAAGAAATTCACGAGCGAACAATTCAACAATACCTTAACAAGATGAATGTCCATGGGCGAAAACCAAGATGCAAACCTTTGTTAAAAACAATACACACAAGAAAGAGAGTTTTCCATTGAATATATGAAGAAGCCTGATGATTTCTTCAACCGCATTTTATGTTCAAATTCAAAAAATAACTTTTTTCACCAAGAAAATAACAATATGTTTGGAGGAAGAGAGGAGAAGAATTTAAAGAAAAGTTCATCATGCCCTATGTTAAACATGGTGGAGGTTTTGTGATTGAATGGGCTTGTTTTTCTTCCTCAGGCACTGGCGACCTTTGTTGTAGAAGGATCATTGAATGCTGTAATATATCAAGACATTTTGCACTCTCATTTGTTTCCCAGTGCTAGAGGGCTTATTGGATGGAAGTTTGTATTTCAGCAGGATAATGACCCTAAGCATTCTAGAAAGTCTACAAAGGAATTTCAGAAAAAAAGTTAGATTACAGTTATGGATTGGCCATCTCAGTCCCCAGACTTGAATCGCATTGAGGTGTTGTGGATTGTCTTGAAGGCTGATGTTGCAAAAAGGAAACCAAAGTCAATTACAGAACACAAAGTTGTATGTGTTGAAGAATGGGCAAAAATATCTCCGGAAAGATGCCAAGAACTGGTTTCAAAATACAAAAAAAGACTGCAAACCGTAAAGGAAGCAAAGGGTGGGCACACAAAATACTAATGTAAGGGTGCCCAAATACTTTGTCAAAGTATGAAATTAGTTCTTGCATGTTCTTTTTCATTTTATGCATGTTATGTAATAATTTGTTGTTTTATTATAAAACTGAATCTCTACTTGAATTTATATTTTTCAATAGAACAATTAGAAATTATAGTAAACACTTTATTTGTGTTTTTTTCTCATTTTTGCGACTGTGTAGTTATAATTTCTAGAAATTTCTCAAACAAATAATTACAGGAAAAATCTTTTGTAGCAAAAGTTTTGATTTTGTGGATGAGGAAAAAAAGTTACAAGAAATAGATGTCTACAATTATTTATTTCAGCAATTTTTTTGCAAATTGTTTCGCACAAATTCTAATTAAAAAGTATTCATACCCTGACAAGGAACAAGAAATTAATAGCTAGTTGAGGCACCTTTAGCAATAATAACCTCTTTTAAATGATTAAGATATTTGCCAATGAGCTTCTGGCATGATTCTTTACTGATTTTTGACCATTCTTCAACATAAAATTGTTCCAGTTCATTCAAATTCTGAGGACTTCTCTTGTGCACACCCTTCTTCAATTCATACCAAAGATTATCAATCGGATTTAGAGCAGGACTTTGACTCGGCCATTCCAGAACCTTGATTTTATTCTTCTTTAACCTGAAATAGATTTTGATGTGTGCTTTGGATCGTTGTTGTGTTGGAACATCCAGTTGCGCTTTAAACAAAGTTTTGTAGCGAAGGGTTTCAGATGATTGGCCAATATCTTTTGGTATGCTATGGAATCCATTTTACCATGTATTGGAACTAAATTTCCTGTGCCCTTAGAGGAAACACAGCCCCATTGAAGGATATTACCACTTCCATGCTTGACAGTAGGTTTGGTGTTCTTTTCTTTGTACACCTCACCAGACTTTCTCAAAATGTAATGACTATCATCGTGACCAAATAGCTCGATTTTTGTTTCATCACTCCACAAAACCTTTGACCAGGACTCATATCCATCATTCAAATGCCGTTTTGCATACTTTAAGAGATTGTCCTTCATTTTCCTAAGAGTTTCTTTTTCCTTGGCCTGCGACCATTGACACCTTCATCATGTAATACTTGACATATGGTTGACATGGAAACCCCAGTCACACTTCCAGCCAATTCACTTTGAATATCTTTGGCAGTCAATCTCGGATTGTTATTAACCTTCCTCACAATTCTTCTACTTGTTCTTGGTGAAAGAACCTTCTTTCTTCCAGATGAGGGATTGTTGTGACAGTACCATGAGTCTTGTACTTCTTTATAATAGAAACAATAGTTGAAATTGCAATACTCAAATGCTTGGAAATCTTCTTGTATCCTTCTCCAGCTTTAAGTATTTAAATAATTTTCTGCCTAAGGTCTTCAGATAGTGCTTTACTTCTTCCCATATTGACTTATTGGTAATGACAGCAACCATCCTATCCCTAACCCTTTTATACTCTAAGAATTTTCACCTACAATCCAACATTTTCTAGACTTTTCTGGAATTAGATTCTGCATTATCATATTGACATTTCTAGCACATTGTAGACAATACTATCATAGCATCAAAGGGTATGAATACTTTTGAATGATCATTTTTGGAGTTTGCAAAACAAAATTGCTGAAATAAGACAGCTATTTCTTGTAACTTTTTTCCCTCATCCACAAAAGCAAAACTTTTGCTACAAAAGATTTTTCCTAAAATTCATTGTTTTCGAGGAATTTCTACAAATTATACATTTCCATTGGGGTATGTAAACATTTGACTACAACTGTGTATACAGTGTATATATATATATATATATATATATATATATATATATATATATATATATATATTGTAAAAGAATCACCCTCACCGCGGTTCGTTGCCCCTTTAAAAACACTGACCCAACACACAGAAATGAATTGCGGTTGCGCAATTTTTAATAAACACAAAAACAAAAATAAACAAAACAAACACCTAGCTCTTCTTTGAGCAGTAACTAAAACAAAACAGGAACCTAAACTAAAAGACAGGACAGCTAAGCTGTTTACCTGTAACAAAAAATAAACAGAACAGCACACACTAAACAAAGGCTTCACTACCTTTTTTTTTCCTTAATTTTACGGCTGTACCCACACACCAGCACAGTCGGGCTTCTACCCTCTTCAGCAGCCACCCAGAGCAGACTGACTGCTCTCCTTTTAAACCCTGCACCTGGCTCCAATTTTCAATAGTAGCCAGGTGCAGGTAATGATTAATAATAAAACAATTAACAAAAACAATTAAACAAAACCAAAATGTGCCTTACGCACATGTTTTCCTATAGGGAGGAATTAACACCCTCCCTGCTGTCTCACACATCCCCCCCCATGACATCGGCCATACAACGGCCACCTCCCTCCACCCTTAAAAGACCACCCACCCTCAAGTCCACAAATGTCAATTTTCGCCCTCTTCCACGGGCGGGCTTGAGGGTGGGTTGGTCCCTCCGGCGTTTCCAGGGACGGGCCCAGGACCGGCGAGGAGGGACCCAGACGGCTTGTCCAGGGCGACCATAGCGCAGACCGGTGACCGGGAGCCAGGACTGACAGGCAGAGGCGTGCGCCTGTGGACCTGCGCAGCGACCTCTGGAATCCCAGGTGGAGCGCAGCACTAGGCAAGGGGAGCGGAGCAATCAGCAGGGGGAACGCTAGTGACATCTGCCCCTTGCGTAGCGACATCTGCCTCTTGCGCAGCGACGTCTGGGATTCCAGGGGGAGTGGAGTAAGGGACCAGGCAAGCGACTGTGCCTGGCAGTGCTGCGACCTGGGAGCAAGGTCCAGCGCAGGGAGGTCTGGGCATTCTGGCCCGGTGTCCACGATGACGGGACCGGGAACCTCCCTCGGCAACGCCGGACTCACTTGCACTGTTGGTGATTCTGGAAGCGGCGGCTCCTCTCCTCTGGGCTCTGGTAACGGCAGCTCCACCCCCTCTGGCTCTCGGGATGGTAGCTCCACTCCCTCTGGCTCTCGGGACGGCAGCTCCCACTTTTGCAACAGCCACTCCAGCTCGGTTGGCTCCCGCTCTTGTATTATCAACGGGGCCAACCCCAACTCCTGTCTCTGCCTTTCCATTTTCTTCGTCTGCTCCTCCTGTGCAGCCGTGTTTTTATTGAGCCTCTCAATTAATTCTTTAAAATCCATTTGGGTCTCCAGGGGCGCCCACACTCACTGCCACCATATGTAAAAGGATTGCACTCACCACGGTTCGTTGCCCCTTTAAAAACACTGACCCAACACACAGAAATGGATTTTTTTAAGCGCGGTTGCGCAATTTTTAATAAACACAAAAACAAAAATAAACAAAACAAACACCTAGCTCTTCTTTGGTGCAATAACCCACACACCAGCACAGTCGGGCTTCTACCCTCTTCAGCAGCCACCCAGAGCAGACTGACTGCTCTCCTTTTAAACCCTGCACCTGGCTCCAATTTTCAATAGTAGCCAGGTGCAGGTAATGATTAATAATAAAACAATTAACAAAAACAATTCAACAATTAAACAAAACCAAAATGTGCCTTACGCACATGTTTTCCTATAGGGAGGAATTAACCCCCTCCCTGCTGTCTCACAATATATATACAGTGCCTATAGTAAGTATTCACCCCCCTTGGATGTTTTCACAATTTGTTGTGTTACAACCTGAAATCTTGATGCATTTAAATTGTTTGATTTACACAAACTATTCAACACTTTCAATGTGTGAAAAAATGGGGGGGGGGGGGGGGTGAAAATACAAATCAGTTAAAAATAAAAACCTGAAAAGTCTTCATTATATAAGTATTCACCCCCTTTGCTATGACACTCCTAAATAAGCTCAGGTGCAACCAATTGCCTTCAGAATTCACACAATACGTTAAATGGAGTCCATCTGTGTGCAATAAAAGTGGTTTACATGATTTCAGATTAAATATACCTGTCTCTGTAAGGTCCCACAGTTGGGTAGTGCATTCAAAGCAAAGATACTACCATGAAGACCAAGGACCTTTCAAAACAACTCCGGGATAAAGTTGTGGAAAGGCACAGATCAGGGGAGGGGTATAAAAATATTTCACATGGATTGAATATCCCTTGGAGTACAGTCAAGTCGATCATTAAGAAGTGGAAGGTATATGGCACCATCCAGAATCTGCTTAGAGCAGGCCGTCCTCCCAAAATGAGCAGCCGGGTAAGAAGGGCATTGGTCAGAGAAGCCAGCAAGAGGCCAATGACAACTCTGAATGACCTTTCCATGGCTGAGATGGAAGAAACTGTCCATGTGTCAACAATAGCTCAGGTATTCCACAAATCTGGCCTGTATGGAACAGTGGCAAGAAGGAAGCCATTTCTGAAAAAAAGCCCATGTAAAATCCTGCTTGCAATTTGCAAAAAGGCATGTGGGAAACTCTGAAAAGATGTGGCAAAAGATTCTGTGGTCCGATGAAACAAAAATTGAACTATGTAGTCTAAATGCAAAGCGTTATGTCTGGCGCAAACCCAACACAGCACATCACCCAGGTAACACCATCCCTACTGTGAAGCATGGTGGTGGCAGCATCATGCTATGTGGATGCTTTTCATCGACAGGGACTGGGAATCTTGTCAGGGTAGAAGGCAAAATGGATGGAGCTAAATACAGGCAAATCCTTGAGGAAAACCTGCTTCAGTCTGCAAAAGACCTAAGACTGGGAGATTCACCTTTCAGCAGGACAATGACCCCAAGCACACAGCCAAAGCAACACTGGAGTGGCTTAAAAACAAGAAAATGAATGTGCTAGAGTGGCCCAGTCAAAGCCTGGACTTGAATCCGATTGAAAATTTGTGGCAAGACTTGAAGATTGCTGTCCACTACCAAATTGACAGAGCTTGAACAATTTTGCCAAGAAGAATGGGCAAATAATGCATGATCCAGATGTGCAACCTGGTAGAGACTTACCCCAAAAGACTCACAGCTGTAATTGCTGCCAAAGGTGGTTCTACCAAGTATTGACTCATAGGGGTGGTGAATACTTATCTAACCAAGACATTTCAGTTTTTTTTATTATTTTTCATTAACTTGTTTCACAATAAACATTCTCTTGCCTCTTCAAAGTGTTGAGTGGGTTGTGTAAATCACAGGAAAAAAAATCCCATTTAAATGCATCAAGATTTCAGGTTGTAACACAACAAACTGTGAAAACGTCCAAGGGGGGTGAATACTTACTATAGGCACTGTATATATGTACTGATGCACAAAAGAAACGCAACACTCAGGTCTAATGGATTTAATCAAAGATTATTTTAAACATAGATAGCAAACAAAATCACAGAAAGTGAACAAAAATACAGATCAAAGAATCATGATAAGTTTTCAGTATGAAACGTGACACACTGTCAAAATGAAAACATTACAAAGTTAGTATCGGGTATGACCTCCCTGAGTATTAGCACAATCCTGGCAGCGTTGACGCATAGACCTGATCAGCCTCTGGATAGACTGCTGTGGGAATTTCCGCCACTCTTCCTGTGCAGCTGCAGCCAGCTGGCGAAGGTTGGCTGGTCACGGTTGTCTCCTGTGGACGACACTGGCGATTTGGTCCCACAGGTGTTCTATTGGACTCAGGTGAGGAGAAAAAGCTTCTATTTCTTGTAACTTTTTTTCCTCATCCACAAACGCAAAACTTTTGCTACAAAGATTTTCTAGAAATTTTTCGAGAAATTTCTAGAAATTATACAATTCCATTGGGGTATGTAAACTTTGGACTACAACTGTATATATTGTTGTTTGATACATTTGTGAAAAACACAGGGTTAAAGTTTTATATAGTATGCACAATTATTGGATGTCAGACATGGTAGGTTCTGAGTGCAATAGTTTGTGTTAATATTCAGTCAGAAACACTAACAGCAGCAGGCATCAATCAAGAACAAGAAAAACATCCATGTTTTCTAGCATCATGAAATTTGTGTAGGAAAACAAAGATGGAGTATTTACTATAATCTAAAAATCTCCAAACACACAGCAATAAGACACTTAATAAACTTAAGTTCTCTCCGAACAGCATCTAGATTTAAGATTTTGTGCTGAGTTGTGTCCTGATGCAGCCAGAGCATCTGATTTATTTTGAACACTTTACCTTCCTTTGCTTCCTTCCATAATTGTCATTGTTTTCTTAAAATGGTAAGATATTTTTCATCACAGGCTAATGCAAAGTACCCCGCACCGCTGCCAACGTAGCCACTGCTGGGGTTCCCCATGCCCATGCCACTGCCAGTGTCACCATTGCTGGATACTATCAGAATGTCTTCATGCAAACTAATTTGGTTTGAACTGTGTAAGGAAACAAGGCCTACAGGTAAACCACTATTGTTTCCTTAATATTTCTTGAGACACTTCGAGGGAAAGCATCAGGCAAAAAACACAACTTCAGGTCACAGCAATCAGGTTTTATTAACACACACAAGCAAATGGTTATACAGAGAAATACACTACTGCTAGAATATATTAACTAGCCCTAATACAGAGTAGAAGATAATATGTTAATACTTCTCAATAGCCGCTAGCTCTGGACAGTTGGTGATGTCAGCTGTCTTCTCCATTTATAACACTACATATAAACTACAACTCCCAAACACAGCCCATACATTTATAAGCAGGGGGAGGCCCTCTCCTTAACAACCCATAGTAACCATACATTCATATCCAGAAGCCCCTCTGCCTACCTTCCTATCTAATTGCCCTTGTATTTGTGGGGGAAACAATATATTTCTTACAGCCTATAAATTCCTTCAACTTTTAGAAAAATCGTGGGGTTTTTATGCCATTAACATTTGATGTTTGAATCATTTTAAATTACACTGGCATAAAAAATAAAATAGCAAAACGTGTCCAAATGTTAAAAACAAACAAACAAAAAATCACCTGTCTCAAGTAGCACTAATTACAATACCTACTGCTTTTCTAAAAATAATAAAAGACTACAAATTAAATAAATCCATATAAGAAATGTTGGGGGGAGGTGAAGGGCAGCCAGTTTTCTCACATCATGCTTCTTGACAACGAGATTCAACACTGATCTGATTCAGGGTCCTCAATCACCATATGCTGCCATGGACTGTGGAGCTCCGTTTATAGTTAGCCTATCTAATGGAACTGGACTGCACTTCTGCATTATCTAAGGTGTACATCTGCATGTCTACTATTAAGCAAATCAAGAGATCTTGCTAGGAATGCAGGATTGATGAGGGAGGCAGTGCCTGTTGTGGAGCAAATGCTGTTTTTCATCTGTCGAATAGTGTTTAGTTTGTCAGTTTTGAAAGAAAAAAAACAAGGTCAGCTGTTGCAAAATAAAATGTAATCGCCTTCTAAAAAACAATTTCAGTTCCTGGTGCCGCTTGTCAATTTCAGTACAACACTCGAGCAGATGCAATAAAATTAAGTGTGGTTCGGGGGGTGGAACTAGGCCCCCTGTGCCCTATCATCTTCTTCCATCAATTAAATATACTCTATTTAACCTTTAGCCACCTACACATAGTTGTCTTGCGTTTTTTCGTTTCCTCCTCCTCTAGAATCTCAACCGCCTTTGCATCGGCCTCCTCGGGGGGGTTAGTGATTCCACTTTCTCCAACCCTTTGTTAAGCATCGCTTCATTTACCTCATAGAGGAGGGTTCTCCGTGAGTCAGAGGGGACCCGCGGACAAACCCCTCCTTTAGCATGCATGACCCCTTGTCTTCTTCTCTTTCAGGTACTGATGCCTCTATTTATGTGAGGGCCCCAAGCGGTGGAACCCCTCTTGTCTGTTGGGTCTCCTCAGATACGGTGACCCCTCTCCTGTTTATCGGGTCTCCTCAGCGACGGAACCCCCCTACTGCATATGTTGGGCCATTGAAGAGTCGGAACCTCTTTTACTGTATGTGTTAATACTACTAATCAATGTTTTTTTTCTTTCTGGTTCGCGAGCATCTTCATATGTCGGGTCATCTCAGAGACTGTGACCCCTCTTCGTATGTCGGGTCATCTCAAAGATGGTGAAAACCAAACCAAAAATAGTGGGTAGACAGCGTTCACCCTTCCAAAGTAGTGAGTGGACGGTGTCCACCTATGTCCACCCAAGTCTAACACTGCAACCAATACCCGTTTCACCTATTTATTTTTTGCATCCCCAGTTAAGTGGCTTCTGACAAATCATTTAAACTAGTGAGGTTCAGTTGGAATAGTGTATTGCCAGATTTTTTTCAAAGTTTTTTTTTTTTAATTGCCCAAATAATTGTACAGGATTTTTTAAAATGTTTATTTCCGAAATAATTGTACGGGTTTATATTTATGCATTCCTGCTCTGTTAAGAAAGCCAGGTTCATAGATGTCAGGAAATAAAATAATAAAAAAAAATATGGATACAACTAAATAATATGTAACTATTCACTAAGTAAACTGATAAATTAAAAAATAAATAAACAAAAGATTTTCACAGGGTTCCAGATATTCTCTTGTGTAAAATGGTAAACTGAGCAAAAAAACCCAAAAAACTACCTTCTTGCTGGCTCTTGTTGGTCAATGTATGGTAAGATTAACAGAGTATCCAACCAATGGTATTATATTGTAAGCACATATAGCTTGACATCATGCCTGTTGGCAGCCTCGACCACTGATTTCTACATAATTTCTCCAGACTTTAGATTTACTTTAACTGCCACAACATTATAAGATCTCTTCATGTGCATCTGGTATTAGTAACTGGTATTTTTAGAGATACCCATTTTCTTGTTTACAGTGTGTAGTATTTTAATTTTCCACCTAGATTGCATATAGTCACATGACATAATCACTGCACAGCACTATGTGCATGGTGAATAGTACACACAAACACACAGCAGAGCTGTACCGTTTCCCGTTAATGCGATTTTTTTTTCTATGAAATACAAATAATAATTATGAAATAATTTATTTTTATTTTTTAAGACTATTGAAAAAATCGCGGCATTGGGATAATTTCACGATTTCCGCGCAGTCCGTGCAATCACGAATTACACAGGGCCTTATGCATACACAATTGCATACAATTATTTAATTAAAATATATATATATATATACAGTGCCTTGCGAAAGTATTCGGCCCCCTTGAACTTTGCGACCTTTTGCCACATTTCAGGCTTCAAACATAAAGATATGAAACTGTAATTTTTTGTGAAGAATCAACAACAAGTGGGACACAATCATGAAGTGGAACGAAATTTATTGGATATTTCAAACTTTTTTAACAAATAAAAAACTGAAAAATTGGGCGTGCAAAATTATTCAGCCCCTTTACTTTCAGTGCAGCAAACTCTCTCCAGAAGTTCAGTGAGGATCTCTGAATGATCCAATGTTGACCTAAATGACTAATGATGATAAATAGAATCCACCTGTGTGTAATCAAGTCTCCGTATAAATGCACCTGCACTGTGATAGTCTCAGAGGTCCGTTTAAAGCGCAGAGAGCATCATGAAGAACAAGGAACACACTAGGCAGGTCCGAGATACTGTTGTGGAGAAGTTTAAAGCCGGATTTGGATACAAAAAGATTTCCCAAGCTTTAAACATCCCAAGGAGCACTGTGCAAGCGATAATATTGAAATGGAAGGAGTATCAGACCACTGCAAATCTACCAAGACCTGGCCGTCCCTCTAAACTTTCAGCTCATACAAGGAGAAGACTGATCAGAGATGCAGCCAAGAGGCCCATGATCACTCTGGATGAACTGCAGAGATCTACAGCTGAGGTGGGAGACTCTGTCCATAGGACAACAATCAGTCGTATACTGCACAAATCTGGCCTTTATGGAAGAGTGGCAAGAAAGCCATTTCTTAAAGATATCCATAAAAAGTGTCGTTTACAGTTTGCCACAAGCCACCTGGGAGACACACCAAACATGTGGAAGAAGGTGCTCTGGTCAGATGAAACCAAAATCGAACTTTTTGGCAACAATGCAAAACGTTATGTTTGGCGTAAAAGCAACACAGCTCATCACCCTGAACACACCATCCCCACTGTCAAACATGGTGGTGGCAGCATCATGGTTTGGGCCTGCTTTTCTTCAGCAGGGACAGGGAAGATGGTTAAAATTGATGGGAAGATGGATGGAGCCAAATACAGGACCATTCTGGAAGAAAACCTGATGGAGTCTGCAAAAGACCTGAGACTGGGACGGAGATTTGTCTTCCAACAAGACAATGATCCAAAACATAAAGCAAAATCTACAATGGAATGGTTCACAAATAAACATATCCAGGTGTTAGAATGGCCAAGTCAAAGTCCAGACCTGAATCCAATCGAGAATCTGTGGAAAGAACTGAAAACTGCTGTTCACAAATGCTCTCCATCCAACCTCACTGAGCTCGAGCTGTTTTGCAAGGAGGAATGGGCAAAAATTTCAGTCTCTCGATGTGCAAAACTGATAGAGACATACCCCAAGCGACTTACAGCTGTAATCGCAGCAAAAGGTGGCGCTACAAAGTATTAACTTAAGGGGGCTGAATAATTTTGCATGCCCAATTTTTAAGTTTTTTATTTGTTAAAAAAGTTTGAAATATCCAATAAATTTCGTTCCACTTCATGATTGTGTCCCACTTGTTGTTGATTCTTCACAAAAAATTACAGTTTCATATCTTTATGTTTGAAGCCTGAAATGTGGCAAAAGGTTGCAAAGTTCAAGGGGGCCGAATACTTTCGCAAGGCACTGTATATATATATATATATATATATATATATATATATATATATATATATATAAATTACATTTGTGTTTCAGATATCTTTAAGTTAAAACTGATTAATAAAATCCATTTAGATTTTTTTCTGTTTAAAGCTAAAAATAAGTTGACCATCTTTCTAAGAGTTGCCTTATCTACTGTTCCACCCCACATCAAGCTCACTCAGGCAGGCCCATGTACTTGCTGGCAAGTACTTCTTGGTGGTCAAAACAGTGAAAAGAAAGTTTCTGAGTGCAGCTTTCTTGGAAGCTGTTCAACACCCTCGTGCACTTTGCATAGCTGCTGCCCCATCTGCTGTCACGCCAGACAGATTGTCAAAGCTAATGCGGCACTCCTGCAATCTCGCCTGAACACATTCAAAAATGTGTTTCCCAGTTCACTGAGGCTCACCTGACACAAAACACCTTCAGAAAAACACATCACATTCAGGGTTATTTTCTACTACTGATTTTTTGAAAAACTTTCTGATACTTTTAATTTGAACTCTTTCACATTCTGCCACTAAAAAACCTCAACCTACCCGGTCCCGAATACCATGCAGCGATTTTGCCGATAATGATGCTGGCCAATAGCCGCTTACAGAGCTACAGTTGCAAGAGATGTAAACACTGGTTAGCCAATGAATAATAAGCTGTGTGATTTGAAAGGAAACCACGCCTATGTAGTTAGCTCTGCCTGTACTGTACCGTAATATTTATAGAAGGGAATGAGTGCGCACTCTAGCGTTTACACAGCAACTTTAATACTTAAATACTACATCTCAGCGATTGTCATGGCCGCAAAAAAATCCACTGATGGATGCATTTGAGAAACGTTGGCCTAGTCTGCTGAAAAGATTAACACTAGAACCGCCGAGATTTCGGACTACATACAACCGCCGCACCCGCAAAATGTGAGGCTCCATTTTAAAATGGCTTCTATATGAAAATGAGAAACAAACAATCAGATACAACTTAATATTTTTATTTATGATCATCATACATAGCATTTTCAGAGCAGAAACACTGTATTTGCATTGAAAATTAAACTTTTTTCTTATTTTTTTCAAAAAGAGCACATATACATAAACATGAAAAACTGTAATAAAATAAACTTTACGCAATAAACGTCTGTGTAAACAAGTGTAGAAAGCTGTATGCACATATAAAATTATACAATATAAATAAATAGTTATAAAATAGCATAAAACAAAAATATAACATAACTGAGTGAAACAGAGTTCAAAGAATGTCTGTCTGTTACAGCTTTCTAAGTACAATCTACGCAGAAAACACGCTTTTCAACTGTACTAGTGCATTTGCCACAGACTTGCCTTTTCACAACGGGCGCAGACATCAAAAGTTCTGTTTTTTTTGCATTTATCAACCAGGCATTGTATTTTATTCTGTGTGCCAGTGGGCGCAGCGCTGGCTGAAGGTTGAGGGGCATTTGCCAGCCGGCTTTCGTGTCTTTTATCAAAATGCTTCTGCTGTAGCTCCAGGGCTAGCTGCAAAATGATGTCCCTCCGAGTGATTGTGTTGCCGGTGCACTCCTTGTATAAAACCAAAGCGTTGATGGCTGCCAGGTCCAAAACATTATAAAAAACAGCCACAGGCCACCTGCGAGTACCACCTTTGACAGAATACAGCCGTGCCATTTGATCCAGTATATCCACACCGTACTTCGTTCCGTTGTAAAATGAAAGAGTCTCTGGCTTTCGTTTAGCATCAGACCCGATGGTCACTGATCTGTGCAGAGCTTAGAATATGCACATTTTTAAAAAGTTTTGCACCGTCACACTCAGGGTGGCACAGTCGTTCTGCCTGAGAAATGTAGTGTAAATAATAATAATTTATGATGTGTAGAATGACTTTCATCAGTGTTTCAAGCACTCAACAGGATTATAATATGTTATTTCACAATGACGTTGATTTTGTTACAAAGCTATATTGTATTGATTTCAATATGCCGCATAAACTGCGGGTCTGGCGGTTGAAGAAGCAAGTGCTTATAACTTATTCATTTTTACGATTCTGCAGCTGAAACACCGTATGGGCATTTAATTCAAATACTTAGTAACACTTAAGAACAGACATGCACGAGATAATCACATACACGGGGATATTTAAATTTGAATTGCAAAAGCTGTTCAGAAAGCAGCTATGGCGGTGCTAGTGTTAAGATGTGAATGTGTGTAGCGTAGCGGTTATGTAGTTGGAGTTAAAGTTAGGGTTTAAATGTGAAAGGACTGGTAGTGTGGTGCTATGGTATACAGTCGTTTTCTTCCTGATGGTCAGACTTGGACTCGCTGCGTGTTCAGGTGCGTAACTTTATTTACAATCTTTATACAGGATATACTTAAACAATACGTATTATGCCCTGTACGGGCCACTAACTAACTCACTTCTTCTCCCCTCTCTATGCTAAATCACAATGACAAGCGGCCACAGGCTCTGCCTGTAGAACGTCTGGGTCTGGGAACACAGGCAAGCAATGAAGAATGTCATCTCCGCGTGTAGTAAGCCAGAAACACAGGTAGGTAGCTGTTTGGCTCCCTCTGGTGGAGTGAGCTGGAACACAGGTAAGTTGAGTGTGTGCTCCCTCTGTTGGAGTGAGCTGGAAACACAGGTAAGTAGTTGATGGGCTCCCTCTGCTGGAGTGAGCCGGTAACACAGATAGGCAGGGTGTGGGCTCCCTCGGGTGGAATGATCCGGTAACACAGGTAATCAGGGTATGAGCTCCCTCAGGTTGAGTGAGCTGGTAACACAGGTAAGCAAAGTGAAAGCTCTCTCTGATGGTAATCGCCTGGAACACAGACAAAGAGATAACAAAGGGCCCCCTTTTGTTAGAGTGGGCCAGTAGCACAACCGTGCGGGAGCAGGAATGCGTAGCAAGGTTCCTGCCACGGAAATAATCCAGAACCTCCACCAAGCAATGTGGCCTTCTTCAGCAGACTAGCGGGGTACTGGCACCCCCTTCCCAGGAACGGCTGGGTCTGGATAAACCAGTTCCAAGCAGTAAATAAACACGTTACCAAATCACAGTCCCGTGTCTGAGTCTCTGGTTCTTTGTGTACTGTCCCAGCGTCTTGCCGTTTGCTGTTTCATTAACTCATAAGACATAAATCTGACCCTAACCAGTCCCGGGTCTATTTCTCTTTGTTTACAGACCCTACTAGTAATTCAGTACAGGCTGCCATATGCAGCAACAAGCAACCTATTCTCCAGTGGGTGATGCCTATTAATGGCGGCGTAGCAAACAGTCATGTAGAAAGCAAATAACTAAACAGGATTAAACCAAAACAAAGACTACGACCTCAACAAGAGGTAAAAACGCACTATTATAGGGTAGTGAAAACAGAATAAATCCCAAAGCTTGCACAGGTAGAGTAAACAGAATATAGTCCAAGATTTTGCACAGGCAGAACAATCCGGCGGTGTTCCCCGCGATCACGACCCCCCCATTGTTCTGCCCGGCTTCCTTTTAAACTGTGTAACCCCGCCTTTCCAATTCACGCTGAGCATTCTGGGGCGTGTAGTTTCTTTTCCAGCGACGCCATTCCTTAAAGTGAGTCGCTGCTATTACCTTCACAATATATATATATATATATATACAGTACTGTGCAAAAGTTTTAGGCAGGTGTGAAAAAATGCTGTAAAGTAAGAATGCTTTCAAAAATAGACATGTTAATAGATTATATTTATCAATGAACTAAATGCAAAGTGAGTGAACAGAAGAAAAATCTAAATCAAATCCATATTTGGTGTGACCACTCTTTGCCTTCAAAACAGCATCAATTCTTCTAGGTACACTTGCACAAAGTCAGGGATTTTGTAGGCATATAGTCAGGTGTATGATTAAACAATTATACCAAACAGGTGCTAATGATCATCAATTCAATATGTAGGTTGAAACACAATCATTAACTGAAACAGAAACAGCTGTGTAGGAGGAATAAAACTGGGTGAGGAACAGCCAAACTCAGCTAACAAGGTGAGGTTGCTGAAGACAGTTTACTGTCAAAAGTCATACACCATGGCAAGACTGAGCACAGCAACAAGACACAAGGTAGTTATACTGCATCAGCAAGGTCTCTCCCAGGCAGAAATTTCAAGGCAGACAGGGGTTTCCAGATGTGCTGTCCAAGCTCTTTTGAAGAAGCACAAAGAAACGGGCAAAGTTGAGGACCGTAGACGCAGTGGTCGGCCAAGGAAACTTACTGCAGCAGATGAAAGACACATCATGCTTACTTCCCTTCGCAATCGGAAGATGTCCAGCAGTGCCATCAGCTCAGAATTGGCAGAAAACAGTGGGACCCTGGTACACCCATCTACTGTCCAGAGAAGTCTGGTCAGAAGTGGCCTTCATGGAAGACTTGCGGCCAAAAAGCCATACCTCCGACGTGGAAACAAGGGCAAGCGACTCAACTATGCACGAAAACACAGGAACTGGCTGTAGCAGAAGGCAGTTTGTTCGCCGAAGGGCTGGAGAGCGGTACACGAATGAGTGTCTGCAGGCAACAGTGAAGCATGGTGGAGGTTCCTTGCAAGTTTGGGGCTGCATTTCTGCAAATGGAGTTGGGGATTTGGTCAGAATTAATGGTCTCCTCAATGCTGAGAAGTAAGGCCCTGTGTAAATTGCGATTTCACGGGCTGCGCGGAAATCGTGAAATTAGCCCTATACCGCGATTTTTACAATATTCTGAAGAAATAAAAATACATTTTCATAATTATTATTTGTATTTCATACAAAAAAAAAATCACATTTACAAAACTGTACAGCTCTGCTGTGTGCCTGCGTGTACTATTCGCCATTAACATAGTGCTGTGCAGTGATTACGTCATGTGACTATATGCAATCTAAGCGGGAAATTAAAATACTACATACTGTGAACAAGAAAATGGATGCCTCTAAAAAGGCTAAAAATGTGTCTGCAGCAGATCATGTAAAACAGTATCCAGCAGAAGTTTTACACAGCGATGGAGGTAAGCTCTTCTCTATGTCGGGAACTGTAAAAGCAATGGGGGTCAAGGTTGGCCCTATTGTTTCTACTAACTTCGCTTGTGTTTTTCAGGCACAATAAAAGTGGATCGAACTTGCAGCAAAAACACAAGCCAAGTTAATAGAAACAATTAGGGCAACCTTGACCTCCACTGCTTTTACAGTTGTGCCTATTTGCTTGGTGACAGCCAAGGCTGCCCCAATTGTTTCTTCTAACTTAGCTTGTGTTTTTGATGTACAAGTTAGAAGAAACAATTGGGGCAACCTTGACCCCCATCGGTTTTACAGTTGTGCCTATTTGCTGTGTGTTGGGTAAGGTTGCCCCAATGGTTTCTTGAAACTTGGCTTGTGTTTTTGATATCTCCACTTCAAGTTAATTGTCATTAAACTCAGATGTCCTGTAATATACACATGCATGGATAAAACTCCCTGGGGTCTTCTAAATATATATATATATATATTGTGAACCAGTATAGTCCATGTAATTATGAGATGTGCAAGCAGTGTCTGTTTTGGTGCAGAAGGACATGACAGAGACCCAGGTCAAGAGAAATTTCTGTTTTAATGGTTTTCCTATTTCTCTTTTTCTTCAATAAAACTAACACACAGAAGTTCCAGTTATAAAGACAAATAATAATCAGAATCAAATAAACACAGTCCAGGACTTCCTTTGTGGATAGAGTCCCTCAGGTAAGTAGTTGATTGTTGCATCCAAGTTCCTTCGGTGTTGGCTTGGTATTGTGGTTTCTTTCTCTTTTTCCAGGTCGTCGCGAGCTTCCACCAGATGGCGTTGTGAGGTCTGGGTCGTCTACGTCCTCTACTAACAGGTTTGTACTCCCGACTGCCCCCGGAGGTCCGTTGCGGAAGTGTACGGCCCCAACACCCAGCCAACCTTTCGTGAAGGTAAACAACAATACTGCTGTGTAGATTAGAATTAGTAAAGGGGTTCAAACAGCGAGCAATGGGCTTTCTCTAACTCTCACCTCTCTTCTTTTGCAGGTTCCCCTATTCCCTGGACATAAAATAAAGTTGTGTTTCTTTTTAAATAACCCTATTGGCGTCCCTGCATTTTATTACGCTGTTGATTACTTTCAGATGCACACAGTTCACCTGGTTTAATAAAATGCCCTGTCCGTGGGCTTTTGTTACAGTCCTTAAGCACCCTGGCTAGAACCAGTTCCTTGGTTCTACTTTTAAACACACACAAGTCCAGTACTTCAATAATTCCGAGAATAAAGGGGAAAACACAGCGTACTCACTACACAGGGATCCGTGTTCTCTGCGTTGCTCCGATGCAGTGGACCCGTCTTGTGAAGATTGTAGTCCGCAGTGTTGCTTCAATGTAGAACCACAATACACTGTACCGCTTTAGAAACAAGGGCTTTATTTGTATTCCTCTGTTTTACCACTGGTTAATGTAACACACTCGCGCCGAATGCAGCTGTCCACTCTCGTCTAGTATTGGTATCTCCACCGTCCTACTGCTGGTTTGTGTACCTGAGCTCACTCTCCCCCCCGCTATCTGATTCCAGCAGCTTTTTAAAGCTGCCGCTGTTACCCATCATGCAGTGTGGGTTTTCCCCGTTGTTGTTGGGAAATGTAGTTCCTGGTTGGTCTGTGTATTTTACTTCTGTCCTGCCTGAGTCTTCCTGACTACACAGAGGACCGTAAGCTGCGTCTTCAGGGTTACTCCCTGTACCTGCTATCTCTAACCCCCTTGAAACTCTTTTAATATCACAATATATATATATATATATATATATATATATATATATATATATATATATATATATATATATATATATAGATATATATATATATATATATATATATATATTTTTTGAGTGCGACTAGTCCATTTTAAAATATCAATAAATTGTTTAATATAAATGATACAGACATCAATAAATGTGTACCCCAGTATATTTCCATGTTGACGAAAAAAGTTAATTGTCAAACTCGGATGTCAGGTAATATACATATGGGTGGATAAAAGTGCCTGGGGACTGCAAAAAAATACATTGGGAGAAAAAGGAGAAGGACATTTTTACCTTACTTTGGCGACTTATTTTTCTTACTGTATGACAGGTATTGACTTTTTTTTTCTACATTTCACCTAAGAGTGCTGGGCACTACAAATTAAAAGTGAAATGGTGCTTTTGGCTTTACTTTTGCTGTGCCAATACCCTGAAAACACGTAAACTATCCTTGCTGTATAGAGTCTCTGGCAGTTCTTGCTGATAACTTGGAGCGAGGAACTACCATTCCTCTCAACATGTTTCCTGTATAAAATCCCTGCGACCCAAATCTCACCCTCTGCAAGCAGTATTTGGCTGAAGCCCTGAAGCATTTCCCTACAACAATAAAGGCCATTGCTGCAGGAGGTAAAGGAAACGCATTGACATTCTAAAATTAGCACTTTCTCCCCTAGGACCTGTCTGCAGTCATTATAATCCTGTGCCCTTTGTAAAATGTAAAATTACAGGAAATGCTTAATTTACCCTGTGGTACCATATTTACCACAAAAGTGCTTTAGTTTATTCTATTGTCATTCCTGAGATTTTCTGGAAAAGCTACAGCTATCTATTTATAATTTAACCATATGCTATACTATTGAAATGGATATGTGTAATTTGTCAAGTTATTGTTACTTTATTCTGAACAAAAATATATATCTTTAAGTATTCTGTATCTTGTTGGGAAGATTTTTTAAAAATATTAAGTTCAGTATTACGTCAGTTCCAGGAAAGCAGCAGGTAGTTGCTCTGTGAAGCATTGCGTCACAGGCACAAAAACAAAACAAAATGAAAAGAAAAGTTAGGAAAAACAGTCAGGGGGCGAAGGTCAAGGCTTGCAGTACAAAACACCTCACTAGATTCTGACCAGGCCCCATAAGGAAGTCAAAGACAAAAGCCAATGCAGTCTTTTTGCCGTTCTCATTATTCTCTTAATGACCTGCTTTCTGCTTGGCTCTGAACCCTTAATAAAATAATGTAACACTGTGACCATTTTACTCCACCTGTTATACCTATTATACAGCAGTGTCAACAGTTGAAATGTCACAATATTATATGATTAATGAAACCTCAGGAAACAAAAATCATGGCAAAACAAGGCAGTCAAGATGTCTGCCAGTTAGATCCAAGAGGTTCACAGTAATAATAGTCTACATTTTGCATCCTAGCCTGTGATCTTACTACTGAGAATTTTGCAATGCTTTCCTAGCTAGAACAAAAGTACCCATCATAGATGGGGAAATGTCCCCCTCACATTGCAGGAGTACTAAAACTTTTATTTCACGAGAATGTATTGGTATAATCACTAATCATTATAGAAGTCAATGGGAAGAAAAAATGGGATTGGATCCGGAATCACTGGAGCCGGATCATGAGATGGTGTTTTACTACGAGGATCTGGATCAGGCTCCACTGACCCGTAATGTTGATCCGATCCTGGAGCTGCACACACCTTAACTAGGGAAACTAACCAATGAGAAGTGAACATACGTGGGGGATAGTTTAGATGTTGGGGAAAAAGGGCAAACAGATGGACAAAGATAGAGGTGGATGCACCGTGTTGCTGTATCCAAAACACAGGAAAAGGGTTTAAAATTCACCATAGCTCATGTTATTTACTAATGTTTTCACATTGAGGTGTCTGTCTATTTACAGTGTTACTTTTCATTTTAAATTGAAACAGTAAACTTAAAACAGCAAAATGACCTTTGTGCCTTGTGCAAATAAATAGACATCAATAAAAACTAAATACATTACCAATAACTTTTTATACAATTATTATAACAAATTAATCATGATATTACTGATTCTAAATTATTTTGCGTGTTTAAATACATTGCACAGACTCTCACATCTGTATTTATCAAGCACTCTTGGTCACATTTTACTAAACATTTTTAAACAATTACCAGAACGAACATTATTGTATCACCAGGAACACGTTTAAAGTTTGAAACTCATTGACTGGAGCTTGGTGTTATTTACATTATCGTCAATACACTGTGGTTTGAGTTTCAAGCTACATCTGCATATTTTAAGTGGATAGAAGCTGAAAATACTGTTTAAAAACACCCTTTTCTTATACCAATACAGTACTGGCACCATTGTAATAGCAGCAATTGCAAAACCTTATCTAGCTCTGCAACTGTACAAGATATTAAAATTCTGATTTCAGATTTGAAATCCTTGACAAATTGTGCAGCTACAATATACTCTAAGTTTTTTTTATATAACACTTGTAAAGAGGTTGAAATTGACAATTTTTAAAAATATTATTTATAATTTTTCATATTTCGATAATTTTTTGGAGGGTGTAGCTCATATGAAAAAAAAAATCACCCCACAACATAATAAATTACATCAATGGAAAGATCTACTTAATGCCTTTCTGTAGGTGTATTGGGTTTTAATTTCTGATTTAAAGTTCCAAAACAACAAGCGTTTAAATAGAAAGTGTTCATATTTATGACCGAATATGGTAATTCCCCGTAGGCAGCATAGGGTTAATAATCCTCATCTTCTAAAAACAAAACCACACCAATTGTAGTAGTAATAATAATAATAATAATAATAATAATAATAATAATAATAATAATAATAATAATAATAATCAAAAGAAATATCAAAACACAACAAAAATCATGAAGTACTAGTGCACTCAGAAAACTAGAAAAACATTGCAAAATCTCAAACTATCACTTAACCATAGTGTTTACAAAATAACAACCACAATAATAATAAAAGAAATAACCAATTACCTTTACGGTGCGCTGAGGGCAAGCCCCAAACTGACTGGCCTGCTTTGACAAAGAAGAAATGCCTCCCCCACCCGTAATTGCTGGCCAGCGAAAAACAAAAAGGCCTTTTTAAACCAGACGAGAGGAGAAGGACACAGCGTTTAGCAATAATAATGCAACAGAAGGTGTGGGCCTCGTAACCTGCCTCTTAACCTGCTTTGATCCAACAAAAAACAAAACTATCCACACATCTCAGAGCTTTATTCAATACGCAAGATTTCCAAATGCAAAACACTGTACTTTTAGACTTTTAGACTAGCTTTAACACCGCAGGACGCCGACAAAGCTTGTCTTCCGAACTCTGTACAAACCACAAATGTAATAAATATCCACAAATGTAATATCTCCCACAAATGTAATAACTGTCCACAAATGTAATATCTCCCACAAATGTAATAACTGTCCACAAATGTAATATCTCCCACAAATGTTATAACCACCTGCCCACAAATGTAATATCTCCCACAAATGTAATATCTTTTAAATCTTTATATGCAAAACCATAGTGGTTTTATTTTTAAAAAAAAATGTTTACCTTAGTTTTCTTTGAATATACCATGACATGTTTCAACACAATATGTCCACATATTGGGTTCTATTCTCAAATGTTTGAGAGGAACATTAGAGGACATACAAATGTTGAATGTATTCTCCTATTAGCGATTCTGAAGAATGCCAGTACGCCTATTTTTTAGTTCCCACG
Organism: Acipenser ruthenus; assembly: GCF_902713425.1. NCBI lineage: Eukaryota > Metazoa > Chordata > Actinopteri > Acipenseriformes > Acipenseridae > Acipenser > Acipenser ruthenus. The sequence continues at coordinate 61,713,852 of NC_081191.1, read as the reverse complement.
TATGATTCTCATTCTCAAAATTTCAGTTTTACTCCTAAGTTTCGTGTTCAATTCATTCTCCTGATTTATATACAATTATTTTTCGTCTTTTGAACTTGTCTGTCTGCTTAAGAATAGTGCAGCTGTATTGTTCTATAATTTTCTATAGTTTTGAGTTTTCTCTAGGACCTAGATCAAATCAAAACTTTTGACCCACCCACTAATTACAAATAACAACCAAGTACTTGATGGCAGAGTTTTTATAAGTAGAATAAGCCTCAGACAAAAAAATAAGTCACCATTGGGTTTGTGGCAGGTGGTTATTACAATTGTGGGCATGTTGTTATTACATGTGTGGGCAGGTGGTTATTACATGTGTGGGTATGTGGTTATTACATTTGTGGGTGATATTACATTTGTGGGTACTTATTATAGCTGTAGTTTGTACAACTCTCCTCTACAGTGGCACACTGAATATCTAGTCCCGCACCTACTGTCCCTTTGTCTCTCTTGCCGTCTCAAACAAAGAAACAATTTAAAAAATAAAAGTAAATATCTAAAGTGATGCTAACACAAAGGAAAGTTCCTCTGGCATAGGCTCCAGCAGATCTTTAATTGGTCAGCCCTGTATTTCCATGGGAACAGGGGCTGGTAACTGCCAGACAAACTTAATGTTTCCCAAGAGATTGAGTAACTAATAAGAAACAGACTATTAGTCTTTCCCGTTATGGTAAGCTGGACTAAAGTATTTATTTTACTGTTAAGGAGTGCAAAGGTTGGGACTGGGGATCATGTGGTATCACTATGTATAGACACTGCAAGGTTAAAAAACCACAAAGGATTTACATTTTTGGCATCTGTTATGGGTTTAAAGTTTATAATACTTGTCCCTAAACACAATAGGATAAATACATTTGAAGCGCTTCCCTTGTTCCCACTGTTGAGAATTAAGGAAGGCCAAGTGTTTTATTTTTATTTTTGGACATTCATACTTTATTTTTTGTGTTCAAATGTTTTATATATATATATATATATATATATATATATATATATATATATATATATAAATTGTCCATCCCCCCCCCACTCCCATCCACCAGTAGGACCTCAAGAGCACAAATGAATCAGAGCTATCTGGAGTCAGATTTAAAACAAATGTAATATATTCTGCAGCAGTTCTCCAAGCCACAGTCCTCTCCCTAGCACCATGGATCCGAGCTGTAGAAAGTTCATATAAATGATATCTAGAAAAGAGAGGATCCACTGCCATCAGGGAAGCCAATGCAGGGGCTGCCAGTGCAAAGCTATCATCTTCTTAACTGCTGTTAGGCCAGCTAACCAGATCAGTTTCTGTTGCAGTGAGAAGTTACGAGATGAATCATCATTCAGTAAAAGCACCAGAGGAGAGAAAGGAATGTCTTGATCCAAAATAGTGGACAAGGTTGAAGAAACCTGAGCCCAGAATGTAACCACATCCGGACACTCCCAAACCATATGTAGAAAGGTTCCCATGGCCCCCTGAGGACAGAGTGTGCATAAAGGACTGGGAATAAGTTTTATTCGGTGACGCCTACGAGGGGTTAAATGTATTCTATGGGAAAAATTAAAATGGATAATCTGATGATTTGGGTTTTTAGAAGCAGAGCCTACATTGTTCCAGACAGTATCCCAACAAATTTCTTCATCTAAATTTAAGTCCCTATTCCAAATAGTAATAGCTGCAAGAGGTTTATACAAAGCCTTTATGAGGTAAGAAACCAGCCCTTTTGTCCTACCCCCTGTGTCCAACATATTATGTACTGTATGTGATGGCAACTCTGTCCACAGGGCACTCCATAGGCATGAACTGCTGAACGAAGTCTAAGGTAAAAAAGGAAAGAAGAACCTGGCAAGTTAAACTGTGACTGTATATCCTTGAACGTGCAAATGAAGCCATCATTAAAAATATCAGCAAGAATATGTATCCCCCTATTCCTCCTCTGTGGAAAGGGAAAGGGACAGCCACCTGATATAAGTGAATAATTATGAAAGATTGGTGTATGACCATTTTACTGGGACTTTTGAATGTTTTTCCACAAAGCGCCAAACTGTAATGTGTAATTATGAGACCAAAACATAATCTGCACTGCCTGAGAGGAATACCAGTATGTACCAGATCTTGAAGCCTATGTGGAAATACCAAATTTTCCTCTAGAGGCCGCCTTGAGACAGGAGCATCAGGAGCAAACCATACTGTTGGTGGACGCAACACAAAAGCCCAGAAATAGAATTTAAAATTGGCAATGCTAAACCTCCCAAGGTTTTCTTGTGTTGGAGAGTAATGAATTTAATGCGTGGACGCCTTTCTTTCCATATAAATTTGGAAATCATAGTGTGTAATTTATCCCAATAACCTGTTGGGGGAGAGAGTGGAAGCATAGAGCTGAAAAAATTGATGCGAGGAAGTATGTTCATTTTTATTATAGAGATCCGAGCTTGCAACGAGTTAGGAAGGTGCATCCATCTGGTTAAGTCTGCCTCCACCTGACTAAAGATTTTGTTGAAGTTATTCAATGTGGTGGAATGTAAGGAGGGATGAATCTCTACACCAAGATATTTAAAATGCTTAACCAACGGTATGTTCAGAGGCAAGACAATTCTCCCCATTGTGGCGTTCAAGGGCATTAAGGCAGACTTAGACCAATTAATTTTATATCCCGATAATAAACTAAAATTGTCAAAAATCGTTAGTAGGTGGGGGAGTGATTGAGATACATTTTCAACATATAGCAGCAAATCGTGTGCATAGAGCGAAATGTGATGTTGAGTAGAATTAATAGTAATAGGAGTAGACATACTGGACTGGCGGACAGCCTGGGTGAGTGGCTGCAGTGATAAAGCAAATAATAAAGGGGAGAGCGGGCAGCCTTGACAGGTACCTCTGGAAAACCGCAGTATTTACATCTCTAAGAAATGAACATTTCTTAATAGCGGTTTGCATCATATCTAGTAAAAGGGGGCCCAACTGAGTCCAGAAAGTAAGAAAAGATTTGGGTGGAATTCCGTCAATACCAGGAGACTTCCCCTTCCTCATATCCTGCAAAGCATCTTTCAGCTCATCTAGGGATAATGGTCATTATTATTATTATTATTATTATTTATTTCTTAGCAGACGCCCTTATCCAGGGCGACTTACAATCGTAAGCAAATACATTTCAAGTGTTACAATACAAGTAATACAATAAGAGCAAGAAATACAATAAATTTTGTTCAAGCAAAGTACAAGTGTGACAAACCACAATTCAATAATACAGCAGATAATAGAGATAGTTACATCAGGATATGATTAAATAGTGATAGTTACATCAGGATGTGATTAAATACAAAGTACTACAGGTTAAACACTTGGCAGATTACAGTATTCTGAAGTACAGGATTAAATGCAGTAAAATAGGGGGCAGATAAGAGCAAAATAAAGCACATTTACATGAAGGGTGATAGTGTCCCAGGATACAAACAGAGGAGTTCTACAGGTGCTGTTTGAAGAGGTGAGTCTTAAGGAGGCGCCGGAATGTGGTCAGGGACTGGGCAGTCCTGACATCTGTAGGAAGGTCATTCCACCACTGCGGAGCAAGGGTGGAGAAGGAGCGGGCTCTGGAGGCAGGAGAGCGTAGCGGAGGTAGAGCTAGTCTTCTAGTGCAGGCGGAGCGGAGAGGTCGAGTGGGGGTGTAGGGAGAGATGAGGGTCTGGAGGTAGCTGGGTGCAGTCTGGTCAAGGCATCTATAGGCTAGTACAAGAGTCTTGAACTGGATGCGAGCGGTGATCGGGAGCCAGTGGAGCGAGCGGAGTAGTGGAGTAGCGTGGGCGAAGCGAGGCAGAGAGAACACCAGGCGGGCAGCAGAGTTCTGGATGAGCTGGAGCGGACGGGTGGCGGACGCAGGGAGGCCAGCCAGGAGGGAGTTGCAGTAGTCTAGGCGGGAGAGTACCAGGGCCTGGACCAGGAGCTGGGTAGCATAGTTGGTGAGGAAGGGTCGGATTCTTCGGATGTTGCTCAGGAAGAATCGGCAAGTGCGTGCCAGAGTGGAGATGTGCTGGGAATAAGAGAGGCAGGGGTCCAGGGTGACTCCAAGGTTCTTAGCTGAGGAAGAGGGAGAGAGTGTGGTAGATTCCAGAGGAACAGAGATAGAGAGATCAGAGGAGGGGGAGGAGGAGGGAAAGAAAAGGAGGTCAGATTTAGAGAGGTTGAGTTTGAGGTGATGCGAGTGCATCCAGGAGGAAATAGCAGACAGACAGGTAGAGATACGGGAGGAGATGGTGGAGTCAGAGGTGGGGAAGGAGAGGTCATCAGCCGAGAGCCATGGCAATTGGAGGTTTTGGAGAAATTGCATACATTTTTACTAATCATAACACATATCAGAGCTATACAATTTAGAGTAAAAGGAATGGAATGCAGAATTTATTTGTGAAGGGCCTGACAAAATATCTTCCTGTGTAGATTTAACTGATAAAATGTCTCCAAAACGCTCATTACTACGTAGCCTCAAAGCAAGCAAATTACTGGGTCTGCTGCTATTAACCCTTTGCGGTCCATTTATTAATTGCGCGTCAGGCACGCCAGGTCTAATTAATTTTCACACGCGCAGTTAATTTTAGACGCGCTGTTTAAAAGTATTTTTTTCACAGTCAAACGGGTTTAAATGGCCCTGCATATCAACAAAGCACTCACTAGGCATCTCCAGCCCCGCCCCACCCTTTCGTTTGCTATAGCGTTCACCTATGTAAGAAATAAATAATAATAATAATAATAGTCGTACATACCGATCGATCATCTCTGGATCACTCGTTTTATCACCAAACTCCTCAATAATGCGATCCAAGTCATTATTTTATTACTATAACATCTCAAAAAAGCTCTGCAAATGTCAGTGTTTTCTGTGCGCTGATTCAGTCAGCCAACTTGTTTACTTATGACCGCCCCGTTATCTGATACCTGATACCATGTATGACTATTCATGAGATACGCCTTTTTTGTTGTTTTTTTTTGTTTTTTTCGACTTGTCTCGGCTCCTGTCGCTCCCACTCGGCAATTGAATGGTTTTTTCGGCTTTTTCCGGAGAAAAAACGACTAGACACCCGTTTATTGCGTTGCTATAATGATGTCGGACCCAGTCCGACAAAGGACCTGTGAGGAATAATTGCAATGTTGGACCCAGTCCGACAATGGACCGCAAAGGGTTAAAATAATAGTATTGTCTGGCCCTATGTATAAGAAATTCTGTCTAAGTAAAAGATTGAGTTCTTTTCTGATAAGGTTTAGTTCAACTGCAGTAGTTTCAGAAAAATAAATTTGTTGAGCATGTTCTAAAAGTGCCAATTTAGTTTCCAACTTAATTTTACAAAGCTGTGATTTGTTAAGTTTTGAGGCAAATTAAGTGGAGTTGTGTGGCAGGAGTGATGCAGTGTGTGAAAGAAGCAGACAGAAATAATTGTAATCCGGTTTGGAAATGTTTTATTTTGGATATTTCAGGTCTGGCGACCAAACAGTAATTCTCCGGCAGTACAGCACGAGGTATATAACAAGAACAGACAGTCCCAAATAATAAACGATATCCGCCCCACAATAATACAAACACGGTCACCAGTCCTGGATGCGTGCAGTAGTGTTCGTTGTAGGTGATACAAGTTTATATTTGTGACAATGGTTTAGTGCTGGCCCTTAGCGATAGCTCCGGAACTGTGTTAGCTGTCTAGTAACGTACAAGACAAGACAATTACAAACAAACGAAACACAACACTCACTTTCACTGTCCTTCTCGGTTCTACTCACATTAAACCAAAGCGAAGGAACAGATTATGATTCTCCATCCCCTTTTATGCTGTCACACTTGACACCTTGGTAAACGAGTGCAACCGCCTCTCCTATCTGCGGCTGCCATGTCGTTTCCCTTCAGGGTCAATGCGTTATTGCAATGGAGTCTCTCCCCCTTTCTGGCTGTCCGACTTCCCTTGAACCCTGGGAAAGAACTGTCAAGCCAGCCCGTCCAAGGAACTCTGTTCTCGCTGTTTATCGCCCTCGCAGGTCGGGAGGGTGATTTACAACCAAGAATCATTGTATTTCTGTTACATATCCCACCACTCAGAGTGGAGCCGAAGAAACACTCGGCTGAATCTATTTTTCCCATTACTCCCCCCTCCCGGGAAAAATAATCCACATTTTGATGGTCTTTCCCCGCACGGTGTACAATGTGTTACATGAAGGGTTGCAATGCCAGATACGGCCAAGTTTTCTGGGCATTGTTATTCTTCATTGTGTTTAACCAGTTGAGTGGGGTGTGGTCTGTGACAAGATCAAATGAATGTCCCAGCAGGTAATATCGTAAAGACTGAGTAGCCCATTTAATGGCCAAATACTCCTATTCGACTACGGAGTCTTTTTACTGATACACAATATCGGGTGTTCTACTCCATCAACCTTTTTGGAAAAGACCACACCCAAACCCACATCCGACGCATCGGCGTGGAGGATGAATCTTTTGGTGAAATCTGGTGTGATGAGAGTGGGGGCCTGGCAGAGTCGGGGATAAAGCGGCGGTAATAACCAGCTACTCCCAGTAGCGACCACGTCTACCAAAGCCTGGATTTTGGTGACAATGGTTTTCACCATTCCATTCCCCATTAAAAATCCCAAATACCATGTCTCTGTTTTGGCAAACGCGCATTTTCCCAAGTTAGCTGTCAGCCGGGCTACCCTAAGAGACTGAAGGATGGCTGTAACCCCAACCAAATGCTGTCACCAGGTGGAGCTGTAAATAACCAAGTCATCAATATACGCTGCTGCATATTCATGATGTGGGTGTAAAACCTGGTCCATCAGTCTCTGAAAGGCAGCGGGTGCACCATGTATCCGAAACGGCATGGTTTTGAAATGAAACAGCCCTTCAGGGGTTGAAAATGCGGTTTTCTCTCTAGAACTGCGGGTTAAGAGGATCTGCCAGTATCCCTTTGTCAAGTCCAGAGATAAACTTTGCCTTTCCCAGTCTATGTAGAAGTTTGTCAACCCGAGGCATAGGGTACGCATCGAACTTGGCAATAGCATTTCCTTCCGGAAGTCTACAAGGAAGCGGTTGGTGCCATCTTTCTTGGCCACTATGACAATAGGACTGCACCACTCGCTCCTGGAAGGTTCAATCACCCCAGGTTCGAGCATGTCCCATACCTCTTTGCGAATGCCACTTTGTCGACTTTCTGGCATCCGATAAGGTCTCTCTCGTACTGTGACACCTGGTGGAGAGATAATGTCATATTCAACTAAGTTAGTTCTGCCGAACAAGTCAGAAAAAACATCGCTGAACTCCTCAATAAGCTTACGCAGCTCCTGTTGCTGATCTGGAACCAATTGTTCCCCCATCGAAATTATTTTAGTGCTAGGGGTTTCTGCGATGCCCAATGTTTTTGCTCTGGGTTTACAAAACATCTCAGCATCTGCTTTAGTGTCTGATTAAAACATTCCACTACCACCCATCTGTGAATGATAAACAGATGTCCTGATGGGACATAGTTTTAATATTTTATACACTTGCTGTAGCGTGTTAGACAGAAAGTTGGTTCCTTGATCAGTCAAAATCTCCTTGGGGATCCCTACTCTAGCCATAATGTGCACTAATTATTTAGCTGCACTAGTGAACCTCAAAGGAACTGCCTCCCGGAGTCAGAAGGTAGCAAAGGGCCCACTATGTCCATTGCAATGTGTTCAAAGGGGGTGGAAATAATCGGCAGTGGAACCAAAGGGGTGGGGCGCACTCGACCCAGCGCTACTCGCTGGCAGTCTGGGCATGTGGCTACATATTTCGACACATCCCCACGCTTACCCACTCCAGATGCCCAATTGCACGCCGCCATGTCACACTCCATTGCTGATGGGCATGACCTGGCCTGGTGCCACTGTTGGTTGCATCTAAAACAGATAGGGGAAAATGAGGGAACATTGGTTGAACTTTTGTCTCATTGCTGGTATGGCAAAGGGGCTGGGGTAGCAGATTTACCCCCGCTGGTGTCCAACCTTGACCTCCATGAAGAGTAGGCAAGGTTGTCCATTGGGGCCGGAGATCTAGGAGGTCTCGGTCCTGGTGTTGTAGGTGGAGCAGAGGAGGTGGTGTGCCGCTGCTCTGGTGGACGGGAGCTGCGGCCATGTTGGTGTGGGCTGAGACCAGGGAGTCCTCAAAATCCTCCGCCAGTTTTATCGCTGCTTCCAGGGTGGCGGGGTTGTGGCGCTGTATCCATACCTGGATTTCGGCACCGACCACATGGCAGAATTTCTCAACTGCCATGGCTTCGCCCATTTGTAGACCCGTTTTCTGGGCGGGGCTTAGCCAGTGCACCATGTGGTCATACAACTGCTGTGTAACCACCCTGGGGCGTGTATCTGGGGATCTTCGATACTCCTGGAATCGTACCCTGTGCATTTCCCCCAGGTCGTAGTCGGTGGCTTTGGTGTCTGTCATGGCCTGATACGCTGCCTGAGTCTCCCCGATCAGGCAGGATCCCAGCTGGCTCGCCCAGTATATTCTGGGCCATGACGCGGTGGTAGCCAGCCGCTCAAAAGAGAACAGGTAAGCCTCGGGGTCATCCTCCGCCGTCATTTTCATTGCCCGTGCCCTTGGGGCCATCATCACTGGTGCCGTTGGTACTGTGGTCTGGATTGCCAGACCGACCTTCTCAACCAACGCTGTGTATAGCTCCTCTCTCCGCAGCCTCCTGTCTGCTGTCCAGTGCCTCCAGCAGCGCTGAAAGTGCTTTGTGATCCAAAATCCCACCTGACACCACATGTGGCAAAGTGGTTAATAGTGTGCAGGTGCAGGTGCAGGTGATCAAAGAACAGACAGAATATTGTAATCCAGATGCAAAGGTCTGTTTTTATTTATTTTATGTCCAGTGCCTGACGGCAAAACAAACAGTAAATAATAATGCTGGTAAGTAATACAGCGGCATGTATTACTTACGTTATAATCCCCTGGTTAGTCCCGAAATAATAGTCCTGTTATTGTATCCCCACATTAAACACAAAACACATACACAAGTCCGGTTAGTGCATGAATTAGTGATTGTGGTACAGATAGTTATAGTGATACGAGTGCAGTGCTGTTCCAGGTTTGTGCTGGCCTCTGGCAACAGCTCCGGAACATGTTAGCTGTCTAGTGATTACAAGCAAACAAATAGACAGAACAAAACAAACACTCATGACCCCTTGGTAAACGATTGCAGCCACTCCTCCAATCTGCGGCTGCCACATCATTTCCCTTCTGGGTCAATGAGTTAGTGTACCGAAGCTCCGCCCCTTTTCTACATGACTGACTTCCTTTTAACCCATGGAACGAAGTGTCAGGCTAAGTAGTCCAAAATACTCTGTTCCCGTTACTTAGCGCCCTCACAGGTCGGGAGGGAGATTTACCACCAAGAATCATTGTCTTTCTGTCACAGCAGTTTCAGTTGTTCAGTTTTGTATGTACATTATATAAATGTATATACACACACATTTTTGAAGCCCATTCTGTACAAATGTTTATTTATTCATGTAATTTCGATTATAGGATGTCTGTATATAAAAGCATAGCTTTGGTTGAGCATATGCACTTTGTTATGTAGGCAATATAAACCTATTTATTTTAAAAAAAGATTTGTTTCAGTTGCACAGTTTTGTATGTATATGATATACCTGTATATACACACATTTATTTTCAAATATGTGTTTATTTCATTTTACTTATTCAATTATTTGTCCATTCATTATAATATTTATGGTGTTTTTAATACACCGGTCAGATTGACCGGTCATGGTTGTTCTAGATATGCATATAAACGCAGTCGTTCTAGTGTTAAAACAGGAACCTATCACGAGTGACATGGGAACAAAGCTGTGCTTTCTACTGGATGTTGGTGATCTCTTGTGTGATTGGAGGTTTTGGGATTTCCTGCCTCCATCCTGTGGGGTTAAAAGCATGTTTTGAATTAAAATGCACGCTCTCTCTGCTTCTGGATAAAACCATCAACTTCATCTCTGCCTGTGTCTTCGCTGCAAGGAAACATCGTTCTCCTCTCTTCCTGCAAATACCATATCTGTGATGCTGTCCTTCCAGCTTCGTGGAACAAGCAACTGCCGTTCTGAAGACTGCACTGCAAAGAAGCCATCTTATTTTGTTAAAACTCTCTGTATCTACAAAACTCCATCTACATCAAAACACATAAAGGATCAAACCTAGACTAAGTTCCTCAAGGGAATTGCTTTTGCTTCCGAGACTCTGATACAAACTTTCCACAGGAAAGACGGCATGGTAAATATATAATTTATTGAATTTCTTGGTGTAAAAAGCTAAGAGATTAAATCTGTGTAAATACTTATGATGAAATGTGATATTGATAATTGTTTGAATGTATTTTGAATATGATTTTGAATGCCAGTTCTGATGTTATGCTCATACATTTTTAGCCTTTCAAATTTTGTAGCTTCTAAATAAAATTTTACTTAAACCTAGACATTAAAAGGTAAATCTCAAAATATACCATACAAACTGCCATTCTCAAGGTTTTTGTAACTTTGAGGTTCTACTGTATTACTTACTGTGGTTACCGTGTATAAAACACAATAATATTCTACTTTTTTAAAAAAATATATTGTTAGGTAATATAAACATACATGGTATTTTTAATTATTTGGAGAGCTGACCTTTGTAATTTAGTGGTTTTCCAAATTTATTTGCCTATTCATATCAGGCAACATATTATTAACACAATACTATGAAAATTGTATACATCAGATCACGAATATATTTTCAGATAATTTATTTTGACTTTTAAAATAAGTATTTTTCATGTTGCACTGTCATTAAAAAAAAAAAAAAAAAAAACACCAAGGCCATCATAGCAAAGGAGCACGAAGACTTGGATAATTACCTGCATGTTCTTCTGCTGTAGTATTGTCTTCAGCAACAGGAAGACAGGGATATTTAAACCTGAAAGAGTTAATCCTGCTGTAATTTGCTGGAGGAGGGAAGGGATCAAAAGAAATAAATGTGGCAACGATTTTCTGACCAACTGTTCCTTTGTTCGCTGGTTTCTATAAACTAAAAATATAAGTGTTTGTAACATTCACTGATAGCACGGTGACTATAATAAGCCTGCCTCTCAAGTTAATTATGGCCATTGTGAACTTTCAAACTAGACATGCATTTACAAATTTGGATTTTAACCAGATCAGAGGTTAAACACTGTAGTACACCATAGTAAAGACTACTGGTGGCAATGTTAACTGTCAGCTCAGAATTGCTGACTAAGTGGGTTCTGGCTTTATCAAGGGTCAGGCAAAGGACATTTCCTTCTCAAACACAAGTTGGGATTGACTGCAGCAACCACACACCATTCCAGTTACATTGAACTTCACAAACAATAAGCCCTTGTTTGCTGTTGCCCACAGTGTACCAAATAATCAATATTCAATCAATATTTATTTTATATAGCGCCTTCCATACTGGACCACCATCACAAAGCGCTTTACAAGATAGTGAGGAACAATGCATAATACATTAAATACAGTGACATACAGTGCACAGTACATTAAATACAAACAATAAAACAAAAAAAATGCAAATACATTAAATACAGGCATAATACATAAGATACAAGGCTAAGATGTGAATTCTAAACATTGTGGATGCGTGTGTCATACAGAATCTTATGAATAAGATGGAGTGAAAAACCTAAAATAGAACATTGCACTTTTTGAAATGCACTCGGCTCTGTTGCTGATTACTAGAGCACAAGTTCTTTCTGGAAAAACTTTTTTCATCATGCCCAACATGGAGAATACTTTACATGCTGTGTGGTCCAGTGGTTAAAGAAAAGGGCTTGTAACCAGGAGGTCCCCGGTTCAAATCCCACCTCGGCCACTGACTCATTGTGTGACCCTGAGCAAGTCACTTAACCTCCTTGTGTTCCGTCTTTCGGGTGAGACGTAATTGTAAGTGACTCTGCAGCTGATGCATAGTTCACACACCCCAGCCTCTGTAAGTCGCCTTGGATAAAGGCGTCTGCTAAATAAACAAATAATAATAACATGCTGTGCTCTGCTAAATAAACAAATAATAATAACATGCTGTGCTCTTGTCTGCATTCTTTTGGTTTATTTGGTGCTTACAAAATCAAAATCCTTGCCGAAGAAACAGAACGTGCCGAAAGAGTTACATTCGGTGGATAGAAGATGCTTTTAAGTGAAGGCAAATGTGTGAGGATGGCAGTGACTTCCTACCAGGGACAATCATCCCTTATGATTATGAAAAAGATTGACATATTGTACATTCAACAAACTGCAGTTACGATGTTACTGATAATACATAATAGTAATAGTTGGTTGTTAATGTTAAGATACGGATGCAGCACAGGTTCTGGTTTATTAAACTTAGATGGAGCAGCGTAAATGCAACACAAATGTCTGTAGCACTCTGATTTTTTTTGGCCTTGTGACAGTTTTGCTATTATGCTTAAAGAACATGCATGCTGCAATAGTAAATCTCAAACGCTGGTATTAGCATAATTTCATTGAATAGTCCTGGGTGGTGCCAGTTAGTAAATCAGTCCCATAGTATACTTTTGTAATGTGTTATGGTGTTCTTGGCTTGTGTGTCTGTGCCACTGTATTGTGTGTGTTTGTGTAGTTTCTTTACAGTAAAAATAATGTTTGGTTTCTTAGGTCTGTCTGGAAATATCACAGACCTTTGGAATCTTGCAACTATAGCTTCTGGTGCTGGTCAGAGAAAGACTGACTCGCTAACCTCTGTGTGACCTACTCCAGCATGGACAGGGGAATTTGCAGGGGTGGATGTGTCTATGATGCTGCTGGGTGATGCTGCATATCCACTGTTACCATGGCTCTGAAAACCCTTCCCAGAGTGGGTAGATGTAACACCTGCCTAACAGCTGTTTAACTACAGACTCAGCAGGGCCGGATGTATATCGAGTCAGTATTTGGATGTCTGAATGGCAGATAGAGATGCTTGCTTAAACGTAATGAGTATCATATCTCTATAGTCTGCACTATTGTGGTAGCTTGTTGTGTACTTCACAACTTCTGTGAGGTACAAGGGGGAAACTTTGATGATAACCCACTGGATGATGTTGATGCTTAGACCACTTTGTGCTTTAATTAGGCATCTTAAACAGCTTATAAAAAGTCTCATGCATTTTACCATGTGTGGCTATGTGTTCATTTTCTTTTACTATTTTAAATGAATTGCATGTGTGGCCTATTAAAGTCATCAATTAAATCAGACAATCACTAATTTGCCTGTTTTGACAGTTATCCAAGATTTTCAGTTACAGTGGTTTGATTTCATATGCACAACAAATCAAAACAACAGAAGCAATGGAGTGTTCTAATAAATTTGCACACGACTATGTGTGTGTGTGTAAACTGTAGAAACCAATTACCTGGTTGGTTAGCTCCCTATAAAAGAGCACCACTCCAGACATTCATGCCTGTTCTAACCTGAAGGCCTGGCTATAATTTGTCTATGCCCAGTCCTTTGTGCTTTCATCCTACCGGGGAACTGTGTAGATTTTTCAACCCATCAGGGCTGGATCTACAATCTCCTCTCCTATGTATGGTTTGACACCTTCGTGACTCTTTATTTATTCTGTTTTCCTTATCCTGGAACTGTATGGGACAACCTAGTTATATAGTAATGTGACGGCTGCTGAACAGCCTGGACTTGTGTTTGACTGTTTCCAGGATTGCTAAGGTGAACTGTATTTTTTGTTCTGGAATCTCATTTTGTTTGCACTGAAGAGTAGTTGAAACTACATGTGAAAACCCCATAATAAACCGTGACCTTTGTTTAAACTGCCCAGTCACAATATATATAGTCCTTAAGGCAACAGTTTTTCCATTCCTGCAAGCCAATCCGGAAGTGTTGATTTTCCAGCAGGACAATGCAAGACCACACAGTGCTAGGATTACAACTTCAAGAAAACAATGTCGAGGTCTTGTCGTGGCCAGCTTTTTCTCCTGACCTGAGTCCAATGAACATCTGTCGGACCAAATCGCCAGTGCCATCCACAGGAGACAACCGAGACCAGCCAACCTTCGCCAGCTGGCTGCAGCTGCACAGGAAGAGTGGCGGAACATCCCACAGCAGTCTATTCAGAGGCTGATCAGGTCTATGCATCAACGCTGCCAGGATTGTGTTAATGCTCAGGGAGGTCATACCCGATACTAACTTTGTAATGTTTTCATTTTGACAGTGTGTCACGTTTCATATTTAAACTTTCTTCCTGGAATTTCTCGTGCTGTAGCCACTGCAGTCTAAATACAATTACGCAGATGGATCAGTCGGATATGACGGTCCTGGGCAAGTGTGGTGACCCTCTGCCTTCCAGGACGTGGCCTGTCCTTCACAGAGCCGGTTTCCTGGTTTCTCTGGACTAGTCTGCTGATTGTTGAAGCAGAACATCTCATTCTCCGAGCAACTTCTCTCACAGACAGGCCGCCTTCAATCATGCCGATAGCAACCAGGTGATCTTCATTACTCAAGCGGGGCATGGTAGTATCTTTCACTGTTCTTGCATTAATTAAAATGATGTCTTTTTGATTGGCTATTTATACATATTCTTAAATCAACTAATTTTGGCAATTTTAACTCAAATACCAAACACTGAGCCCCTCATTTTCAAGAAATCACACAAGTACAGACGAAAGCAGATTGGATGATGATTTTGATCAATCTAGTGAAGAGGAAGTAAATCTTTCACTTACTGAGGACTCTGAGGAAAGTGACCACGAACCAGACTCACAGCCGGAGGGTGAATGGAGACGTGCATCGGTAAGTGCAGATGCTTTCACAAAACTCCCATTTACTGTGATAAATAAGGGATTTCAAGGGAGTACTACTTTGAGAACTGGACTGGAGTTTTTACAACTTTTTTCCACAAGCGCTTTGTTTACTGCGAGTGTAAAACTAACAGGACCGCTGCGTCATAATTCTATTTGGAACTCCTGGAAACCTGTTACGTTACCAGAGATGAAGGCATTTTTTGGTGTTCTGCTGAACATGGGACTAAATGTAAAAACGGACATAAAACAATATTTCTCAGAGGAATGGGCCGACAGAATGCCGTTTTCCAAAGATGTATTCAAGAGATCATGTTTCTTGCAGATCTTTTGGATGCTGCACCTTTGCCCTCCCCCACCCAGTTGCCTCAGGCTGCTTTTGTTAGCAGACAAAAGGTCAGGAATGTGGTCAGCTACATAGACACAAAATGTTTCGAGTTATTTATCCCAGGTAGAGACATTTGCATTGATGAGAGCACCATTGGCTTCAAAGGAAGAATTATTGTTACAATCCTCAGAAGCCTACCAAGTGGGGGATTGTAACAGGGCGAGGTGCCCTGTACATTGTTTTGTTTGTTTACTTTTAGATCGGGGTCCCCCTCCGCCCCTGTGTTATTTTGTATTATTATTGTATTATTATTATTATGATTTATTATTGTAAGGTGGTGTTTGAATTGGCTGAGTTAGTGTGTGAGTAGTACCAGGTGAGTGGCTAAATTGATTAGCAGTTGATTTTGCTATTTGATTGGTTTCCACACAGTTTGGTTGGTTCTTTTGCCAAGCAGGTGTAACATTTAATCAAGCAGTTTATTTCGGCGCCAGCAAGAAGCGCCAGCAAACCGAAGAACCTCAACAAAAGAGCCGGGAGTCTAGCTGTGGGAGTCCAGCAAAGGGAGGCCTGCGCTGAGACGCTGTTCGACTAGATCCAAACCTAACGGGGCTCTAGAAGAAGCTATCTACTAGTCAGGTCTGTACCCTCCACCCTACTGCTCCTACTGTGCCTTTTGTCTTGCTTGTCCTGCTATGACTGTCTCTCACATCCCTGTTCTGTCCTCCCGTCCTCGTCCTCTGCCCTCCCTCCACTGCTGCTCCTCCAACCCCTCTAACCTCATTTCTCTGCCTCTCCCCCCCTCCCGCACACTCTCTGGTGCACTCTGGAACTGTCACTCTTCTGCTAACAAAGCTGATTTCATATCTGCCTTTGCCTCCTACCTCTCGCTCGATTTCCTTGCTCTCACTGAAACCTGGCTGTCCCCTGATAACACTGTTACTCCTGCTGCCTTGTCCTCTCTATACGTCCTGTCCCATACCCCACGTCTCACTGGACGGGGAGGTGGGACGGGTCTTCTCCTCTCTCCCTCCTTACTCTTTTCTGTCCCCTCAGATCTCACCTCACTCTCTGTCAATACCTTTGAATTTCATGCAGTCCAACTAACCTCTCCCTGTCAACTCCTGCTCATTGTTCTGTACCGCCCCCCTGGGCCTCTCACTCACTTTCTGGATGAACTCGACTATCTACTCTCCTCCCTCCCCTCTCCGTCTACCCCGACTATCCTGTTGGGTGACTTCAACATCCATCTCTCCAACCCCAGCCACTCTGCTGGATTCCTCCCTCTCCTTCACTCCTTCGACTTCTGTCTCTCTCCGTCCCCTCCTACCCACAAAGCTGGCCATCAACTGGACCTCACCTTCTCCAGGGCCTGCTGCCCCTCCACCCTCTCTGTCACCCCCCTGGACCTCTGTGATCACTATTTCATCTCTTTTTCTCTGTCTCTCCCCCCTCTCCCTGCTCCTCCTACCCCCACTGTCACCTCTCGCCGTAACCTCCGATCTCTCTCCCCCTCTGTCCTTGCCTCCACTGCTCTCTCTCACCTCCCTCCTATCGACTCCTTTTCACAACTCTCCGTAGACTCTGCTACCTCCACCCTCTTCTCCTCACTCACCTCCTCCCTTGACTCCCTCTGTCCCCTCACCTCCCGACCTGCTCGCCCCTCCCCTCCCCATCCCTGGCTCTCCTCTGCGCTCTGCTCGGCAAGAATCACACTGCGATCTGCTGAAAAGAAATGGAAGAGAACCAAACTCCCTGCTGCCCTAGACCTTTACCGCACTCTCCTCTCCTCCTTCTCCTCTACTCTCTCCTCTGCTAAATGTGCTTATTTCCAATCTATAATCCAAGCCTCCACTAACAACCCACATAAACTATTCTCTACCTTCTCCTCCCTCCTAAACCCTCCCCCCCTCCTCCTCCCTCCTCTATCTCCCCTGATGACTTTGCCTCCTTCTTCTCTTCTAAAATCTCAGATATCCGCAAACTCTTTAACACCTCTCCCTCCCCCGCACCCCCTCCTGCTCCAACCCCTACACCCACTACATCCCCTACTAACTCGCCCTCCTTCTCCACCTTCTTGCCCCTCTCAGACTCTGACCTCTCCTCCCTGCTCCAGGGTCACAAACCCACCACGTGTGCCTTGGACCCCCTCCCCACTCACCTCTTACAAGCTGCTGCTCCTGCTCTACTCCCCTTCATTTCCTCCCTCCTCAACACCTCTCTACTTTCTGGTATCTTTCCCTCTGCCTTCAAAAAAGCCTCTATCACTCCCCTCTCAAAAAACCTACCCTCGACCCCACCTCCCTCCAGAGCTACTGTCCTGTCTCCCTCCTACCCTTCCTCTCCAAAACCCTCGAGCGGACTGTACACCGCCAGCTCTCTGCTTTCCTGTCCAACCACTCTCTGCTTGACCCTCTCCAATCTGGCTTCCGCTCTGCTCACTCCACTGAAACCGCCCTCCTGTCTGTCACCAACTCACTTAAGTGTGCCCGAGCTGCCTCTCTCTCCTCTGTCCTAATTCTCCTCGACCTCTCTGCTGCCTTTGACACTGTTGATCACTCTATTCTACTATCATCTCTTGCTGACCTGGGGATCTCTGGCACTGCTCTGGCCTGGTTCTCCTCCTATCTCTCCAACCGCACTTACCAGGTAACCTGGCGTGGAACAACCTCCACACCTCACCCTCTCTTAACTGGAGTCCCCCAAGGGTCAGTCTTGGGTCCTCTCCTGATCTCTCTCTACACCCGCTCCCTGGGCCCCCTCATCGCATCCTATGGTTTCTCATACCATTTCTATGCTGATGATGCTCAGATTTTCCTCTCCTTCCCCACCTCTGACTCCATCTCCTCCCGTATCTCTACCTGTCTGTCTGCTATTTCCTCCTGGATGCACTCGCATCACCTCAAACTCAACCTCTCTAAATCTGACCTCCTTTTCTTTCCCTCCTCCTCCTCCCCCTCCTCTGACCACTCTATCTCTGTTCCTCTGGAATCTACCACACTCTCTCCCTCTTCCTCCGCTAAGAACCTTGGAGTCACCCTGGACCCCTGCCTCTCTTATTCCCAGCACATCTACACTCTGGCACGCACTTGCCGATTCTTCCTGAGCAACATCCGAAGAATCCGACCCTTCCTCACCAACTATGCTACCCAGCTCCTGGTCCAGGCCCTGGTACTCTCCCGCCTAGACTACTGCAACTCCCGCCTGGCTGGCCTCCCTGCGTCCGCCACCCGTCCGCTCCAGCTCATCCAGAACTCTGCTGCCCGCCTGGTGTTCTCTCTGCCTCGCTTCGCCCACACTACTCCGCTCGCTCCACTGGCTCCCGATCACCGCTCGCATCCAGTTCAAAACTCTTGTACTAGCCTATAGATGCCTTGACCAGACTGCACCCAGCTACCTCCAGACCCTCATCTCTCCTTACACCCCCACTCGACCTCTCTGCTCCGCCTGCACTAGAAGACTGGCTCTACCTCCGCTACGCTCCCCTGCCTCCAGAGCCCGCTCCTTCTCCACCCTTGCTCCGCAGTGGTGGAATGACCTTCCTACAGATGTCAGGACTGCCCAGTCCCTGACCACATTCCGGCGCCTCCTTAAGACTCACCTCTTCAAACAGCACCTGTAGAACTCCTCTGTTTGTATCCTGGGACACTATCATCCTTCATCTAAATGTGCTTTATTTTGCTCTTATCTGCCCCCTATTTTACTACATTTAATCCTGTCCTTCAGAATACTGTAATCTGCCAAGTGTTTAACCTGTAGTATTTTGTATTTAATCATATCCTGATGTAACTATCACTATTTAATCATATCCTGATGTAACTATCACTATTATCTGCTGTATTATTGAATTGTGGTTTGTCACACTTGAACAAAAATTATTGTATTTCTTGCTCTTATTGTATTACTTGTATTATAACACTTGAAATGTATTTGCTTAAGATTGTAAGTCGCCCTGGATAAGGGCGTCTGCTAAGAAATAAATAATAATAATAATAATAATAATAATAATATATACGACGGCGAGCGCCGCGGGGCTTATGTATTTTGACGGCGTAGCCGTTTGTTTATTTTATTATTTAGTAGCGTGGATGGGAAGCCCCGTCCACATTGTAATTAAAAAACTTGTGCAGAAGGTGGCCATCTCCCGAATTAGTTAAGTGATTTAATTTGTTGCTAATCGGGAGATGGTCACCTGTTATAAAAGCCTGCAGCTCTCGGCACTCGGGTGGGGTGTTTTAGGATTGGAGAGAGCGAGAGGAACGAGAGCAGAAAAAGAAACCAAACTTAGACATAGGAA
The DNA here is from genome assembly GCF_902713425.1 of Acipenser ruthenus. Lineage (NCBI taxonomy): Eukaryota > Metazoa > Chordata > Actinopteri > Acipenseriformes > Acipenseridae > Acipenser > Acipenser ruthenus. Next base: position 61,694,394 of record NC_081191.1, on the reverse strand, counting down.
CAGTGAAGGCAACCTGCCCAGCCTGACCTGTGTTTTATTTAGTATTTGGTGTTCGAGATTTGTTTTATGTTTAAACCTTTTATTTTGCTCTGTGAGCAGTTTGTTTTGTTATTAATAAAAACGGCAGCCAGCCTTTACCTGCAGTACTTCCCTGGTGTCAGTATTTTCCCCTTCCTGCTTCTGCCTGACATCAGACCACCAGTCACCCTGTCACAGGGATGTGTTTGTTTTAGCTGACTGTGAAACTGGTTATGTCTCTGCTATTGTTCCTTACTCAACAACAGACTCCCTGCTGGGACCTGACATGCTGTTATCATCAAGAATTGTTCTTCACCTGTGTGAAACATTGCTGCAGACAACAAATGGGCATGGCTTTCATTTGTTTACAGACAGATTTTACACAGCTGAACCTGTCCCTGGGATCCATACCAAACAGCTATTGGTTAGAAAGCCGAGTAGTAAACTTTCATTCATTGTAACTGCAATGCTATAATAATGCAGGAGGCTTTAAGACTGGATAAAGTAGGACAGTAAGAAAAAAAAAAGAAAATGCTACTCAACAGGTTTGAAATTGCACGTTGTTGAATTTGTAATACTTTTCTTTTAAATTTCAATTAATACAATTAATTTGTAAAAGCCAATGCAGCTGGAACTATATTGTCCAAGTATGGTTTTGGAAGGAAATGTTCAATAAAGCAAAGAAGATATGTTCTTAAAGTGTTTGGGTACTTGATAAGCTAAAATAAAATAGGTTAATACAGATGTGGTGTAGGATGCATAACTTAATTTTACGCTCTGGTAATTTATTACTTTTTAAATCCATTCAAGTATCATTTATCTGTGATTTATACTGTTACTACTGGAATTGACAGCACTGTAATAGTATTATATCTATATTTTGATGTATTTTGACATTGTGCTTAAATTTACTTGAACCAATTATTTAGAAATGTTGAAAAACTGAATAGTTTCTTGCAGTTTTAACTAAAATCAAAAAACAACACTGTAAAATTATTAATGGAATAAAATGTTGCAAATAAGGGTTATTTCAAAACTAAACCTGTGTATTTTTTCTTTATTTATTGTGTGGTGCATATAGGAAACAAAATCAATTGTAAAAAAAAGTATTTTAAACACAAAAAAGGTGTTTTCTAAAAAGGGGGGAGCGACTTTTACAACAATGCAACCTATACAATGATTTTTAGTGGTGAAAGCCAGGAAAGAAATGCAAAAGCTAAGTTTAAATCTAACGTACATGTAATTTATAAAGTGATGATGAAACTGTCCAGAAGATACGTGAAATAAAAATTAGAAGGGGGTGCTTATGTGGAAATTAATTTTGCTGTAGAATATAGGGTAAAATTGTAGGAGGGAGATATACAGGACACCAAATAGTATGCAGTCTTTACCCTGAAACATAACGTAGGCATTGACAAATGTGGGTGGAAAAAAAGAATGTAGTTCTGGCTGTTTAAATGAGGAATGAAAAATGACATCTCCCAGAACGCCATAGCTATCCAAGAACACTGATTGACTGGGAATTATTTAAGCTCATACACCTGTTTGTAATTTAACAAGCCAGGTAGGTATAAAAGGACAGGTTTCAAAGACAACAGATGTATGTTTGAAGGTAAGGAACTGTGTATAGACCTAATGATAAAGCACAGAAATGGTAAAGAACACATTAATGCTGATTTTCTTTCTAGGTTTCCACAGCCAGCAGACATGTTGAATGCCCTACCCCGCAGGATCGTGCAGAGGGGGAGGGTATGTGATGGCGTGTATGCTCCGGACACTAATAAGGAGGCTTTAGGGCCCGGGTGTTAGGGACATACACACTATCTTATTAACGCTGTCTGTATTAATTGTTAGATGATTGTAAAACTGAAAGTAGTTTGACTATGTGGGTAAATGCTATCAGCTGATCAGGGTGAAAGAATAAAAACCTGATAGTTAGTTTGTTCTCTGAAGGGGTGTAGAGGTGTACAGAGAATTACGAAGAGAAAAGTGGTGCAAGAACAAAGCAGGTATTGTGAAAGTAAAAGAAGGAATATTGTTTTGGTGGGGTAAACGAGCTTAGCTTGTCCCTGTTTAGGTATTGGTCTAAACAAATTGTACAAGTTTAGGACTCCTTGGTGGAGTTAGGTTTATTTTGTTAATTTGTTTTTGTTTTTGTAAATAATAAAGATTGTGCACTCACACATTAAAAGATAACATTGACTCAAGCATGCTGTGTTATAAAAGGAAACGGGGCTGGTGAGAGCCATCACCGGGAATACTACACACAAAGGTTTAATTCATCACTATATATATGTAGCCAACTTCAGTTGCACTACAATGACTACACCTCATAAGAATGGAAGCTGCACACTTCACAGATGGTTCTCTGGTTTTATTAGTTGTAACAGTTCTGCAGACATCATAATAAGCAAGTCAACAGCAACTCTTGCACTCTCCTACAGCTCACAGACTGTAAGACGTGCATTACAAGTCCAGACATCACTCACTCAACTATCTTTCAGTGCAGTGTTAACAATTATTATAAACAAATAACAGTATTGAAAAATGTAACAGTATTTCTTACACATTAACACAAAGCAACATACTGTATATACTTTTCTAGAAAAAACAATTCAAATACGCATTTACTTTCAATCTGTCATTTTCACATGGCTTTTATATAAAAGAAGAATCATTAAAAATAAAACAAAATTATAAGACATACCTCAAGTATATACCCCATTATCATTAATCGCAGTTTGAAATTCAAAACAAAAATAAAGTATCGGTTTTCTTTCTTTTTCTTTCCAGATAACCACATTTTTCTATACATAAGCATTAGCAATATACAGACTAATGAAAAACAATATCAAAACGTATTTAAAACTAAAAAAAAAGCACAATTTTTAACCATTCGAAAAATAAAAAATATATTTTCTTATACACAGTTCGGTAGAAAAATAAAAATAAAAACGACTATAACACAGCATTTGACAACTACCCAACATATTTTGACCCCAATTCCCATTATCTATCAAAATTACTCGAAAATAAACATTTTACGTATTTATTTTACAATATTACAGGAAGCGAAACAAAACAAGTACCTTATCTCTGTGTTTCGGCGCCAACTGAGGCTGCGTCCCAAACCATTCCCTTGCACCCTACACCCTTCGACAAGTGTACACTTCGCGTGACACGTGTGTGTGTATATATATATATATATATATACACAGTGCCTTGCATAATTATTGACCCCCCTTAGACTTTTCCACATTTTGTAGTGTTACAACCTGGAATTAAAATGGATTTAATTAGGATTTTTTGTCACTGATCTACACAAAATAGTCCATAATGTCGAAGCGGGGAAAAAAATCTACATATTTTTCAAAATTATTTACAAATAAAAAACTGAAAAGTCTTGATTGCAAAAGTATTCACCCCCTTTGCTGTGACACCCCTAAATAAGCTCTGGTGCAACCAATTGCCTTCAGAAGTCACATAATTAGTTGAATGAAGTCCACCTGTGTGCAATTAAAGTGTCACATGATCTCAGATTAAATACACCTGTTTCTGGAAGGCCCCAGAGTTTGTTAGAGAGCATATCTAAACAAACAGCATCATGAAGACCAAGGATCTATCAAAACAAGTCCGGGATAAAGTTCTGGAGAAGCACCAATCAGGGTTGGGTTATAAAAAAATATCCCAAACTTTGAACATCCCCCGGAGCACTGTTAAATCCATTATTAAAAAATGGAAAGAATATGGCACAACCGCGACTCTGCCTAGAGAAGGCCGTCCACCAAAACTCAGTGACCAGGTAAGGAGGGCATTAGTCAGAGAAGCAACCAAGAGGCCAATGGTAACACTGAAGGAGCTGGAGAGATCCACAGCTGAGTTGGGAGAAACCGTCCATGGGGCAACTATAACCCGGACGCTCCACAAAGCTGGGCTTTATGGAAGAGTGGCAAGAAGAAAGCCATTGCTGAAAAAAACCCCATATCAAATCTTTTTTGGATTTTGCCAAAAGGCATGTGGTAGACACAGCAAACATGTGGAAAAAGGTTCTCTGGTCTGATGAGACCAAAATTGAACTTTTTGGCCTTAGCCCAAAACGCTATGTGTGGTGCAAAGCCAACACTGCTCATCACCCACGGTGAAGCATGGTGGTGGCAGCATCATGTTATGGGGATGCTTTTCATCGGCAGGGACTGGGAAACTGGTCAGGATTGAGGGCAAGATGCATGGAGCCAAATACAGGGACATTCGAGAGGAAAACCTGTTTCAGCCTGCAAGAGACCTGGGACTGGGGCAGAGGTTCACCTTCCAGCAGGACAATGACCCTAAACACACAGCCAAAGCTACAGTGGAGTTAAAAACAAGAACCTGAATGTCTTAGAATAGCCCAGTCAAAGCCCAGACCTCAATCCGATTGAGAATCTGTGGCAAGACTTGAAAATTGCTGTTCACCAACGGTCCCCATCCAACTTGACGGAGCTTGAGCAATTTTGCCAAGAAGAATGGGCAAAAATTGCAGGATCCAGATGTGCAAAGCTGGTAGAGACTTACCCCAAAAGACTCACAGCTGTAATTGCTGCCAAAGGTGCTTACATTTTGTGTCACAATAAAAAATATTTTGCACCTTCAAAGTGTTAAGTATGTTGTGTAAATCAAATGGTAAAAATCCCAATTAAATCCATTTTAATTCTAGGTTGTAACACTACAAAATGTGGAAAAGTCCAAGGGGGGTGAATACTTATGCAAGGCACTGTATATATATAAAATCAAGACCGTAGCCAACTATGAGGCACTCAAGGCACATGCCTCAGTTAAAATCTATAAACATTTATTTAGGCTCTCTTACACGTTGCTTTGCCACAAAATACAATGCATTTCATCCCTCGTTGTGTGCATGCATTTCCCAAGCCCCGCTGATATCTATAGTCTCTGTGCTCTTCAAAATATTTTACTGGAATAATAAATTCCCTTGGTAGTCTGCAGATAAGCAAACCCATCTTATTAATATTCCAATTCTAAATCACTGGTGGAAGCGGCTTGTAAACTGCAGTACTGTGGCGTGGTGCATGGGCAAGTGCCTCTGTGATTTTTCATGGCTGGTTATGGCCCTGTATATATATATCAGACTTGTAGTCAAGTCCTCAAACCTCAAGTCCGAGTCTGTGTCCGAATACTGTTTGAATGTAACTAAAGTTTATAGATAAGCTTCAAGTTCAAGTTTGTGGATGTTGTTTTTCACTTTGATAGAAGCCGTGATCTGGACTATAGAGCCGGTACGGTCCGGTATTGCATACTGGTAAAACATTTGTTGCCGGTATCATGTACCGGCAAAACCATTTTGTCAAGGCCATTTTATATTTCGACTTATCAAAACAATTGTTAGTCTACATCAGTGTTATAAAACTTAATGTAAATGATAAAAAAAAAAAATACTTGGCCTGCTATGGTTGCAGTTGGATTTGTAGCTGGACTGGGAGTTTGTTTACGCTACAACTTAACTCACTTCTAATTTCTTATTCTTACTATGATTGACTGCAAAGACAACAGGGCTAACCAGTGATTGGATAATGTTTTGTTGGGTGGGTTTTTATTATGCACAGTTTCCTAGGAACTAAAAACATTGTATTCTGAGAAATGTAGTTGTTGGTGGAAGTTTAAGGGGAAGCGGGACTGGGTAGGTAGAATTTCTTGTGTAATAGAAAATAAAAAAGGACTAGTCGTTAATATCTCAGAGTCACAGAGCCCGAATGTTCGAGTCCGAGTCCGAGTTGCAAAAGGTCGAGGTGGGTTCACTTCAGACAACATGTGTAGGCAGCACTGGGAAGGTAAGGTGAGGTCTAAAACCAGAACAATGGTGGTTTTCATTTTGTCATAAAATTCTATGTGAATTGGAAAAGCTAATTAGAACAGTTGGAATAGTAACACATCTGGATCATTTATTGTGCACTTTTCCAAGCATACAATGGTGATAACCACCTCAACTTTTTTCTTTCTTTTTTTGTATTTTTGTTTTGTTTATGAAGGAAACTAAAACATGTGTTTAATATGCTGGAAAATAAATTTACGTATGTGCGGCATAGTAATGTACGGAACCCGTGAAGGTATGTGGTGTACAAATTAAAATGGGAGGCTACTATGTGGTGTGCATGACTTACTATCTCGTGCGCAGGACATAATATCTTGTGTGCAAGACTTACTATAATATCTCATGCAGACGAGATAGGAAATCGTGTGCACAAGATAGTAGCCTCCCTTTTTAATTTACACCATGTCCCTTTAGGGGTTCCGTAGTAACGAGATCATTGAAAGGTGACAAATAACATGTTACACAAGCATTTTCCAACCAATCAATCCATGAACTTTATAGATATTTTATATCCACTTATGACAGTGACTCTTATAAACTTCTAAAGGATATCTATTAGGCTGTTTTCAGAGAACTTTTGAATCCTCAGCAACCCACTGGTGACTACACATGTTGTCTGAAGTGAACCCATCTACTGTACCAGTTAAGCAGTGTGTGCTGGAAAGCCTTGTCAGAACATGAGTCAGGTAAGGTCATAGTGACGGCCTTACCTGACAATTTCCTGTCTTTTTCAGAATTGTCAGCTCTTACGGTCAAGTAAAATGTAGTTTTTTGTGTTTAATATCCATTTTTTTTGCTGGAAGGCTGATTTTAAAACATAAGTAGTTGCCTCCATTTGGATTGTAGTCCTCTCTGTATATCTTAAAGGAAGTTTTTGGTTTGCTGTTAATTTTGTTATTTGTGGTGCAACTCTTAGTTTTTGTATAAAAAAAATGATCTACTATTATAACAAACATTCCCAAGTAGGACCACATTTTAGATACCTTTTACACATATACATAGACTTCTCATACATACAAGAAGCTATTATTGTTTGGCTATTACATTTTTAACAATTTTTAAAAGCATTAATACTTTAGTTATGTTTATATTAGGTTAGCTATCTGATTGAGTATTAATAACAACATGACTATATTCAGAAATGTATTTCTATATGTATAAAGTATAAATGCCGGCACTATATAGATGTTTCTTCAGTCCATTTAATCAGACATGAGGTGCTTCATCCCAGGAAAAGTTCAATAGACTTTCATCTAGTTGAAGTTGCTGTCTTTTCTCTTCAGCAGTGGAAATATGTCGAAACACGTAAGCATACCTGTTTTTACCTTGATTTGTTTTAATGAATAAAATATGAATGATAGAGAGACACGTTTGGGATACAGACTTTTATTTAGTGGGAGTTGTCATATTTTCTCTTTGGCGGTGGCAACATCTAAGAAGTGTTTTGTATTTATATTTATGCCTTGTTTAAAAATGTACATGATTCAAATGGCGTCATTAAGAGGAGAACGGCACATTTCCATACAATCGATTCAACCATTTCATCACTTAATATAAACAAGATAATAGCCTAATAATCATGAACAGGATCTCACAGATACTTGTAACGCCGTTAACTAGGAATTTCAACTGGTAAACAAAATGTTGGAGTAAATCACACACAAAAAAAAGAAACACACTTTTAAGTGCTGCCTTTACTTTTTTTGTTCAAATGCAGTTACCCTAGTGTATTCACAACTATACTGTATGTATTGTGCATCACAGTTTACACAGAAGGAGGGTTTTGAACAGTCAAATGCTGTAAAACCATAATTGTTTGTGAGCAATTTATTACGTGATTGTTGTGTTCGGAAACAAACCCTCAAACATTTGGTAATATTAATTGTCATGCATATTATATTGTTTATAATACGTTATCATACACAATATATTAGTATTACGAATATAGATATTTTATGCTTATGTTTTGAAGTGTATATAACACATATAAACTAAATATATACTGACTAATATCTTGGCTGTAAATATTTTAAAGAGGTACAATTTCATTCGTTGCTACATCATCTTCTGGAGTCTCCATTGGAGATAACACTGTCAATTATGGTACTGCATCTGGGGTTTAGCTTCACAGATTTAAAATTAAAAATTAAGTCATTAGAAATGAAATGGATAAAGTCAGGATCCACAAAACATAAGTGACCTAAGGAATTCAAATTAAATTACCACAGAGAATTATTAAACTGACGAATACCCGCTAACTTACTCTTGGTGGTGGAGCCTGACTGCGCATGTGTAACTTCTGAGTTAGCTCAAATAAACTTGCTAAATACTTTATCCATTTTTTTCAGCTCCAAAAAAAGGCACTCCTGGCCAATGAGTACTATGCGCCAATGAGTACTATGCAATATGGTGTTTAAACACACAGACGTTTCCGAGTTATTTTAGTGCATCAATTTTTTTGTAATTAATTTGTCAAAATGATTTTTTTCGCGATTATGTAATTTAAAAACTACTGCATGGATTTCCCTTGGACTTGGACAAAAAAATTCTCCAACACATATGAAATGCTGTCCCGATTCATTTTGAAACGTCTGAGAAAACATACCCCTCAAAATCTAGTTTAAACAAGGCTCTGCCAGCCGCTCTTACCTATAAGAGTGCCGTTATTATATAAATCAATGCTATATACCGATTTCTTGATTAACACTGGAGTTATCATTGATGAACTTTTGAAAATCCTGCCCTAAGTGTCTAATTAGTATGTTAGTAAGTAACAATAATAAATGCAATTTTTTTATCGAATTATGGTACTCTAAGATGTTGTGATGTGCTGAAATAGCACAGCAGTGTGAAAACAAGTGTTCTGTTGATCCATCTCAAGCCTAGCTCTTTTTCAGTGACTTGCCCACCAACAGTCCTTTCAGATTCACTGCACCATTTCCAATCAAGTGACCCTCAAACCCCTTCTCTTGTATAAGGTATTGGTTGCTTTTGAATGGAAGGCCTATGCAGCCAAAGTAACTGGTCCTTTGATTGAACCAACTTCATTTCTATGGGGTTCCCCACTGATGATGGAGATGATAATGAGGCATGGGAACCATCTGATTTGAAAAATAGTGAATTCTGGCCAACTCAGATATTTTGGATGGAAGGAATACCTAACAAAATAGCCGTCTGTGATCAAATTGAAATGCATAAACAAAATAGTTATCAGTCTAGAACCATTACTCCCTGTGAGAAACTCTCTCTGAAAAGGGGGAGAGACAGGCATGTGCCCAGACTAATGTGTGGATGTCAAAAGAGTAAAACTGGGCTGCCACAAACAGAACCAAAATCATGTCCTGCATGTTTCCATATGGTAAAGCATTGTAGCATAATGTTTGAGTGTGCCCCTGATGATCCACCGGGATTATCCTTTTCCCCTTAAAATGTTAAATTAGATGATGGAAGGAGAATTGAATGTTTGGGATGTGATGAGACTCACCAGGTGAGATAGGGTAATTTGGGAAAGTTAGAATGTAAAGATAGGAAAATTACTACAAGGGTTCAGATATCCTGTATATACTAACTGCTTTAGTAAAACACACTTGTGATGCTCAGCGCTGGATTCTGGACCCTGTGGTGGTGTTTAAAGAACCTTTAACAACAGAACCAGAAAATAATTTCCAATCCTGCTGGGAGTACTCTTGGACGCAAACTGGATACTGTGTTCAAAAGACCAACGGAAGAAGGGCAATAATATTATTGTAAATCTCTATACTAGTTTAGAAAATGTTAAAAAGCTACAAGCAGAAATATTATTGCAGAAATCTGTGTTAGCCTAAAAGAGACTGAGCGAACTATAAAACACTGACATACTTCAATAACCTTGTGTAAAAAGATAGCTGCCACACGGGTTCTTGCCCCTTTAAAAACTGACCCAACACACAGGAATTGGAGGTTCAGCGCTTACGCACAGTTTTAATAATACAAGCGAAACACAAATTAAATTAAACAATAAAGTAACACAATCAAACAATAAAGCAAAAACAATCAAACAATAACATATACAATTAAACTAAACAAATGTGCATTCCGCACATGTTTTTCTTCCAGGGAGCATTTAACCCCCTCCCTGCTGTCTTACACTTGATAGGGCCTCTTGGAATGCGCATGTAGCTAAGTTTCTCATCAGCAGTTGAAACTTAGGACAAGGGGTCTCTCTCTTAATTCTTATCTTGTGGGAGTACTAGGATTTTCATGGTAAAAGAAAAATATGTTTTAACAAACAAGGCAAAACTCACTGACAGACCAGGTGTTCTAACTCAAGTGTTCTCTCAGGTGTTCTTGCTTTTATATTTTTTATCTTAACAAGTGAGAGGAACTCCATGGTACACGCACATATATTATAGAAAACCTCATATATCCTTATCTTAGAAAAGTAGGAGAAAGCATGGTACTGCATATTATTAGTTTTTAGGAGTAGCCTGGTACCAGAAAGTATATTATTCATTTTTTAGATAAAGGCTGTCTAACAAACCTGATGTTTAGGTTTAATTAAGCCTTCTGACGCACAAAGGGAGAGAAAACGTCCTATAAATATGGGAGCAAAATTACAATTAGTTATCAGCCAAGCTTGGTAACACACTTTTGAAGACCTCTTTGCAAAGCTAACTGATAGTGTTGTATTGAGAACCTTTGGTTTGGACAACTGTCCTTTCTTTGTTCTTTTTTATATTTTAAGACATCCTTCTCTGCGGAGGGTGAGCATAATCTTGAATTTAGATCTCACCTATATTGAAGCATGATGCTTTAGGATAGGATTATTATTAGCTTTCGCAATGTTGTTATATTGTATGCATTAGTATAATTGGGTGCCTTAGACTGCATGAGGTGCATAATGTAACCATATTGCTTTATATATTATTAATGCTGCTAGTTTGCAAAGACACCAGAGTGCCTGGATTGTCTATGAGGTAGGATTTGAAGTAAATCTGCGATCACTCAATCCATTTAAGCATTAATAAACTGAAAAAGTAAATATATACTCTGATTTGTTAAACTTTGAATAACCGAGTCTGTGATTATTCTTGATTAACTGTTGTCTGGGTATGGGAAAATATGTAAGCCAGTATACATGAACAACACACTATAGGAGTCAATGCAATCGATTTGCCCTCCCCTTATTTTATTAAAGAATTAAAGAAGTGCTCGAATGTGACAAGCAATTTTTCCTCCTCAGCCACTTCAATTTCGCAACTCGCATCATCACACAAGGCAGGACCTTTATATCTCGCCTCATCTCTCTCTCTCCACAACTACAGAAAAAAATCTCAACAGCCATATTAACCTAGGAGTTTATGTTGACTCAGAAATGTCTTCATCTAGACAATGTGGGGAAGCTATAAAAAAGGCCAACAAGATGCTTTGATATATTGTGAGAAGTGTTGAATTTAAATCAAGGGAAGTAATGTTAAAACTTTACAATGCATTAGTAAGACGTCACCTAGAATATTGTGTTCAGTTCTGGTCACCTTGTTACAAAAAGGATATTGCTGCTCTAGAAAGAATGCAAAGTAGAGCAACCAGAATTATCCCAGGTTTAAAAGGCATGTCGTGTGCAGACAGGCTAAAATAATTGAATCTATTCAGTCTTGAACAAAGAAGACTATGCGGTGATCTGATTCAAACATTCAAAATTCTAAAAGGTATAGACAATGTCGACCCAGGGGACTTTTTTGACCTGAAAAAAGAAACAAGGACAGGGGTCACAAATGGAGATTAGATAAAGGGGCATTCAGAACAGAAAATAGGGGCACTTTTTTACACAGAGAAAAAAGTGGAATGGTTCCACGAACATGACAGTGAATTCAGCTTACTACAGTGGCATGCCCAATCACTAGATCTCCAATTGAGCATCTGTGGGATGAGATGGAACAAGCTATTCGGAGTAGAGATCCACTACCAGCCAACTTGACACAACTGTGGGAAGCATTAGAGTCAGCACATATATATGTGGGCTTCAGTGAGTTACAGGGAAATAATTCCATCTAGGGTTTCTGTGACATCATAAATTACGAGACTGAATTACTATCTATTTTCAATTAACCAATGGGAATTGAGCTTCTAAAGAAAATTGATACTTCAATGTATAGAGTTGGATTAAATATTCTATAAAACTGATGAGCTCAGAGAGGAAATATACAGTGGAGGATGTGGGGGTTTATCATTTTTCTTCCATGTTAATAAAACATGACTACTAGAAATATTAATACAGGGTATTGCTGCAGGAAGAACAATTAAGATAATGTAAATGGTAGGGTGAACAGTTAATAAAATACAAAATACTGAAGGCAAAGTAGGGATGACTGGATCCAGTGGGTGAGCAAAATTAAAGTACCACAGACCTATTATTGTTAGTTTAGTTTCATTGCAAGTTAAGTGGTAATGGACAAAGGTTTGTGTGGCGGAGTGTGCTGCCCCTTTGTTTATTATTTATTTATATTCAGATTTTATATATATACAGTATATATATATATATATATATATATATATATATATATATATATATATATATATACAGCTCTGGAAAAAATTAAGAGACCACTGCAAAATTCAGCTTTGCCCAACACCTGGTCGTCTAATGGTTAGACGGAGACCTGGAGAGGCCTACAAGCCACAGTGTCTCGCACCCACTGTGAAATGTGGTGGAGGATCGGTGATGATCTGGGGGTGCTTCAGCAAGGCTGGAATCGGGCAGCTTTGGCATGAATCAAGCCAAGTACAAGGTTGTCCTGGAAGAAAACTTGCTTCCTTCTGCTCTGACATTGTTCCCCAACTCTGAAGATTGGTTTTTCCAGCAGGACAATGCTCCATGCCACACACTCTTAATTTTTTCCAGAGCTGTATATATATATATATATATATATATATATGATGGCAAAAGCCAGTATTATTTGTTATTGTTTTGTATATATATTTTGCGTAATCAGCTACTGATTGTTTAACTAGCTGACAGTAACGCATCCTTAAACTCGTGCAGACTCTGGCTGAGGGGTAATAAGATAATAATAGTTAACCCCTAATATAAAAGACCTGCACGAAGAGAAGTGTGTCAGAGGCGAGACGAGAGACGTGAGTCTGAATCAATAGAACAATTGCTATATTTCGAATATATTTGTTTTGTGTTCTGTTTTGCTTTGGCCCTAGTGCCCTTTTGTTTGGTGTTTTGTTTTTGTATTATTATTATTTATTTCTTAGTAGACACCCTTATCCAGGGCGACTTACAATTGTTACAAGATATCACATTATTTTTACATACAATTACATTATTTTTTACACATTTTTTACATATAATTACCCATTTATACAGTTGGGTTTTTACTGGAGCAATCTAGGTAAAGTACCTTGATCAAGGGTACAGTAGGCCTAACCACTACTCCACACTGCTGCCACACTACTCCACACTGCTGTATGAATCTTTATTTTTGTTTATCATTTAATAAACGCGTTGAATGCAGTAGCATTTCAGTTTTGCCCCGCCATTCCTTGTTTTGACTCTGTGTTCCTGGTCCGTGACTTCACCACACTGCACACGGCAACCACTCTGTCACAGTTTGCCACTACAATTGCTTCTCTTTCACTTTGTGTTTTACCTCTCCAAAGTTCCAAGAAAAGGATGTGCTGGATGTTTATGTTTTGTAGAGCATCTAAATTGGTTCAGAGATTTCTTAGTAAGGTTTAGTGCAGTTTTTGCATACTGTCCATTAAATAGCAGAGCCTGGAAAGTCACTCTGAGAAAATGCTACTGAATTCAATATTGATTAGAGACCTTGTTACTGCCATTATACAGACCTAAGGACTTTTAAAATATGTTGTTAATAGAGTACCAAGATAAGGGCACTAAAGGTGGTTTCATGGAATATCAAGAGGGTAAATCACCCTATTACAAGAAAAAAAGATTTGTATGTACTTAAAACAAAAGAAGGAGCACACTTAAGCAAAGAATCAGCCAAATTCAGGATGGACTGGGTGGGTCAGGTCTATTTGATCACATACTCTTTTAAAAAACGTGAGGTCATCGTTGCAGTGTGCAAGGTATATTTGTATTTGGACTAGTTTAAGTTGTAATCATATAATACCTTATTTTAATTCAAATCATGTAGGACCCACCTCTATTGAAATAATCAGACTGGACAACGCTTCTAATGAATATAAAGGAACAGTTTTATTAGAAATAAAACCAAATAAGGGAAAAATAATAAAGGTGCAACAACTAAACTAAAGTATGCTATTTATTATTATTATTATTATTATTATTATTATTATTATTATTATTATTATTATTATTTATTTATTAGCAGACAACCAGGGCGAATTTTGAAGATGCTCCTTCACAAAATTAGTTTTTGTTGTTTCTGCTTGTTTTTATTTTTATTTCTGTTCTGTGTGAGTTTTGATTTGTTGCTGTTGTTATTGTAATAGTAAAATAAAGAATAAATGACAAAAAATTCCATACACATACTCCAACACAATATGTTTTTTATTGTGTATAGATTGTGTATTTGCTTAAGTATTTTTTGGACAAAAAGTTTTATTGAGCAACCAGAATGCACTGAGTGAAAATAACATTTTTGAAACACTAATTTTAATAAATAAAATAAATTGCAAAAACTAAACAGCCGTTTTTATCAAACCTTTAAATCTGCCACTGACTGACTCACTGTGTGACACTGAGCAAGTCACTTAACCTGCTTGTGCTCCATCATTCGGATGAGATGTTAAATCAATGTCCTATTGTAAGTGACTCTGCATATAATGCACAGTTCACAGCCTACCACTGTAAAGCGCGTTGTGATAGTGGTCCTTTATGAAAAGCGCTATATAAAAATAAAGATGTTATTATAAAGAAATACAGAAAACAAACCTAGACACTAGACGAAACTAGTGTGTAAACAGGTATCTGTACATACAAAACAGTAAAAACGAAAGTAGTTTTTAATTTAAAATGAAAGTAACATTTGTTTTCTCTTGCGTGTGTGTCACTGGGTGCAGCACTGACTCCAGGTTGCACTGCATTTGCCTGCTGCTTTGCAGTTTTCCAATTTAAATGTTTCTGCCGAAGCGCTGTGGCTAGCTTCAAGATGAAATCCCTCCTACTGATATTTTCCCCAGTGCATTCCTTGTACAAAACGAAAGAATTAATGGCTGCCAGGTCCAGTAGCGATAACAACAGGCTTCAATATATAAAAATAAAATAGAATATTGTAGGTAATATTCAAAATAAAAACATGTATTGTAAAAGGCAGTCAAAGTGACGGCTTTGGTGGTTCTAGGTCGGTGGGATTATAACTTCCTTATTTTCGTGATCCTGCCTTTCAAACGCCATCAGGATATTTAATACATGTATTTAGGAAAAGTCATAAACAGACAATGGCGTGTCTTTCACACACGCAGAGTAATAGTAGTCAAAATGACTGCCGTGGCAGTTCTAGTGTTAACAGCCATATGTGGACATTGTTTGTATTTCAAATGCTGTGCATATCTTGTGTATGTCTTGTGCTTGAGGGATGAAACTCTTTTATGTATAAAGAGTGATGCAACCCAGCGTCCGGATCTCAGGTGTACATCCTACTGAGACCGGAGCGCGCTGCTCTGTTTGTATTCTATTACTACAATAAACTAGACCTTCTTTTTACTACCTTTACATGTTACTGGTGTGTGTTTTTCTTACAATATATTCACAGGATTTAGGAACACAAAATATGATTTAATTTTACTGCGGTGTGATAGATGGTGACAATTATTTTTTAAACAAGTCGAGGTGGATTCACTGTTACACTGGAATTTGTTCTGTTTGCATTTATTGTGTATCTGCTCTTACTCTAAAACCTGAACATTCGTTGGTTAAAAATAAAAATGATTTATGATTTTGTATCTTTGGCTTTTGAACGAGTCCCTCTCCACTTGTTTACCATTTGCTAATTGGGACTTGCACTCCTGTACTATACATTTGTTGAATGTGTTTGCTTAAGGCTCAGTATTTTTTGCACTTCTCCTGAGGCAATCATTTTATGTCATTGTAGGTGTATCAGTCAGATGTAGGACAGTCTGCTGGTTGCTGCTGAAGTAGACAGGTCCCAGCTAACACACAACATCCTCACAACGTTGCAGTAAGGTTATGGATTGGTTGGTGCCAACACAACGTTGTGACAACGCTAGAGATGTTACTTGGTTTAAATAAACGTTGTGGCAACATTGCTACAACCACACTTGATAACGTTGTAGAAATGTTCTGTACAACTTTATACACAACGTTGCGTTAAGGTTGTGGTCTGGTAGTGAAAAAACGCAACATTGTCACAACGTTAGGTATTAGATATATCTTTTACCTTGTTTAAATAAAATGTGGCAATAGCTATTTTATTACATTTATTTTTGTTTTCAGTTTTATTTTTATTGTAGTATTCAAGCCTGCTCTTATTCTTGAAAAATACGGGCTTGGTTCTAATTGGTCCCAAAGTGTTCCACTGCACGCGCCTCGAGGAGCATCAACTGAAGATGCTCGCGCACCTGTCAGAGAGCTTAGTAGTGTGAAGTGAAGGAGAATAAGAGAGAGCGGAGAGATCATGTATAAATTGTTGTATTTGTATAGCTATGTTTGTATAATTTATTTCTTAATATATATTCTATTTACATATGTATTGTATATATATTTGTATTTTTTAATGTTTGTTACATTTTTTTATATATTAGAGTAAGTTGTGTGTGTGAAACAGAACTCGGACTAGCTGGAGGAGATCGTCGAGATCCTGAGTTAAATTTATTTTTATTTTATTTTTATGATTAATGTATTGTTATCCATAAATGTTATTAAATAAAGCGATTTGTCATGGTTAAATAATTTTGACATATTAACATTTTATCGCCCCAAATTTAAAGACTTTCAATTTGGTCTCACTCAAAGGGGACACACATTTAATTAAGGTTCACAATTACCGTATATGAATTTCTAATATAGCTAAAATCAAATAGAATACGCGTTTCAACTGTCATTCGTAGTTAGCTACAGTAGCAGTACAGTAGCAATGCGACCTAGCTATAGCTGTAGACTGAATGTCAGTGTGGCTACGTTAGTTAAATTAAGTTATCTGTATTGTCATTTCATTTATTGTTGTAATATAATCTTGTGTGTAATAATGTTTAAGTCCTCAACATACTGACTTAATTTAGCTATCGGTGTGTGAGAAGGATTTAGCTAATGAGATATTAAAACAGTTTTTTTTAAAAGATAAATATTTTTAAAGATAGATATTAAAACACTTTTTTTTAAAGATTACTTTTAGCTATCTTTCTTAAGAGGAATTACGGTCCTAAAACACGAATGAGGTATTACTGATAAACGACACATCGTTATTATTTTGAATATTGAATTGTGTCGGGAATACGAGAAAAAAGTATGTTGGCTGTTACTTAAGAAACTTTGGAAGTAGCTAAGTTAAACGTCTCCCGCACCTGCCTACCAACGTCACTGTTGCTAGAGGAGGTACAGATAAGATGAGAGCGGCCGTCTTATAGAAAGAAAAAAACCCTCCAAATTAGCGACTGTAAATTGATCCATATTGTGTAGGTGACAATACCTCCGTGGCAAACAGCCATAAGTATTTTGAAAAACGATAACCATATCACAGAACAACCACATTTTACATGAAATAGGATTTTTTGTCATCATTGTCATCCTTTTTCATATATGTATTTTGTTCTCAAGCAATAATAAAAAACACAATAAATCAACTGAACACAAAAAAGATATACCCCTAGTTAAATAATTATTTGTCTGTACAATTTCACATACAATGACTCCTGATAATAAATGGTCTCCAAATACCATATTCTATATCTGTATTTTTTAACTTATTGAACATAATACAAACATTTAATCAAATAAACTTGTAATAAAAGTATAAAATATCAGGAAACTGACATGACATGTTGCATATGCAAAATGTTTATGCAAACCCACATGATGAAATCTACAGAATACCACAGAAAATTAGAAGTTACTAAAATAGATTATAATGGATATAATAATTACTATAGTTTAATGTAAAGCTACATTCTTGTGTTGGTAAATTGGACAACTAAAGGGGGGGGGGGGTGTGTGTGTTACAATTTTTGTGTTGCTACAACCATTTAAGTAAGGTGTGTGTATTGTGTTGTTTTTTTCAATTTTTTTTTACATCTCAACCACTTTTTTATACTTTTAAAATTGCACTGTTCTCTTGTTCTGTTTCCAAGATGTCTTTGCGTGTATTTTTCAGAACTACGTTTCCCATCATCCTCCCAATCACCGGTAAATCCATCTCAGTCACATATGCGAGCAGGAGGATCGAAATGTAAAGAAAAAAAAAAAAAGAACTCAACACAATACACACACCTTACTTAAACAGTTGTAGCAACACATGGAAACATGTAACACACACACAAAATAAAACCCCTTTAGTTCCCCTTTAAACTTCCAGTAGCAGGCACCCTTTGAGTTCTCAATTGGTCAATCAGATTTATAATTGTATAAATGTATAATTTATTTATAACCATGACAAATCTGTATTCTGGATATGTGTACATTGTAATACTTCAGATATACTGCAATACAACAGTTTTATGTATTTTCATGTTAAATCTCTATTTTCACAGGTTCTTGTTGAACTGTTTGGCAGACTTAGACATTTCTCTTGGACTATTGGAGTTTGTCTGAGACTAAGGTAAAATGTTACTGTGAAATAAGAGGTCATATGTTAAATATGTTTAAGTAATCTTAATTTATTTTCTTCATAATTAGAACTTCAACTGATAGTTTCAATGCAAAAAAACATATAGTCTGTTTAATGTATACATTTTACAGGATGGAAACTGCTAAACCGAAAAGAAAAAATAATTACCTGAAATATTGGAGATCAGCCACAAACTGAAAACAACCAAGGTCTCTCTGACACAGACGACAATGCTGCAAGTATTGATGACAGAATTGATTCTGCCTGTTCTTGGGACAACCAAGATCGCTCTGACACAGACAGCGATTCTGAAAGTGTGGCCTGTGAACCAGACATAAAAAATGCTTTTTGCAATACTTGGGAAATCATCAATGACCTAAATGAGTGCTACCCCTCTTTAGACTCAGAGGACGATAGCACTGAAGGCAATGTGTTGGCAGATGGCTTGGCATCTTGGGCCAGTAAATTTCAGGTCAAACACAATGCAGTGGATGAGTTACTGAAACTCTTACAGAGTGTTGGGCACACAGAGTTACCTTCCACAGCACACACACTTCTAAAAACATCTAGAGATGTTAAGACAGAGGAAAAATCGGAGATGCACTACCTTTATTTTCCAATTCATGAGGAAATACAGAAAACACTCACAAAGTTCCCAGCTGACAAAACTGCTGACCTGGACACACTGGAGTTATCCCTGAATATTAATGGGCTACCCCTTTTTAAAAGTTCAGAAAAATGCATGTGGCCAGTTCTTTGCGCTGTCCTGATAGAACCAGTTAATATCTTTCCTGTTGTGTTGACATCTGGGGACAAGAAACCCAGTGATCTTAACTTTCTAAATGACACGATCAAAGATTTGGATAATCTGTTGCAAAATGGATTGGAGTTTAAAGGAAGGAACATCAAGGTCATATTGAGATGCATTATCTGCGATGCACCAGCCCAGGCTTTTGTCAAGAACACCAAACAGTACTTAGGCTACTATGGTTGTGAGAGGTGTGAACGAAAGGGTGTTTGGTTAAAAAGGGTAACGTATCAAGAAGTTGATGACCTAGTACTGCGTACTGACGATTCCTTCAGGAACCAAACACAAGAGGAGCATCATCATGGCAATACACCCCTGTGTGAGTTGCCCATCAATATGGTTTGCACATTCCCAGTAGACTATATGCACCAAGCTTGCCTGGGAGTAATGAAAAGATTGTTACTAATCTGGCTCAAAGGAGAAAGGGGGGTGAAGATGTCTGCAGGCCAAGCTGCAGAGGTGAGCCGTAGGCTGGTTGACCTGAAAGAAAGCATACCTTCTTGCTTTGCAAGAAAACCAAGAGGTCTGGATCAGCTGGAGAGATGGAAGGCAACAGAATTCAGACAGTTCCTGCTTTACAAAGGGAAACTGGTTTTGTTGGGAATCCTTAGCAAGGAGCTCTACCAGCACTTTCTTACTTTAAGTGTTGCAATGTGCATCCTGGTTTCCCCTTCCCTGGTGAGTCAACATGCAGCCTATGCACAAAATTTGCTCCGATACTTTGTGGCGAATGGCCGTACATTGTACGGAGAAGCATTCATAATATACAATGTACATTCTATGCTCCATATTGCAGCAGATGCCGTGCAATTCAAAAGTCTGGACAACTGCAGAGCTTTTCCTTTTGAAAACTACCTACTCAACCTCAAAAGGTTAGTACGATCCGGCAAAAATCCTCTAGCTCAAGTCGCCAAAAGGCTGGGAGAAATCTACCATTCAAAAAAAATGGATGTACAGAGGGCAATGAGGATTTCCAAAAGGCGACCAGAAAATGTATTCCTTTTGGAGGATGGCTTGTGCTGTGAGGTGGTGGATGGCAGAGGAAATGGAGATGAACTCCTCTGTCGGGTATATGAGCAACCTGCCCCCCTTTTTTTGGATCCATGCAATTCTTTTTTGGTAGGTGTGTACACATATCAGACCAGAAATACAGCCATGAAAATCATCCCAAAACAACTGATCAGGGGAAAGGCCATTAAGGTGGAGCATGCACTCGGGGAAAAAACGGTTTTCATGGCCATTCTGCATGACTTCATTTAGTGACATCCTCCAACAGTGTACATGGCCAACTTTTTTATTCATAATGTGGAAGACCTAATCCTGTTTTGTTTTTTTACCCAATTTTTCTCCACCAATTTTCACCTTTTTCCACCCCCAAATTGAAATACACAATTATTGTATGTAAGCTTGGCTCACCGCTGCAAACCCCTGCACCAATATGGGACTACGCACTACATGCCTCCTCTGAAACGTGCGCTGTCAGCCAATTACATGCCAGTTCGAAGGAACGATTCAGGACCAAACTAGTAACCTCAGTCATAGAGGCAATCCTGCACTCCGAGCGGAGACCTTTACCAGGTACACCACTCAGGAGACATCGTTAATGGTTCTACAAACCATTTCTCAGTCAATGTGTGATTTGATATGATCAATCAAACTGTTCTTTATCTTTTTTTTGCTTTGCTTTGTTTATAGGATGTATGCAGTAGTAGAATTTATTGCGGAGAAGGCAGTGGCAATGGTACCCGAATCATGGCTCATCACAATAAATGAGGTCCTGGTTTTATCAACTACTGTTTTTATGAATGTACATTTTACAGTTAATACACATTACACATTGCTTGCTATATATCACAATTTGAACATAAAAGTTGTGTGTTATTTTAATATCAATGTTATTTGGATGTTTAGGTGCAACACAGCTACTGGCCCCCCAACAACACCACAAAGAGAATAAAAAAATGTGAACTGCCCAATAAAACAATGTGGTCCATCCACAAAGTCAGAGTGTTTGCCAAAACAGGTATTTTTTTAAATGTTATAATTATTTTATAATTCCTATATTTCATGTTGACTTTACCACTTTATTTACTAATTATTTACATACTCCACCTTCTTACAATCTTTCAGTGGACTACAACAAAGGAGAACAATGGGCAAAATTGGCAGAGGAGCAGTCTAGTGTGGACTGTAATCAGTTGGAGCCAGATGGGGACACACAGAGGCCAAAACGCCAAATTTAAATTCACAACTTTTAAAGTACCTGCTGAAAAGCAAAGCATATTTTAATGAAAAACTGAAAGCAACTTACTATGAACTATTATTAATTTATTTTTGTCTAAATTTAATCTAGATACAGTACTTAATTATGGAGTTCGTTATGGGAACTGTAAGATTAATGTATCCTGTGTTTGTTGTTATTGAAAGTATGAGGTCTTGGAAAAGGACCCGCTATACATTCACAATTAATATTGTATTCTTTAATTAATTAAATAGTAAATTACAATGCTACAAGCAGATATTAGCTACAAATGTACTTAAACATTTAAGTTAACATTTTTTTGACCAATCAGAATGAACTAACGCAGGAGAGGATCACTCAGTATGAAGCGTACGTCTCTGACATTTGTGAACCATCGTTTATTCTGTCACAGTGGGAAAGTTTACTAAAAGCTTGAGTAAATAAATAAATATAATAGAAAATATGCCAGCAGACTAAATAGGATAATTCAGAAATATGATAGATGAAAACTGCACATTTTAGGACAACTTTGTAAGCTTTTTGATCCAGTGCAAAATTTGCAGAAAGTAAATGAACAGCAGCAAAAGACATAAACATTTGTAACACAACCTAAATTATTGTTTATCTTTTAGGAATATATTATCAGCTAAATAAAAGATGATGTATGTACACAGCAACCAATACTTATTTGTCACATGTTTAACCTTCAAAACTAACAGTATAGTCAAAGACTTGTAAAACAATAATTTACCCATGGATTTGATACTTGTTTTTCAGATGAATATATTGCCCCAAAAGCAAAGAAGCCAACCTACCCTGAATACACTCTACCAAACCCACCTGAGCCAAGAAGGACAATGCACCTAGAGAGGAGTGTAAATGAAAGTAAGCATTTTACTTATCATTACAACGTAAGCAGATCTGGCTGGCAGGCCTTACAGCGGCCAAAAATTGTTAGCACTTAATAGGCAACATCCACACTCTCTTCCCTGGCCTCACTGGGACTGCTCTTTTCTTGATATTATTAATATGGAACTTTCTACTGCACGGATCCTTGTGGCCAGGGAGGAAACTGTGCAGGCCTTGAAGACAGCTGCAGACTCTATGAAAGCATTGATCTGATTCGTCTGTTTTGCTTTGTAATACTGTTTGGATTTGTTCTCATGGTCCTTCTTGGGGCGGGGGGAGGGGTTTTACCATTGGAGAGGGAGGGGGAAGCCTTTGTATTGTTAATTTATGTGTACTAATAAATATGTGTATGGCTCATGCATTTCATTACCTTATTGTAAGTATTGTAATTTATGAAGTTATGCATTTAGGTAATAATTAATCAATCAGTCTTTTCAATTATTTATGTTGTATGTTTTGCCTGCAGCACCTGGACCATCTGCATCATCTGCCAGGGAATCCTCCAAATCCACTAACAGCATGCATGACGGTAAATTCGATTATATATATATATATATATATATATATATATATATATATATATATATATATATATATATATATATATATATATATAATTGTTTACTTTTGGTAGTGCATAGGTGCAATCATTAATTTAATAAAATAAAAGTTTATATGCAGTACTTTTTTTAACTACCAGCTTTAAACTATGTACAGTAGTTATGGAATTTATGGAAATCATGAAAATAATTTCTCACAGATTACAAAAGGACTGTCCTCCTGAAACTGGACACAATTATTGAAAATCAAAAAGAACAAACATTGCTCTTGAGGAAGTTGCTGGTAGGAAAAATAACAGTGGAGGACAGAGAGGATGTGCTTACCAACTCAGCAACAACAATTGAAGAATTTCTCATAATTGAAGAAAACCTAAAAGAAAATGAAGAATATCGGAAGCAAATGGTAATTTATCTGCATTTACATTGAATCTATACACATAACCCATTAGCCAACCATTGCTGTTTTCATGAATATTTCTTATTATTATGTACTTAAAATAATTTGAATTGCCTTTAAATCATTTCAATTGAGCAAACATTTACCTACTGTTTATCAGTTAATCAAATTGTTAGCAATTTAAATCTAGTTGTAATCAGTACGTTTATCTATATTTTCCAGTTCTGCCATTTTCAAGTGCTTTGGGAGGCCACCACTTGGGGGAAACTGTGAGGAGGGCAATGAAGATATTGGCAACAAATGTAGTCTGGGCCCAATTTAGCCTTAAAGGCAAAAAGGGCAAGAAACCTTTTCAGGAGATGACCATCTGTCGTGTTTTACAAAGTGAGTTAAATCTAGGACATTATATCTGTTTGGGGAGAGGGGGGTTTAGCCACTAACCTTTTTTAATTGTTATCTTTATTTACAATGATTAACAATACTCAAATACTTTATTTTTAGACCATAATTATGGTTATTTAATTTCCACTTACATCAATAATACAAAATAAATAAATAATAATGATAACTTACATTAATGTTGCCTTAAATTGCTATATATATATATATATATATATATATATATATATATATATATATATATATATATATATATATATATATGTATATATATATATATATATAAAAACAAAAAAAAAGCAGGGAGCCTCAGGGTGTCCTAGTTTTTGTGTTACCCAAGCCTTTTAACAAGCTTATTGACTTGATAACTGGGCTTAATTGGTCAGGATTGGCCACCTCTGGTATAGAGCATGAAAATATGTAATTCAGCTTGAAATAAGTATCTCATCTTATTTAGGGGCAATCATGGAATCCCAATCAGGAATTAAACTTCAAGAGGTGGAAGAATGTATTTCGGAGATCCTTAAACACGCACCTGGGAAGTGAAAGAGAAAGGTAAATAGTACAACCTTTATGTGAGCACTCATCTTTAAACTAGCCATATTATTAAAATTGTAATGGAAAATAACCATGCTAACAATATTACGTGAAATGAAAGACCTCTCATATTTTCTTGAAAGTTGTACATACTTTTAAAACCTTAATTGACAAAATTGAAAAAGTACACATTACATATATGACTGTCAAGTTACTGTATCGTTCAGAATTCGGCAATTGAATGGGGACTCACTTCAGTTATTTGCGATGAATGTGTTCTCAGGGCAGGTCTGCCCAGTGTTGCCAACTCCACAAAGCAGACAGTTGCCAGTCAAACCATAAAAAGTTGCTAGATGTCGCCAATTAGACATTCTAAAGTCACCAAAAATGTATTTATTAATCTGGGATATTTTTAATACATTTTTACATATAATTTTATGATATAAAATCATTGCAAATTATTATACTTTTGTTATATTTAGGAGACTGCAGCATGTGATTAGAACAAGAAAGTGAAAGTCATTTTTGTATTTATTAACTTTAATCTGTTAGTAATGTTTATCTTATGTATTATATTAATTTATATAAATTAATGTATGTCTCTTTATCATTAGAAGGGCCTGGGAATTAAGATCCCTTATAGCCTGGAATTGAAATGCATTAAAATATTTTTTTCATTTATCTACACATCCTACCCCACAACTTCCAAGTGAAAAAAATATTCTAGAAATCTGTAGAAAATTAAAAATAAAAACTGAAATAGCTTGGTTGGATACAGTGCCTTGCACAAGTATTCACTCCCCTTGGACTTTTCCACATTTTGTAGTGTTACAACCTGGAATTAAAATGGATTTAATTGGGAGTTTTACCATTTTATTTATAAAACATACTTAACACTTTGAAGGTGCAAAATATTTTTTATTGTGACACAAAAGTTAATTAAACAAAAAAAAGACATTTGTTGGTTGCATAAGTATTCACCCCCCTGAGTCAATACTTGGTAGAAGCACCTTTGGCAGCAATTACAGCTGTGAGTCTTTTGGGGTAAGTCACTACCAGCTTTGCACATCTGGATCCTGCAATTTTTGCCCATTCTTCTTGGCAAAATTGCTCAAACTCTGTCAAGTTGGATGGGGACCGTTGGTGAACAGCAATTTACAAATCTTGCCACAGATTCTCAATCGGATTGAGGTCTGGGCTTTGACTAGGCCATTCTAAGACATTCAGGTTCTTGTTTTTAAACCACTCCAGTGTAGCTTTGGCTGTGTGTTTAGGGTCATTGTCCTGCTGGAAGGTGAACCTCCGCCCTAGTCCCAGGTCTCTTGCAGACTGAAACAGGTTTTCCTCTAGAATTTCCCTGTATTTGGCTCCATCCATCTCAATCCTGACCAGTTTCCCAGTCCCTGCTGATGAAAAGCATCCCCATAACATGATGCTGCCACCACCATGCTTCACCGTGGGGATGGTGTGCAGTGTTAGCTTTGCGCCACACATAGCGTTTTGCGCTAAGGCCAAAAAGTTCAATTTTGGTCTCATCAGACCAGAGAACCTTTTTCCACATGTTTGCTGTGTCTCCCACACGATCCAAATCCAAACGAGATTTGACATGGGTTTTTTTTCAGCAATGGCTTTCTTCTCGCCACTCTTCCATAAAGCCCAGCTTTGTGGAGCGTCCGGGTTATAGTTGTCCCATGGACGGTTTCTCCCATCTCAGCTGTGGATCTCTTGGTTGCTTCTCTGACTAATGCCCTCCTTACCTGGTCACTGAGTTTTGGTGGACGGCCTTCTCTAGGCAGAGTCGCGGTTGTGCCATATTCTTTCCATTTTTTTAATAATGGATTTAACGGTGCTCCGTGGGATGTTCAAAGTTTGAGATATTTTTTTATAACCCTACCCTGATTGGTGCTTCTCCAGAACTTTATCCCGGACTTGTTTCGATAGCTCCTTGGTCTTCATGATGCTGTTTGTTTCGATATGCTCTCTAACAAACTCTGGGGCTTCCAGAAACAGGTGTATTTAATCTAAGATCATGTGACACTTTAATTGCACACAGGTGGACTCCATTCAGCTAATTATTCAGAGCTTATTTAGGGGTGTCACAGCAAAGGGGGTGAATACTTATGCAATCAAGACTTTTCAGTTTTTTATTTGTAAATAATTTTGAAAAATATGTAGATTTTTTTCCCCACTTTGACATTATGGACTGACTATTTTGTGTAGATCAGTGACAAAAAATCCTAATTAAATCCATTTGAATTCCAGGTTGTAACACTACAAAATGTGGAAAATTCCAAGGGGGGGGTGAATACTTATGCAAGGCACTGTAAGTGTCCACCCCCCTTGTAACAGCAATCCTAAATTAGCTCAGGTGTAACCAATCGCCTTCAAAATCACACACCAAGTTAAGTGGCCTCCACTGGTGTTAAATTGTTGTGATTCACATGATTTCAGGATAAATTCAGCAGTTCCTGTAGGTTTCCTCTGCTGGGTAGTGCATTTCAAAGCAAAGAGTCAACCATGAGCACGAAGGAGCTTTCAAAAGAACTCCGGGAAAAAGTTGTTGAAAGGCACAGATCAGGGGATGGGTATAAAAAAATATCAAAGGCCTTGAATATCCCATGGAGCATGGTCAAGATGATTATTAAGAAGTGGAAGGTGTATGGCACCACCAAGACCCTGCCTAGATCAGGCCATCCCTCCAAACTGGATGACCGAGCAAGAAGGAGACTGATCAGAGAGGCTACCAAGAGGTCAACGGGAACTTTGCAAGAGCTACAGACTTTTATGGCCAAGACTGGTCAAAGTGTGCATGTGACAACAATATCCCAGGCACTCCACAAATCTGGCCTGTATTTTACTCAAGAAAGACCACCTTGAATCCAGTTTGAAGTATGCAAAAACACACTCAGGAGATTCTGTAGCCATGTGGAAAAAGGTTTTGTGGTCTGACAAATCTAAAATTGAACTTTTTGGCCTAAATTCAAAGCGTTATGTTTGGCACAAACCCAACACAGTGCATCACCCAAAGAACACCATCCCTACTATGAAGCATGGTGGTGGCAGCATCATGTTATGGGGGTGTTTCTCATCGGCAGGGACTGTGGCACTTGTCATGGTAGAAGGAAAAATGAATGGAGCAAAGTACAGAAATGTCTTTGAGGAAAACCAGCTGCCCTCTGCAAGAAAGCTGAAACTGGGATGGAAGTTCATCTTTCAGCATGACAACGACCCAAAGCACACAGCCAAAGCTACACTGGAGTGGCTAAGGAACAAAAAGGTAAATGTCCTTGAGTGGCCCAGTCAGAGCCCCGACCTAAATCCAATCGAAAATTTGTGGCATGATTTGAAGATTGCTGTCCATCAACGCTCCCCAAGGAACTTGACAGCGCTATAACAGTTTTGTAAAGAAGAATGGTCAAATATTGCCAAATCTAGGTGTGCAAAGTTGGTATCCCAACAGACTCACAGCTGTAATTGCTGCCAAAGGTGCTTCCACCAAGTATTAACTCAGGGTGTTGGAGACTTATCCAATTATGATCTTTCAGTTTTGTACTTTTAATATATAATTTTTTTCTCAATAAAAACTTTTTCCCCCTTAACAGTGTGGAGTATGGTGTGTAGATAAGTGGAAAAATCCTCATTTAAATGTATGAAACTCTGAGGCACTGACACAACATGTGAAAAAAGTTCAAGGGGGTGTAGACTTTCTATAGGCACTGTAAGTATATGCTATTCTGCAATATAAAAAAAGTCATTTTCAGTCACTGTAGGTCTAAGCCATATAGCTACTAGTTGGTTTCAGTGTGCAGGTGCTTATACAAGACACATTTCTTACTGCTGTTTCATAAGAAAAAGTCTCCCAAGTGCTGACTATGTGGGTCATTCTTGAGCACAGCATTTAGCTGCAGATTTCCATTCCTTACTTTTCTAAAGGAAATAATTGAGGAATGGACATGCATCTCCTGAATAATTCAATCATCTTGGGTACTCTCAAACTTAATCAGTGCTGTTCTGGCTGCACATGTGACCCTACATCCTATAGCTGCACACGTGACCCTACATCCTAGTAAGATCTAGGGTTATGACATTCTTAACAGCTAAACCAGATCTAGAGTATGGCCACGATTATGCGTAGGACCTTTGACATGCACGATATAATCTAAGGAATTCAGTAGCCTCAAAAATCCCAAGGCGTTAGAATCAGAATCAATGTCAACATGAAGGTTAAAATCGCCCAATAAAAGAATCCTATCATATTTGACTGCCAATATAGATAGCAGATCCCCAACTTCAGTCAGAAATGGCGGGTTTGAGGTGGTCAAAAAATAATTACAATATGAACAAGTAATGGACTGTTTAATGTCAAGGTTAAAACTTCAGAAGATGAATATTCAACAATTTCCTGTTTGATTCTAAGTTCACTACGGAAAACAGTAGCAAGCCCACGTCCCCGCCGAATAGAGCAAGCTTTCTGGAAAAAATAATAGTTAGGTGGAGAAACCTCAATCAGGGAAACATTGTCATTAGGTCCAAGCCGAGTTTCAGTTAAAGAGAGTTGTAAATGTTGTAATTCTGAATAAAATCACTAATTAACTGAGCCTTATTAGACAGAGACCTGACATTAAATAAACCTAGGCATAAATTGGTCCAATCAAGAGCATGTGATTGAGCAGAGGTAATAGGAATTTGACGAAGGTTACTGTAGCATACACCTCTGTGTTTACTCAGCGGGTAGCGGGAATGGTAGGATATTTTATTTTGTTTTCTTGATTTGGCTACATCCATGAAATGCTAATTTTGTTTTTTGATAGCTCAGCCACAGCTTCTTGCAGCACCACCACATACCTCTAGGCTATGCAAACAGGCTCTCTCCAGTGTTGCGTGACTGAGGCCAAAGTAGTGTTGCTGTTATAAAGTTAACTATTAGTTAACTAACTATTAATCGGTGCTCTGTAACCTTAATGTGACAGATAGGAGTTTGGCAGAGCAAATGAAGTTACAGGCTAATTTGTTTTGTAGCAATTCAAAGCTAGGTTTATATGGCTTTGCTATGCATAATTATATTAGTAGTGCAATAGTGCAAGGACAGTGCATTAGCTGAGGATCCAGTAACGTGGTGCTTAGGTCAGGCAAGTCCAGTGCATAGTAGGAGGGGTAGATCAAGAGATCTACAAGTGCAGTCTACACAGGTGGGTCTTGAGGAGGCAGCAGAAGGCGGTGAGAAACAGAGCAGTCCTGAAGTTCTATTGTAGCTGGTTCCACCACAGATGGGGCTAGGGAAGAAAAGGAGCAGGCACGGGAAGATATAGAGTGGAGGGAAGGCATGACCAGTCGGCCAGTAGAGGAGGAGTGGAGAGGGGGTGTACGGAGACATGATGGACTGGAGGTAGGAGGGGGCAGTGTGGTGAAGAGAGGAGTAGGCAAGAACAAGGTTCTTGAATTGAATGCAAGCAGAGATAGGTAGCCAGTGGAGGGTACGAAGCAGAGGGGTAGATGAGAGTAGTGAGGTTGGGAGAATACAAGACGAGCAGAAACATTTTGAATGAGCTGAAGGGGGTGGATAGCCAAAGCAGGGAAACTAACAAGGAGAGAGTTGCAGTACAATCTGGAGCGTACAAGAGCTTGGACCAGGAGTTGGGTGAATAAGTAATGAGGAAAGGACAGATTCAGTAGATGCTGCTTAAAAAGAAGCGGCAAGTGTGTGTCAGGGACCAGATGTGTTGAGAGAAGGAGAGAGATGGGTCAAGAATAAATCTAGGTTTTTAGCAGAAGGTGATGGAGAGAGAGTGATAGAGTCAGGTGATACTGATATGGAGAGATCAGAGGTGGGAGAAGAGGTAGAAGGAAAGTAGAGATCAGATTTAGAGAGGTTGAGTTTGAGGTGGTTAGAATGCATCGAAGTTGAGATAATCAAGAGGCATTCTGAGATGTGGGAGGAGATGTGGGAGTCAAAGGTGGGAAAGGAGAGGAAGATCTGGGCATCATCAGTGTAAAGGTGGTAGGAGAAGCCAAAAGAAGAGATAAGAGTACCTTGCAAGCGGGTGTAGAGAAGAGGAGGGGTCCCAGTACAGATCCTTGAGGTACACCTGTAGAGAGGGGGTGAAGAGAAGAGAGAGAGCCATGCCAGGAAGAAACGGTTAGAGAAATAGGAGGAGAACCAGGCAAGAGCAGTGCCTGAGATCCCGAGGTCAGAGAGAGACAAGAGGAGAATAGCATGCTCAACAGTGTCAAAGGAAGAGGAGAGGTCAAGGAGAATTAGAATGGAGGACAGGGAGGCAGCAGTCAGTTACATAGAGGAGGGTGGTTTCCATGGAATGTGCAGGATGGAACCTGGATTTAAGAGGGTCAAGCAGTGAGTGCTGACTAGACCAGTAATATTCCTAACTAAGGAAGAGTTAATGTCTCGTGAAATTGAGAGTAACAAAAAGTTTCCTAAATCTCTCCCTCTATTGCTTTAATTGTAAGGCTAAATGTAGATACAAATCCTAATTAATTTACTTTGCTACTAAATTGTGAAATTAAACATATTTTTCAATTAAACATATTTTTTTTCTGCTTTATGGGGCTGTTTTCAATTTAATCTAAAATGTACGGTTTGTTTGTGTATTCATGCAATGTATCTTGCTAATTGCCCTGGACTAAAAATAGATCCTTTGTGTTCTTTTGGTTAGTTACTGAGATTCAATGCTGAGTTTCTAACCTCACTTTAAGGTAAAGATGGGTATATATAGACAAAGTTTGTGCATCTGCATGTTCTTCAACATGATTCCAGGTGCCAAACACCAAGAACAGTCTGTCAATGGTTAATCTTTGTAAATCAGGGTTGACCATGTTAATAGCTCATGCTAAAAACATGAAATAAAGAAAGTAGCACATGCACAAAGAATGACTCAAAAATCCATAATTTATGGCTAGTACCAGACTAAACCCATTTCATTCAAGCAATTCTTTTTTCAGGGAGTTGGTTGGAGCCAGTTGGGTGGATCTCATAATAAATAAAAGCAACAGAGATTTTACATTAGCTTTTCATTGTATATAAAAAATATATTTAACACTACTCAGAGTACTTTCTATTTCCAAGAACAAGACATTTACATTCAATGCCATAATTGTGGGGCTTAAAAAAATACAGATTCAATTTCCTGTTTCACTGAAATGACATCCATGACAATTATACATGAAACAGGGATTGGGGAGGTAACTGATTAATGTTAGATATTGTAAGTGTCTCAACCCGCACAGAGACCCTCAATCGTTGCAAATAGTGTGCAAGCCCAATCAAGTTTTATGTGGCAGGTGTTCAATTGTAGGCCGACTACACCAGTACAGACTTTAACCATACAAAATAAAAATAAAAAATTGTTCAAATTATTTCCTTCATATTTTAATCTTACCACTGCTTGACCACACTTATTCTTACAGGTTAGCTTACGCAATTTCCAAAGTATCTCTGTAGGGAAGCCACACCTTTTATAACCCACCACCAGCCAAGTACCTCTCCACCAACCTCTGACACTTCTAGTTTAGCCCCGCCTATTTCATGTGGCATCATCCGAGTATGTATCCATGCCTTTATTAGTTTCCAAGTAAGTGTACGAATAATAGGTTCTCTGCACACAGTGTAGACATGTGTAACTCATAAGTGTTGTGATAGCTTCAGTAGGATAGAAAATGGATACCTCCAGCAATAGATTACAAATTGATAATAGTAAACTGTTTACTCCATCAAGTCCAGTGAAATAATTACTTGTGGGTGGGATTTAACCTAAACATATTCCAAGCTCCACTGATTATTATTTTCATAATAAATGTTGGGCTTGCTATTTGTCATTAACTGGTGTCATGTTTCTTACTGATTAATTCCCAGATTTAGTTTATTTTGTATGCTCCTGGGTGTGCTCTTTATGAAGCTTTGTGGCGCGGTAACGTCACAGCCCAGATGGCATTTGCAGGGAGAAAGACTCAGACACAGAAAGCTGCAAGTTAAATGCGCTAATGTGCTCTTTATTCAAAAATAAAATGGACAAAACACTAAACAAAACTCCCTTGACAAAACAAATGGCATAAGGGCCAAAACAAAAGGGTTTACAAAAACTCACGAATGTAAACATTAGACAGGACAGCACAGCATGGACCACAGACCTCCACCTGTGAACACCTATTTTATACACCTGTGACCAATTAATAATTTAATCATGTATTTAGATGTCGGCTTCAGCCACATTCCCATGTGTTTTGACAGAGAGAAATTTAACCCCCTCCCTGCCAACCCAATATTCCCCACGCACACATACTGTTAATTCGGCAGGGCTTTCACCCTGCCACAAGATCATTAGCTTATTTAACACCCTATCACAGAGAAAGAAATGTATGTCCTCAGCTCACAAGTTGTGGAATAATCAGAACTACAGCAAACATTGCGTAACAACCCTGGGTCTGCTGTAACCGCATTCGGGAAGGTTCTGTGGCCAGGGTCAACAGTTCAATTGCAGCAGGTGTTCAGAGACGGGAGAATCGCCACCATTCCAAAGCTTGGCTTGCCATGTGAGTGGTACCCAGTAGCAACATTGTTGGCACAAACCAAGGGACGAGATGTTGCAGCCATCAGGGGATCGAGAGAGGGAAGTCGTGTCTGCCTGGGATTGGTGGCTGATGCACCGAGGACGGGCTGCTGCTGTGGAGCTGCTGCTGAGATGGAGAAACAAGCTGGAGCGAGAGAAAGAGCACAACAGAAACAGCCAAGGAGAGCAGAAGAGAAGCAGAACTACAGAAACGAGGAACCAGAGACTGAACTTAGTGGCTGTAGCACAGGGCCGAAACATTGTGTTTTTGCACTTTCTTTTATTTTCTTATTTGTCATAGTCTGAGTAGCACTACGCTGCTCAGCTGTAGTTGTACCACAGCAGCACACTTTTACCTGCCCAGTGTAGAGTCCTGGCTTAATAAACCGTGAATTTGAAAACCTGAAAATCCTGTGTAGGCCTCCTTCATTTTGAACATACAAATCCTGTGTAAGCCTCCACTCCCCCCAGAAGTAGCTGACAGCGCTGTATCGATCTGAAAAGCACCGCTACTACAGCCACTGCCAGCCATGGGAACCCAACAGTACAGCCAGGGGAGTGGAGCCCCACAGAAGTAGCCCAGAAGGAGATGACAGTGCCACCGTTCCAACAGGGCCCACCGTTGTCGTGGGGAGGACCTCTGTGGGGGACTTCTGCCACATCCTGGTCCGAGTGGAGGAGGTTTCATGCACAGCCTTGGTCAACACGGGATCAATGGTGAAGCTGATGTGACCTGATGTGACCATGGGGCGGTCCAGCTAGAACCGTGCAGCTCCGCACAGTCTCTCTGGGGAGCTGGCGCCCATACAGGGAAGAGGGACCATGGCGATCCAGGTGGGCGGCCGAACGGTGAACCACCCCGTGGGAACAGTGCCTCAGTTTCCCTCAGATGCTTCAAATCCAGGCCGGTAATTCAGGGGGTGGTGTCTGGCCTTGTTTACCTGCTTTTCTTAAAGTTTTCATGACTGACAGGAGTACATTATTGCTGGTTTTAAACTCGCTGTCAGCAGAGATGTTAACACTTCTACTGATAAAATACCTATTTAGTCCAGCTCTCAGCGTTATAAAACTGGAGACTGAATACTATTCGCCAGTTGAACTTCTTGAGATTTTTTGGACTTATTTCCTTTGAATGAATGTCCATATTTTTTTCTTTAAGCCAGTCTTTAAGTACATTAACAGCCCATGCTGTCGTTTTTTTAGTGTTTTTTCAATCTTTGTTTTCTTTTGTTTCATTTAGCTGTTCCTCATCTACTACTGGGCAGCAGTGTGGAGTGTGGGCAGCAGTGTGGAGTAGTGGTTAGGGCTCTGGACTCTAGACCGGAGGGTCATGAGTTCAATCCCCAGTGGGGGACACGGCTGTTGTACCCTTGAGCAAGGTACTTTACCTAAAATTGCTCCAGTAAAAACCCAACTGTATAAATGGGTAATTGTATGTAAAAAATAATGTGTAAAAAAATAATGTGATATCTTGTAACAATTGTAAGTCGCCCTGGATAAGGGCGTCTGCTAAGAAATTAATAATAATAATAATGATATATACAGTATATATATATATATATATATATATATATATATATATATATATATATATATATATATATAATGTATACACGCACGGTCATGTGATGCTGTTTAACCAACCAGAGGTTGTTATTTTTCCAAGCCGTGTTATAAAACTGTATATACACACATTTATTTTCAAATACTTGTTTATTTAATTGTTTACCATTTTTTGAGGATGCACGTTATGTAATATGTCTGTATATAAACACATTTCTGTTGAAATGTCCGTTTACTTACAATGTTTCGGTTGTGTAGATGCTTTATATGAGTTCCTGAATAAAACTACGACTTATATTCAAATGTTTGTCCTTTCATTATAATATTTATGTTGTTTTTTAATACGCCGGCTCATGGTTGTTCTAGGTATGCCTATAAACACGGTTGTTCTAGTGTTAATACAAGTTTTTTGTAATTAACTAAATGATAACTGGTAAAAGAGTGTAGTTCCAGTACGATGCTGAAGTGACACATGTTGACATGTATACATCATATTGACAAGATACATGCATTCAGATTGCTACTCTCATTTAACCATTACTTAAACTTCCAAGTAGACTGTACAGTTCTACTTTCAAAATGTCATCTATGATAAGCACTAAGCACTATTAAGTCTATGATAAGCAAAAAGCACTATAACGTAAGTTCAGTATTTTATCGTCAATTTACCCTGTATAATATTGGCCCACAGTCCACTGCCTTTGGAAATAACAGACTATATTGTTTTTTATATTTTTGAATGGCACGAACACACAGTTTTCTTTTTTTTTTAATGTACAGTAACAAAACCGGGACGATTTAACAATTATACTGTTTCTGACCAGGACAGAAAAGACAATCCCAGTTTTCCTGGGACATCTGGTAACCCTACTGGTACATCAAACCAAAGTAACTTTTTCAGTCCTCTAAAACAATGAGCTAGACAGAGAGGCAGCAAAAGTTGTTTCGAAAGGCGGCCAGAAGATTGTCTTCATTGTAACATTCGGTCAATGAAAGCTCCAATAATAATAATAGGATTTCATGGTACATTGTGCTAATTCCTGCTTAAATTGCCAAAGAGCAAAGCTTTGCCAAGATTCCTTGATCAATTTAAAGTTAAGCTAAAAAAAATAGACTGTTACTCAGAATGCTGATAAGTTTGAAATGTAATCAGAAGACAGGCCATTAATCACCATATCAAAGAAAACACAATGGGAACTCTGGCACTACAGAGAATACAAAAATAAATACATTCTGATAAATTTTCTAATGTGTAGCATTAGATTAACTATTTATATTTATGTATGTATTAATTTATTTTAAAGGTGGATTCTCCCCTGAAGGCATACATGCTAATTTCACTATAAATTTAAGCCTTCTTTCAAATTTTAAATTAAAAAAGCCACAAATATTATCCTAGCACCCAATAAAACCAAATTTGATGGTGCTTTGTTTGGTTTTTGTACTTGTGGTTATGAAGAGATGTATTCACTTATTTTAACCAT
Source organism: Acipenser ruthenus (assembly GCF_902713425.1). Taxonomy (NCBI): domain Eukaryota; kingdom Metazoa; phylum Chordata; class Actinopteri; order Acipenseriformes; family Acipenseridae; genus Acipenser; species Acipenser ruthenus. The sequence continues at coordinate 61,658,298 of NC_081191.1, read as the reverse complement.
TTGTAACCTTACGGAACATTTGTTGTATTGCTAAAATGATATACCATTATTTGCACCCAGTGTTTAATGTTATTAAAGTTTCCTTAGGTGAGTGCAGATTTGCAATGCGTCCTTGGCTTTTAACACTTGTGTCTTATCCACACAAGAACGAAGAACAGGCGTCAAGGACACACAATGATGCACTAGGAATGTGATAGAGATCATTGACATGGATTTTGCCTAAACGTATTTCGTAATGTTGTCAGACTCCCCCCACACTTTATGTACAATGTACATGTTCACCTTCACCCGTTTGTATGCATATAAAGAATACTCTGCATGTCTGAAAGTTATGCGGTCGTCCGTTTATGACTTTTCCTAAATACATCCTAAATACTCTGTCGCTGCACCCCAATATACTACTAAATCCCATCCACACAATCAGAACGTTGCCACGTTCTATCCAATCGGTGAATACAACAGTGCTGATTGCACAGATGGGATTCAGCTGTATTACAGCTTTCTGTGAAGCACAATCTGTGAAGAGTGTATTGTTTCCTTACGCAGGGCCTTTTCTGGTCGGGAAGGAGATTTACAGCACAGATTCATTCTCTCCCTGCCACAATGGCCAGGTCAAATTTATTAGTCACTGTGGCAAAGTGGTAAATGGTACGTGCAGGTGCAGGGGTGATGCAGTGCAGTAATGAAACACAGAGAGTTATAATCCAGTTTGGAACAGTTTTTAATTGTATCCAGGTCTGGTGACCAAATAATAATCCCCGGCAATACACAGCAATGTGTGCATGGAGTAAATACCAACAGGGTTACAGTCCCAAATAATAAACACGAATATCCGTCCCACAATATACTAACACGGTCACCAGCCCTGGGTGTGTGCAGTAGTGCTCGTGGTGGGTGATAACAATTACACAGTGACTGTGGTGTAGTGTTGTTCCGGATAGTGCTGGCCCAAGGCGACAGCTCCGGATATGTATTAGCTGTCTAGTGATTTACAAAACAAAAGGCAATTACTAACAGCAACAAACAAACAGAAAAAACTCACAAATCCTTTTTTAGTTTTGAAAGGGTTTCACCCGGTCCTTCCAGTTCCTTGTATTTCGAACCAAGCGAAGGAAAAGATTTGCGATTCTCCATCCCCTTTATGCTATCACGCATGACCCCTTGGTAAACGAGTGCAGCTGTCTCTACTATCTGTAGCTGCTATGTCGTTTCCCTTCTGGTCCAATACGTTCTTGCAACATAGTCTTGCCTTCTTCCAGACTGACCGACTTCCTGGCCCGGGGAAAGAACTGTCAGGCCAGCCCGTCCAATGACTTCTCCTTTCGCTGCTTAGTGCCCTCACAGGTCGGGAGGGAGATTTACAACCAAAACTCATTGTATTTCTGTCACATCACTCATTGTAAATTTCTTATAATACGATTTCACTAAGCACAAATTTTCTGTTAGTGCAAATTATTCTGGAGCCCTCCAAGGGAAGTAAATTTCGTATAAAACAAATCGCTCTGGGTGTAAAGGATTTTGGAAAAATAATTAACCAGATTAGTGCCTCTGTAGTGTACATCTGTTTTTTTTTTTTATATAGCGCCTTTCACAACAGAGTTACCATAAAGCGCTGTACAATTAAGAATAAGCCTAAACGAAATGGAATGTTTTTAACCTACTTTTAAAAATCAGAAGCAAGTCAGCCTGGTGTATATTCTCAGGGAGTGAGTTCCAGAGTTTAGGCACATAATTAGAAAAAGCTCTTCCACCCATAGAGACAAGGTGGAAGGAAGAAACAGAGAGCAGACCTAAGTTGGAGGAACGCAGAGAGAGACACTGAGTGTACCGCGTCACCAGTTCACGAATGTAATCTGGACCAGGTTCCCTACAAGCCTTATATATCACAAGTAGGACCTCAAGCAATTATCTGCTTTACAGACAGCAATTGTAAGGAAGCTAAGACAAGGCTAATGTGCTGTCTTAGTTTGGTACGGGTTAGGAGGTGCACAGCAGAGTTTTGAAGTAGCTGAAGTCGTGACATGGTAGAGTCAGGAAGAGAGAATCATCTCCAGCACTGCCCCACCCCTCGTTCGCTATATTTTTCAAATAACTCGTAATAATAGTACATACCGATAAATCATCTCTTGATCACTCGTTTTATCACCAAACTCCTCAATAATGCAATCCAAGTCGTTATTTTATTACTATAACATCTCAAAAAGCTCTGCAAATGTCTTTGATATTCTCTGAACACTGGATGCGGAAGCAGCTATCTTGTTTGTGTATGTCCGTGTTATCTATGTGGTGTCGGGTCTATCAGTATTCAGGAGAGCTAGATTTCCTTTGTTTGAGGTAATCAGGTTAGAAAAGTAGGTGGTTTTGGCAATGGAGAGAGAAGACCTGTAAAGAGATTGGTGTTCCTTAAAAGAGATGTAGTGGACTTGGAGTCTACATTCCCTCCACATTCACTCAACTCTCTTGCAGTGAGCTTTTTGATCACAGAGAGTAGTCGTATACCAAGGGCAGCTGTGAGCCAAGGAAAGCTGTTTTTTTTTTCTAACAGGGGCTAGGGAGTTAGTGATATTAGTCAAGGTGGCATTATATACATTAACTGCAGTCTCAGGTCAGGAGATGGGACCCAGAAATAGAGATGACTGGGTGGCAGTAGTAAATCTAAATGGAATGAGTAGCCTCTTGGGGCAACAGTTGACAGTAAAAAATAGTCTGTGGAGGGAGAGGAACAGCAAGATTAAACATAATCATACAGTGATCAGAGATTGCTAGATCAGTCACAGTGAGATTAGACAGCTCTAGCCCACGACAGAAAACCAGATCCAAAATACCACCATGTGAGTGTGTGGGAGAGGACACCATTTGAGTGAAGTCGAGAGAGTCCATTAGTACTAGAAGCTCTTTAGCGAGAGAAACAGTGGACTGTTCAACATGAATGTTGAAATAACCCATAATAAGTGTTCTGTGAGCTTGAAAGCAAAAAGTGACCAGAAAAACAGAAAACTCAGTGTGAAAATAAGGATTGGGTTTAGGTGGACAATAGACAATAACAAGGAGATTACAAATAGCTCACAGGATATGTGTAGCCCTCACTTAGCGGCCCAGGCTGTGTGGAGAAGCTGCTATTTAGGCAGAACACTCACAGACATATAGTGAGACACACCCGTGGACAGGGGATCAAAACAGCCTGCAGTCGGACAATCCAAGTACAGAATAAAACAAACTTGACAACAAAGCAATAAAAAAAAGGAATACAATAAATAAAAGATCACAGTAGCAAGGGTGAACTGATGGGACTAACAGTACAATGGCAGAAAGATCTAAAGACAAAAAAATAATAGGGAGACGCTAAAAAAAGATACAAAAAAATGAATTAAATAAATAAATAATAAATAAGCTAAAACTCAGCGGCCCGCATTCTAACTTAGCTTCTCTGCATTGGCTTCCAGTGGCATTCATAGTGACATTTAAAATCCTACTATTAACATTTAAGGCTCTGCATGGGTTAGCACCAAACTACATCTGTGATGTAATGCACCACCATACAGAAAAGAAAGATGTTGCTGCAGATTTCAACATTCCCACAAACACTTTCTCAACCATTCTCAAAAAACGGGATAGAATAATACAGGCCTGTGAACAGCAAACTGTGGATGCAAGTCATTAGCCTCCCGCTATGCAAAACTGTTATAATTCAAGGTCTCAAGTTGTTTGTATATCAACATTTGTAATTTCATTTATTTCCGCATGGTTAAAGTACATTTATAGAAAGTCTGATTAAAATCACCCAAGCAAATGTAGTTCATCCATGGAGATTCATTCTTTTACGAGCTTGATTAATAGCATTACAATTTTATTCAATGCAAAAAGATATGTATATATTTTACTAGCCTTCAGGATTTCATGTATATTTCCCTTGGGTCCAGGGGTGATCTTCGAATATTGCATTGTATTAAAAATTTAGATACTCAGTGTTATTAAGTCTTTATACCCAAGGGGTAAAGAAATACAGTATGTCTGTCTGTTTTTTCATTAATAATAACAGGTCAAAGTATGCTGTCGATCTTTCTCAACTCAGACATAAATAAATTACTAATTAAACATCGAGTGATGAATAAATAAATGCATGTACATCTGCAGTACAGTGCAACCGGTAACTTCGCAACACTATTTTAACATTGTGAAGGCAAGATTACACATTTTGAAAAATATTTATTTGTATGTCTAATCACTATAATATTTATTTAATTATGTTTAGCATGTTTTCACTTTTTAATAATCAATGTGATGGTTTACAGTACTGTGTACTGTGACTCGATTTACTAGCTGCAGCCTTACCTTTGACTGAGATGAGAGGGAGCAAGACAGCAGAGGAAGCTTGGTCTTACTTTTCGTCTGGGATACTTTAAAGTGTGTTGTACAACAAGGAAAGGAAACTGCTTTAATGAAGCAGAATTGGGGTTCTTGACCTGTATGTTTGCTTGTCTCATCTTTTCCTTCTTGTCCTATTTTGTGTTTGGGCGAGAGAGAAACCACTGCTGGACTTGATCTGTGTTTTGTTTTTGACCGGTTTGCTATGTACAGGCTCTACCTTTTGCTGAAATTTGTGGAAAAGACTTTTCAATCCTGCATTAGGGGGAGATTTAAAACAGCAAGGAAATACTGTTTTGTATACATATGCTGTATACATAAATTAAACAAGTAGCCTATTACAATTGTACTGTTTGCCCAAATGGGAGGAGAGATATAATCCAAGAATATTTAACTTTTTGGGAGGAAACTGAATTTGCTATTTCCATGTATCCGAACCACTTTTATTGAAATATAAGTCTGGATCTGCACGCATTAGGAGCATTGTAACAATAGAACATTGCTTTTTATGACCCTTATCCTCTTAGGCTACACTGTGTTGGTGTTGCTGAATGTGCACTCTAGCCATTGGGGTGGGTTTATTTTTTGGGGATGGTAATAATTTATTATTCTCTCTGATTCTCTGTGATCTCCCACATCTATTTAATCAAAGAGAGTGGCTTTGTCTGAACTATGATAACCTGCTGTAAACTAATTATTTTAAGAGCAAGCCTTATACTGGTACTGTGTTACACATGTGCAATGCAAGGGGGTTGTGATGGAGAATGTGGTTTCCTCCACCCCTAATACAGACATTGAACAAGCATGTCATCATTAACATGGACATTGAATAAACCTTTAACGTAAATTGTAGTAAAAAATGAAGAATGTGCCTGAAAAAGAAACAGAATGAGAAAAAAGAGAAAAGTTTATTGGTTAGTTTTACAGGTCCAGATTTGAAAGCGGTGGATATTTTTGGTGATGGGATGCACAGTAACACAGAAAATATCACCACCACTTCTGATTTAATTAATAGATTCTTAAATACATATAACTCCTTTTTTAAATATCTAAGGTACGACATCAGTGGGATGCTAACCCAGGACCAGTTTTTTTGGCTGTATTTGACTCTCTTCCTATCCGTCCTTCGGGTGAGACGTAAAACCAAGGTCCTATTGTAAGTGACTCTGCAGCAGCAGTTGTTGATGCATAGTAGGGATGCGGACCGGACCAGGTTCCGTGAGTGGTCCGATCCAAATCTATGGAAGTCTGGTACAGAGATTGGACCAGCAAGCTTTTTTTTCTCTTGGTTTTAAAAAGATTGGAACTAGTGCATACTGGAAATACTGCATATTGCAATAAAACACTGCATACTCCTAAGACTTAAAGCTAACTTTTTAAAAAGCTCTACAGTAAAAAAAAAAAAAAAAAAAAAAAAAAAAAACACAATAAAGAGGTGATACAATATTTTAATGAGTTGTTCTCTATCGAGAAAATGAACAGGATAGAATAACATTCAAAATAGCAGAACATTAAAACATCAGTAAACAAAAAGCCATAGACTAAGATATTGTCAGCTGTCTAATTTGGTATCCCCTGTGTTTCTCACTATAAATACACCCAATATCAATCAAACCCTTTGTGTGTGATAATGGGGCACAGGTAGACACACTGTGCAAGTTTGACATTTCTAGGAGCCCCACTGCCTGAAAAGTACAGGGATACCAAGTAATACAGCCATAGACTAAAATATTGTCAGCTGTCTAATTTGGTATCCCGTGTTTCTCAATGTCAATAACAATCTTGTGTGTGTACTCTATATAAAATAAATATATAAACAAATATCTATAAACAATAACGTTATATGTAATACATTTTGCATTTACACGACTCATGTTTATTCCAGACATAACAACACAAGCCACAGAGCAACAACATTCGTGAAAACTTTCGTGATCATTTACTTTCAACTTTCAAGTTTTGAAATCCAAAAAATATATAAAAAATAGGCTGCTTTGAAATGGGCACAATCGTTTATAAACAGGTAGGTCGCATAGTTAATACATTAAGCATTAATTATTTAAAGATTGTTTTAGCTGCACATGTCAAAGACGTTTTTAATGAAAACAACTCTAACTGATTATACACATCACAAAGAAATCATGCCGTCCTGTCGAAAAAGTTAGTAAATGATTGCAAAATGCAGCCAACAACTGCTGCACAGTTTTATGATGACCCTCTTAATAATGTTGAAAAATGTGGTTATCCATGGCAGCATTAGAATGATGGCGGAAGGAGATCTGAAATGTGTTTCAGCAGTACAGTGTGAGCAGGATCCGCTAGGGGAAGCCCTAGCGCTGCAGGGACAGTTGGTTGGATCTGGGATATGGCTTGAGTGACAGAAAATATTTATAGCAATGCAGCTTGTTCAGGATCCGCTAGGGGGTGCCCTGGCACTGCAGAAGCTGCTGCTTAAGCCTGGGTAGTATACTGAGTGACAGAAGAGCGATTTTTGTCCTTTGACCTGGATCCAAGATGGCGGCTTGGGAATACAGGAATTGTTCCACTAGACTTGCACATTAGTTTGAAGAAAGATTCTCTTTTGTGGCTCGGCCAGGATAGATACTTTAAGATGATGTACATGATTTAAAAGTTTTGAATCCTTGAAATGCATCTCCTTTGGAATGTTCTTTGATCCTGTTCAAGAGCTTCGTCTTGCATGAGTTGTTGTTAAAGGGAAGATGCGAGACCCTAAACCTACCTGCCGGTAAGCAAGCTCCTGCGCTGCATTGAACAGAAGTGGAAGGTGAAGCAGAGTGATGCGATCCAGTTGATGGGAGTGGAGGTTCCAGGGAGCTTTGAGCCGCAAGAACAGAATGAAGGAGATGGAGACTGGTCGGCTTCAAAATCAGAAAGGGGTCGATTGAAATAGACTGCTCAATCTGAGAAGCAGGAGCAAACGGAGATGCATAAGCGGTTGGAGATGCAGAAGTGATTTGGACATGATTCAGAAATCGAAATTAGTTGTAGACATAAGAATCATCGCATAGATTATCCATGTTTACGGTTCAGTAGGTAGTTTTGACCTACTCAGAAGACTTGCAGAACAAGTATTGGAAGGTGAGCCTGCACTATACAGGTTAAGGAACCAATAAAGAGTACAACTATGGAAAGCTTCTATTTAAAGTCTGATTTACAACCATCAATATCTCAGCAATGGTAGGGGTAGAGTGGTATCTTTTAGAACATAAACACTTTGTGTCATTGTCACTTTATGATGATTTCCATTACACGAGAGTAGATGTTAAAACTTCATGCTGATTTGAACTCGGCTCTCGCCAAGATAAGCACCAACTAAGACGTAGCTTTACAGTAAACTAATGTGATCCATATGTGTCTCCATCCATTTACGTTTCCTTCCATATGATGATGTAGATATCCTTCTGTCTGGTGTTAATGGCTGAAGTGTAATGCTGGCTCCAGGGATCAGCTTATTTTGCCTCCCTGGCGCATCAGCACACACAACGGCTGCGATGCTGGCTCCGGAGATCAACCACAGTGCGGCCTCCCCAGCGCATCAGCATGACAACCGTCTGGATTGAGCTAAGTAGGGTACATCTCTGGGGTCTTCAAGTGGGCACCTTCCATCCTCAGTGTTTTGTCGACTAGCCCACGACACCTCAAGAGGGCTCGACAGTGATTCTGGCGTCCCAGCATCACCCCCCTCCGTCCCCCACTCAACTCAGCCCAGCTTACTTACCTGTACATCAGCGTTTCTTTCTTTCTATTGTGCTTGAGATCCCCAGCCAGAATCTTTCCGTCTCAACCACAGCCAGTTGCTGCTCCTCTCTGCTGCTTCAAATAAGTTCTTCACTGTGCGACGCAACTCTTGGCCACTGAATCCGACGTCTCTGAGAAACCGGGTTGTAGAGTGTGCCACAAATCCTCGACAACCTACTTCCACTGGGTAAACCCGGACTCTCCATCCTCGCTGTTCCGCTTTAGTGGCTAGTTGAGCATACCGCAGTTTCTTCCTCTCATACGCCTCATCTACAGCATCCTCCCATGGCACTGTTAACTCTACCAGGTGAACAAGGCGTGCTGATCCAGACCACAAGACAATATCTGGTCGAAGGTTAGTGGTGGCAATCTCAGGTGGAAAAATAAGCCGTTGACCAACATCTGCCAGTATTTTCCAGTCTCTAGCGCTTCCAGTTGTCCTGGGTGACGATTGGTTTTAACACCTTTTCTTGGTGGTTGCTCTCCTGGGCGGAGGAATGTTGTCTTTTGTGTGTAATGTTTTGATGGAACTGGTGGCAACTTATTGGTCATGTTACGCTTGTCTTCCAATGCTAAGGCCAAACATCGCAGCACCTGGTCATGGCACCAAGTAAACCGTCCTTGGCTAAGAGCCACCTTACATCCTGTCAAAATGTGCCTTAATGTTGCAGGTGATGAACACAAAGGACATGAGGGATCCTCTCCTACCCAGAGGTTTAGGTTCTGTGGTGATGGGAGAACATCATATGTTGACCTGATGAGGAAACTGATCCTGCTCTGTTCCATTGACCATAGGTCTTGCCAGCCAGTCTTGCGTTGTTCCACACTCTCCCATCTCATCCATTCTCCCTGCTTGGCCTGGGAAATGGCCTTTATACACCTCATCCTCTCCTCCTGCTTTTGCACCTCGTTGACTACCAGCTTCCTCCTTTGAGCTGGGGCTGCCTTGTGCCATGTAGGAGGAGCTGAACTGAGACCAAGACCCCCTCTTCCATGCTGAACTTGCCCTATGATATCACTAATTCGAAGGGCAGCCTTTGCATCTTCCACAGCTTTCTTTGCCGCCCACTTTCTTCCAGTTTTCAACACAGGTGCTGCCTCCCTTACGCATTTATCGCGTGACTCTACTAATGTCATTTCCAGTCGGACCTTGGCGCACTTAAACTCCTCGGTTAGAGCGGAGACTGGTAGCTGCAGTATTCCTTTACCATAAAGTCCCACTCTGCTGAGGCAGCGTGGAACTCCCAACCATTTCCTGATGTATGAACTGATTAAAGCTTCCAGCTTCTCTACTGTTGTCAAAGAAACCTCGTACACAGTCAGTGGCCACAGCAACCTCGGCAGTAGACCAAACTGAAAGCACCAGAGTTTTAGTTTGCCTGGTAGAGCGCAGCTGTCTATCTTCAACCCTTCCACTGCTTGTTGTCTAACTTCTCCCACACGAACTATGTCCTTTAGATCCCCGTTGTACCATCTCCCAAGACTCTTGACTGGCTTCTCAGACACTGTTGGTATTGCCTCACCATTAATGAAGAATGTTTTATCTACTACTTTGCCTTTAATTATGAGATGCTCCTTGATTTAGTGGGCTTGAATTGCATTCGTGCCCATTCAATGTTATTGGTTAATTTGCCCAATAACCGATTAGTGCAGGCTACTGTTGTAGTCATGGTTGTCATGTCATCCATGTATACTCGAATTGGTGGTAGTCGCATTCCAGAAGCCAAGCGCTCTCCTCCTACTACCCATTTTGATGCCCTAATGATTACTTCCATTGCCATGAATTCTCAGTGGAGAAATGGTGCATCCTGCCATTATTCCAACCTCTAGGCATTGCCATGTAGTGCTGAATTCTGAAGTTGAAAAACTAAATTGCAAATCTCCAAAGTAGGCTTTCACTAAATTTGTTATTGTCATCGGTACACTGAAAAAATCAAATGCTGCCCAAAGAAGTTCATGTGGCACTGAACCATATGCATTAGCCAAATCCAGGAATGTCACATGGAGCTCCTTCCTCTCCTTTTTAGCTGATTGAATTTGTTGCCAGATCACATTGATGTGTTCTAAGCATCCTGGGAAACCTGGAATGCCCGCTTTTTGTATTGAAGTGTCAATGAAGCAGTTCTTTAATAGGTAAGTTGACAATCTCTGAGCAATAATGCTGAAGAAAATCTTGCCTTCTACGTTTAATAGGGAAATAGGATGAAACTAACTGATGCTTGTAGAATCTTTTTCTTTAGGTATAAAGACTCCACCTGCTCGGCGCCATGCTCTTGGTACAACCTGTTTTTCCCATGCCACTTTCTTCAATTTCCACAGAATTCGTAGAACTCCTGAAGCACTCTTGTACACTCTGTACGGAACTCCATTAGGCCCTGGAGATGATGAAGCCCTTGCTTTTTTCACAGCTTGCTCTACTTCTTTCCACTTAGGTGCACAGTCCTCCATTTGGTATTCTGGTGGATTGATAGGTGGGATGTCTGACGGAATTGACATAGGCTCCTGCCTTTTTGAATCTGTATGTGTTTCCTCCAAATATCTCTCCAGCTCAACCTTAGATGCTTTTAGTATGCCATTCTTCTCACTGGTGAATAACTTCTTTACAAATTTGAATGGGTCTTTATAAAAGTTAGCTCTCGCACGCTCCTTTTTGTAGCGTTTCCGTAGGCGCTCAGCTCTGCGCAATGTTGCAAGCTTATCTTTTATGACCCTTTGTAAGAGATTGAGTCCCTCCTTCTGACTTTGTTCTGCTCTTCTCCATTGCTTCCTCAGCTGTCTCCTTTCTCTAACTAAGCGTTCAATCTCCTGCTGCCGTCTAGACTTTCCAGGAATAGTTTGTACTTTTTCCTTCCTTTTTTCAACTCCAAACCTCTCACTTCCATATGTGTAGATGATGTCCCCAAATTTATCCAGCTTCTTTTCAACTGTTCCACTTAATCTTTCCAATGCAAAGCAGAGATCTGTGTTTACTGTGTCCCATGCAGTTTTCTCACAAGCTCTTGGCCATTTAACTCCAGGCTTGTGCCCGCTGAGGTTCTTTTCTCTCTTATGCTGGTTTGTCTGACCGGGTTCACAAGGATCATTAGGTTCATCACTAACTGTGTCCATGCAAGTCCTCCTCACGTCTATGACAGGGGTGCTGATATCCTGCGAACTGTGGTTTGCTCCCTGTCGCTGGATTTCATTCGACTGACTTGACTGACTTTGTAAGAAGTACTGATCAATGCGAGGCCCTTGTCCCTTCTCCCTCAAGCATTTCATTCTCCCTTGATGAATCTTCAAACCCCTGACCGTTGTCGCCTTGCTCCAGCCGCAGACACAAACCTAGAGTTCCATGTCTTTGCTAACTGCAGATCTTGAACTAGTCTTTTGTGAAGTACTCTCCATACTCATATCCATTTCCGTTCCTAAGTCGTTAACCGTGTTGTCCAACGTTGAGTCATCTTCCGCCCCCGCTCTCGCAGACTCTAGGGGTATTTTTCTTTTTAATTTCTTAGAAGCCTTGGGCGGGTGTCTCCAGCATCCTGTAAACACAGAGCTGGATACTGCCGACAAGGGTAGCTAACCCTTACATATTTAAACAGTGTTTCAAAATACTAAGCAGGATGTTAAAATGTTCCCCGTGTACAATGCAAACTATAATGTAATTTTCTAGCAGACCTGGAGAAAAAACTGTACTAGCTACAGCTATAGTACTTGGCACAGAGGTAGCAGTCTGCTGACTTAATTTCCTGCAGTGGTTAGAATTTGATTGGATTTGTAGTTTTAAAGTTATTTTTTTATTTTAATGTTGATTTTTGTGGCATGTTTGAGAGAATATTAAGCCAATAACACGGAAGAACAACAATGTTATTTTGTTCTGATTGGATGTTCTGGAAACAGGCTTTTCAGAACGCTTGGCTTAAATTCCCTGAACACCGGCTCTGTCAATGCGAATTAAAATGATAATCAATTGCCTTGGATTTCTTTTTTTTTAATCTCAAAATCTTGGCCAAAGCAATAGTGCCTCTAATGCTCTGGGCTGAAGTACAAAATTCAGCTGAACTGCAGGATCTGAACTTGGGAGAGAGTGGCTGCGTGACGTTTTACAACAAAGGGACCACATAGGAAAAAATTAAATTCTAGTGTGGCAGGGCAGAAGCCCTAGTGCTGTAACTGGTGTGTGTGGGAATCATCTTGCACTGAACTGCTCCATACTTTGCCATATTCTACTACTGCTCTTAATTAGGCTTCCAAGCCAAAGGCTGGGGAAGTCTATTGTTATTGCTGTGTTTATTATTATTATTATTATTATTATTATTATTATTATTATTATTATTATTATTTTTCTTCCCAAACATCGCAGAGTTATGAAAACGCATATGTAAGTAGATGCCTATGGCTGGACAACCAGACTGGCGTCCCCGAATGAAAAAGTCACATGGTTCGACCGCCATATTGGATTTCGTGGACATTTTTGGAATTTTTCAAAACTCTTGCCGTTAAAAACAACTTAAGGTAGAACTGTGACAATGGCAGCAGATAGTGCAGCAATGGCCTATAAAAAACATGTTCAATCGAGGTCGATTGAACAATTACTTTGCCCGCTATGCTGGATTGGCGCCAAATATTCAACAATCTTCTTGTCTTAAACCGCAACGTCAATCGACACCTAAATTGGCATGCATGTTCATGTCCAGGTCCTTTCTACCGTTTGTAAAATCCACGCTTTTTTGTTACAAAACATGGCCGCGGCGCGCAAATAACCGTTTCACAGCAGCTCTATTTTCATACATTCATGCATAAGTCCAAGGTGCAATACACCTCAGTCATGAAACTTTATATGACCATAGAGACTCACGTGAAGTACTGGTGATATGAAAATGACACATTTTGGTCACATGGTTTGGCGGCCATATTGATAATTGTAAAAAAAGCTTTTGCAACCCATAACAAGAACACCATTGCACTTATGCTCTTCAATGTCAACACAATTGCACAGACCATTGTAAAGTAATAACTGCTAAAGTTTGAAACAGATTGCTCACACGGCGTGGCGGCCATATTGGAATTTACGTTGAAATTTTAACTCCTAGGACGTGCCAACAGGGTCATAGTTATAATGGAACATGTATAGGAAGTCATATGTGGTCTATGAAAAAATATCATCACCCACAACCTTTGACCTCTCCTAAAGGTCAAACGTGATGCATGACATCATCAACATATGCAACTAGCTATAAAACTGCCTATAACTTCTTATCGGCTGCACCGAAACACACGGAATTTGACATGGATGTAGAGGACTATGGGATGTTGTGCCATGGTCAATATGGCAGCCTTTGGTCACATGGTGTGGCAGCCATCTTGGATTTAATGAAAATTGAGCAATTTTCAAAAGTCGTCTTCTCATGGACGGTAAATACCACAGCTGTGAAAAATGTTGTACATAGTGCACTAACCAATGCGCTTAAATTTCACAATAACTGCTTGGAAGTCTTTATAGTTGCTCTCAACTCTAGTTATAACTTCTGTCTGTATCTTGTACTTGATTGTACTCTTAAAGATATCCGTATTCACACTTTTTGTAATTGCTCTTATTTGAAATCGTTCTTATCCATTTATCGTACTTACTATGTGCTCTTAATGAATGTAGATTTTAGGCACTGTTTCAAGCTATGGCAATAAGTGCATTTTTTTCATTTAAAGCTTACATGAGCAATTTTTTAGCTTCTACCATAATTTGCTAAAGCAATGATTTTGTTAGACTTTGGCTTTGTAATTAATAGATTTTTCAAATACAGCGGCAATAGTTAAAGGTTTAAAATAGAGCTCAAGAAATACAAACTAAGAACGTGGATTTCAAATGACTTGGTCCTAACTCATTTAAGCTGATGTACTAATAAGTAAATAAAGAAGAGCGTTTTAAACTTGAACCAACAGAGTCTGTGTTTGTTTGAAAATAAGCTGCATTAGAGATGAGGCACTCTACAGTTATCTCCCTCCTTTAGACAGCAGGAGGGTCGTGACTCGGCTTTCTTAGCTGGTCCCTTTGAGCTTCAGTATTAACCAGTGTGTCCGTTTGGCAGGTTTGACTTTTGTTGTTGTGAACTTGAAAATGATTGGAGGAAATTAACAGCCGAGCATAGAAAAGATCCAGGTGTCTGATAATCGTGCAGCATTTCACTTACCATACATCTCCAGGCTGCACCATGGAGGGTTCTACTGTGGCTTTAGTAAAACTGTAAAAAGCGACTGTTTAGTCTATTAAAATAGATGTTTAAGCTACTGCCTTTAAAATATAAATATAAATATAAATCATCACACATTAGATAAGATATTAACCTCTTGTTTTATAGTTTTACCTCAAATGTTATGATTGTGAGGCAAGCAGCTTTTTGGGGGGATTTAGTTTTTCATTCATATTTAGCTGCATTTAAGTATTATTGCCAAAACATTTTTTAAAAGCTCAGGTAAGTTTTTGTAACAGGCTTTGAAAAGTAAAAGAATATTGAAAAAGAGAGATGATGCACAGAATAATAGAACCGTCATAGAGTTCTGTCAAAGCATGTTTATAATACTGTATATTGTCAAAAGGGAATAAAATTAGTGAAAAATGCAATCTATACACAGCACCTGCTAGTCAGCAAGTAAAGCATTGTATTTATTTTTATATTATATGTCACAACTGGGGAGTTGAAAAAAACAATCAATACAGTTAGATTTAAGCAGAACAATAAACGTGTTTTTGGGGGGTTTTTTTACTTCAGAGTTCTCAGAAGCAGGTGGTGTGACAAAAGCAATATTGTTGATTTTATATTGTTTTGTTCTGATAAATAAAATTTACTGCCTACAGTAGTTTTGATTAAAAAAATTTTTTAGCCAAGTAGTGGAATTATTTATTCTCTTAACTTTTTAAAAGTTAGTCCATCTAACATTAGGCTATTGGGTTGTTTTTCTTCTGTTTTGTGTCACCCCCAGGCCTTGCAAGACACTAGGGGTGTACACTCACCAGATGTTCTGGTATGTAAATAATAGCGCTATTACATAATGCCACCAAAAACAAGAGGAATTATAGCTTGTAAAATTGATCTGGTGTCTGGTGTAGCTGAATCATATTGAATAAAATCTAGACTAGTGAATGAGTTCTTTAAGTTAATTTCCAGGCCAGTTTAAATTGCTTTGCTTGTGAGCAAATTTTGCACTGCTCCACTTTTCATAGCTTTGTGTAACGGAGGTAAAATATTTATATATTGTTAAATTCTGCTGCAAATTAGTAGCTTTCCAAACAGAGCTTTGGCTTTAGAGACACCTGCTGGTGCAATACGTACATTACATTTGCGACTGACTGGAATGTACCAACCAGTCGCATAATACCCCTTTCACATTTTGGTCTGTGTGAATTGCCTATGCCATCACAGAGCCCTCATATTACATGAACCGTCTTAAAATGTGTGAAATGCTATGCCGATACTGAAGCGCTATAATGGCCGTGGATTGAAAGTTTTATGTAAATCGTTTTTTTCAGGGCTTTCGCTTTTTATATACTGTATTAAATTATTGTTTTTGGTTACTTTCCAAAATGCTTGGATCTTTTTTTCTGTCAAAATATATATAGTATAAGGGCTCCCGAGTGGCGCATCCGGTAAAGACGCTCCACGTAGAGTGCAGGATGCGCTCTATAGCCTGGACGTCGCCAGTTCGAGTTCAGGCTATTCCACAGCCGACCGTGGACGGGAGCTCCTAGGGGGCGGTGCACAATTGGCTGAGCGACACCCGGGGGGAGGGAGGGTTAGGTCGGCCAGGGTGTCCTCGGCTCACCGCGCACCAGCGACCCCTGTAGTCTGGCCGGGCACCTGCGGGCTTGCCTGTAAGCTGCCCAAAAGCTGCGTTGTCCTCCGACGCTGTAGCTCTGAGGCGGCTGCACGGTGAGTCTGCAGAGTGTAAAGAAGCGGGCGGCTGACGGCACACGCTTTGGAGGACAGCGTGTGTTCGTCTTCGCCCTCCCGAGTCAGCGCAGGGGTGGTAGCGGTGAGCTGAGCTTAAAAAATAATTGGCCATTCTAAATTGGGAGAAAATAATAAAAAATAATTGGCAACGACTAAATTAATATATATATATATATATATATATATATATATATATATATATATATATATATATATATATATATATAGTATTAACTCGACAGTACTTGCACACTTAAGTTGTACCTTCTTTCCTTTGCTGTCTACCTTATTGTCACGGCACATTCTTCTGGGCTTTTTGTGTGTAGGCTTTTTTTTTACATTTCACCACAATTTGCAATTCTGTTTTAAATCCTCTGTATCTTAACTGTAATACAGCTTTAAATACTGCGAACAAGCCTCTGTGTGTGTGTTTGTGTTATATCGTTATAATATAATAATGAATAATGTTCAATAAAATAAAATACAATTATTGGCTACAATTTAAGAAAAAATAAATTTTAACCTAAACTCTAGAGTCAACATTCCTAAATGAACAGCAATTCTGGCTGCTGAGAGACACACTTAGAGTACTAGCAGTAGCAGATGGTGTTATGGTCCTGGAGGAGGGTTTTTTTATGAGGGAAGGCTCTGCCTCCATGACAAACTCCTATCTCCCATTAAACACAGTAGTCACCGTAGCAAATTGCGTGATTTGAACACAGGTTTTAATTGGTGGAATCACCCACATCCTCCTGCCCCATGCTGAAGCACTACTGTAATGCACTGAGTATGTGTTAATTTATGAGCGTTGATTGAAATTGCATCATTTTGTTTTGCATTGCGTCAGAGGTAAGAAACACAATATATTTTGTTATTGTTTTATTTTGGTGCATGTCTTGTGCAGGCGTTAAATGTAAAATGGAGGATAACGCAGTTGATCAGCTGATTAAGACTCCATTTGCCACACTAGATTATATTAAAAAACTTAAGATCAAATCTGAAGGGAGACCACAACCAAACATTGAACTTGCTAATAAGAACAGGTCATTTCATAGTGGTTGGTTTGACAGAGTGGATTGGCTGACCGGAGGTGTAGCAAATAAACGTCTTTATTGCTGGCTTTGTTTACTTTTCAGTAACTGCGCTCGCATGGTCAAAGTATGGCTTTATTGATTTAAACCATCTGGAC
This sequence comes from Acipenser ruthenus, assembly GCF_902713425.1. Taxonomy (NCBI): domain Eukaryota; kingdom Metazoa; phylum Chordata; class Actinopteri; order Acipenseriformes; family Acipenseridae; genus Acipenser; species Acipenser ruthenus. The sequence goes on along the minus strand of NC_081191.1, from coordinate 61,641,057 downwards.
CGGGCTATTGAGAGACCATGTCAGTTGTGAAGTTAATTAGGAGGCTGTGTGGTCCAGTGGTTAAAGAAAAGGGCTTGTAACCAGGAGGTCCCTGGTTCAAATCCCACCTCAGCCTCTGACTCATTGTGTGACCCTGAGCAAGTCACTTAACCTCCTTGTGCTCCGTCTTTCAGGTGAGACGTAGTTGTAAGTGACTCTGCAGCTGATGCATCGTTCACACACCCTCGTCTCTGTAAGTCGCCTTGGATAAAGGAGTCTGCTAAATAAACAAATAATAATAAATAATAATAAAACTTCAACTTTTGGGGCAGGTTAATAGTACAACCAAAATATTTTTAAAACAAACAGCATTTATTAAATTTAACAGGTTTATAGAATAGCATAAACATTATGCATGGACAAATGTGATCGCAAAGTTACGTTTAGAGACTATGTCATACTTACAGCTTATCTACTCAAACAACATGGTTGTAAAAAGCCCCCATAAATTATCCCTATATAATATATAATTCCCTATCACGTAATTACGTGATCATTTGTTATCACGTGATTACATGATAATTACGTAATTATGTGATATATATTTTTTTTATGTATGGCAGCAATGCGCTTCTGTAACTTTATGACATTACTGCACATTTGTAAACTACTATAGGAAACTAGAAGGAAATCGTGTGTAACCAATAACATCTTGAGTTATAAAATAAGACAGCAGTCGAAACATTATAGTTCCTTTCAAATCCATAAACAATCCGTGAATTAAAATGAAATAAATTTTAAAAATCCCAATTTTGGGCTCATATACACCCACAGTATGTATACCCAAGATTAGAATTTGGTAGTGATTGAGGAAAAACCAACATGCCGTTTGATTGACATTTAATTATTTAACCCTTTGCGGTCCTATGTCGGTCCAGGTCCGACATTACAATTTTCCTTTTCCGGTCCGACATCATCAAAAAGACGTACAAAACAGGTCTCTAGTCGTTTTTTCTCTGGAAAAAGCAGAGAAAACCATTCAATGGCCGAGTGAGACTGATAGGAGCCAAGATTAGCAGAAAAAAGGGGCGAATCTGAGCAATACAGATAGCCCCGGCACCACGCAGATAACACAGACATAAACAAACAAGATAGCTGCTTCTGCATCCAGCGCTCAAAGAATATCACAGACATTTGCAGATCTTTTTGAGACATTATAGTAATAAAATAATGACTTGAATCACATTATTGAGGAGTTTGGTGATAAAACGAGTGATCAGGAGATGATTTATCAGTATGCATGACTATGAAGAGGTATGTGATAAATACAGTGAACAAGGGGTGGGGAGGGGCTGGAGATGCAGTACTGAGTGTCCTGTTGATATGTAGTGCCTTTTAAACCTGTTATACAAGAAGGGGACAGTGATGCACACCCACTACCACACCAATGTAATGCTTTAGCTGCTCTAGGTGGCAACACGCTGTTCAGTTCAATGGATCTCACTTCAGGCTTTTACAATATACCTTTACATGAAGCGGATTGGAAATATACTGCCTGTACCACTCCTGTGGGGTTATTTGAATACAACAGACGTCCCTGAGGTCTCTGCAACTCACTAGGTTCCTTTATGAGAATCATGATGACAATTTTGTGGTTACCAAAATTATGTAATTCTATTGTGCTATCTTTTGCAAGCACTCCAGAGGTCTTCTCAAGAATACAACAGTACAACCAAAAGCGGGCGCCAACTTCCTTAAAAGGTCAGTGAAATTCCTTGGGCACATACTGAGTGAGTGTGGTATAGCAACAGACCCCGAAAAGCTTTCAGCAATTTCCAGTTTGACAAAGCAAGACCTGATGGCTAGTAACAGCAAAGCTCCCTGCCAGAAGAGAGTAAGGTCAGCTCTGTCAGTCAACAGGTTTTCCACTGTGGCCAAGCCACTGTATGCTCTTTTATCAGGTACCGCATATAAGAGTGAATGAAAGGACTGGGAACTGTAGATTGGTGCCTGTCAAGTTGACGCCTGAAGACTGGACAGTGGAGTGTGATAAGGCATAGGAAGGACTGAAAAACGCTCTTTTGACAACTGTTGTCCTTGCTCACCCAGATTTTAATAATCCTTTCCATCTGTCAGTAAATGCATGTCAGCTAGGCTTAGGAGCATGTTTGAGCCAGTCTGTGGAAGTCAAATGCACGACCAGTAGCATTCGCCAGCAAGTCACTCAGTAAGTCCCAATCTCGCTATCAAGCTAACTGACTTGAATTCTTGGCCCTTAAATGGGCTATCTGTGACAAATACAGCAACTGGCTTAAAGGTCGAAGGTTTACTGTATGGATAGATAACAATCAGTTGACCTACATCCTTACAAAGCCTAAGCTGGATGCATGTGAACAGTGGTGGATGTCCAAATTAGCCCCCTATAATTTTTAAATACATCATATTCCAGGGAGGAAGAATGTAATTCCTGACTGTTTAAGCAGGCAACCCCTTGTGAAGGAAATGATGTTAAGCAGACAAGTTCAAGAGCCTTCAACTTGCCAGATGTCTTTCACAGAACAGTGCTATCTCAGCACTTGTCTACAAACATGAAGTCAAACAGTACAGCAGGATAAACCTACTGCATCTAATCTGCATGTTTTGAGTGCTGAAGAGTGTCAGCAACATACTCAGTGGGGTGAGGGAACCACAGTGCAAATGACAGTTATAGCTCAAAATATGCAGCAGTTGCCTCACACTGGTGTGAGCCCTCTTCCGGCATTTTCTCAGCAAGAATTGAGGGAGAACCAAATTCATAATTTTGCAGTATCTTAAACTGTTTATTATCTTCAGAGAGGAGACATACAGATGTGAGAAGGTGCGAGAAACAATAGCAGCTTTGAAGCTCTAAGGTGCTGGGAAAAACCGAAACTCCATGATGGTTAAGAAGAACATAAGAACATAAGAAAGTTTACAAACAAGAGGAGGCCATTCAGCCCATGTTGCTCATTTGGTTGTTAGTAGCTTATTGATCCCAGAATCTCATCAAGCAGCTTCTTGAAGGATCCCAGGGTTTCAGCTTCAACAACATTACTGTGGAGTTGGTTCCAGACCCTCACAATTCTCTGTAAAAAAGTGCCTCCTATTTTCTGTTCTAAATGCCCCTTTATCTAATCTCCATTTGTGACCCCTGGTCCTTGTTCAGAGTTTTCAGTTTGTAGTTCCTCTGTCTTTACAGTCAGCAGTTCTGGAGGGAGTGCATGATCATACCAGGCATCAAGGCCAGACCTGGACACTGTATTTAGCACATCAACTTTTCTTCAGGGCTGGGATAGAGAGCGATGTAAGGGACTACGTCCATAAATGTCACCACTGTGTAGTCAGCAAGAACCCCAATCCTGCAGCAAGGGCTCCCCTAGAGTCCATTAAGACTACATATCTGTTAAAACTTGTCTGTGTAGAGTTCTGGTCAGCTGAGAGAGCTGGCAATAACAGCGTAGATGTGCTGGTCATAACTGACCATTTTACAAAGCTTGCCCAAGCCATTGCTTGTTCAGGTAAGACTTCACGCCAAGTAGCCAAGAAGCTTTGGGAACACTTTTTCAGTATCTATGGGTTTCCCCACAGGATCCATTCCTATCAAGGATCTTGTTTTGAATCTACACTGATTAAAAGATGTTCTAGAGATAACTGGAATTGAGAAGTCCCATACAACACAAGTATTGGACATTTGTTTTATAAAGGTTATTCATAATGTGTACACGGGCACATTGTGTACCTATAGATCTTGGAGAGCCTGGCCAGTTTTCTAGCACTATAATTCAATTTAAATTTTCCTAAGCAACACAGTGTGACTGTACACAGGGAATGTCCGAAATAATGCCAGACAATATTTCAACATCAGATTGTTCACAACTTCCTGTTGTGTCAGGAAATGCAAATGAAAACCAAATATGAAGGATGAAAAAATGCAATATTTATTTTTTATCAGGTCGGATCATCCTCAAAGACCTCATTCCAAAAGGAAAGACATTGTTTCCGAATCTCATTTGCTAGTTTATTTGATACGTGTCCATTCCGCAAACATTCCGAATCAGCTGGAGCTATATCTAAGACTTTGGGGACGTATACTGAAATAACATAATGCTGCTATAATTGTGGGTAGGTCCCTTCATTAGTTGAAAATGAGAACAACTTTGTCTTTGGTTTTCTTTTCCCTGCAACCACTTACACAACCCAGTTTTTTTTTTTTTTTTTTTTTTTATTGAATGCAAGTGAGGGTACATGCCGAAGTCATGTGTTTTGGCTCAGAAGAGATGCTTGAGAACAGTAATTTTGGACATAGCAGTGTGGCATTATGCAGATGTTTGGGCGCATAAGGATTATTATACAAAGTCCAAATACATTCGGAACAGCAAGGTGGGATAGTTTATGTTTTATTTTTCATGTAGTACCCTTTAACCCTTTGCGGTCCATTTATTCAGCGCGTCAGGTCCAATTTATTTTCGCACGCGCAGTTTATTTTAGACACGCTGTTTAAAAGTATTTTTTTCACAGTAAAACAGGTTTAAAAGCCCTGCATATCAACAGGACACTCAGTACTGTATCTCCAGCCCCGCCCCACCCCTTGTTTGTTGTATTTTTCCCATACCTCTTCATAGTAGTGCATACCGATAAATCATCTCCTGATCACTCGTTTTATCACCAAACTCCTCAATAATGCGATCCAAGTCATTATTTTATTACTATAACATCTCAAAAAGCTCTGCAAATGTCTGTGATATTCTTTGAGTGCTGGATGCAGAAGCAGCTATCTTGTTTGTTTATATCTGTGTTATCTCCGTGGTGCCGGGGCTATGTGTATTGCTCAAATCCGCCCCTTTTTTTTCGGCTTCTCTCGGTCTCACTCGGCCATTGAATGGTTTTCTCAGCTTTTTCCGGAGAAAAAACGACTAGAGACCTGTCTTTCTGATGACGTCGAACAGGGTCCAACATCGGACTGGAAAGGGAAAATTGTAATGTCGGACCTGGTCCGACGTAGGACCGCAAAGGATTAAGATCTTTAAAATAGACCCCAATCTTTGTCACATGAATGAAAAACAAAGACTTTGTCTAGATTAAAAGTTAATATGAAGACATGGTTTAAATGCTGACACCTGCATAACATTTAAACGTTCATAAAAATGTACGAAAAGCACATCCCTAGTAATCAGCAATAAATTACTAATATATCTATTATTTTTTGGAGTCAGTAATCAGTAGTACAGTATTTTTACATTTATACTGTTATTGATTGGGGCCCTAATTAGATGATAACTTAGTTGTAGAAATACTGAAACACATATTAACATATTTGACTTTTTGAGCTGAATCGTTTTTTTCAATTCTCTTTTACCTTTACTAGGAATAATTCCTTTAATGTCCAAAAGGCAGACTTGTAGACTTTTTAGTTTTATCTCTTTCCGTGCCAGGGGATTGATTGAGCTATTGCCCAGAAAGAAGAGTGATAACTACTGACCTACACACCACTGCTGCAGCAACCAGTATTGAAAGTTCCACATTAAGGAACATACCAAACCCAACTCCAATTATCCACTCAGACCTGACAAAATTATTGATTTTTTATATAGCTGAGTAGGAGACATGGATAAAACAAAATGTGAAGGCAAAGTGAAGATCTGTAGTACTGAGTGTGTATGTTGGCAAGGTTTAGTGTTTAAAGGTCTTATAGTACACTATCTAAACTGGTTGCCCACTCTTGGTAAAATGGTTATTTCTTTTCAAAAACTGACTGTCTTTATTTTTTTTTCTTGTCATGTGCAGGGAGGGGATGAGCACTCAGTGTTCCGACCATTGTTTAAGGACTGTTAAAAAAAACAAAAAAAAAAAAACACATCTGTTTTTAAAACTTACTCTGCATACAATGATTTACACAATAAATTCTTGAAAACACTAGCATCCTTTTTATTCATGTCCTTTGCACACAAAACAAACCCTCGCTGGGAGGGGATACAAGCAAAAGCTGTAGCAGCCCAGTCATAACAATACAAGAGTAGGGAAGTATAGCACTGTTGACAGTTCCTGTACCACTCCTGGTAAAATCATAGTCAACCTATTTCCTCTTATTCATTGTGTGCTCTGGGAAACAGTCTTATATCCTTCCTGGAGCTCCATTCCTTACCCCTTAAGCTCTAAGAAGTCATCCTTAAGGGCATGCACCACGACGTTTCTTCAGAATATACCATTGTCTTTTGTTTGTTTCTTAATTACATTTACACTTGTGACTTGTATTTTGTATGTAATAAATAATGTGTCTGTCTGTGTGTGCGTGTGTGTGTTTTTTTTTTGTTTTACCTTATTGATCCACAACCAGCGACCAGTGCCAATTCAACCAAGGACCTTCTGAGTTTAAATTTGCATTGCAATAACAAGCATTTAAGTTAACAGAAATGCAAACTGTGTGGTTTATGAAAACAAAACAAAAAAGGCCATAAATGTCCCTATAAATCCATTATAAATGTACGTGGACATTTTATATTATCTCTTGTTTGTACTGTATTATGTATTTAAAATTGTTCCCCCTGTGTGTTTGTATTTACATTTCACTATGCTGACTACACTTCCCTATGTTTATATCATGGTAGACGACTGCACACTTTTATAAGGGTAAGCTCTCCTGCATGTCTGCTGGCACACCAATATAATGAATTTATTTGCAACATCTTAGGCATGCAAAGTCATTTTTGCGAATCATAATTTTCCTTTAGACCATTCACTTAAATAGCAACTTATGCTACCTTTTATAATATATGTGCAATAATTTTGAGTGGTTTCTATTACAATTGCTCAAATACTATGTTAGGTCAAAGACATACAGTACCAGTCATGTGTCTCAGCTCATCACCAAGTTCCTCAACTGCATAGATTGTAAAAAAAATACAAAGGTTTCCGTTTTTAAAACATTACAGACATTACAAAATATGTAGTAATTTAGATTTTTACATTTTTATCATTTAAAACTAAAGTATTGGCAAGGGATTCATTTAGTCATGAAACTTCAAAATTAAGTGGTGTACTAGAAAACTATTTTTTCACAATGTAGTTATTCCTACACCTAATGGATTCTTGATTTTCCTATGTATCAAGTATTTGGGATTGCAAATATTTGCCTCCTGATTACTATTACACTTTGAAAATAATCCTATTACAATAAAAGGAAAACTGAACACAGCAGAGAGCTCAAATAATAGCTATTCACAAGGAAAAACTAAAAATGTCTAGGGGTGCAGAGCGACAGAGATTGCAGAGTTATGGGGAACATTTTACCCCTGTTGCAAGGTCAAGGCAGAAGACTTCTGGAAGCAGGATTGTGTTAATATGAGAATATTGATTAATAATTGCTTCAAAAGGTCTCCTGAAAAAAAAAGCACCTCTCCAGAAATAATTGCACAGGTGGAATTTTTCCATTAGATGTAGGTATCACTGAATGGCAGTGTCAGGTCTAAATGGAATGCCTTGCAATAACTTTGTTTAAAATGTTTAATACATATATTTGGAATGTATGTTTTACAATCAGAAAAGTTTTTATTTCTTCTCAATCTAGGCAGTTAAGGGATATTTCCATGATGGCTTCAGACTTATGTCCGGTACTGGATGTGTCTTTACATATACGTTACTTTAACTAAAGCTTTGAAATTATACATTTTAGGATGCAATAAATGAAACAAAATGTTACAAGAGGAATCTAAAAAACAACAAAAATACATTACTTACCAAGTTGCTCTTAATGTACTAGAACAATATAATATTTACAGATAATCAAAATGTGGTACCAAACCATACTGTATGAATTGATAAATAGATAGATAGTACAATATTGTAGTCCTCAATTAAGCCCCTGGTATCATTTTAATGCCCCTCCTATAACAAACAGTATTGTTTGTGACCTGCTGACTGCTTGTCGACTTCCTGCTAAGACCCACTGGTATTCTGGCTGAATCTGCAGCAAAACATTATAAAACAACACAAATCCATTTCCATTGCTAGTGCCCATGATGCACCATACTAATTATTAACAGACTCAAAAAGGCGTTCTGTCACAGTTAACTGGATTTACATCATAATGGATCACGGTTCTATAATTAAGAACACAGAAGATTAACAAATCATGCAAGGTATGTTTATTGTTGAATGCCATTCATTGTGCAAATCTAAGATGAATTTCAAGGATTAGAATCGGATTATAGATTATATTTCCAGTATTCTCTGGTGTCCTTGTAGAACAGAATGGTAAGTAGTCCACACAGCTCAGCTGTGTAATAGCTTGTCTTTCAGCATTGTCTTCAATGTATATTTTTTCCCCAAGAATGTTGGCCCCTTATTATGAAGAGCATCTTAATTGTTTTTTTCCCCCCCATGTGGTCATGCTGCTCCTTTATCTTTAAAATGGTTACCATTTATATACCCAGTGTGTTAGTATTCTTTCAACACAAATCACATATGTATCAACTTCTAGGCAGACCATTCATATCCAAAATGAATCTACACAGTTCTAAGGTTTTCAGAGACTTAGCTTTGTAGACTTCTGGCCTTATTCTTGTAAATGTCTGACTTTTTTTTGGATCCCATAAAATTCAGATAGATTCAGATGGTGCTGGAGGAGCAACCAATTAAATACAATTAAAATAAGAAATGATTTGGAGAGAAGAGCGTCCTTTCACTTTTTGCTTGGCCGGATGAAAACATGCAAATAAAATCCTAGTCTCTGGATTACACCATGACGTCATTGCGTTTACTGCACCACACCACCAGGGCTATCATGACAACCGTCAGGAGCACAGGAATTACAATGAGGATGGTGAGCATGTTGTCCGGGGGATCTTCCCAAATCACTTGGTCCGAAGTACAATTTGAGAAAAAGTGTTTGTGGAGGCTGATAATGAAGCTCTCGACGAATGGATTTGGCCAGAAGCAACCTATTCTCTCAGAGTTCTGCTCAGTACAGGTGGAGAATGTGTTGTATTCCCTGCAAGACAGAAAGGGAAAATAATTGGCAGTTAGTACAAAAACATAATATTGCCATACCATAATATTGCTAGTGTATAACTATTGCAGAACCCTATGCAAACCATGACATTTTTAGCAATGGCAATAGAAAGAATTTGTTCGTCCTGATACAGTTGCACACTCATATAACAGAGGTCGCGTTAATGCAAAATTTTGCAGACGCAAAATAAATCCATTGAACGGAAAAATATTTTGTCTTGCGTTCATGGGACGCACAGAATGCAAAAGGGACGCAGACATGGCAATCTATTACACTACAGCAAATTGACTGTAAACTACTTGCTTGTTTAAAAAAACCTGTTCTGGAATATAACAACATTGATTAGGGTACACTTCAGTCATGTAGGTGGCAACAATAAGCCTCATATGTGGCCTGCACAGCAATATAAAGAAGGATATTTACTTTTGGACGTTTCTGGCACCAGAGTCGTGCTGTGACAATATGGCAAAGCAGTTGCAGATATGTCAAGTCTTACGCACTGGGCGAGACTCACGCATTAGCATGCTATCTCACGCTCACACGCATTCCTAAGATTAGCTCACGCATTTTGAGTAAATGTTAGTGGTGTCAATTAATTGCAGTTAAATCCGTGATTAACAACCAAGTTGAATAAGAAGTTAATGTTTGTAACTCGGGTCAATGTCAAATCCGGTTTCCCTGATAAGGTACCCGTAGCCCATTTTGACTAAATATATAAAGATTTAAAATATTTTCTCTCATTGGCTGCAAGAGACAACAGTACCCCCAGGGGCCTCAAGCAGGGAACTTTCCGAGCTTGTATACTGTGGTAACCATGGAGACTACAGGCGTGCTATACGCGCGCAAAAGGAGAGAGGAGGCTATGTTTTTTTTTTTTTTGTTTTTTTTTTTTTGTGTGTGTGTGAACACTTGACTGTCAAAAAAAGAGTTTGCCCAAAAAACTGTATAAAGTTTTTTCAAAATGATGATCACTATGACAAGGTGATATGCAAAATAAACATATTGTTGTATTGATAAAACAGTTTTCTTTTATATAGGTTATTAACTCTGGTCCTCAGGGATCTCCAATCATCCAGGTTTTTGTTCCAACCAGCAAATAACTGTTTTTATTAAAATCCACTGTTTTGCATTGCATATAGAATTCTCACATGCCCTAGACTTTAGTATGAATTAGGACATTTAAGTGTTTCATATGCAATATTAAGCAGTGTACATTTTAAAACAAACTATTAAGTGCTGGTTGGATTAAAAACCTGGACTATTGGATGTCTCCAAGGACAAAAGATGAGAGTCCCTGTCTTAAGCAATGACCTAACACCACACCTGGAAAGTCTCACTCTTTGACTTTGAATCTCACTCTTATGGAAAGCCAACCCTTGGCATCTCTGCAGTTGTCAATCAGAAGATTTTTTGCTAAGCAGTTAGCATCTTCTGACTACCACTACAGTAGTCTCCGCGGAACACCTCTTAAGAGAACACTTCGCCTAAGGAAAAACACTTTGGGTGAAATTGATTTTTCCCGTTGTAAATGCTCTGGCTAAAGGAACAGGAACTTTGCTTAAAAGAACACCTTCTTGGCACTGATAGCGATTTGTTCACAACAGATACAGTATTGTTTTGTAACCTGATAACTCATTATCATCATGAAATTAAAATGGTTTATTCAGTCTTTTCAAAAGCAACTTGTCATCGTGAGAGCGTTTTGAGGCACACAGATTGGTTTTTTAAATCTTTCCAGAACCGCTGTGTGAACAGGCTGGCTTGTGTGGTGATGTCAGGCCAGGAAATGAATGGACACAAGGCAGGATGTGCGGGCAGGTATTTATTTTCAAATCATAAACACTTTTAAATAACAAAACACAAAATAAATGGCACAATGGCCAAAATAACAAACAAACGAACAATGAGTACCTTTCAGGGAAGTAGGTAGGGAAGTAGGTAGGTAGGTAGGTAGGTACAGTGCCATGAAAAAGTATTTGCCCCCTGTCTGATTTTCTGCATTTTTGTATAGTTTTGACACTGAATGTTATCAGATCTTCAATAAAACAAATATTAGATAAATTTGATACATATTTCATTTATTTATTAAAGAAAGTTATGAAACACCCAATGCCCCTGTGTGAAAAAGTAATTGTCCCCTTAGACTCAATAACTGGTTACACCACCTTTAGCAGCAATAACTGCAACCAAACTCTTCCTGTAGTTATTGATTAGTCTCTCACAGCGCTGTGGAGGAATTTTGGCCCACTCCTCCATGCAGAACTGCTTCAACTCAGTGACATTTGTGGGTTTTCGAGCATGAACTGCTCGTTTCAGGCCCTGCCACAATGGGGTTTAGGTCTCAATGGGGTTTAGGTCTGGACTTTGACTAGGCCATTCCAAAACTTTAAATTTCTTGTTCTTCAACCATTCTGATGTAGACTTGATTGTATGTTTCGGATAATTGTCTTGCTGCATGACCCAGCTGTGCTTCAGCTCACAGACGGATGGCCTGACATTCTCCTGTAGAATTCTCTGATACAGAGCAGAATTCATGGTTCCTTCAATGATGGAACAGCAAAGCATCCCCAAACCATGACACTACCACCACCATGCTTGACCGTTGGTATGAGGTTCTTACTGTGGAATGCAGTGTTTGGTTTCAGAACTCTTGAGGATCATCCAGGTGCTTTTTGGCAAACTTGAGACAAGCATTCGTGTTCTTCTTAGAGAGCAATGGTTTCTGCCTTGCTACTCTGCCATGAATCCCATTTTTGCCCAGTGTCTTTCTGATGGTGGAGTCATGACCACTGACCTTAGCCGAGGTGAGAGAGGCCTGCAGATCCCTGGATGTTGTTCTAGGGTTCTTTGTGACTTCCTGGACGATTTTACGCCTTGCTCTTGGAGAGATTTTGGCAGGACGGCCACTCCTGGGAAGATTCTCTACTGTCCCAAACTTTCTCCATTTGGACAATATGGCTCTGACTGTGGTTCGGTGGAGCCCCAGAGCCTTAGAAATGGCTTTGTAACCCTTTCCAGACTGATAGGCATCAACAACTTTTTTCCGGAGGTCTTCAGGAATTTCTTTTGTTCGTGGCATGATGTGCCTGTAGAACCTGTGTGCTGCCAACATCACTCTTATGGTAAGGGCCAAAGTTAGTCAGGTTTATATTGGGCAGGGCTGGCCCAAATCAGGCCTGGTTGTTAACCAAAGTACTCAAACAGCGGACCCTAATTATCCCTTTAATTGGGTTGAGTTAACTAGGGGGGGGGGGCAATAACTTTTTCACACCTGAAGATTGCATGTTTCATTACCTTGCACACCAAACAAATGAAAGAAGCACCAAACTTTGGTGTCATTTTTTCTCTCAGACTCCCTCTATATACTACTACAACCCTCAAAAAGATCTGACCAAATACAATGTGAAAAATGTGCTAACATGCAGAAAATCAGACAGGGGGTAAATACTTTTTCACGGCACTGTAGGTATCGTTTAGCTCTCTCTCTCTATTCGTGTATCGCTCAGCTCCACTCTAACACACCCTCCCAGCGAGCCCTGATGTGCCCTTTATATATGCAGCCAACTCCAAATCAACAAATCATTCAATTAATCTGGAGATGGCTACATGCATACGAGTTTAATAAATATTCATGGCTGTCAGCTAATTCAATAATCATTTATGTGATCAGCCACACATTCTCACGAGAGGTACTAAAACACACAAAACAATAACACATAATGGCAGACGGCATTTCCGCCAGTCCTACATTTAAACAATAATAAGGGCTTTTTGCCATCATATATACTATATAATAAATCATAATAATAATACAACAACATGCACATATATATATATATATATATATATATATATATATATATATATATATATAGGGGTGGGGCAACCTGCCACACGCTGTCACATCATTGACTCGTTTTGTATTTTGATTTCCACGAGTGCACCTCATTGCTACAAAATGGCATGTAAACAAAACAGCGAAATACGCCGCTGTTTCTCTTGCTACAAAAAGTTAGAAATTGTTCGAGCTCTTGCCGAGCAATTTGATGTTTCCTGTTTTGGTGAGTTGCTTCACCATTCTGTTAAATAATGTGCATGTCTTATATATTGTTGCTGCTTTTTTTAACATGTGTAGGGGTGGCGTGTCAATTTAGTTTGACAGTTAGTTTATTAACGTTAGTTTGTCTGTTGCTTTATTATTATAGTTTATTAACATACACATACTTATTCAGTTCACTTCATATGTTGATGCACGTGCATCATGACAAGTAATACATATTTATTTATTGATTCATATTGTGTGTGGTGGTCAACTCCATCTTAGAAAACACTTCTCTTGCTTCCCGAGGAGGGTCCTCTTAGCTGGAGACTACTGTACTACAGTGACCAAAGCAGTTGCAAGCAGTAGTAATGCAGAAATACGCAAACGAAAAATACGTTCTTATAATTCTGATTGGGAGATGAAGTATCCGTGGATTGTTTATCGAGACGGCAAGATGTACTGAAGTGTGTGTGAAAAAGATGCTGGGCAAAAAAAAATGCATATACACGCAGATGTACAGATTTTCAAGGCTCTTTGCTTTAAAGAAATAGACACGGAGGTCTCCCGGATTCACAGTTGCAGTGCCAGTGGATCTTTGGTGATTTTTATACTGTACTGTACGATTGTGGTAAGAGCTTGAATATCCCGAAGCCTTCAGTATTTCAAGAAGTTAAGCAATGCTTTTGCTAAAAAGATGGATACATGCATCTTGCTACAGCCCAAATGAAAATAGTTAAGGTGATATTATATAAATGAACCACAGAGGCTGAGTCATGGGTGCTCTGGGACTGAAGTATGCACAGGTCAAAATAGGGGATGAGGAATTTTAATATACATTGAATAACAATCGATTCTGCTAAAAGGTTGCTAATAGTAAACAAAAATATGTTGTTAAAATGTGTATGCACACTCATCTAATGTTTTGTTTTTTGTGTGTATTTATTCAACCTACAGTAGTTTAAATACATGTCCGTCCTTTATTTTCACTTACCGTGCAGCTATGTGCACGTTTCAGATTGAGAAGTAGCGAAAGGGTTTCATGTCAACAATGCAGTTCCCAAGGGTGACAAAAGTCAACAATGTACAGTAAGAATTAAAATTCAGCAAATTAAAACACTAGCAAATATAGTCATTCATTATATGTTATGTATAATTTTGTTTATCTAGTTTAACTATTGTATGAAATTCGTTTTGCTGGTTATACAGAACTAGCATTGACCCCCCATTAGATAAGTATGAAATATATTGTTTCTAGAATATATATTTTTGGCGAACAGAATCAAATGGCACTGTGTGTTTCCTCATCTGACTTATTTCAGGAAATGTGGAAAAGTATTTAGCAAATATTTTTTACAAGTACTTTTCATGACAAGCATGTGAGGTGGTTCCTTCCACGAACATTTTCTCTAAACATTTGTAAAACACTATTTTATCTAAAAATATCAAAATAAACAAGACATCAGTTGTTTCAAAATTATCAGCGCTTATTTCTCGGTCATGACGGTTACAGAATTGGGAATTTTATGTTCGAAGCACTCATTGCCGTGTAATATGTAGTTCCTCATGAAAATTCCCATTTCTAAAAGAATAGTGTACGTATACATATTTTTTTCACTTAAATATAAATACAGGAAACATTTACCTTATTAACGCACAGAAAAGCAATAAAAAAATTTGTAACCCCCCTTCCCCCACTAAATCACCATGTTTTCTACATCAAAGAACTACACTGGATAGATGTGGATCTTATTCCATTCATTCTGTGTCAACCACTCCAAAGCATACATTCCCCTCCCCCAGTGTGAATCAACTCACTTTTTGCAATTTTAGCTCTTCGTTGGTTTAATTAGGCTCAGTGGCATAAATTTGATTTCAAAAGTGGAGGGGGCAGTTTCTGGAGGTGGGGCATGTAATAAAATAAAAAAAGAAACTTTCATTCAGATTTAGGCTTTTGTGGTCATTCGGAGGACAGGAGAGGGTATTTCACAGTCACTCTACAATAATAAGGTCCCTATATTCAAAACAGAAATATGTTTATAGTACTTAGACCACAGACATCGGGAAAACGATTGAGAAATTTCACAATAAAAAAACTACCGGGCACTGCCTTCTCTCCAAAATGCATTGAGCACAAATGCTGCCTCGGTTGATGCTGTTTCCGCTGGGTCCTTGTGGCGACTCTATACCAATTACAAGAATAAATAATTGAGAAATAAAAGTTTTAGTACAGCTGCAGTGTGAGGGAGACATTTCCTTGTTGATGAAAAAGTAAGAGTGGCATGTCCCCGTGTAAATTACACCTATGATTAGTCTATACACTAGATACTCTCCTATCCATACCGGTAAGATAAGATACCCTTAATCCTTTGCGGTCCTATGTCGGACCTGGTCCGACATTGCAATTTTCCCTTTCCGGTCCAATGTCGGTTTTTTGCGTCTTTCGACATCATCAAAAAGACGCAAAAAACAGGTCTCTAGTCGTTTTTTCTCCAGAAAAAGCAGAGAAAACCATTCAGTGGCAGAGTGAGATCGATAAGGGATGTATCTCATGAATACAGATAGCCCTGGCATCACATAGATAACACGGACAAGCACGGACAAACAAGATAGCTGCTTCTGCATCCAGCGCTCAAAGAATATCACAGACATTTGCAGAGCTTTTTTTAGATGTTATAGTAATAAAATAATGACTTGGATCGCATTATTGAGGAGTTTGGTGATAAAACGGGTGATCAGGAGATGATTTATCGGTATGCACTACTATGAAGAGGTATGGGAAAAATACAACAAACAAGGGGTTGGGCGGGGCTGGAGATACAGTACTGAGTGTCCTGTTGATATGCAGGGCTTTTAAACCTGTTTTACTGTGAAAAAAATACTTTTAAACAGCACGTCTAAACTGCACGTGTGAAAATAAATTGGACCAGACGCGCCTGAGACGCGCTGAATAAATTGACCGCTAAGGGTTAACTGGTGGATCTGGAACATGTGTGATTTGCACATGCTGTTGCTACCTGAATGATACTGATGGAAACTGATCAATGCACATTTTATTATAGGTTTAAAACAGTAAAGACAGAATGGTTTCAGTTATAGATAAAAAAAAAAAAAGATGAAGCGTTTGGGAATTCAGTTTCACTTTTCACATGCGATCCCCAGTTTGTGTGCGAGCTTTCTCGGGTTAACATACACGGTGCATAAATTGGATTACTGGTATAGACAGAGGAAACATGTTAAGTGCTTTTTGGAATGCTATTTTGTAAATTGTCAAATATTGCACTGCAGTGCTTTGTTTTGTAATAATTATCTTATTTTCTTTGTATAGTATATGTGCAGTACCGTACTGTGGTGTTTTAGACACGCAGCCGAAATTTCCCCTCAATTTGAGGGGAAATTAAAACATCAATAAATATGCATTTACAAAGATACCTCAATCACACATATGGAGGCAGTCTGCGGCCCTCTCATATCACACAGAGCATTACAGTTAGGTGCTGCTTCTCGGCTTTTCTCCCACTTTGTGAATTGTGGTATTGCTTGGCATGTCGAAAAATACAGGGGTCTGATCAGCATTTCCGATCTGTCCAAGCTGGTACTGTTTGTTAGAAACGCTGAAATTGTAAATGCTTCTCTTTGAATTCATAGAGTACCGTTTTGGTTCGTCTTTTCTCGGCAGTCAGTCACGTTGCTGCTTGTGTGTTCGTGCAGTGACGTCATTGTTCGGTAGTATAAACACTCCCTCGGAGATAGGATATTTTTACATGTCCGATGGACCCCTGGAACCAATTAAATTGGATATTAAAGGCTGTACTGTAGTCTATATATCTGTTTTGTCTTGTAGAAGTGCAGGAAATGTAAATTGCAGTAGCCTGTAGTACCTTGCAATTTTTTATTTTTTTCCTGATCTGCCTAAGAGGCAATGGACACATTCAACACGTCCCGGCTAGACAGAATAAAAAATAAATACATTTTAAAAAATCACTGACCTACTGTATTTTCATAGGACACATATACATATACAGTATGACTTTGATTTCCCACATCCCGATTACATAGCAAGATCTGTGCCACTGTCATCTTAAGACTATATTATAAACTGTTGTGCTTTTAATTATCAATGGACTTCTGTGCATTATTAAGTTCAACACTTAGTTTTTTATGCATATATTAACCTTTCATGCATATATGAAAGGTTTCATGCAGACTTTTGTACTCGCCTACAGATGCCTTGACCAGACTGCACCCAGCTACCTCCAGACCCTCATCTCTCCCTACACCCCCACTCGACCTCTCCGCTCCTCCTGCACTAGAAGACTGGCTGTACCTCCTCTACGCTCCCTTGCCTCCAGAGCCCGCTGGAGTGTGTCTTTTTATAATCTGTGGCTGGAGCTTTAATTACCTAATTTGATACAATAATTACCTTAAGGCTCCAGCCACATTCCCACAAGGGTACTAGGGAAGGGGTTATAACCCCATCCCCACCGACTACACATTATAAGACCGGTTTTCCGCCGGTCTCAAAAAGTAAATTAGACGGGCAGCTTTGTCTGCCTGCACACAAATACAATAATAATAATAATAATAATAATAATAATAATAATAATAATAATACAAAACATACAAATATACAAATAATAATACAGGGGCGGGTGTACCCCGTCACACACACCTCCCCTTGTGCGTGGCACACATGGTCTTTTCAGCCACTTCCCCCCTTAGTCCCCAAAGTCCCGGCCCAGGAACAGGGGCATCAACGGGCCAAAGGTGGTGGACATGGTGGGAGGTCCTCCTCCCACCCCAACAGCTGTAGTGGCCAGGCTGACCGCACACAGGTCGGCTCCTCCGGCCAAAGCAATCTTGCTGCCTCCCGACGGCCTGTGGGGGTGGTCTCCTGACCTTCCCCCCCACTCTCTGTAGCCGGCAGCTCCATCTTCTGGGGCTCCGGCCACCGAATTTCCTGCAGCAAAAGTGCTGCGGGGGAAGGTGGTCTCCTGACCTCTCCCCCCATCTTCATAGCAGGCAGCTTCCCAGGCGAAGCAGAGCTGGCGACGACCCCAGGCAAAGCAGAGCTGGCAACGACCCCAGGCAAAGCAGAGCCGGCAACGACCCCAGGCGAAGGAGAGCTGGCAGCGACCCCAGGTGAAGCAGAGCCGGCAGCGACCCCAGGCGAAGCAGAGCCGTCAGCGACCCCAGGTGAAGCAGAGCCGGCAGCAACCCCAGGGGAAGCAGAGACGGCAGCGACCCCAAGCGAAGCAGGACCCCCAGCGACCCCAGGTGAAGTAGGACCCTCAGCGACTCCAGGCGAAGTACGACCCTCAGTGACCCCAGGCAAAGCAGGACCCTCAGCGACCCCAGGCAAAGCAGGACCCTCAGCGACCCCAGGCGAAGTAGGGCAGCAGGCAACCCCAGGCGATGCGGAGCAGCAGGCAACCCCAGGCGATGCGGAGCAGCAGGCAACCCCAGGCGATGCATGGCAGGCATCCTTGAGCGGAGTGAGGCAGGCATCCTTGGGTGGTGCGAGGCAGGCATCCTTGGGCGGAGCGAGGCAGACATCCTTGGGCTGAGCGAGGCAGGCATTCTTGGGCGGAGCGAGGCAGGCATCCTTGGGCAGAGCGAGGCAGGCATCCTTGGGCGGAGCGAGGCAGGCATCCTTGGGTGGAGCGAGGTAGGCATCTTTGGGCAGAGCGAGGCAGGGCAGGAGCAGTCCTTCCCATAGTGGTGGAGGTGGAAGTGGTAAGCAGTCCTCCCGTTGTGGTGGAGGAGGGAGTGGCAGGTAATCTTTGGATGGCGGTGGAGGAGGAACCAGCAGGTAGTCATCCTCTGCTGGTGGAGGTGGGAGCGGCAGGTAGTCCACCCATGGAGGTGGAGGCAGAGCCAGCAGGTATTCACCCTCTGCTGGCGGAGGTGGCGGAGGCAGAGGCAGCTCCTGCTGCTCTGCTCCTGGTGATGGAGGTGGTAGAGGTAGAGGCAGCTCCTGCTGCTCTGCTTCTGGCAGTGGAGGTGGCGGAGGTAGAGGCAGCTCCTGCTGCTCTGCTCCTGGCAGTGGAGAAGGCAGAGGCAGCTCCTGCTGCTCTGCTCCTGCTGGTGGAAGCGGTGGAGGTGGGAGCAGCATGTAGTCTCCTGGCGACGAAGGTGGAAGCAGCGTGTAATCTCCTGGCGACGAAGGCGGGAACAGCATGTAGTCTCCTCCTGTTGCAGGGGACTGGTGAGGCTCTCCCTCCATTGCAGGGAACTGGTGCGGCTCTCCCTTACTTGCATGGGACTGGTGCGACTCTCCCTCACTTGCAGGGGACTGGTGCTTCTCCTTCTCCTCCTCTTCCTGGAGAATGGGGCAGTTGACCACAAAGTGGCCCCACTCCCCACAGGCAGTGCACCAGATCACGGCTTCAAGAGCGCTGAGGTAGGCTTCCCAGCTGCCCTTCGGTCGTCCCTCCTCCTCCTCTCCAGGGCAGGGGCAGTTGACGACGGAGTGGCCCCCCTTTCCGCAGGCAGGGCACCAACTTGAGGCCTCGACCAGGCGAAGGTAGCCATCCCAGCGTCCACTCTTGAGCTTCCCTTTCTTGGGCTCTTGATGCTCGGGCTCCACCTTCATGGGTGCTGGATGCACGGGCTCTCCCCTTCTGGGCGCTGGATGCACGGGCTCCACCCTTCTTGGTGCTGGATGCACGGGCTCCCCCCTTCTGGGTGCTGGATGCATGGGCTCCCCCCTTCTGGGTGCTGGATGCACGGGCTCCCCCCTTCTGGGTGCTAGATGCACTGGCTCCCCCCTTCTGGGCACTGGAGCTGGAACCTGCTTCTTCACCTTCTTGGCACTGCCCCTCCTTCCCTTCTTTGGGACTGGCAGTTCCACCTCCTGCCATGGAGGGGGTTGGTCGGGTGCTTTGTGCCCGACCTTGCCGACGGCAAAGCACCACTCTTCCCCTTTGAGGCAGGTGAGGCAGGTTTCCTGATCCACCTGCGGCGATGGTATGGCCTTCAGACGGATCCACTCCTCCGCGGTCTCCACCTCACCTCAATCGAAGGCCTGCACAAAGAGGGGGTCTTCATATGGGCACACATCAAGGAGGTGCCCATACTCCAGGCAGGCGAGGCACCATGTAGCCCCTCCTTCCTTCAACTCCCTCTGATGCTCATGCCACAGCTTCATGTAGGCATCCACTTTATCCATTTTGTTTTTCCTTCAAACCAAAAAAAACCCCTCCTTTTTACAAAAAGAACCCGCAGTATTTCTGGCCTGACGCTTGGCAGCGCTGTCATCCCGCTTCTGACACCAACTGTGAGCAGGATGGCTTGCAGTGGAAACACAGACTCAGGAAGTACTGGGGCAAAACTGAAACGCTACGGCGTTCAGCCTTTTATTAAATAATAAACAAAAGCAAAAGATTTAAACAAAACAAAAAGGCGCGTTGGCCAAACAAACAGAAACTAACAAGTATCGTGCTGGTTTTTAGCCAGCACGTATATAACAATTGTTAACTCTTGTTCTCGTTCTCCCACAGACTTACGTCTCTCCTCCGACACTCTCTCTAATAAGCCTGTAGTGTGTCTTTTTATAGTCAGTGGCTAGAGCCTTAATTACCTTATTTGATACAATAATTACCTTAAGGTTCCAGCCACATTCCCACGAGGGTACGAGGGAGGGGTTTTAATCCCATCCCCACCGACTACACATTATAAGACCGGTTTTCCGCTGGTCTCAAAAAGTAAATAAGACGGACGGCTTTGTCCGCCTGCACACAAATACAATATAATAATAATAATAATAATAATAATAATAATAATAATAATAATAATAATAATACAAAACATACAAATATACAAATAATAATACAGCGGCGAGGTGTACCCCGTCACAGACCCCTACTGAAAAACCTTGGACTTGAACCTTAAACCTAGACCACTAGATTTTGTTTGGGGGGTGGGGGGTGGGGAGGTGCTGGTAACGGATCGCAAAGATTTAATTTCACAACGAATACAGCACGAGTACATAAAAAAACACAACTGTAGATTGTCATGAAAGGAAAATACTGTCTGCTTTTGCTCATTTTGTGGAGAAGAAATAAAATAAATAAACCTAAGAAATAAAGTATGGGTACACCACACACTAAAAAAAGGAAATTTAACAGTGAATGTTTATATGTGACCTGGTTTAACATGTAAAGTATTCAAAAAGAATACATCTACACATATTTCTTTGTAAATACTGAGAAAATGTGTTTATTATAATATACTTTTTATTGATTTTCAGTTTTAATTTTCTCAGTTATTGTGTGAATGTGAATAGTATTATTGGTCAACATTATTAAAACAAAGAAGCGTAATTTTACAGAAATACAAAACCAGTGTGTGGTGCTCCCCATCACTTTGAATAAAATTATTATTATTATTACTTATTTCTTAGCAGACGCCCTTATCCAGGGTGACTTAAAATTGATACAAGATATCACATTATACATATATCACATTGTTTTTTACATACAATTACCCATGTATACAGTTGGGTTTTTCCTGGAGCAATCTAGGTAAAGTACCTTGCTCAAGGGTACAGCAGCAGTCTCCCCCACCTGGGATTGAACCCACAACCCTCCAGTCAAGAGTCCAGAGCCCTAACCACTACTCTACACTGCTGCCTCCAATTAAGGTGAAATAAAGAGAGATAGACATAACATCAATTTCTAATTGTGCTATTTCTTGCCATATGGCGTCTTTCTTTTTATTGTCTTTATAACCACTGACACTGGCATCATAAAGAACATTATATTTTTCGACTTTAATAATTAAATTCGCATTGATGTGCTTTTTATTTCTCTGGTAATTTCTGTCTGAATGAGACAGTGAGTCTGACAGCCAAGCGCTTTGACCTTATTTCTGATTGGTCCATGACAGCCACTACCTTTGACCTTATTTCTGATTGGTCCAGCGCGACGCGAACGGCGCATAGTGCGAATAGAAAAATAAAACAAATGTATTTCTATATTCACTCGCTTTGCTTGGGATGTGCACTACTCCATTTAAATCAATAGTTTTAATTATTTTGTATTCGCATTGCACGGATGTGAGACCCTGTGACAGAGATAGAATGATTCTTGGTGATAAATCTCCCTCCCGACCTGTGAGGAAGCAGTGTAAAGGGAATAGTGCCCTGGACTGGATGGCGTGACAATTAATTCTAAGGGTTAGGTGGAAGTCGGCCATCTAGAAAGGGGGCACAGCTGCAGTACATTAAGTCATCGCTCCAGAGGGAAAGCGATGTGGCAACCATGGATTGGAGGAGAAACGATTACACTCGCTAACCAAGGGGGCGTGACTAAAGGTACAAATAGGGGACGTGGCTAGGTGATCTGTTCCTTTGTTTATGGTTAAGAGAACGCTAAAGGATGAGTGAAATATAACCGTGAGTGTTTTGTTTGTTTTGTCAAGTATAATTGTACTGTTTTTTTATTATTAGACGGCTAACACAATCCGGAGCTGTCACTAAAGGCCAGCACAAACCTGGAAAACACTGCATCACTGTTCACGGATTAAAATTGTATTTCACTACGAACACTACAGCACTCACTCTGGACTTGTGACCGTGTCTGTGTTTTGTGTGTGTGTTTAACTGTGTCTATTATTTCGGGACTGCAACCCGTTGTTTATTGAACTGTGCAATAACATCGCTGTGTACTGCCAGCCCTCCATGTCTTTACTGTTGTCATTAGACGTTGGATTATAAATTAACCACCATTTCACCAGTACTTTGTTGTTTGTCATTGTCTTGAGCTCTGCATCACCCCTACACATGCGCACTGCAAACCAATTTCCCACAGACCTTCAAAATTGTGGAAAAACTGTGAGTTTCAAGGGTAAACCTTGAGACTTGACATGTCTGACTATACAGCCTGCTATATTGATTTTAGTTCAATAACTAGAACTCATTCCCTTTAAATGAGCGTCAACAATCGATTGACATCAGAGCCTAACTCCAAACCATGTGCTGTTTAGCTGCACTCTGATAAAATGCATTATTGTCTTTAAAGCTTAGTCTTTAAGTCCACAGCGCTCCCTGTTGTTTTGTTTAATGCATTTTGTGCTCTATTTTGCCATCTGGTGGCAGGACTAATGAAGTGTAGCTCATTAAATGGCAGTCAGAAAAACAGGATTGCAAAGCTGTGTCGTTTTTATGTTATCGCACTGTGACAGTATCGCGACCGGTGAATAGCTGGTTTTGGCTACCTATGTATGTGGACAATGCTTTACTGCACTTTGCTGTGCTTTTCCACGGTACTGTATACCACCATATACTCGTATAAGGGACCACTGCACATTAAGGTACAAAAAAAGATTTGTAGATTTGCTAAAGTAAATTCTGACCAAACACTCTTATGAGGGACTTTGCATGATGTGCAATCAGTCCATCATGTAATGCTAATTTTCCTTTTTTTGGATAACAGCCATATCATTGTACTAAGTGCTGGTTGGCATGCAGATAAGGTGCTCATTTAAAAAAAGTACCCTTTGTTTGAGCAAGGTATGCTATTTGGTTTAAATGGAGCACAAAGGTAAACAATGGTCTTTAGTTACAAAACACAATTTCCATTCATTAAAGTCCATTGCTGCAGTTGTTTCCTTTACTTATAAAAACGAGTCTGCTCATCTCATTAATGGGAGTTTAAAGTAGCAATGAAGAGGTCATGAATGGAAAAGAGCCAGGAACACAATTGCTCTTGATCGCTGCAGTCTGCTTCTCAGTGCCATGTAACAAAAAACACTCACTTAAAACGCTTGACTAGCTCTGCTGATCGGATAGATCATCATTATAATTAGCAATGTTTTGGGAAATGTACATTAACCAATGGTCCTTTTTATTTTTCCACTCTGCTGTTCTACCAGATTAGCTCATTTACGTCTGTCCGCTATTAGCATAGTAATTACCTCTTTCCAATTGCTCCAAATTTAATGTAATATGATTTTAAATTGATGTTTGACATTATGGCTGTAAGTCTCATGCTTGCATTAAAGCATGCAGTACTGCACTTGAAATCATTGACTATTTTTTTTTTCAGATTACATCTGGTGTTTGATCACTTTGCTTTTGGATGTTTAATTTTACCTTATCAACCTCTTTTCAGCTGGTTTCAGTCATAATTTAGCTTGTTTTTAGTAATTAAGCAATTAAAGATTGTTAGCTGAAGGTACTGCAATTGTGTGGCATTACACAAATGAAGTTATTTCTGTGTGAAAAAAAAACAACTCTTGGAACACGGACTGTTTCCATGTCGTTCAGAAACTCCAAGTTCTCGTTGTGTTGTTGTGAGAATGTGATGTAGCACACACCTGTCACACACATTCCTCACGCAATAGGAAGTGCACGGCCAAAACATGGTACTACTTAAAAGGCAGCGCCAATTGAACAAAAATGAAGGTTTTGTTTTTGCATGAAAAGGATAATTTTTTGCAATATGTTTATATACAAAAGCCACTCTGTAATTATCCCCACGCAATTAATATTAAGCTGACGTGTACTCCTACTAGGAAGCATTGCCTATCTACCCATTTAGTGGAGGGGTAAATTGTAACCTGCTTTAGAGATGGCACCACAGTGAAGTGAGCAAATAGGGTTTAATACCTTGCTGGTACAGACAAATATTTTTGTAAGTTCGTACAGTAAAAATATCTTGATTATAATATTTAAACTCCTAATAAATACAATTACCTAAGGTGACATTGTTCACTTTTGAAGACTATGAACTGTTTGATGTGCAAAAGCACGAAGGAAAAAAAAAACAACATATATGTAAGGTACTGGGAACCTTGTAGCGTGACTGCTTTAATGGTCGAGTGGTAGCGTTGCACATTACCGCAGATATTATTGGGCCACATTCTGGTTCAAATCCAGCAAGGGGCAGGGGAGTAGCTATCATAAGTGCAGGTGGTGCAGCTGCTTCAGGGCGCATGAGCCTTTGGGGCCCACTCGCCTTTCAAACGGGACAAATATGTCAAGATTTTTTAATGTTTCTGTTTAAAATACTCC
Organism: Acipenser ruthenus; assembly: GCF_902713425.1. Classification (NCBI taxonomy): domain Eukaryota; kingdom Metazoa; phylum Chordata; class Actinopteri; order Acipenseriformes; family Acipenseridae; genus Acipenser; species Acipenser ruthenus. The sequence goes on along the minus strand of NC_081191.1, from coordinate 61,615,998 downwards.
GAAAATAAAACTGTTGGCCTAAGTAATGACAAACGAGTTAAAGGACTAGCCGGCACCTTTCCACTAGCCAGCACACACCCGCCGGGTACCCTACCGCTGTTAACTTTGGTTTTAACCCTATAGTGCTGTATTAAAGTGACCATAGATAGGTGCGGATATGACCACTTTATGTTACAGCCCTTGTAGTTTCTCAACCGTAAATCAGAAATTAAAACCCAATATATCCACAATAAGGCATTAAGTAGCTGTTTCCAATGATATGATGTTTGTTGATGTGGAATTAATTTAATTATTTTTATATAAGCTGCGACCCCCTAAAAAGAAATACAAAAGATTATAACAATAACTCTTTCTAAGTTAACTATAAAAAATGCAGAATATTATGAGGATTTCAAATAAAAAATACTGACTATCGACCGTTGCGGAGACACACAAAACTAACAGATTTTCAGCACTGAAGTGTTAACAATTATGCTGAGGTAAGATGAAGCAAAGTATCACAAAGTACATTGCCAAATCTTATATGAAATGTTTTATCCTTTATATGAATGAATAAATACAATTAAAAAATAGTCAATCAATGTTGTTTTTATTAGAAAAAAGATACACAAATTTACAGACTAAACAGCGCTTTGAAAGTCTGAATCAATTAGTGTCTACATTCAAATCTCAGAGCAGGCGCCTGAAGGACTTGCTGTCAGTGTACACGCCGCACTAGGTATTCATTTTTATGCTTCAAAAAATCTGTCAGGACATCTCTGTTAAACTAGAATTGTACCTGAACTATTCTAATGGTGTGTGGATGCATTAAGCCTAACTAAACATGAAACGGTACTTCAGTGTGGACGCTTTGAGCTGTATTAATTAGAGCGGTTTCGAGTACGGTTCTCGAGATCGGTTATGTAGTGTGGACAGGGCCAATGACATGAACAGCCTTGAAGGTCTAAAACACTGGGAACATTTTCCGTCTGTCCCGTCCCCCCCCCCCCCCCAGTAGGGGTAAAAGGTGTGCTAATAAGAACATAAGAAAATAAGAACATAAGAAAGTTTACAAACGAGAGGAGGCCATTCAGCCCATCTTGCTCGTTTGGTTGTTAGTAGCATATTGATCCCAGAATCTCATCAAGTAGCTTCTTGAAGGATCCCAGGGTGTCAGCTTCAACAACATTACTGGGGAGTTGGTTCCAGACCCTCACAATTCTCTGTGTAAAAAAGTGCCTCCTATTTTCTGTTCTGAATGCCCCTTTATCTAATCTCCATTTGTGACCCCTGGCCCTTGTTTCTTTTTGCTGGTCAAAGAAGTCCCCTGCGTCAACATTGTCTATACCTTTTAGGATTTTGAATGTTTGAATCAGATCGCCGCGTAGTCTTCTTTGTTCAAGACTGAACAGATTCAATTCTTTTAGCCTGTCTGCATACGACATGCCTTTTAAACCCGGGATAATTCTGGTTGCTCTTCTTTGCACTCTTTCTAGAGCAGCAATATCCTTTTTGTAACGAGGTGACCAGAACTGAACACAATATTCTAGGTGTGGTCTTACTAATGCATTGTAAAGTTTTAACATTACTTCCCTTGATTTAAATTCAACACTTGTATTCGAGCATCTTGTTGGCCTTTTTTATAGCTTCCCCACATTGTCTAGATGAAGACATTTCTGAGTCAACATAAACTCCTAGATCTTTTTCATAGTTCCCTTCTTCAATTTCAGAATCTCCCATATGATATTTATAATGCACATTTTTATTGCCTGCATGCAATACTTTACACTTTTTTTTTTTTTTTTTGTGGGGCATGTTGTCCGTGTCCTCCTTTGTAAAAACCTGTGAAAAGTAATCATTTAATATATTTACGTATGTAAGAAGGGAGTGTTTTATCGTAAACTTGTGATAAGGAATATTTTTTTACAAAAGAAAAGGGTCAACGAATACCTCATAGCATAATGTTTTTTTTCCTTTATTAAAATCATAAATGCCCTTACAATCGTACACATGCCCACCTTTAAAAGCAAAATCTAGACATGCTGCAGACACCTGTTTTGGACCATATAGTTTATGTTCATTTTTCAAAACTTCTTCAATCAGTAACAAATTTTGAAGTGCTAGAAAATGCCCCTTCCATTGGCTCTTCAGTGTGCTTGGATGTACCTCTGTATTGCTGTCAGTAGATTCCTTTAGACTATGTTTTCAACAGCTACCGAGAGCCCTCAGGCAACATTTATAGGGCTGCTGATGTCATCAAAAGAAGGCAGATTTCATTCTTGAATGACTATATGCTCATTCATAAATTGCTTAGCGACAACTGTCGCCTGTCTGCACAGAATTTTATGAATATCAATATAGACGACTTCTGTTAGTTTTAAACAAAATGTGATTAACTAGGACAATCGGCAAGTACTTTTATGAATAGACCCATGTGACAAGATGACAGAGGTTTGAGACTCAGAGACAGTATAAAGTTCAAAAATAAAGCTTTTTAATAAACAAAAATACAAAATAAATAGGCACAAGGGCCAAACAAAAAGGTTTTAAACATATAATAAACACAAAACAAAAAGCAAAACTTACAAAAATAAAGGTTTCCAGGCTGGGCGTTGCCTTCACTGGATTCAAACACAGCACAGCACAGCACAGCACAGCACAGCACAGCACAGCACAGCACAGCACAGCACAGCACAGCACAGCACAGCACAGCACAGCACAGCACAGCACAGCACAGCACACGCAAAAACCACTTCTTCTCTTCTAGAACTCTCTCTCTCAAATGGGAGGCTGAGGCCTCCTTTTATGCCAGGTGGCTGAGTCCTTAATTGAATGATTAATGGGTTGATTGCTCCCACCTGACGCAATCAATCTGGGCAGGGAGGAGAATTTAACTCCTTCCCTGCCAGTATTTCTAAAGGCAGAGGCATGAGTACTTTCAATAAATACTGTTCATACTTTAATGCTAACTTATGGGGTATTGTGACAGGGAGGACTTTGTTGCTGGTTCTTGGGTCGATATGTGCAGCTGGGACACGTAATAAATTACACGTTGCTGAGCTAATCAGGAGGTCTGGATTGTCTGGGGTGGCGTGCCTGAGGAGGCTACACGGAGCTCAAAAAGCATCTGCATCACAGCTTGAGGCAACTGCACCGCCATGCTACACAGGGGTGCTTTCACATCAAGAAGGACAGGGTGAGCAAACGTATTTTTAGATTTAAACAGATAATATAAATTATAAATGGATTTTATTAATCAGTTTTAATTTAAAGATATCAAAAACTTGAAAAAAATAGTTTTTTTTAACACTAGAACCACCACGGTTATAGTCATATCTAAAACCGCTGCCAGCAGTCATTATGACGGTTACATTTTAAACAACATCAATGTTAAAATGAAAGACAAACTATCAGACTCAAAAACTCAAACGTTTTATTCAAGCACATCATATCAAACATCAAATCCACTCATTATTTAACCAGGAGTCCATTTTGGATTACTGTGCACACTGAACTAACTTTGAGTTTCAATAGTTTAAAAAATACACCATCTCTCACTGTAAACCACCTGTCAAAAGTGGAAGGCACCCACTGAGCAGCTGCAGTCCATGCTGTTGTAAAACGTGTAGAAGTCATTTTTAGAAGGGTAATATTTTGTACCTATCATATCAAAATTAATTTGTCTCAATAAGTGCAACATTACAAATTATATATTATTTTTACTAATATTTATTTGGGGGTTACAAAGGCACAGTAGCACAAATGAGTTGCAGAGCAGCAAACTAAAAGCGCAACACTTATTCCCACCTCTATAACAAATGTACCACACAGTGCTTTTGTGTTTTCTGCTTTTGCTGCTGGTAGCATGTTGTGTCATTGAGCTTTCATGTTCCACACAAAATGATGTTGCACTGCGATAGAAATCCATAAAAAATTCAGTGCCAAGCTTTTTCTTTTGTTCCTAAAACCTGTGCGGATGCTTGCAGTGACCAAATCAAACCACGTAGGTCCTTCTCGTGATTTCAGCTGGTGTCAATCCCGAATCTGATGTATCAGAAGTATTTTCACTCCTATGTGGGGATCCAATGCTTTTCAATTGATCATTATACCCTATGGTGCAACCTGCTATATTATGTCTCAAAAATGCAGTGCCTAGTTTAAAATGATTTTTATCTAGTTTTAAACCTCTTTCAAATTAGACAGTGGTTGAGCCTGGTTTTGGATATTTATTATACTTATTATATTTAAGAGGCCATAAAATGTTTTATCCTGTTCCACCACAGACCTTTTCCACATTATTTTTTTATTGTATTTGGTGATCTTAACTTGAGGGTCAATAAATAACCACATCAGGATCAATATACCGTTAATGGGCAGCTCTGTTTTAACTCAGAAAAATCATTAGATTAACAGGCTTTTCAGTGGTTGTACTACACTACTGTTACATAATTATGTTCAGCAAACATATACATTTCATTAACATAACAGTAAAATAAAATGGAATGGATGAGAGATGAAAAGTGGGGTCTCAGGTCTTGTTATATCTGCATTTTTTAAAATGTATTGCTGTCATTTTGTGGCATTTTATTAGAATTTTCTGCATATGTAATGCTTCGTAAGCAAGACGTCTGGATTTTCACTTCAATGTCTCTCATTTTATTGCTAGATTCAACACTGAAAATTTCCAGCAAAGTGTAAATCTTTGGTTGCAAAACTGACAATTCTTCAGTGACAAGGAACATCTCTATAATTAACTGACAGTCTCGCTGCCAAATACAAAGATGATGTAGAATTCAAGTTGACCCACTCTAGTGCTTTGTGGCTTGTGAAAATGTGTATCCCCATCCATCATATCTGGAAGTGTTTGAAAAATGTTTGCTTCATTGATACTGTTATTTTCAGCCACAGATGTTATGCTGGAAATATTAAAAATGACAGTTTGACCCCTGAGGTCCTTCAGAAAAAATAGAACTGCCAAATATAACTCACACATGTTAAGACTGACCTGAAACAATACAATAAGCCCTTTCATGGATATCCATATCTAAGTGTTTACACAGTACACATTTAACTGTCAGGAAGGCAGGAGGCACCACAAAGTAAAAAAAAAAAATACTTTGTGAAAATGCTCTTCATGGTCACTAAAAAATTATTTATTGTGCTTTCCTCGTTAACCTCATAATGTGTATGACATTTTTTTTTAGTTAAAATGGATTTTCCTTCTTTTTTGTTGTCTTTCTTACTTGAAAAATATTTAACCAGGAAAAAGCTTTATTGGTTTGTACAGTATCATCTTTTTCCCAAGACTTATTAAATGGCTTATTTGTTTGTACAGTGTCTGCACTGGGGATTAATGTATGAAACTGAAGATGATCCTGAACGTACTGTGTTGTGTTTAGTGTATGTTTCTCCACAACTTTAAACACTCAATTGTAAATCTTATATTACACTGTATTTAGGAAATTGGCAGCCGGTTTAGTTTGCTTCCGGTAAATGATTGAACACTTCATAAAGCTGCATGATTTCTTTAAAATGTCTTCAAAGAAAAAGACACCAGCTGCATCAAAGAATGGAAATATTTATGATAAAGTCCAGTACAAGACAGGGCTATTTTATGTGTCCGTTGTTATTTTTACATTTATTTATGTTTTCATTTGGTTTGATAATTCACTGAAAGCGAAAATAAAATGTCTTTAAAATATGTACATAAAAATTAAATATTCTACAATTTAGCATTTACTGTTTTTCAGGTAAGCATTTAAATAAATAACAGCATTTGTTGTATAACAATTCTAGAGAAAATGATCAATTTTTAATGTGACAATGGTATTTTTTCTGCTTTAATACATATTTGGGTAGATGTAAGTATAAGTGCAGTGCAAATAATTGAAGATGCAAAATTCAAATTGCATTGCGGCCAGGCAAATATTTTGCAGTGCGACCTATGTAAGTTTAAGAGCAATGCAAATTACTCAACATGGCCAAATAGTGATCCACAATTATGATAATAAGGGTCTCACTGAGCGCATCGGTCTATTTAGCAGCCCCACTTGCAGCCCAGAGGTGATGGAGTTAGGAGTACAGAGAGCAGTAGGCATTTGTGGAGCACAAAAATACAAACCAAAAAAAAATGTCAGAGGAAGGGCAGAAAAGTCCTTTTGGCACACAGAAAAGAAAAGTTATCTGAGAAGGAGCTGAGAGTGCTTACAGCTAAGGTCAGCCAAAAGTCTCAGCCAACATCAGTTATGCTAGTATCCTTAGGAAATGATATGTATTGGCCTGCCCTTTTCAGCATGACATCCATAAATTTGCTTACCACTGGAAAAGGTGGATTGGGCTATCACACCAGATATTCCAACTGTGGTCTGAAAGGAACCAGAGGCTAAGTAGTGCAGACAACACAGCTCTTTCACATGTGCAGGGATGGCGGTCCCTAGATTGACGCTGGGGTCCAGCTCATCCCATAATTCAGCTATCAGGTCTAGGATGACCTGCGGAGTGAGACAATAATGCTTTAGCACCGCATCCTCCGGCATCCCAAACAAAGTGACCCTGGGATTGAATATGCGGGGTCATCTTCGTCTTGCCCTTCTCCTCCAAACGTGTTCCTGCCTCTCCTTAACAAGAGCCAAGTGTCACCGCATCAGGAAGTGTACCACAGCAGCCATTCTGAAGCCAATGACAGGTCTCTGCAGGTGTGTGCTTTTATACAGCTCCTAATTACTCGCTTCCACTATGGCTTGCACCTTGTAAGAAGAGGTGTCAGATTTTTGGAGGGTCAGCAATTGCCTAAGCGCAGGGCAAAATCCTTATATCACATTATAACATTTGCGCCCACTTAGTATCCAGATCCCACCCAATTCCATGTTCATTTGAATGCATTTCAGTATCATTTTAATGGATTAATGATGGCAAAGTGCACATTTGATAGCGGGTACAAAAAGCCAGGTAAACACCATTCTTTACATACGCTGCATTTTTAGCTTTGCGCGTATCCTTACATCTACCCCATTACGTTTAATCATTAATTATCTTGATGGAAAGCCATTCTGTACCGTGAAAAATACAGCCCTACCAATAAATACAATAAATCCATGTTTTATAATTGCACCTGTCTTCTCTGTACTCTGTGAAACGCTCAACTTTTTCTCAGCATGTGTCATCTCTGCTACTGCTACCAATTTAACATGGAAACATTAGGAATTCAGTATTACTGTTGCACTTAAAACTGTAAATAACTTTCGCTCACATTTTTAAGTTAGCAATCTTTCATTTTTGTATCATTCCTGCAGATATTTTCACTTTATATTATTTATTTATAATAATAAACCGAAACCTGCATCAGTTCACACTGCCAGAATATAGTGCAATCAATAATATTTGTAAACTCACAAACATCATAAAATAAAGCAAAATCAACCCATTGTCTAGTTACTGGCATTGCAATCTTAAAAAAATAATGGCCAGCGTAACTTAATAGGCCACGCATGTTTTTTTTTATAAACAAATATTAAACTATTAAACTCTTAGTGTAATCGGTATACACTTGATACTTCCTGCACAAAATCTGATGACAACTGTACTAAATATGTATATCAGTGTAGACTTGAAAAGGGAAATATTAAATATAGGGGTATGCCAGAGTCCAAACACAAATGAGCATTCGTAATGAATATGCCTATTACTCATTGTTCGGAATGTTTGAATCGATCTTATATGTTGACGTAAGCAATAATACCAAACAAGTTATACCAATATAAAATAAAAGTAACCAAGTGACACTACAAATAAACTGTATCAAAATGAAAGTAAATACTGTATATACACATTGAGATCGCTGTGTTTTGCTTCTGTATCTTCCATTCTTTTCAATGCACTTACAGTGGAAGTGGTTAAAAATGAACATATATCCTAACTGTTTGAAGATAGCGGGATATCTGTACATGTGATTAAACTTTAATCGCTTACCTTTATTTTGGTACCAAGAATGTTGGAAATGAGAGTAATCCTTCTTTAAAGTGTACATGGAAAAATGTTAGGAGTGCATTTGCCTCCCTTTCCACCTTCCAAGGGTTACAAGAAATATAACATTTTCACACACCACAAACACAGCTCTTGTTTACTGGCAGAATAAATTGCTGAGGGTTGCAGGAGAGCTGTGGGAGATGTAGAAACATGGTATTGCTTCTAAAATTATATATGTATCCATAATTCTGTTCATGAAACTGTCTATCTGTGTATAATACATTAGTTTCAAGCACTGTATCTGATAACTGCATTCTTTACAGTATCCTGCTTATTACCTGATACACAATATGTTGTTTTTTTCATCTTCAGTGAGCAAAAAAGGCATGTCATGTAATGTATAAGCTACCATGTGCAGCTCCTGTTTACTTGTAAGAGTTGCAGGGGGGCTGGGATTGATGTAGAAAAAATGTACCGCTTCTAAAATGATTGATTTTGCCTTCCAGATATATATATATATATATATATATATATATATATATATATATATATATATATATATATATATATATATATTAGCTGTACACTAATTTCCTATCTTGGAATGCGTGTCTATATGTGTATAATACTGCCAATATGTTTTCAGCACTGTATTTGATGACTGTTCTTTACAGTAGCCTGCTTATGACCTCCTACAGTGCATTATTGAAAAAATATATATCATTTGTATTCATATTCTAGGCTACCACAATTGTGCAGCCTCTGTTGACTTGTAGAATTGATGCCCGAGAGAGACAGGCAATTTGGAGTAAATGTGCCCCCCTTTACAGGACTTTGAAATGTTGATAATAGTGCTATTTGTATAGGCTTTCTCTTTTATTTTTAAAGTTCTCTTTTCGCACTCATTTTTATATGGAAAAACTGAAGCGTTTCAGTGCAATGCAACTTCATATTGAAGCACAGGTATATGTTTACAAAATGTTATATAACAGAAACAGAAACACATATAATTATATTCGATTTTTTTTCTCTCTCCTGTTTTAATATATATGTTTTTACAACATTTATAAATATCAAAGGTGGATATAGGCAGATACTATTTCATGAACTACATCTATATCAGTAATATTTTGTTTCATTATTACTGATAATAATGGAATAGATAACTATTTTATTTAGAATTATTTCTTTTGAGAAAATGATCGAGAGTAGTCCATTATTGCTTATAAAGATCCTGAGAATAAACGTTTATTATGTCATTGCAATTGTACTGTGTTTGCTTGTAACAGTTAGCGTTTTGTAATTAGCACTGTTTATGTGATTTCATAATAGGATATTCGGTGTATATATTGCGAAGAGAAGAGAATCAATACCCAGTCTAACAGATGTCACTGTGTCAATAATACATGATTCTACTGTGCAGTATTCAGTGAGAAATTATTTTGAAGTTTGATTTGTCTATATGAACACAAATATGTCATGAGAAGAAAAATACAGAATACAAAAAATAACTAATATGCAATATGAAGATCTTCTACTGCAATACATGCATTAGCCAAGGCACAAGATTATCCCAGTGAAATATAAAACCAGTAAATGCCAAGCACACTGACTAACCAGCCTCAAGAGCTGCAGTACATTCAACAAGAAGCAAAACGATGCCTTCTCTAAAACTTTTTACTGAATAACCCTACTTTTTCATTGGAAATTTGCTTTGGTTACTACAGTGTCCTAAAGTGTGTAGTTTTAGAAGGATGTAATTAGATAATGTACAATACAGAAGAATAAAGGAAAATAAATTGATACAAATGACAGATAGAATGAAGTAGAAAGGAATAGTAGATCATTAATAACTATGTTGTAAATTACATTACATCACAAACACATTAATAGATGTAAATAGAAATAAGTGAGTGTAGTTACCATGGCATCAAGCCTATACCTTCACTGTTTGTTTTCAAACACACTTTAAACTTACCGGAACATTGGGAAGCAAGATATTTCAGTTTTTTATTTTTCTTAAAAATATTTCCCAACATAAAACCAATGTCACCTTACAATAATTGATTTTGAGTTTCAGTGTTTTAAAATAAAATATCAAACAGAACGAAATTTCAATGTACCATTTGTAATTCAGTAATATGAGAGACTTGGTCAGGGGTCTGAATACTTTTGCAAGGCACTGTATATATATATATATATATATATATATATATATATATATATATATATATATATATATATATAAAATTAGGGCTGATTAATCCATTAAAGAGTTGACCGCAGATTTAATCGTGCAAAATTTTATTTTTTTATATAAAATAAAATCAACCAATAGAAAATCTGCATTTTCTCTGCGACAGTCCAATCATAAGTGAGCGGAGGCAGGACATAAACAATTGAAGGTCTTGAGTAGGTTTAACCAATGGGAGAGTCAAAGATCTGCCCCTTGTTATGCAGGTGTCCAATCATGAGTGAGCAGAGGCGGGACATACACCGTTGACGGTATTCACCAATTCAGTTGAAGGTCTTGTGAGTTTAACCAATTGGAAAGTCAAAGATCTGCCCTGGTTTTGCAGCTCTCCAATCATTAGTGAGCAGGGACGGGACATACATATGCTAAAGTGCACGGTGTAAGAATAGCTGAATTACGTGTGTTATTGCTAATATTACAGAGACCGTTACTGAGAATTATATTGAGAACTTCAAAGTAATACTTACAATTGCTTTTTACAAATTAAAAAAAAAAATGTCATCAGACAACGGAGACATCGTAGTCTATTTGGTTACGAATCCATTTTCAAGAAGAACTTTCTCAGAAAAATTTGGAGATTGTTAAAAAAAGGGAGGTATACATCACAAACACCGGAACTGACACAGGAAGGGAAGGGATATACTCGCCAACATTCAAATTATAAAAGGCATCCGTGGCTTACGGGTAGCTGTCAATTCAAAAAATTATACTGCTGGAACTGTATTTTGTTCAGTACAGAAAAGGCGATATGGAACAGCACTGGCTACAGCAATCTAGGATGTCTATCGAAGTCAGCACAAAAACATGAGCGTTCCCAGTCACTTGCGAGCCACTATAACACTCAAACCCCGATTGATGTTCAACTGAATGAGCAGAAGTGTAGGGATACAATGCATCACGAGTAAGAAAAAATCGTGAGGTTTTTAAACGCTTGATTGATTCTGTTGTTTACCTTGGCAAGCAAGAACTAGCATTCGGAGGGCACGATGAAGGCACAAATTCCTGAAATAGAGGTACGTATGTGAACTTTCATAGTCAAAGTTAATGTTTCTGTGTTACATTTACTAAAATAAAAATGCTTTCAAAAGGACAAAATTCCCATTGGGCTTATTTATTTTATTTTTTTAGTATTACTATGCAGGACAGCCGCTATAAGATCGTTACCTTTATTAAAAATGTACACAGATTCATCTACTGATTAATCAACTAAAGCCCATAAATTAATCGAGTGACAGCCCTAATATATATATATATATATATATATATATATATATATATATATATATATATATATATATATATATATATATATCACTCCTCAAACTCCCTAACCAGAATGAGGCTAGAGACTGCCTTATATATTCACACATATAACCGCAATTATAGGAGGCTGTGTGGTCCAGTGGTTAAAGAAAAGAGCTTGTAACCAGGAAGTCCCCAGTTCAAATCCCAGCCCACTCACTGACACACTGGCTCACTGTGTGACCCTGAGCAAGTCACTTAACACTAGAACCGCCGTTTTTACGAACTACCTAGAACCGCCACATGGGTCATTTTGACCCTTACATTTTTAAACTGCTTCGATATGAAAATGAAAGACAAACTATCGGATACAACTCAAAAGTTTAATTCATGAACATCATTTCAAATATTTGGACCACAGAAACATAAAATGATTTATTTTCAAAATGAGCACATATACAGCACGACTACGAAACATGAAAAACTATAATAAAATAAACATTTCAAAAGAAACTATTGTATAAACGGGTATATGTACATACAAAATTGTAAAACCGATTTTTTTTGTTCAAACAGTAACATAAAAATTAATATATTACACTACTTCCAGGCATGTAAGCCTATGTTGAATAGGCCTCTGTACCTCAGCAGCTTTCAGCAGCATGTGCCTATTGTAATGTAGCCTGTATTCTACTGCATTTCATCTTCCTGTATTACTCTATTTGTTAATTTGTTATATTTATGTATAAATTGCACTTCTCATACATTTGTAAGTCGCTTTGGATAAAGGCATCAGCTAAATATAATAATAATAATAATAATAATAATAATAATAATAATAATAATAATAATGTGCAGCTGGGGGCAAACGAGGCACAGCTGTGGCTATTCGGTCCTACTTGATCATTCAAAGACCGGTGTATGTAACACATTACGATAAAACTATATATTATTATAACATAATACATACACATCTCCCACTGTCAGATCATCATACATATTAATAACAGTATAGAATAATAGTGTCAAATAAATAAATAAATCTAAATATAGGTGTCAATATAGACATACATATGTACACTTTTACATGACAGTGCTACTAATAATAAAAAAATAAATAGTAAGATAAAATTCAATAATGTAATAATAGCACTATAAAAGCAGCAATTAAAAGTTACATTCAAACCCATTAAGATAAAAAGGCCAATTTATAATAATACGTTTTCAGTCTTGATTTAAAAACTGTAACGGTATCTGCTTCCTTGACAAATACAGGCAGAGCACTCCATAATTTTGGTGCTCTACCGGAAAAAGCCCTACTTCCCGTATTACTTTTGTTGACCCTCAGAACAACAAGAAGCCCCCTATCCTGTGATGGGGACCATTAAGGGCCTTATATGTTAGCAGCGAAGTCTATATTCCACCAGGAGCCAATATAAAAATGCTAAGACAGGGGTAATATGGTAACTTTTCTTGGTTTTAGTCAGAATTCTAGCAGCTGTGTTCTGAATAAGCTGTAAGCGGAATACCAAACGTTTTGAGATACCAGAGAACAGTGCATTGCAGTAGTCAATCCTTGATGAAACAAAAGCATGCACAGCTTCTCAGCATCAGATGAAGGAATACTTGACCTAAGCTTAGCTACAGTGCCTTGCGAAAGTATTCGGCCCCCTTGAACTTTGCGACCTTTTGCCACATTTCAGGCTTCAAACATAAAGATATGAAACTGTAATTTTTTGTGAAGAATCAACAACAAGTGGGACACAATCATGAAGTGGAACGAAATTTATTGGATATTTCAAACTTTTTTAACAAATAAAAAACTGAAAAATTGGGCGTGCAAAATTATTCAGCCCCTTTACTTTCAGTGCAGCAAACTCTCTCCAGAAGTTCAGTGAGGATCTCTGAATGATCCAATGTTGACCTAAATGACTAATGATGATAAATAGAATCCACCTGTGTGTAATCAAGTCTCCGTATAAATGCACCTGCACTGTGATAGTCTCAGAGGTCCGTTTAAAGCGCAGAGAGCATCATGAAGAACAAGGAACACACCAGGCAGGTCCGAGATACTGTTGTGGAGAAGTTTAAAGCCGGATTTGGATACAAAAAGATTTCCCAAGCTTTAAACATCCCAAGGAGCACTGTGCACGTGATAATATTGAAATGGAAGGAGTATCAGACCACTGCAAATCTACCAAGACATGGCCGTCCCTCTAAACTTTCAGCTCATACAAGGAGAAGACTGGTCAGAGATGCAGCCAAGAGGCCCATGATCACTCTGGATGAACTGCAGAGATCTACAGCTGAGGTGGGAGACTCAGTTGTATACTGCACAAATCTGGCCTTTATGGAAGAGTGGCAAGAAGAAAGCCATTTCTTAAAGATATCCATAAAAAGTGTCGTTTACAGTTTGCCACAAGCCACCTGGGAGACACACCAAACATGTGAAAGAAGGTGCTCTGGTCAGATGAAACCAAAATCGAACTTTTTGGCAACAATGCAAAACGTTATGTTTGGCGTAAAAGCAACACAGCTCATCACCCTGAACACACCATCCCCACTGTCAAACATGGTGGTGGCAGCATCATGGTTTGGGCCTGCTTTTCTTCAGCAGGGACAGGTTAGATGGTTAAAATTGATGGGAAGATGGATGGAGCCAAATACAGGACCATTCTGGAAGAAAACCTGATGGAGTCTGCAAAAGACCTGAGACTGGGACGGAGATTTGTCTTCCAACAAGACAATGATCCAAAACATAAAGCAAAATCTACAATGGAATGGTTCACAAATAAACATATCCAGGTGTTAGAATGGCCAAGTCAAAGTCCAGACCTGAATCCAATCGAGAATCTGTGGAAAGAACTGAAAACTGCTGTTCACAAATGCTCTCCATCCAACCTCACTGAGCTCGAGCTGTTTTGCAAGGAGGAATGGGCAAGAATTTCAGTCTCTCGATGTGCAAAACTGATAGAGACATACCCCAAGCGACTTACAGCTGTAATCGCAACAAAAGGTGGCGCTACAAAGTATTAACTTAAGGAGGCTGAATAATTTTGCACGCCCAATTATATAAATATAAAACCCACCAACAAGATATAGAGACAAATTGTTACTCGGACCGGGTAGCAAAATTAAGTTTCTACCTACACAACCCTACAACATAGAAATTACAACCGATATTACAGATCCAGGTCTAATTATTTTCTTCATACAACACAAAACACATACTTTTTAAGTACTCACCCCAGAACATCTACTTTTTCTCTTATCAGTTAAATTCAAACTATCATTACCAGTATACCTAGATAGATCAATTTTCCATTTCTTCGCAACACAAGGTGGGCAGCAGTGTGGAGTAGTGGTTAGGGCTCCGGACTTTTGAGCGGAGGGTTGTGGGTTCAATCCCCAGTGGGGGACACTGCTGTTGTACCCTTGAGCAAGGTACTTTACCTAGATTGCTCCAGTAAAAAAACCCAACTGTGTAAATGGGTAATTGTATGTAAAAATAATGTGATATCTGTATAATGTGAAATAATGTATAATGTGATATCTTGTAACAATTGTAAGTCGCCCTGGATAAGGGCGTCTGCTAAGAAATAAATAATAATAATAATAAAAAGGTATTTAACTGGTCCATAGTAGCTAATAAGATTTCAGTGGTTTAAGGAAACAATTAGATATCACACAGACTCAAATAGTTCACTTTAGTTACTGCCCAATTAAATATCCTGATACCATATACAGTAAAATAGGAAGTATTTCAATTGCAAAATACAAATAAACATTTCACATGCAATTAAATTAATCAACAAGAGGATTTCACAGGTTCAACACAACTTATACAAAATTGGCAATTATACCATATGTTAACAAATAATGCATTTAAATTCATAAACATATCACAGGTTCAACCAGCTTGTGCAAATATACAACCATACATTTCAGGTTATTTGTGTGCTAAGAAGCAATTTCTGAATTTAGTTTTCAGTTAGAGAAGAAATTATATTAGTATGTGAGGTAAAACTTCATTTTATATCTGTACAAAGTTATTCCTATTACTCTCAAATAATAATAATAATAATAATAATAATAATAATAATAATAATAATAATAATAATAATAATGATAATGCCCCTCAAAACATTATACAGAAACAGACAGACAAAACACAATGGGTCAATTGCAAGAAACATTCAGAGTTAGGACACATCAAGCGTACTAAGTTGCAGACCAGCTATTACGGTATTTTCCTGGGGATCATCCCCAGTTGCAATGAACAAAGGAGTTGGGGATCAGCTGATCCTCAGGTTTAGCATGCAGCAGAGGAACAAGACTATTTCCAAACCCCAAGTGCATGTGCGCACAAACAGATTGATTCCAGTTTGTGATAGTTCAAAGGATTTATGTGATTAAGCAAATTGTTTTCAGCTAAAACAAAAAAATAACATTTAAAAATTCGTATATATGTAAAACATAAAAGTAATAATAAAATAAAGTAATTGCATAAGCCTACAAATTCATTGTCATTCCATTTTCAATTAGCCTAAAAGTTTTGTGTAGTATATACAAAACACATTTATTCACATCATTTTATTAACAAAGA
The DNA here is from genome assembly GCF_902713425.1 of Acipenser ruthenus. Classification (NCBI taxonomy): domain Eukaryota; kingdom Metazoa; phylum Chordata; class Actinopteri; order Acipenseriformes; family Acipenseridae; genus Acipenser; species Acipenser ruthenus. The sequence continues at coordinate 61,599,952 of NC_081191.1, read as the reverse complement.
CTGTTAATCAGAGCAAGTATCAAAGCTGTCAATTTAATTACTTATGCAAATCCAAGTAATCCAAGTATATAAAGGTGTTATATTTATTGTATTCATACCAAAGAAAGCATGGCTGGCAGTTGTGCTCAGAATTACTCGACAGAGCAGAAACTTTATTTCGTTGTGTGCATAAAAAATGATATCAAAACGGTAGAAGATGGTAGAAAACACACCACAACAGGTTTGCTATGCTCAAATGTCTGGAGTGAAATTCCAACCAGATTTAATGTTGCGTTTTCTGACAGGCATCTAGGAACAATATCACATTTAAAAAATGTGTGGAGAAGGCTGAAACTGGAGACGTTGTGAATGTTGTTGCAAAGCAACGGCAACAGCGATTGAGCAGAGCGCCTGACCATCCTTTGCCCCAGATATACAGCCTTATTACATCAATGATAGTAATAGCTTTGGGGTTGATGCAGAAGAATCTGAATGTCAGGTAATATTAACTGCAGTTTTATCAGCATATTGGCTATTATAAAATGCAAATAGTAGTTGTACATTAACAGTCACTGTGATAAAAGCCTTCTTGAAATTGTAGTTGCAATCGGCTGTTCTCGAAAATCTGCGCATCATGTGTGCTGCCTGCCCATCGTGCAACCACGTTACGTATTCGAAGATGATGGTCACACACCATCTGGCAATTGATTCACATGTAGCTATGTCTGTTGATGAAGCTCGATCCTTATATTGCCTATGAAATCGAATACGGATGTGCATGCAATCTATGGCCCCAATAACTCCAGGTATTCCAGCTGTAGAATAAAATGTGGTGCAAATATCTCGTTGGTTCTCTTTATTGGGCATGACAACGTAGCTTCATGGTGCTGCTATCAGCTTTGAGTTACTGTGAACAACACGGCAAACGGTTACATGACATAACAGCGAGTCCAAGACCGCGCCGACATCACTGCGGGCTCCATTACCGCGACTGCTCATAAGAGCGCTACGACATCACCGTGCCAAACTACAATTCCCAGAAGACTCTGCGAAGTTCACAAAAGCATAATTTACCAGGAACTAGAGTGGGGTTCACCACAGAGTCAACTCAGCAGCCTCGTAAATGGACACAGCTGTCATGCATTCGTATTGAAGAACTATTCAAGGTAAATGGTGATGAGTGCAGTTGGTGGCTGCATTCACGTTACTCCTAAAAAGTCTGCGTTGCAGTCAGGAGTCTGCACCTGAAATTACGGTTTGCGTAGATGCAGCTGTGGGAGGTTTCCCAGCACAGTCGACTTAGCAAACATGGGGACCGACTTGATTGATTTTCTGATTGCAGAAGACTACAGTTTTTTTTCACTGTTCCCATACAGCTCCATCATAACTAGACTGGTAAATAAATTATGAAAAGACTTATTTCAGTAACCCCAGGACCATCTTTTGTTATGATGTTTAAGCAATTAAAGTTATGTACTTCAGTTTTACATGGAGGATATTCCATGCCAAAATTATAAATAAATAAAAAAATATATACAGGAATAAATACATAAATGTTGAAATAAATAAATACATGGACATTTATTTATTTATTCATTTATGTATTTATTCCTGTATTTATTTATTTTTAATTTTGGCATGAAATATCCTCCATAGTTTTACTAGTCCTGTTTGAAAATTAAATGCAAAAACATAATATATGTACCGGTATTTGTCATTCATAATACAATAGTTGCAATTTATACAAGCTCTTTTTCTGTGTTACACCCCCATTCTAGGTGGCGCTACCATGATCACTAATCCTGCATGTGGTTCTCTACGCCCCTCTTGCACTAGTGGCGCTCTTCCATTGTTTTGAAGACGGGTCTGTTCCAGCGCAGCACCTTTTAGAATCTGCAGGGGATGCGCACAGAGGATGTGTGACCTCTGTTGTTAGTTCCGGCTGCGGTCAAGCAGTTTGCCTTACTCGGACAGGGTATGCGCGCAGACCCACGTAATTTGACGCAAAGTCTACACAGACTCTCAAAAGTCTGTGCGTCGCGAACGCACCAGATGAAGCCCAGAGAGCAAGTGAAAGAGCAAGATGACTTGTAAAGTGTGCTCACAAAGGCATCCAACTATTCTCCACATACAGAGAAATAAGGAAGAAGGCTACAGGAAAGGTGATGGAAGGAAAGGAACAGAGAAAACGTCAGTGAGTAGCGCACTGGTCTCGCTGGAGATGCAAGGCCACACTAGGGCCGGCGACCACACTACTCTTTCCATCATACCAGTGCAGGTGAAGGTATCCAATTCGAACAAAGTCCTTCACACATATGCTTTCCTAGATCCAGGAAGCAGTGCAAGCTTCTGCACTGAAGCTCTGAGAAAACAGTTGAATGTAAAAGGAAAAAGAACCAGAATCTTGCTGCGTACTATGGGACAAGAAAAACCAGTCAATAGCTCCATTGTGACTGGCATTGAAGTATGCAGTCTTGAAGGTAAAGAATTCATTGAACTACCAGAGTCATGAAAGAGCATATCCCCACTCAAGAAGCAGTAAAGAAATTGAGTTATCTGAAAGAGGTTCAGTTATCTCACATCATTGTCGACATTGGACTGCTAATTGGGATAAATGCACCAAAATTAATGGAATTGTGGAAGGTGATTAACAGCCAGGGCAATGGGCCCTATGCCGTTAAAACTGTACTGGGATGGGTTGTAAATGGTCTACTACATGGTAGCAACACAAGTCAAGCTGTGTTTAGCAATTGCATATCAGTTGCGGATTTGAATGAGCTTCTAATTCAGCAGTTATAACCATGACTTCCCTGAAAAAAGCTATGAAGAAAAGGCAGAGATGTCCTTCGAAGACAAAAGATTCATGAGCATCATGTCAAGTTCTGCAGAGGTGAGCAAGGGGCATTATCAACTGCAACGGCCATTCAAGAACAATGACATCCAGATGCAAAACAACCGTCATCTTGCTGAGCAGCGTGTTATGTCACTTAAAAGAAAGTTCAGCAAAGATTCAAAGTTTCATGAGGACTATAAAATGTTCTTAGAAGCTGTTATAGAAAATGAACATGCTGAAGTTGTTGCAGAGGAGCAGCTCAACGTGAAGGGTGTGGAACATACCACACCATGGGGTGTACCACCCCAAGAAAGGGAAAATCCGAGTGGTCTTTGATTGTTCTGCATCCTTTCAGGGAACATCACTCAACGACCAACTCATACAAGGTCCCAATCTCACAAACACACTGCTGGGTGTCATGATCCGCTTCCGGCAAGAACCAGTGGCCATAATGGCAGACATAGAAGGCATGTTTCATCAAGTCAAGGTAACACCAACAGACATAGACTTTCTCCGCTTTCTATGGTGGCCAGGAGGTGATGTCAGTCAGAGCCTTACTGAGTACAGGATGACAGTGCATCTGTTTGGGGCTACATCCTCATCCAGTTGTGCTAGTTATGCCCTGAAGAAGAGTGCAGAGGACAACAAGAGCAGCTTCTCAGCTGAGGCAATTGACACCATCAATGACAACTTCTATGTAGATGACTGCTTGAAGTCTGTACCAACCGAAAGGCAAGCTATAGCACTATGCGAAGAACTCAAGACTGCCTGTGCAAAGGGTGGTTTTCATTTGACAAAATGGATAAGTAACAGCCAAGCTGTGTTGGCCTCAATTCCAGAGGCAGAGAGAGCCAAGGAGGTGAAGGACTTGGACAAAGAGCACCTACCTTTAGAGCAAGCCCTGGGGGTTCAGTGGTGTGTAGAAGAGGACACCTTCAAGTTTCAAGTGTCCATGAAGAATCAATCCTTTACCAGGACAGGTATTCTGTCTACTGTTAGTTCTGTGTACGATCCACTTGGATTTCTAGCTCCGTTCATATTCACTGCAAAGCACATCTTGCAGGAGTTATGCAAACTCAGCTATGAATGGGATGATGAAATTCCAGAGGCCTACATCCAACCATGTCAAAGATGGCTGGTATGGCTACAGCAGATGGAGAGCTTCAGCATCAACAAGTGCGTCAAGCCAAAGAACTTTGGACAGATCAAATCAGCCCAACTGCACCACTTCTGTGATGCAGGTGAATCAGGGTATGGCACCGTAAGCTACCTGAGACTGACAAATTCTGAAGATCAAGTGCACTTAGCTTTTATAATGGGAAAGGCAAGAGTAGCACCGTTGAAACAGATGACAATCCCAAGAATGGAACTCGGTGCAGCAGTGCTGGCAGTGCGTGCTGAAAGGATGTTGGCTACAGAGCTACAGCTTCCCCTGGAGAAATCTACATTTTGGACAGAAAGTGAATCTGTCTGGAAGTATATCAAGAATGAAACTAAAAGATTTCAGATGTTTGTGGCAAACCGGGTAAGCACAATCAGAGAAGCGTCAGATATCACGCAGTGGAGACAAGTTAACACCAAGGTCAACCCTGCAGATCATGCCTCAAGGGGTCTGACAGCTGATGCCTTCCTGAAGTGTGAGAGTTGGAGCAGTGGCCCAGTCTTTCTCCAAAGAGCAGAGCAGGAATGGCCAAATCCTCTCGTTGAACTCTCCCCAATATGCCCAGATGATCCTGAGGTCAAGAAGAGCAAGGTGACAGTAAACACAATCGTCAAGAAAGATCAAGATGCCACCAGCACCTTGATAAACCACTTCTCAACTTGGAGCAGCCTAAAAAGAGCAGTGGCATGGTTTCTCCAAGTAAAGAACCTGCTTTTACAGCTGAGCAAGAAAAGAAAATATGTATTGATCACAGTCAAAGCTCAAGAACCAGATCAAGACAAACAGAGAAGTTTGATTGAAACTGAGATGAAGAAGGTAAAAAAAGCCATGACTACTCACAAACTCTCAGTACAGGACATGACAAATGCAGAGGTTGCAGTTGTTTGCTTCTGTCAGGAGCAAGGATTTTCAGAGGAAATTGCTACTCTGCAAAAAGGGATCCTGAATGTCAAAGGAAACAGTTTGATCTACAGATTGGACCCAAGGCTTGATGAATGGCTTCTCAGAGTTGGAGGAAGATTGAGCAAGATGGCAATGCCAGAGGAGGCAAAACATCCTGCTATCCTACCTAAAGACCATCACGTTTCCAAGCTGTTGCTACGACACATCCACCAACAAGTTGGTCACAGTGGAAGAAACCATATGCTGTCTCGGTTGATTCCTTGTGCTAACGCTCTAGCAAGAAAGATAATTGGAGAATGTGCGACATGTAAACGCCTTCCTGGAAATGTTGGTGAACAAAAGATGGCAGACCTGCCAAAGGACCGTTTAACACGTGACCTACCTCCATTCACCCAGGTAGAAGTGGACTACTTCGGCCCTATTGAAGTAAAAAAAGGACGCAGTACAGTGAAACGGTATGGAGTCATTTTCACCTGTCTTGTTAGTCGAGCAGTACATCTTGAAGTGGCCCATACACTGGACACAGACTCGTCATGTGTGAAGTAGAGGCCATATTCAACAACCGTCCACTGACGAAAGTCTCAAATGACCCCAACGATCTGGAAGCTCTTACTCCAAACCATCTGTTACAGCTCAAGGTGCAGCCAATCCTGCCACCAGCAAGATGTATACGCCAGACGGCGATGGAGGCAAGTGCAATACATCTCAGATCTGTTTTGGACAAGATGGGTAAGAGAATACATACCTCTAATGCAAGAGAGGCAAAAATGGAATCGTGTCAGAAAAAACCTTGTACCTGGAGACATTGTGTTAGTGGCAGACACCAATGCACCAAGAGGATCATGGATCATGGGAAGAGTCCTAGAAGCAAGAACTGGCGCGACAGGGCTAGTCCGAAGTGTCCGTCTTCAGATAAGAACCAACACCCTAGAACGACCAATCAGCAAAGAATGCTTATTGGTAGAAGCTTCAGACTGAAAGATTGACTTTAAGACCAGACTGACTAAAACATCTACAGACTTGACAAACCTGTTTCAGTCTAACCAGACTTCTCTTTCAGCTCAAGCACACATATTCTTATTAGCATCCGTTTCATGAAGACCGTTACATACATACATGAAGAACATACACTGGACTCAAGAATTATGTATTATGTAATTTCCTTTGGCTCTTTTTTGAATTTGAATTGTTGTTATTGTTATGCATCACGCCAGTAACTATAACGGGGCCGGTGTGTAAGAGCCATTTTTGACATCAAAGAAAATGTATTAGAATTGTGTATGAAATGTATGTAGGTATTATTAGGAAAAGTAAACATGTTTATGGAAACCCCATTTTATTTTGGTTATTGTGCCACCTGCTGGCCATTTATGTTACTACCACTTAGAACCATATTTAAGGGGTTAACTGGGAATATGGCGCAGTCGCTAATTTGCTACAGATGGCTGAGACAGACGCTGAGTTGAGCTGCAGTTTTTTAACCGTGTGAATAGAACTGTGTTTAATCCGTGTTTACCATGTTTTTTTTTGTTTCTTATTATATCCTTTGATTTACTATTTTACAAGACCATTTTTTGTGCTGTTTTTGAGTTTATTTTGCCATCAATATCATCCTGGAATCTGTTTAATAACCTGGAAACAATCAATGCCTTCATTATCCAACCCTGGAACTGTGTGACAACCAAACTGGACTTTGTGAGTAAAATAAAGGTGTGATCATTGCAAAATGAATGGAAACGAGTTGGAACCAAAGCTTACCTGTATTTTGGCGCCTAATAGATGTGGCTAATAGGAACATTGTTTTGAAGCCATTACATATATATATATATATATATATATATATGTATATATATATATATATATATATATATATATATATATATATTTGTATATGATTACTCCTCCACAGGACATCTGGGATTGGGATTGGGGACTGATATAAGGACATGACGTGTTTGGATTTTTTTTAATGTATATTTTGTAAAGATTTGTTTTTTAAATAAAGAGTTTAACTTTATACTGTTTTCCTTGCTTCTCTGCCCTGTCGTATCCCTACTAAACCCACTGTTTTCTTTCTAGCATGATGCTTTTATCCAGAGTGAGTTCGCTTTTGTTGTTTGAAATTAAAATATTTATAATAAAAGGGTCTATTAAAAGACCCTTACAAATACATCACAGAGATATTTACATCCGCTAATATTTTTTAATTGTCAAAGGTGCAAGCTTGATCCAATTCTTCCAGTGACAGCGTGAGACTTGCAGCTCTTCCCCATTCCCCTGTATCTGAGTTCCGAGCTGAAGCTTTTATTATTATTATTATTATTATTATTATTATTATTATTATTATTATAATTTAATTGTGCGTTCATATCTTTATTTGAGTGAGTCTTCCACCTTCAAGGGCTCAGCATATGTTACAATTGGCCAATATCCACAGTTGTTTGTCAAAAGTATCCCAATGAATGCTTCTGTTACACACATTAAATGGTGATTTCTTGTTTCTTTGAGCATATATTTATTCAGGACTACAAGAGCACAACACAAACAAAGCAGCATGTAACTGTAACAAGCTGAACTGACAGTTTTTTGTTTTGGAACTTTTTTTTTATATGAGAAAATAGAAGAATAGGGGGATTTTAGGAATGTACCATCTACATATATTTACCATAAATAAATAGGGGTGTTTATAAGAATGTACTATACACATTTTTAGGTGCCCTGCCAAACGGGCAAACGAACGTTTCTACATATTGTGGCGGCGGTGGCGGACAAAAGAAACACACCAAAGACAGTTTTGGGGCCAAAATAGCGGAACAACAACTACTGTTTATTTCTTCCTTGAGAAATGGACGCTCTGAGAAATGGGATGGGGGGCTGCTAGTAAAACCCGGAATGCAACTGCTTTGAAATTGTGCAATACGAGTCTTACTGACACTGCTAGGTCATATTAAAACCTGCATACTGAGGGGGGCAGGGGGAGTTCCTGGTAAGTGATGCTTTTGTTAACTTCGCAGAGTCTTCTGGTAATTGTAGTTTGGCGCGGTGATGTCATAGTGTTGTTATGGGCAGTCGCTGTAATGGCTGACACGGTAATGGCCCCCACGGTGATGTCGGCACGGTCTTGGACTCGCGTGATGTCGCGATACGATGGCAAATAGTGCTTCCATGGATGTGCTTTCAGATTCCACACCCCCCCACCCAAGCGTTTCATTGTCGTGTTTTATTTAATTATATTTACGCCTTATTAAAATTTGAAGGCTCTGCTAAATGTTAGATACATATTTTGGATTCTACATATTTGATATCAGTTTTATTAATGGTTTCATTTCAGAAAATGTGTCTGATGGGTTTTCTCATTTTAACTCGAGTTTGTACAGTAATTCTTCTACTTGGTCTAGAGCTTGGTGGTTTAATTTAGTACCGTATATCAGGAACATCTAGGGGACAGCAATTGGAGTTTGTTGCAATTGGGAACATTTTTAATCCACACCTGGGGACTATCTTGGTTCGTTGCAATTGGTGATAACTAGCGCAGTAGTTTAGCCTAGTCCTGAGGTACTAATTACGGGATCATCCGCAGCTTTTTGTTCGTTGCAATTGACCCAATGACAGACATACAAATATTAAGCAAGCTTCCAGCACCAAAGTAAACATACAGCAATAATAACAATACTAGCAGCTTATAGACTTGAGAAGCAGTCTCTGTCTCAAACGAGAACGGGGGAAAATAAAGAAAAAAAAGTAGCCTTCTAGAATCCCTGCAGTAATTAAATCTTCATTTGGATACGATATTACTATTTTAAGTCCTGTTATACTTGTCAGCTGTCCTTTTAAAACAAATTATATTGCAGTCCTGCAACAATTCATAGCAACTTCAAAAAATAAATATACTGTATATCCAGTTTTCAGTCTCGCTAGAGAAACAAACAAAAAAAATCCACGTTGCTCGAACCGTCATGCAGCAGACCACTACCCACAGTGTCAATTTTTTAAAAACACAGTCCTAAAAAAAAAAACAATACGGCTGGTTCTCCATACATCAAATAACTGTTTGTTCTGTATTTTAAATTTCAAACCGTATTAGCGTCTTCACTGGTGCTGAACATTTCAAATCACCCGGTCCTACAGTTGCTAGCTTGCCTTGCAGATTCCGTTCCAGCATACTTCCAATACACAAATAACAATACAGACGCTTTAACTAGCTAGTCGATTTTCAGTGTCGAAACCAATTATATTTTTAATTTGTGCTTAGACACCAAAAAAAAAAAACAATAAATAAAACCTAAAAAACAATTTAAAAGTGAATGACAGCAAAGAGGCGAGTGCTACGGCACAACCTCCATCTTTCAGGTGAGATGTAAGTGACTGTGACGGGGTACTCCCGGCCCCTGTGCATATTATGATTTGTATTTTGTTTTTGTTGTATTATGTTTGGCAGGACGAGCGAGGTGCCGTCAGCCATTATTTGTTATTATTTTAAAATACCTAGTGAGAATGCGTGACTGTCGGCTAGTAATTATTGAATTAGCTGACAGTCACGCATCTTTAGTAAACCTGTGCAGAACGTGACCGAGGGGTTAACAAGATAATTAATAGCCAGTTAATCCGTCGACTATAACATAAAAGACCTGCAGCTTTGGCTGCACGGGGTTGAGAGTTCAGGAGTGGAGAATGAGAGTCAGAGAGAGGAGGTAAAGCAATAATATAAAAATAACAATTGCTACTCATGCTGGAACAACTTGTTGTCATATTGTTTGTTTGCTTGTTTTGGCCATCGTGCCTTTTGCTTTGAGTTTTATCTGTTTATTTAATAAAAGAAAACTGAGCGCATTTGCTTCTCACCCCGTAATACTACTGTGTAGTGGATTAATTTCCTGGTCTGATGTCACTGCTCAAGCCATCCTTGTCACAGTGACTCTGCAGCTGAAGCATAGTTCACACACCCTAGTCTCTGTAAGTCGCCTTGAATAAAGGCATCTACAAATAAACAAATTTTTGCTTACGATTGTAAGTCGCCCTGGATAAGGGCGTCTGCTAAGAAATAAATAATAATAATAATAATAATAATAATAATAATAATAATAATAATAAAAGCTGCAGGTGCTAAGCATTGTCCCCCGATTGTTGAGCAGCACCTGCATCTTGGGAAATGTAGCTTTATGAATGAATTTCCACCATTAAAACCAAGTGGGCTTGTGGCAGGATGGCTGATGTGGTGATGTGTGTGACGTCAGGTTCCAGGAAAACAGTACACCAAAAGGCAGAATGCGGGGCAAAACACTGCGTGGTGGCGCAGTTTCTTTTATTAAACCAAATAAACTTTTCAAAACACAAATAAAAGGGCACAAGGGCCAAACACAAGAAAGCTAGAATGCCAGAAATAAACAGAACGAATACCTTAACCAAACAAAGGTAGCAGTCGTTTTCTCTCACTGCTGTCTATCTCCTCCAAACTCTCCAAACTCTCTATCTGTTCCTTCTCCTAACTCCAACCAAACAATGAGCCTGGAGCTGGGCTTATATAGCAGGTGGTTAGGAGTTAATTGCACAATTAACAATCAATAAACTCCTGACCACCTGCACCTGAACAATCATCCCTGGATGGGAATTAACCCCATCCTAGCCAAACACTATTACAACTGCATTTGAACCAATGCACAGTCGTTTTTCAAAACAGAAGAGTATACAAAATACAATCAATAACAGTAAATCATAATACAAATATATAGGGGGAAGCGGGCACCCCGTCACATTTGCCCCCCCTTGTGCACAGCACACATGGCCCTACGGCCACCTCCCCCCCTAAAGTCCCAAATGTCTTTGTCAAACTCCTGAGGTGGGGACGGAGGCTGCCTTGGGCCCACAAGCAGTCCGGTGGTCCCAAGCAAAGATAGTTCAGCTGCCTCGGGCAATGACAACCTGGCAATCCCGGGCAGTGGAAACCCGGCGATCCCGGGCAAAGGCAGGCCAGCAACATCCCTGGACATTGATGCAAGGCAGACAGCAACTCCAGGAGATGGTGCAGAGCAGGCAGCTCCCCAAAGTGGTGGCTCGCAGACGGCATCCCCAGGTGGCGGTGGCGCGCAGGCAGCATCTCCAGGCGATGCAGAGCTCTCAGCGACCCCAGTCGATGCAGAGCTCTCAGGAGACGATGGCAGCGGACCCTCAGGAGGCAACGGCGACAGCGGACCCTCGGGAGGTGCACTCGGGAGGGGAGCCCCTGGCCATGAAGGCGGCAGCGGGAGCTCCACTTCTCCCTCGTACTTTGTAACTGGTAGCTCCCTAGGCGATGCGGAGCACCAGGCAACCCCAGGTGAAGCAGGACCCTCGGCGACCCCAGGCAGAGCAGGACCCTCGGCGACCCCAGGCAGAGCAGGACCCTCGGCGACCCCAGGATTAGCAGGACCCTCGGCGACCCTAGGAGAAGCAAAAGACACACCAACTCCAGGTGATGCGGAGCAGGCATTCCCGGGAGGTGCAAAGCAGGCATCCCCGGGCGGTGCAACTTCATCCAGCGGGCTATCTTCTTCAGCTGAGACTTTGACTAGCCCGTTGTCTTCCTTCACAGGTGGGGATTGCCAAACATCTCCTTCTACTAGAGGTGGAGGGAGTAGTAGCTCCAGCTCTGCTCCCTCTGGTGGATGTGGAGGGAGCAGCAGCTTCTGCGCTACTCCCTCTGGTGGGGGTGAAGGGAGCGGCAGCTCCTGCGCTACTCCCTCTGGTGGGGGTGGAGGGAGCGGCAGCTCCTGCGCTACTCCCTCTGGTGGGGGTGGAGGGAGCGGCAGCTCCTGCGCTGCTCCCTCTGGTGGGGGTGGAGGAAGCAGCAGCTCCTGCACTACTCCCTCTGGTGGGGGTGGCGGGAACAGCAACGCTGGTCCTTCCGGCGGCGCTGGACCCTCTGGACCCCCTGGCGATGCGGGACACCCTGGCCCCTCTGGCGACGCGGACAGGCAGGCAACCCCAGGCGATGGAGGGAGAGACAGCTCCGGCTGTTCCCCCTCTGCTGGCGGTGGAGGGAGAGACAGCTCCGGCTGTTCCCCCTCTGCTGGCGGTGGAGGGAGAGACAGCTCATATTCTTCCCCTGCGGGTCCCTTCAGCACTGGGCCTGTGGGCTTCCCCTTCTCGGGCCGTAGACGCACCGACTCCTCCCGCTCGGGCCTTGGACGCACCGACTCCTCCCGCTCGGGCCGTGGACGCACCGACTCCTCCTGCTCGGGCCGTGGACGCACCGACTCCTCCCGCTCGGGCCGTGGACGCACCGACTCCTCCCGCTCGGGCTCCTCCCCCTCGGGCTGTGGACGTTCGGGCTCCTCCCTCTCGGGCTGTGGACATTCGGGCTCCTCCCTCTCGGGCTGTGGACGTTCGGGCTCCTCCCTCTCGGGCTGTGGACGTTCGGGCTCCCCCTCTCTGGGCGACGGCAGCGGCTCCCCTTCTGGCTCTCGGGACGACGGCTCCTCCCCTTCTGGCTCTCGGGACAGCAGCTCCTCCCTCTCTGGCTCTCGGGACAGCAGCTCCTCCCTCTCTGGCTCTCGGGACAGCAGCTCCTCCCTCTCTGGCTCTCGGGACAGCAGCTCCTCCCTCTCTGGCTCTCGGGACAGCAGCTCCTCCCTCTCTGGCTTTCGGGACAGCAGCTCCTCCCTCTCTGGCTCTCGGGACAGCAGCTCCTCCCTCTCTGGCTCTCGGGACAGCAGCTCCTCCCTCTCTGGCTCTCGGGACGGCAGCTCCTCCTCCACTCTGGGCACTGGACTCTCAGGCACCTTCCCTCTGGGTACTGGACACACAGACACTTTCCCTCTCGGCACTGTACGCACTGGCTTCTCCGGGTTTGGCGACTTGGGCTTCCCCTTCTTGGACACAGGGCACTTGGGCTCCTCCCTCATGGGCTCTGGAGTAAGCAAGGCACTGCCCGCTGAAACTGGTAATGGTGGAGCCCCTCCCATGTCTGCAGCCAGGTAATCAAGCACCATAGCTGCAATATCCTGGAAGGACTCTGGGTGGTGCTGCTTCTCCCAAGCTTCCCACCGTTTCCTGTCTCGAGCCCACAGGACATTAATCGCCACTGGGAGGTCCCTCTTCATGTCCCCATCAAGGTCCACCAGCCAATACCAAATCTCCCGCGAAGTAATCTGCTCTGGTAGCACCAGAGCTGGCGGCTCTTCTCCAGACGGTTCTTTCTGGGTTCTTTGGGGTGCCTTGTTTTGGCTCATTCGAGCAGCCAACACCTCTCCCTGATATTGGGAGGGGCAAATGGCCACTGTGTGCCCGAATTTGCTGCAACCAGAACACTCTTCATCCACCAGGTAGACCTGACAGACAGCAGACGGCAGTGAAGCCACGCTGGACTCTTCCTCCAGTGCAGGCTGCAATGGCTGTTGCACTGCCGGTCCCACAAAAGGGCACTTCCTCCAGCTGTGTCCAGAACCCTCACAGCGACCGCCCCAGTCTGGAGGCACCTCCGGGCAGTCCAACCAGCAGTGTTCCAAGTGGCCGCACCAGGTGCACCCGGGCCAAACTTCCCACGGTTCCACCCATGGCTCTTCTTGTCGGGGTGGCTGCTGCTGCTGTTGCTGTTGCTGCCGCTGTTGCTGCCGCTGTTGCTTCTTGCGACTGTTCCTTCCCATATTAAAAAATAATAATACTTCTTCTCAAAGAAAAAAAAACAAAAATAAGGCACCCACAGTACTGCTCCTGGCCTGAGTCCTCCGAGGCGCTGTTTGATCCCACCGCTGCCACCATGTGTGGCAGGATGGCTGATGTGGTGATGTGTGTGACGTCAGGTTCCAGGAAAACAGTACACCAAAAGGCAGAATGCGGGGCAAAACACTGCGTGGTGGCGCAGTTTCTTTTATTAAACCAAATAAACTTTTCAAAACACAAATAAAAGGGCACAAGGGCCAAACACAAGAAAGCTAGAATGCCAGAAATAAACAGAACGAATACCTTAACCAAACAAAGGTAGCAGTCGTTTTCTCTCACTGCTGTCTATCTCCTCCAAACTCTCCAAACTCTCTATCTGTTCCTTCTCCTAACTCCAACCAAACAATGAGCCTGGAGCTGGGCTTATATAGCAGGTGGTTAGGAGTTAATTGCACAATTAACAATCAATAAACTCCTGACCACCTGCACCTGAACAATCATCCCTGGATGGGAATTAACCCCATCCTAGCCAAACACTATTACAACTGCATTTGAACCAATGCACAGTCGTTTTTCAAAACAGAAGAGTATACAAAATACAATCAATAACAGTAAATCATAATACAAATATATAGGGGGAAGCGGGCACCCCGTCACAGGGCTACATTTCCTTGTAACCCATAACCACATACATATTTAATATACATATTTTATTTCTTTTGCTGTAGGTTTTTTAGTAAAAGCTTTAATGTTACACACTGTCTGGCCAATTTGCACCTGTCTACCTGATTGGACTTGTCAGCGCCCTGAATTAATGGTGCAAATTAAGCTGCCATACTTTACTTAAGCGTAATTTTTGTCCAACCGACCATGCTGCACTTGATGGCAATGGCTTATTTCAAGACGGTAATGCACCCACACGTCATGCCAGAATTGTGAGTGAATGGTTTGAAGAACATGTCCAGAGACTTCAGGCACCTTCCATAGCTTCTGTAATCCCTGGATGCCCGGGGCATGTTTGGGCTGAAATTGAACAATGCAATTGAATGATCCTCTACCTAACTCTCTGCACAAATTGCATGAAATATTATTGATTGAATGGATTACCATCCTTTGAGCCACATCCCAGCACCTTGTGAACTGTCGCGTCAAGGCTGTGATCAGCAAAAAGTTGTCCCAACCCTGATATTAGGTACATGTCCTAATATAGTGGCCAGATAGTGTATACATGTTTAAACCCCTTAAGAGTGGACACTACAATACAAGACACCTGAAGGATTTGGAATCAGGACAAAATGAAAATGAGATGTTCTGAAAATATCTTCAAATACACTATTGTTATTTAGTTACCAGGTGGAGCTATGCACTAAATATATGTTTAATGTATATGTAAATAACAGCATTCCAAATTGTAATAACCATTATTATGTCATGTTATGGTCATTTTGTTATGCTGTGCTGACAGCTTTTCAATGCAGTGCTCTATAATTCCGCGTAATTATTTTGGTAGATGAATAAATATGAAAATAAAGCCCATGTATTTGTATTACTATTGTCAGGTTCTAAATTGAAATTTAAATCATTTTAAAATGTGGACGCATCAATTACATTTTACTACTTGGCAAGAAGGCACAAATATTAATTCAAGTAGACATTTTGTGAAAATAAGAATACATTCAAAATTATTTATAATTACTTTCTCAGGATTTATTGATAAATAACAACATTTCAAACTAAATTAAAACAGCAACTCTTTATAGCATTTCAGCTTTCTTGTAACAATTTATCACCAGCATAAATCAATATTAATCTGACAATCCTTCCCTTAACCCAGTATGAAAATCAATGTAATGTTCAGGCTGTTAAACAAAACCTTAACACGTGGTTAACAAGACAAAAAGGGCCTATTCACTAAATGCTTTTATGGTTTTAGGTATGCCTTATCCTAGGATAAGGTGCACGCTATTAAAAGCTGTATTGATCAACCTAGATATGGTGCACCTTAATGCTTAAGGTGTATGTTAACACATACGCCTTGAAAATAAATTGTTGGGTTGATTAGCATCTGCTGAATATGCCTAATGCATTGTAATGTTTTCAAATGATGTGGAAAAATGGCACTAATGAGGGGAATGGTATGCACATGGTACATATGAAAGGTGCTATTTAAGTTAAATTAAATGCTCCATCTGGGCTCGTCCAGCAAGTTTTTACCCATAGGTGATTCAAGAATTATTCTTTTTGATAATTATGGTGTGCAATTACAGCTGTTGCCAAAAGTTTTGCATTACCCTATAGGATTAACACATTTTGTTGAATGAAACCAGCTGAATAATGTTACTTTAACATATTGAATTACATACCGCTTTGTAGTTTTCTATATACTTAACGAAAAACTAACAACATTCTTAAAATGTGACATTTCAAAATCTAACATAAAATACTGTATTACTATTATGGCTTTCGCTATATCATTTTGTAGTTTCTTAGTATATGATGTTAAATAAAATATCTAAATTATGTTCAGTTTTTTTTTTTCTAATTATGTCTCAATCAGAAAATTCTAGGTGATGCAAAACTTGTGGCCATAGCTGTAGAGTATTTCGTTGACATACGGTATGTGTCATTAAGTTTTAATTAAGTGCCCTGTCTGGGTAGAAATGTGCTGCATTGATAGAAAAAAAAAAACGTGTTCTGTGTGCAGGATAGAGGCTATCTTCTCCTCCAAGCCTCCTCTATCTTAGCTCCTTGCTTAAAAGGTTGTCGGCATCATTTCCTTAAGGCACACGGCAGATAAGGTGTGCTATGGTATGCTAATGAGTTCCATAGCGCACCTTAATAAGAGGCATTCATCTTAGTAGTTTGACAACAAGCAGTGGAAGGGTTGAAGAGCATAGACAGCAGCACTTTACCAGGCAAACTAAGACTCTGGTGCTTTCAGTTTGGTCTATTGCCAAGGCTGCTGTGGCCACTGACTGTGTACGAGGTTTGTTTGACAACAGTAGAGAAGCTAGAAGCTTTAATCAGTTCATACATCAGGAAATGGTTGGGAGTTCCACGCTGCCTCAGCAGAGTGGGACTTTATGGTAAAGGAATACTGCAGCTACCAGTCTCCGCTCTAACCGAGGAGTTTAAGTGTGCCAAGGTCCGACTGGAAATGACATTAGTAGAGTCACGTGACAAATGCGTAAGGGAGGCTGTGGAAGATACAAAGGCTGCCCTTCGAATTGGTGATATAAAGGGGGAAGTTCAGCATGGAAGAGGGGGTCTTGGTCTCAGTTCAGCTCCTCCTACATGGCACAAGGCAGCCCCAGCTCAATGGAGGAAGCTGGTAGTCAACGAGGTGCAAAAGCAGAAGGAGAGGATGAGGTGCATAAAGGCTGTTTCCCAGGCTAAGCAGGGAGAATGGATGAGATGGGAGAGTGTGGAATAACGCAAGATTGGCTGGCAAGACCTATGGTTAATGGAACAGAGCAGGATCAGTTTCCTCATCAGGTCAACATATGATGTTCTCCCATCACCACAGAACCTAAACCTCTGAGTAGGAGAGGATCCCTCATGTCCTTTGTGTTCATCACCTGCAACATTAAGGCACATTTTGACAGGATGTAAGGTGGCTCTTAGCCAAGGACGGTTTACTTGGCGCCATGACCAGGTGCTGTGATGTTTGGCCTTAGCATTGGAAGACAAGCGTAACATGACCAATAAGTTGCCACCAGTTCCATCAAAACATTACACACAAAAGACAACATTCCTCTGCCCAGGAGAGCAACCATCAAGAAAAGGTGTTAAAACCAAGCCTCGCCCAAGAACTGGATGCTGCTAGAGACTGGTAAATGCTGGCAGATGTTGGTCAACGACTTATTTTTCCACCGGAGATTGCCACCACTAACCTTCGACCAGATATTATCTTGTGGTCTGGATCAGCACACCTTGTTCACCTGGTAGAGTTAACAGTGCCATGGGAGGATGCTGTAGATGAGGCGTATGAGAGGAAGAAACTCCGGTATGCTCAACTAGCCGCTGAAGCGGAACAGCGAGGATGGAGAGTCCAGGTTTACCCAGTGGAGGTGGGTTGTCGAGGATTTGTGGCACACTCTACAACCCGGTTTCTCAGAGATGTCGGATTCAGTGGCCAAGAGCTGCGTCGCACAGTGAAGAACTTATCTGAAGCAGCAGAGAGGAGCAGCAACTGGCTGTGGTTGAGACGGAAAGATTCTGGTTAGGGATCTCAAGCACAATAGAAAGAAAGAAACGCTGATGTACAGGTAAGTAAGCTGGGCTGAGTTGAGTGGGGGACAGAGGGGGGTGATGCTGGGATGCCAGAATCACCGTCGAGCCCTCTTGAGGTGTCGTGGGCTAGTCGACAAAACACAGAGGATGGAAGGTGCCCATTTGAAGACCCCAGAGATGTACCCTACTTAGCTCAATCCAGACGGTTGTCATGCTGATGCGCTGGGGAGACCGCACTGTGGTTGATCCCCGGAGCCAGAATCGCAGCTGTTGTGTGTGCTGATGCGCTAGGGAGGCAAATAAGCTGATCCCTGGAGCCAGCATTACACTTCAGCCATCAACACCAGGCAAAAGGATATCTACATCATCATATAGAAGGAAACGCAAATGGATGGAGACACAGATGGATCACATTAGTTTACTGTAAAGCTACGTCTTAGTTGGTGCTTATCTTGGCGAGAGCCGAGTTCAAATCAGCATGAAGTTTTAACATCTACTTTCGTGTAATGGAAATCACGAAATACCAACTTACTTGTAGAAATAAGGCACATGTTAAGGGATTGTGTTAACAGGTGTCTTCTTTCTACTTTTAAGAAGGTTTAGTGAATATGCCTTAAGTAGCACATACTGTTGTGTAAATGACTGATAAAATTAGTCATGCAAATAGAATCACTTTAACCGTTAAGGATTTTTTAACACCCTGCAGAGCTGGCGTGTTGAATCAGTGCCTTCTTGACTGCCCAAGGTGGACTGTAACTGTAACAGGCAGTGTTGTGTGATGCACTGGTCTTACGGATTCTATCCCGTCAGTGAGATGAGATGAGGGAAAAAGCTCTATAAAAATGAATGCAGACGAGCCTGGCTCTTTTTCATGGTGGTTAAGAGGCTCGCTTGAAGAGTGGCAAGCCTTTACATAAATTATATTCGCTAGGCTCAATGAATGGGCGCAGTAGAAACATTAACAGTTGTAACCACAAACAAATCCAGAATAGTGACACTTTTGCTTAACAAGAATTAAAAGCCTTATTTTTGAAATCAGAATAACTACACCTTTTCATGTATAATGTGATATTTTAGGTCTTGAAATGTTGAACAGTTCTTCTCCTGGAGCAATTAATATAACATTAAAGACAAGAAAGGCAAGGGACTCTTACTTGATATAATATGTCAAGTTACACCAGTTCTTTGGATCTACGAGGTCCATATCCCTCTTAAAGTCATCTTCACATCTCGACATGTCCAACATCAGGGCAGTTTCATTGCATATGACTACATTTGGTTTTTGATTCTGCTGTCGTTTATCTTCTGTTGCTGGAAAATATCAAACAGTGACAAAGTTAATTCAGTAAACTTCAATCCAAAAGGACTTTTTATGAACTGAAACAGCCATCCATAGTTCATGTCTTATGAGGCCTTACACTATTACTATTGGCACACATGCAAGGTATGATTTTGTGTGGTTGTTATTTGATGATAATCGGATTTGATGATCTTTCAGACAGAGGGAGGTGTTCATGGTATATGATTGTGTTCTAGACACAGACACAGCAATGCTTCATTTTAATCTTCAATTGAAACAAAAAGGTCTCTCCATCTTTTTTACATGTCCAGTTATCCAGATAGCTCTCATGTTATTTAATTGATAATGACAGTAGCTTCAGGTTGACGTCAACTTCCACAAATAAGCAAAGAAGTGGGTTGGAGATGCTTTGCTCATACAGCTCCACATAAATATCTTTTCAAATAACGAAGACAGAATAACTAAAACAGAGGTCAGAGAGCCATTGGCAAACTCAGACCACAACATGGTCTCATTTGAAGTGATTTTTAGAACCCAAAAAGTAATGACTAAAGCTAAGGTTTACAATTTTAGAAAAGCAAATTATGAAGATATGAAACAGAGACTAACAGAAGTAGATTGGAGTAAAATAGAGAAAACATCCACAGAAAAAGGATGGGTGTTTTTTAAAAATGTAGTACTTGAGGCGCAAAACAATTACATCCCAAAGGTAAACCTAAAACAAAATGGCCAAAATGGTTTAATAGATCAATTTAAAAAAATATTCCAAGAAAAAAGGCAATTTACAGAGCATTTAAAAGGGACCAAAAACAAAGTACACCGAAAGAGTACTTGGAACTGCAAACACAAGTCAAAAAGGAAGTTAGAAAGGCCAAGAGAGAGATAGAAATCAATATTGCTAAGGGGGCTAAAACCAATTCCAAAATGTTTTTTCCAATATCATAACAGCAAGAGAACATTCAAAGAGGAGGTTAAATGTCTAAGAGATACAAATGGCAAAATCATAGATGAAGAAAAAAAAAGCAAATATATTAAATGATTACTTTTCACAGGTTTTTACAAAGTAGGACATGGACAACATGCCCCACATGTTGACCTGTTCCTATCCAGTTTTAAATAACTTTAGCATAACAGAGGCAGAAGTGTTAAAGGGACTAGGAGCTCTTAAAATAAACAAATCCCCTGGGCCGGATGAGATCCTCCCAATAGTACTCAAAGAAATGAAATAAGTTATTTACAAACCTCTAACCAAGATCATGCAACAGTCTCTTGACATAGAGGTTGTACCGACAGACTGGAAAATTATAAACGTAATACCAATCCACAAAAAGGGAGACAAAATCGAACCAGGTAACTACAGACCAATAAACCTGACTTCTATTATATGTAAACTTATGGAAACTGTAATAAGATCCAAAATGGAAAATTACCTATATGGTAACAATATCCTGGGACACAGTCAGCATGGTTTTAGGAAAGGGAGGTCGTGTCTAACTAACCTGCTTGATTTTTTTGAGGATGCAACATCGACAATGGATAATTGCAAAGCATACAACATGGTTTATTTAGATTTCCAGAAAACTTTTGACAAAGTCCCGCATAAAAGATTAATTCTCAAACTGAACGCAGTAGGGATCCAAGGAAATGCATGCACATTGATTAGGGATTGGTTAACATGTAGAAAAAAGAAAGTAATGATTAGAGGAGAAACCTCAAAATGGAGCGAGGTAACCAGTGGTGTACCACAGGGATCAGTATTAGGTCCTCTGCTATTCCTAATCTACATTCATGATTTAGATTCTGGTATAGTAAGCAAACTTGTTAAATTTGCAGCAGCAAAGGTCATTCAAAATGATCTTGACAGCATTCAGAACTGGGCAGACACATGGCAAATGACATTTAATAGAGAAAAGTGTAAAGTACTGCACGCAGGCAATAAAAATGTGCATTATAAACATCATATGGGACATACTGAAATTGAAGAAGGAATCTATGAAAAAGACCTAGGAGTTTATGTTGACTCAGAAATGTCTTCATCTAGACAATGTGGGGAAGCTATAGAAAAAAGGCCAAGAAGATGCTCAGATATATTGTGAGAAGTGTTGAATTTAAATCAAGGGAAGTAATGTTAAAACTTTACAATGCATTAGTAAGACCCTTCCTAGAATATTGTGTTCAGTTCTGGTCACCTCGTTACAAAAAGGATATTGCTGCTCTAAAAAGAGTGCAAAGAAGAGCAACCAGAATTATCCCGGGTTTAAAAGGCAAGTCGTATGCAGACAGGCTAAAAGAATTGAATCTATTCAGTCTTGAACAAAGAAGACTACGCGGCGATCTGATTCAAGCATTCAGAATCCTAAAAGGTATAGACAATGTCGACCCAGGGGACTTTTTTGACCTGAAAAAAGAAACAAGGACCAGGGGTCACACATGGAGATTAGATAAAGGGGCATTCAGAACAGAAAATAGGAGGCACTTTTTTACACAGAGGATTGTGAAGGTCTGGAACCAACTCTTCAGTCATGTTCTTCAAGCCGACACCCTGGGATCCTTCAAGAAGCTGCTTAATGAGATTCTGGGATCAATAAGCTACTAACAATCAAACGAGCAAGGTGGGCTGAATGGCCTCCTCTCGTTTGTAAACTTTCTTATGTTCTTATGTTCTAATAGTCTCGTCCCATGTACTTTAAGGGATTGAGACTGCATATATTTAATATTTGAATACGCTATGTGACTTTGGTTGTTGATCCATTGTGGTGTTTGTTTGGTATTTATTTTGATGTTTGTTCTTTTACATGTATAGTATCTGTCTTGACCTAAACCATTATGAAATTTGGAATGTACATTTCACTAAATGTTTGAATAAATAAAACAAACAAACAAACAAAATAAACTACATAATTATAGCTTCTGACTAATTCAGCTTCATCCAGGCTTCCGACCTAGCTTCCCACCAGATCTGACTTGTGTAAAACAACTGATTGTGCACAGCTCTGAGTTCAAATTATTGTCTCATTTTGAAGCAGTGATCTCGGGAGGGGTACCCTGGCTATTTCAGTGTCAACCATTAGGCACTGGTCAAAAAGATCTACTCTAAAAATAGTTATTTGGCCGAAATATTAAGGATGTCTTATTTATCAAATAATCAGGAAAGAAACAAGCAGAAAAATGTGCTTCCTCATAATGTCATAGTTTGATGATTTACAAATTCTGTTAATTCACGGTTAGGCCATGTAGACAGTAAATGAAATGTTACCTTACTGTTGTGAGATATATATATATATATATATATATATATATATATATATATATATATATATATATATATATATATATAATTTCAATCAATTACAAAAGACAAGCACAATTTTGTATGTATGTTTTCTTAATGTGACTTATTGTGCCTTAATATGACACTCAGCCACAGTGCTTATAGGTGCCATGGGAGCTTTGATTAATCTTGACCTCAATACCTATTGATATTCAGTCCTGCCCCCCCCCCCCCCCCCCCTTTATAACGGAGACTGGCAATCACAGTACAGTATGCTAAATTGTTTGGTGTAGTGATGCTAATGTCCACTATGGGGGGTTAGGTTACAACTTTTTTTTTGTCTCGAGATGAATATGAACTCAGGCCTCTAGGGGTAAAATAGTTAATACTGAATTAGCCTGATACCGCACCAAGACCTATTTCAAAAAGTAATTTAGAGAGACTGGCAGTGCGACAGATAAAGAAGAAGGTTAGCAGATAGGCAGTAAAAGATACTGCTGTACCAGTAGATATGTATAAAGCAGTAACGAAGTATAGTAAAAATGTGGAGACTAATTAACTGGAAAATATGTGAGGCTGCTTACCTGAAAGTCCACTTGTCATCAAGATGTTTGCTAAAAAAAAAAAAAAAAAGAATGATTCATCTTCCTATCAATATTATAATTGTTCTGCATTGAAGATGTTCTAGGCATTACCATTACACAGTGAATCCAATTAGGATATCCGGGCTGATGTGCAGCAGTTTAGTTATTTGTTGGCTATCATGAACCTTTGATGGTTGTTTTCAGTTTTTGAGTGTAAGCTAATGTTAGATCTCCTCGAATAAACTCCCCATTCTTTATTGTACAGAAAGCATAGATACAGAGAAATACATTATACAGTGTTTGTGTACGTGTGGTTGGGGGTTGGCTATGACTACTAATGCAGCAACATTTAATCAGATTAATCAAGTAATACAAACTTAACCCTGTACTGCAAATATTGCTTTTAATCGATATTCTATTTTGTTGCTTGTTTTTATCTCACTTCATGATAACATTACCCTTGCGTTTCTATCTGACTTTTGTGCAAGGTGTTGCTGAGGAGAAGTCAGCATGTTCTTCATTGTGTTTGGATACGGTGATACTGTAAGGTAAATGTCTAAGCAGTTTTTAGCATTTCCCAGTGACAGTATGGGAACCATACCGGATCAAATGAATCCCCTTTAGACCCCACATTGCAAGTCATGGTAGTCACTCCAGCCAAGTTAGAATAAAGGATGGAGAAAAACTACTGTGACTATTTATAAAGTACCAAACTTTGTGACAAATTTAGGGTATTGCCACAGGTATCCCAGCACAAAACAACATTGTAATATATGTGGATATATTAGCAGGTATAAAGGAGACAACAAGGGTTTCAGAAGATTCCTGTAAACTTTAGGATTTCTGACCATTCTATGTCAAACCCATTTAACTTTTTTTAAGGAAATATTTCTGAAGGTCAAGTTGAAAACTGCTGCTTTATTTTTCTCTGGTCTATGCTTATTCTATTATGGTGTCCCAAACATCTGTAAATAACATATTGCTGCCTTTTCCACATCTCAAATAATATATTTCTGATATTACAAAAAAAAAAAATAACTACCTAAAAAGCATAACTGAAAGCCAACTACAATAGCTGCAGCAACAGCAGCATTGTTTTAGGTGGGAACTGTTATTTAAATACACACAAGGATAGGACTATACGCTGAAAAAATCTTTGCTTACACCAGTTTTCTATTAACCTCGACAGAGGTATCCGTCATGCATTTGAATAATGACCATACAGTTTTGCGAATAGGCCCAGGGTGCTGGAAGTAATAGCATTGTTGCTGTATAAATGGGCTTTACTCAAATCAAAGTGAAAATACATTTAGGAAAACATAACTATCAACTGGAAAAAAATGGAACTTGTGAGAAATATGTGATTCTAATGAGAGGTAAAAAATGAAAAAAGAAATGATCGAATCAGGAAAGACATAATTTTTTATACTTCAGATTGTTACTGCATAATGTCTGAAAATGTCAACAGCCACCATATGCCATGGCAATTCAGTCAATGCCCCCCACCAGAACCACTTCCACTATCTTTCAGAAAATCCCTGCATCAAATTCATCTGGAAACCCCCAATTTGACAAAAAACAGTTAAGAACCAAGGAAGCAAATATATTGCATTGACTTGTTCGATTTCGAAAAACTGGTTCCAGTCTGGAATGATATGAATGTAGAATGGTTGTTTCCTGTTACAGTATGTCACTGGACAATAAAAGATAAGTGAGGTCACTGGACAATAAAAAATAAGTGAGGCCACTGCCCCCATCACAGCCTCCCATATCATATTAATGAGCAAGCTGTCATTTGGTTGTGTTCATTAGGCTCCAAAATTTTATGAGACTCATCAGCTGTCCCCAAGGATAATAACTGAAAGAATGATGTTCTGTTAAATTGTTAATGGTTTGAGGCTTGAAAATGTAAATAGGAGACTGTTAAGGACACCCTGAGAAAATTAAATAGTAATAATAGCAAAAACTTGCAGTCAGCCTGTTAACTTACTGACTAAGTTATTTGTATTTACTATGGCATAAGATTTATTGTTTTTTATCCATTTCTTAATCACATCGCATCTTTATAAGCATATTGACAGAACTATCTTCTCAACTCCTATTGATTGGTCCCTACAGGCCAGTGCAAGATTAGTTGTAGCATAACAAATTGGAATCAAAGTATATTATAGTATCATTCTGTAGGTGCAATAATGTGACTGATAAAAATGTGACTAGATCCCTTTCTAAAACAGGAAACCGAATTAGCTGCCCATTTTCACTATATAATTAATCCTTTTGCCATTTGTTAAATATTGTGGGACATTTTGTACATTTAAGTATTAACAGAAAACACCGTGTAACAAATTATTATTTGTTTTTGTTCCTGGGTAGTAAGTGTTATTTCCTAATTGCTTATGCCTCAAAAGTATAGAAAATGGCTATTATTCCCCACAAACTTTGCTTTTGTGACCAGGACAGTGATATTTTGAAATGTACCTATTTCCAATGAGAAAACGGGCGAATTTGTGTCTTCGTTCACATAAAGTCAGAAAAAAACAACATATGAATCCAAATTAACATGTATTTATACTAAAGTAATACAAAAATGACTACAAAAGATTTAGAAGTGAGTAGTTTTTCGAGATTTACGATTATACTGTAAATCACTTTCACGAATCAGCCCCCAAATGTAGTCTCCCATCATGTTCTCGTTATACTGTCCTTGGTAGCGGCGTTCAAAGTCCAGTATATCCTGGTGGAAGCGCTCGCCTTGCTCCTCCGAGTACGCTCCCATGTTCTCCTTGAATTTATCAAGATGAGCATCAAGGATATGGGCTTTGAGGGACATCCTACAGCCCATTGTGCCATAGTTCTTCACCAGAGTCTCAACCAGCTCCACATAGTTTTCGGCCTTGTGATTGCCCAGGAAGACCCGAACCACTGCGACAAAGCTGTTCCAAGCCGCTTTCTCCTTACTAGTGAGCTTCTTGGGGAATTCATTGCACTCCAGGATCTTCTTTATCTGTGGTCCGACGAAGACACCGGCTTTGACCTTTGCCTCAGACAGCTTAGGGAAGAAGTCTTGAAGGTACTTGAAGGCTGCCGACTCCTTATCTAGAGCTCTGACAAATTGTTTCATAAGGCCCGATTTGATGTGCAGTGGTGGCATCAGCACCTTCCGGGGGTCCCAGCCGTACTCATCATACTTCAAGGCGTCCAACAAGGTCTTGATGCTGTTGTAATCCTCTTTGAGGTGCACCGAGTGAGCCAGGGGAAGAGACGGGTACTTATTACCATTATGGAGCAGCACGGCTTTGAGGCTCCTGGATGAGCTGTCAATGAAGGACAGTATAACGAGAACATGATGGGAGACTACATTTGGGGGCTGATTCGTGAAAGTGATTTACAGTATAATCGTAAATCTCGAAAAACTACTCACTTCTAAATCTTTTGTAGTCATTTTTGTATTACTTTAGTATAAATACATGTTAATTTGGATTCATATGTTGTTTTTTTCTGACTTTATGTGTACGAAGACACAAATTCGCCCGTTTTCTCATTGGAAATAGGTACATTTCAAAATATCACTGTCCTGGTCACAAAAGCAAAGTTTGTGGGGAATAATAGCCATTTTCTATACTTTTGAGGCATAAGCAATTAGAAAATAACACTTACTACCCAGGAACAAAAATTGTGTTACATAGTGAAATCAACTATATTAGTAGCAGGTGACCATCCAAATGCCCAGGTTGTCAATGCATGTTTTTCCTAAATTTGAGTATTCATCCCCAGCTAGGATATTGTAATCTAAATGTGCCCATCAGCCAGTCCACCATATCTTAACCCTTTACTGCCCAGGGTATGTTCCTATACCTATTTAATACCTATTTTCTCAATGCCAAATATATTGTACACTGGGCAGCAAATAGAATAGGTCCCTCTTAAAACTTTTTTAGCATGTGGAGACAGTAAAAAGAAAACCAGCAGAAGTAGCAGCAGCATTAATTTAGGAGGGAATTGTGTAAATCAACACAATGATAGGACTAGGTGTCGTTGTCCATCCCTCAACAGTCCAAAGCACCGTTGACCATTGTTCCATAGTCCAATTTCTGTGTTCTTGTGCATATTTTAGCCTTTTAGTCTTGTTCCCCTTTCTTAACAGAGGTATTCTTACTGCAACACATCCTTTACGTCCTGATTTCAAGAGTGACCTTTGTATTGTTGATTTGATGGACAACGACACCTGTGCCTTCTGCCAGTTCTGTTGTCAATTCAACGCTTCGCTTATCTTCTTTCTATTCCTTAAGGATATTATCTTCAAGTATTGCTCATCCTTGTTAGACAGCTTTTTGGGTCTTCCAGTCCTGGGTTTGTCAATTGCAGATGATGTTTCTCTGTACTTGTTGATTATGCTTCGGATACCACACCTTGAAAATTGAGTCATGCGTGCTATTTCACTTAATGTTTTTCCTTCTTTATGCAAGTCAAGGTTGTTATGATAGTAGAAAACACTAGTGGAGGCTTTGAGTAAAGTGTTGATGCTCATAATGCATCAGAGTAGAAAAATGCAACATGTCTAAGAGTTTTGCACAGCAGTGTATGTATGTGTATATATATATATATATATATATATAGTCTGCTTTGATTTGGATATGCTCCTGGGTTGTAAATGTGAGATGACTGAGGGGTGACAGGGAAAAGAATAAAAGAAAATAGAAAGAAATAGCACAAGTAGGCAGAAACTAAAGCAAATACCAGAAGAGTAAAGACTAGAGTAAGAGAACAGCTGGGTTAAAAGTTGATTGGAATGAGATGAGTTTAAGGGCACTTTCACATCTAGATGCAGATTGAAGTGAGGTTCGGTTCACTTGGAGTGGTATGTGAAACCTCAGAGAACCAGGATGCGCATCAAACCAAGTGAACCCAGATCACTTGAAATGGTGGTCACGGTTCACTTGAAGGGGACTCGGTACATTTGCCACTTTGCTCTGTTTCAGCTTTTTGCAATGGGAAACCAAATGCATTCCAGTTCACTTGGAAATGAACTGCTCCAAACAGCGAAGCAAATCGTGGAAATGATGTACTTCAGCAAGCACCGAGGAAAGTGTCTCCCCTTGTCGCAAATACGCAACGCAGGGCTTGTCAAAACACACACACACAATACAATAACACATACACACCACACAAGAACAACACAATGTCACATGTACACAACAGCACATCACAAAAAAAAAAAAAAAAATACTATGGGGCTGATTTACTAACTGGCACAACCCGGGCTATTCAATGAAATGATGCTAATAGATTTAATTGTTATTGTAGCAAGCGTGTTCTTTAAGCATAATAGCAAAACTGTCACAAACAAAGAAAAGTATGAAATCATGAAGTATGAAATTGAATAAGGAGTTAGCACATGTATTACATCTGGCTTTATTATAATTGTGTCAAATACACTCGCAGAGAAAACATTGTGCCAAGACAAAGTGGTGATATTATTATTATTATTATTATTATTATTATTATTATTGTTGTTGTTGTTTGTACAGACATTAGTCACTGTTGCATTTGTGCTGCTCTGCCTGAGTTTAGTAAACCAGCTCCTGCTGCATCTGTATCTCACCACACTGTCACACATGCAACATTTACAACAAACTATTATTATTATTATTATTATTATTATTATTATTATAATTATATCGTCATCAAAAACAGCTAAATTGGAGTTGGTTGAATATCCATATTTTTCTTAATCATGATTATCTTTTCCAACAAATACGTGACGCTCTTTGGGCATAAGTTACTTCGGCAATGATTTGATGTTGTTAGAACCAAATAAACAAAAATAACACTGACAGCAGCACAACCACATCACGTAAAGTATTCTCCATGTTGGGCATGGCATGATGGAAAAAGTTTTTCCAGATAGAACTTCCGCAATCAGCAACAGAACCGAGTGTGTTTGGAAAAGTGCAATGTGAAACCAATAGAACTCTAGTCTGGATTGAGATGCAAGTGAACCAAACACATTTTAATGCACTTTAAAAGAAACTCAGGTTCGCCTGAATTTTTGTGGTGTGAAACAAACTGAAGCAAACTTGAAAAAAATGAGTTAGTTTGTAAGTGAACCACGATTCGAATCACTTGCAAGTGAACTAGGTGTGAAAGTGCCCTTAGAGACTGGATGGATTGAAAAAGGGGATCTGATCCTCCAAACAAAGTTAATACCCAGCACAGAAATGACAAGAGAGAAGTGAAAGGTTAATCACAAGGGATACATCTATATATTCTTAGTCCTCCAGTGAAGCCTGGCATTTTTAACACATACATCTTGTTTCTTGATTTCAATATCACTGTATTTATTGCAGAATACATTATTTTGGGTTGCACATTTGGTGAGAAACCCCATCTTAGAGTATTTATGGCCTTTTTAGTTTGTATTGTGGAAAGTGTCTTGAAACTGCAGATATTTCCTCTCAGTTAAAATGCCTTCCTCTCTTGTATTGATTCTGCAACACAACCAGGGTTCCTTGTTGGCTGAATACTTTTGGATGATGCACTGTAGATGCTGCAGCTGCTATCTGTCAATGGCCTCTGACTACCACTGATTGGCCTGGAAGGAGAGCATGATATAACCAGTTTGGACACTTGCCTTTCTGACAGAAAGCAGTTAGGGGTTGAAATTAGTGACTCACTACAATATTTTAACAGCCCTTACAATGATATGTTTGGTTTCTTGTGCAGAGGTATTCCTCATTAAATTCTATGGGTTAAGGATATACTTCTGTGGTGTGTTTCAGGAGGGACTTCCTGGCATCCAACATTGGTATATATGCAGATGCAGCGTGACAAGTGACCTGGTTCCTTTGATCACTATAAGTTATATTGGTTGGGAATAAACAAAATTCTGTTCAAGAGCTTTTTTTGACATTGTATTAATCAGAAATTCCTTATTACCTCCCACTGGGTGCATATATACAGGAGGTGTCGTACATACAACTAATATATATACAGTATATATATATATATATATATATAATGTATGTACCATTGTGACAAGACTTGCGAAGGACATTCTCCAACAACAATTATGGCCAGTAGTATGATCTGTGGAAACATGGAGGTTGTCAAACTGTCTATCTGTACTGTATGTCACATTTACATTTGTAAATATATCTGTTATCTTGGCGTATATTGAAGCACCCTGTTTGTCTTTCTGTCTGTCCATATGTCACTTTTACATACAGTGCTTATTCAATTGTCATTAAACTTGGTCTGGATCTAATTTAGTACAAGTTATTAAGAATATCAGATTCTAGGAGAATATGAAGGCATCTCCTGTCTGTATGTCTGACTTACATTTTTACATGTCCTTACAGTGGATGTAGGTTATGGTATTCTCATTTTTGAATTTACAGTTTTGGCGGGGGATGAATGTCAGGTTCATGCTTGTTCTTTTATCATTAATCCTTGTGAACACATTAATAGTTTTTTTAAAAGAATTTAACTGGAAAACTAGAACTATTTCATATAATGACACATGGTATATTACAATATTCTGTAGGGAATAGTCCATAAATCAAAACCATAAACGTACTGCATCACAAGCAGTTCTATTAATATAGACAGATAACTAATTTTTTTATGATAACAGTAAAGAGAAATGGCTGCCAAAATAAATTCCTTGTTGTTTGTTTCGTGCTACTTGCCAAAAGATTATACTGTATGAAATTATCTTGAAAGGAAATCCATGATAATAAACCATGTTATATTACAACATATCTCAGTAATTGAGGGCATCTGAAATCTATATTCTCTCTCCACCAGGAAAATAATATTTTTTAATAACGTACTTTTAAAAAGTATATGTACTATATGTATATGAATCAAGATACAGTATATATATATATATATATATATATATATATATATATATATATATATATATATATATATATATATATATAGTAGATAGATACATACATATATACTAACTAAACATAGGACAGGAACCTAACTAATAAACAAACAAAACAAAAACACACAGTTTTTAACTACAAAAGGCTTTTCATTCTAATTTTTTCTACGGCTGTACACACATCAGCCCAGAACAGACTGGCTGCACGCTTTTTAAACCCTGCACCTGGCACTAATTTACATTAATTACCAGGTGCGGGTGATAATTAAACAATAAAATAATTAACAATTTAGTTTGGCAGGGAGATTTTACCTCTCACCCTGCCACAAACACACATTTCCCTGCGCAGGGCTAGCTGCCCTGCCACAATACATACAGCTCATTGTCAAAGCACCTAAACACACATTTATCAGCAACAACAAAAAAGCACAATATGAGACGTTTCAATAAGAACCTCTCAGAATGATTGAAATGTCGTAAAAATTGATTAAAAAAGGATAATGTTCATCAATGATAAATGTAATATTTAAATGTCATGGAGCCAATTACGGCATTGGTTCTCAATCCTGGTCCCGGGGGACCACTGCCCTGCTGGTTTTTGTTCCAACCAAGCTCTCAATTACTTAATTGAACCCTTAATTGAATGAATAATTAGCTTAATTTGACTTTTTAAATAGTGTAGCTTATAAAAAGTTGGAGAATTTAAGTTCCTTATACAATTTTATACCTAAATTGAAATCTCCATCTGTTTAAAATAATTAAAAAGCTCAAATTAGGCAAATTATTAGTTCAATTAAGGGTTCAATTATGTAATTGAGCGCTTAGTTGGAACAAAAACCAGAAGGGCAGTGGTCCCCCAGGACCAGGAATGAGAGCCACTGAATTACGGGTTGAACCAACAATGGGTTCTTACATTTGTCAAAATTAAAGGAATAATAACCAAAATAAATGTTGTATATTGTATAAGCATTTACTGGCCTCCCTTCTGTTGTACTGAAGACTGTTTGTTTTTTTCTCTTTGAAAACAATATGTATATTTTTCCAAATACAAATATATAGATTGAAAGATTAAACAGCTTAGTATCTAATCCTTTTCTGATCAGTAGGTCACATAATCGTATTGCAGTTGGGCCATTGGAGTGAATCTTACCGACAGCACAGGTAGTGAATGTCTTCCTGGCAGAATTGTGGTTATTTAAAGAAATATGTATAGCTTCATTAAAGGACCAAGACATTTTCAGAATATGAAATAGAAAAGTGATAATGTTGCTTGTGCTTATAAGGCAGGGGCGAAGCCACAGATGGGCCTGGGTGGGCCAGTTTGCACACAGGCTCACCCAAATCTGCGCCTGTGTGAATGCCAAGTTTAAGTACATTTATAAAAAATAAATAAATAAACGTTAACTGTGCGACCCGAGGGCGGGTGTTTAAGTTTAAGTCAAATAGGCTATTTTGCTTAAAACTGCTGTCCTTTGAAGAGATATGTGCGATTTGCTGGAGTGTCATGACTACAACTGCAAGCCCCGCGGCTTTATCCTGTGTAAGGTGGAGAGGACACGAGAGGATACTAACTAGGCAATGTAAGTAACTGACTGACTGTCATTATATTTACTAATTGCTTAAAATGTAATACTGTGTTCTCGCTGGTTTAGTGATGCTGCCTGTTTGACTTTTTAAAGTGCATTCACTGTGAATATATGCAAGTACATTTATTTTCTGTCTACTTTTTTAAACATTTTAAATGGTTTACATGGGAAATATAGTGGTTGGGAGTGTTCCATCTATAGATAGTTTTCAGTCTTAAAAATATTTTGGGAACTGTGAAAATTGAGTGTGTGTTTTGAATGTGTACTGTAGCAATGATGGGCACTGGCGAATCGACAGCTGACATAAGCAACAAATAAAAGTTGCTTTCAGCTTCTTGCAATTTAAAGTGAAAAAACAGGTATTTTATTTTCCTTACAGTATTTCACACTTTGAATTCATACTTTTATCAGCGCCGTGCATTTGGTTACTATGGCAAATACCGACTTCATGATTGGTGTTCGAGTCATACTACAACGACCTAGCGAGTCAGTGGCATGTATAATGTTACAATTTATTAATAATTTGAAGGTATCTGTGGTTTTAAAACTTCATAAGTATTCCTACGTAGTATTAGAAATGTAAATAAATACAAAAACTTTTGGGGTTTGTCTTTAAGGTTTGCTGTTAACTTTTCTCCAGTGTATGATTTATTGTAAAAGCAGCAAAATATGAAAATTGCATGTTCCTTTTCATTAGCGTGTCAACATAATTTTAAAAGGTTTACAAAACTTGAAAAATGTGACTGAATGTGTCACTCAAGGCGGTTTTAAAAAAATCTATTTTTGTCTGCTTGTTATGTTTTTTGCAGCCAACGCAATATCTTTGTTTAGCTGTACCCAAGAAAATGCAGTGGAAACAAAAGCAGACATATTTAGCTGGAAATTAGGTATTCTCAGCACAGCTAACATTTTAGTTTTGGTTTGAAGGCAGCAAGAACTTAGCCTAATTTTTTATTTTTGCTTGACTGATGCCCTTATGCAGGACGACTTACAGAGGTAACAAGTTATTACAATATAGCTAAGAGATTACAATACAGCTAAGAATAAAAGCAATACAGCTTTTTTGTTTAGGGATTTTTTTAGTTTCTGATTTTTTGTCAAATTAAATGGTTTTTGCAGTTATTGTGCACAGTGTGTTTGTATCTGTAGGTGCATATGTGCTTTGTATTTGTAGTATTTGTACTGTTACAAACTGCAAAAAATGCTTGCCTTGCTTCGCTCGGCACCATACATTTTCAGTCTTGGCTACTTTGCTCTGCTCAAACCCCGAGGAGATATTTGATGTATTCAGAGTCTTAACTGATTTAAATCATGTTTGTAATGTAAACTATTTCCTGTGACGTCAGACCTTTGGTACTTGCCCGTCCACCCGAAGTTGGGGCCCACCCAAATTTCCATTCCTAGCTACGCCCCTGTTATAAGGTTATATTAAGATTTATTAAGCCTTAGTTATCATCATTTAAGCTCTTTCATTTAATTAAACAGTAACTCTATGGGATAGTATTGTTTGGCTCTTGGTGGAAGAAATACGCTTATCTTATTATTGCAAGCATACGTGCAAGACAAAAGAAGACTAACCTTGACTGACGGTAGGAAAAGCACAGCATAGGAAAAGTTTGTCAAGAAAAAGGATGTCGGTAAAAACAAGAAGTATGTAGTACTTGGCAAGCAAAAACAGAAAAGTAGGTAAAGGGGCAGACAGAGGTACAAAAAATAACACGAAGAGCAAAAAAAAAAAACTTGAATGAAATGAC
Source organism: Acipenser ruthenus (assembly GCF_902713425.1). Lineage (NCBI taxonomy): Eukaryota > Metazoa > Chordata > Actinopteri > Acipenseriformes > Acipenseridae > Acipenser > Acipenser ruthenus. Next base: position 61,565,813 of record NC_081191.1, on the reverse strand, counting down.
TCTGTTCCAAGTAAGATCTTACCACAGAATGGCTAAGCTGTAACCCACTGAATGACATTATTAGGTAAATACAAAGGTGGCATTATTGAGCCGCAGCGATTAAAGATTCTGGCAGCTCTACAAAGAAGACAACAAACTGAGGTTTAGAGGATTTTTGTCAAAGGAGCAGCCGGTCCACATGATACCAGTCTTATCTATGTGTTCTGGGAGTTGAATTTATTACTGGTTTTAATTTTCTGGGGTGATGAACCCTGCACCTGGGTTCAAAAGCTATGCACTCAGTGACACATTTAGAAAAAAATCTGACTGTGAGCATGAACATGACAAACCAAACCATTTAAGTGTAGAGTTTTGGACTAGTTTTGGGACAAGCTAACAGATCCCAGAATGCACAAGCATCTGACATTATAAGGATCAGGAGCAAGGAGAGGCTTATTTTACAGTACTGCAGACCTTTGGAATACATCTGTACAGTAACTATATACTGTGCCATTTGGTGAGTTAGCAGTAATAAGCACCTTTATTGCTTTGTAGACATTTATAATCAGCTACGTTCAGTTGGACTGGTGTTGTTCAGCACATAAACTCTCATCTGTGAATTACTCAGTAGGCCCTTATAAAAATAAACAAGCTCATGTGCCAAACATTTGTTATGAACACTCCATGTCCAATGGAAAACACCACTTTGGTTTATTAAGTACTTAAGGTTAGTGTTGCTGTTTAAAGTTACTTTTCAAACTTCCCTGCACTTATCCTCACCTATCTAAATACTACCCCATCACTTGTAATAAACAGGGCGGTTTGCCATGAATAATAAAAGGTCTAAAAATTACTCACACAGAACAAAGATTTCTGGAATAATGGTTTTCTTTATCCAAGCTAGAAGACATTTCTTGCTCTAACTCCCTGTTGTAAGTATGGGAAATCTCTGAATCATTTTGTTGGAAAATGCTTTCATTCTAACAATAGAATTCACACACTAGCTGTTATACATTAGTGTGGTAGTGCTCCACAATGCTGAATGCTTTTCCCTTGACCAGGGAGAATATGTCCATGATAAAAGTAGTAATAAGAGAAGCTTACGAAACTAAGCCAAAATATTTGTCTACTTGAAGTAATGGATGAAGTGTAAGATATGGTGACATTTATGAACTTTTACAAAACTAGTGATGAGGTTACATTTTTTGTTACTAGTCTAAACAGTATTACTAACAGTTTGATTTTCCTTTAGCGAAATACATTTTTAAAAATTGTGCAAATAGCCCTCTGGGGTACCTTAGGGCAATTTACATGATTTTATGTACATGTACATATTTTGTTTTGTGCTTTATTTAAAGGTAAAAAACTCCCTTTTAAGTTACAAAAAATAAACAACATACAGTATCTTTAATAAATATGTTGTAAGTAAATGTCTGATGTGTGTCTTTTTTTTTGTGCTTCATCCAAGATTTTCTTTCCGCTTAACCTTCAACCATTTCCATATAGCATGTTCAGAATTGCAACAACAAAATGTCAGCACACTGCAAAGTTCCTTACCCCATAATGCAATAGATATCAATTCCTGTCCTGCTTACACCTACTATTGTATTTGGTGTTATATGTGATACTGCCTATAGAATTTGACATTTTGTTAGAGTGGTGTTTCAAAGTCAGAAATAAATGAGTGAGGTCAGAAATAAAATCAAGAGCTGTATGTTAAAGGGCATAATAAAATGTTGATTGAATAGCAGCTTAAAAAGATTAACAGGACTGTTTACTATAAAAAACAGACAATATCTGAAGCATGTGGGCAGATACACTTTCTAACCCCAATACTGAAATTACGTTTTGAAGAGTATTTTACTTTTTTTTTTTTTTTATAAATTTAGTCATTGCCAATTATTTGTTATCATTTTTCTCCCAATTTAGAATGGCCAATTATTTAAGCTCAGCTCACCGCTACCACCCCTGCACTGACTCGGGAGGGCGAAGATGAACACACGCTGTCCTCTGAAGTGTGTGCCATCAGCCGACCGCTTTTTTTCACACTGCGGACTCACCATGCAGCCACCCGAGAGCTACAGCGTCGGAGGACAACGCAGCTCTCGGGCAGCTTACAGGCAAGCCCACAGGCGCCCGGTCAGACTACAGGGGTCGCTGGTGCGCGGTGAGCCATGGACATCCTGGCCGACCTAACCCTCCCTCCCCCCGGGCGACGCTCGGCCAATTGTGCGCTGTCCCCTGGGTGCTCCCGTCCACGGTCGGCTGTGGAATAGCCTAGACTCAAACTCGCAACGTCCAGACTATAGAGCGCATCCTGCACTCCACGTGGAGCGCCTTTACTGGATGCGCCACTCGGGAGCCCCCGTATTTTACTTTTAAAATAAAGTTTGTAAGTTTTGAAAGTAACCAGTTTTTTTTTTTTTAGTTTTTTTTAGGGGTTACAGAGTCTTGCATATATTTTGCAACAATACTGTTCAGTGATTTAATAATAGTATGTTATTTTTGTGTGCACATCTGACAGTTGTTACATAGACCAGTGCTGAGTTCTGATAAATTTAGATTTTTCCTTAAACTGTACTGCAAACCCATGTGTAACCTAAGTTGCTGGTGCACTTGGCAAAGTTCACAGGTTTGATTATATTGTTCATTGAAAAGCTGCATATTTTACTACAAATCCAAATTGCATAATCATTTTAATAGTTTGTTTTATATTGTTATAGGCATTTTTTTTTTAAATACGACTTTTGCCAAGTCTTCCAAAGTTTAGTTTTCTGCATTCGACAGTATTTTAGCAAAATGTAGAAATTTCACATTGGCTTGGTACATGCTGCTACTTGCATCAGAAAGGACTTATTCAAGACATATTCAAGATCTATTATGTCTCAGGATGCAAACCATAAAATAATCCAAAGGATGTTTTGTAATACTGACAACAAAACAAATGATATAAAGCTGGTATTTTCAATAGAGATTGATAAGATAACAAACTTCTTAAATGTATATATGAATTTTAAATCGCATATTACACTACATCTTTAACCTTTGCAAGTAGCGTATATCGGGCTTATGTCTCTGTGTGTGATTACGTCACCTACCAGCCCTGCTGCTGTCTCCCCCCGTGCACGCTACATTGGTGTCAGAGTGGACACAGATACCCCGGCACGCACTCGTCGGACTGTAGCCTGGTGAGCAAGTCCGGGACGGACTTGAGGCTGGCAGGGGAGGGTGTAGCGTGCACGGGGGAAGGCAGCAGCAGGTCTGGTAGGTAACGTAATCACACACGAAGACATAAGCCCAATATACACTCCTTGCAATGGAACCAGTGTTACAGGCTAACCCCGGGTGAGTTCTGTCCTAGGCTAATCCTCACCCTGTCAGGCTAATTCTCACCCCCAGGGCTGTGAAGGTTTTTTGAGATTTTAGCAATCAGAAAGACAAGAGGATATGTGTCCTTAGTGTGATTTAACCTTTTTGTTACGTTAATTAAATTAAGATTTATTATTTTAATTTAATTTACTTAGTATCCTTAATTGTAGTCACAGAGTAGATTCACATTTGTATGTGTGTGTGTTTGTGTGTGAGAGATTTGTTTTATTGATAGTTACGTTTAAATTGTTAAATTGTTTAATTATTGTCTTTATTATTTTAAACATTTCTATTTATATTATATCAAAAACCTGACAAAAATAATGTAATGGAAAGATTCCACGCATTCTAAATACAGTTGAGCTAGAGGGATATAATCCCTGATATATGCCCATAGAATCTTTGTAACCGCATCACAAAAACAAATCAAACATAAGAAAATAAGAACATAAGAAAGTTTACAAACGAGAGGAGGCCATTCGGCCCATCTTGCTTGTTTGGTTGTTAGTAGCCTATTGATCCCAGAATCTCATTAAGCAGCTTCTTGAAGGCTCCCAGGGTGTCAGCTTCAACAACATTACTGGGGAGTTGGTTCCAGACCCTCACAATACTCAAAAAGTGCCTCCTATTTTCTGTTCTGAATGCCCCTTTATCTAATCTCCATTTGTGATCCCTGGTCCTTGTTTCTTTTTTCAGGTCAAAAAAGGCCCCTGTGTCAGCATTATCTATACCTTTTAGGATTTTGAATGCTTAAATCAGAGTAGTCTTCTTTGTTCAAGACTGAATAGATTTAATTCTTTTAGCCTGGCTGCATACGACATGCCTTTAAACCCGGGATAATTCTGGTTGCTCTTCTTTGCACTCTTTCTAGAGAAGCAATATCCTTTTTGTAATGTGGTGACCAGAACTGAACACAATATTCTAGGTGTGGTCTTTCTAATGCATTGTAAAGTTTTAACATTACTTCCCTTGTTGGCCTTTTTTATAGCTTCCCCACATTGTCTAGATGAAGACATTTCTGAGTCAACATAAACTCCTAAGTCTTTTTCATAGATTCCTTCTTCAATTGCAGTATCTCCCATATGATATTTATAATGCACATTTTTATTGCCCGCGTGCAGTACAAGATCACTCCATCAGCTATTAACAAAATGCCGTTTTAAAGTAAATTTCAACCTTTTTAATAAGATGTCAATTGAGGGATGGCTAAATCAAAACATCCCGGAAAATACGAGCACCTCTGAGATGTCTGCAGTCGCTGTAAGTAGTACAGGGAGAACTACTGTCGGACAAGCTGAACCGGTTTCTTCATCAAGTTCTTCCAAAGGTCACACTGCTTCTGCTGTCCAAGTACTAGAAAACTTTCCCAGAAGAATTTTTAATAACTGCTCGATATCTGGAAATATTCAAATCAATTACCAAGGAAAATACTTTTTATTATTATTATTATTATTATTATTATTATTATTATTATTATTATTACAATTGCACAATTTGTTTTTCCTGATCTTTGTCCACAGTTTATTTTCATGGAAGCATTTTTAATAACCACACTAATAATAATACTAATACGAATACTACTACTACTACTACTACTAATAATAATAATAATAATAATAATAATAATAATAAATATTTTTACACAGTCTTTTGTTCTCTGTTTTCAAATAAAAGTATACAGTTTTAAAAACGCTGTTTTGTACACATTTTATACAGAAGATCGTTGTTATGGGGACTATTTATAGAACGTTCATTTAGAGTGGCATATAAGCAATGAGACCCTCCACATCGGGCCCCATTACCCAAACGTTCGTAAATGCCTGGTAATGCCCCATGTCGGGTCTTATTGCTTATATATATATATATATATATATATATATATATATATATATATATATATATGTATATATATATATATATATATATATATATATCCTATCTTGCTCTAAACAAGATTATTGGTTTGTAGTGTATGAAACATTTTTGTTCTATTGCTTTTACAGTACATTCACAAATATATGTCCTACTGCTGATTAGCTTACATTAGTTATCGTGCAATGAAAACGATTATGCTATGTACAGAGTACTGGGGTGAGAATTGACCCTGGCTAATGTTCACCCTCCCAGAAGAGTACTGGGTGAGAATTAGCCTGTAACGCTGGCTCTTTTGTACAGTGGTATCGGCGCTATGCTTTCGCGCGAGAGGTCCCGGGTTCGCGTCCTCCTTCCGCCTGTGTGTGGATTGCCTTGACCTGTGTGATGCGCGTGCCTGCCTTAACCGAGATAGCTACAATACATTTCACACATTTACTTCTATTCGTGTATTTCCAGTAATGTCCAAATGAGAACATTAGTTGTATGGAAACAAACAAAGTTGTATTCAAATGTGTAATGGTAAGTAGAAGTAGAATCCAAAGGTACATAAAAAATAATAATAATTCAGACACTGGAGGTTGCCTGAATTCCCCAAAAGGCCAACGTCGCTTTTAGAACATTCACAGGTGTTTAGTATCCCCACTCAATCCGCACCTGCTCATTGTACTTAGGTATAGTTGCAAGCTGTTACACTGTATACTATGGTAGCAGCAATGTGTAGTACAAGAGAATGTTTTATTTTTTCATCTCCAAATCTATCATAATGGAACTGTATTCCTATCTATACAAATTACACTGCACGATGTATTCTTATTTTATATAATAAAATAGGCTACTTAGTTAAATCGAATATGTTATTATTATTATTATTATTATTATTACTATTATTATTATTATTATTATTATTATTATTATTATTATTATTATATGTTATCGTTGTGGTTGTGGTGCAATAACAATGCAATTTATTTAATACAATTAATGGTTTGATTTAGAGTTTAAAACAGGCTGTTCAGCACGGAACAAACGCAATAACAATTATCTATATAGATTGCACAACAAAATAAATGAAACAACAAACAAACAAATACAGTACTGTATAAAAATTGCCCCACTATATTGCATAATAATGAACATAAGGTATATATACTTTTGCTGATGCTGGACAGTTCCTATTAATCTATAGTGAATAAAAGAAAAAAAAAAAAAACTCAACTCCAGCCACTTAAGGGACTTGTATGCAGGTCTGCATTTACATTTACCCCAGATATCAATTCTGTACACTTTTTTTCTATAAATAAATAAATATGCTAATACTTACCACATATTCCAAGAACAAAAAGTTTTAACACAAAGAAGGCATTTGTATCCATTACGATTAGAAAGATGACGTTGATGGTAGGTGAATTGGATGCATTCAATACGCTTTCAGCTGGCGACTAAATGCTTAAAGCAAAACATCATCATTCAGGTATAACAACACCCGCCACAATAAAATAAAATAATTATTAAGTTTGTATGTACATTTTTATTCCAGTATTGTCTCCGTGTTATGCAAAGCCAACTTCCCAAAAGAAACCAGGGTTTTGAAATTCGAGTTGCAATGGCTTTGTAATACAGACGTCAGTGTCACATAGTTATTCTTAAATAGCCAAATCCTGCGTTGATATCTCCAAAGTGTGGTTGGTTTACTTGCACGTCAGTGCATGTGCCAGCAGTAGTATGTGTGAGTGGTCTGCCCTGCTCCTTCAAGTTGATGATATGCGGTTTACTGTCAGCAATCCAGTCTCCCACGGTACAGAGGAAGGAAATCACATGGTAAACAAAATAAACAGTGGTCTTTCCTTCCCAGCACTTTGACACATTAGGAATCTGAGACGAGAAGTTAACAAGGCAACTTAACGTAATATGGGAACAAAGTATGTTTTGGGGTTGACACTTAGGGTAACACAAATAGGCTACACCTTTAATATATTACATGTGCATTCCACTGTAACGGACTCCAAGGGACAATGGAAATCAGTACTTTACAAATGAAGTACGTAGTAAACACAATTCAAAATGCTGTAACTGCGAACATAAGTACCTTAAATATAAACAATACAAGAAAGCTTAACTGCCAAAGAACGGGATTTTTTTATTATTATTATTTGTACAAAACACGCCCCTTTCGGCCGCACAATGTAGTAAATAGTACCATTTTACAAATGTATATTTTTGCAAAATGTAATTAAAATTGTAGAACCTATACATTATACGTTTAAACTGTACATAGATGAAGAAAGTAAACAGCAACGGCTTTTCCTGCCTGACGTCACAAATGTCCCGGGTGTACCATATTTGCGCAAAATATCTACCTGTGGAACAGGACAACGATGTATTAAACTGTACGTATTAAACGCAAAAAACATGCCTGTGGAACAGGAAAACTGTACATATTAAACACAAAACATAACATCTGCTTGTGGAACAGAAAAATCTGTATACGTTATAAACTAGTCCGTTTTAACCAGAGTAAGTTCAAAATTAAAACCCATGTTGTTTGGCAGGGACATGCCTCCTCTACATGCTGTAAACGGAACTCCGTTCTAACAGGATCCGTTATAAGTGGAGTACACCTGTATATTAAAAAAACATGTGGCTTCCCAACGTTTCAGATTCCCTATATGAACATAGGTTATTAAATAATTGGAAACATATTTGAAGTTAACATTAACTTAATTTGCAAGATTTCAGTTATTTAAACATATAGCAAAATGTGCCTCCACTATGTCATAAAGATTGCTCAATGAAAACATGTACACTGCTGTCAGCTAGGGGTAGAATTTGTGAAGGGTATATTGCAGAAAGGTTTTACAGTGCGTGTGGGAGTTACATTTCAACTGCAATAGAAAGGTTTGTACAGAATTTATATTTTACTTCAGGCATCACAGAGAACAAAACAGATTAAAATCTGATGTCTACGATAAACTCTTAGTGAAATGAGTCCTGGTGCTCCTAGTCCCTTTGTAGTGTACTGTGGTCAACAAGAGAAATCATTTGTAGTGATTGGCACACTATTCAATCATATACTGGACTTGGAAAGAGTGAGAGAAAATTAATTGAACTGTAGAACTGGGTGGGAAGCATCCGCATGATGCTTAAAAGGGAAAATAAAATGGAGGTTGCAACCTTATTCATGCCTCTTTTAAAATCATGATATCCCTGTTTTCACAACCTAAATAAATCTGAGATATTTAAGTTTTAGGTTTGTAAGTAGCGGGGTTCCGGAAAATATAGCGTTATAAATCCCCATTGTTGCTACAACTGTTTAAATAACGTACCTGTCATTTTTCTTTTCATTGTTAACATCCTGACAACTTTGTACACTTATAAATTTAAAGTCTGTTTCAAAGCTCTTTTCAAAATGTCTGCTCTAGTCCATCCAAAATTGTCGATTTACCGCACACAGGATGCAAATCAGCGCGGACCTGATTGAATGAATCTCCCTGCACACCACATGGTGGTGTCTTTACCAGCTGAACCAGCTAGGGATCCCACTTTAGTCTTTATATCATCAATTGGAATAAAGCCCTCTTTTTTTTAAATTTTATAATCTCCAATTATTTTTACCCCCCGATTTTCTCCCAATTCGGAATGCCCAATTATTATTATTATTTTTCTCCTTCACCACACCGATTCCTCACACAGCTCAGGGACCCGAGGCTCAGTGGGCGTCCTCCGATCCCACGAGCCAATCTGCATCTTTTCACACCCAGGAACTCGGGAGCGGATGTCTGCAGGCTACCGGCCTCTGGAGGACAAAGACCAGCCCAGCAAATCTCCGCCCCCAAGCTCACTGGGCGCCTGGCCTGTAGCGGACTTCGCAGAGCAGTGAGGAGAAACAGTCTAAGCCTGATCCCACCTCCCCAATCCTGGGAGAGCCAAAGCCTTGCACAACATGGATTCGAACTTGCGATCTCTAGTTGTATGCGTGGCAGTGCTTTTACCAGGTGAGCCATTCGGGGACCCCATAAACCCCCCCTATTCTAACCGCTGGTTGATTTGAATACTTTAGCTTACTGCTGCTCAGGTCTATTCTGCCTTCGGGCAGCATGGTGCATTGGCATCTTGAGCTCAATAGGAAATGCATCTGGCATGCTGTATAGACAAAGCTGTCACAATGTTACTGCCTTGTGCCTAGCAGTGACGTAGAAAGGAAATATGAAGGATATACAGACATCCACAAAATAAAATGCAATGGCTAAAATATACAATAAAAGGATTCATTTTAGCAATTTTGCTTCTACATGATAGAACAACATAACATGGGCTTCAAAGTTAATTGTTGTCGCACCACGTTTAATAAAAAATAAAAAATAAAAACTGAAAATTGATTAATATTAACATGTTCCATTACAGTGACTTTTCGGTAAACACCTTTTTCACATGGTGTGCCTATTTCACAAACCTGCACATTCTAAAATGTTTTTTTTTTTTTTATCTAACACAAGCTATTTCTGCATAACGTACAATATTGTAATTTATTGTCACTGCAATCATGTGAAATCAGCACAGATAATAATATGAAACTTAGATAGTCTCTCTTGTATTTATTGAATTAGGCCCTTTTAGTTTAATTTTAATATAGTTCATAAAAATGCTGTGTAACTGGCAAGCAATTGAGCGCAAAGGGTAGAGCTTTGTTATTTATGTTGGTTTTATTGTTTTTTTATTCAATAATCTAAAGTAGTGATAACCAAGGTTTCCCAATACATTTTCTTAGCTCTTAAAATCCTGAACAGCATTATCACTGGTTTTTACCATGGGAGTGAGCCCAGACATTGGAAGTCACGCAAACAAAGAGATTTGGTAAACTCTATTTTACGTATGAAAATAAGCAGCAGTTTAAACTTTTGAAATCCATAGTGTGGCATTTGAAAAAATGTGGCTGTAACTAATTAAAGTAAAAAAAAATGGCAGCTGTTAAATGCTTTATTTGTTGTTTAATTTTGATTCAATAGCTTAACATTCTCAATTTTAAAACAATTTTAATGGATAATAAAAATAAAAAAAAATATTTAAAACCATAGCATATCAATATTCTCACAAGACCCTTAATATTATTTTGCTGAAATTATTCCAGTGTATTTTTACGTTGGATCAATTGAAGACAATGTATCTTGCTACCACCATAAATTCAGTATTAAGACTATAAAGCTTTGTTTCTATCTGCTCCTGGGAAGGTTAGTAGTCTGTGCCTCAATGTCAAAAGAAGACAAACAAATAATATAATATGTCGCACTGTGCATCAGTTACACATGGACGACTGTTATTGAGTTTAGATAGCTTTCAACCTGATCCCAGTAGCAAACTGACAGATATATGTGGGCAGCGCTCCAGATAAGCTTGCTACTGGGTTTTTTATGCATTGAAAAAATATGAATTACGCATGATATTTAAATGTATGCATATGCAGAGCAATTTTGCTGTACAGCTTGAGTTCGCATCAAGCTTCTTAGGAGTCTCAATGGTCAATTGTTAATATACTGCAAGAGGTAGCTAGATAATGGGTCATACAAATGCTAATTGTAGCCTGCTGAGAATTGCCAGAAACACGTATGGTTGAATTCAATCACTTACAATGCGTTTTTGTGACTGGTGAAAAAGTGACTGAATTCTTGATCTTCAGGATTTCTCGACGCCGTCTTAGTCACCCTCAACCGAACCTATCAATTTACCTATCTGTCAAATGTCAATCTAATTTTTTAAAGATAAATCTATATAATAAATACAATATTCTCTGTTTGTAGAGAGTCAGGATGCTTTATGTTGCTATAGCAAGGCAATCAATAATTGATAGAATTATTAGTTACTTATTTAAATATATAGCATGTCCATGCAGGCCTTTTGTTATTATATTCCATCTGCAGTGCTGTAATAAAAAAATAAGAAAAAGTTATTTTTCTGTGTTTATTTGCTTCATAGACATATTGTTTGTGGTCAATAAAGCAAATAAGAATAATTGTTGTTTTTATTTTTACAGTAGTTCAAAGTAAAATGACAGTTAAAATGTAAGATTTCAGTTAATCCATACCCCCATAAGTTGGCATTACATTATATACAGTATTTATTGAAAGTACTCATGACTAAAAATATTGTTGGACATTTGTTGTTGTTTTTTAAATTTTTGTGGAGTGTGTATGTCAACAAGAGACTGAGAAAGGAATATTTACAGAAAACAATGACAAGTGTAACATACTAGTGTGAAGAGACTTGGTGAAGGCAGAAGATAACTACATCGAGAGTAGCAACTTCCCAGACTATAATATTATTAATATTATTAAGGCAGGACTGGCTGTGAAAAAGTGTTGGACGTTTTTCAGGTGGAAAATAAGGAAAGGGAAGTTTTTATTGTAAGACCAAGTTTTGGAGAGAAGTTCAGAGTAACATTGCGGTTAAATGTAAGGCCGTAGTTAATGCATACCCCATCAGTTACCCCATTACTCAAAGACCCAAAACCTTATCTGGAGCGTTGTATGTGGGGTTAGACAGGTTCCTTATACCTGCTGCACAGCAAGTAAGTTTAATAATGGGGTTGCATGATGGTCGCTTACCTGAGCAAAAAAGTATTGGAAACTAATTGATATGGAACTTGTGCAAATGAGAGGTAAGAAAATTAAGAACATAAGAACATAAGAAAGTTTACAAACGAGAGGAGGCCATTCAGCCCATCTTGCTCGTTTGGTTGTTAGTAGCTTATTGATCCCAGAATCTCATCAAGCAGCTTCTTGAAGGATCCCAGGGTGTCAGCTTCAACAACATTACTGGGGAGTTGGTTCCAGACCCTCACAATTCTCTGTGTAAAAAAGTGCCTCCTATTTTCTGTTCTGAATGCCCCTTTATCTAATCTCCATTTATGACCCCTGGTCCTTTTTTCTTTTTTCAAGTCAAAGAAGTCCCCCGGGTTGACATTGTCTATACCTTTTAGGATTTTGAATGTTTGAATCAGATCGCCGCGTAGTCTTCTTTGTTCAAGACTGAATAGATTCAAGTCTTTTAGCCTGTCTGCATACGACATGCCTTTTAAACCCGGGATAATTCTGGTTGCTCTTCTTTGCACTCTTTCTAGAGCAGCAATATCCTTTTTGTAACGAGGTGACCAGAACTGAACACAATATTCTAGGTGAGGTCTTACTAATGCATTGTATAGTTTTAACATTACTTCCCTTGATTTAAATTCAACACTTCTCACAATATATCCAAGCATCTTGTTAGCCTTTTTTATAGCTTCCCCACATTGTCTAGATGAAGACATTTCTGAGTCAACATAAACTCCTAGGTCTTTTTCATAGTTCCCTTCTTCAATTTCACTATCTCCCATATGATATTTATAATGAACATTTTTATTGCCCGCATGCAATACTTTACACTTTTCTCTATTAAATTTCATTTGCCATGTGTCTGACCAATTTTGAATGCGGTCTAGATCATTTTGAATGACCTTTGCTGCTTCAACAGTGTCTGCCACTCCTCCTATTTTTGTGTCGTCTGCAAATTTAACGAGTTTGCTTACTATATCAGAGTCTAAATCATTAATGTAGATTAGGAATAGCAGAGGACCTAATACTGATCCCTGGATTTTATGGATTTGATATTTCCCTTTATCAAAGTTCTTTGAAATCAAAAGTGAGGAATCAGAAACGTGCAATTCCAAAGAAACGCTGGGCCTTGCGAGTGTACTGTGTTTGCTTTGACGAAGAGAAAACCCCACCTGTGTGACAGACAACTGTAGCCCCCAACTACCCTGTGCTTCCAGCACCACATGAGCAGCACAGCCACAGAGGAATCCAGGGATTTGAGTTCTGGGACTTCAGATTTAATGACAGCAACTCCAACTGAGTATGTTGAATAAGCAGCTAATCGCAAACTTAAACCAGCTCTCACATTTTATTTTCTGGTTTACGAAGGTTAGAAGCAATACATACTACTATATCATGACCAATATGTGTTGTGTCACAGACGGTATTGGCACTTCCCTTTTGTGCTATAAGTCATTAGATCCTTTTGCATGGAAGGCCTTGGTTGCAAGGGTGTGCGGTTCTTTGATGGACCCATGTAGAGATGGGAGCCCAGCTAACAAGATTTAAGTTTTAGCAGGTATCAAGTAAAGACCCTGGTCTCCTACACCTCTGATATAAAACGCTGGATGCACAGGCCTGTTCTGGTGTTTGCAGAGCCACTTTGAGCTGAGCCAGGAGGAGAATTCGAATCTTGCTGTGAACAAGCTGACTTATTAAATATGGATTGGATGCTATAGAATGAAACACATTGCTAATAGTAATGTTGTAGGATCCTGTATTTTGTATCCTTTTGAATAAGTCTGTGTAAGGTCTGAAAAAGAGAGCTCCTGGTATCAAAAGGTCAGGCCGACCTGCTGAAAGTTCCAAACCTCCCTTATCCGGCAAAAGCAATAGTAAGAAAAACCAAAAGTATTTAAATAAATAAGAAACCTAATATAATAATATTAAGTAAACTTATGAACAGTCCTAAGTTTTAATATTCAAGGTTGCATTTGCTGCCAAGCAGGTGCCTAATTAAACATTAACCTCTTGCCTTCTGTGTATATCAATGAAGTAAAATCTGAATTAGAAATACATGTTATAAAATCATTTAAAGTATAAACTGTGACTTTACATATAGAGTGAACCGATTTGTAACCTTGTTCTTACCTGCTGGTAGTAAAAACAGTGCTGAAGATGACTCATTGATTTTTGGCCAATGTAGCTGGGTTTTTTTTTTGATGGTCAGCGATTTAAAAGCCAAGATCCTCTCTATAATGAGCAATCTCATTAATATTAACAAACAAAATACCTTTCGGATAACAGAAGATAGGAGTTTGTATTCAAATAAACATTTTCTATATATAACAGAAATTAATTAGAACCTGGCAAGAAGAAATGGGAGCGAAAAACGTAGGACAGTTTACTGAGTTAAGTTAAAATTTGGTCTACGAGTATTAGAAAATGCTTACGGAAGTGTTTCATATTAATCAACACCAAAAATTAGCAAAAGGCTAGGATGTCTTAAAACCTGCTTCAACTGGATTTTGTATGAACAGAGAAAGAGATCAGATTTAGTTCAGTCACTATAAAACTATTACATTATAACATGTTAACAATAGATGAAAATAACTGGACCTTCCATTGAAAGCTTAAATGACTGCATAACAGATCAATGGAGTAAAATAAAATTATTGAAGTATCTGAATTGGGAATATATGTTATGAAGAGATTTAAAGTTAAACTGTTGAAAGAACATAACAGAAGCTTGACACTGACAATGTTGTAGACAAATTGTTAAGACACATTTGAGATGGTGTTCATTTAATTTGAACAATTTAAGAATTAGTTCAGTTTCTGTCTCCAACTAAACAAAAAGTCTTTTAGACATTAAAATATCAATTAAACTAAAGCATATGAATGTTTGGTTTGTATAAAGGTTTTACTGCAACAAAAAACAGAGGAACTGTTAAGTTTGAAAGTAAGATAATAAAGTGTAAACTGTATTGGATAACTTTAGCATATAGTAAACTTGCTGAAGGAATATAACTAATTCTGTGACCCCTTCTTCACCGGCTTGCAAGCAAAAGCAGTACTGGACATGAAAAAATAGGTTGGCAATCGAAACGAGATTTACTGGTGGTCAGCAGTTTTGAATCCAAGGCCTTTTATAATAAGCAAAATTAACTCTCTTCATTGTATCATAGAAATAAATGAAAACTTGGAAGCCAAAGCAAGCATTTCATTTATTATTATTATTTGTTTATTTAGCAGACGCCTTTATCCAAAGCGACATACAGAAACTAGGGTGTGTGAACTATGCATCAGCTGCAGAGTCACTTACAATTACGTCTCACCCGAAAGACGGAGTACAAGGAGGTTAAGTGACTTGCTCAGGGTCACACAATGAGTCAGTGGCTGAGGTGGGATTTGAACTGGGGACCTCCTAGTTTCAAGCCCCTTTCTTTAACCACTGGACCACACAGCCTCCTCCATTTAAATTAGAAAAGTCGTCTATAGTATCAGTACTTATCAGATAGGTAGCGATTTTAATTGGGATAATGTTTGAGAGCCAAAAAATGACTTAATGGCGGTGAATTTGGAAAAGCGCTTACAGTGGAGTTTCATACTAATTAAAACACTAGTCTTTTTAGGAACAGAGAGGTCAGGTTTAGTCCAAGCATGGCACAGTTAAATAAGGCTATTATATTTTCAAACAAGGGCTTATGATAAACCCCTACAGTGTTTGTTCAATAAACGCATATACCTGTATATGAAAGTAAACTAATCTGAAAAGGTGAAATGGTGTACTGCTTAGAGGAAATATATAAGAACATAAGAACATAAGAAAGTTTAGAAGCGATAGGAGGCCATTCGGCCCATCTTGCTTGTTTGGTTGTTAGTAGCTTATTGATCCCAGAATCTCATCAAGCAGCTTCTTGAAGGATCCCAGGGTGTCAGCTTCAACAACATTACAGGGGAGTTGGTTCCAAGCCCTCACAATTCTCTGTGTAAAAAAAGTGCCTCCAATTTTCTGTTCTGAATGCCCCTTTATCTAATCTCCATTTGTGACCCCTGGTCTTTGTTTCTTCATTCAGGTCGAAAAAGTCCCTTAGGCGAACAATGTCAATACCTTTTAGAATTTTGAATGCTTGAATCAGATCGCCGCGTCTTCTTTGTTCAATTCTTTAATCCTGTCTGCATATGACATGCCTTTTAAACCCGGGATAATTCTGGTCGCTCTTCTTTGCACTCTTTCTAGAGCAGCAATATCCTTTTTGTAGCGAGGTGACCAGAACTGAACACAGTATTCTAGATGATCTCTTACTAATACTTCCCTTGATTTAAATTCAACACTTTTCACTACATATCCAAGCATCTTGTTGGCCTTTTTTTATAGCTTCCCCACATTGTCTAGATGAAGACATTTCTGAGTCAACATAAACTCCTAGGTCTTTTTCATAGATTCCTTCTTCAATTTAAGTATCTCCCATATGATATTTATTATGCACATTTTTATTGCCTGCGTGCAGTACCTTACACTTTTCTCTGTTAAATGTCATTTGCCATGTGTCTGCCCAGTTCTGAATGCTGTATAGATAATTTTGAATGACCTTTGCTGCTGCAACAGTGTTTGCCACTCCTCCTATTTTTGTGTCATCTTCAAATTTAACAAGTTTGCTTACTATACCAGAATCTAAATCATGAATGTAGATTAGGAATAGCAGAGGACCTAATACTGATCCCTGTGGTACTCCACTGGTTACCTCGCTCCATTTTGAGGTTTCTCCTCTAATCAGTACTTTCTGTTTTCTACATGTTAACCACTCCCTAATCCATGTGCATGCATTTCCTTGAATCCCTACTGCATTCAGTTTGAGAATTAATCTTTTATGCTGGACTTTGTCAAAAGCTTTCTGAAAATCGAAATAAACCATATCATATGCTTTGCAGTTATCCATTGTCAATGTTGCATCCTCAAAAAAGTCAAACAGGTTAGTTAGACACAATCTCCCTTTCCTAAAACCATGCTGACTGCCTCCCAGGATACTGTTACTGTATAGGTAATTTTCCATTTTGGATCTTATTATAGTTTCCATAAGTTTACATATAATAGAAGTCAGGCTTATATAATCATACAGAAAGTTGATGTTATATATATATATAAAACAATATCACTTTTAATACACATATAAACTGGTATGGTATTGTATTGTACTGTATTGTAGCAAAGATCCTGTGAACTTTTTAGAGAAAGGAGGGGTTGAAAAAGAGAACGATGAGGTCATGTTCCAATATTTTTGGAAAGAAGTTATATCTAATTAATTTTGAAGGTTGTTATGTAACTCCAATTAGTTTTAAAAAGAGTTGACTGGATCCTTCTAGAATATATCATTAACTCAAAGATAAGAAATGTCAAGGCAGATTGATGATCAGATTTAATTGGGACTCCTGATGTGTTCAATGGAGGGAAAATCCTTTATAAGCCCAGAGCAAGACCCCATTCAATACCATTGATCTTGATCTTGCAAGCTGACGTGGTCCATGCTCTGAGGGTCTCTGAAAAACTGATTGCTGTTTGGTTGAAGTTGAAAGTTTCTGCCTTATGTTTTAGTGATATATTGTATGTTGTAGGGTTTAGCTGTGGGTGCTTTAGCTTTTTGCATTTTCTAGCCTGAAGGCTAAACATATGATAACCATATTTGTATTATTGTATTGAAGTATCAATGCTGTTAAACCTGTAAAAGCACTGGATTGCCCAGATTGCTTATTACTTGGGATTTACGGTGGTCTGTGCAACCAACCAATCCAATTTTTAAAGCTTTTAATAAACCCGAAAGGGTACTACTACTGCTTTGATTCATTAAAACTTCAAATTGAAAGAGTCTGTGTGATTTTCTTGATTATTAAAAAGTTGTCTGGACATATAGCATGCCCAGTGCATGAACAAAACCACTTACAGGAGTTTAAATCATCTCTGTCCTCCTTAAACGTCTCCCCTGAGTTTAAGAGTGGGCTCAGAGCATATATATATATATATATATATATATATATATATATATATATATATATATAAAGAGTATGTGCAATTCTGACAGTTGCCATTGCTGATAATAGTGTGGTCTACTGTTGGCTCTGCTAGGTTTTCTCCAGTATAGTACACTGCTATTGTAATAGTAACCTAATGGTATTTTCAGTAAGGTAAAGTATCGTTTTTGTAAGAATAAATACATTAACCCTGTGCAATGCTGCTCTCCCACCATTAACAGCCTGTACAGTAATCAAATTCAGTTTTGTAATAGTTTTACCCAACATTTTGATTAAAGGTGGGACAATTTAGACAGGCTGAATGAGACATTATTTGGTTATTTTTAGGGTCTTCAGCAAGAGTTCTTTGTAGTGACACAGCCAGAGAAGTCTGGCATTGCCATATGGGTACTACTTTTCAGAACAGTTAGACAGAACCCTTACTGCATACTGCACATTACTGCACTGTAATGTATACACTTGGTAAATGTTTTACTTTGTGTAGTGTCTACAGTTCTGTAAAACAGAATACAAAGGGGGCTCCCGTGGAGTGCAGGATGCACCCTATAGCCTGGACGTTGCCGGTTCGAGTCCAGGCTATTCCATTGCCGACCGTGGACAGGAGTTCCTAGGGGGCGGCGCACAATTGGCCGAGCACCGCCCGGAGGGGGAGGGCTTAGGTCGGCCACGGTGTCATCGGCTCGCCGCGCACCAGCAACCCCTGTAGTCTGGCTGGGCGCCTGCAGGCTTGCATGTAAGCTGTCCGAGAGCTGCATTGTCCTCCGACGCTGTAGCTCTTGGGTGGCTGCATGGTGAGTCCGCAGTGTGAAAAAAAGCGGTCGGCTAACGGCACACACTTCGGAGGACAGCGTGTGTTCATCTTCGCCCTCCCGAGTCAGTGCAGGGGTGGTAGCGGTGAGCTGAGCCTAAATAATAATTGGATAGTGGGAGAAAATAATTTAAAATAATTGGCGACTACTGAATAAAAAATAAATAAAAAAAACAACAGGATACATGAGAAAAAAACAAGATGAATAGATACACATTTTAGCTTTAAATGTGTGTTGCTGGTATTAGATAGCTGTGCAACAGATGTCACTGGCTCTTACGTCTATAAAGACATTTGGCTGATCTAGCCTATGCTTCATCGGTCTATGGCAGGTAACTACAGTAGAACGGAAGTAGATGTATTGTAGCAGAAGAAGGTTACATTTTCAAGTTATACCTGTAGCTCCGTTACTGCTATAAAGGGAGTTGCTTTTTTTAAGTAAACTGAGCTTAACACGATGAAACATGATAAAGCGTTTTCCAAAATGTTTGACTACTTGACTTCCTAAATCTAATTTGATATGCTACTCAGAGCATTTTTGGATCATAAACAATCACTGACCTGGAATTCATATAGTTAACATTACCCCTGGCCCTGTTAAACCTTTAGGAGAGCCCACACATTTAGAGCTCACAGAACAGATTACATTTCACTTTATTCTTGAGGTGGAAATAGGCTTTTTTTTCTTAATCACTTAATGCCTGGTGTGTGTTGTCTGCCCACCATGGTAATATTTAAAAAGATTATATATATATATATATATATATATATATATATATATATATATATATATATATATATATATAAAGAGAGATATTTTTCCATCAAGTGTTGGATAGGGCTGATTTTCTCAGTGTTTACTTTTTTTTTTTAACTTTTGAAATATGTTTTACTGTTGCCAGGACCCACTGAATAAATATATTAGCCTGGTGAATGGGTTAGGGCTATGGTTAGGGTTAAGGTTGACATAACGCATGTGCAGTTAAGATAACAGGGTTTCTAGTGCCGTGGAAAAACGTTTTGTGATTACAGTATCATATTTACATCTAGCAAAATACTTTATTTACTGCAGTAGTATGCTAATAATATTTTGTTATACTAATTCAAATGTACTTAGGCTCCTGCAGTCGTTATTTTTAATATTACCATAATTAAATATTATGTGAAACACAGTAGTCATTACTGTAGTAAAGGATCAAAGTGAAATTCAAATAAATGCTTGTGGAAGGGTGGTGGGCAATTCACTGACACACACGGGAGACAGAAGGTTTAATTGAAAACACCGCACTGGTGCCCAGTTTTATTATTTTCTATATTTTCTGTTAGCCCGCAGAGGGCGCTGTTGTCCGTGACCTGAATACCGGCAACAGTAAACAGGACCACAGTAATACCAATACTGGTAAACAGTTAATACTGGCACACTCACAGATGCTCTGAAATAATAAATAACAAAAGGCGAAAGAAAAGGGAAAATAAAACACAGTAATAAAACTACAAAATAAAGGTGCTGCTTACACAGTTAATATAGAATCTTGGTAATATAGAATATCTCTGATTCTTATACCAAAGAAGGTATAACCAATATTTCACAATATCCCAGAATAAAGGCAAAAAAAAACTGCAACTTGCAACATTTGCTCATCAGTGCTTTCCAGTACACAGTTTATTGCCTCATCTTAGTCGCAAATAATTTCAAACTGTTAAATTATATGAAGTAAATATATGTATATTAAACATTAATTGGCATTATTTGCAATAACTAGCATTATGTTAATACTTCGTCTTTCAATACAATTCAATTCAGTAGATTGGATGATTCATCGATTAATAGAAAATTGTATTTTTTTTTTATAGGAAATAAGGGGCGGAAACTCCCTGGCAAAATCACCATGTTCAAGGAGCCATTCATCCTACTATTGAATGTGAACTCAGAAAGCTACATTTGACACTGTTTACAATGTGACACATATCAATAGTGTTACAAAATACAAAAATGTACACAATTATGCACAGAGACGTTGTTATAATACCGATTGAAAGATAGATATGATAATTTTCTGTTAGTTATTGTTCTTATAGAGAGAGATTATAAGAGCTGAGTGTATTGTAAACAGAAGCAGACCAGTTGTGAAGTAATTGGTTAGCTGCCAATGCGGCCCAAGTGTGACAAAACTGTAGGCTATCAGCTCCACCTAGTGCTTATTATGTTAAATGACACAACATATCTTAGGCCATATTCAATATAAATGGATCCCAACCCTACAATGGGAAACATATTTTCTAAAATCAAACTTCAAGTGTTAATTAAGGAGTTCCTACTTGCAGTTTAGTTGAGAGCCAATGTGATAATAATAATAATAATAATAATAATAATAATAATAATAATAATAATAATAATAATAATAAATTGTTACTTATTTTTTTGTACTTTTTTAAAAAAATATATAATATTTCACATAATGAATGGTACAGTACCTGTACATATTGTAAATACATATATTTGTGTTTTGAACTTCAAAACACTTGAACCCTGCTCACACCACCATTTTGTTGAAATAAAATAAAAAGTATAATACATTTTACATTTTCAATAAAATATTTGGAAAATCAAAACTAGCCTCGATTGTTATGTTTGATAGTGATTTAAATGATAATTCAATATTTAATCACTTCTTTATTCAATATTGTATTTGCAGATTTTAATATTTAGTTGATTTGTTTGGTATTGTCTAATGTGTTTTATTTGATTAACACATTTCCATTACTGCTGACAAATAATTGTAAGAGGAATGATGCAAAAAGGCTTAAGAATTAAATCATGTAAATCAGAAATAGAATAAATTCAACATTTTTACAGGTTCTGCTGCCACAGCTTAATAGTGCTGAAGAGATCACATATCATATTACATGATCAAGTTCATTTGTATCTCTAGTTTTAGGACAATATTGAATTCAGCAGCAACAACATGTTTGAATGGACAGCTTTACAGAATGACAGTAAAAATGAAAACCCCCCAAATTAAAGCAAAGCCTGTATTTCCTCTCTCAGGGAGATATAGAGATATGTGATTTGCTCTACGTGGTCTGGGGCATCAAGTCCACATTCAACCATCAACAGGGGGCATTGTTCAAACATAGTTGGGTCACAGAGATAGTTTCTATATTTGCTGCACTCTTCCTCACAATTCCAATTACTCTTCCTCACAATAATAATTAAAGTCAGACCTCTATGTGAATAACTTATAAATGTTTGCATGAAGCAAGAGGTTTTAATTTGTCATTCAAGACCATTTTAAAATACATTATGAAGCAACATGTTTGTATAAAATATGCATCCTAAATAGAAGAGAAATCTATTTTATATAATATTGTAGTAAGTCACAGAGCACTAGAATAAACTACATCATTGATGTGTATGTGTGATGGAGCAATCCATCCCTAATTAAGACAGATATACTAAAAACAGTGCATGCAAAATAAAAAGGGAATAAAACCAAATGAGACTGATTGTAACACTGTGTCTTAGGGTGGGTTTACACCAGACAATTCATTGCCAGCAATTTTTCTAATCTACATTAGTCAATTTATTGCTGGCAATATTGCTAGCAATTTCATGGCTCTGATTCAGTTGAAAACAGAGGTAAGATACAGAATGTGCACAACAAATACCAATGTTTAACTAAAGAAAATAAGAAAATGTTGCATATCGTGAAGTTGCATTTTAAATGAATAACATATTGGAAAAGAATACATTTCTTTGTAGCTCCCCAATCTCAGATTGCAATACTATCTGTGCCATGTACTGCTGTTTTACAGTACAGTATGCAGTAGATTATAATGCAGTACAATATTTGCCCTAAATATGATTTAATATTTTGTCTTCAAATTACCACATAAAGGAATATAAAAATAAGCAGTAGGACTGTAAATTTATTTAAATACTGCAGTTTTTTTTCTTTCATTTTTTATAAATACATTACGTTATGCATGCCTAACTGTTGTGTTGAATTTTAAGGCAGTCAGTATCTCCTTGGGGATCCCTACTCCAGCCATAATATGTATTAATTCTGTAGCTATTGCAACAGCACTAGTGGACCTCAATGGAACTTCCTCTGGGTATCGCGTTGCATAATCTACCACTACTAATATATGCGTATACCCTTTGTGCTCTTCCCACCCCTCTCTCAACAGATCGAGGATGTCGTGAGGCTGTCGGCCGTACGAGAGCTGAAAGGGGGAGAACCCTGTTGAGCTCTGCGGCACCTCTCTCACTGCAAAAAGGAGGTAGGGAAGAAGTGATGCCCAATGTTTCTGCTCTTGTGTTACAAAACGTCTCAGCATCTGCTTCAAGGTCTGATTAAAACGTTCCACCAAACCATCCGTCTGTGGATGATAAACAGATGTCCTGATGGGAGGCATTTTTAATATTTTATATACCTGCTGTAACGTGTTAGACAAGAAGTTGGTCCCATGATCAGTCAAAATCTCCTTGGGGATCCCTACTCCAGCCATAATCTGCACTAACTCTGTGGCTATTGCAGCAGCACTAGTGGACCTCAATGGAACTGCCTCTGAGTATCGCGTTGCATAATCTACCACTACTAATATATGCGTATACCCAGTCTCAGAAGGTAGCAAAGGGCCCACTATGTCCATTGCAACGCGTTCAAAAGGAGTGGAAATAATCGGCAGTGGAACCAAAGGGGCGGGGCGCACTCGACCCGGCGCTACTCGCTGGCAGTCTGAGCATGTGTCTACATATTTCGACACATCAGTATGAAGACCTACCCAATAGAATCGAGCCAATATCTGCTCCCTTGTCTTATCAGCTCCAAGGTGCCCCACAAAAGGCCTCATGACCTCGGTCCAACAAGACGGGAGAACCAATAATTGTGTTAAAGGCTGTCCTGTGGCTAGGTTTACTCTATATAGTTATTGCCCTTTGATACTGAAGTGTGGATATACTAGCACCCCAGCGCCATCAACACCCTTACCTTCAATAGACCAGACCTGCCCTCAAGCGTTTACTAGTGTCGGGTCATTATGTTGGCCCCATACTATGTCCGCGCTTGAGTACCACATGTCTGGTACATTGAGAGGGGCAGGAATAGCATCTACCCTAGATGGCCCAGTAACCTCAGCCTCTCAGTCACACTGCGTTCCGACTCCCTTTGACTCGCGTTTGTCACCACCCGAGCGCTCTCTTATCAGACCCCAACCTTGTCTTAGTGATGCTCCCTCCAATTTTGCAGTCCATCTCTCTTTATTTGTTTTTCTAGGATGGAAAATAGGGGAAAACATTTCAGCTTGAAAAGGAAACACTTCACCAATTTGTTCCCTTTTCTTTTTGTCTGCCACATTTACGTTTAACCAATTCTCTATAATTTGGCAAGTCTCGACCCAGAATTATTGGGTGTGGTAGCCTTTCCGCCACCCCAACTACTAGGTGGCGTTTTATCGGTCCTACCGATAAATATACTTTTAGGGTGGGGTATGTTGCCGTATCTCCATGGACGCAAGAGACCACCACCTGGCCTCGTGGCTGCCACGACACACCGCCCAAGAGAGCTGCTTTAATTAAGGTCTGCTCACACTCAGTATCCACTAATGCATGGGTTGTCACCTTGCCTAAAACTGCATTAACAATACAAGGCCCCTCCCGAAAATTTTCCTTGCACTTACCCGCTCCAAATGCCTAATTGCACGCCGCCACGTCGCACTCCATTGCCGATGGGCATGACCTGGCCTGGTGCCCCTGTTGGTTGCATCTAAAACAGATAGGGGAGAAGGAGGGAACATTGGTTACACATTTGTCTCGTTGCTGGTATGGCTACGGGGCCAGGGTAGCAGCTTTACCCCCGCTGGGGGCCAACCTTGAATTCCATGAAGAGGAGGCAAGGTTACCCATAGGGCCATGTTGGTGTGGGCTGAGACCAGGGAGTCCTCAAAATCCTCCGCCAGTTTTGTTGCTGCCTCCAGGGTGGCGGGGTTGTGGCACCGTATCCATACCTGGGTTTCGGCGCCGACCACATGGCAGGATTGCTTCAAGGCTATAGCTTCGCCCATTTGCAGACCCGTTTTCTGGGCGGGGCTTAGCCAGTGCACCATGTAGTCATACAACTGCTGCGCAACCACCCTGGGGTGTGTCTCTGGGGATCTTCGGTACTCCTGGAATCGTACCCTGTGCGTTTCCCCTGTAATCTTTAGCCGGCATAGGATGGCTCGCTTTACCAGGTCGTTGTCGGTGGCTTCGGTGTCCGTCATGGCCTGATATGCTGCCTGAGTCTCCCCGATCAGGCAGGATCCCAGCTGGCTCGCCCAGTACAACCTGGGCCATGATGTGGTGGTAGCCAGCCGCTCGAAAGCGACCAGGTAAGCCTCTGTGTCGTCCTCCGCCATCATTTTCTGTGCACTCGCCTTTGGGGCCATCATCATGGGTGCCATTGGTACTGTGGTCTGGATCGCCAGACCATTTTCTCCACCAACGCCATGTACCGCTCCTCTCTCTGTCTTTCCGCAGCCTTCCGTCTGCTGTCCAGTGCTTCCAGCAGCACTGCAAGTGATGCGTGATCCATAGTCCTGTGTTCTGAAAACCACGTGTGGCAAAGTGGTAAGTGCAGGTGTAGGGGTGATGCAGTGCAGTAATGAAACACAGAGAGTTATAATCCCGTTTGAAACAGTTTTTAATTGTATCCGGGTCTGGTGACGAAATAATAATCTCCGGCAATACACAGCAATGTGTAGAGCACGGAGTAAATAACAACAGGGTTACAGTCCCAAATAATAAACACGAATATCTGTCACACAATATACTAACAGGGTCACCAGTCCGGGGTGCGTGCAGTAGTGCTCGTGGTGGGTGATACAGTTTATTTTGTGACAATGGTGAAGTGCTGATCCAGCTTTGTGCTGGCCCAAGGCGATAGCTCCGGAATCATTTTAGCTGTCTGGTGATTCACAAACAAGACAATTTCTAACAGACAGAACAAACAAACAAAAAACACTCACAATACTGGTCACAATCCTTTTGGGGTCTCTCACCGTCCTTCTAGGTTTAAAAACCACAAACCAAGCAAAGGAACCGATTACGATTCTCCGTCCCCCTTCTATACTGTCACGCATGACCCCTTGGTAAACGAATGCAGCTGCCTTTACAATCTGCAGCTGCTACATTGTTTCCTTCCTTCCGGGTCAATACGTTCTTGCAACGGAGTCTCGCCTTATTCCAGACTGACCAACTTCCCGACCCGGGGAAAGAACTGTCAGGCCAGCCCGTCCAAAGAACTCGGCCCTCACTGCTTAGCGCCCTCACAGGTTGGGAGGGAGATTTACAACCAAGATTAATTATATTTCTTTCATAGGGCCAAAACAAACAAACAAACAATAATAGTAACAAGTATCATGCTAGTTGTCTGTTCTCCTTTTTGCACAATAACCATTGTCCATTGGTAAATAATTCTAAATAATGTTACGTTAACATATTGAATTACATACTGCGTTGTAGTTTTCCATATACTTAACGACAAAACTGACATATTTTAAAATGTAACATTTCGAAATCTAACATGAAGTACTGTACTACTATTATAGTTTCCAGTAGACTTTTACAATATCATTTTATAGTTGCTTTGATTACATGATGTTAAATAAAATATCTATATCTATATATATATATATATATATATATATATATATATATATATATATATATATATATATATATAAAATTATGTCTCAATCCTAAAATTCTAGATGAAGTAAAACTTTTGGCAATAGCTGTACTACTTCATACAAGTAAACACCATGGTTTAGCTTCTCTCAGTTTTCTGTCCTGTCACCGTCCAATCAAATTAATAACATAAGTAGGGCTCACAACCTCTTTTAAAATCCACATACATTGTCTCTTGCCTGACAGTGATTTTTATTAATTTTACAGCAAGACTGCAGACCATAAAAATGTCATGATTTTAATATGTGTACTATACATTATTTGTAAATTACATTACAGTGTTTCACCAGCAGGTTGTGCATTTGTCTAAAACAAGTTAATGGCATTTTAAAGTATGATTTCCTTTCATTCTAGTGTGATTTAACATGAAACCACACATTGACGCGAGTGGTTCTCAAACAATTTAGAATTTAGAATAGAGGCAGCTAACTAAATACTGTGAAAAATGAAATGTGCAAACACTAAAGATAGGGGGGTGCCCCAATTTGAGAACTACTGATCTGAGCAACATTGTAAGTAATCCTGAAACAAATAATAGGATACCCCTTAAAGGAAATCTGACAACCATAAAAGTGGTAAATTCTGTATAGAAATTGTAAGACATCTTGGGTTGAACTTTTTTGTTGTCCATTGTCCTTTTTGTGATTAGTCTCCTTTCTAATTGTTGCTTTTATTGTTTACATTAACATGAATTAAATGGAAATGCTTCCTTAAAAACTGCAGGATACTAAGGTTGTGCATACCAAATTATTCTTGAATGATGAGTAAATAGAATTTTGTTGGTATAAATACAGTACATCATCCTCACCCCTTTGCTATATCAATAAAGTAAATAATTAATCATTTTATTTTTACTGCACATCAGATCCTGGCCATTATTACATGTACCCTTCACATGAGACCTGCTTATTGCAATACATCGTGTATTAACCCCCCCCCCCCCCGTATCTCTCTGTCAGTAATTTCAATTCTGAGCCTGAGTTGATGCCCAAGACCCACTCACAGAAGAGAAAGGGACGAAAGAGGTTTTCTGTAGGCAGGGATGGGACTCACAATCCCAGCAAGAGGAGGTAAGGCGCTAGCAGTGGGTAGGACTAGACCACTTTCACCTTCCTCTGGAGGCCTGGATTCCAATCTTGTGTGCAGTGGGTTGGTGTGCTAGATTAGTCTCTAGCCTCTGGAGGCCAGGCCGTCAGGTCTGATTATATTTGCTCAAAACTGCTAATCTACTGTCCATTGTAGCTGCTAATCTACTACTGTCCATTGTAGCTGCATAAATACAGGCCCTCTGAATTTGCATGTGAAGATCTGTGTTTTCTTTTCTTAGTTTTTTTCTAAATATCATTCTCTTTGCCCCAGAATCTCCAAGGGCAGGTGAAGCAACGTGCGCCGTCAGTCTGCTGGCAGAGGAGGTGGAGCAGGAAGACCAGCAGGTGTGGGAGACGGAGGGGGCCAGGCCCAAGAGGAGCTCCCACAAGGCAGCCCAGGCTGCCAAGGAGGCACCCTCAGACTGCCACGAGAGTCCCCCTGTTGGAAATCAGCAGTGTGGAGCGTCGGTCTGCAGAGCTCACCCAGCAGGAGGGGGAAACATCTGCCTCCACCAAGACCTCTAGGCTGCTGCCTGCCCCGGGAGCGTCCTCTCACAGAATGCCTGCAGTGGGAGCCCCCACGCCAGGGGAGAGCAAGGGCTCAGGCAGCGGCGCTGAGGCAGGGGTGTTGGGGTGCGAGACCGGCGACACCCCCATCTCACAAGTGGGTTATGGTTAGGGTTAGGTAAACGGGCAACACCAAAAAGATCTTGGTTGCCTTGCATCCTTAAGCTAACACTACAGGAAACTAAGTGGAGTATACCAGCAGTTCTGCAGGTGCCTTCAGTTTACAAACACCTTCCTTGTGTGCCTCTGCTCTTCCTGTAGGCAGGAGGTGAAACGTCCCATGTAGTTAATTTATAAAATGACTATTTCATATTAGAACAGTGGTATATACATTCTACTGAGGGTTCAATTGTATTTCATTTAGAGTAAAACCTCCTGGGCAGCCCTGAATGAAAATATGCTCCTATATTACAAAATATTCAACAGTGTCTCTTTTTCTTTTTCTGATTGTTTCATTTCTGTTTCAGTGAGGCACCTGTACCTGCTGCTATCCCAGAGACGCCCATCCCATTGACAGAGGTAAGCAAGCTTTCTTCAGCTCAAAGTAGAAATGGAGACTGGGCTGTAATTCTGGCTGTGCTGCAGTGAAAATTAGCACCACAAATGCCACTATTGTTTTGGGTTTTCTTTTCGCTACACATCTATCTTGTCACATCTATCCCTGCTTTTTTAATTTATTCTTTAAATAATGTGTGAGTTGACGGTGTTCCTGTTCTCTGCAGATTGTGGACACCCCTCACAAACGTCACTCCATCCGTCCGGCCACCAGAGGCAGCACCGGCACCAGAGTCCAGCCTGGAGGCACAGACCCTGACCTCTCAGGAATGTGCCAGAACCACACTCTCCTGTCACACTGACTGACCCTCTCTCTCTCTCTCTCTCAATCTCTCTCTCTCTGGGAGAAAAGCTTTATAGTTCAAAATATGTGTTTTATTTTAGCTGTGATTTTTGGCTTTCATTTTAAACTGTTGATCCTAGGTTTTCTCCTGCCTTGAGCCCATAAAACGACAGGCAACTTTTTGGGCTGCAGGAGTGACGTTTTCAAGCAGCAGTTTCCACAAGATTGTTTAGGCTTTGTGAATTTAACTGTTCGCTTGGTGCAAATTGCTTAAAAATGTCAGCCCTACGAGCTGCTTTTAAATGTGCTTTAGAGTGCCATTGTTTCAGCAGCACCTGTACAGCACATATGTGCATTATGATCTGTCTATACGAGGGTTGGGTACTTTTGTACATACATTCTCTCTCTCTCTCTCTCTCTCTCTCTCTCTCTCTCTCTCTCTCTCTCTCTCTCTCTCTCTCTCTCTCTCTCTCTCTCTCTCTCGTTTTGCCTGGCGGACTGAGTGCTGTGTGGAGTGGTGTGTTGTGCGTGAGCGCTGCTGGCAGGTTTGTCGGTCTTGTCTTTTTTTTTGTCTTTATACTGTTTTGCATGTATTGTTTTAAAGGGTACTGTTGAACATTTCTACTGTGCTGAGCTGACGCTCTGTCAGCGACAGCGGGCAGGGTGGCCGGGACAGGAGGGAGGCCGCCTCCAAAGTTTTCTTTTGAAAGGTTAACCCACCGACGCAGAGTTAAAGTTTCCGTCGAGGGTTTTATCCCTTTGGAAGAATGTGTGCTCGCTATTGGGGATGTAGTGGCCTGTGACGACGCAAAATCAGCGGGTCGATTGTAGTTTTTTTAGGTACAGTAGAGCTAGTATCTGTGGTTGCAGAAAAGGGGATTGTTGTGAATAACACTTTTCTCCCAGTAATTCCTTTAGCTGTCCCCGCTAGGAAAATCACTGTCTAATGTTCCCCCTTTCCTGAAAAATTAGGTGATAGAGGGAGCTGGCTAGATATGGGCAGCTCCTGTCCGGGCTGAAGAGAATCCCTTTAGGCTGCAAGTCACCACATCTGAAACATGTAATTTCATTCAGAAGGCAGTTGTTTATGATTTTAAAAAACATCGATGAGGATCTTAACATTACACTTAAGTTTATGGTGGATGGCAGTGATTATGTCATTTATGCAACCTCCGACTCGATGAAGTGTTTCAGATGTGGGACTGAAGGTCACATTGTGAAAACCTGTCCAGAGAAAGACAGTAGGGTGCAGGATGGGAGTAAGGGAGACGAGACTGCTGATAAGTAGCAGCCAGGACCGGCCAGTGCTGGGCTGGCTGGTGGATCAGTACCTGCAGGCAGCAGGGAAGGAGAGCAGGCTAGTGACGGTGGGCCTGCTGAGCTTCAGACCCTGCGGACACAGGAGGTAGGCAGTGACGCTGTGTTGGGGGGCGGAAAGCCAAACCAAAATAGCGAAGCTACAGCGAAAGTAAAATAAATTACTTATTCTCTCCCTGACGGCAGGGAGAGAATAAGCTTCCTCCAGAGGCTTAAAGACATTTTGGCAGAATGTAAAACGGAAGGTGTTAGTTTTAGGTGGGGATTTTAATTGCACAGCTAATAGCAGATTAGCTCGAAATCACATTGAGCCACATCCCCAGTCTGCCAGGGAATTGGTTAGGATTGTAAACCATATTGAACTAATTGGTGTGTGGAGAAACCTTAATGAAAAGGATAGGCAATATACTTGGGTCAAAACACACAGCACTGATGTTTCCGTGGCCAGACTGGATCGGTTTTATACTGTTAAACATAATTTCAATATTTTAAAATCTTGTTTATCACCCCCACAAGCCTGTCAGATCACAGTTTAGTTTCTGTTAGTGTTCTGCTCCCCTCTCTGAGACTACCAAGTGCATACTGGCATTTTAATACTGCTTTAATTAATAACAAGCATTTTAGGAAAGGAGAGAAGGAGGTCTAAAAAAAGAGGTGTCGTCTGGAGGTCATTTGGACTAACGGTTCACAGAGAGATCTGGACCGACCATCTCGCGAGCTACAGGCATGCGCTTGCCGCGGCCAGGGTGAAATACTTCTCTGAAATCATAACTATGGGACACGGTAAACCCAATGTTCTCTTTAAGACCACTGAATGACAGCACAGTGCAGATGAATTGGGAGGGGGTGGTGGAAAAAGTGAAAGGCAGGCTGTAGAGGTGGAAATGGCTGCTCCCGCAGATCTCCTATACTCATTGTTAATAACTTGGTGGCCTCTAGCTTGTGGCACAGATTCATCTGCCTGGAACCCCCACAGTCATTTGTGAAACTGTGCTGTTGGATTTTTTCTGGGATGGAGTGCACTGGATCAGAGTGTGCTGTACCTGCCGCTGGCCGAAGGGGGGCAGGTACTCCTAGACCTTTCTAGCAAGACGGAGGCTTTTAGGTTACAGGCCCTGCAGAGGCTGCTGCACTGCGTTGAGCACCTCCCGTAGAGGCAGTTTGCCTGTGCCTTTCTACAGCAGGTAGGGAGGCTGGGTCTGGACAGGGGTCTTTTTTGCTGGAAATGGGCAAATTGGAGATGGCCTGACTGCCAGACTACTATAGGAGCCAGCTAAGGGTGTGGCAGTGGGTGCGTATTGAGCAGAGAGACACTGAAAACATCAGTCTGGATTGGCTTCTAGAAGAGAAGTTAGTATACAATACTTTCTTGACGTGTGATATTATTCAGTCTTCTATTTTTACAGATCTGTTAGTTAAGGCAGGTGTTAAAGCCCTTTTAGATTTTAACACCTGCAGCTGGATGACTCCTCAGTGGTTAGCGTCTGCTCTGGGGATGCGGTCTGTCCGCACTGCTGAGCGTTTCCTTACCCAGGTGTGTGCTGCTCTGCCCAGCGAGGGGCTGGAGCTCTTGAGACAGCTGTTCAGGGAACAGAGAGCCCCGCACACTGATTTCCCCCTTTCCATCACTGTTAG
Source organism: Acipenser ruthenus (assembly GCF_902713425.1). Taxonomy (NCBI): domain Eukaryota; kingdom Metazoa; phylum Chordata; class Actinopteri; order Acipenseriformes; family Acipenseridae; genus Acipenser; species Acipenser ruthenus. Next base: position 61,534,018 of record NC_081191.1, on the reverse strand, counting down.
TGTCCTCGGCGGTCGGTCAGGCTTCTGATGAGCAGGGTCACTCACTGAATGTAGAGGGTCTGAGAGACCTCTCTCTGTGCACAGTAGAGGGGAAACAGTTGTATAGGGTGTGTGTAAAGGGCCGTTACCAGCAGCAGCTCAGGGCACTACCAGACACACACTGGGGAGAGAGAGGCAGGGGTTAGAATGGATTTTAATTTCTACAAAGTAATGCATAATATAGAAATGTTGGAACTAACCTGGTGTGTAAGCAGTGTATTGTGTGCTGTTAAGGATGGTGAACTGGAGGAGTACCTGTAATGTGGTAATGAGGTACCTAACCCTAACCCTAACCCGCCCCTCTAAATATACCGGACATGTGGCACTCAAGCGCGGACATAGTGTGGGGCCAACATAATGACCCGTCATTAGTACATGCTTGGGGACAGGTCCGGTCTACTGAAGGTAAGGATGTTGACGGCGCTGGGGCGCTAGTATTTCTGCACTTCAGTATCAAGGGGCAATTACTGTATAGGGTAAACCTAGCCGTGGGCACAGGACAGCCTGTAACACAATTATTGGCTCCCCCGTTTTGTCGGCCTGAGGTCATGAGGCTGGTGCATGATATCCCTTTTGCGGGGCACCTGGGAGCTCACAAAACAAGGGAACGGATATTGGCTTGATTCTATTGGGTAGGACTTCATACTGATGTGTCGAAATATGTAGTCTCATGCACAGACTGCCAGAGAGTAGCGCCGGGTCGAGTGCGCCCTGTCCCTTTGGTTCTACTGCCGACTATTTCCACTCTCTTTGAACGCATTGCAATGGACATAATGGGCCCTTTGCTGACTTCTGATTCTGGGTATATGTATATATTAGTGGTGGTAGATTATGCAACGCGATACCCGGAGGTCCACTAGTGCAGCTGCAATTGCCAAAGAAATAGTGCAGATTATGGCTAGAGTAAGGATCCCCAAAGAGGTTTTGACTGATCATGGAACCAACTTTCTGTCTAACACACTACAGCAAGTGTATAAAATATAAAAAATACGCCCCATCAGGACATCTGTTTATCATCCACAGGTGGATGGTTTGGTGGAATGTTTTAAATCAGATCCATTTTGTAAACCAAGAGCAAAAGCATTGGGCATCACTTCTTCCTGACCTCCTTTTTGCAGTGAGAGAGGTGCTGCAGTGTTCGACAGGGTTCTACCCCTTCGAGCTCTTGTACAGCCAACAGCCTCACGGCGTCCTCGATCTGTTGAGAGAAGGGTGGAAGGAGCACAAAGGCTCGTCCAAAAATGTAGTGCAGCATGTGCTCCTACTAAGAGATCGTCTGGATTTGGTTGGTCGTTTGGCCCAGGACAACCTCAACCTCAGCAGCGTTACAATAAAAATGCACTAATTCAAACCTTTCGACCAGGAGACAAGGTAATGCTGCTGCTTCACTCCTCAGAATCAAAATTATGTGCTAAATGGCAGGGGCCATGTGAAGTGATTCGGGCTATAGGAAAGGTGAATTATGAAATTAGACAGCCCGATCGCCGTAATGAACGTGAAATTTATCATGTAAATTTATTAAAGCCCTGGCAGACAAGGGAGGCCTTATTTATAACCCCAGGCGATGTAGAGGATGATTTAGACCCCTGTCCAGAGACCCCTAGCACTAAAATCATTTTGATGGGGAAACAATTGGTTTTGATGGAGAAACAATTGCCCGGCAGAACTAACTTAGATGAATATGACAATATCTCTCCACCAGGTGTCACAGTATGAGAGAGACCTTACCGGATCCTAGAAAGTCTATGAAGTGGTGTTCCCAAAGAGGTATGGGACATGCTCGAACTTGGGGTGATTGAACCTTCCAGGAGCGACTGGTGCAGTCCTATTGTCATAGTGGCCAAGAAAGACGGCACCAACCGCTTCTGTGTTGACTTCCGGAAGGTAAATGCTATTGCCAAGTTCGATGCGTACCCTATGCCTCGGGTCGATGAACTTCTAAATAGACTGGGAAAGGCGAAGTTTATCTCTACTCGGACTTGACAGAAGGATACTGGCAGATCCCCTTAACCCGCAGTTCTAGAGAGAAAACCACATTTTCAACCCATGAAGGGCTGTTTCATTTCAAAACCATGCTGTTTGGGCTACATGGTGCGCCCGCTGCCTTTCAGAGACTGATGGACCAGGTTTTACACCCACATCATGAATATGCAGCAGCGTATATTAATGACATGGTTATTTACAGCTCCACCTGGCGACAGCATTTGGCCAGGGTTACAGCCGTCCTTTACTCTCTAAGGGTAGCCCGGCTGACAGCCAACTTGGGAAAATGCGCGTTTGCCAAAACAGAGTCTCAATATTTGGGATTTTTAATGGGGAATGGAAGGGTGAAACCCATTGTCACCAAAATCCAGGCTTTGGTAGACGCGGCAATCCCCAAAACCAAGACTCAGGTGAGGTCGCTACTGGGATTAGCCGGTTATTACCACTGCTTTATCCCAGAGTATGCCACAGTGGTTAACCTTTTAGTCGACCTCACCAAAAAGAGTGTACCAAATTTCCCAAAAGGTAGACAGAGTAGAACACCCGATATTGTATATCAGTTAAAAGATGCTCCCTCGGGAGCGCAACTACGTAGTTGAAAAGGAGTGTTAAATGGATCCTGGATTTGCCAGACCCAAATATGAACTTGAACTTGGAAGAATATCTCACAGGATTGTGACAGCATACCCTATGTGAAGAATTTCAAATTTACCTTACAGCAACTGTATGTCTTTTATGGCAACAGTGGTATCCATTCTGGTAGCTTGAGTGCAGTACAGCAGATGTTCTGTCGCTCTTCAGGGAAAGATAGGGTTTATGTTTTGAAATTACCCCATGTATTTGTTACAGAATGCAAGAATAAAAAGCAGGACCAGTCCATGAAATATTTAAAAAGTTTGAATATTTGTGTGTTACTAAATAAAGCACAACTGTACACGCTGCACAACAGTATCACAGTTGACAAATGTGACAAGAGTCCCTTGCAGCTTGCTTTTCAGATAATGGGAAACTTCAGCTTTCTCGGGATTGGGTAAAAGTATTCCTGGATAAAGGAAATGTTAATCAGATTTCATACAAGTTTTGAGTAAGGGATAATTAAACTAAATAAACAACCTTTTTTTTGATGCAACCAAGATGCTAACTTATAGTCATTAGCAGGGTAGTCATTTGTTAAATGATGTGAATTACTGATATAAATCTTAACCTACAGACACATGGGCTGAAAGTTCAATCAATACATGTTAAAAAGCCAAGCAAAAGATTACCACTCAGTTAGATAAACACTTGCTGTGTTTTTTTTTCTTCACACATTTCCATTCCACCAACAGGTGTGGGCGTCAGATTACAATAGAACAGCTAAAGAAGTTTGTTTCTAAAGTAAAGAACAATAGCATAAAACTTGAATCCACAAAACACATATCTACACACAGTAATCAAATACATTTGATAAAAGCAGACAATTAAAATACATACAGTACAATCAGGGGTGAAATTATGCTGGTACTCAGTACCGGGACTCATTTTGATGCCGGTACTGGGTATTGGGATTTATTTAATCTACTTTTCATCCAACACGGAGCCATTCCATCCACTCACACAATCCACTAGCGCAATGTTTCTCTAAAATGTCTTATGTTCTTATTTGCAGTAGAACGTTGTTTTGACTGAGACATTTAGCTTGAATACACTTAAACATACTTATGTTCTAATAACACGTAAGAGGAAGACATCTACATTAGTAGCCTGTTTGTTATAGATATGTAGCATTACATATAATGCTTAACTTTGAATTTTTCACTATGAATTGAGTATGCTAGCAGCGTTTTTAGTACTATCAGAAGCAGTTCTTTTCCAGAAATAGATTTTTTTCTTTAATTCGCTGAACTAATTTTATGAAATTATTTGGAAGTGGTGATTTTCAAAATATCTACACTATAAAATTGTAAAATTAACATATAGGGGTAGATGTACTAAAGTGCTGTGTCTGTTGCAATCGTTGCAAACCACATGCAAACCAGTCGGAAGTGTAGCATGAAATGTACTAAACAAACGCAACACTGTTAGCATCATTTTAACGAATGCTTTGCAGCCGCAGTTCTTATTTGCGCTTTAGCCTTAAATGAATATGTGATTCTGGGCGTTCCTGCAGAAATTCACAAAAACAGGGTGGGGATAGTGAGGGATAAAAAATATTGTAATGAGATGTACTGAAGCTGCGGGCAATTGCGACACTTACAATTGCATCAATCTGTTAAGAACTTTTGAAAGCATGTTTTAAACAGTCGCAATTGTTGCTGGCATTTCCCAGTCCGCATTTTCTCGTGTGTTGCCAGTTGTGCTCAATATATTTTTGAGACGAACACCCAAGTACCTAATTTTCACTAAAGTCGGGGTGTACTTACAAGCCTTTAAAACAAATTTCTATGACATTTCTGGTTTTCCCAGCGTGTTTGGAGCAAGTGACTGCACACATGTGCCACTGACCCCTCCAGCTCATTCTGAGCATCTGTATAGGTGACCATGATCTATTGTGTGTTAATTGTCTAGGCTACTAAGTAGACCAAGTTAAAAATAATACTAATTAAAATAAAATAAAATAATAAACCCTAAAACCATTTAGTTTCAATTTCAAATAATCTTTTATTTGCTTGTACACCAATGTGTACAATGCAGCAGCATGATTTATTTTGTGTTACCAGTAGGCTAAAGTACAAAAGAAGTGCACTAGATGTTCATTTGATTTTTCTACTGTACAGATTTATATTTTTACATAATGTAATGTGTAGCCTACCCAAAACACATTAGTGTTATTTCAGCACAATGATTTATATTTAAAATACATCGAGAACTGTAAATGTATATGTGTGCGATTTTATTGTATTGTTTTTAAACCCACAAAACAATTACATCCCAAAAGTAGACAAATCTAAATCTAAAACAAAATTGCCGAAATGGGTTAATAGATCAATAAAAAAAAAATATTCAGAGAAAAAAGGCACTTTACAGAGCGTTTAATACGGACCAAGAATAAAGTACACAGAAAGAGTACTTAGAACTGCAAACACAAGTCAAAAGGAAGTTAGAAAGGCCGAGAGAGATAGAAATGAACATTGCCAAGGGGGCTAAAACCAATTCCAAAAAGTTTTTCCAATATTATAACAGCAAGAGAACATTCAAAAGAGGAGGTAAAATGTCTAAAGAGATACAAATGGCAAAATCATAGACTAAAAGAAAAAAATAGCAAATATATTAAATGATTACTTTTCACAAGTTTTTACAAAGGAGGATACGGACAACATGCCCCACATGTCAACCTGTTCCTATCCAGTTTTAAATAACTTTAGCATAACAGAGGCAGAAGTGTTAAAGGGACTAGGAGCTCTAAAATAAACAAGTCCCCTGGGCCGGATGAGATCCTCCCAATAGTACTCAAATAAACGAAAGAAGTTATTTACAAACCGCTAACCAAGATCATGCAACAGTCTCTTGACACAGGGGTTGTACCAACAGACTGGAGAATTGAACACGTAATACCGATCCACAAAAAGGGAGACAAAACCAAACCAGGTAACTACAGATCAATAAGCCTGACTAAGATCCAAAATGGAAAATTACCTATATGGTAACAGTATCCCGGGAGACAGTTGGCATGGCTTTAGGAAAGGGAGATCGTGTCTAACTAACCTGCTTTTTTTTTTGAGGATGCAACATTGACAATGGATAATTACAAAGCATGGTTTCTTTAGATTTCCAGAAAGCTTTTGACAAGGTCCTGCATAAAAGATTAATTCTCAAAATTCTCAAAATTCTCAGGGATTCAAGGAAATGCATGCACATGGATTAGGGAGTGGTTAACATGTAGAAAACAGAAAGTACTGATTAGAGGAGTGTGGCAATGTGCCCCGCCCCTGTGTGCATATTATGTGTTCTATGTTGCGTGCGTGTGTTAATGTTGGTGTATAGTCATTGGTACACAGGATATAAACGGGTCTGTGTTTCACGTGTGATTTAAAAAGGTAGATTTGTATTTAGGCACGAGGAGGGCACAAATCTCTTCACGTGCTGGTTAAATGTAATATGTGAGCACGGGGTTGCACAGAATTAATTCACGTGCTGGGATTCAAGTGAATAATTAATTAGTAATTGAATCCCAGCACAACAGTATATATAGATGCACGTTCATTCAGTCGGGGTTGGGTGTTCGGTGAGTGGAGAACGGGAGAGAGAGAAGGAGAAAAGTAAATATAAGTAAATAATAAGTGTTTTCACTCACCGTGTTTGTTCGTCTGTCTGTTTAAGTGTTTGTACTCACCGTGTTTGTTTGTCTCTCTGTGCACCGTTTGTTAAGTGTTTAGTACGTTTTGTTTGTCTATTTATTTTGGCGCAAGTGCCGTGTCCTGTTTTTGTATTTAAAACCTTTTATTTTCTGTGCTGTTTATTAAATGCTGAGCGAAAGCATTCGCTCAGCTCCACCAAACCACAAGTCTCTGTCTGTTTATTTCCTGCTTCTGGTCTGACGCCACCCACTCCGGCCGTCTTTGTGACAAGGAGAAACCTCAAAACGGAGCGAGGTAACCAGTGGAGTACCACAGGGATCAGTATTAGGTCCTCTGCTATTCCTAATCTACATTAATGATTTAGATTCTGGTATAGTAAGCAAACTTGTTAAATTTGCAGACGACACAAAAATAGGAGTAGTGGCAAACACCGTTGCAGCAGCAAAGGTCATTCAAAATTATCTGGACAGCATTCAGAACTGGGCAGACACATGGCAAATGACATTTAATAGAGAAAAGTGTAAGGTACTGCACGCAGGAAATAAAAATGTGCATTATAAATATCATATGGGAGATGCTGAAATTGAAGTAGGAATCTATGAAAAAGACCTATGAGTTTATGTTGACTCAGAAATGTCTTCATCTAGACAATGTGGGGAAGCTATAAAAAAAAGGCCAACAAGATGCTCGATATATAGTGAAAAGTGTTGAATTTAAATCAAGGGAAGTAATGTTAAAACTTTTCAGTGCATTAGTAAGACCTCACCTAGAATACTGTGTTCAGTTCTGGTCACCTCGCTACAAAAAGGATATTGCTGCTCTAGAAAGAGTGCATAGAAGAGCGACCAGAATTATTCCGGGTTTAAAAGGCATGGCATATGCAGACACGCTAAAATAATTGAATCTATTCACTCTTGAACAAAGACTATGCGGCGATCTGATTCAAGCATTCAAAACTCTAAAAGGTATTGACAATGTCGACTCAAGGGACTTTTTCGACCTGATAAAAGAAACAAGGATCAGGGGTCACAAATGGAGATTAAATAAAGGGGCATTCAGAATAGAAAATAGGAGCCACTTTTTTACAAAGAGAATTCTGAGAGTCTTGAACCAACTCCCCAGTAATGTTGTTGAAGCTGACCCCTGGGATCCTTCAAAGAGCTGCTTGATGAGATTCTAGGATCAATAAGTTACTAACAACCAAACAAGCAAGATGGGCCAAATGGCCTCCTCTGGTTTGTAAACTTTCTTATGTTCTTATCTCGGACAAACATGTCCGGTTTAGCGAGGGGCTACTGTATGATTATGAAAAGCTTTTGAGGGGTGAAGGTTGGGGCCCCACTATAGAATCTGATGGGATTAAACTGCCTTTCATTTTTTATATACTGTATATATAACAGTATTAAGACAGGTACAATGTAGACGGAACAGAATGCATTGTACAGATGAAGACACTAGAGATCTCGCTAAGATGACACAAATAATATTTAAATTAGTATTTTGCAGCTCTCTTCATTAAGATATTTTTTCTTAGTACATACGACAAAATGTGCAGTTTGCGAATTGTCGTAACAAAAATATCATTTTGCGGTATGTTTGCTCTGCGACTGGCCCTTAGTACATCTACCCCATAGTGTTTAAAATTAAGGAATACAACATTTGTGTGTTTTTCCTTATGTAACCCATTACAGTGTTAATTAAAAAAAAAAAAGTTTTACAGTGTACATGAATCAATCAGGCTAGTCTAGTTTAGCATTTATACTCTGTTTACTTGTTTTACTTACTAAAATATTTGAACAATATAGATTCATGGAGGTATTATGTTGTAAGTGACTTTAAGAACATAAGAAATGTTACAAACAAGGAGGTCCATTTGGCCCATATTGCTCATTTGGTTGTTTATTGATCCAAGCAAGAATCTCATCAAGCCATTTCTTGCAGTAACCGTGTGAATCAGCTTTCACAACAGTGCTTCATTTTTTTCATTCCTTGCTCACATTTTTTTAGCACTTCTGAGATACCCCTGTATGTAAAACATCTGGCCTAGTTATAAAGAGTCTGCTTCAAGGAAAGTATTACTGCGTTATTTTGTTATATATAAGAATGGTCTATTCTATACTAAAGGTTGTGCTTTCTTACCAGTTTTATTTGAATTTTATAGTCGGCAGCAATGGCCTTTGAATACATTGGAACTGGAAATATTTAAACAGCAAGCATTCCACCATGCTGTTGCATTATGAACTGTGTCAGCCTCTTACGCACTTTGCACTTGCAAAAAAGTAAATTGACAGCCATTTAACATGTAAAGATCCAAAGTATCGTGATCATATCGAATATCATGATACTGTGCATGGTATCGTATCGAGGTTCTAGTTGCACAACACTAGATCCTAGTATTTTCTGTTATAAGGACTTGTGACAGGGTAGCGTCACAGCCCAGGCTGGCTACTGGCAGTAATTTGACACAGAGACAGAGCTGCAGTTTAAGTGATGGTGTGCACGTTTATTTAAAGAAACAAAAACACTGGAACAGGGCACGAGGGCCAAAATCAAAGGTTTAAACAAGAGATTAAACTGTTGTAGGCTGGGCATTTACCTTCATTACAAAGTAATACAAACACAAACGCACAGTGTAAACATTCACATCCAAACACCAAACAAATGATTTTGCTTCCTTTTTATACATGTGGCCACTCGCCAGTTAGCATCAATTACCTAATTGGGGAATGGCCACACCTGTGATTGTTGGCAGGGACAGATTTAACCCCATCCCTGCCAACCCAACATTCCCACACACACACTATTTGGGCCACTTATTTCAAAGTTGATTCTCACAGAGGGGGAACCCCTCTATGTCACCCATATGTATTTAACCCAGACCAAAAGGGATTGTGATGCACTGCTGCTACTTAAAGTTACCAACTTTCCTAAGCCTAAATCCGGAATTCACAATTTGCAGACTAACTCAGTAAGAGTTTCTGCAGTACCGAGGTGTGAACTCAAAACATGTCATATTGTAAGAAAACAACCTCAAGTCTAATTTTATTTAATATATAAGACATTCTAAAAACACTAGCAACTTTCTTTCTATGAAAACTTTTCCTCACCTCGGTTTCATAATATTTTATGTGTGTCTAGCTGAGTCACTAGGAGCTGACTGGCAGGAAAATATTTTGTGTTTTAAGTTGCAATAAGTGAAGATGATCTGCGCTGTGTGCTGAAGTCAACTAATATCTAGTCTCTCTAGTTGTTGTTTTGCATTTTATTCTATATATATATATCTCAGCTCCCACATAAAATACTAATGTAAATAAAAAGATTCAATGTGCATTTTACTATTGTATCGTCATGCTGCCTCGCAGTAATTAAGCAACACTATCAATGTTGCAAAGGTTTAACACTTCATTTACAGATTCATTTCTTTAAGTTAAGGGTCAATTTTACAAACTTGTCCTGTCTTACAGTGTCTTGGGGATTATGGGGCCAGTTGGCTTTTGATTTACCTCCGTCCATCAGGGTGCTGCTTAATTACAGTTGAGCCTATGGCCAAACACAGACGTTCATGAAAAATGGTACAACTAGCCAAAAGTGGGACAAAAATAAGATTTGACTAAACTTGTGGGGACACCGGAACATGCTATCTAAAAAGAGGCTTTGTTCGTGCAGGAGTGGGAACACATGTAGTGTTTGGAGTGGAGAGTAATAGAGAAAGTGAAACAAGTCTGGACTTTCCTGCCGATACGAATTCGGCTGGCGTACAGCATGCTGGTTTAAACAATGAGCGCGGATTAAGAGTTTTAGCTTGTCAGTAGCTGATTGGAGCCTATGGTATGGAAAGTAAAGAGATTTTCTGTTATACAGATATTTTCCCTCATTCTGAAGTTCCCTCCCCTGCACAGACAACGAGTCAAATGTTTTTTGTTTTTTATACAATGGTTTGTTTTATCCTGTATTTTAAGCCTGGTTAACGAACAGTACCTTTCCTAAATGCACTCAGCACTTTTTAAAATTGCAATATTGCAGTTTGCACTGTGGCGTTTTGATCAATCTTAATTATGATGGAACGTCTGTAATTGACCGCTGGTATATTTTTAACAATGTGTTGTTGCTACTTTTAACTGTGCTGTCCAATAAAAGCGTTCTCATTGCTTTTATATGTATCTTTTGACTGATTTTTTTTCTTGGTGACATTGTTAACCGTATTTTAATTCTGTATCTCAATAAAAAGGACCTCATCATTTATCTAACATTCTGTGCTTTATCGCACTGAACTGGCGTATTCGGGCTATATATAAAAAATATAACCCTGTGTTTTGTAGCCCCTCTGACCGAGCGGGTGTTACATAAGGACAGGAAGGCATAGGCTTAAGCCAGTTACTTACTCAATTTGCGTTATTGGCCAACTTGCTATCTGTGGCATGTGTGCCCACTTTTGTTTTGGGCTGAGAAAAATACCCATGGGTGACATTGGCGGTGTTTACATGCAAGTTTTAATCGCGCTACTATAGTGCATTCATGACTTGTCACGAGCAAATGACGCATGGGCAGCAGTGTGGAGTAGTGGTTAGGGCTCTGGACTCTTGACCGGAGGGTTGTGGGTTCAATCCCCAGTGGGGGACACTGCTGTTGTACCCTTGAGCAAGGTACTTTACCTAGATTGCTCCATTAAAAACCCAACTGTATAAATGGGTAATTGTATGTAAAATAATGTGATATGTGAAATAATGTATAATGTGATATCTTGTAACAATTGTAATTCGCCCTGGATAAGGGCGTCTGCTAAGAAATAAATAATAATAATAATAATAATAATAATAATAATAATGATGATTGTGCTCGTTCCAAAAGAGCACGGCAAAAAAAGTGTGTGACTCAACTGTCATTACACTTTGGTAAAGCACGGTAAAGTGCGCGTTATTAGTCCCATAGCAACAAACTCCACAGTCGTGCAAAATACTTAACGATAGACTTTCATGAAATAACACGATACCTCCTCCACTTCCCCTATGTAAAAGAACGCTCTTCTCTGGGATACGGTCTTTCTGTCTTCCGCTGTAGCGTAAGATTTTCCTTATCCCAGTCTTACTAATACAAATCAGTTAAATATCCATCCATCCATTATTATCAATCCGCTTCTCCTGATGAGGGTTGCGGCTAAATTATATATAAATTGCATATATAGATGTTGATTTATACTATTATTTATTCATTTCAGTGTATTATGAACGATGCATGAAAACTACTAGATCGTTATGACCAGCATTATTATCATAATAATAATACTACGAATAATGTAGCTTTTTTCCCACAGGATGTTTCAAGCTTCCTCCCCTTCTGACAGCACGCAACATCAGATTGACCAATTGTGAATTGTTTTACAGTCTCTGTTTTACATGTGAATCCTAAGAATAATTTCTGGAAAATAATAACATACCGCACATATGCACACTTAGCCTCAGCAACGCGTAAAAGGGGTTTATCTCTCCAACCACAGTAGCTTGAGCGTCCAAACCAACTTTAATGTGAAGAAGACCAATTGTGAATTGTTTCACAAGCTCTCCTTTACATGTGAATCAAACAAATAAATTGTGAAAACAATAACATGCCGCATATACGCACACAGCCTACCTGACACGTGTAAAAGGGCTTTATCTCCTCAACCACAGCAGCTACAGCACTCAAACCAACTTTAATGTAAAGGATGCCACATGTGAATCGCTTCACAGTCTGTGTTTTACCTGTGAAGCCTAAGAATAATTTGTGAATACAATAACATATCGCATATACACACCACCGTCCCAGCGTCAATTAAAAGTGCTTGATATCCCCAACCACAGCAGCTAGCATTTTCAAAACAACTTTAATTTAAAGAAGACCAGTTGTGAATTGTTTCAAAGCTTCTGTTTCACATGTGAATCCTAATAATTTGTGAAAAAACAAATGGTTGGGGATATCAAGCCATTTTACGCATGTCAGGCTAAGTGTGTGCGCATATGCGATATGTTTTTATTTTCACATATTATTCTTAGGATTCACATGTAAAACAAAAGCTGTGAAGCAATTCACAACTGGTCTTCTTTAAATTAAAGTTGGTTTGAACGCAGTAGCTGCTGTAGCTGCTGATCCAGGAGCATCGTCTGATGCGCCCGGAGTACAGAAGGATGTATCGTCTGATTGCACGCACCGCTGCCAGGCAGGCTCGGCAATACAGCCACCTTTTGGAAAGGCTGGACCACGCTGATCAACAGCACCAAGAGGTGGTTGCGTTGCACGCCAAATTTCTGCACACAATACCAAGAGAACTGCAGGTGCCTACCCCAACTCCCGCTGAGATGGGCACCCGTTCTCCTGTGCGCAGTACTGCCGAATCAGCGGACCAAGAAGTTTGTACAGAGCAATACCCACTTGCTTCTGCAGCACACAGGTGTATGGTCATGTATTGGTGACAGCTCCATGTCCACCCGTACATGTTCCACCAGTTGGTCAAACGTAGCTCGGATGACCCGAAATGTTTCAATCCATTGTTCGTCAGCGAAAGACTCATGAAGCACAACCTCCTCCCACCAAACAGAGGGACGATGATGCGCCCGCATTCGTCTTTCCTGCCGATACACAAATAGAGGTCTTTACATAGGAACGAAGTGGATGAGGGTGTCTGCTGGAAAGAAAGCTCTAGATAAGAAAGCAATAGATGCACGATTCCTTTCCTGCAAACCCATTGCATGGGACTGAAGGAGTTCTTCCCATACAAGATTTCCATTACACGAGAGTAGATGTTAAAACTTCATGCTGATTTGAACTCGGCTCTCGCCAAGATAAGCACCAACTAAGACGTAGCTTTACAGTAAACTAATGTGATCCATATGCGTCTCCATCCATTTACGTTTCCTTCCATGTGATGATGTAGATATCCTTCTGTCTGGTGTTAATGGCTGAAGTGTAATGCTGGCTCCAGGGATCAGCTTATTTTGCCTCCCTGGCGCATCAGCACACACAACGGCTGCGATGCTGGCTCCGGGGATCAACCAAAGTGCGGCCTCCCCAGCGCATCAGCATGACAACTGTCTGGATTGAGCTAAGTAGGGTACATCTCTGGGGTTTTCAAGTGGGCACCTTCCATCCTCAGTGTTTCGTCGACTAGCCCACGACACCTCAAGAGGGCTCGACGGTGATTCTGGCGTCCCAGCATCACCCCCCTCCGTCCCCCACTCAACTCAGCCCAGCTTACTTACCTGTCCCCAGCCAGAATCTTTCCGTCTCAACCACAGCCAGTTGCTGCTCCTCTCTGCTGCTTCAGATAAGTTCTTCACTGTGCGACGCAACTCTTGGCCACTGAATCCGACGTCTCTGAGAAACCGGGTTGTAGAGTGTGCCACAAATCCTCGACAACCCACTTCCACTGGGTAAACCCGGACTCTCCATCCTCACTGTTCCGCTTCAGTGGCTAGTTGAGCATACCGCAGTTTCTTCCTCTCATACGCCTCATCTACAGCATCCTCCCATGGCACTGTTAACTCTACCAGGTGAACAAGGCGTGCTGATCCAGACCACAAGACAATATCTGGTCGAAGGTTAGTGGTGGCAATCTCAGGTGGAAAAATAAGCCGTTGACCAACATCTGCCAGCATATTCCAGTCTCTAGCAGCTTCCAGTTGTCCTGGGCGAGGATTGGTTTTAACACCTTTTCTTGGTGGTTGCTCTCCTGGGAGGAGGAATGTTGTCTTTTGTGTGTAATGTTTTGATGGAACAGGTGGCAACTTATTGGTCATGTTACGCTTGTCTTCCAATGCTAAGGCCAAACATCGCAGCACCTGGTCATGGCGCCAAGTAAACCGTCCTTGGCTAAGAGCCACCTTACATCCTGTCAAAATGTGCCTTAATGTTGCAGGTGATGAACACAAAGGACATGAGGGATCCTCTCCTACCCAGAGGTTTAGGTTCTGTGGTGATGGGAGAACATCATATGTTGACCTGATGAGGAAACTGATCCTGCTCTGTTCCATTGACCATAGGTCTTGCCAGCCAATCTTGCGTTGTTCCACACTCTCCCATCTCATCCATTCTCCCTGTTTGGCCTGGGAAATGGCCTTTATAATCTAGCCAGTGTTTGTCTGCGTCTTCTCCATCCATCCATTTTTGTCGCAACTACGTTGTAAGTAGGCCTATGATTTTATATACCCTTATAACTAATTAGCAAATGCACACAAATTATGTATTTATTATATTAACAGCGTTTGTGTAAGTTTTCACATTTTCTGCATAATTAATTTTAATATTTCAACAAAGTACCTGTGTTTGAAACCAACACATCATGAGTTGTTTTTAATATATTTGTTCCACATTAACGCATATTTGTGATTACTGAACGCATACTACTTTTGTTTAGCACATTAACAGTTACGCAGTTGGCTAAGACTAATATATATGGGTTGTGTGAAAGGACATCAGTAGCCTAAGAAGCATAAGAAAAGCAGTAATGGGAATTGGCGAGTGCTGTCGGTTTTTGTACACATGATACATCTACCATTTCTAGAACAACTAATTCTAAACAATAATAGTAATAACTATTATTATTTTCTTCTTCTTGGCAGCATGAACCATTTTAACTGCAAGACTTTTGCATTCTAGACAGATGGGGGGTAACCTTCTCTTCATCTCTGCCTAGCGCGTAAAGCCTCATGTAAACCCCTATGCATTATTGGAACGATATCCTTTATCGCACAGCATCTCTTTTCAGCGCGTTTGGTGATTTTTAAATAAATCTTCCCATTATTTTATTATTAATGAGGTCGTTTTCATTTGGACGACTAAATTCTCTCTAAAATAAACTCTCATGTAAACGTGGAAGCAGAACTGTCATGACTAAAAATGTGCGAGAGATCTGTTGTCATACGTTTTTGCTTGTAAACTGCCCCATAGAGGGGTTACCCCTCTGTAAGAATCAACTTTGAAATAAGTGTCCCAAAGCAATTTAACCCTGAAATACCCCAGTTACTTATTCAATGTGTGTTACATTTGCTGTAAGCGAGTTAAGGAGCTGGAATGCGAATAAGAATATGGTACTGAACAATATATTGATCCACTTATATAGAACAACACACACACACTTTGCTTAGAAAATAATTCACAGTAGTGTTGAAGGATATTTTAGTAGTTTTGATGAAGTTCAAAGAAAAATAACATTCTGTTAAATACAAATTAAGTAATTTAGGACCTTAATTTTTTCAATAGAAAATCACACTTAAAACACCCAAAACGTCACAAAAACAAGCAGTGAATAGATATATTTGGTTATTCTTGCGATTTACCGGTAAATGTCCGAAGTAAAGCGTTACAGTATGTCAACAATCACCAGTAAATCTTGAGATTTGCCAAAATTCTAACTTTTACTGTAACATATATATTAATGAAACTGGACTGCTTTATTCCTTGTATTATTTTTGGTATAAAGTCCAAAAATAAAGAACGAAAAGTTTTTATTCAAGCCCTGAATATAACTAACTAAACGGCTCAGGTGATAATGTGATATCTATGTGATATCTTGTAACAATTGTAAGTCGCCCTGGATAAGGGCGTCTGCTAAGAAATAAATAATAATAATAATAATAATAATAATAATAATAATAATAATATTATTATTATTATTATTATTATTCCACCATTTTAAGTTGTATACTCTGCAAATGTCATTTATAATATTTTTGATATTTTTTATATTACTGGTATGTGGTTTACATGGAAATTCTGGAATATAAATAATATGTAAGAATGTTGGCCTTATTGAAAATATTAGGTTTATATATATTTCAATTAAAGTGTTATGAATATACAACACCAAAAATTGAAAGAAAGGCTCCTGTTTTGTTTTGGTTCCCAGAGCTAAGAGCTTTCACATGGTATTCACATCCCCTTGTTGCTGCAGGTAGTAGCAGGAGGGTGGCTCCAGGAATGACGCAAGCTTGTGTGTATGCAGTTAAAACTACACTATGTAATGTGAGCCATAATTCTCCAGATTCTAAAAAGACATAGTAAAACCAGGTTAGTAAAATTAGCTTTGGCCTTTATCTTCTATCCATCATTTGAGTATTTAAACTTCCAAAATGTCACAATGTAAGCATAAATATTCTGTTTATTAACAGTAGCATCAACAGGAATTCACTTCACTACCTGGGGAGATATTAAAGCATCAATTAGTTATGCAGTGGACTTAAGACAGTGTTAAAAAGGACTTACATGTTCTTAACAAATGTGTCTTCAAATGAATAATTAATTCTAGGAAGTTCTGTTTTGAGATAATTTTGTAGCTGAGTCATCAAATAGCTTTTTTAACATGCTTTCCTTAATTTATCCTCTTCAAAGACGTGCTCACGGGATTGGCTCAGGAATAAATAATATGCCGTGTCACGGAGGCATGTGGATTATCAACTGCTATAGATTAAAGATGGTCTTTTTTGTTCGTGGATGACCACATACAACAACATTTCCAAAAGTCAAACAAGAGAAGATGAAATTCTGTCCATTTTGAGTCCATGTGGTGTTACAAATAAAATACACTATATAACTATATAAGTCTGTGTGACACTGAAAAGTAAAATTGTAGCAGTTCTGTAACAGCAGTCTAAAAATTGTAAAACGCCTAGCAATGCATGTTTGATTCATAGTGCCCTTCTTATAATGCATGTCATTCAAGATATTAGCATAGCCCCTCATTAGTTACCATACAATGGCACCCAGTGGTGCAACACTAATAAGTCTGTTGTAAACCCATGTCATAAAAAAGGGGTCTAGTGGATTTGTTTTGTTTTCAAGAATAATAGCACTACTATCATAACGTGCTGCTTCTATTTTTGTTGTAAATATAGCTAGTAATGCAAATTGCACTTTGACAAAAATATCTGTTGTGTATTTTTTTTCAATTTCTGGCCCTTTTTACAAAAATAAAGACTGTTTTAAATGTCTTATTAAGGACTGTGATGAGTCAAAGGGGTTTCGGTCTGTAATTCAGCCTCCCGACAGTAGAAGGCATCAAGCCAACTCAGGACTTCCCTTACCAAGGTCTCGTGACCATGACAAAAGTCATCTTTATGAGGGGCTTCACCTTGGTGAGGGGCGGAAGTGCGAGTATGTAAATCCCGGTCACTCGAGTCAAGTGAGTTGTAAGGACACTTGTCAGTTTGGGATTGGTGTTCCACTGACTACAGGGGCGGGGCTTTGCATACTAAAGAAAACGTGCTACTGTGTTCGGGGTTGGTCCTTGAAAGCATGGGTGGGGTTACTGGGCTTGAGGGAGACACTGTATAGTTTGTTTTGGTTTGTTTGTTTTATCACTGTGTTTGGAATACGTAATAACGTCTCTTTTGTTTTTATCCCTTCCATGTCCGGGATATCGTGAAGAGGACTGAGGAAAATACGAACCCTCCATTCTTTTGTTATTTATTCCAGCACCCCCTCCCTCACGCCATTCTTTTTGTTTTTTTTATCGTGCAACTAAAAATAATAATAAAAATATTTGTTTGCACGTAAATTGCTGTCTGGACATTCCATTACTACTCACACGCCTCACAAGGACTTTTTTTAAAGAATATTGTAATAAATGTAATCAATCTTGCAATTCAAGAAACTTTTTGTAAACTAAATAATAAACTAATGTTTACCGAAGAGAAAGTTTATAACCCCATTTTAAACAGTCCATAAGATTTTGTGACTAGGGACCTTTGTGTTGTACTTCTATGCATCTAAAATGATATAAACCAACTAGGAATTTGAAATTTAACTAAGGACATGTATTGCCAGCCAGGAATAACATATATATTGAAATTTCCAATCAGGGCCAAACTCTAATATCGTATTTGGTATTAGAAAACGATTCAGTATCGTCATCCAATCAGCTCCCAGCTCTAGCGGGCTCTAATAGACGGTAGATGCCCGCTGGAACGTCTCAGCACCACCTGTGAATCAAATTTAAAATCAATACCAGCTTTTTTAAAATTAAAAAGCTGGTATTGAATGGTATTCTCGACTTTTTCCGGAGAAATAACGACTAGAAACCCATTTTTTTCGTCTTTGTGATGAAGTCGGACAGGGTCCGACATTGGACTGGATAGGAATAATTGCAATGTCGGACCAGGTCCGACATAGGACCGCAAAGGGTTAATACACGGCTCAATGATATCGACTAACTGGTTGCTTCCAACTCTGCAGCAATCGCCATTCCTCCAGGCCCAGCATTCGCCACTTCCACCCTGGCAGGCGTATCTTCCGGTCCAGCACTTCCGGACATGCACCTGACGTCCCCACCGACAACCTGGCATCAGCCACCCTTAATGGTCCACAGCAAGCTCCTGTTGTCAGAAATCACACTCTGGCTCTTCATCTCAGACGTCAGATTATTGAAGGCAAGGGCATAAATCTAGTTTCAATTCCCATTGCTAATTCTGAATGTCTAGATCACCATACAGTCAACTGCGGGCACCTGACTGTCACACTCGTCCACGACCCCCAGCTGCTCAAAAATCTTACCCTGGAGGAATTTGTGTTGGCTTTTTCTGTGTCCTGGGACATATTATGCACTGCCAACCCTCATTGCTGATTGGAGCTGGATTACTATCTATTTTACATTACAGATCTAGCAGTCAGATACAGAGGCACAATGTTTTACGAATACCAAAAAGCTGTTGCAGCAAAAGCAGCTTCCATATTAGCATCAGACAACATCATCATCAAATGGGCTGCCTCTGATCCCGATCTGTTCAATAGAATCTTCGAGGGGTAAGGACAAACACATGCGCAGTCTGCGCTTCTACAACACATTCTACTTCCTTGTGCTCTAAGACTGCATTACCATCAACCTCCCACAAAGCGGCCCCTTCCACTCCGCCCCGCTTCAGGGACAGGATAGCAGCTCCATTTGCAGCTCTCCATGCATGCCATGCATCAGCGCCACCTCCTTCTTCCAGGAACACAGATAAATACGGTTGTAACATCAGATTTGCCGGTTCCAAGCAAAGCTGTAACAATCTCAGCTCCTATGTCTGCTCCAAGTTTTGCAGGAATCTCTCTATATGCAAATAATGTGGCGACGCCCACTCTCAATCAGTCTGCCCAGCTGCCCCAATGACATTCAAATCTGCTCATAGTTTCCACCCCAATAATCCTCCCATCTATGATTGAAGCCCTTGAACATCACCCAGACCAGCTTTTCACAACTGACCTCATCAACGGTCTGCAGCACGGATTTTCTACTGGCTTATCAAGAATCCCAGTATCATCACATATTTGCAATAACTTACACTCAGCAACCTCGGACCCTCAATCAGTTAGCACTCTCATTCAATCTGAGACACACAAAGAGTTCATGGCAGGACCATTCCCTGCTTTCAGGATTAACCCCATCGGCATTTCCACCCGGAAAATGTCAGGGAAGAAGCACCTTATTTTACTTCTCTCTGCACCCCGAGGCTGCTCTACGAGCAGTATAAATTCACTCATACCTCACGACCAGTTTTTCTTGCAGTACATAAAGATTGCAGACACCATCAGATCAATCAAAGCAGCAGGTCATTGGTCCTGATTTGGTTAAAGCTGATATATCTGACGCATTCAAAGTCATGCCTATCCATCTCTCCCTCTGCAAACTTATTTGGAATCTGCTGGGATGGAAACTTTTATTTCGCCACTCAACTCACTTTTGGCTTCCGCAGCAGCCTTCTGCTGGTTACTACTCAACTCCTACCGCATCCCATTTTTGCTTCATCTGCTTGATGACTTTCTCCTGATCTCCCCTTCCTCGGACCACCCAGCAGAAGCAATCACAAAGCTCAGAACACTATTCTCTGCACTTGGCACCCCCCTCTCGGAGGAGAAAACCATCAGCCCATACATGCACTGGAGTTCTTAGGCATCACCTTGGATACAATTAACTTTGAAGCCCACCTCTCTTCCGCTAAACTGTACCGTATTCGATACCTTATCAATCAATTTTAAATCACAACCTCTATCAGAAAACACAACTTGCTATCCTTGCTGGGCCACTTCAATTACGCAATTCACTGAATCCAGTAAGGACATCAAAATGTGGGAATTATTAATTCAAAACTGGAATGGGCTTTCACTTGTCTACGAAGACTACATCTCAACCCTCCCCCATGATTTGTCCCTTTTCACAGATGCCTCGTGTCTAGGATTCGGGGGTTTCATGGGCACGGAGTGGTTCTCCAGCAGCTGGCCTCCAGAAATTCAAAACCTATCCGTGCATCTCGAGGCTACAGCACTCCTGGAGTTATATCCTATCATGGCAGCTGCCTACCTCTGGGGCCATCAGTGTTCTAGGAAGTCAATCCTATTCTTCAGTGATAATCTACCCACAGTGCATATTATCAACAAAGGCCATTCATCCTCCCCTCTCATCATGAGTTTACTCTGCCACCTTATATGAATTTCAGTGTCTTATAATTTCATTACTCAAGCAGGCTACATTGCAGGCATTCATAATAACCCTGCCAATGCTTTATCTTGTCTCCATATCACCAGATTCTGCCAGCTGACCCCAGCAGCAGCTCCAGTTCCATTGCAGGCCCTGCTATTCCAGCACCTGGTGTTCAATTAAACTCAACTCTATCTAAGCTCCTTCAATCTGCCAGAAACTACATGGCTTCAGCTCTCGCTCCATCCACAAGGTCATCTTACACTACAGGCTGGAACTGCTATTCAGTCTTCTGTGCTCAAAATCGGATTCTTTTTTCCGTTCAATCAAGATTGGATCCTCGCTTTCATCGCACACGCAAGGGACTCTCTCCATCTGGCTCCAGGCACAATTAAATCATACATCAGTGGGATCCAGTATCACTATCACTTATTGGTAGTTTCTTTCCCTGTCTTGCTGTCTATTCCGGTAATCTGTCTGACACTGCAAGGAATCATCAAAAGCATAGCCCCAGCTTCCACATCGCAGCTACCTATATCTGTAAGCATTTTATTCACTTTAATACAAATCCTTCAAAATGGCTGCTTCACTCCTTTCAGCGACCTACTCATGGAGACAATGTGTTTAACAGCTTTCTTCAGATTCCTCAGGTGTGCAGAGTTCACAGTTCCATCAATCGCCAGGTTTCCCTCCATCGGCATCCATTCCTGTGACCTCCCACTGGTTACCGGATCCCACTTCAACCTCCTACTACACACTTCCAAAACAGATCAGCTTCGTCAAGGCCAGTTCATTCAGCTATCAAAGATTAACTCTCCTTTGTGCCCTTACAGCTCCATGTCTAGATGCCTTGTGCATAGGAAACCCAAAGTATTGCTAGCTTGCCTGGAGTGGAGGACCACCAGAGGTTTCCTGCTACGAGGGGTTTTTCATCTCCACTGAGCGAGAGATATAGATATAGTTATACATACACATAATTCATACATCTATCTAACCCTTTTTTTGTTGTTGTCTTGTATGTTTTTCCTATGTGTTGGCACGTGGTCTTTTTTCTTGTTTGTCACACGGTTTTGGGGAACTTCTATGGAGCCGGGGGTCCTTCTTTTGGGGGGCAAGTGATCTCACTGCCCCGACCTTCAGATAAGAGGAGTTCTCATCGTACGAGTCAGTGGGGACCCCCAGCCACATCTATCCTTTTGCAGCTCATGCACTATTCCTTACCTCGAAATAGTGGCTCAGTTCTTTCTTCCTGTTGTTCGCTTGGGACTTAGCCTGCTATGTGCTTAGTGCTCAATGTCCTAACTAACCTTTCTACTCTCTACCTCTTTTCAGATTCCCTGAGGGAGGCTCTGCTGCCAAAGCGAGCAGCAATGCATAAGCTAGGGTAACTACTCTTCTGTCCTTTCATTTTCAGGTTTGTATCCACTACCTATTCTATCCTCGAGGGATTCAGGTTTGCATCCGCTATCCATTCCATCCTCGAGGGATGCTGTGCACAGTCTTGGAGGCCACACCTCTCCTTATCGAGCAAGACAACCCTTTTATATGTTTTCTCAAGCTAGCCCGGGCTTCCGCCCCTTGAAATACTATATATATTAATAGAGATGTAGGTCTATAACTTTGTCTAAAGTTAACTGTGTTTAATTAAACCTGTAACCAAGGGAAGGCATTCAACTGGAATTCGTTGTAAAGGCACCATCAGTGCTGGATGTTCCCTATAGCTTGGTGATCGCTGGTTCAAATCCAAGCTATGCCACTGCTGACCGTGGATGGGAGTTCACAGGGGGTGGCGCACACTTGACCAGGTGCTGCCTGGGCGGATTAGGTGGGCTAGGGAGTCCTCGTTTCTCCCGAGTTAGTCCGGGGGTTGCAGTGGTGAGCCAGGTTGAATAATAATTGAACATTCCAAAAAATGGGAGAAAATCTGGAAAAAAATGAATACAAATAATTGTTAAAAAAAAAAAAAAAAACAGGGACATGGCCCAATGAAAATGGTTTCAAGGCAAACAAATTTTGATTAAAACATAATTATTAGATATGTAAAAAAAATGTAATCCCCAACAATGTGAAAATAATTTGGGCAGTCAACACACTTCATTTTTGTATATATGTTACGGTAAAAGTCAGAATATTGGCAAATCTTAAGACAATAATAACATTATTTATTTAGGAAGACCATATGAGCTTCAGGTAGCTTGTTTTCAAAGGCATCCTAGTACAGCAGCAGGTTACAGGTTTCAAAAATAAAAATAATAAAAACACATAATGACAAGACAAACACAAAGTACACATTACATTTCCATAGTACATACACATGGCCTATTTAAGTCCTGGAACAAAAGTTGTTGTTTTTTTTTAAAATTACAACAGGAGATGTCAGATCGAAGTCCTGCTGGTGATATGGAGACAGGTTCCAGTCTGTAGCAGCAGAAAAAACAAAAGATTTTCTTCTCGCAGCACTTTTTCCAGATCATATATTGAAATATACTGTGCCACAGACATAACATAGGCTGTATTTACAGGTAAACTCATGACACAATCTGTTTAAGTAAACTGGTAATGTGTTATGTGCCCCTTTAAAAAGAATCAGATTCCAGTGTTAATTCCTTCTGTTTGCAGGTGATAGCAAATTTAATCTAGAATACAAGCTGCATTGAGGCTCTAGTGGAGTACACTGGAGTAAAAACCTACAGATCCTGTTATACATTGTATCAATCTTCTTCAGTGATTCCTTACTAGCAGTCCTGTAGATCACATCAGTATAGTCTAGAATAGGGAACAAAAGTTGTTGGGCTAATTTAAACCTTACTGTAAAGCTTAAACAGTGGCGCTGACCATACAATACTCCAAGCTTCCTACCAATTTTACTACATACATCTTTAATGTGTTTTTCAAATTTAAGTTGTGTCAATATAAACACCTAGATATTTAAGTGTCAACTCTCTCCAATGGTGTAGTATTACAAGTAACATCAGAAAAATTTTAACTTGTATTTTGTATCATTTTCTCTGAACCAAATAGCATGGTATTTGTCTTTTTTTCATTTAAGACCATTTTCATCAGACCATTTTTGAAGTTCAAGAAAATCACTCTGTATATCTTAGTTAAGTCATGGATATTATCAGAACTATAGTAAACCACAGTACCATCCGCATACATATATACATAACTTTTATTGCAGATATTAGGGTATTTCATTAATAAAAATAAAAAATAAAAGAGGTCCGACTTGACCCTTGCGGGACACCTAGGGTTATGGGCATGAGGTCAGATTTCTTTTCTCCAAAGACAACAGCTTGAGAACGTTCCGATAAATATGATTTAAACCACGACAATGTAATACCCGTAACTCCAAGACTATTTAACTTGTTGAGAAGTATTGTATGATCAACTAGATCAAAGGCTTTAGAAAAGTCAATAAAAATGGCACCAGTGAGTTTATTTTCCCCTGTAGCCTGATATACAGTATATCATTTGTTAGTTTTAGTAATGCAGTTGTGGTCAAATGAGTATTTCGAAAACCAGATTGATAATCAGTAAATAAATGATTTGTTGTTAGATAATTAGTCCATTGGGTGTGCACAATTTTTTCAATAGTCTTTGATAATACTGGTAAGACAGATATAGGCCTGTAATTACCAGGGGCTGTAACATCCCCACTTTTAAAAATGGGAGACACTATAGCTTGTTTTAACTGGTGAGGCATTTCATTAGACATAAGAGACATACTAATTAATATAGTAAGCAGACTTTTCAATTGTAGGCAGCAGCTTTAAGGAGTCTGGGTTCTATCCCATCTGCACCTCCTTTTTTGGAAACATCAGTTTGCATTAAGAGTTTATATACTTCACCCTCATTTACCGGTTTAAATTTAAAGCAAGATGTAGAATTGCGGCCAGTAAGGGTTTCATAATCAAAAGTTTTTAATTTAGATTTGTAAAGTAGTGGTTAAAAGCATTAGAGATTTGTACTGGGTCAGTAACCATTTTTCCTTGCATGTTTAACTGTGAGGCAAAACCCCTTTCCCTCTATTAAATTGTTTATTAATACCCTGCCAGAAGATACGTGGATTTTTAAAATTTGTATCTATATAATTTAAGAAATATTCAGCTTTTGCTTTTCGTGTTAAGGCTGTACTTTTATTTCTCAGTCGTCTGTATAATATTGTAGCGTTCCCCATCGACTGACCCCACCGAGACACTCCGGACCACATTGTTCAGGTATAAAGAAATATTTATTGCCCTTTAAATGTTTACACTGTACCAGCCCACTCTAACAGAGTACCGGAAAGTTACAATTAGCTCAGCTCTGCCGCGGCTAACCCCGTGCACCCCTATATAATCATTCTCTCTTATCCCGCCCACGAGAGTCAATCTTCTATCATAATCCCATATTAAACCCGCGAAAACACTCATGGGACCCCCACTTGTCAATCAAGACCCCCCCCTAACGTGCTATAGGCATGGTGTGTGTCTATGTAGAACCACCCTGGGAGCAGACGGGTCCCTAATCCTGTTTCCCCTTTTTCTACAATAGAGGTGATAGCACGTTACAATATTCTATCAGAATGATCTCCAGTTAACCTAGATCTCTGCCATGCCTGATCTCTTGCGTAACAGCTCTATTAGGTCTGAGGTTACCCAAGGTAAGTAATAATAATAATAATAATAATAATAATAATAATAATAATAATAATAATAGTAATAATCTTTATTTTATAAAGTGCCTAAATGCACGCACATCAAAGCACTGTACAAACACATAAATAAAACCAGAAAACCATATATACATACAGCATATTAACAGTATACATAATATAAAAAGAAATTACACAAATCAAAAACCAAATCATGATAAAAATACCTGAACTTAAAAGTGTGTCTTTAACTGCTTTTTTTAAAGCATCAACGGTCTTAGCATCCCTGATAGATTAACTTCAAGCCCATCGATCACTATGCTAAAAGAGTCAAAATGTCTAAGTTGTCGAGGAGAACCAAGTAGCATTACTTCGGTTTTATCGCTATTTAATTGTAGGAAGTTTTGCAGCATCCAAGTTTTAATCTCAGTCAGACAATTATCAAGAGCCGAAACGACCACATTTGTATCAGGTGTAGTCTGAAAATATAATTGTGTGTCATCTGCATATGAGTAAAAACTCAAACCATGATGACGTATGATCTGTCCAAGTGGCAGCATATAGATATTAAAAAGTAAGGGTCCTAAAATAGAGCCCTGTGGCACACCTGTAGATACCGGGCTAGGGTCAGATATATAGCCGCCCACAGAAACACACTGCCTACGATCTGACAAGTATGATCAGAACCACTGTAAGACAATGCCAGTAACACCCACACAACATTCCAAGCGGTTAATTAGAATGGCTTGGTTTACGGTATCGAATGCGACACTAAGGTCTAACAGGACCAGAATGGTAAGTGATGTGATCTAACTCGCATTTTCTTAAACGGGACATGTTTATCGCATACCATTATGAATTCTGAGTAAAAAAAAGACCAGGCAGATTTTAAATCCAGAATTATATTCAGCCTATCCCAATTTATGTTCACTACATCATTAACAAAGGCATTCAGCTCAAACTTACGACCTGTATAAGATAATTTGGGCTGGTCCTTTTATTTATTTTAGCCTTCCAAATACAATAGACTGGACAATGGTCACTAAACTCATCTGCTAGTACCCCATATTGGGTCACTGCCTGGGTTTTTGAGACCATAATCCAGTCTGTAATAGAGACTGAGTATTTATCCTAGTAGGTTATTATTATTATTATTATTATTATTATTATTATTATTATTATTATTATTATTATTATTATCCAGGGCGACTTACAATTGTTACAAGATAGCACATTATTTTTACATACAATTACCCATTTATACAGTTGGGTTTTTACTGGAGCAATCTAGGTAAATTACCTTGCTCAAGGGTACAGCAGCAGTGTCCCCACCTGGGACTGAACCCACGATCCTCCGGTCAAGAGTCCAGAGCCCTAACCACTACTCCACACTGCTGCCCCTATTAATAATTTGATATACGTGGCAGTCATCCAGCAAGCTTTTTGGTTTTTCAGAACTCCTATCTTGCCATTTTAGTTTACATCGCCCATTAAAATCAATTCCTTTCCTGATTCCATCTCTCCTAAAAACGTACTCAAGTTTTCAAAAGTAGATGGATCAAAGGAGGGAGCTCTGTATAGGCAGCCAACAGTCAATTCCTTATTTCCACCTAATTTAAGTTTAGCGAATACAGCTTCTAAAGGGTCAAGTTTTGCTTTGGTTTTGTAAACAGAGAATTTAAATTTATTTGACATAAACAAAGCAACCCCCTCCACCCCTCTTTGTTCGGTCCATGCAGTATATCATAAAATTATCTATTTCAATTTGAATGTTTCAGAGATAGTTAACACATCACACCTTTGACTGTAGACCAGTTTACATCTTGTTGAGTCTCACACGATAATATATTGTTATTCAAGACCGGCCATGCTTGAATATCAGGGTTTAGTTCAACGTCCCCACAAAGTATTAAAAATCTTGTGCAAATAAACTTTACCAGAAAATAAACATGGTACAGATTTCTCCTGTATATATTTGTAGATTTTAGTACTTGATTCAATGGTTTTGTAGCATCAACAAGGACATTTCCATGCTGTCTACACCAACTCTCATATCCTAACAGCAAAGGTATCTTTCGTGAAACTTCACGATTTAAGTTATTTAAGTACATAGGGTACTTTAGAGGGAACACAATTTGGGTTGACTTGTAGCAAGTGGTAGTAGGTGGTGCAATACATATCGAATCATCGGTAAAACATTTATAGCCTTCAGTATTTAAAATAACAATAAAAAAAGATTTTAAAAAAAGAGAAATTCTAATAATGGCCATTTTCTATGCTTATAAAATAAACTTCAAAAACAATTTTACATACGGTACTTACAGACTGCTTCCAAGACATAGACAAGCGCCGCGCTTGCCTGCACAGGAGTTCTTAAGTCTCCGCCAACTCTCGCAAAGTCTCAGCTGCTACCGGAGTTCATTGAGTTAGACACAGTTCACAGTTTTTAAGCTGTTCGGTTTGAAGTAAAACACAGTACAATGTTGTTGTGTAAGGAGCCAAGAGCAGATTCTGCACAGTCCCACACACAGTACTTCAAAAGCTTCAGTTTGCTTGCTTGCACAGGTGTTCATAAGTGTCAACTGCCACCGGAGTTTGTTGAGATACACTGGGAAATATCGACATTTACCAAGCAAAACAGTAAATGTCAGAAATAAACATGATAACGCTTTATTTCGGACATTTACCAGTAAGAATAACTCAAGAATCTCAAGAATAACCAAGTGGCTTTGGCTAATGACCGAAAATCTTTATAAAATAAACATGATAAGTACAACACCAACCCTAAATAAAATGTTGTTACTGTAATGAAGCAGTAGTAATAATCTGAAGCAGTGGTATTTCAAAATAACAGAATCCTGTTTTTACTTTAGTAAAGTAGGCTACAATATTTTAATTAAAAACGTTGTTGTCGTTGTTCTTTATTGAAATTAATGTTCAGCTTTCATATTGAAGCTTGTTGTGTTATACTCATTCAATAAAACCAAGTAGTGTAAGAATTTGCTTGTATCATTTAAGACGTTTTTCAAATCAAGTAAGCTTGTTTGTGTATAAAGTCGCAGTCCTTTATTCACAGCCTATGTCATCTTTAAGGCATGTAGCTGAAATCGTAAAGTAATTAAAAGTATGAACTGCCCTGCCAGCGGACTGTCTCTCTTTAGCATACGCAACAACTTGCAGAATGGATGCAATTGTGTTGAGAATTTTAAGAGAATTATATATATATATATATATATATATATATATATATATATATATATATATATATATATATATATATATATATATATATATATATATATATATATATATATACTGTTGATTTACATTGTGGTCATCAAGCTGTAGTTTTGAACTTACAGGTGTGGCATACATACCTGTGGAAATTGTGTGCTAAAATATTCATTATTAAACTACATTTACCAACTGTACAAGCAGTTTAATCTGAGAAAAATACAGGCTTGGACAGAATAGGAGGGTTGTTTAGGCCAGGGTTATTTAGGTCATGTAGCCAATGTCATTGTCCCTCATTTTTCACAAACGCCAACATAAATTATAAAAAAAAAAATCTTTGAAAAAAGCAGTATCACTGTAACTCATTCAAAACTAATGACCTAACTGCTCAAAACTGCAGAATGCTTTTGTAGTAGTAGAAGACACTGAAACTGTTGAATCAGTTATCTGAGAATTACTTTTCTGTGAAGTTACTTGTGCTGAAAGAGTTAATATCTTATTTAGGATAGTTGAGTGTTCATACTCTTTTTTAAAATAAAAAGTAAATAATTACCAGTAGTAGGAGCCTAATTAAAAAAAGGGCCTCCACTGTACAGAGGATATTGCAACCAGCAACATGACCTGAATTTTCATCTCATTAACAAAACAATTCTTTCCTTCAAAAATAGTAGGTGTCATAAATATTAAAGTCATGCATACACATTAGAGATTATTCATCTTGTGTCCAGATACCCCACTGGGAGAATTACTGTCTGTCAATAATCATCAAAGTCATTTATTCCAGTCACATTTATCTTGACTGTTTTAATTTGCATAAAGGTATCATCAGCTGTCAATAGTTGGCTTAAGGGTAAGGTTATACCAAACGTAATACCAGTATGTAGTGTAGATATAGCTAAGAGTTACAGATGTGAAAATCAGAGTTATGTGCGTCTGACTTAAAGGGCTTTCAACCAAACTTCAACTGGTATTCATAAACCTTGGGTCAATATGCATCAGATTTCCACAAATTAAAGAATCCCCATTTTAGTCAGACAGAAATAAATGTCCTAATCTTATGTAATTGTGTTACAAAATCGTGCTAAAGTACCATAAAATGACACCCAGTAGCATGGTACTTAAAAGTTTGTTGTGAACCCATTTCATAATAAAAAAAGACAGTGTCAAGTGGATTTTTTTTTTCAGGAATAATAGCTCTTCTATTATAGCATGCTACTTCTATTTTTGTTGTAAACATAGCCACTGAGGACCTAACCCAGCCAGAAAGTGTGCCCTGGCCAAATAATAATATTATTTCTTACTGAACTCAAGTTTGTGGAGAAGGAGATAGACTATCATCTGAGCACCAAATCTAAAATAAAAATGGTAAAATAAAAAACAGAGGCCTGTGACGGGGTACTCCTCGCCCCTGTGCATAATATGTATTATTATTATTATTATTATTATTATTATTATTATTATTATTATTATTATTATTATTATTATTATTATTATTATTTATGTGTTTAAAGTATGGCGGCAAAAAGCCCTTTTGTTTAAATGTATGCGGGCGGACGAAAGCCGTCCGCTATTTAATATTGTGTTGATTCAGCAGGGAGAGGGTTAATTTCCTCTCCCTGCCTTCACGTGTGGAATGCAGGTGGTCAGGAGACAAATCTGCAGTTGTCTCATTAGCTACTGACCACCTGCTATATAAGAGTCTGTTAGTCTGACTTGCAGAGATGTGTTGCATGTAAACTGTAAAGGAACAAAACAAATACTACTTACTGTGAACCATCCTGAAGGTACTCATATCCTTTGTTTGCTTATGTTTGTTTATTTTGGCCATCGAGCCGTTTTCTTTTGTTATTTCATATATATTAAATAAATATACTGCGCA
Source organism: Acipenser ruthenus (assembly GCF_902713425.1). NCBI lineage: Eukaryota > Metazoa > Chordata > Actinopteri > Acipenseriformes > Acipenseridae > Acipenser > Acipenser ruthenus. The sequence continues at coordinate 61,503,548 of NC_081191.1, read as the reverse complement.
GCCATGCAGTTTTAGCCCCGTACCTCGGTCTGCTGTGCACTGCTTCCTGGTCTGTGACATCACCACACACGCCACTCAAGCCTATCCTTGTGACAAGGCCGTTTTTCATGTAACTTACCTGTAACTTACCTGAAATTAATATTTTAAAAAGTTAGGTGTGGTGGTAAGTTTTACACTTTGGAGTAACACAAAAGTGGTGCATTGAACAAGACCTGTGTTTTTATTTAATATGTTAGTGTGGGGTAATATGATCATGTGACATTACCAGAGGTCAAAGGTCACATACAGTCATGTTTTGAGCTGTTTTTGGACCTTGTGAGTTCAAATGACTGAAGAATGTGTTCCACCGAAGCTAGAAGAGTTTAAGAAGGTTCATAATATTCCTCAGATTATGTGTATTTTTTTTTACCGAAAAGATTTGATCTATACCTTATGAAAGCGGCTCTGTTAACAGGATGATGTCACTGGCAAGCTGTTTGTAACCAGGAAGAGACTCAGACACAAGAGAGCTGCAGGTTTAAATGCGCTGTTGTGCTTTTTAATTATAAATAACAAAACAATAAACAAAACACAAAACATATAGGCACGATGGCCAAAACAAATAAACAAACAAACAACTGAACAAGAATGATAACACGAAATTAAACAAGTATTGTGCTGGTTTAAAGCCAGCACAAGTAGCAATTATTTACTTTCAGTATCGATTCTTACTTGTCTCTTTCCTCCTCTGGACAACCCGCCTCGTGCAGCCAAATCTGCAGGTCTTTTATATTATGGCCAAGGGATTAACTGGCTATTAATTATCTTATTAACCCCTCGGCCATAGTCTGCACGAGTTTACTAAAGATGCGTGACTGTCAGCTAATTCAGTAATTACTAGCCAACAGTCACGCATTCTCACAAGGTATTTAAAACAATAACAAATAATGGCATTGAGTTTTCACCTGTCCTTCAAACCATAATACATAATAAAATACAAAATAATACATAATATGCACAGGGGAGGGGAGTACCCCATCACAGGCTCTAAAACCCCTTTCACACTACCATGCTCTACCCAGGTCGCGACCCACATGCGGGTCAGCTACTCGATTTCACACTGCTTTTGAAGAAGTAGGGTCGACCTTGGTGACACAAGTAAATATACAACGCACGTAGCAATACCCTGTAAGCAGTTTGTTATGGACGTGTCCATCCAAACTTCTCTGGATTGAATCTCCACCCCAAATGTTGATTAGAGCAAATGTTTCTTCAACCCTGCTGCAATCAGGCTCATGGTGTGTCTCAATCAACGAAATATTGCTAAACAGAATAAACAGAAATGCTTCTTGCGGAAGTGAAACCTTTACGCAGATGTGGCTGTTTGTTATTTCGTAGGCTTACGAACGGCCATCATCAATCAATCAATCGATCCTGAGGTGGGTCAAGTGTCAACCGGGTACGTCCCAGGTACATGGTTTCACACTACGCAGGATTATGACCCGGGTAGCCAGATCCCGGGTCGGCACCCAGTTAGGTGCGCCAGTGTGAAAGGGACTTACGTTAGTCTTTGTGTGAACTTCACTGTGTTAACACTGAATAGAATTGCGCAAGTATTTTTGAACTGTTCTTTTCGGGAGCTAGCTCATATAGTCCAAGAACTCAATTATGAGGAATATATATTGTTTTGTGTGTTTTCCAGATAAAAATATAAGTGTGACATACAGAAGGACGGATGTACAGACACCTGCATACGGTATATCCCCACAGTCAAATACTCCCAAAAATATATGTTAATACCATGTTTCATCACAATTTAAAAAGCTTTTTTTTCTTATTCATACAGATGGACAAATGTACAACAATACTGTTTTAACAAATGTTCTTAAATGGATGTTCCATTAGATGTTTGTTTCTGTGAAATTTGGTTACTCTTCTGTGAATGAAACACAAACACTCCTCTAGTTAACTTTGATTTCTTTTTGTGTGTGTAATATGAAAAAGTCCCAATTTTATAACAAGCTCGACTTTGACATTTCTAATATCACCTTGTCAAAACACCTCTGTTCAAGCCCTGTAGATCACCTTTAACGACCAACCAGTGACATTTCCATTCTCACGTTGATCAGACCAAATCAGTGATTCATTTGTGGCCTCCATTTGACTTTTCATACAACTGTTCTATTACTAACCTATAACGTTGTTGTCATTAGATAAGCATGATTTCTATCCATCACATCCATTGGCAGCATTCCCAAAAGTACTTGAGTTGGATGGCTCAGTGGTAGAGCACATGAAATGTAAGGGGGTTAGGTTTAAATCCCTACTCCCTATGTTTATTAGATCACTGTTTATAATGTTCACATTTATATGCATGCGTTACTTTGCTAGAGCATATTTATATGTTTTTAAATATATGAGAAATGGATCCTACTGATCCATTTTTATGGAAAGACCATTTACTGTAGGTATATCCTGCAGTATTCTTTTGATATCGAATCTAATATATATATATATATATATATATATATATATATATATATATATATATATATATATATATATCATTTTTGTTTGCATATTTTCTACATACATATTCTGTATGTTAAGTGCTTTAGTTATAAAAGTATATATATACAGCTACTGTACCTCAGATTTGCAAAGGAGCAGGGACAAGGTGAGGGAGTTGAGAAAACATGCCAGCCATTGAATGCTTTTCCCCTTCCAATTTGAGTAATTGTTTATTCCTGTCTACAAAGTTGATTGTCTACCAGATAGTTAGTACTGGGAAGTTAGAAGGAAGTCAATAATGAAATGTACTTCCCTTTAGGGAACTGATTTTGATCGAACCCCCACCGACAATACATTTATAACAAAGATGCAAACAACACGATGCTGAGTTATCATATTGATTTTTGGCAGTTATTGATTAAAAAAAAAAAAGAAATTTAGAGTACCCATTATTTGACTCTGATTTTCTCCCCAGTTTGGAATGCCCCATTATGCTCCCTCATTGCAGCAATTCCCCATAACATCTCAGGACAACAAAGGCAGCCCTGCAGGTGTCCACTTGAGCTCACCAAGCACCTGGGCCAGTAAGGTCCACTGTAGCACCAGAGCTAGTGTGAAATCCCCAACAAAGACCCTGTAAAATACCCAAAGACTGGCAACCCTACCAACTGTATGACTCACCCTTCATATCACACGGCTGTGCCTTTACCAGTGAGCCATTCGATGGAACAGCCAACAGATATTCTTGAGTTTGAAAAAAAATAGATGTGACATTCAGCACTTCAAGCTTAACTATCAAACCTGGTTTCAATGATGTAATAGTGTGGGCACTGACTCTGCATTTACACATAAAATGAAGCTCTGTTCTAAAGACCAATCAACTGGATTTATGTAAGCAGTGTGTACTTGAGTAATTGTGACACCTTGGCACATCTTTATAACAGCCGATACATGGAATGCACAAGATGGACCACACTCTATTGAACGTCTCATCACATCAATGTGTAAGATTATAAGGAACTGAGCATAATTTGGTGGAGATCAATTGGTACTATTATGTTTAACTATTGCCAGTTGGAGTTCCTGAGGGGTCTGTATCAGGTCCCAAATTATTCATGATGTAAATAGCCCCCTGGAGTCTCATGGATTTAAATACAATTTACATGAAGATAATACCCAAATATATAATTCCTTTCTCACATTGATATATCGAATAACACCTTAGTACTTGATAACAGTAATTTCAAACTCATTGTAACATAAGTACAATAAGACTTTTTACATATATATTGGTCTGCACTGTGATAAACAGATTGTGATGCACAGATTGTGATGCAGTGTTTGCATTATTTGCCTGCAGCCAGCTGAAGTTGAAAGATCATTGAAAACTCATCCAATGAGAAAAGGTTTCTAATTGTCCTTTAGTTTGAGGGGGTATAATAATAATAATAATAATAATACTAATAATACTAATAATAATAATAATAATAAAAATAAAAATAAAAACCTTTGTTGGAAGTTACCCCCCTGTAGATGAGTCTACCATAAATATATATAATTCAGCTACCATGCAAAATAATTGATGATTTAATTATTTCTGAATTCTCACACATATAACATTTATCAATTAATTAATTAATAATAATAATACATGATTACACCCCCTAGTTATTTAGCTCTGTACTTTCATGTCAAAAAATTGCATGTAAAACTGAACTGCTATGTAAAAGCTTGATCGTTTATGAAACATTAAACACAAAACATCAGAACTTTCATTAAACACCTTAAATCAGTTTAAAAATTATGAATGCATATGAATGCCTAATCAACAACAGTGTTGATATAACTGTCCACTCGTCCATTTACGTTGCATATTTCAAAATGTCACATATATTTAAATACTTTCAATAGACTGCTCAATTAGAAACTACTACAACACAGAAGTATTTTTGAAGTAATAAAAACGCCTGTTATATGTGACAAAGTTGCAACAAAATAACTCAAGCAGTACAATGACCTTTTCCTTTTTATAAGAATAACATGGATTTTTGACCTTTCAGAAAATAGGAGTAAATTACCAATTGGACTAAAATACCCCTCTGTTTTTGTTTCTCTTTGTTCACTTCATACAAACTCTAAAATAACGTTTTTGTAACAAAGAAATTAAACAAATAATTCACATTTAACATGTCTGTACGATCGCGTCCTGAAATTACAGAACCACACTGCATATTGATAAATCGCCTTTTGTTTGTAGTTTTTCTTAATTTCTTGGTCGAGGCAGAAAAACTCTTATAATATTCCCTTCGATCGTGAGTTTTTTAATTTGATTTTTTTAAATACATTTTTAAAACTAAACTGTATGGTGTACGAGAAATTGCCTGTCTAGGCTTCGGGAAAAAAAAGGATTATTATATAAAGTATGGAAAATAAACATGTTACAATTTATACACGAAATGACCGATCAGCGATGGGAATACTGTAGCTTGTCTGTATTTTTCTGTGAGTGTTTTTATTCTTCTGTAGTCTACATCAGATTTATTTCTACTCAGGACTACTTTACATTTGTTTTTTCTTCAAGTTTTTATGAACCATACCACTGGAGATCAATATAAAACAATGTTTAGAGTGAAGGGACTGACGCAGGACCCCTCTTTCCTCCTGTTTCATCATCATTAATGAGGAGTCAAGATCCTAAAAGCTGATGCCAATTCACTATCTAATGCTCTGCTACTGTCATTAAGCCCCTGATGAAGTGGATCGGGACGTGTCATGTAAGAAATCTCATCCAGTGAGAAGAGGTTTCTAATTATCCTTTAGTTTGATGTGGTAGAATAATAATAATATTAATAATAATAGTAAAAAATAAATAAATAAAACCAAAAAAACCTTTGTTGGAAGTTATCCCCCTGTAGATGACGTCTACCATGAATCAATTTCACCCGTGGGATCTCAAGCTATAAAAGGTCCTCCTCAAACTATCCCCTGAATAAGCAGTGGAGAGGCGGAGGTGATAGATACCTGCTGAGTTCTTCTTGGATAAAAAGGTGGGTTTGGAAATGTAATCTTTGCTTACTTTCCGGTGTACTTTATAGAGACACTGGAAGATTATAAACAAGCAGCTATATTAATCTGCGCAGTTTATGTAACTTCACTTGATCTAATCTTCTACTGATATTACTGGTACTCACGTTATGTCTATTCGTTTAAAACAATGTATGTTATATATTTGTCTTGGCCAGAGACAGTAAACATGAATACATTGTGAAACTGTATCTTAAAAGCAGTTAAAAATTAAAAATAATGTATTAAACAAAGAAAATTTATTATCCTGAACAGATCGACAAGGATACTACAATTACACAGTATACTGTATATAAAAAGAAAATAAAAATACGAATTGGAAATGCAGATTAAATAACACAGTGTATATTGAAAATAAATCATTACACAAACAACTATAACTGTTACAAGAACAGAAAAAATGCAACATCTCTTTTTGTGGGTCCGTGCTTCATCCTACTTTTACAACTGGTGATTGGAGTAGATTAGTTGACTACAGATGTGTCAAGCAGCGTTCACATTTTTAAGTAGAATGAATGACCTAGCGCAACCATTCGTATTACTAATTAACTAGCCTAGTGCTGTGTTTCTTGGTTGGGTACTGTGCTGTTAAACTTTGTTGTTGTGATGTAATATAGACTTAATAACGTGATGGATAGACGATAAAAGATCGAGTTACTATTCTTTAAATTTGCTTTTTAATATAATATATTTTATACGCACAGAAAATGTCTTACCAAAATAAACATTAAATGTATATAAATACAATATATATTTAACGTATGTTGCATTGGTTTTATATTTAATTCTTAAACATGTCGTTTACAATGTTTTAATTGATTTATATATGTATACACACAGTATTATCCAGAATTTTTACTTCCTTAAAAAGTGTCACACTGCCAGTAATCAATATGAAACGTTACCTTGGACATAAAACAACATTTGGCAAAATTATTTTGTTGTAACACTAAAGCATGACAGTTACTTTAGCAATAGGCTTATTGGTTTATGAAGAAAAAAAAAGCTTTGCAAGGTATTGCTACAACAAATTGGCACTAAACGTTAATTATATTATTGACTGAATTATGTGCCATTGTTTCAACTGCAGGGAACTAAAAGCAAATGTAGACAACATCAATGTTTGAATGTATATGAAAAAGTCAAACAAGATAGGTTTGCTAAATAGACTAAAATTAAGTCTGCAAAACTATTATAAGCCTGTATCGGATTAGTTTAAATGACTTCTTACACCGAAAGAGATATATGTAGTGGTATGTAGTAGGGATATACGAGTAATATTAATAAATACCTTACCTTTAGGACTGACCATAATAAAGCTTGCTGAGAAGACTAAGGTGGATTTAAGTGGTTCTTAAGATGATGTAGTTTTAACTTTGTCTTTCTGGGAATCTGCATATATTGCAGCTGTATTTTAAGGCAGTGTTTATTTTATTTTATTTTAAGACCTAATGTATATTAATGCCACATTTCCAAAAGAGTATGTTGTGAAATAATGTAGATTGGAAATTTGTTGGGCTAATCGATTTATATTAAGTTTTCTTGTTACTTTTCATCACAGTTTAAACATGTATATTAATTATGACCATTATACCTAAAATACAGTATTTGACAAATGTGTTCCTACGTCTAAGAGTTGTGGTTTCTATACTTTGTTTATTGCCCATAGTAGAGTTCCACAATGCTGCCTACTGCTCAGTGGTGCCCCAAAGGGGAATGCTCCTTAAAGCCAAGATGGGTGAAAGTGGCTGCCATCTACACAGTGATGTTGCTGGTGTCCCTGAGTTTCACCACTGCACAAAGCAGTACATCTGGAAAACACCACGTTGACAACAGAAGTAAGTCCACATATTTGCTTTTTTAACACATGGATTACTTCTTGACTTTTTAAAAGGAATGGATCTTGTCAGAGTCCCAAGGTCAAGTTATTCCTAATGTGAAGAAATCTCTGTGACAAGATTTGGTGTAGGGCAAAAATAAAAATGGAGGCTTTTACAAAAATGCCTCTGATATTAGTGAATACTGCAACAAAATGCACATGTGGCAAATGATGGTGCACATTGTGAACTTCCAAAAGCTAGCTTGACAAGCAAATCAAACATTTCAGTAGTTTTGAGAATTTAGAAACTCTTTTCCCATTACAGCTCCACTTTAATGCATTCCATGTTTAATTTGGCCACCCAAAGAGAGAGGACATGGGTAAAATCATCTGGGGTGGATGGTGAGTGGAACTGGTTTGATCTCTCTTGTACACTCTTAGAAAGGAGCGTATAGAACACATATTTTCTAAAAGTGTAGACACTATCAATTATATATACCAAGTATATATACCTTGTTTGAGCACGTGAGGATGCAAAACTCTCATCCAGTTTTTCCGGTAATGAGTAAAACTCAGTTGTTCTGTGCTGATCTTGTTTTAAAGATTGATTACTTGGTTACCAATAGTACAATTCTTTGAATCCCCTAACTTTCAAGTTAGTCACTGTTTTGTGCAAATTAACATGCTTCTGTTTTTCTGTAACTAGTTCTGTGAAATAATTACTATAGGAAACTGAAGTCACAATTCTTTTTTTTTTTGGTTGAGTGTATTTGAAGTAATAAATTAAGTCCCCTTTTACATTTTTATTATAGTAAAACAGTAAATTTCTCATTTATAAAAATCCCAGTAATATACTAGATTATATTGATATATGTAATACTCCAGGTAATGCTTCAAGTAGCAATTTATTAGATTTGTTAATCTGAACTCAGAGTATTTCATCTATGAGAGAGAGGACATGGGTATTATACACTTAATGCTCATTCAGTTTGTGTTCTCTTTTGGCTAATTAAGCTTAAAGTGCAGGAAGACTATTGCAGCAGCACATTGTATGACTATTTATTTCAATATATTTATTTTAAACAGTTTGTTCTTACACATATTTTTGACATTAACAAAGGGGGTAAGGGGGTAGTTACAGCTCTGAACCAAGGTTAATTCTGTATTAATTTAGTGGAGCTGCAAACCTGAAAAAGTGGATGTCGCCATAGACAGGTCAGGTGTTTCAGTCTGAAATTAGATTTACAGAAAAAAAAGTTACTTGACCCCTGGACTAAGCATAAAAGAGAGAAAAATATTACCATGCACTGAACGCAGATGTATGCAGGTATGAGAACTGATTCTACATTTTCAGACAGTGAAGTTCTGATCAGCTTTTTAGCAACACCATCAAGACTCTGTTAGATACATTGATTAACTGTCTTATTGGAATACCTACAAAGATGGCATTACAGTAATGAATTTTATCTGTAAACTTTTTTCTTTGACTGGCAGATCCAGATATCGATCCTTTCTGGTACGTGGGTCGTGGAGTGAGACCAATAGGCCGGTTTGGGAAGAGGCAGATGAACAACATTAGCAATTTGACACCTGCTATCAATACTCTTGAATTTATCTTGAGCAGTTTAAGAAACAAAGAAGTTCGCAGCCTGGACCAAACACTAGGAGGAGGGAAATCTCACTGGTTACCATGACAACAGAATCAATTCTCTGTATCAAATTGCATAACTGTTTGTTTAAATAATAGGCCTTCTTAAATGCTTCTACTTTTTATTCAGCCAGCGATTCCCTGAAACTATGCTTTAGTTTTGTATGACATTGTTTTGTTAGTAGTTGACATAATCAAGGAGGGTGACAGTGATTTTAGGGGTTGGTGTCAATTTCTACACTGGATTTCAAGGGTCACTTAAGGGCCATGGTCATATTACTGACAATCCCAATATATTGTATGCATATGAAAATGGTTACACTGTAGCAATATTAGTACATATTTTAGATTTAATTCAATCAGCTTTACGATCTGAAATTCATTCAGCTAAGTACTTAAATGTATTATATATTTAGTAGAGTTTTTGTTGGATATTCTGTCAAACCAACAACATTTTTTTTTTGTATTCCATAAATGTAATACTCTAAATTATTCATGGATGAAAAATAAACAGTGTTTTTGAAAATTCCATAAAATGTTGCTATTGCTATTTATGTGTGTGAAGCGGTGGTTTTACACATGGTTGTGCTTTGCAAAATGGTTGGAAATAAAAGCGGGGAGTGGCGACAAAATGGACTTGGATATAAAAAGAAAGAAATATATAGTACACCTGCACTAAGGCTGCATTCGCACTGGGTCTGTTTCAAACAGACTTGGTCTAGTTCATTTAGTTTGAAACAATGTTAGCTAAAGTTGTTCTTTTTGATCCTTTTCCATTGTTTTCCAGGACCAAGCTCGTTTGTGTTCACAATGCAGTTTGCAAGTACACTCGACTCATTTATGTGGTCTGTGGACCAGACGTTTACAATATCCTGCAGGGCAGCTATGATGTATTGCTTCGGTTTTTAATAGCATGATTTAGATTCTTAGATATTGCTGTGGAAGAAAGCACTGGGGGAGCACTTCGCTAATTTAATTAATACATTTCTTGAATGCCTACAGTTGGAGAATAGTGCAGTGTTTAGTTACGGAACTATGCACTGTTCTCCTCCTGAGTCATTAAACAAAGTAATTTGAGAAAAAACTGAATATATTTTTTGTTCTGAGTTTTGTCCAGTTCAGCTTGGATTTTGGGGTCTGACCAAATTGCTATCAGAGCTTCAGTTTTTCTTACTCTCCATGTAGTTTTTTTTTTCAATTTACTGATGCTGTAACAACTATAAAGCTGTTATATTGTAATGGGGTGTGTAGAGTTCTCAGCGACAGAAGAAATGAAGACGCTACATACAACAGGATCTTTCTTTTAATGGCAATGAAAATTGCTGTTGGTTTATTTGCTGGATGCTCTTTTAACTTGGAACTCTTAAACTCCACTCACACATTCCTTCAAGGTCTGCTCACAGTGGCTTTTTATAGCCCTCACTCAATCTTGATTGGACCATTTTTACAGTTACAAATATAAATAATCAAACAACCAGTCAGAACACAACGCAGTCTCACAGAGCGGTTAAATCAAGAGACACGAGAGAGAGAGAGAGTTAGCAGCACAGCTACTCGGAGCATGCTGCTCAAGAGAGAGAGAGAGAGAGAAACATTAGCTTTACCCACTATTACACAGCACACTCCATTCATGCAGGCCAATTAACACATATTAACAAAGGTAACATTTATAATTTACATGAGTACTCCCACCCTTCCCCACGGTCCAACATAAAGTCCAGAGCCCCACAATCTTCATGTTCAACTGCCCTGCCGTTACACTGCCCCCTCTTAAACACTTCCCGGCCTGGGAAGAACTGACCTGAGTCCAGTATCGCAGGGGCAGTTGATGCTGATGGCGTGGACGTGTCCTACCAGCAGGACTGGGTCAGATGTCCTGTTGTACTGGCATGGAGCTTGAGGGCGACGCAATGCGGGGTTCGTTTACGATGCTGGGGTGTGTGGTAATAGGTGAAGGGGAAACAGGGATCAAGGGTGCAGGGCAACTCTGTGGTAAGGCGACAGGATGGAGGTGAGATCGGTTCCTGGTGGCGGAACCAGATGGAGGGTGTTGTAGTGAACTAAAAAGCAGGCTCAGGATTCCGCGGGCGGCGATGGTGCCACTCCGATAAGGAGGAGAAAGCGGGAGAGGGAGCTCTATCGTCTATCCCTAGCATGAGGAGGGCCAGAGTGCAGCCCGTCGACTCCTGGACTGCGCTCCGGTAAGCGAGCAGGATGAGGGACAGCTGTAGGTCCCAGTCCTTTTGATGTGTGCTGGTGGTGATGATGAGTTGGACAGCCAATGTCAGATTAAAACGCTCCACTAAACCGTCACTGTGTGGGTGAAGCGGGGTGGTCCGGGTCTATTTTATCCCCAGGCATTGACAGACCTCAGTTAACTCTCCGACCCTGGTCAGAGTGGAGCTCTTGGGGGATTCCAAATCGGGCAAAAAAACCTTCAAACAAGGCATTGGCAACGGTGGTGGCCTCCTGATTGTGGAGCGCATAAGCTTCAGGCCACTTGCTGAAGTAGTCTGTCGACATCAGCACATATTTATACCGACTCACCCGCTCCATGGGGGCCCTGGCTTGCCATTGTTGCATGGGGGCGTGGAACTGGCCTTTTGGATCTTTCCAGGCCGCGCAGTGATCACAATGCTGACAATAGTCTTCAGTGTCACGTCTACAGCACCCCCAGTAGAGCTTTGCTGCAACCGCCGCAGGTCTTGTGCACTCCAAAATGCCCAGTGCCAGGGGTCCCGTGGACAGCGGCCAGGACGTTGGGCTGTAGGGAGCAGGGGACCACTAGCTGCCATCTCTCAGCTCATGTAGCCGGCTACAGCCATCGTCATTATAGAACGCCGTCTCGGAGGGAATATCCTGGCATTGAGACCATAGCGCCTTGGTGGCGGGGGAGCATGCAGAAATGTCCTCCCAGCGGGTTTGGTTGCCTTGAAGGAGCAACGCGAACAGGGGCTGCAAGTCGGGGTCCCGTTCTTGTTGCACTCGCCAGTCAGTGGGGGAACACAGTGGAGACTTTTTCGCAAGCGGGCAGGGGAATGAGGCACTGTGGCAGGGCAGAAGAAAAGGCCTACACATAAATAGGAGGCAGGGCAAAGCCCTGCTGATAAAATGTGTTGTGTTTGTTTGGCACGGGTGAATGTATTGTATGATTTTGAATTTGTGTTGTTTTTCTTTGTTATTATTGGTTTGAATGTGGCCTGGCAGAGGCGGTGTTAGCAGTTCGTCTCTGCCAGACAGCTCGTGCGAATGCATGGTCAGCAGTCGGTGATTATTGACTGGCAGCCATGCAAACTAAAACTTGTGTAGAATGTGACCATCTCCGAATTTAATAAATTAGTGTTAATTCGGAGATGGTCACAGTGATAAATGCCTGCAGCTTTTGTTGTTCAGGGTGGTGGTGTTTGAAAGGAGGAACATAAGCAAGCGAGAAAGTGAGCAGAAATTATTATTATTATTATTATTATTATTATTATTATTATTATTATTATTATTATTATTATTATTATTATTATTATTTATTTATTTATTTCTTAGCAGACGCCCTTATCCAGATATCACATTATTTTTACATACAGTTACCCATTTATACAGTTGGGTTTTTACTGGAGCAATCTAGGTAAAGTACCTTGCTCAAGGGTACAGCAGCAGTCTCCCCTACCAGGGATTGAACCCACAACCCTCCGGTCAAGAGTCCAGAGCGCTAACCACTACTCCACACTGCTGCTAAAATGAAAGTAAAAATAAAAAATGAAAGTAAAAAAGAAAGGAAGCAATTGCTACTCGTGCTGTACCGGATATTTATTTAATTTAGTCATCTATGGAATTAATCCCAACTACTAATTTTGTTTTAATTTGTATTCCAATTATTGCCCCCAAATGAAAATAATAGCAATAAGAATACACACAGTGGACTCTATAGAGTAATATCCATTGAGTTTAGATCCATTAGTCCTGGTGAAAATTTAACATTGATACAATATTAGACTGGATTATTAATTAGAACAATGTATAGTAACAGATCAAAAACAAATTCAGACACTGGTTTAAAAGTATAACTACATCAAAGTATTTTACAATACAAATAGAGAATTCCTAAATAGTAGTGGTCAAATTAGCTAAATGTAAGAAGAAAGGATATTTAACAGTCAGTATTGCATATCACACCTGAATTTGTACCATAAGTTGACATAACTTGCTTTCACATAAACTTGAATTCAGACTTGGGTTAATATACATTTCAACAAACATTATTTACATAAGGAATCATATGCTTAATCTATGCACCAATTAAAGTAAAGTAGTTTATATTTGAGTTTAGCAGCGTTGCAGGCAGTAGGGATCAGGTCTCAATAGTTAGTTGTCATTTGGAGATACAAGACTAGGAGTACTCACTTCTTTTGTATCTCAGAAGGTGCACTCAATTACTTGAGTGGAGAAACTGCAGTTTCTAGAACAAACTGATTTCACTCACATTCCTTTTGGAAATGCACAGTTTTAATGGTGTTGACAAGCAGGCAGGCAGTCTTTCAGGTAGGCAAGCACATTTCTTGGAAGGTCGTATCAGATGGTTTCCATAGCAACGGATACTTCATTCAGGCTGTGACGTAGACTTTTACTTTGTAGGATGTTGGCAGTGAGTACCTTTGATGAAGGGAGAACACGATCCTTGAAGTGATCACATCCTGGATGAGTGAGAGAGCACCTCTTGGATGGGAGAGAGCACCGAGAAAATAGGACAAACACAAGGGCGATGGGACAGGGCATCTGCATTTCTCTGTGCTGTATTTCAAAGTTGAACCCTTGCAGCTGTTCCAGCCAGCATGCAAGTTAACTCTCAGGCTCCTTGAAGCTGACCAGCCATTGGAGAGAGACGTGGTCAGTTCTCAAGTGCCGTCCGGAGAGGTAAGCCTTGAATTGCCTCAAAGCCACGACGACAGCAAGCAGCTCCCTCCTGGTAATGCAGTACCGGCATTCAACTTTAGCTGTAACAGGCGATGGCTCTCTCACCTTCAGGCATCAACGAAGCCAACCCTAGGAACCCACGCAGGTGCCTTACATTGGCCACGTTGAACACGGGGCAATGTTGAACAGCTTCCACCTTCTTTGGGTCAGTCAGAATCCCATCTCTCCCCACACAATGACCCAGGAAGGCAACTTCATGTTGCATCAGGTGGCACTTGTCGGGATGGAGTTTAAGACCGGCGGCTTGCAGGTGCTGCAGGACAGTACGCAGGTTGGCTAGAGCTTCATGGAAGGTGGCAGTGTGGACAAGAAGGTCATCTAGGTAGACGAGACAGGTGCTCAAACATGGCAGGCACATTGCACAGACCGAAGGGGAGCACCTTAAATTGCCACAACCCTAAGCCCGGTAGAGAAGGCGCTCTTGGGGTGTGCGTTCAAAGTGAGTTCCACTTGCCAGTACCCGCTTTTCAGATCAAGAGAGCTGAACCAGGTAGAGCCAGCAACCAGTTCCAAGGACTCGTCAATGCGGGCAGGCGGGTATGAATATTTCTGGGTGACATTATTGAGGCGTGGCTTGAACTTGAACTCAGGGTAACAGTGACTGCGGGGGTTGGGGGTGGGGGGGGTGGGGAGGGGCGAAACATGAAGAACAATCGTAGTATTCCCGGGTAACCCTGATGTAGTTCCCAGAGACATTTTGTTTTTTGCTCTACTTGTTTTCTCAGAATATGAACAAAACTTTGCATGAAAAGTTTACTTCAGAGGCAGGTTGTATAGTTTGTTTCCTATGTGCAAAAGGACCAAGTCTAGTAGTTGTTCACATTGATGTTTAGCACGTTTGCCAAAACCTCTAAACAGACCCAATGTGAACACAGCCTAAGTGATCAAATGCACTTATAGTACCAGCCAGTAACCTGCTTTCTGTTAGACAGGTTGACAACATCAATTTGTATTCATATTCATATGCTGTGTCCTTCTCCAATCCACTGTTATATGCTTATTTATGCTTGTTCTACTCTGTTCTACTCATGTTATGTGTTTTAAATGTCTTTCCTGGTTTGGTATCGTGGTGTTTTTTCCAGTCTTCTTTTGTTTGACGTTTGCTCTGTTGCATTTGCACTGTTCCCTCTCTGTTCATTCCTCCACTGGTTTCTTTCTCTTCTCGCACTATTGCACTACTAATATGTCATTGTAGATATATCTTGTAATCCTAACTTGCGGCATCCTAGTTCATATTGTATTTTAGTAGTATTATTTGCACTTACTGTAAACGATACTGTATTAAATATTAAGCTTGCATTGTAACCCAGTACTGGCCTGTAACACCTGTAAGTCGCCTTGTATAAATGTGCCTGCCTGTGGCAAAGTGGTGAGTGGATACAGGTGAGTGCAGTGCAGGTACAAATTACACGGACAATTACTAACAGGTGCAAGGGTGTTTATTGATAAATTACTACAATGTTGTGGCGGAGTGTCCAGCCCCTATGTGTTTATTTATTATTATTTGTATTTGTTTGCGGCGCGGATAAAAGCGCCGCGTCTTTTGTTACTGTTTTTTATATTTATATTTAAAAACCCCGTGAGGATGCATGACTGATCAGCTACTGATTATTTAACTAGCTGACAGTCATGCATCCTTACCTGCAGCTGTCCGTGCTGCAGGGTGGAGTGTACAGAGGAGAGTACGGGGAGCGGAGAGAGAGCGTGAGGAGAAATAACGGCATTTAAAAAAACGACTGCTAAACAGTATTTGTTTATTCATTTGGCCCTTGTGCCTTTTTGTTTTGCGTTTTGTTGTTTGTTTAAATCTTTTGTTTTGTTTATTTATTCATTAAAAACGCTGAGTGCAGTGGCATTCAGCTTCACCCGCCCATCCTCTGTTTTGGTTTCAGTTACTTCCTGGTCCGTGACGTCACCACACCTCACCACTGCGAGCCAGCCTGCCACAAATGTCCAGAGCCTTAAGGCAAAACACGTGTAAATAATAATGCTGGAAGTTATTATAGCGGCGTGTATCACTTCGGTTTTGTAAAATCCATCGGGTTTGACCCGCAACCAAAAAGTCCAGTTCCATCACCCACACAAAACACAAAGACACAGACACAGACACAGTTCCTACGGTGCGTGATTTAAGTGCTTGTGGTGAAAAGACAGTTTTCAGTGGAAAGTAAGTGCTGGTGTCCGGGTTTAATGCTGACGGCTGCAGCTCCGGATCGTGTTAGTAATCTTTTAACAAACTAAACAAACAAACAACATTTACAAGACAGACCAACAGAACACTCATGGTTTTTACAGGGACTCCTTTTAGGTTCTTTGCTAACCATTCACAAAAGGAACAGATCCCGTCTGCTATGACCCCTATTTATATCCTCGCTCATGACCCCTAGGTTAACGAGCGCATCCGCTCCTCCAATCCTCGGATGCCATGCCGTATCATTTGATCTCTGTCACACTGCCAAATAAATGAATATATACATAATAATAATATAAAGGCAGTAGTACTAAAAATAAACAGACATAGGGCCAGATTCTCAAAGCCATTTCCTCCAAATCATCATTAGCACAGTTTTATCTGGGGGAAGAAAAAAAACACCACGTATAATAAGAAACAACTTAGAAACGACTAATTAAAAACAGCTTGTAAGTTGTTTATTTCTTGTTTGGTAACTTCTTTGTTAGATGCTTTTTATCTTTCTGAAAATGTTTTGGAGTAAAAAGATTTTAGAATCTAACCCAGTGATATATATATATATATATATATATATATATATATATATATATATATATATATATATATTACATGTGTAATATTTTTTTAACCAGCCACAGTCCCTTTGATGACCAGTTAATTCATGTTTCTCTGTGTATGAATTGATTTGGTTAAATTATCATTTGTTTTATTATGATAAATTGTTAAACTCTTATGATAAAACGCACAGGCCACCTTTATAACAACATTTTAAATACACAATCCCTAAAGATAATGGTAACTTAGAAAGATGTTCTATACAGATTAATAGATGACCAGCCGTGATGGATATATCAGACACGATGCTCATGAACAGCCAAGTCCCTTCAACCACCTGAGAAGTGGGTTGTATCAGTTCAACCCATTATTTTGCTTATAAAATGGCTCTGGTATTTTGGAACACTGATTGTACTCATTGGAATAAAATGCCCAAACCATTATTTGCACTCTTGTAAGTTAGCCCATATGGCATTAGAATGTTAGCAGCCAATCAGGATGAATACCACATGTAAATTTAGACATTCTAAGATGTGATATGAAAAGACTGATACAGTGGAACACAGGAGTCTATTTCAATGATTTAATTAAACCACAGCGAGTATAATTTAGAGCTGGTTAGTGCATTTTATAACAAATTTGACCATCGTATAAAGAAAAACCCACAAAAAAGAAATTTACAAACGTCAGAGAGACCACAGAAGCAAATCATTTGTAAACCTGAGGAACATAGCAACATTATAATTATTAAAACACAGCAAAATACAGTCCCATATTTTGCCATTGTTGGCCTTGTCCTTAAAAAAAGTCTTATCCTTCTCTTATCTCTGAACCCAGGATCACCCAATAATAACTATTTTGCATTTCAAATGTGCCTATCCATTTCCTGTTTGCATAGGGTTAATTTACAGAAACATGAATGCATTTGAAAGTTGTAAGAAATTTAAATCTAGAAGAATTAAAGCAAAGCAAAAACATAATTTACCAGCAGCTGACTGTATGATGCTATGAACTTGACCAAACTTCATTTTACTAACTAATCAGGTGTACAGGAGGATTACAGCTAAAGCATAAGAGAACGATTTTGACTTTGGGACTATGGGTGTGTAAACTGTGGTGACTTTAATTTTCATCTCTCTAACTCAACACATTCTGCTGCTTTTCTCTCTCAATTATTTTTCTTTTCAACTCTCCCCTTCACCTCCTACTCATATTGCTGGTCTCTCTGCTCATCCTCTACTCCTCTCCTTCCTCCTGTGCTCGCGCCTTCTCTTCCCTTGTCCCCCTGTGGTGGAACCAGGGGCGTAGGCTTTAGCCAATCAAAGTAAAGCAGTCATTGTGATTCAATCTCACATAATGAATCATGTGGAAGCTGCGTTTGATTGACAGCTTGTGAGGCAGTTGGCGCGGATCTGATGAAAGTCCCAAACAATTCCATATTCCAACTTTAATTTAAATGTGCAGATTTTTAAGCAAACTTGCAGTCTAATTAGTAGTAGTGCAGCGGTCAACATCGCAAAACAAATTAGCCACAAAACCAACTGACACATCATCCTCTTCCTCCAATTCATTTTTCATTTACATCTACTTCAGCAGTGGAAATGGCAACATGTGAAAACAAATTTGGAATCAGTCTAGTTACAACTACTGCTCCTTCTAAGGGAAAGGGAACTCCAAACTGGCTTTCTGATTTATCTAATATCGATGAACCACCGACTCAGCCAAAACTCCAGTCTTTTCTGACTTCTGTTATCTGCGGTAAAAATTGCAGCTTTGCAACCAATTGGTATACAAAACATCAACGACTGGAATATAGCACATCTAAAAAATTTGATGGAGCATCTGTTATGTCCAGAAATAAAGGAGTTCAAGTAATTTATGTCCATTGTTACTGTCAATACACTATGGTTTGAGGTTTAAGCTACAGCTGCATATTTTAAGTGGGTGGAAGCTGAAAATACTTTTTAAAAACACCCTTTTCTTATACCAATACAGTACTAGTATCAGTTTAATAGCAAAGCTGTATTTATCTTAAGTATTTCAATTGCAGGGAAACCAAAGTTTCTAGAAATATATTTCAAGGGCCATTCTCATCCCTCTCATCTCATCTCGTAATCTGCAATATGCCACACTTGCATAGCGCTCAACGCTGCCTCAGGGGCAGGTTGTACTAAAGGGATCTGATCCTGGATCTAGGCTCGGATCTGAGCAGAGCTTCAGTGCTCTTCGAAGACTAAAGTCATGGCTTTGTAATTCCATGACTCAGAAACGACTGAATAATATAGCTATTTGCCACACTCCTCACTCATGACAACATTGTGCCAACAATTTATTGTTTAGAATGACTGCCACAGGAAATGTCTTTGGATCTTTTAACTAGACATAGGGATGCAATGTTTTGTTATACTTGTTTGTAATATTTTATTATTTCAGATAGAATAATCTTCATGCATGCCCCAGCTACAGAAACTGCTGCCCCAACCCCCCCACCCCAAAGTTATGCCATTGCCTCCAAGGGTATAAAGTTGACAAGTGTGTTGAGGTGTATTTTTGGATTCACACCAATGAAGAAGCAAGAAAGTTACTATGGACTATTTCAAGCAGCGATAAGGGGAGGTTGTGAATATTAGGGCCTGCTCAAATGGTGATCTTTATGTATTTATTTACTGCATTGATCATTCAATCACATCTCTCTAAAAATTATTCAATAATCTTTATTCAGTCACAATATTACACTGTATTCAAACTGAAGCACATGACATTGAATGTGGACATTTCTGATTGCAGTATATTCTTTGAGTTTATAAATAAATTTTCACACATAATGAACTTAAACAATCAACAGGTTTAGCTAATTAATAGATACGTGTAGAGCAAGATGTGCATAGTATACTTTACTGCAATCATTCAGAACCCAGTATATTGACACAAATGTTCATTTTTGATACATTGCACTAGAAATAATTATCATTTGATGGAATAAATGTACATTTACATGATACCTAACAATTACAAAGAAAGGATTTTTGTAAAATTCAAATTATTTTCAGATATTGTTTACTATAAAAAAATAAACAAAAGCAAAATAATTGTAATTACATATGTTAGTCCCTTGCTGTGTTTCTGGTAAGGACTTCTATATATCCCTGTCTGATCTGAAACATAAACAAAAAACATGAGTGTCTAAAAACATAATGGAAGCATTCAATGCAAAAACATCTTGGTCTTGCTGCTTAAAGTTGCCTTGATATCAAAAAGTTTCAGAAAGGCTATCTTCAATGCAGGTTTCGTTGTGTAAAAACTGATTTTAAAACAAATAATTTTTTGCTGAACAACACACCATCAATGTATTCACATAAGACTTCAGCTGTTTCCTGGGGGCTCCCGAGTGGCGTATCTGATAAAGGCGCACCACGTGGAGTGCAGGATGCACCCTATAGCCTGAACTCGCCGGTTCAAGTCCAGGCTATTCCACTGCCGACTGTGGACGGGAGTTCCCAGGGGGCGGTGCACGATTGGCTGAGCACCACCGGGGGAGGGGGAGGGCTTGGGTCGACCAGGATGTCCTCGGCTCACCACGCACCATTGACCCCTGTAGACTGGCCGGGCACCTGCGGGCTTGCCTATAAGCTGCCCAGAGCTGCGTTGTCCTCTGACACTAGCTCTGGGTTGGCCGCATGGCGGGCCTGCATAGCGAAAAGAAGCAGTCGGCTGACAGCACATGCTTCAGAGGACAGTGTGTGTTCGTCTTTGCTGCTCCCGAGTCAGTGCAGGTGGGTAGCGGTGAGCTGAGCCTAAATACAATTGGACATTTCAAATTAGGAGAAAACGGGGTAAAATTAATTGGTGATTACTAAATTTAATTTAAAAAAAATAAAAGACTTCAACTGTTTCCAACAACTGGTAGAATTAAAAAGACAGAAAATATGAAGACAATGTAATAGATCATATTTGTATCTTGTTTTTAAAGAAACTACACAGGGTTTTCAGTGGGGTATATACAAGATACTATAGATTGTAGTGGAATTTGGCTTTTGGAATTTCAATTGAATAGCTCCTACTATCCTCCTATGGTCCACCATGTGATTCTTGAAATGTATTTTTGTTTACGACTGTAAGTCGCCCTGGATAAGGGTGTTTGCTAAGAAAAAAAATAAATAAAAAATAATCAAGACGACATACTGTACTATACCCAAAATAAAAGGGATAGCTTTCATAAAATCAAGACTACACACTACAATGAATTTGATAATGTCCCCAAAAAAGTTGGACTATATTTAAGTATTTAACTACAAATACAATTGTAATTTTTTTTTGCCCCTGACAGAATACAACAGGAGTCAATCTCCTGATCTCACTTTGGTTATTTGGACACTGCCTTGCAACTGATTTCCATCGCTTCAAACTACACATAATGCTTTTAACAACATTTTTTACATGTTAAGTTGCAGTTTGTAAGTAAGTAATATAGTTGCACAATACAGGGGATAGAGAACACTGCAATTTATTTAAAGCCCTTTAATATTCAATTAGAACACTGCACTGTACAGCTATGGCCAAAAGTTTTGCCTCACTTAGAATGTTAGGTTTGAGACATAATAAAAAAAATAATAAAAAAAAAACTATATGAACAGAATTTAGATCTTTTATTTAACATATAATCAAATAAACTACAAAATTATATTGTAACAGGCTACTGGAAGCCATAATAGTAGTACAGTATTTCAGACTTTGAAATGTCACATTTTGCATTTGTTTGTCAGTTGTTCTTTATGTATATGGAAAACTATATACATAAAGACAACTATATACATAAACAACAAAAAACGATATAGAAAACTACAGTGGTATGTAATTCAATGTTAAAGTAACATTATCAGCAGATTTCATTCAACTTTATGAAGCAAAATTAGATTATTATAGAGTGTGATGAAGAACTTTTGGCCATAGCTGTACATTATTATTATTATTATTTATTTCTTAGTACATGCATAGTACATTGTAATAACTGTAGTACCAAATTTAAAAAAAAGTATAATAATTAACAGTTAAATTAATACGAGTCCCTTTAAAAGTGATTTTTAAAGGTTTTACTGTGTATAAAAGCTGCATCTCATCAAGTCAGTCTAAATCTCAATTGTCAAAAAACTAAAATGTGGTAGACAAGAGCTTGTCTATGACTACACAAAATACGGAACAGTTTTTTTTTTTTTTTAGATGGTTGAGACTTGAGACTCTTATCAGCAACTTTCTGAATGAGACAACAGTCATGTATCCACCCAGAACAATTTGAACTTCTTGCAGGTTGGAGGGTTGACCTGTTATGGCAAGTATTTGAAAGGTTTTGTATATGTACAAAATTTACACTAATTAATTTAGTCCAGAAATGTTCTTGGGTGTTTTTTAAATAAATGTGTAAATTGTACTTACCTCAGAAAAACCAGCATAACCCTACACAAAATCCTTTAATGGCATATATTATTATTCTTTTCTTTTTTGCAACTGACTCAAACAGAATTCACCAGAATTATTATTATTTTGATTTTTTAAAATAATTATTAAGTAATGTCTGAGGTAAGATAGTTATTACAGGGACTACATATATATTATATATAATGCAAAGTGAGTGAACAGAAGAAAAATCTACATCAAATCAATATTTGGTGTGACCACCCTTTGCCTTCAAAACAGCATCAATTCTTCTAGGTACACTTGCACACAGTTTTTGAAGGAACTCGGCAGGTAGGTTGGCCCAAACATCTTGGAGAACTAACCACAGTTCTTCTGTGGATTTAGGCAGCCTCAGTTGCTTCTCTCTCTTCATGTAATCCCAGACAGACTCAATGATGTTGAGATCAGGGCTCTGTGGGGGCCATACCATCACTTCCAGGACTCCTTGTTCTTCTTTACGCTGAAGATAGTTCTTAATGACTTTCGCTGTATGTTTGGGGTCGTTGTCATGCTGCAGAATAAATTTGGGGCCAATCAGATGCCTCCCTGATGGTATTGCATGATGGATAAGTATCTGCCTGTACTTCTCAGCATTGAGGAGACCATTAATTCTGACCAAATCCCCAACTCCATTTGCAGAAATGGAGCCCCAAACTTGCAAGGAACCTCCACCATGCTTCACTGTCGCCTGCAGACACTCATTCGTGTACCGCTCTCCAGCCCTTCGGCAAACAAACTGCCTTCTGCTACAGCCAAATATTTCAAATTTTGACTCATCAGTCCAGAGCACCTGCTGCCATTTTTCTGAGTTTGGCTGTTCCTCACCCAGTTTTATTCCTCCTACACAGCTGTTTCTGTTTCAGTTAATGATTGTGTTTCAACCTACATATTGAATTGATGATCATTAGCACCTGTTTGGTATAATTGTTTAATCATACACCTGACTATATGCCTACAAAATCCCTGACTTTGTGCAAGTGTACCTAGAAGAATTGATGCTGTTTTGAAGGCAAAGGATTTGGATTTGATTTTGATTTTTCTTCTGTTCATTCACTTTGCATTTAGTTAATTGATAAATATAATCTATTAACATGTCTATTTTTGAAAGCATTCTTACTTTACAGCATTTTTTCACACCTGCCTAAAACTTTTGCACAGTACTATATATATCACTGGTGGATATATACATTATGGAAACATATTTAACAACAAAACAATACTGTATATAGAAAGGAGAACTTCAATACAAAAAATACTGGCATTATAAGTTGCTTAAAAACATGCCTGTACAGTTCAATACTATCAATAATGTATGTTGAAACTTAAGGGCTTGACATATTTCCCTTCGGCTGATATGATTTTCAACACAAAATGATCAAGTATATACTCTTTTCTTCATCATCATAATTGTTCAGTGCTAAAATATTAAGCAAGTTATACAGTATAATTGTTGTTATCTAGAACTCATTTTGTCACTGAAGTACAAAATAAAATATTTCAAAACATTAATGACAAACTAAAGAACCCCATACAATGAAGAGGGAAATATCTTCTTTGTTTGCAACTAATTCACAGATTTGTTTTCCATGTGACATACAGTATTTGACACACTTTTCATTTACAATACCTATACAGAACAATATTTAATTGATAAAACAGCCTAAACTGACATAAATTTTAGTGCAGATGACAAATTTTGCTTAGCGAGACTACATATTATATGTATGCCAAACTGTGTACCACAAACTATGGGGCCAGTGTGTAAAAAGCCCATCATTGTATCTGCTTTGAAGCCATCAATAGCTTTGGTTTTCAATTCCTTTCAGTTATACTACACCTCTGGCATTCAAATGACCATAACCCATGAGCAGAGGGCAAACATGTTATATTGGCAAGTGGAATAAGTGGTTCTTTTACTTCTACCCAATACACAGTACAGTATTTTTGTTTTACCTATGAAAGCAGTTACAGAGATGGAATACAACTGCCAACTGCACATAAGTTAAAGCCATTCCAGGTTATACTAAGGACATTATTGTCTGAAGAATGGTCAGAATAATACTGTAAACCATAACACAGATTTTGCTCCAGGGGTTTTGTGATGGAAAACAATCACCTTGGCCCTACCTCACATTTACTCCTTTATAGGTACTTGCCGTGACCCCTCTCTAGGATACCATATAAACCGCTCCTCCGCCACCAGCCAGTAGATTTTAACAGATTCCTGCCATGTACAGCATTATTTAAACACCCCATTTGTCAAACACATTATTACAAGAGGTTTTAATTGGCTGACAGAACAACAAAAAAGCACTTTAAAATCACATAAGGATTATTCAAGGATTTTGTTTACTTGTTTTGATTCTATAAATAGTTTGATACTGATATAACATTTAACACAGTTTTTCACCAACAATCCATATGAGTTTCATGAATATAAAAGCGTTTTATTCATCGGTAGCTTTAATAACTGATGTATCAAAGCTTTGTGAATAGTGCCTGTTCTCTTTATAAGGACTGGTTGCATAAAATGAAATATTTCCCAGCCACTATCAGCACCTGTTAGTGGTAATGATTACCAAACAACTTAATGACGTTATTTTTTTTAAAACAATTTAACAAAAAAAAAATAATTACAAAATTGTATTGCATAAACAACCATTACTGATAGCAAACTTCAGTCTCACATGGTGATGTTTTACTTTATTTTACATTACAGACATATTTAGAAATCAAAATTATTAAAAGTTTTAAATTTTGTTATTTACACATAATATTTATTTTAAAAAAAATATGACTAGAACATGAACACCACCCTTGCATACAAATAAAAGGAAATGTGCTTCCCATAACATGTTTAATTAATGGCCAAAGCACCCCATCTTTGATCCAGCAAGTCTCTTTAACTTAAGGCAGCAAATTTCCATCAAAAAGCCACAATATTTAGGATGAACACAGGGAGGTATCAAAGTGGAGCTCCATTAGTATGACCAGATTAGGACTATTGCAAGCCCATTTCCTATTAAAGCCTTTTCATGGTTGCTGAATAAAGGCACTGTTGTGTACAGCTGTAGGCAGTATGTTCTTCGCAGTGTAGGAGTGTGGTCTTAGTACATTAAATCTGAGCGCACATCTGACTTCTGTGTCTAGAAAAAAAACATAGAAAGGTAGGGATAAGAAATCAATAACAGCATAACATTATTTGAAGCGCAACCTAACTATATTGCTTGGGAGAAAAGCATAACCAAATGGCGTAGCAAGGATTTTGTTTTGGGGGTTGATGGAGATTTTTTGATGATGGTTAATAAAACTGGCTTAGCATGGATTCTGTTCCCGGGGGGTGGAGGGGATTGGCAGGGGGGGGGGGGGGGGGGGTTTGCTGATGAATGATTGTCAAGATTCCGTTTCACGGGGGAGGGGATGGGTGCTGGTGATGGATCCGTGTACATGGCAGATATTTTTTATTGTCCCATGTAGTTGGTGGGTTAAAACCCCTAAAACCATCCCCGTAGTTACGCCACTGACCATATGACATTGCTTTGAAAAAAAAAAAGTGCAACTCTATGCAAAGTAACATGCACATAATGACATTTTCTGTGGGATGTTTTGGAAACGCTTGTCTGGGTACATGTTCCATTGTAGACACGGTCACAGATACTGTATGGAAATTTTACACTAGTAACATCCCTATTAATAGCATCCTAACATGTAGATAATTATATACAGTACTATGTAGCACTTGCATGTTACTACAACAGTAATACATATGTAAGTACATAGTAATTAAGGTGTATTTTCTCTTAATAAAGATTACGAAAACCATACAAGGAATCAATTAACGCATTAAGGATGTGATGCTTTTGACTCATGTAATGATAGATTATTCCACAACATTTCTACAAAAACAAATTAAAGCTTACTGTATGGTCTTTGGCACTATTTTTCCTTTCATTTAAAGCTCTTTGTTCTGAAGGAGTTTCTGCTGAAGGTCCTTCCAGTTACTGTTAGGGCAGGACTGATCTTGTCTCCTGAAAAAAGAAACAAAGATTGCAAAAGTAATACAAAAGGAACAGTAGCTTGTTCACACAGAACACACTGTCAGTATACACACTGCTAAAGTTAACTTATTGGCGCCATAGTTTCTGTTAAACAGGAGGAAGTCCTTTCACAAAAGCTGAATGTTCTAGTCAAGAAAGGTTTGGGTCCATGCTTCACACTTTTCTTATAAAATCCTGACCTTTAGCCCTCTAGAAGTTACTGCTAATGTATTAAGCTATTTGTAGCCAAATAGCTGCACTTCATCTTGGTTATGCCCTATATATTTATTTTTACTGTTTTAAAAAAAATATATAACCACTTTATAACTTATATTATGATTTTGTTTATTATTTGCTTTATACTTGTATCATCATAAAAAAGAGCAAAATAACAAAAAGAGTATCGAACAAAAAAGGGGCCAGTACTAGTGCTGATAAGCAAGTGGTTATCACTTCTTTAGAAACTCTTACATTTTGATCTGCTGGAGCTATTAAGTGCTAGAGCTATTAAGTGATAGGATTCAAATGTAAAGCTCTTCAGTCATGACAGTTTCCTCAATATTTGTTTTGAGGATTACTATTTAGTACAGTAGAATTAGCTAAGGTTAGTGCGTTCCTTGATAACCTTAGGAACATTTCTGTGTAATATTGATAGTTTAGTCCCCTGGGTTTTAGTTACATTTTATTCCAGTCGATATATTGTAACATGATCCCTGGAACAGCTCCAATAGCTGAAGGAGTCATGGGTCATGGGGAGCCACGTCCCGTTCAGATTCTAGTTCCGGTCCAGGCTAGCGTGAGCACCCCCCAAAGTGTTATCCAGTAAAGGAAAATAAAAAAAAAGCAACAGTTAATTACAGTAAGCGTACGCGTGCCGTCTCTCTTAGTCAATAACTAGTAAATTACTGAGGTTATTACATTTGCGATGAGGAGCAACAGGAGTAGAAAAAACAAACCAAAAAACCCAGAAGCAGGCTACACTTGGGACGACAATGGCGACTTTTGGAAGCATTGAAGAGTTTGATGAGAGTACTGACTGTACTTTGCAGCAAATTATATTGCTGATGGAGGTAAACAGCGCTCCATGTTTGCGGTCCAAAAACGCGCAGTCTCATCAGGAATTTAGTATCGCCATTGAAACCTACTGATAAGAGTTTTGCTGAACTGTGTTTAATTGTTAAACAGCATAAAAACCCTAGAGAAATCCGTCAAAGATTGTGCAGACTTTTAAATTTCACAATAGATTTCGGCAGTCGGGGAATCTGTGGCAGCTTATGTAGCCGAATTGAGATGGTTGTCTGAACATTGTGAACATTGTGTTTTCAATAGCGGAAGCTCCGACGCCCAAGAATACTACAGAATTAAAGTCATTTTTAGGAATGGTAAACTATTGCCATTGTTTTCTGCCAAATTTATCTACACTGTTGACACCATTGCATCATTTACTACAGAAGAAGGTGCCATGGTTTTGGAAACCGCAGCAGGAGAAAACCTTCCAGTCAGCAAAGAAGCTTTTGCTAACGTCACAATTGTTAGTACATTTGACTCCAAGAAACCATTGCTCCTGGCATGCGAGGCATCACCCTATGGAGTGGGAGCACTGTTATCGCACACCCTGCCTGATGGAAGCGAAAGACCAATAAGTTTTGTGTCCCGCACATTGGCTCCAGCTGAAAAAAACAATTCTAAGCTTGATAAAGAAGCCCTCGCCATTGTGTTTGGGTGAAAAAGTTCTATCAGTACCTGTATGGACACCACTTCCCTATTTGCTCGGACCATAAGTCCTTGATGAGCCTTTTCAGCGAGAGTAAGTTGATTCCACCGATGGCTTCACGGAGAATTACAACAGTGGGCGTTGTTGCTTGCAGGTTATGAGTATGAGATACGCTACAAGAGAGGAGAGACACACAGTAATGCTGATGGACTGAGTCGTTTATCACTGAAGGACACACCCATACATGTGCCAACACCAGGGGACATGGTTTTGTTACCCGGAAAACCTCTCCACTTTCCCTGTCAACCTAGGGAAAATACAGTCAGGAACCAGAAGGGACCCTATATTGTCGCGAGTCCTGACATACGTGAGAAGTGGATGGCCAGCAGAAGCCGAGATGGAAGATCTGAGGCCATACTTTCAAAGGAAGGCGGAGTTAAGTATCCAAGACAGTTTACTTTGGGAAACAGAGTCACTGTACCTCCGCAAAGCCAGGAGAAAGTCATTGCTGTACTTCATGAAGCACATCCGGCATCTCTCGCATGAAGAGCCAAGCCAAAAGTATGGTGTGGTGGCCTTGCAAGGTCCAAGCATTGGAGAAAAAGGTGAGAGAATGCACCATTTGCCAGATTACACGCCATACACCGCCACCGGCAACGCTACACCCGTGGGAATGGCCTGACAGACCCTGGGCCCGTCTGCATGTGGATTATGCAGGTCCATTTATGGGGAAGATGTCCTTGATCCTCATTGATACCCACTCCAAGTGGATAGATGTTCATGTCATGTCTTCTGCTGCTTCTCAAGCTACCATAAATCAACTGAGGATCACCTTTGCAATGCATGGGCTGCCCAAGATGCTAGTGACAGATAATGGAACAGCATTTACTAGCGAATAGTTCTAGCAGTTTTGCAAGAAAAATAGCAGTAAGCATGTCAGAACATCACCTTACCACCCTGCATCCAATGGGCTAGCTGAAAGAGCTGTGCAGATGGTAAAGGAGGGGTTAAATAAAATGAGGACTGGCACAATTGAAACCAAGTTGGCCAGGTTTCTGTTCCATTACAGAATCACACCTCAAACCATAACTGGTTAATCGCCGGCAGAATTACTGATGGGACATACATAAGAACATAAGAACTCGTTTGGTTGTTAGTAGCTTATTGATCCCAGAATCTCATCAAGCAGCTTCTTGAAGGATCCCAGGGTGTCAGCTTCAACAACATTACTGGGGAGTTGGTTCCAGACCCTCACAATTCTCTCTTTCTCCCTTTCCTAAAACCATGCTAGCTGTCTCCCAGGATATTGTTACCATATAGGTAATTTTCCATTTTGGATCTTATTATAGTTTCCATAAGTTTACATATAATAGAAGTCAGGCATATTGGTCTGTAGTTACCACGATCGTGTTTTGATTTGCTGAGAGAGTGAGACCTGTGCAAGCTAAGCAGAAGTTTCAGCATGATCAATATGACAAAGTTCGCTTATTGAAGGAGATACTGTTTATGTACGAATGTGTGAAGTGGAGGATAAGTGGACACAAGGAACCATACTGGAGAAAGTGGTCCAGTGTCATTCCAAGTGGAACTGACAGATGGGAGAGTGATTCGCCATCATCAAGACCACCTAAGGAAGTGCCAGGCAGTGACAGTTCCACAATATGAGACACCAGAGGATGTCCAAGTGCCTTTGGAAGATGACTACAGCCCTGAAGCAGTGCAGTTGGAGGTTTCAACAGAGGGGGTTCCAATAGATCCAGAGCCGGCAGTAGATCCAGGGCCAGAACCAACATTAGCCCCGGCACCACAGTTGCGCCATTCACAAAGAGTGCATAGAGCTCCACAGAAACTGGACTGTTAGTTTAGTTGTTCCTAGCTAAGTCAGTGCTGAAAGCAAATGTAAGATAAAAACAAGACCTGTTTTAATCTGAGGTGGAAGGATGTGGAATATTGATAGTTTAGTCCCCTGGGTTTTAGTTACATTTTATTCCAGTTTAGTTATTGTAACATGATCCCTGGAACATCTGCAATAGAAGGGGTCATGGGGAGCCATGTCCTTTTCAGATTCGTTCTGGTCCAGGCAAGCGTGAGCACCCCACAAAGTGTTATCCAGTAATGGAAAATAAAAAAGCAACAATTAATTACAGTAAGTGTACGCTTGCTTTTTCTCTTAGGCAATAACTAGTACATTATTGAGGTTATTACAGTTTCTGTTACAGTTGATTAAAGATACTGACAATTAAGGATGGAAAAAAATGTATTGGAGCTCCACTGACATCCGCAAGCTGTTTATGTGCGTGGTGCAAGGCAATGTGGGAAGAGATTCACAGATGGGGCAAACTAAAATCAGGTGGCATCAAATACAACATTTTAAGTAAATAAGATGTACGGTATATAAATGGGATAAAATGTGTACAAACTAAGTACATATATATGCAGGTATATATATATATGTAACAAATTCATGCACTTACCCGGGACACTCCGCCACATGGTGGTGGTGTTATTTGTAAGTCTTTTGCTAAATTGCATTGCCTTTTACGTTGTAGGCAGTTCTGTGCATGGGTAACATTTTGCTTTCATTTTGCTGTTGTGACGTTAATGGGAAATTTTACATAGTGCTACACTACGTACCGGATTTCAAAGTATGTAATGTATTACAGTCTACATGTTGTCTCTATTGGTAAGTGATATTTTCAGAATCATATAGTTCTGAATTACAACACAACTTGTTGAAATATAGTACTGTACCAACAAAACCAACTACAGTACATCTAAATGGAAGCCTATTTATTTTAAAACACAGCCCTTTCAGCTATATATTTTTGACATTGTATCTTTTTGTTCCCTGAGAAAACTGACAAGTTTTTGTTTTTTACTACTGTTATTCCCCCATCTCATGGGCTAACAAATTTCAATGAAAGAATCAACATCTCCCTGTACAGTTCCTCAAACGTAAATCATATTTTTTCTTTCCGTATGAAATGTGTATGTGTGTGTGTGTGTGTTCAGTCCTAAATCCAAAAGTACCTTAAACAAAAATGATACAAATTCCAGTTTCATTTGTTCATTGAGCTGGAGGCAACATTTAATAGGTAATGCATGCGTTTCGCATGCGACTTTTATAGGCTACTCCCCTAGTCAGTGCTGCCAGATTGGCAGTTTTCCAGCCAAATTTGTCTTGTTTTAAAAGCATCTTGTGGGTAAATATTGTTTTTGGTGGTTCAGTTATTTTTATTGTGCGTGTTCTTTTTCTATTCCTTTCGATTATGAGGTAATCACCAACGCAGAACTTCAATCACCACAACGTCCTGGATAGTATATCACGTCCTCCCCCCCTGAGTGGTAGGCTGCTCTTTGTTATCTGTCTGTCGTGTGTGAGCGACTGCCTGTGCAGTGACCTGCGAGTGGTTGTCTATTTCTTCCTGAGAGTACACAGTTCCTCCACGGGGCTAGGCCTTGCCGTATCCCCACTGTTGAGTGACTCTTCCAGCCGTGCTCTCCTCCACGGGGCTAGGTCTTACACGCTCTGCTGTGGAGTTGACTCTGCTGGATTGCCTCAGCCCACCCTCTCGGTGTGCTTAAAAATTCCAGTTCACCCGTGTTGCCATGGTGTCTGTTGTATTACCCTCACAACTTTGCTATTGTGTGTGTATGTGTTTTTTATTTACTGCCTTGCAGTATATAAAAAAAAAGTAGTAGCAGTGTGATATCCACCGGGACCCAGCTCTGCTGTGTCCCACTGTTGAGTTGAATCAGCAGGCTTGTTTCAGCCCGCTTACTCGGCGCGCTTGGTCACCCGCCTGGCATGTGAATGTGTTTCTCCCATAGCTGAATTGCTGTGTGTGTAAGCCTCTATGTTTTCCAATAAAACCTTGAGTGTGAGTGCACTGCTTCTAGTGCTAGTACGGTAGATTAGCGAGTTGCTAGGATACACACTTCAAGCCTACATTACAAGTTGGATAAGACAAATCAGAAGTAAGCCAAGTATTCACGTTTCTTTTATTTAAAAATTACGGCAACACTTTTTTTTTTTTTTTAATCTATTAAATCTACCAATTACCTTTTGTTTCAAAGCATGTTTTGTTTGGATTATATGGCAATATTATATAAAAAGAAGCTGAATTTAGTACGATAATTACATTTGTCAGGGTTTGTGAGATTAATTCAAATGCTTTGCTTTTGGACATAAAATGTAAACAGTATTGAACAACCATAGCTCAGACATTAAAATTGTTAAAATATAGTATTTTTATTATTATTATTACAATGTTAATCTGATGTGGACGCCCGCATGTTCGTCAGTTGTTAAATGTAAATCCTTTTTATTTCTTTTTTTATAATCGGAAGTGTTCTAATTTGAATGCAAGTCATGCCTTTTTGTTTAACTATTATGCACAATAGTGTTTTTAGTTATTAGATCTTTTTAAAAAATAACTAACGTTTGTATATTTTAAAAAATAAAACATCAATTCGATTATCGTTGATAAATGTCGATACGATAATCGAGTAAAAGACAGTAAAACCATAGAGGAAAATTGCATTACCAGTTCCTTCAACGTTTGTGAGTCAACAATTAAACTTTACTGTGAAAAGTTAGAAAAAAAACTGGTGGTGTTACAAGCAAACAGATGGTAGTAGCTGTGGATTTTATGTCTGCTTATTTTTGAAACTCCTGCCCCTACCGGAGGTTGCTTATTGTTGCCAGCAACTGTTGCTATCTTCACAAAGCCCACAAAACATGACAATAAGCAGGTTTGTGAGATGATATTAAGGGCCTCATTCACCAAACAGCAGTAATGTGTTTTGTAGACCTGCTGTATTCACTGACCAGTGGCAGGCAACTTGGTGCATGGAAAAAAGCGTGTGGAAAAAGTACTGCGTTCCTGTCATTTAAATATAATTAAGTGATAGTGCCCAGCGATAATGGCTGTACCGTGTGATAGTTGACCGCGACGGGAGTTATGCTTCCAGAGCCTAACGAAATTCAAGGTAAACTATCACACGGTAGAGCCATCATCATCATCAGCTTCCAGTTCTAGCAGGCTCTAATAGACGGTAGATGCCCGTAGATGTGTCACAGAACCAGCAGAAGAGCTGCACAGGAGAGCGAAAAGAAGAGTCTGTATTGTAGAATTAAAATATTTAAACGTTTGTTAATGTTCTTTTTTTTCTCTGTGCATCCATGAGTAGAAAATGATTGTGATTCCAATTGTGATTAGTTGCAGCTTCAGCAAAGATATTTTTAATTAACATAGTAATGGTGTTAAGGACTACCCTCCCCAAGCACAGGTTGAAGGGTGTCCCAAAATACAGTAGAGCAACTGGGTACTCTATTTTCCTTAAGCACAAATTTCCTTAGAGTACACAGGACAATACAATGTTTTGATTAATATAGGCTTCCCTTATGACATCATTCCTTTTATCAGAAAAGACCATTAAACATCAATGCAAGTTTTACAAGCTTCCTACCAACCAATAATATTTTTGATCACGTGGGAACCACTTTTCTTTTTATTACCTTAAATGTAACATCAAAGCCTATTTGATGTTTTACTCACTGGACCATAATGTCATCAAGTTAAGGAAAGGAAGGAGATTGTAAGTCTTGGAAGATTTTAGCCCCAAAATGTTATCTCTGGGAAAACACAGGGTCCCCTTTCAATTACCATATGGTGCACTTCAAAGCATTCTCCTTGCCATCTGTCTTTCCTGCTTCAGTAATTAATATAAAACCCAAATTTAGCTAAATTATTTTTCTATGCAAGGTCTGTGCCCCGCCCCTGTGCAGGGAATGCACAAATTAGTTCATGTGCTGGGATTCAAGTGAATAATTAATTAGTAATTGAATCCCAGTACGACGTGTATATATAGGTGCACGTTTCACTCACACGGGGTTGTGTGTTCGAGAGTGGAGAACGGGAGAGAGAAAGTAGAGAAACTTAAAAAGATTAACAATTGCTATTTCGTGCCGAGTCTCAACTTTTTTTCACTCTATTTTGGTAGTACTTTTGGGTTATGTGTTTTCCATGTAGTTTCTTTTAGCCTGAGAAATTCTCGTTCCAATTGCAAATAATCTAATGAATGTTAAAATAGGGGGGGTATACAGCTACAGCTTTCTTGAACTGGGTTTCCACTAACTTTTTATGTTGTGTTGAAGAACTGCAAGTGCAGCCTGCCTCATTTGGCCACCAAAAAAAAAAAAAAAAAAACATGGGAAAAAAAAACACAATCCGAGATAGCATTACACAAATAAAAAAAAAAAAAACAAACAAACAAAAAACATTCCATAAGAAAGCACTTTGTACATTAAACATTTTTTGACTGTATATATTTATTATAAACCTATTGTACATGTACATCTATAATATATACAAGTTTTCCTACAGAACCGTAGCTTCAGCAATTCTTATCTTTATAGTCTATGATACCAGCATTTTAGGTTAATAATATAAGAATTATATATACAAAATGTTTAGTACAGTACATTTTGCAAATACTGCTCGTAAATCTTCAATAGGCCACCCTAGTCCCCCACATTTCCCACTACATAATATTCTTTTAATAATAATACTACTGTACTACTATATAACAGGTTTCGTTGTCTTTTACAGTTTGTAGCGCCATTAGAGCGCTGTTAAACGCTTAACCACACAAACATACTTGCATATTTTAGGACAGACGTGTAGCAGAAAGTATATATATATATATATATATATATATATATATATATATATATATATATATATATATATAAAGGGCTACATTTTTTTTATTTGTAGTAGCTTCAGTATTTTTTTTATAATCTTGCTTATAAAACAACTAACCTACAGACGTGCTCAAATTTGTTGGTACCCCTCCACAAAAAACGAAGAATGCACAATTTTCCCTGAAATAACTTGAAACTGACAAAAGTAATTGGCATCCAGCATTGTTTATTCCATATTTAATAGAAATCAGACTTTGCTTTTGATTTTTTATTCAACATAATATTGTAAATAATAAAACAAATGAAAATGGCATGGACAAAAATGATGGGACCGCTAACCTAATATTTTGTTGCACAACCTTTAGAGGCAATCACTGCAATCAAACATTTTCTGTAGCTCTCAATGAGACTTCTGCACCTGTTAACAGGTAGTTTGGCCCACTCTTCCTGAGCAAACTGCTCCAGCTGTCTCAGGTTTGATGGGTGCCTTCTCCAGACTGCAAGTTTCAGCTCTTTCCATAGATGTTCGATAGGATTCAGATCAGGACTCATAGAAGGCCACTTCAGAATAGTCCAATGTTTTGTTCTTATCCATTCTTGGGTGCTTTTAGCTGTGTGTTTTGGGTCATTATCCTGTTGGAGGACCCGTGACCTGCGACTGAGACAGAGCTTTCTGACACTGGGCAGTACGTTTTGCTCCAGAATGCCTTGATAGTCTTGAGATTTCATTGTGCCCTGCACAGATTCAAGGCACCCTGTGCCAGGCGCAGCAAAGCAGCCCCAGAACAACCGAGCCTCCTCCATGTTTCACTGTAGGTATGGTGTTTTTTTCTTTGAAAGCTTCATTTTTTCGTCTGTGAACATAGAGCTGATGTGACTTGCCAAAAAGCTCCAGTTTTGACTCATCTGTTCAAAGGACATTCTCCCAGAAGGATTGTGGCTTGTCAATATGCATTTCAGCAAATTCCAGTCTGGCTTTTTTATGTTTTTCTTTCAAAAGTGGAGTCCTCCTGGGTCGTCTTCCATGGAGCCCACTTTCGCTCAAAAAGCGACGGATGGTGCGATCAGAAACTGACGTACCTTCACCTTGGAGTTCAGCTTGTATCTCTTTGGCAGTTATCCTTGGTTCTTTTTCTACCATTCGCACTATCCTTCTGTTCAATCTGGAGTCGATTTTCCTCTTGCGGCCGCGCCCAGGGAGGTTGGCTACAGTTCCATGGACCTTAAACTTCTTAATAATATTTGCAACTGTTGTCACAGGAACATCAAACTGCTTGGAGATGGTCTTGTAGCCTTTACCTTTACCATGCTTGTCTATTATTTTCTTTCTGATCTCCTCAGACAACTCTCTCCTTTGCTTTCTCTGGTCCATGTTCAGTGTGGTGCACACAATGATACCAAACAGCACAGTGACTACTTTTCTCCATTTAAATAGGCTGAATGACTGATTACAAGATTGGAGACATGTGTAATACTAATTAAAGAAACTAATTAGTTTGAAATATCACTATAATCCAATTATTTATTATCTTTTCTAAGGGGTACCAACAAATGTGTCCAGGCCATTTTAGAATATCTTTGTAGAATAAGCAATAATTCATCTCTTTTCACAGCTTCTTTGCTTTATTCTATGACATACCAAAGGCATGCAAGAATACATGATAAAATAGCTTTTAATTTCATCACTTTTCAGGAGGAATGAAGCATTATTTCAATGAGCTGTAAGGGTACCAACAAATTTGAGCACGTCTGTATAACGCACATCATTTTATGAGTCAAATGGCAATAATTTAAATGGTGACACATAAAAAAATACTGAACCCCTCGTACTGTATGCTTTTATCCTATTTGGTCAAAGAACCTTGCCATGGCTACTTCCAGCCACTCTCAGATAATAAAGGATTGCCTGGTACGGCCTTTACGTTTAGTAGAAAATTGCATAAGGTTATTTCATAAACGGGAGTTTTTGGTCAACTGTACAGATTTTTAATGTAAGAAGGCGATTTACCCACCTTTTAAAGTCGTACAATGTTTTAGACGCGCACTTCCTATAACGTGTGGTATGTGTGTGCTACGTCACATAAATAATGACTGTGGTGAGAGAGTGACGACTTTCTAAGCTGAGTGGAAAAATGGCCAGTGAAACCTGAAAGACACAGCCATTTTGTAACCATTGAGAAATTTAAGGAACTAAACACATGCTTGTTAGTTGTCATTTTTATTTTATTTTATTTTAGTGTTTATTTCTCCTGGAAAAATAATACCAATTTGGAGTGAAATGCTTAAAAATAATATTTTTGAGCTTTGATAACTTAAAATGAAATGTATGATACAAAGTAAAATATTGTGGATGTTGTTTAAAACTGCTGTTTCAACAGGCAACTATGTATTTTACTTAGTATATAAAGTAGCTTGCTGTAATAACAGATTGTGGCAGGATAGCGGCAGAGGGAAGACTCAGAGACAGAAAGTGCAGTGAAACCAAAATATTTTAATTAACAAAACACAAATAAAAAGGCACGATGGCCAACCAAAAAGACAAACACAAAACAGGCTTTAAACAAACCCAAAAAAACCCCACTCACTCTCTCTCTAACACACGTCTTCTCTCTGTTACAAACACTCACCCACTAACATACCCAACCACTCCCTTTTATACAGGTGCCTGGGCTAATTGAGCAATTCGCACCTCATTAGCCCAGGCACATTCCACACATTCCACACATACTCACTGAACCACACCCCAAACTCACTCACATACACTCTAAACAATACAAAAAACACAGAACCACCACAAAATAGGCTGCACCCCATCACACAGATGTACACACCTTTTGGTGGGGCTGGAAGTTTTCTTCTCTGTTGACGCGAAGTATCTATGGTTTGTGGCTGTGAATGAAAATTCTATTAATTTACATTTGTTCAACTAAAATGTTACGGTATTTTCAAATTATGTGACTTGAATTTATTACCTGGCGTGGTGTTTGTTCCTTTTGTGCTGCCAATTGCATACATGGGGTTACATTCAAACCTGCATTTTTAAGGGCTGAAATACTAATCTCAATATCTGATATCTGAAAGAAATAATGGACAAAAAGAATGTGAAGCTTGAAAAAGTAATAATCAAAATCATAATCGGTTGTACTCCAAATCCTAAAATACAGTACAGTAATTTGAATGCTTCTGTGAATCAATTACCACCTTTTACCTAAAGCAATGTTTCAATATGACATCAGTTGGAATTGGTTTGAAATCAGTCACGTTTATTCTCCAACTTCAGCAGACTGAGATCAAATCGGTAATCAGTCTCTCCAACTTGCTCTTATAAAGGAATACTCTTTTCTAATAATCTATGAATGAGGAGGACCCAAGAGAAGAACAAAAATAAAAATAACCAATTTTATTTTAAACTATCTGGCAATCTTGGACATTTGTGTGACATCGGGTTACAGTATGGACTGTGAATTGAACTAGGTGACAGCTCCAGTTTGGCACTGGAATGAAACAAGATTGAGTTTTACTGACTGGATGCAAGGTGCAGGTGGAAGCACAGCATAATATAATGGAACATGTAGGAGTTTTTAGTGAGACGGAGGGAGAAAAGAGACAAAAGGGGCCTTAAAACTGGGCGATTATGTATAATAGTTACCAAAAACTGTAATGCTACTTGGCAAGAGTGAATATTGACTCCTGAGAATCATCCCATTGCTCTTATGATGCTTCCAGAGAAGCCTGCTTAAGTCTGTGTTCTGAGTATCTAAATACCAACTCTTGTCACAGCCAAGACTCGCTGTGTATGTCTAGTTTGATAACCCATGAATACGTATGTCTGGTTTGAAATCTGTGCTTGGATACAAAACCTGTGTGCTTGTAACTGAAGCTATCTTTGCATGTCCTTGACAATACTAACTTCTTAGAAAACCAACAGAAACACACTGGAAGTTTTTGACAGGCTGTGATTGTCACAGTTCCTGCTAACATCAAGGTGCTAACATTCCTGTGTTTGCATATCCTTCTAAGGAGCTAGTTTAGCTGTTTAGTTGGTATGGATTGAGTGAAAGTTCTTTAGGGATGTGTGGCAGGGTTGAGGCCTGCTCTGTAAATAAATATGTATTGGTTGTGGGTTAAAAGAAATGTGGGTTTTGTATTTAAGTTTGGCAGGGGTGGGGTTAAAACCCATCCCTGCTAACTCAATGTAAGCGTGTGGCTGGGGGGTGTTTATTGAATGATTAATGATCAATCAACCCCTCAGCCACATGCTATATAAGGCTCAGCTTCTCCTTGTTAGAGTAGAGGAGTATGGAGATAAGTCATGAAGAGTGAGTGAGTGAGTGAGTGAGTGAGTGAGTGAGTGAGTGAGTGAGTGAGTGAGTGAGTGAGTGAGTGAGTGAGTGAGTGAGTGAGTGAGTGAGTGAGTGAGTGAGTGAGTGAGTGAGTGAAGTATTTTTATTTTGTCTCTGCAACGTTCAGTGAAATCTCTGCTCAGCCTGGACAGTTTTGTTAGGTTTTGTTTAAACTGTTGGTTTTGGCCACTGTGCCTTTTTCTTTGTGTTTTGTTTATTAAAAGTCCACAATAGCGCTAAAACCCAAGCAATTCTGTGCCTGAGTCTCTCCCTGCCAGTAACACCTGGGCCGTGGTGCTGACCTATTGACAGGATGTTGAAACACTAAAATATGTAAATAAGAAACCACTTGATTTTGTATTCCCAAGCAGAGGAACACAGTGAGTTGCTTTCCTTAAAACCTGTACCTGGATCTCTGCTCGGTGAACTTGTGCTGCTGCTGATGCTACTTGATCCTCCAAATGAGCTAGTTGATTCTCAGTGGTTATGCTGTTAATGCTGCGTGCACAGTCTTCCAGGTCACCCAGTTGTCCTTCAAGGCCATAAACAGTGCTAGCGGTCAGATAGACCTAAAGGAATTGAGACATTATAGAATAACCTTCTGCCATGGAACCTGTACCTTCCACAAAGCAGATGACACCATGATTTTAAATCCATTTTAAAAAATAAATGCAAACTATGAAAATAATGCACAAGAATAGCAACATCTAAATTCCTCCCCCAAAGAACACAGAACTCGTCACATACTGTAAAATGACTGTGTCTATGGAGATTTGCCCACTCCCTATGTGAAACTGATGAACCCAGAACACACCGAGGGCATGCAGTATATCTTCTGTGAACCAACTGGGCAGCATGGGTTAACCAGATAGACATGGAACCACTCAAACATAATTTAAAATAACAATTTAAAATAATTGAACAACTCATTCCTGCAATTAAATTGTAATTTCTAATTTAACATTATTAAAACTGCATTATTCCTCTCAGAACATGTCCCACTTCAACTCCAAATGTAAAAATGAAACCCCTTCACAGGTACCAGATTTTGATAATAATAATAATAATAATAATAATAATAATAATAATAATAATAATAATAATAATAATAATAATAATAATAATGGTTTTCAAACCTGTAATTGTTATAAAATGTTAACATATGATGAATAAAACACAAATAAATGACCTAAACTGTGTTTTTCATTAACCCTTTATGCTGCTGTGTTCTACATACCCATATTCAGTATAGAGAACACTGAAAACAAAAACGCTGCTAATAACGATAATAATCAGTAAACAGTAATTATCAAATCAAAATCAAACATCAAAACATGTGCCATTATCGACTTGCTCTGTGCCGCTGCACATTTTTCTTGTGTCTTTTCTTTTGTTTTCATTCTCTTTGCAGTCTCTGCTTCCCTTGTGTTGGAGGGATAGTCACAAATGCGTGTACATAGCTACTTTGCGCAGGCATTGTGATGGATCTGGCTGCCGCATTGCCTGTGTTTTGATAGTATTTCGTCACAGCACTGCCATTTCAAACCAAACACCTTCCCGTTTGCAGCTGGTTTACCTGTAAAGTAGCTGCATTTTCTTTTGTTTGTACAGTCACAAAGGGAAGTGATTAGCTTTTCGGGAACAAAAGCCAAAAAGCACTCCAATGGAGAACGCAAACTCTCAGGTTCCACGGCGGGGTGCACGTCTGTGTAAACAGGTGCAAAATTAAATGATGGAGGACTGGCATTATGGTAGGGATCAGTAATAAACACCCAGTCCCCTGCTGTTCTTGGCTCCACATCCTCTTCATCATCATCGTTGAGTGATAAGTCAGCAACACTGTCGCTGGTATCGAAATCCTCTGGACCAACTTTGAAATCTTCATCACTCCCGTTGTCGCTCTCCACGTACGTTGCCATGTTTAGCTTTCGCTAAAAACTATATAAACTACAACTAAACAAGTAAAACTAATAATAAAACCAATAATAATAATTTTAAACACTATATATATATATATATATATATATATATATATATATATATATATATATACACTTGTAAAATTTGAAGGGCTTCCCACAATACATCTCAGTCTTCTAAACGCCCACAGCTAGACTGGAATCGCTACATGACACGCAATTGGATACAAATGTCACCTGACCCTCCCCCGACTTTCATTGCGCATTCCACAGTACTTGCACTGCCTTAGAGAATGAAACCTGAAACGCTAGACTGAGAAACCGATCATAGAATAGAATGGGAAACTTGACGTACGCAGGTACGGCATGGTGCTGTTAGTGGGTTTTCATTTGACGTACGTGCTTACGTCATGGTGTTGAAGTGGTTAAAAGAGGGCCTAAGGTCTTTATACAAAAGTAGACTTACGTTTTCCTCCAGTTTGGCAAGGTGTTCTTGAAGTTTTCCAGTGTCTGTTCCCTCACAGAGTCTCCCCTTGTCCTGCAGTTTTGACATACAGTCACTGTCCCCTGTAGCTTCCTCAATCAACTCCTCTGTGGCATTGATCACTTTGAGGACCTCCATTGTGATGTTGCAGAGAGAAACAGCAGAATACTTCTGTTTCAAGTAAACACACAAAAAAACAGCTTGTAAACAAACATACATGATTTTGATTTGGTATGTTATTAAAAACAGTATTTTGTAAAAAGTGAAGAAGAAAAATGATATAATCTCTGAATTTTAAGCAACCTTGGGATGACGCTTACTAGTCAAAAATGCCAAATTTGAATGTATTGCACAGAATCAATGCTGAGGTGTGGAATTACATCGGTTCAAGCAGAAGCTCATTTTATTGCATTGACACATATTAGGATTGGGAGATTGCACCTTAGTGGCACCAGTCAAAGAAAATTTGTCTCAGATGTGAAATGGCAATTTTATTTCTGATCTAGTGAGCTGCAAGTAACGGATCAGTCCTATTCTTTGGAAATGAGGAAAGACCATGACAGCTTATGGTTTGCAAATATATTCAGTGAACAATTGGACCTTAAATTAATGTTTATAAAATGATTTCATAGCATGTGGAAAATGTAAAACGTTGACAAACACTTACGTCCTTCAGGAAAATATAATTAACCATCTTAAAAATGATGTATAATAAAATGAATCAATTAAATCTAATGAATTATACAAATCTGACACAACTACACATACAGCACAGCGACACATGTTGGTTAGCCATACTTGTTTGGATCAGGTCTGGTAAAAACAAGACAATTCCATAGTTACTTATTCACACTAAAAAGCACTCTCAGGAAAGTATAAAAATAAAATAGTTCTGTTTCTCTGAAGTACAGAGGGGAAGAAAATAGTAACCACAAAAAGCATAATACGTCTACAGAGTTGTGTCAAAAAGACTAGTGCAGTGATATTTAAAACTGTCATTTCTTATCACCAAATCAAGAAATGGAAAGCTCAACTCCACTGGTGCACTGAGTGATCATTGTGGGTGGACTGTGAATGACTAGAATATCACCCTTTGTGTTGTTTAATATTGATGACAGTCTCTAAAATTACAGAACATGGATTTTTCATGGCTGTAATGATGGCAAAACTGGCTTGTTTATATATCCTGTGTTACCATGGTAACGGAACACTTAACCCTTTGTGGTCCTATGTCGGACCTGGTCCGACATTGCAATTTTCCCTTTCCGGTCCAATGTCGGACCCTGTCCAACATCATCAAAAAGACACAAAAAACAGGTCTCTAGTTGTTTTTTCTCTGGAAAAAGCCGAGAAAACCATTCAATGGCCGAGTGAGACCGATAGGAGCCGAGAGAAGCCGGAAAAAAAAATGGGCCTATCTCATGAATACAGATAGCCCCGACACCACATAGATAACACGGCCATAAACAAACAAGATAGCTACTTCTGCATCCAGCGCTCAAAGAATATCACAGACATTTGCAGAGCTGTTCGAGATATTATAGTAATAAAATAATGACTTGGATTGCATTATTGAGGAGTTTGGTGATAAAACGAGTGATCAGGAGATGATTTATCGGTATGTACTATTATTAACCCTTTGCGGTCCATTTATTAATCGCGCGTCAGGCACGCCAGGAATAATTAATTTTCACACGCGCAGTTAATTTTATACGCGCTGTTTAAAAGTATTTTTTTTCACAGTCAAACGGGTTTAAATGGCCCTGCATATCAACAAAGCACACACTAGGCATCTCCAGCCCCTCCCCAGCCTTTTGTTTGCTATAGCGTTCAGCTGTGTAAGAAATAAATAATAATAATAATAATAGTCGTACATACCGATCGATCATCTCCAGATCACTCGTTTTATCACCAAACTCCTCAATAATGCGATCAAAGTCATTATTTTATTACTATAACATCTGAAAAAAGCTCTGCAAATGTCCATGATAGTCTCAGTGCGCTGACGCACTTAGCCAGCTTGTTTATTATGGACGCCCATTATCTGATACCTGATACCATGTATGACTATTCATGAAATACGCCTTTTTTTTTTTTTAATTTTTTTTTCCGACTTGTCTCGGCTCCTGTCGCTACCACTCGGCAATTGAATGGTTTTCTCGGCTTTTTCCGGAGAAAAAACGACTAAACACCCGTTTATTGCGTTGCTATAATGATGTCGGACCCAGTCCGACAAAGGACCTGTGAGGAATAATTGCAATGTCGGACCCAGTCCGACAATGGACCGCAAAGGGTTAAGACACATGTGAAAAATATAGCGAACAAGGGGTGGGGCGGGGCTGGAGATGCAGTACCGAGTGTCCTGTTGGTATGCAGTGCCTTTTAAACCTGTTTTACTGTGAAAAAAATACTTTTAAACAGCGCATC
This sequence comes from Acipenser ruthenus, assembly GCF_902713425.1. Classification (NCBI taxonomy): domain Eukaryota; kingdom Metazoa; phylum Chordata; class Actinopteri; order Acipenseriformes; family Acipenseridae; genus Acipenser; species Acipenser ruthenus. Next base: position 61,459,712 of record NC_081191.1, on the reverse strand, counting down.
TAAAATAAACTGTGCGTGTGAAAATAAATGGACCGCAAAGGGTTAAAAACAAAAATTATGCATATGTTGATCCTCATCATGGACGAAGGTTGCAGGTCTGCGGTCTTCATCTGCACTTTGGGTACTTGTAGAATCAGCAGCTTCAACACGAGTTTGTGGATAAAAAGGACCTACTTCTGGATTTAACAAGTGATCTTGATCTGTTTCAACAGGTTACATTTCGTAGTCACAAGCTTGTGCATGGCATCGAGATGGGGTGATGTACTGTAAACTTTCATTTTCACTGTCTGTGTTGCTGGTTTCACCTGGGTACTGTTTAACAATTTGCAGTTTGCTGCTGGACTTGGTTTTCTTCTCTTCTTGATTTTTGCACTGCAGTACCCAAGGGCAAATAATCACAAAGTAGTAACAGATTTCTATGTAGCACTCTGTTATTGCCGTTTCTATCTTCCAGCTTGAGTTCATACACCGGTGTGGCAAAGTGGTAAGTGAATACAGATGAGTGCAGTGCAGAGTGGATACAAAACAGACAGACAATGATTTCCAGGTGCAAGGGTGTTTATTGATTTATTGAACAATGTCCAGAGCCTTATGGCAAACACCTGTAAATAATAATGTTGGAGTGATACAGCGGCGTGTATCGCTCAGTATTTGTAATTCCCCGGGTTTGACTCGTAACCAGAAGTCCAGATTTACACACCAACACTAAACACAAAACACAAACACAGTTCTTAGTGATAGTGAATACATGCAAGTAGTGTAATACAGTTCTCCGTGAAATGCAGGGGTGAAAGTGATGTCCGGGTTTATGCTGGCTTTCGCTACAGCTCCAGATCGTGCAACTTGTAGTCTATTAAAAAACAGAAGACAGTTAACAAAACACTAACACAAGACAAAACTCACGGTTCACGATACAGCACACAGACTCCTTGTAGGTTTTCAACAATAACCATTTACTAAGGAACAGATCACGTATGCTATCCTCGCTCATGACCCGTAGTTTAACGAGTGCATCCGCTCCTCCAATCCTCGGATGCCACACCGTTTACTGTCTGGGCCATTGAGTTTGGATACCGTAGCTGCGCCCCTTTCCTAAATGACCAACTTCCACCTACCCTACGGAATAAATTGTCATGCCATTTAGTTAAGGGTACTCTGTTCCCGTTACACAGTGCCCTTACAGGTCGAGAGGGAGAGTAACACCAAGCACCATTCGATCTCTGTCACAACCGGGCTTACACTTTTTCTGTTAATGACACAGACCCTATCTTCCCAATATGATCTCAATTTACCAGGTCCACCACGTTCAGTCAGATTATTCACAAGCACCTGATCTCCAGGCATGAGAACAGTACTTCACACATTTAAATTGTAGCGGTTCTTACTGCGGTCTGATGAATTCTTTGCACATTTGACAAAGTGATCGTGGGCTTTGCCCCGCCAGGACCGTCGGAATGGCCCAGAGTCGCTGGGAGGCCAGGACTTCAGAAGCAACAGAAGTAGGTCAGCTTAGGGGATGTGGATCCCAAACCAATATAGAGAGGGTTACCATAGAGTAGTAAGGTTCCTGGAGCAGGACATTCCTTTTAGTGGGACTAGCATTCGTCATTTTGTGTGGCAATCTTTTATTTTTAGCTTTTGTTTAAGTTTGTATTTCTTTATAAATGTGACACTAGGTCTACCATTGCTGGTACCCTAATGTCAGCTCGGTGTTAATTAAATTTATGCACCTGAGCGGCGTATCAACACCAATGCTCTATGTCTGTCGGTATTTTCCAGTGACTACCCACACATGTAACACGTCACCCTGTTACAAATATCAACAGGCAAACATGGAGATCTGCCAAATAACAGTTGGAATGGAGGAAACTCTGTTGATTTATGACAGGTGCAATTATATGCATAAATTACTTTATTTAGGGAATCTTTCCAATTGGATTTTTGAAAATCTTCAGTATCCTTAACATTGCTAACAATGTGCAATTCATGCGTTCTACTTGGCCATATCCTTCTGGATGATATGCAGTGGTTCTGGATCTTGCAATTTTGCAGTAGTGCTGCAGCCTGTGAAAGAGCTGGTTCTCAAATTCACCACCTTGGTCGTGATGGTAAGCCTTACTTTGGTCTAAGACTGAAAACCAAGACTTACCACCCAAACTGTCCAAGATGTCCTGGATGCGAGGTGTTGGCTGTCAATCAGGAACAGTCTTTTTATTCAGAGCCTGAGGGTTCCATCCTTTTTACATACACATACTATGGGAGATGAATATGGCGAGTTTGATTTTTTTACCCATCCTCGAGCAATTAAATCTTGTAAATACTCCTTTACTTTTTTGTATAATGGTCGGGGCACGGCAATGTAAGTTTTCTTTACAGGCGGAGTGTCATTCAGTTTAATTTTCATTTTCAAGGAATCAGTTTGACCCATATCAGCAGTGTGGAGTAGTGGTTAGGGCTCTGGACTCTTGACTGGAGGGTCGCTGGTTCAATCCCAGGTGGGGGACACTGCTGCTGTACCCTTGAGCAAGGTACTTTACCTAGATTGCTCCAGTAAAAACCCAACTGTATAAATGGGTAATTTTATGTAAAAATAATGTGATATCTTGTAACAATTGTAAGTCACCCTGGATAAGGGTGTCTGCTAATAAATAAATAACAACGAATAATATCATCTTGGTTTCTTGAAAAAACTTTTGACTCACTGTTTAACATTTTAGTCGTTTTTTCTCTGGAAAAAAAGCAGAGAAAACCATTCAATGGCCGAGTGGGAGCGACAGGAGCCAAGACAAGCTGAAAAAAGGGCGTATCTCATGAATAGTCATACTTGCCCCTAGCATCAGATAATGGCGGCCATAAGGAAACAAGCTGGCTGTTACTGCATCAGCGCTCAGAGAATATCACGGACATTTGCAGAGCTTTTTTGAGATGTTATAGTAATAAAATAATGACTTGGATCGCATTATTGAGGCGTTTGGTGATAAAACGAGTGATCAGGAGATTTTTGATCGGTATGTACGACTATTATTATTATTATTTTATTATTTATTTCTTAGCATATGTGAAAGCTATAGCGAACAAAAGGGTGGGGAGGGGCTGGAGATGCCTAGTGAATGCTTTGTTGATATGCAGGGCCTTTTAAACCCGTTTGACTGTGGAAAAAAATACTTTTAAACAGCGCGTCTAAAATTAACTGCGCGTGTGAAAATAAATTGGACCTGACGCGCCTGACACGCACTTAATAAATGGACTGCAAAGGGTTAACAGCTCAGAGGTCAAGTCCATTTTTAGTCTTCATCAGTTCCTCTAGCTGTCGAACCTGCACATGTGGCAACTTTTCTCTCCACCAGTGTTCAGAGACCATACAAAGTAAATGTATGAGCAGTCCTAAGTTTAAATATTCAATTAATATTAATAATGAAAAATTAGCCTCTTGCCTTCTGTGTGTATCAATGAAGTAAAATAGAATTGTAGTTTATAAGAGATTGCTATATTGACATATCTGAATTAGAACTACATGTTATAAAATCATTTAAAGTATGAACTGTAACTCTAACAGTAAACTTCCTGAAGGAATACAACTAATGTTGTACCCTCGTTCTCACCTGCTTGTGGTACAGGCAGTGTTGAAAATGACTCATTGGTTTTGGCCGATGAAGTGGGGATTTTTGATGGTCAGCAATTTAACAGCCAAGATCCTCTCTATAATGAACGGAAATACCTTTCGGATAACAGAAGATAGGCGTTTATCTTACAATAATCATTTTCTGTATATAACAGAAATGAATGAGAACCTGGCAGGAAGAGATGGGAATGGAAAGTGTAGGATGTGTTAAAATGTTATGTTAGATATTGGTTTGAAATAATGAGTATTGAAAAATGCTTACGTTAGTGTTTCATATTAAATCAACCCTAAAATTGGCAAAAGCAAAGGTTGTCTTAAAACTTGCTTTGACTGGATTTTGTATGAACAGTGAAGAAGGTCAGACTTAGTTCAGTCATTATAGCACTATGGTACTCTGGTATATTAATGATAGCCTGTATTTAGATATAAATAACTGGACCTTCCATTAAAATCTTGAAAGATTTATCAATGGAGTAAAATAATATTACAATTTCTAGGAGCAACTGTTATAGTGAAGTAACTTAATTAGAAATACATCTTATAATGCCATTTAAAGATAAACTGTTGAAAGAACATAGTAAAAGTTTATTATAACAGAAGCATGGCGTTGACAATATTGCAACCATGTTGTTGACACGTTTGCGATAATGTTCATTTCATTTAATCGATTTAAGAATTAGTTCAGTTTCTCCAACTAAACAAAAAGTCTAGACATTACAATATCAATTAAACCAAAGAATATACATGTTTAGCTTATATAAAGGTTTTACTGCAGTAAGAAACAAAGGTATTTATTTACAGGGAAACTGTAAAGTGAAATATTTAGATGTTTGTCTCAGACACACAGTATAATTCTGGAAGGGCATTAGACCTTCAAAAAATAAAGCTTAGTCTTTGGCACCTCAAAGCAGGATTCGGTGTTGGCTCTTAAAAGCAGGATTTGCCAACCTTGAATGATAACTAACGGAAGGTGCTTTAAGAAAGACAGGAGTATGTATCTCATTATATTATAAGAAAATAAAAAGAGCTGTGTTATAAAAATTAGGATGTAAGCTTTTTTTTGTATTATCTGAAAAGATACTGGTCCAGGTGTCTCTTGAATCGGCCAAAAAATGACTTCATGCGGTGAATTTGGAAAAGTGCTTACAGTGGAGTTTCATATTAATTAAAACACTAGCCTTGGTAAACATGGTGTCTGAAACCTGCTTGTGCAGGGGAATTTTTACAAACCGAGAGAGGTCAAGCTTGGTCCAAGCATGGTACCAGTTAATACAAGGCTATTATATTTAACATGTTTTATTATATCTTGAATTTAAATGAAAATAACTTGTCACTGTATGATTAGTGGTCTTATGCAAAGGCTTATGATAAACCTCTACACTCTTTGTCAAATACTTTGTTAACACACATTTGTAAATGAAGTTAAACTGGCCCATTGACAACACACTGAAAACGTAACATAATATGCGGCTAGGAGGGATATCTATGGTCTGATGAGACCAAAATAGAGCTTTTTGGCCTCAACGCTAAGCTCTATGTTTGGCGCAAGCCTAACACCACACATCATCTTGAGAACACCATCCCTATCTTGAAGCATGGTGGTGGCAGCATCATGCTATGGGGATGCTTCTCTGCGTCAGGGCCTGGAAAGCTTGTGAAGATAGAGGGCAAAATGGATGCAGCAAAGTACAGAGAAATCCTGGAGGAAAACCTGCTGAAGTCTGCAAGAGACCTGGAACTTGGGAGAAGATTCATCTTCCAGCAGGACAATGACCCCAAACATACAGCCAAAGCCACACTGGAGTGGCTTAAAAACAAAAAGGTTAATGTCCTGGAGTGGCCCAGTCAAAGCCCAGACCTCAATCCAATTGAGAATATGTGGAAAGAGTTGAAAATTGCTGTTCACCAAAGGTCCCCATCCAACTTGACGGAGCTTGAGCAATTTTGCAAAGAAGAATGGGCAAAAATTGCAGTGTCCAGATGTGCAAAGCTGGTAGAGACTTATCCAAATAGATGGCTGTAATTGCTGCCAAAGGTGCCTCTACCAAATATTGACTCCAGGGGGTGAATACTTATGCAATCAATTATTTTCTGTTTTGTATTTGTAATTAATTTAGAACAATTTGTAGATTTTATTTTTCAATTATGGACATTATGGACTTTTTTGTGTTGATCAGTGGCAAAAACTCCTAATTAAATTCATTTTGATTCCATGTTGTAACACAATTAAATGTGTGGAAAAGTCCAAGGGGGGTGAATACTTTTGAGAGCCACTGTATATAAATAAAAAGAGTATGTGCGTAAAATTTCGGAAACTTTCCTTCTAAAGACTACTTCTAAAGACATCCACTACTTCTTGCTCACTATAACCCTTTCTGAGTCCACTTTCAATCTAATGAGCCAAACTTTAATCTCCCTCTGATAAAGACTGCCAATTTGACCCGAGATTTCTTCACTAGTGAATCAGCTCTAGCAGACTTTAATTCTATTTTCGTTGTATAATCCTGCAATGTTGTCTCACTTGTCTTACTACTACTTATTAATTGTGGCTCACATAACTGGTTCATTTCATTTTTTAATTCTAGTAGTATAGACATGCCCATATCCTATAGATCACCTTTTATGATTTTCATGTAATCTAATATGTCTGTAGACACACAGATCGTTATCATTGACTTACAGTTCTATTTCAAAGCAGGAGTTTTTTCTTTAATGGATTCGTCTTGTGGAGAGGTGTTTTGTTCCAGACTTATTTTTCTTTCCTCTTATTTGACTTCTCTGGAGCAGATCTCTCCTGGCTGGGCTTGCCAAATGTTACACACATGAATTTGTAGATAGTTGTTGTTTCTCTTCGTCAGAATTTTTATTTCTGTCGGTTCACAAAGCTGTAACAGTATCACACAAACACCTGGGGCTTGATTCTGATGAAACGAGTGCAATCGCAGACGCAGTGATTAAGTCAAACGTGTCTGCTCCATAGGGCGTGGCTTCTCCAAAAGTGGGATTCTGACCAAAATAAAAACCCAGCGCAAGCGCGTTTAGTGGCGCATAATTAATAATTATACAAGGTACATTATTTCATGGCATTGACATTACTACATGTAAAGTGTAAAATACTTACTATCCTCCCTGATGTGTCTATCAGTAGCAGCAGCTGATTCATTTTATAGTGGGACATGAAGTGCTGCATTACGTTCCTTCTGAGGTTGTAATGTACTAGGTTTCAATATAACCAGGGCTTTAATTCTCATGGAATATTTCCCGGAGCTTTGTAGACAATAGTATCATAGCATCAAAGGGTATGAATACTTTTGAATTAGCATTTTTTGAGGTTTGCAAAAAAGTTGCTGAAATAAATAATTGTTGACATCTATTTCTTGTAACTTCTTTTTCCTCATCCACAAAAGCAAAACTTTTGCTACAAAAGATTTTTCCTAAAATTCTTTGTTTGAGAAATTTCTAGAAATTAAAAAAAACCTTTGACTACAAATTATATATATATATATATATATATATATATATATATATATATATATATATATATATATATATATATATATATATATATTAGGGCTGCTCCAATTAACAGATTAACTGGACTGATTAATCAACTAAAGAGTTGATCGCAGATTAATTGTTTTTACAATTTAATCGTGCAGAATTTTATTTTTTTATATAAAATAAAATTAACCAATAGAAAATCAGCATTTTCTCTGTGGCAGTCCAATCGTAAGTGGGCGGAGGAGGGACGTAAACAGTTGATGGTCTTGAGTAGGTTTAACCAGTGGGAGAGTCAAAGATCTGCCCCTTGTTATGCAGGTGTCCAATCATGAGTGAGCAGAGGTGGGACATACACCGTTGAAGGTATTCTCTGTTTCAGTTGAAAGTCTTTTGAATTTAACCAATGAGAAAGTAAAAGATCTGCCTGGTTTTGCAGCTGTCCAATCACTAGTGAACACAGAGGTGGGACATAAATATGCTAGGGCACGCCATGTAAGAATAGCTGAATTTCGCACGATATTGCTAATATTAGAGACTGTTACTGAGAATTATATTGAGAACTTCGAAGTAATATTTACAATTGCTTTTTACAAACAAAAAATAAATGTCATTAGACAACAGAGACATCATAGTCGATTTGGTTACGAATCAATTTTCAAGAAAACTTTCTCAGAAAAATTGAATCTTGTTAAAAAAGAAAGGTATACACCACACATACCCAAACTGACAGAGGACTCGCCACTTCCAACATTCAAATTGTGAAAGGCATCCGTGGCTTATCGGAAATTATTCTGCTGGAACTCTTTTGTTCCTTACAGCAATCTAGGATGTCTATCAAAGTCAGCACAAAAACATGAGCATTCGCAGTCACTTACTTGCAAGCCACTGTAACACTCAAAACTTTTGGACAAACCCATTTGATTTTCAACTGAATGAGCAGAAGCATAGAGATATAATACATCACAACAAGCAAGTAAGAAAAAATGGTGAGGTTCTTAAACGCTTGATTGACTCTGTTGTTTACTGGCATTCAGAGGACATGATGAAGGCACCCATTCCAGTTCCTCAAATAGAGGTAATTATGTGGAATTACTTTCTCTGACTACGACAGCATGTTAAGCAATCAATAGCCACAGTATTCTCAGGTACCTGTAACAAGATTCAGAATGAATAAAAGCAGAATTACAAGAAGCCAAGTACACTATAATGGTAGATGTAAATGCAGCTCGGCTGTCTTGTGTTTTCAGGTATTTGACTGACAGAGGCCCGAAAGAACGGCTGTTCTGTGAAAATGTGTTACATTTACTAAAGTAATAATAATAATAATTATAATAATAATAATAATAATAATAATAATAATAATAATAATAATAATAATAATAATAATAATATGGTAGTCCCGTTTTGGATTTCAGGTCTGATTGGTAGGCTGAATGTTCTCTACAAGTTTTGTGTTATTCTGTTCAGTAGTTTTTGAGCTACAGTACTTTTAAAAACGAATGCTATGCATGCACAGTTGTATGATTTGGTAACGGTTTTTGTGTAGTTCTGACTGGACCTGTAACAATACAATCACTTAGGAACGCTATCCAGTTTGAACTACAGCTCCCAGAATGCACACTGTATGGCTGATCGGTGAACAAGTATTTAAAACCTACATGTACACTTAGGCTGAGAGACTGTGCGCCATAGCATAGGGAGACCAGATTTTCAAACAGAGCCGTAACTGAGTTAAACAGAGCCGTAACTAGGGTTGGGCAAACGGGTCGGCTGCGGGTACAAAGCCGTGGGGGGCAGAAATTACTTAAATGCATTGCCACTTGAGTAATAATTTTGTTCTGCGGTTCTCAATGTTTTCACTTGTCAACTGTCAGCGCCCACCCAGCATAGTCTGAAGATCGCATGCACCTCTGCACTAGAAAAGGGAATGCGTCACTTCCTTAACAACAGTCTTAACGACCACGAACCTGGTTCTACACAAACCAACACCATAGCGTCGCCAGTTTGTTATTATTATGGCATATCTGTCGTTCGCTTCCCCTGCGGTGTGCATTGCTTATTTATTTTTTCGCTCCTGCAGCCTTCAGGACCAGCACTACTATAAACATAATGAAATGTAAAGGCACGTTTCATAACATGTTTTAAGCACCTGCGTAATAAAGGTAAACCAAAAACATTACGATCGGATAGAAAAGTAAGAAATTAATTTATAAGAAAATGCAAATGGATAAACGGCCCTTAAAACTCACCATCCTGAACTACAAGATGTTAAATGTGGTACCAGTATTTGTTTATTGGAAGAAAATTCAGTACAAATGACCCCCCCACCCCCCACCCCCCACCCCCATTTGCTATTTTTAAAAGCACCATTATAAAACAAGTTTATTTAATAATTACGTAGCTCTATAATGAGTTAAAATATGTATGTATAAAGAAACACAAAATCTAGTTATTATTTTTAATTTGCCTTATTTTTTTGGTTTAAAATAGCATACAAACCTGCATGGCACTTGCTAAATTCTAAATTGTTTTGGATCTTTAGGGAAACTATATACAGTCAACCTCGGGGTAATGGTGGGGGAAGGAAGTCACGGATAACACAAAATCACGGTTAAAACAAAACTAGTCAAAACGTGGTACAAAATGTAAACTTATTTAGTTAAAATTACATCCAATATTTAGGAACACATTTACCGTTCTACAGACATCATCCAAAAGTGTAAAAATAATACAAGTACAATAGTTTAGGAACACAAAACATCGCATCAGTTACCTTCCATTCCGAGAGCTTCAAAGAAACATTTTGCTTGTTTAGCGCAGATTAGTCCAGACACTGGCGTACCCTGTGCCCGTTACTGATTGAACCAAACCAGCATTGCCTTATCAAGGTCGTCATAAGAGGACTTTTTCATGGTTTTTCGATTTTTCAGTAGGCTTGAAGAACTTAACGAGGATGCAAAATAAATTAATTTGTTGTTCTTCTTTTTCAAATCACGAACCGTTTGTTCCGCTATTCCATATTGTAATGCAAGTTGTTTAACATTCCTCCCTTTTTCCAATTGTTCAATAATTTCAAGTTTTTGTTGAATGTTGAGCACTACGCGTTTGCTTGGATTCCAACATTTTAATTACTAGGGTTATTTTATCACATTTAAACTTACAAATGTTCAGCAACGCCGAACAGCTCAAATTTGCACAGAACACTGACAGAATGACAGGCCTCGGGCGCCAATAATGTAGGCGACACGTCTGATTGGTGAGGGGGAGGGGCATTCCCACGCTGCAGTAGACACAATGTGGTGTCTATTGGTTACTATGTAGTTCCAAACAATAGATGCCTTCTGATAGATGTTTTCGCTGATTTGTAGTACATCATTTAAATTTTTTCACAAATACACAATCTATTATTATTTTTTACCACGGTTAATCCGCAAACCGGTTAATCCGCCCCGGATAATCGAGATTTGACTGTAGATGGAAATGCAAATTTATGTCTTTCTGAATATGCCATTAAGTCATTGCATCTGCGTTTGTGTTACAATTTTTACGCCATGCTTTTTTACCATACCAATGAGAAAATGCCACACATGAACTTAATTAAAAGTTATATAGGATACCATAGAGATAGTAAAGGATTTTGTAAGTGTTCATGTGGCTGCTAAAATAATCATACAGTAGTTTTTACTGTTTACAGCGACACTGCTAAAATTCCACAAATCCGTGCACTTACTTATCAAGTTTTAATTTGATCAGAAAAAAGAACACAATTTAATCATCCTTATTATAAGCACATAGCTTGATCTCTGCCTTAGCTTTTACTGAGGAGTCAAAAACTAAACTACAGCCCTGACTAACAAAAAATGACCATAGGTAAAATAAACTCATTATCATTGGTTGGTGCTGAAAATGCATGGATTGAATATAATCGTTGAGGCAGGAAATCTAGCCTTGCAGTTAACACGTGTAAACAAGTTCCTTTCCGTTTTAAGAAATGTCTTGTTCTCTTCAAACATGTTAAAGGAGAGATTCTGAAATAACAATATTATCAAAACTATGAAACATGAGCAAATATACCATCCCAACTTTTAACACTGATGAGGCTAATTAAACCATTTAAATATAGGCTATTTTAATAATACATTAAATCATTCAAATACATTTACGTTTTGGCATTTTTCTTTCTTTTCTTTACTCACTGCACCAGGCTCTATTTATTGACGTTGTTGATGTGGTATAACCTGGTGGATTCGGATGCTTGCAACCTCTCGCTGCTCTGTTTTGTTTATTTCTAACATAAAACAAATAGCTATTCACTTTGATGCTCAAGTGTAAATAACATGGAATGCATAGAATTAAAAAAATATCTCAATTAGCCATCATAAAACAAAAACACGGAAATGCCAAATATACAAAACCATTTGAAACACTGTACTGTACAGTCATGCTCGTTTAGCGCAAATACTGTAGTCAGTACCCAGCATATTTTTATCTGTACTTATTATCAATTTTCTCATTAAAAAAAAGAAATACTTAGGACTTAGGCTAGACATTTTCAGAGATGCAGAATCCCAGCCAAATTGTTCTTATAGTTTAACAGTAGATTTATAGAATCACTAAAATTTAGTAAATAATATAGCAAACTTGGCTACTGTATGGTTTCATTCACAAGTTGTAAAAATTAAACAAATGGATGCAGACTATTTAAGCGGTTACCAGCAACAGATCACCTGACAGCATTTAGAATATACTTTATGAACACAACAAACAGCATGATTACCAAAAACATAAAAAAGTAGCCTAACAGGGTTTGTTACCGATAACAAACCCTTCACAAAACAGGGTACAAACAGCTGCATCTTAATAGAATATTTAAATTAAATATGATGCTGTATGAAGTTGCTATTTACGCCTCAACTGGAAGTAGACGACAGGGTCCACTTGGATTAAAACTTAAGAACCTGAACAGACCACAGATGTTTTCTGTGAAAACCGCATTACTCATGGAATACTGAGGTAAACGCTTAGCAACACAAACTAGTTATTCATAAAATCAGGATAAAAACGATTAATTTTTTTTATTTTTGAACAGATCCAGATTCTAATAGCGCTCCTTCTGTTCAAATGCTTAAATAAGTTTAACATTTGCACTCAATTGTAATATTTATACTATAGGCTACATTTATGTCTCATGTTCGTGATAGTGCATACGTGGTATGCTGTATGGAGTATTATACTGTATATGTTTCAACAATAGATGATAAATAGCATGTTTTTGCAGTTAGAAAATTTTGCATACAAAAACAAAGGTCTCATTACTGGATTGCTGTAGTATATAATAAAGTATGTGCATAGGGGCAGTTTTTTTCATGAAGACTGTAATAAGCCAGTTGACACATTTCAGTAGCTGATCTCACATTTTTATGTCCCTGACTCTGGGTGAAAAACAAAAAAATTGTGTTGGGATGCAGTGTTTTACTTATATCTCTTAGAACAGTCCAGTTTCACCTACATTATACCAGGCTGGTTACCTTTTTATGTGTGGTCTCCACTTCATGAGTTGCTGTACAACATATTTAATTCCACGTGTGCAGGACTTTAGAAATTGATACTGTAGTAGATTCAGGTAAAAAAAAAACTATGGAAATTCAGTAACAAAAACTTTGTTAAAATAACGTTAAGGTTGCAATTCATAATCACAAAAGTCTGGAAATGGGACGCATGGAAACAAAGTAGCAGGATCCATGCCTATCCGATGGGAGGAATTGGATGTTCATAAAATCCTGGCAGTATTGTGTGACCTAAATGCAGATCCTTTCCAAAATGTAGGAACCAGCTTTGGTGAATATTGTAAGAGGCACTGTTAAAATGACATGCCTTGGAATTATCAGAGAGACACAAATATATCAAGGAACTGCTTAAAACATTGGGTTTATTTGAGAAACTACCCAAGCTTAAATTGAAGACATTCACATCTATGGCAAAAACTGTCAAAATGACATGTGGTGTGGAGAAAACGATGTTGTTGTTCCCTAAAAAGAGAAGATGACCAACAACCATACTTTTGGGATATGCCTGCCACAGGTCAGGTATTTACTGAGCATTTTATGCCAAAGTTGCCGATAGGCCCCTCCAGGGAGTGACGTCCTTGGTCCTACCTACCGAGGGAATAAGTAGTCACTCTTCGGAGCTCACTTCCTCTTTTTGCATCGAACCTACAAATGCGAGTGATGCAACCTCGCAAGGTTTGTTAGGAGGTTGCATCTCCTCAGTTGCCTTTTGCCTAACTGAGAAGATCCAATGTGTAGCGGGATCTCCCAGGGCTGGCCTCTCAGCAGCTAGCAAAGGTTGGATAACCAAATTCTCCTGGCCCATCTGGAGGCCACCAGGAGAACTATTGCCTTCTCTCTCCGTACTTTCTCTAGGAAAGCCGGGAGAATTGGTATTGGTGGGAATGCGTACAAGAGCGTCCTGGGCCACTCGTGGGCTAGGGCGTCGCCGCCTACTGGACCTCCGCAGTGGTGGAGGAAGAACCATAGGGGGCAATGAGTCGTCTCTGCTGTGGCAAAGAGATAAACTCGGGCTTCCCCCAAAACGTTCCCAAATGTGCTCTACCACCTGAGGGTGGAGTCGCCATTCTGATGGGTGAGGACCCTCCCTCGAGAGAAGGTCCGCCCAATTCACCACCCCCAGGACATGAACAGCCCAGAGGGATAACAAGTGTTTCTGGCGGCTCCCGAGTGGCGCATCCGGTAAAGGCGCTCTGCGTGGATGCAGGATGCGCTCTATAGCCTGGATGTCACCGGTTCGAGTCCAGGCTATTCCACAGCCGACTGTGGACGGGAGCTTCCAGGGGGCAGTGCACAATTGGCCGAGTGCCACCCGGGGGGAGGGAGGGCTAGGTCGGCCAGGGTGTCCTCTGCTCACCGCGCACCAGCGACCCCTGTAGTCTGGCCAGGCATCTGCGGGCTTGCCTGTAAGTTGCCCGAGAGCTGCGTTGTCCTCCCTGTGTGTGCGGGACGAATAGGGACGTGAAAATGCGTGTCCTTTAAGTCTACAGTGGTAAAACAGTCACCTGGCCGGATAGACCTGGAGGATGTGATGATGTGTTACCATCTGTAACTTCCTGTCCCTCAAGAACCCGTTGAGGTGTCTCAGGTCTAGGGTGGGGTGAAGGCCACCATCCTTTTTTGGCACTAGAAAATACCTCAAGTAGAACAGTTCTTTTTGAGAGATGGGTTTTACGAGACGAATGGCTTGTTTCAGAAGTAATGTATTTACTTCCGGCCTGAGGGCCAAGACCTGGAGAGGGTCGCTCATGGACGTGACCGTGATCCCTCGAAAGGGAGGTCCCAAGCGGAACTGTATTGCATAGCTGTTGTGTACGGTGGCGAGCGCCCAGGTGTCTGAGGTGCAGGTGCGCCAATACTGTAGCTGGTGTTTTGTGAAAGGGTGGTTCTGAGGCTCAAACCTTCAGTCGCCCTGCTGGGGCTGCCGAGTCTGGGGTGGAGCCTGCTTTGGAGGCTGTTTAGGGTAGCGCTGGAACTGTCTCCCATAGCACTGCTGCGCTGGGGCCCCACGTACGAACCTCCGTCTCTTCCTGTAGGGAGGACTCGCCATCCCAGGAAGCTGCAATCGAGAGTGCATCCTTTTCCTCTCCACTCATTACCACGTCTTGCTCTAAGACGTCTGGAGCGACCACCGGTGGGGCCGTGGTCCGCTCCGGGGCAGGTGCCGGAGGTGGGGCCTGAGCAGGGGAAGGAGCCTGCTATTTTGCCAGATATTCCAAAACTTGAGCCATCTGGCTCTTCAGTTCGGAGATCTCTCATTTACCTCGAATTACTGCTCCTCGAAGGAGACCGTGAGCGGCTGCAAGATCATTGTGTTGTAGCATGCGCAAAGGGGATGTCCTGTGAAGGGCTTGAGGTCAATTGGGGGAGAGAGAAGGCTGGAGCTCCCAATGCCGCAGAAGGTCCAGCTGAGCTGACCGAAGAAGTCTCGCCCGTGAACTCTGCTAATCTCCTGCGCAGAGTCCTCTCCTGGGACTTTGCGCATATTGGGCACAACGTCCTGTCATCTTAGAGAAGGCGTGCTGCATGCATAAGTACCAGACACAAAGGACATGTTTGTTCTGTGGGGGAAGCTTCCCTCCACAGGACGTGCAAGGGTGAAAGCCAGACATTATCGATGTGTCGGTGACGGAGCACCGAGTCATGGAACATCTAATCACAGAGGTGTAGAAAAACACAGAGGCACCGAGACTGAGTGCACTGAGTGCACTGAAGGGACTGATGCAAGGGGTGCAGGGAGTGTTTGAGCACCAACCTGGTCAAAGCACTGAGGCACCGAGGCTCTAAAGCACGGGGGGTCGCTGAGGCACTGAGGCGCCGATGCTCTGGGGCACGGGTGCACCACTGCAAGGAGAGTCTGAGCACCGAAGGTGCCGAAGCACCGTGGCTCTGGGGCATGAAGGCGCCGAAGCACCGAGGGCACCAAAACACCGAGAGCACCGAGCACCATGTCTAGTCTGGACCTCGTGCAGTCACACAACCGAGGCAGCGCGTAGCTTGCAACAGTGTGGAGCACTGCCTACAGACAGTTGCAATCTGGACTGCATGCAATCACACAGTCAGTGCAGCACTTAGCTTACAGCAGAGTGGAGCACTGCTTACAGACAGTGCTCCAATGTACCAAGGTGTGTGGGTCAAAAAGTCAGTGGAGTCTACTCTACAGTGGGGCACGATAAAATCAGGCCCAGTGGAGGAAGCACACAGTTTTTTTTATACTGCAAGGCAGTGGAACACACTCACAGCAAGCTAGGGGAGAGGGGTAGTTTTTTTTTTTTTTTTGCTTTGTTCTGTTTTTTTAGTAGGCAGTAGAAACAATCAACACCAATACAATACTGCACTTGAAGGGTAGGCTTTAGGCCACGCACAGCAAGTGGGCATGCAGCAGCTAACCCAGATTAGTCGACTCAACAGCGGGGTGCAGCAGAGCCAGGTCTCGCTGTTGGATTTCGTCTCTCTCTCTCTCTCTATATATATATATATATATATTTTGAAAGCTGCAAAAAGTATATATATATATTTTAAATGAAAGTCTTTAGCTCAGTCTTCAGAAGCTGAGTTTCTGATTCCACAGAAGTTCCAACTTCCAGCAAATAAATTGTAAGGAAACTCCAGAAAACTTGGATCAGAGCTCTTTTAAAAGACTCGATCACAGCCCTGGAAATGTTAGGTATACCTACCTTACTTACCTGGTTGTGAGAAGCAAAAGAGTAAGTGTGCTCCGCGGAGCGACTACTTATTCCCTCGGTAGGCGGGGCTGAGGACGCCACTCCCTGGGGGGGCCTATCGGCAGCTTTGACATAAAATGCTCAGTAAATACCTGACCTGTGGCAGGCATATCCCAAAAGTATGATTGTTGGTCATCTTCGAATTGAAAGGGAACTAAAGTCTGAAATGCAGAATGTGAGTTGTTTTGCAGACATTTTTTTCTACTTAGGTTAGAGAATGAGGGGCAGAAAAAGTATCTGAAATTCACCCTGCTGAAACCAGGTGAGAGCTTTCCTTTACCAGGATTAGAGAGCAGTGACTTTAATAACAACCAACATCTTGGTAAGGGAAAACAGCGCGAGTGCTGCAGGCTCCGGAACTCTAGTCAGCCCTTTTGTAAACACCTGAACAGGTCGCATTGGTGTTTAGCTGACTACAGAGGTGGGGCTTGGAGTACTTAAGGAAAGCACTGTTTCAGGGCTCAAGGTGACCGGAACGAGGGAGAACAGCTTGTTTTAATCCTGTGCTGTTTTACAGAACTCTGTTGTTTGACTACAGTCCATTATGAAGGAGATTCCTCTATACTGTGACCAGGGACACCAGGGGAAGACCCTTGGAAAGATGGACTGTGAACATTTCTTTACTAAACGTGCTGCATTTCTACAGAGAAACAGGATTAAGAAAACTCTGTTCACCATTGTGTAAATACAAATTCAAAAACAAAACATGAACAATATATCTAGGATTTGGAAACATGATTAGATTGAATCAGATTACATTGTGCATATTAAAAGGGACAAATGAAGCAGAGCATAAACTTACTGTTATGGTAAAATCACCAACAACCTGTACAAGCCCATGTAATGTTTAGTACACTTTCAGTATATTACGGCACAGGAAGAAAAAAAGAATACTTCATGAAAAAAAGTATGTCTTTCATCTCAGACAGAGAAGCACATTGATCACCAATAACAAGCTGTTGAAGGATGGTTACCTTTAGAAAAGAACACTCATAATGGAGATAGCGAGCTAGCAGCTCCTGTCAACAGTTTCTAGGGCATTAAGAAACACGTAAGCATCAATTAGACAAAAAAAAAAAAAAACGTCGATACTCAAAAGCTCTCACGACTTTACATTTTGGGAACAGGATGACTTATTTTTCATTTTAATGAACAGAAAAAAGGTACTTGACTGGTTCACACTCTGAACCAAGAACTGGAAACAAAAAGGTGGCACGATATAAAGGTGGGCCCCATTAAATAACAAGCTGGTTCATTGCCATTAACATTTTTCCTTTTTAGAACCTACACTTTTAGCACTGCTCTCTATATTAAATATTATCACCTCTCAACAATTAATTATGGTTAGAAGCAGTATAATCTGTTCAGTAAAAGTAAAGTACATTGGTGGATTCTTATTTATTATCATGGGGCCAATATATAAAATATTTGTTGTTTATGTTTAGTTCTAGGTGAAACCCCTACCCTCCCAAATGT